>NC_143142.1:41505000-42748000 GCF_059928025.1 Delphinapterus leucas | reverse complement strand
GTCAGAAAAGATGCTTGATATAATTTCAATTTCATTAAATTTACTGAGGCTTGATTTGTGACCCAAGATGTGATCTATCCTGGAGAATGTTCCATGCACACTTCAGAAGAAAGTGTAATCTGCTGTTTTGGGATGGGATGTCTTATAAATATCAATTAAATCTAACTGGTCTATTGTGTCATTTAAAGCTTATGTTTCCTTATTAATTTTCTGGTTGGATGATCTGTCCATTGGTGTAAGTGTGGTGTTAAAGTCCCCCACTATGATTGTGTTACTGTCGATTTCCTCTTTTATAGCTGTTAGCATTTGTCTTATGTATTGAGGTGCTCCTATGTTGGGTACATATATATTTATAATTGTTATATCTTCTTCTTGGATTGATCCCTTGACCATTATGTAGTGTCCTTCCTTGTTTCTTGTAACATTCTTTATTTTATTTTATTTTATTTTATTTTGTGGTACATGGGCCTCTCACTGTTGTGGCCTCTCCCGTTGTGGAGCACAGGCTCCAGACGCTCAGGCTCAGTGGCCACAGCTCACGGGCCTAGCCACTCTGCGGCATGTGGGATCTTCCCGGACCGGGGCACGAACCCGTGACCCCTGCATCGGCAGGCAGACTCTCAACCACTGCGCCACCAGGGAAGCCCCATTCTTTATTTTAAAGTCTATTTTATCTGATATGAGTGTTGCTACCCCAGCTTTCTTTTGATTTCCATTTGCATGGACTATCTTTTTCCATCCCCTCACTTTCAGCCTCTGTGTGTCCCTAGGTCCTAAGTGGGTCTCTTGTAGACAGCATATATATGGGTTTTGTTTTTGTATCCATTCAGCAAGCCTGTGTCTTCTGGTTGGAGCATTTAATCCATTCACGTTTAAGGTAATTATCAATATGTATGTTACTACGACTATTTTCTTAATTGTTTTTGGGTTTGTTTTTGTAGGTCCTTTTCTTCTCTTGTGTTTCCCACTTAGACAAGTTCCTTTAGCATTTGTTGTAGAGATGGTTTGGTGGTGCTGAATTCTCTTAGCTTTTGCTTGTCTGTAAAGCTTTTGATTTCTCCATTGAATCTGAATGAGATCCTTGCCGGGTAGAGTAATCTTGGTTGTAGGTTCTTCCCTTTCATCACTTTAAGTATATCATGCCACTCCCTTCTGGCTTGTAGAGTTTCTGCTGAGAAATCAGCTGTTAACCTTATGGGAGTTCCATTGTATGTTATTTGTCATTTTTCCCTCGCTGCTTTCAATAATTTTTCTTTGTCTTTAATTTTTGCCAATTTAATTACTATGTGTCACAGCATGTTTCTCCTTGGGTTTATCCTCTTTGGGACTGTCTGCACTTCCTGGACTTGGGTGGCTATTTCCTTCCCCATGTTAGGGAAGTTTTCGACTATAGTCTCTTCAAATATTTTCTTGGGCCCTTTCTTTCTCTCTTCTCCTTCTGGGGCCCCTATAATGTGAATGTTGTTGAGTTTAATGTTGTCCCATAGGTCTCTTAGGCTGTCTTCATTGCTTTTCATTCTTTTTTCTTTATTTTGTTCTGCAGCAGTGAATTCCACCATTCTGTCTTCCAAGTCACTTATCCGTTCTTCTCCCTCAGTTATTCTGCTATTGATTCCTTCTAGTGCAGTTTTCATTTCAGTTATTGTATTGTTCATCTCTGTTTGTTTGTTCTTTAATTCTTCTAGGTCTTTGTTAAACATTTCTTGCATCTTCTCGATCTTTGCCTCCATTCTTTTTCTGAGGTCCTGGATCATCTTCACTATCATTATTCTGAATTGTTTTTCTGGAAGGTTGCCTATCTCCACTTGATTTAGTTGTTTTTCTAGGGTTTTATCTTGTTCCTTCATCTGGTACATAGTCCTCTGCCTTTTCATCTTGTCTATCTTTCTGTGAATGTGTTTTTTTTCCACAGGCTGCAGGATTGTAGTTCTTCTTGCTTCTGCTGTCTGCCCTCTGGTGGTTGAGGCTATCTAAGAGGCTTATGCAAGTTTCGTGATGGGAGGGACTGGTGGTGGGTAGAGCTGGGTCTTGCTCTGGTGGGCAGAGCTCAGTAAAACTTTAATCCACTTGACTGCTGATGGGTGGGGCTGGATTCCCTCCCTGTTGGTTGTTTGGTCTGAGGCAACCCAACAGTGGAGCCTACCTGGGCTCTTTGGTGGGGTAAATGGTGGACTCTGGGAGGGCTAATGCCAAGGAGCACCCCCCAGAAACTCTGCTGCCAGTGTCCCCATCCCCACGGTGAGCCACAGCCACTGCCCACCTCTGCAGGAGACCCTCCAGTACTAGCAGGTAGGTCTGTTTCAGTTTCCCCTGCGGTCACTGCTCCTTCCCCTGGGTACCGATGTGCACACTACTTTGTGTGTGCTCTCCAAGAGTGGAGTCTCTGTTTCCCCCAGTCCTGTCAAAGTCCTGCAATCAAATCCCACTAGCTTTCAAAGTCTGATTTTCTAGGAATTCCTCCTCCTGTTGCTGGACCCCCAGGTTCGGAAGCCTGACGTGGGGCTCAGACCCTTCACTCCAGTGGGTGGACTTCTGTGGTATAAATGTTCTCCAGTTTGTGAGTCACCCACCCAGCAGTTATGGGATTTGATTTTACTGTGATTGCACCCCTCCTACCATCTCATTGTGGCTTCTCCTTTGTCTTTGGATGTGGGGTATCTTTTTTGGTGAGTTCAAGTGTCTTCCTGTTGATGATTGTTCAGCAGTTAGTTGTGATTCTGGTGTTCTCACAAGAGGGGGTGAGAGCACATTCTTCTACTCTGCCATCTTGGTCACTTTTTTTTTTTTCAGCTGTTGTTTTATGATCCCCTACTTTAACTGGCTTTTTTCGATTGAATGACCAACTAAAGTTTCAATTTTCATCAAAGAAGAGTAATGTTATGATATTACATATGATTATGGTATTTGGGGGGTTATATTGAGGTAATTTTTCCTTTCTTTTATTGTCAGAGGCACCCTCACTTTGAAAGATGCAGAAATACTGTGTATATTCTTGCCAGTGATCTTGCCAAGAAGTGAACATTTGTATCTGTTTCCAGCTCAGATGGCATACAATTCCCTCCTCTGCTAAGAGTTATCATTTCTGTGTCTCTCCCAAAAGGTACAATAAAATAAGATGGAATGTGGCCTTTTAATCTTGGAGTCATAAAAAAATGTTGAGGGATGGGGGATCAAACCACGCCCAGACAAGCTATTGCAAGTTGAGAAGTGATAGAGCATATGGTTTTCCACGTGTGAGGCTTCCTCTTGCAGAACAATAAAGGCAAACCACAGACAAGATCAGGAACACCGATTATTGCTTTGGTTTAATCTACTATATCTTAGATGCTCTTACATGAAACAAAACATGGCGACATGCTTCACTCTCCATCTTCATTCAGAGAAGCCGTGACTATTTCTATGTAGAAGATCAGAGACTGTCAGTATATGGTTGTGAGGCTGTCTGGCTGCCACAATGAAAAATGCCCCCACTGCGAATTGATTTCCAAGTAGCCAGTCCTAATGGGCCAGCTTCAATGATTAAACAACTGAACCAAACATTGTTCTGTTGTAGCAGTGGTGACTGGAGCATGTCAGCCTTGTATGATCTGATCACTTACTCATCAAAGAGAAAGTTGATTTGTTTGTTCTAATATCTGTTGCCTGTGTCATGTATATGTTCTAGTGACACATCAGAAAAAAATTATGTTAAATAATTTTATAATAATATATAATATATATTATAATATATAATATATATAAATATATATAATATATTATATATATAATATGTTATATATAAATATATATAATAATATATAAAATAATCATTTTATAACTTTTCCCAATAAATAGAATAAATTGCTATTATGATGTGCTTAGGAATAGCCAGGTTAAACCACGTTCCCTGAAAACACCTGCTAATTGTGAGTTCTGTAATATGATCTTACTTTTCCTTGCCTCTGTCTCAGGCTTCATCCTCTCTTTTCATACCGATGATCCCTCTGGTTCTATTTAATCAACAATGATTACTGCATCCATGTTTCTTAACTTTATGGTCTTGGTCAAACTACTGTCCTGTAAATTCTAAGAAAGATCCACCCTGAAAACATGAGCCACCTTGAAACCACACCATTAAGGGGATCACTTCCGGGATCCCCATAGCCTCCTGCCATGAGACACGGTCATCGTTGTCTCAGCAGAGTTCTCCAAGGCAATCTTAGCACATGCTTGTACTACAGCTCACTGCTGAGAGCTGACAGCCCCTGGAACTCCACTGATCCTTACCTACTAAAAAAGGGATGGTAGAGAACTAGCATATTGGCCACCTGCTTATTTTTATTTTACACTCAGAATTTCCCTGGGAAAACAATGTAATTCCGATGGGAGCTTTCCAAATAGGAATGCTGTCTGATAAAGTTGTGCTCTCAAAGTGGAGGAAAGAAAAAGGATGGAGGGAGGAGAGAAAAAAAGAAAGGGAAGACATGGAAATAAAAGAAAAACATTGGCGTGTTTTCTACAAACAAATTACTGTTAAAAAAGGGAAATATGAAGAAAAGAGGTAGGGGGCCACTGACTGAACAGCTATAGCTTTCTTGAGGTGATGATTATGTAACACTCTCAGAGAAAACTGTAACAGTTCAGAAGAATGTAAAATAGTGGGGAGTTATGGACTATCTCCCCCCATCACCACACTCCATTGACAGGAGGTTTTAAAATATGTATTAGTCATTCTCTGATTCCTGCTCAAAACCACAAAGTGTGATCCACAGTGTAATACCAATAAAGGTTTAAATAAATGTTAGGTACTATGCCACACAATTTTCCTCATGTACAGCAACACCAATATAAAACAATCCATAGAATGCAAAGATATCTGCATTTGGATGTTAGTTGCAGCAGCACTTATAACAGCAATAAAAAAAGGAAATATTACAAAAATGATTATCGATGGGAAAATGGTGAAATTGTGACACATCTGGGCAACGGAATAGTCTACAATTTTGCGTATAGCCAAAAATGGGTATAGCCAAAATGGTATAGCTATTTTGGGTATTAAAAAAAAGAAAGAAAAGGGACTTCCCTGGGGGTCCAGTGGTTGAGACTCCACGAACCGCAGGGGGCGCAGGTTCGATCCCTGGTCCAGGAACAAAGATCCCCGCATGCCCCTTGGTACAGCAAGGAAGGAAGGAAAGAAGGAAGGAAGGAAGGAAGGAAGGAAAGGAGGGAGGGAGGGAGGGAGGGAGGGAGGGAAAAATGTGTGTGTTACAAAGGCAGAGAAAACAAGACAAAGATTTGTAGAACTACAGGAAATGTAACAGTATAGGAAAAGACTTGGAAAAGGTACACACCAAACTTAGCAATGTCTACTTCTGATAGAGAATGAAATCAGAAGAATGGACAAGGGATACTTTCTAATTTTCATCGACATAATTCAAAAATTGTAAAATTGTATACTTTCTTTTTTTGTGACATATGAGGGTTTTTTTAAATTTAAAAATGTAGATATTTTGCAACCATAATCCTAGGCCCACTCTGTGTAGAAACCACAACTTCCAGCATCCCATGGGGTTTTAGTCTAGAGCCCTAGACACAAAAGGGGCTCCCTTTATAGATCAGCAAGCCCTAGCAGAAGGTGAGATAAGAATTTGTAAGCACACCTAATCTCTTGGGGTCTTCAAGACGGAAAGCTGCCTAAGACAATTCCTGGAGTTGTGACCATGTCAGGCTAAAATGCCTAGCATGTGAAGGTCAGAATACCAAAGATTGCACTTCCTTCCCAAGAATATACCACGTGGAGGAGTTTTTAGAAGCTAGTCACAAAATACGTCAGAAAGTTGCATTGCTTATTTAAATCAAAATTTGTGGATTTCATGGGGTAAATAAGGCTACTCTCCAAAATGGTAAGAGAAATTTCGCAAACTGCCTTTAGTAAATTTTTAAGCTGCCCGCTCTCAAAAGCATTTAGGAGGATTGCAAAGTAGTATGTCCTATGCAGCAATATGTAATGGAGAACAAAATCTTTAATCTTCCATTAAGGAGTCATTTGAAAACAAGGGGAGATTGAGAGTATGTTCTTAATACAAACTTGCTGTGGTTGTTTCTACCGTTTCTATTTTGTGCTAACAAGGTAACTTCTATAACACCTGCCCCTGCAACAGACTCTGATTATGTATCATATTTGTCAATACTCATGTATTGACAAATACATGTCGTATCACAGAAACACCCACCTCTTTTCATAAACTAACTTTGATGTGCTTTCTCTATATTATCAAAAGTCAATGTCTATTAGTCAATTTTCTCTCCATACAGTACTTCATTTATTAATTCAGCAACTTTTTTGAGTGCTGATTGACTAGATTCCAGGAACTCTGTTATGTGAAAATTCTTTGGGTTTTCTTTTTGTTTGTTTTTAATTTATCTTTTTTTTTTTTTGAAGTTTGGTTGATCTACAGTGTCAGGTTAATTTCTATTAAAAGTGATTCAGTTACACACATATAAACATTCTTTTTTTATATAGATTTTTTCCATGATGGTTTATCACAGGCTATTGAATATAGTTCCCTGTGCAACACAGTAAGATCTTGGTGTTACCTGATATGTGAAAATTCTTTGTAATGTGGAAAGTGTATTCAAATATCAATGGTGGTTTTCAGTCCGATCAGACACTCCCAGTCTGCCGCTTCCTCAGAGCAGTTATTGGCTACTCTAGAGAAAGAAAAACAAGAGAGAGAAAATCTGATAAGTTTCACAGAGGTGATAGAGATATCTCAGCCACTTCCCCCTTTAAAAAGATTATTATATAATATTGTACCACATTAAGGGCAAAAGGACTCATGTCGGCATCCTAATAGAGTGGGCAGTGTTGACTGGGCAGCATCACCTAATGGCTGCTGGACAGAGCTTGTGTCCTCTACCTGGGGAACACGGGCTGCTGTGTCACTTTCTCCTGGATGGGTTTTAGATATGGGCAATGTAAGTGGCAACCCTTTTATTTGTGCCAAGGTCAAAAGAGACCTACTACCTGGACCACCTCCTCAAATGCTGCTAGAAAGATAGGTAGACACTTTCCGGCTTATTTAGAATCAATGGTACCACTCAGCCTACCCAAAGCCCATAAACTCAGGGCACCACAACTCATACGACAGCAACTTATGTTCTGTTTAAAGGTACCTCTTTTGATTCCTGCTACAGCCAAGGAAAGAAGAAATAAAAACTTAAGGGGAAAAAGATCCTGCTATAACTTACCATATGTCTAAAAAAGAACTTCAGGGAAAATTCACACTGAGATTCTATTTCCCAAGATTAAATTCAAAGAACATCATGATTGAGATGAAGGATAATGTCCCCTCCCTTCTCACTGTTACACGTAGATCCAGATGAGATGCTTTCTTCATTGCTTTCTGCTCTGTGAGTTATTATCACCAGGAAACAGTAATGTATACTTGTGCACCAAAAAATAAAAAGAGGTGTTATTTATTGGGTTAATCCATGAAAACATCCAACTTCATTACTTCCACATTTTTTTCTGGGGAGGAAAAAGAAGAAAGACTGAATCTGAAGAAGACACCAAACTTTCCACCTCTCCTATCCTCTCTCACCTCTGCTGAATCTGGTCTTTGTCTTTGAGGCTTTCAATTCCTTCATCTTTACAGTGTCACTCAATCCCTTACTTCTCTTGCTCCATTTTTTCAGACGTACTTTCAAGATGCAGGTTTTCAGGAAGCCATTCATCCTTCATCTTTTCTACACCCTCCCTTCCAATTTGTAATCTCACATGATTCCAGTGACCATTTTGCTTTTGATCCCCATTTTGATCATTGAGCATTGTTGGGGGGAAGGTGAGAGGGAGTCACATAACGGAATAGGTCGAATCTCGACACACGTCCCTGCCTACTAATTCCACCTCATCTGCGTCCACTGAGCAACCCTGTCAATGTCTCTACTGACCCCTAGTGAGCTTCTGGTTCTTTTCCACCTTTCTCCGGCCCCCACCAATCCACCACCAGGTTGCTTGTTACCTATATCACTGAGAGGATAGGTGGCCCCTGTTTGAACTCCCCCAACTGTCTCCCTTAAACCTCAAATTTCCCTGCTTTTCATGGCTTTCCCTTTTTTGTCCTCATTCAACCAGAAGTGTCCTCTAAGGCTAATTTTCCCCCCAGGATTTTATCCCCCTTCTTCCCTTTCAGGTACTTAATCTATGGATCATCGCCTCTGTTCACATCTTCCAGTTCTCCTTCACCTTGGGCATCTTCCTTCCTTGGTTTAAAAACACAACTTCCCCCTTGAACATTTTTTGCCCTCGAGAGCAAGTCCCATCCTGTCTCTCTTCTTTGCCAAACTTCTGCAAACAGTAAGCATAACTCGTCACCACGTTCTAACTTCTCTTTAACTTCTAATCACTGACTATCAGGTTTTTCTGCCACTTTCCAATGACATTCGGGCTCTCTGAGGCAGCAATATCCTCCTAATTACCAAAATCCAATGATTTTTCCTTGGGTCTCACCTCTTTCTATCTTTCCTCAGAATCCAGCCTTGTTCACCATCCCTTTCATGAAACCCCTTCCTACATTGTCTTCCAGGACCATCCCCCAACTTATTCTCCTTCTACTTTCCCAATCATTCCTGTCCACCGTCTCTGCTTCCTTTACCTTGGAGATCCCTCCAACGTAACTATGTGCCCAATACATGGGATACATCAGGGAACAGTGCAAATAAAAATCTCTGTCCCCATGAAGCTCACACTCTAGGGGGAGACAGAAATGAACACAGTCATCCGGCAGATTATTTCATACGTTAGAAGATGAAGCAGGTATGATTATTATCTCTAGCTTAAGATGAGGAGGTAGAAGCCTGAAGAGAGTAAATAATTTGCACAAGTACACATGATCTGTATTGGGATTACTCCAGCCCAAGACTCTGACTCCCAAACGCCTACTCTTATCCACTGTGCTACACAAAACCTCTGATGCCTAAGCAAAGGCCTTTGGAAGAGGAACCCCAGGTAGAAGTGGATTCTGTGCGGTAGATGCTGACTTCTCCCCCAGGCTTTGCTTTCCCATAGTGCTAGTCTCCTTTCTGGACCCCGCTTACCACCCTGCTTAGCCCCTGAAGTATGATGCTCTCCATATAAACTTGCAACCCAGGAAAGAAAAGAATCTAAAGGTGGTCTTCTTTTCCTTCTCTTACCTAACAAAGACAGACTGGGATTTGAAAAATGTCAACACCTAAGGAAAAAGTTAACTTGAAAGTGCAAAGAAAATACAAGAAGTATAAATACATTTAATCTTATAAATTACAGACTCCTGACTTAGGCATAAATACCTGAGTGACTCATTCAGCTCCCATTCCATCCCTCCCCCTGCTTTTGGAAAATGTCTGTATATAAGATCTCTGCTGCTTTTGTGTTCATCATCCACTTCCAGGCTGAGAGACCCAGCAGAGGGCAGGTGGACACCCTCGGCACCTCCATGAGCGGCCCTTACAGATCGAGGCTATGAGCTCCACCCTCCCATGGAAGAGGTATTCTGTCTCCACCCCTGCATCCCATCCCCGTGAAACTAGTAGTCTTACTAAAGTCTACCAGTTAGAGTTCTCAATATAATGACAACTCAGCTGTGTCAGAATCCATAAAAGTCTGTTTAGTTCAGCTTAACAAACAGTTGTTGAGCTTCTACAACATGCCAGGCTCTGAGCCTGGTGCAGAGTGGGCATTTAGTCAATACTGGGTGAATGAATGAATGAGCAAATAAATGCTCTGCTTTGTGCTGAAGCTGAGGTGAATGAGACATATTCCAGTCTTCAAGGAGCAAGTTTAGTTCTCTTGCTGAACATGTACACATACCAAATTCAGCATATTCAAAAACAAGTTCTTCCTCTTCTTATGAAATTAGATCATGTCCCCTTTCCTTACTTCCTGTAGGTTCCTCATTGCTTTTTTGTTTTTTTTTGTTTTTTTTTTTTGCCGCGTGGTATGTGGGATGCTAGTCTCCAACCAGGGATCAGACCCGCGCCCCCTGCATTGGAAGCGCAGAGTCTTAACCACTGGACCGCCAGGGAAGTGTCCGTTCCTCATTGCCTTTAACCTCAGAGTTACTTGTACCTCCCTCTCCCTGGGCCTCTACACATCCTGAGTCCACAACTTCCCCGTCCTTTCCACGATCACTTTCCTAGGTCATGGTCTTACCAGCTCTCATCTGAATGATTGCAGTAGCTTCCAGACAGGGCCCTCCAGCTCCAGTCCGTCTTGACCCCCGCCTCCCACCCACGTCACCCATTCTCCACTCTGCCTCCAGAATTCTCTTCCTAAAATCAGTATAACCACATCAACTCCGTTTTTCAAAGATGTTGATTGGCTTCCCACCTTCCTCTGATCTGGCAGTCATAGCCATCCATGGCCAAGCCCAGCCTCCAGCTCCAATCTCCCCTGAGCCACACCCTCTCATCTTACCTGACCTCCACACCCCGATACCTGGTCTCATTGGATGATTCTCTGCTCTGGAGCAGGCCTCGCTCTCTCCAGACTCTGTGTCTATGTTCAGGCTGTTCTCTCCTCCTGAAACGCCCTTTCCCTAGTCCGTGTCTGTTACGAGTCTGCATCTCCTCTGAGGCCCGACTGATCCCTTCCTCTTCCAGATGCTTCCCAAGTTGGAGACCTCCTTTCTCTCCCTTGTTTCTTGTAATGAAACCCATTCATCCTTTTATTATAGCACATTTCATAGTCTTTCCCATGTTAGAATCACTCCTTTCTGTCTCCCCTGTGGGATTTTGAGATTGCCAACTCTATCTAACTCATCTTTATAATTCCCATAGTGCTCAGCTCAGTGGTGGCTGACTGACTTGGGAGTGAAACGTTTCGTCTATAACTAAAATGAGCATAGCATGGTACTACTGAGGAATGACTGAGGTTAAACCTGATCTAAAAAAAAAGAAGAAGAAGAAAAGAAGCAGCTTTGCATGAAGAGAAGTTAGTCCCCCAATTATAGACTGTGTCTCAATCTTACCAGTCCTCCAGCAAATATATACTCTTCCAGGAAACCTCTGTAATTTCTCCACAAGTGCAAAGCCATATTCACTGGGGAGACTGGTGAGAGGATTTCATTAACTCAAGCTTAATTCATCACACTACTATAAATAAAACTCAACGTACATGCCCTGCAGACGGTAGGTCAATAACATCAACTCACATGAAGGATGACCCTAGCAAAGGACAGACTAGGCTGGAAAAAAATACGAAAACAAACTTTTAACTGGTCCAATGCCAGTTTCTGAACCATACCAGAATATGGCCTCTTGATGACTGGAAGAAATTGGAAGGGGAGTAGAAAGAGGGGAATTTCAACTTCAAGGGGATTGAGACAAAGGGGAGGACACACTGCCACCTGCTGGTCGCCAGCCAGGGATTTACCATGTTCGGACTTAGCATGTTCTGCAACCAGATATTTGCTTCCTGGATGCTTCACTAGGCCCCTTCACATCCTCCTGTCTTGGCCTGTAATTTCTCCATCCCATCCTTGGCTACACACACTGACGTTTGGCCTCTTCCTTTCCTGGATAACTATGTGTTAGTTTGCTAAAGCTGCCATAAAGAAGTGCCACGGACTGAACGGCTTAAACAACAGAAATGTATTTTCTCATAGTCTGGAGACTAAAAAGTCTAAGACCAAAGTGTCTACAAGGTTGTTTCTTCTGAAGTCTCTTTCCTTGGCTTACAGACAGCTGTCTTCTTTCTTGGTCTTCACATCATCTTCCCTCTGCACTTGTCTGTCCTAATTTCCTTTTCTTATAAGGACCCAATTCATATTGGATTAAGGCCCACCCCAATGACCTCATTTTTATTTAACTACTTCTTTAAAGAACCTGTTTTCAAGTCCAGTCACATTCTGAGGTGCTGGCAGTAAGAACGTCAACATATGAATTTGAGGGGAGACACAATCCAGCCCATAACACTCCGTGAGATGTTATGTTGCTCTCTGATCTCTGACTCTGGCTATCAATCATATCTCTGATGGGAATAAAGGAACTACTGGCCTTGATCCCAAATCCCTATAAAGGACTGTTAAGTCCTCTACAGCTTATCAGTCTAGTAGTGAAAAGGAACTAGAAAGGATGAACCTAGAGAAAAATACTGCCAAGAACAGTATGTATTTGTTGGATGTGTTCCCTCCATGTCAAACTCTCTACATAACTAACCAGAGTTGGCTGCAGCCACAGGATATGTGAAGATCTGCAAATGCTGGGCCACCATTCTACAAAAGAAACATGATAAGAATGGACCATGGCTCCTACTTGCTGGATGCCCTGCCATCAACATCCAGCTCATTCCTTGAATTCACTGCCACTGGTCAGCTTGTGTCATTTCTGAGGCATTATACAATCAAACTTAACCTCCAATATAACCTCATCATTGCCAAGGCCAGGTCCCTTTTGTCCCATATTTTCCCTAACGTCCATTTTGAATCTTGTCCCACGTTAGTAATTTTACTGTGCAGTTACAGATGTCGGTGTTTAAATGGCTTATAAAAACATTTTTTTCCTTAAGAAGAGTCCAGTTATCCAAAATCGTTATTAAACTTTTTGCACAAATTATTTTTTAAAGAAAAAGTCCAAGGACAATGAAAGCTAGTAAATACTGGAGTTTTTGAAAAATAAACTTCTAGAAAATATCCCAGGATCGATCCATATTTAGCCCAATTTCCTTAATTTCTCTATGTAAAATATTGTACAATGAGAATTTATATTCTGATAACCCTGAGGCACTGTAAAATTCTTAATCATCAAAAATGCAATTATGCTCACTATACTGTAATTACTAAGGAAAGAAAGTGCATTTATATATTTTACAAAGATTTTCTACAGAGAGAAACTAGTAGGCTATGTGTGTTGAAGGGTAGAGTTTTAATTAACTTTCAGTTAATCAGAAATTCAAGTAGCCAGAAAACCTCATTTCTTAGACATTCCATGAGCACAAGCTATGTGCCACACATTGAATTACTTTACTTTAGAAAAGTGCAAGAAAGGCCATTTCCCAATTGATAGATGGAACATCTTTCTGGAAGTACAATTTAACAAATGACTCCACTCTAGATTTGCATATCAAGAGAGGTCATATGTAAATATACAAAGCTTTGAAATGTTTAGATATTTTAGACATCTAAATACAAATGAAATAGCAATAATAGTTTTCGAACTTGATTGTAGGAAACCATGAAGTGTTTCTCCCTGCCGTAGGAATGTTTTAACTAAGAGTTTCAGTAGGGACAGACCTTTTATGGTGCAAGTGACCAAAAGCTCAACTCAGATTGATTCAATAAAGGAAATTTGTATGGGACTCCCCTGGCGGTTAAGACTTTGCCTTCCAATGCAGGGGGTGCAGGTTCGACCCCTGGTCAGGGAGCTAAGATCACACGTGCCTCAGGGCCAAAAAACCAAAACATAAAACAGCAATATTGTAACAAATTCAATAAAGACTTCAAAAATGGTCCACATTAAAAAAAAAAAAATCTTTAAAGGAAATTTGTTGAGTTGCAGCTGAAAAAGCCAGAGGAAACTGTGGTAAAGCTGGATCAGCAGCTGGAAAGATACTGCCAAGCGTCGAGTTCTGTCTGTCTTTTTCTGGCGCTGACTTCCTCCAAAAGTTGCCAAATTCCTGATCTCACATCTTCCTGCCTCATCATCCAGAGGAAGAGAGAAGGTCTTTTCCTATAGCGTTTGGGAAGAAGTGTTACATTTTTCTTTCCCAGAAACCCCAGCAAATGTCTTTCCACCCTCATTGGTTTAAAAGTCCTTCCCTGAACCAATCACAGTGGTCAGAGGAGATGGAGTAATCTGATGCCTTAGGCCAATCAGGGCTACCCTGGAGCCAGAGGTGGGTTTTTTTTTTATATACAATTTTTAAAGGTTACTTTCCATTTACAGTTATTAAAAAATATTGGCTCTATTCTTCATGTTGTACAGTACATCCTTGAGCCAATACACAATAGTCTGTGGCTCCCACTTCCCACTTCTATATTGCCCCTCGCCCCTCCCCACTGGTAACCACTAGTTTGTTCTCTGTATCTGTGAGCCTGCTTCTTTTTTGTTTCATTCACTAGTTTGTTGTATTTTTTAGATTCCACATATAAGTGATATCATACAGTATTTGTCTTTCTCTGTCTCACTCATTTCACTTAGCATAATGCCCTCCAAGTCCATCCATATTGCTGCAAATGGTAAAATTTTGTTCTTTTTTATGGCTGAGTAGTATTCCATTGTATATATGTACCACATTTTCTTTATCCATTCATCTGTTGATGGACACTTAGGTTGCTTCCATATCTTGGCAACTATAAATAATGCTGCTATGAACATTGGGGTGAGTGTGTCTTTTAGTGTTTTTAGGTTTTTTTTTGGATGTATACCCAGGAGTAGAATTGCTGGGTCACATGGTAGTTCTATTTTTAGTTGTTAGAGAAAACTCTATCCTGTTTTCCACAGTGGCTGCACCAATTTACATTCCCACCAACAGTGTACAAGGGTTCCCTTTTCTTCACATCGTCGCCAACATTTGTTATTTATGTTCTTTTTGATGATAGCCATTCTGACAGGTGTGAGGTGATATATCATTGTGGTTTTGATTTGCATTTCCCAGAGGTAGTTTTAATCCTACCCAACCCCACGTGGCTGAGAATGAGAGAAAGGAAATTCAGGGTACTCTTAGGAAGGAGAAAGGGGGACTGGTGGCTAAAACATAAATAGATCGATGTCTAACTAGATCCACAAATACAAAGCAAACTCTGAGGGTTTTGTTCTTGCAGCCTTGGCCCCAGATCAACAGTAACTTTCCTATCAGTAGTTTTGAAACATGTTTATTTCAAGGTAATTTCATGAGTGAGAAGTGGGAGGGTAGAGATAGCAACTTAGAGCTGCCCACACTCCTCTAAAATTCTGATTTATGAATCAGAACATCAGACATCCTGAGCATAATCTCAATCGGCTTTTTGGAAAAATAGGAACTATTGGTCAGTACCTGTAATATAAAGATCAAAACTTTCTAATAATAATAAAAGTTGGGTGTGCGCTTACTGTGAGCCAGGCCCTGTTCTCAGCCCATCACACGCATCGAATCATTTAATCCTCAAAACAACTCTGGCAAGTTCATCCTGTGATTACCCCCCATACTGTAAATGAGGAAACTGAGGCAGAGAGAGGTTAAGTAACTTACCCAAGATCCTTGAACTTGGGCCATATAGCTACAGGAAGAAGTCATGACTCAAGGGGCAATGGCTTTATTCTTGCCTGTTGGTGGCAAGGGACACTTATGAGTTTGATAACTGGTGCTGCCACTTAAATCTGCTCCAATCCAGCTTTGGGGGATGTGCTCCAATCCCTAGAATGAGAGGGGTATAAGATCCTGAAAGTCCAGGGTCCCCCTCCCAGGAACCCAGCAAGAATACTTCTTTCAATAATAGGAGTGATGGACAGCAGGATCAGCAGGCTCATTATGGGCAGCAGAGAAGTCTCTTCTTTGAGTGAGAAACTGGAGTAAAGGATGCCAGGTGGAGAGAAACCATACTGGCCTCCAAGGAAAGGAGCCAGTGCGGCCAGAAACTGCCAGGAGTCGGGCAGGCAACTCAAAGACGATGCTTGCCACCCTGATTATTGTCAACTGCACTTTGGAATTTGTCCCTGTAGCCAGGGTGACCCGGGAAAGTAAAGGTTACACATTATAGAACGTGATTAAAGGAAAAGTGTTACCTTAGCAGATGCTGAGAATCCCAGTAATTACCATGATTTCATCTTTTAACTATTCTTTTCTACTTTTGCCCAACGTTGAGAGGCAGGGATAGGATTCTAGTACAGCACTTGTTCACAAAACACAGCCTCCCGTTTAGACTCATTCTCTTGACCCACTGCAAATGTTGCAAATACAAAAAAAAAAAAAAAATAGAGACTTCAGTCTAAATTGAGTGCAGGTTTTGACATGTATGGTGCAGCTGCCAATGCAAATCCCGAGGCTGAAAGGAAAGCTAAGGCAGCAGGGGGCCGCCGGCTCAGAAACCGCAGGGGGACAAAAGAAGCAGTCCGTGCAGCTAAAAACCAAATGTTAAAACAAAGAGTGTCAGAGGCGCATAAAAACTCCTGCTGCTGGTTTCTACACAGACTGTCTCCTACAATCTTAAATGGTTAAAAGAAAGGTGGAAGAAAGGGTCCAGGAGTTTCTGCCTTGGTGGCATTGCTTGCTTCCGTCCAGCCTAAGTGATCGGTGGCTGCAGTGCGCCACCTAATGGTGACACCAGTTGCTTCTGATTTAAAGAGCATGATTGCACTTTTTAAAACATCTCGTTTCCCTTCTCTAATTTAAATGCAATGATAAAAGCATAAACACCCTTATCACAGTTACAAAGATTAGCCTTGCTTTCATTTTTTCATGGCTCTAGTGAAGATCTTGAGTATGCTTCTAAATATTAAAATCCCGATTAAGTAGCAACTAGATGTGATGACAGCTAAAAAGTGTATAAGTACACAGCTATGCTTAATAAATAAAAACCGAAAAAGCCTGGGCTTACTTGACTGCATCCCTTCAAATCCAGGAATTTTAGGCTAAATTTCCTGACACCTTTCTTTTCTCCATCAATCCTGTATTTTTAACTAAGGACCGCACAAAGTTTTAAAACCAAACTTGTTAAAGTGAACAATCCTCCCCTAAGAAACACAATTTCTGCATCATCATTTTCTCTGACCACTTAGTTCTCTACATTTCATGCACATGTCTTGTCAAGATAGGTTCTTTGAGGCCTGAGTCTTTAAGCATCTGTCCCCACCAAGATCTTATATCACAGGGTGAATTGTGAAGGAATTTACACCCATTTATAATCAGGGTACATTTACCAGGAAAGAAAAGGTCTAAGAACCTAATACTAAATAAAGAAAAGTGATAAAAGGTAGTACAATCCATGCCTAGATCATGGATAAACGCAGTACTTATGGGATGGGAAAAGATATATCTCTTATGTATAAAATAGATAACCAACAAGGACCTACGATATAGCACAAGGAATTTTACTCATTATTTTGCAATAACCTATAAGGGAAAAAAATCTGAAAAAGAATATATATGCGTGTGTGTGTGTTTGTAACTGAATCACTGTGCTATACACCTAAAACTAACACAACATTGTAAATCAACTATACTTCTATTTAAAAAAAAATAAAAAGTTGATCTGCCTAGATCCTGGATAATTGCAGTTCTGATGGGATGGAAAAACACAGTACCACCCGTGGTCTGTGGTTCTGCAGCTCCACCCCTTGGCAGGTGTTGAAAGTAAGTGATTTCTGCATCAACAAGGCTGATTTTTCTTTTTTTTTTTTTTACATTATATGTGTCTACAGGGTGTGTGTGTGTGTGTGTGTGTGTGTGTGTAAAATTTTAAGTTTTGAGGGGTGGAGGGTGAATAAAAAGGTGGTGAATCTGTTTTTCTGGCAAAGGGATCACCACAGCAACACTGTGAAAGGAGACAGACACCCTGATGTGTTCCTTTCACAGTGTGATTTCCTGTACAGTTGTTTTCACAGCAACTGCAATGACACTAAATTAGATGCCTCAAAATAGTGAGCTGATGAGGTCAAGAGATGGTGAAATCAAGCAACTTAACCACAAGCTGGCTTTTCATCCTTGCACTTCCCAGGATCTTTCTGCCACTCTGGCAAACGCTAAATGCTCACATCCCTGCCAGGCACTTTTTAGCTTCTGGGTGTCTGATAAACTGAGCAAATCACCCAACACGTGCAAGATCCACAGTGACATCACACAAGAGTCTCATTAGTAAGTTTGTATGCAACATCCTTAGAGGCGGGAGAAATGATATTTAAGGAAAATAATGCCTCGATTGAAAATAATGATTGGTGTTTCCAATAAATAAAGGAAGTAAGGCCAATGGGGGGAGGGGAGTAGCAGAGGGAGAGGAGAGGTGGGAGCTGTGCGCCCACGTCTCCCTGCAGCTACAGGCGGCCCTGGTAGAATCTGTTCCCCACCTTCCGGAAGCAAGGAAGGCTAGGCTGCTGTGCCCGTCCTGAAATCCAGAGGCTGGGGAGGGAGGTGCGGTCAACCAGCCACCCCATCTCTATGTGCTTCTTCAAGTCACCGCTTATTTTCCTGCCCTTCCAGTTGTGAAAAGTAGACTGTTGGAGCCTACGATGTGTCTTCCATGAGCTTAAGAAGGCTTTGTACGTGGATGGCACTGGGCTTAAGGGTGATGAGACTTGCCATCTGGACTTACTTGTGACATTATTTCATAAAGACATTTTTGAGAATTTTAATTGTCAATTGCTTCAAAGGTTGTTCTTGAGGTCCACCTTGGAAATATTTGTCTTTTCAACCCTTAATTGTTTGAAGTTTAGATTTCAGACCTTTTTGGTTCTTGGGAAATGTATTGTTATATTATAATTTGAGTCAATTGAAGGGCTTTTTGTAATGCAGGTTATGAATGGCAACTCAAGGGAAATAGTCTAATGGAATGTCTAAAACCCAGATAAGGAGGTTAGCAGTTTGGAGGGGGCCTGTCCCCCTCCAAAGTCCCCTACAGATCTTCAACAGGGAGATTCACACCGTCCTCTTGATATAAGAGATTACCCTTTGATTGCAAGTGCTAGGGGTGTTTTAACACTTAAATTTTAAAATATGTAAATTCCATAGTCCCCAGTAACTCAGGGAAACCCTTCAGGAACTGCCTTCAACTACTCACCTCCCATCTGCCCACCTGTTGGATCCTCTCCTACATCCACCTCTTCCGGTGGGAAGATGCTCACGAAGTTTAAATAACTAGGCCCCAACCCTAGCTGCACGTGAAAATCACGTGGGAGCTTTTACAAACTATTGACACTTGCTCCCACCCTAAGAGATTCTGATTTTAATTTTCAAGGGTGGAGCCAGACATCCGGATTTTTTTTCTAATGTCCTCAGATATATCTACTGTGCAGCCAGGGTTGTGACACCTAATTTTAAACACCTCATTCACACACTCACATGACCTCTTTCAAGCCTAAGCTGAGGGTTCAATAAAGTGTTACCAATGAGTCCAAGAGGGGCCTGTTACTCCCTCAACTGAATCTGTGAGTGGTCACGGATTCCCCTGTGCCCACAAGTCTCCCCTGAGGTTTACACGTGGCTGGCAGAGGAAGGCTACATTTCTTAAGGCAGTGGAGACCTCCTTATGCTAACTTGCCTCCGTAATAGTTTTGTAAAATTGGGTTCTATTTTCTATTAAGACAAAGCTTTAAAAGGACTTTTGCACAGTTTGCTATATTCCTGTTCCTCTCTCATCCTGAGAGCAAGGGGAAACCAGGTGTCACAGTCACTTCCTGGAGGGTTTTGAGGATAAACACTAAAAAAGCTGAAACTTCTACTGACACAATAAAAACCTTACTATGTTAATAATAATAATAGCAAGTCCCTCAAGACTCCTAATAATAAGAAATGGACCACACGACTAACAGATCAACCTTCCAGGTTCCTCCAATTTGTTTTTGAAGGACTGTCTTGAGAAACAGGAGACAATGTAAGAGGGTCTTTGGTCTTTGGCATGTGTTCTGGAAACAAACAGGCCAGACAAAGCTTCACATCCTTGGATTGAATTTTAACTCACAAACTGAGTCTCCTTTCCTTTGTTGTAAAATGGGGGACAAAAGATTGGCCTGCTGGCCTTCCAGGGGACCAAACTCATCGAATGAGTGTAAGACGGTGTCATCAAACTTGAAGCCACGAAAGGCTTTCGTGTGGAGCAATAAGAAAAGACACCAAATACCAGCAGACGCCAATGACTGATCAGAGGCTACACCAGGGATGGTTCCCGCTCCCTCACATATGTTTCACAAACTATTATTTGTACATCACATAAGATAGTCTACAAGACAGGTATTAGAAGCGAAGTTTATTCCAAATACTCAAAATGAAGCTTCATAAATCTTCTAGATAATTCATACTAATTCATTTTTAGGAACATAATATCAATAATCAGAGATGTGCAGAAAGACTTGTATCTTGTAATTTATTCATCAGACACTTATCCAGCACCCACTATGTGATAAATATTGCTTACACCCACAGTGCTGGTTATAAAATCATTTATGATACCAAAAGTATGGGGAACAATCAAGATGTCAAATATTATAGGAATAATTAGATAAAGTTATGATATATCTAAGTTATCAAATATTAGGCAGTAACTCTAAATAATGTTTTAAAAAATATTAGAGAAATGGAAAAATGTTTATGAGATAATGTAAGCAAAAATCAATACACTAAATGAAAGTACATAAGCCATCTCAAGTTTTTTAATATACATATGATTGAAGGAAGATATATAGATATATATAAATGTTTTTAAATTACTTTACTCGGAGGGATAGGATTATTTTTTCATTCTCTTTATTATATTTTCTGCATTTTTCAATTTTTCTACACTAAGCATGCATCACCACTGTAATTCTCAAACGAGCAGTATCTTATCTTTTCAGTAAATAAATAAATAGTGTTTTAAAATTAACGTAAATTATTGTTCTTATTAAACATGATGGTGAAGCCTCACTAATGCTCTTATTTGACATTTTCCCACATTATATCGTTTCCAATTTATATTCACTCGGAAAAGTTTAAAGAGATTCTCCTGTATTTAAATGACATCTTTATAAAGTTAGCCATTTCTTTGTGTGTATATTTAAGCCCTTAGAACTACCTTTTAAGTTGAAGTACAGTCATTCCAACTGAGGTCTTCTGGTTGCTATGACAATTTATTTCTTATCTCTGCTACCCTGTGATCCCATCACTTCAGCATTTGGCAGCATCTTACTTGAATTGTTTGTGTAATGATGCAGAGAAGCTTTGAACATTCTTGCCTTTATATAATATTCTTTAGTAAAGACCTAGTCCTTTGCAATGTACCCTTTGAAGAAAGTTCAGAGGGGGGAAGATAAATAATTCATAAGAAGTAACAAGAGAACCATCATGCCTAGATAGTTCTGAGCATAGACATATATGCCACAGCTAAGCTGTAAATAGGATTTGAGTAGCAGAGTTGGTGTGGATTCTAGGAAGCAGCAAGCCTAGGTTTATCTTTTGAAATATACAGAAAAATAATGCTACCACTCCATCCTTCATGTATTCACTTGTTCATGAGATATTTAAAGATCACCTCTTCTGCACAAGGCCTGTGCGATATGTATAATGGGGGACACAAAGGACAAGACAGACCCTGCCTGGAAGAAGCCAGCACTTGGGGCAGGGTGGAGGGTACAGAGTGATATCCCTGGGAAATGTCTGCCCAGTCCAGGTGACATTTTCAAGCCAACCTTGAATCCAGAGGTGGCCGTGTGCTACTCACCACTGAAATGAGAATGGCCGTCATATGTCACTTTCAGATCGGTGATTTTAAGAAGCTGGTGTGCCTTCTCCATGCTTTCATCTTCCATCTGCTGGATGCTAAAGAATCTAGGTCCCAGCAGATGGCAGAGCCCCACAAAATTGAAGGAGCGTGGGTCCCATGCTCTGGTGGTTTTAAAATAGGTCCACAGGGAATTACCTGGTGGTCCACTGGTTATGATTCTGCACTTTCAACGTCAAGGGCCTGGGTTCAATCCCTGGTTGGGGAACTAAGATCCCACAAGCCCGCAGCCAAAAAAAAGAAAACTAGGTCCACAGACTCTTTGATACCCCTCCCTTGAAAATTGGAGCTTAATCCTCACCCCCTTGAGAGTGAGCTGGACTTAGTGACTCACTTCTGGAATGGAATCAAACAGGCTCTATCTTGCTCTCTCTTTGGTTTCTCCTTCTGGAGGAAGCCAGCTATTATGCCCTAAGGCCACTCAATGGACAGGGGGTAGGGACTGTGAATGAGTCATCTTGGAAGTGGATCCACCAGCCACAGTCAAGCCTTCAGGTGACTGCAGCCCCAGCCAACATCTTGACTACAACGTCATGCAAAACACGAAGATCAGAACCTCTCAGTTAAACCGCTCCCAAATCCCTGCCCCACAGCATTTGTGAAATAATCAATGTTTTCCTAAGACAACAGGTATGGGGCTAATTTCTAATGCAGCTAACTTGTTATCTATATTATAGACAACTAATAGGGAAAATAGACGATAAACCGAAAGTTGACAGATAAAATTAACAAAGTCCTGAATCACCAAGGAGAGAAGAGCTTCCAGCCAACCAGTAACACCAGGCTGGCCTGTCATGTTAAATCACTAAACTTTGTGGGTTTGTTTCCTAGAGTAGCTAGCATATCCTTAACTAACATGAGGAGGTTACATATGTTCACATTCAACCTCCCACGTACTACAATGTTTAGCACTTTTAGGTATTCAATTAATATTTATTGAAGGAATAAATGATTATATTTTAAAAATCACACATGACCTAAAAGAGATACAAACCAATCACAAGAGATGCTCAGAGGATAGAGCATCTTCATTTGTGAGAAGAGAAAATTTTTCATGAAACTGGTGACATTTGAACAGTGCCTTGAAATGGAAGAATGTTGAGACAGAATTGGGAAAAGGTGCTGCTATCAGGGGTCTCACATCAGAGGAACAGATGCATAGGTAAGAAAAAAACTGGAAACAATTTGAGGCCTAATGGATCATCCAATTTGATTGAAACATTGAGTAATAAGGAGGCTTAGGAGTCAAAGTTAGAAGGAAAACCCAGGATCAAACCCTGAAGATGTTAAATACAAAGAACTGGGTTTTCGTCTCAGGGCCACTGATCAAAGTGACCCGAGTAGAGCTACAGCTGGTCGTCTTATGTGAAATCATTAGAGTGAGCAGAGTCTAAGAACTGCGAGCACAGGGGACTAGTGAAATGAGAAGTGAAAGGTCACAGGGTCTCTCCTCCCAGAACGGAAAGAAGGAACAGGTGTAAGGAAAGCAGGACTGGCTTAGGCTCTGTCCATGGTTTCCCACTGGTGCTGGTGGCTCTGTCTTGGGCAGTCCATCATACACTATTTCTCTTTGCGAGTAGATCCTCTGAACATGAAAGAGATTTTCTGCTACATAAATTTAAACCACCAGATTTCAAAAACATTTACTTTGGTCTCATTAGCATCAGGTTCTAACCAACTAACTAGTCTCTGAGAAAGACCACACCTGCATCTTGGGCTGGTCTAATAAAGGGAAGCCAAATACCCATTAGCTAATGCTGTTCACTGCTGAGCCCCAAAGCGTCAGCTGTTCTGTTGAAGCAATGGACCCCGGGAAGTGGGAACTGGATTGGTACACTACACTGGATTGTCCTGAGAAATTCAAGCTTCCATTTGGCCCAGGTAACAGAGGTAATCTGGTCTCCTCAAACAAGTGAACTGTGAAGTCCTATAGGAAAATGGGAGAGTGGCAGGCAAGACGGGGGGAAAAGTCATCTCAGGGTATAAGGCATCCTGGTGCATCTTTAAACAAAGTCCTTTCCTCAGATATTCTCTTGTCTGCCTCAGCCTTTCCTTTCCAGGTCCTTCTCTCACCTGTGTGCCTTTGTTTACTCTCTGATTGACACGTGGGGCCGTTCCCTGTGCTGAAACTCTTCCTAAAGCTTTGGTCTTCCTGGAAGATGGACTAATTTCGTCCAGCAAAGCTTCCTTCCCTCTCTGTTTTGGTCCTAAGGAATTCCTCCCCATGCCTCTTCCATCTTTCTTCTGGGGGCAGGAGGCACCCAAGTCCACACTCCGGGATCCTGCAGCACACAGAAGGAGATGAGAAAGTTGCTGGTGTATTTCAGCTTGCTTCGTTAAAAAACAACTGCAGGCACTAAAAAGCATGTGTTATTAATATGCATATGTGATATCTTTGAGGCAGAGCTGCCTTCCAGGTGTATTTTCAGCAGGACATTTTCCCACGTGAGGCAGAGAGCAACAGGGAATCATATGCGTGGGAGGGAAAAGCCTGTGGGCTGTGTACAACGCTTATTCCCTTTGTGTCTCGCTTCCCTCTCCCCCTCCCACCCATTTTATTAATGGTTTCTGCAATTACTGGTAACAGTGCATTGCCAGGAAAGAAAAGTCGGTGACTGTGTGACAGATTGGTGGAAGGAGGGGCAAGAGAGATATTGTCTGTGAAGAGAAACAAGGGGATTGCCACTGCAAAATGGAGTTTCTCAAGCGAAGGAACTCTAGGATACGTGGAGGTCAGAGTTAGGTATAGGATTCTCTGTGTTACAGCACCTGACATTTTATAATGAAAAGGGAGATTTCAGAACAGGAGTGGTCACCCTGAGAGCACATCTAACCTTATCTGAGATGATGCTTCTCAAGGGATTCCAAATGGGAAGCCCCAAGAAACTTAGTGGCACATATTTTTATGCCTCTATTATAGGTTAAAAGAGACATGTATTAAGTGAATGCAGTGGTTTAAACGTCCAAGGAATAGATTTTTTTCTCTTTTATTTATTACTCAGTGTACAAGAGAAGGATTTCCTGTTACAGCCAGAAATGGAAAGAGTAGCCACTAAAAGAAATGTCACATTAAATAAGTACACAAATAGATATATAGTCCCTAAGAGGAGTATCAAGAAATGTTGTTACAACTTGGTTTGGGTTAGCAGATTTGACAAGGGAAATGTCAGCCCAGCTAAATACAATGGATTCTTATTCAACATGGTCTAGCAGAATTCCAAAATGCACAGAAGTTAAAATAAATTCAAATGGTTTTGCCCATCAGAATGACTCTATTACACCTGAAACCAAAAGCTAATATTGAGATTTGGCAGAAGAAGAATATTTCTACTTATTTGTCTTTTATTAGTTGACATCCATCAAGTGTTCAGCAGATACTACCTTTTTATATTTTTTTAAAATGTTTTCAAAGGGTGCTGGTCATAGGAGATATTTGTACTTGAAAAGGCAGATCTCCATCATAGTTTGTGCATGCAGCAATTATATTTTATTTTTTATTTAAGTGAGAACACGGTAATCATTTTCATGATAACAAGTTGATATTTTTTCAACCTACTATGCTTAGAGTTTTTAGGATATGTGTGAATACAGTACTGAAATTTGATGGACTCCATTTGGTTCCATCACAAAGTTTTGCCAGGTTCAGGAAAACACATCGACGTCTCCAACAGGACTTCAGAAATGACTCAAATCCGTTATTCTATTTCTCAGTGAACCATAAAAGAATGCATGGGTCATGACAATATTACTAGAATCTTCTTTCCTCTTCAATTCTCTTGCTTCCCAAATCTGTGATTACTGACTAACTCCAAAAATTTCTCTCATCTGTACTCTTCCTTCACAGATACCTCTTCCTCATACACACACAAGTATACACACAGGCACATATACACATACACACATAGGTGCACACACATGGGTCCTCTTGAGTGATGTTCTCCAACTGGTGATGATCCCCACAGCCCACAATCCCTTTAGCAGAGCAAATACTTTCACTATTTCTCTTGGAAGAATAAATCTGTAAGCCTGCACCACTTCATCCTTTCCTTTCCTTTCCTGCTCCCCTACATGGGAACTGTAATAATATTAACAGGTCAATATGCTTGTTCTTCATAACACACAACATACACAAAAAATTGTGAGATACAGATAGATATAGATGATCTATAGATTAAATATATAGACATAGGTGAAAAGCTATAGATAATATAGGTACAGACAGAAGGATGTATATACACATACAGAGAGAGAGAGAGAAAACACACAAGCCTCCTGCACTCTAGTCCCTGGCTCTCTCAGACGATCCATTCTATAAAATGCAATCTAGCTCTAAAATTCTGTTGCTCTAACTTCTATGGAGTTTCTGGTAAATGCAATTCAACAAGCAATGTTGCAAAACCCACCCTGAGTCCCATCCCCATGATAAGACAAGGAAATGGAAAGTCACATATCATCTTATACCCACTAGATTGTTTAAGGGAAAAAAAGCTAAGTCTGCCGATAGCAAGGGCTGTAGAGAGAGCAGACCCTTGGGGAATCGCGTAGCTGGCTGGTGGGAGAATAAGTGCTAATCCACTTTGGAAAACAGTTTGGCATTGTCTGGCCAAGTGAAACACTTGCAAACCCTATTCCTAAGTGGATACACCCCCAAATAACTGTTTTGGGTTCATACCAGTAAAGTATCCTCACAAAAACAATAAACAAGCCAAATGCCCATCAACAAGAAAATGAAAAAAACAGTTGCAGTATTTCACACCATAGAATATTATGTAGCAATGAAAATTAATGAATTACAACTGCGTGCAACAACATGAGTACATTTTGGAAAGCTAACTTTAAGTAGAGAAAAGAAACTTCCAGAAACATAAATGCAAGATGATAGGATTTTTAAAATAAAACTTAAAAACAAATACAACGAAATAGTACATTGTGTAAGCATATACACATTGAGATAAAACTGTACTTAAGATGAAATGCAATGGACTAATAAACATGAACGTTAAGAGAACTGTTGTCTGTGGGACATAAGCAGGGTTTGGGGGAGGAGAAAAATATACAGCAAAATGGAAGTTTTTAATAACATTATAGCTCTTGGATTAGGTGGTTCATGATTTTTAAACTGTCATTTTTTACGTAGTAACGTTTTACAAATATCAAATAATAGGATAAAATTAAGTAAAATAATGCTAAAAATTAAATGTTCTTGATTTTTTAATTAGTATATAAAATTAAAGCACTTATGAAACGATAGTTTTATTTAAAATGTACTATTATTGTTTTTTTAAAAAAAACCAATCAGCATAAGGCATTGTGCTGGGCATTTTAGAAATTCAAAAACAAGAGCTGTCTTTGAAGAGTCAACTGTCTGTTGACAGGATGGCAACATCAAAGCAGAGGCAGGAACGTGGACGTCACTGTAGTAACAGGGGTGCATGGATTTGTTCATTCCACTCATATGGTGTCAGGCACCCAGGGATGAATGAGATAAAACCCCTCTGTTGGAGGACTCTGCAGATCAGTGCGGTTGAAAGGGTTTGGGAAATAAAGGAGGAGAGACACGACACCCATTCAATCTGGGAAACTTTACGCAGAGAAGGATGTCACAGTCTTTCAACGTGCAAGATGCCACTCAAAATTCTGACCTATTTTCCTGGTACCCTGAGCTGGCCTCATCCTCCAGGCTTTCTCCTTTCACACCTTCAGCACTTGGGGGTTAAATGTTTGCTAACAACCCTACAGAGTCACCTTCTTCCTCAGAGCCTAGCTGTGCCCAAGAGCACTAGGATTCTGAGAAGACATCCACTTAAAAATGCCCTGGCAGGGCTTCACAGCCAACCCTTCCACCAGAAAGGCACCCTCCACACAACATGACATGGCCAGTTCCTTCCCCGGGGTGGCGTCGGGAGTGATCTCCAGCTCTCGAAAATGCAAGAGGTTTTCAAAGTTGACCTGCTTTCTCTCCCATCCTTTCGATCCCAGCCTACACAACTCAACTCCAGCATCTGGAGAGCGCCTTCTGCCCTAAGTACAGCAGGAGACACACAGATGATGTGAGGTCAGCCCCACCCTCACGGAGTGTGAACTTCAGCAAAGGAGATGAAGAATAATGAGGAAGAATATCTAAGGCAAAAGGAGGCGCTGAGCCCTCTAGGAGATCCAAGGAGAGAGAGTCCAACTTCAGGATAATCGGAGAAAGCTTTGTGGAAAAAAAATGACATTGGAGAGCTTCTCTGGTGGCGCAGTTGTTGAGAATCTGCCTGCTAATGCAGGGGACACGGGTTCGAGCCCTGGTCTGGGAGGATCCCACATGCCGCGGAGCAACTAGGCCCGTGAGCCACAACTACTGAGCCTGCACGTCTGGAGCCTGTGCTCCGCAACAAGAGAGGCCGCGATAGTGAGAGGCCCGCGCGCCACGATGACGAGTGGCCCCCACTTGCCACAACTAGAGAAATCCCTCGCACAGAAACGAAGACCCAATGCAGCAAAAATAAATAAATAAATAAACTCCTACCCTCAACATCTTCTTAAAAAAAAAAAAAAAATGACATTGGAAATAGGCCTTGAAAAAAGGCCTTTTGCTCTCCCCAAACCCATCTAAATCTACATGTGAAGATTCAAGAACATCTGTATTCAAGCCACACTCCATAGGTAAGAAGTCTTCACCACAACATTTGCCAGAGAGAGGATGTTTTGTTAATTTTTCTAAAAACCTCAGATGTCTGCTTTCCAAACCTACCTCTCCTCTCTTTTATAGTCATAGACTCCACAGTCTTCTGTTGAAACGACAATTTCATTCGTTTTCACACTCTTTCCTTCTGCTCATCCCTCCAGTACCCAACATCCAGATGACGGTCATCTATCGAGCTGCCCTTTCTTTGAAATGGTAGGAAAAGCTGTATCTCCACAAAAAGGTTAAGGGGGCCGGGAGAGGAACTTTGCCATTGGCTTTGTTTCCAAGGACTGGCCTTCCAGTAAAATTAACAGCCCCACGATTACAGAGGAAGCACAAAAGTATCCACGAAATGCCAACCCAACACTTGAAAATCAGGTCAAGTTTTATTTGTACATAAAACTTCTACCATTAATGTACATCAATGCCTACTAAAAAGGCCAAGAGGGGCAATCATTAAGTAGATTGACAGAGTCGCTGCCAAGAAAGGACAGAGAGGGAGTTACAGATACATCCGGTACCCAGGAACCCAAGTGCCACGCACGGGTCCACACCAGCCAAGCGCTACTAGCAAGAACTGCCTATCAGGGGTGAACATAATTGAGCTGGATATGATCAGGACACTTGTTAAAACGGAAAGAACAGTGTCTAATTTAAACTGGTCCCACATCAAGTCACACGACATTTAAACCTATGTACAAGGAATCGGGAAAAATACCCTGAAAAACTGTGTATGGAAAAAAGTCATTTGCAACTTATTTGCATATCTCTTAGTCCTTGTGGACAAAAAAACAACAACAATGTTAATTCTCTGATGAATGAACGTAGCTGAAAACAGTCAGCCAGATATCCCAAAGACTCTGAAGAACCCAGATAAAAAAGGTAAGCATTCTGGTATTTGAGATACTGAACTGTGCGAATTTCTGCTGCCCTGTGGAACATGGCAACACAGATTCCTGATCCAATTTGTCTGCTCATGAGCAGCATATTTTCTCCCTTTTGTATTATCAATTTCCAAAAAATAATGTTTTCCAATAACATCTATCAGAATTCTTGACCTAGTCTTGCAAAGAAGTGCTACAGAATCCAAGTACACTTCACATAATTAGAAATTATCAAAAGATGTCTTTCTTGTTTTGTGGAGAGGAACCTCACCAGTACCCCTACAGGAAACTGTGAGTTCAGGGGAAGAGGGGAAACCTATTGAAGCAGATTCCATGCAAGTCAACTCAGCAGGAATTTGCCAAATACTCACTTGTGACTGCCTTAGTGCTCTGCTACCCGGAAAAAATAATTAGGATGGTCCCTTCTCTCTCTGAGATGATGACGAAAAAGAGGTCTGAGATTTGGGTGCAAATGGACCTCCATAAGTGACAACTGTTAAATTTTCTGAGCACTCAGACATTGCCCAAGCTCACCGCTGAAAAGAAGTGATGCCCTTGCTTCATGTCATAGACTGGCTCCACTCAGTAGGTCCAGCACAAGAATGGAAATCCCTACGCAGAAAGACATTTGTCAAAGACACTAGATTCAGAAAAACTACTAAGAGTAGCCTAGCCTGTTTAAGCTTAATGAGGAAACAAAATTACCAATGCTGTGTTGACTTCAAGCTTTCTTTTAAAGGGATGGAGGGCCCCAAATGGATCTAGACATCATACCAAAGAATTTTAGTTTTAGTACATAAGCTACGATTTGGGGTTTTGTTTATTTTTTAATTCCATAAAGCAAATGAAAATGACTCCAGTCGTAGAATACAAATTCAATAATTAATAGAGAAAGAGCTTGAGGGGAATGATAGAATCTAAAAGAGATAAGACCTAGGACCAGGTGTAAGATGGATGCTATAGAAAGGAAGAATTCAACACATGGGAAAATGTCCTAAAGATATAAAATCACTTAAAAACAGAATGGGCTGCAATATTAGGTGATGAACTCCTCGTGGTTAGAAACACGCAAGGCGAGACAGCCCTTGTCAGGGACCCATGAGGTGATTCCTACATTGAGGTGGGAGGCGGTACCAGATGACCTCTAAGGGCTGGGTAGGTAGTGGCGGGGTGGGCTCTGTTTTATGTCTCCTTCCTGGCCCTCGGAAAGATGCTGCATGTGCGTGGATAAGCACAGCCACATCAAACCAGGAGGTGCTAAACCATTATTCCAGAGAGCATGTTAATTCTGAATAGCACAGGGACCTTGGAGATTAGTGAATAATAAATAAAGCATTTCTTCTTTTGTTGGTAGCGTCCGTCCCTGTTCATTAACTCTCTCTTTCTGGGCAGCCAAGGGGGTTCTGGGAGGCTTGATGCCTTTGGGCATTCTTACTGCTGAGCAGAACCCCTAAACAGCTTGGAGCAGGCTGCCTCCACTCCCCAAGGGGAAGATCCAGAGTTTTTGTCTTTTTCCCACCCCCCCATTCCTCACTCGTCCTCTCTCTCGATCAACCATGATATCAACTATGATATCCATAATCTATCTACACGCTCACAGCCCCCCTATCCATTGGCTTTCATTTGTAAATAACTTTAAACACTGGAAAGGCAGCTAATTATGGCCTCATTTGTAAGTTATTCGTTTTCTTTTTCAAGCTTGTATTGTAGAACGTCATTTTTTCATGGGTCTGACTTGAAATTTCAGAATCAGAGGCTGTTTTTCTCCTCAGAAAGCAAATGAGTCTATCTGGTTTTCACTGCAACCATTTTGTGTTTTGATAGATGAGAAAGGACTCAAGTGAGCGCAGGAGAAGAGCTCGCAGTGCCATTCATTCACGACCCACCGGCCACTAAACCACCACCCGGGTTGCAGACAAGCCACGCCCCCGAGAGTTCCTTCTCAGCCCCGAGGCTCCAGCCTCTGCACCCGCAGCATTTTGCATGCAGACCCCTCCTCCGGGAAACTCTCTTTCTTGGCTTCTCTGTACCACTGAGTTCTGAATCTCCTCTTATTTCTCTGATACTAATTCTATGCCTCTTTCGTAGGTTTCAAATTCTCTTTTAATCTAAATATCACTCTCCCTTTTCTTTCCATATGCCTCACTCGCCCTCCAGTCCTCCTTGAAAATTATTCTCAAAATTGTGCTTCTCTCCCTGACCTCTCTCCTCAGCCTCAGACCTGCTTGTAAACTGCCCCCTGGATATCTCCACCTGGACACCCCGCTGACCTCAGAATCACGACAGCTCACTAACTAGCCAGGTAGTTGTCACAGGTCGGTTCCTTTAGGGCCTCCTCTACTGGAAAACAAACAGAACCGAATTATCTTCAGCGTTCCTCCTGAACCTATAAGATGGCAATTGTATCAGATATTGAATTCATCCTTTCTCCCATAATTAGCTCTTTTTCTTGTCTTCTGCTAGACTCCTCCCCCATCGCAAGTAGACTCAGAACCCCAAAGACCTGTAGGCACGGCTAAAAACAGAAAAACCAAAGTTGAACCAGGTCCCGCCTCCAGCTCAGGGTCCTTCAGGTCTTACTTGCCCCACCTCCGTTTTCCTCCGTCTGCCTCTTGAGCTCTGCACTCTCCCGGACACGTGATGCTCCAGCGCACGCTCCGATGGTGCGCTCGCGGCTCCTAAGTACCTGCTCCCCAGTTGCACGCCTCTGTGGCTGTCCTCATGCTTCTCTTCGTCCTCAGACACCACCTTTCACTCCCAAATTCCTCTGCCTACTGGAATCACACCCACTTTTCAGTGTTCTTCTCAAACGCCATCTAAGCCTCTTCCGCTCCCAACCAAGACAAAGTGTCTCTTGGACATCTCTTGGTCGCTCTTTGGCAGTGGTTCTTAACCTTGGCTGTGCCTTTGAATCACCTGGAAAGCTTTTCTGAAATCCCAGTCCCCTGGCTGCGCCCCCGACCAATTAAATCAGGACCTCCAGGGAGGAACCTCTGGTGTTTTTCTAGCTCCCCGGGTGATTCCCATCTGCAGTCAAGGTCGATAACCACTGCATTGCACCATTTATCACTTTCTTCCTTGTAGTTGTAATTACGCTGTATTTGTCTTATTCCCACTACTAAATTTGAAACTCCCTGAGGGCACAGACCATCTTACCACATCTGCTTATCCCCTTCAGGTCTTAGCGAATGAGAGAGGCAATAAATATTGTTGAATTGAATTTGGAAACTTAAAATTAACCATAAACTTCAGTTTTAGATCTTGCATAAAATTTTAGAAGACGAATCAATTAATGAAGGACTAATCTGAATTTTTTTTTAAAAGGTGCAGTTTGCCATTACCAAAAATATTCTGGTATGACTTTGAAATCAGAATAGCTCTCGTTCAAGACCGATGACCTGCAAATATGTGTATGGCTGATGCATCCTTTGCTTTTGACACTTTCTTTTCTGAACTCTTCACAAATAGAATGAATATTCTATGATTCTTTGAGAAGTGGCTGCAAAATGTGACTCTGTGTGTGTGTGTGTGTGTGTGTATACTCATGTCTCATTGAAATAAACAAAAGCAGTCAGTGACTTGCACAACGATCTGCCTTCCCCAGCTTTGAGACAGAAGGTACCACAAAGCAAAACTGCAATGTGAACTTAACACAGAGCATCTGACCTCCTTTCAGGAGCCGCAGAAAATGAAATGAAAAATGAGACAAGGAATGCTTGCCAGCCTTTCATACGCTACAGTTGCTAAGGAAACGGCTTTCTTAGCTTCAACCTGTCCAGTCCAGCCCGTTTCACACATTCTTCTGGGTTTTTGAAAATAAGGAAATCAAAGAGGGAAAAGATGATAGAGAATAAAATTCAGGGTTGTGCTGGTCCATACAGAGCCTCATGCCGTTTCTCCCTGCTACACTCTTTCCCACTCACCTAGAATATTTGCCACCTGGCAAAACTCTCCTGGACCTAAAATCACAGAATTAGCCGATGAGGTAAACAAAACAATAGGAAGCCCTATTTGACATGCAACAGTGGCTAAAAAACCGCTTCCTCACCCCAACCAGGCTGTCTTTCCTGATGGGAAAGTAGAAGGCAACTCTTAACACAGCAGGAGAAGCACCTCAGCCCTCACCTGCCCCACATCTTGGGAGAAAGTGCCACCATGAGTACCACCCCGGAGCGGAGGCAGCATCCGAATTGCATACGTGGGAAGATGCAGGAAGGGAACTCCAAACTCTCCAAATCAAGGGAGTGTAGGTTATCAGCTGTTCAGGGAGCAGGGAAATTAAAGGCCAGGAGGCCCAGCTTGCCTAATTCTACATCTCACAGAGGATGTAGAAACAGGAGATAGCACATGGGGACATGTGATATATAAGAAAGACCGCATCCCATCAACAGCCAATTAAATGAGCAACTGTTTCTTCAGCATCTCCTGATGAGGCACTATGCTGGAGAAGCCATTGACAGAGATTTCAAAAAGCCATTTGGCTGGACTTCCCTGGCAGTCCAGCAGTTAAGACTCCGTGCTCCCCATGCAGCGGGTACAGGCCTGATCCCTGGTCGGGGAACTAAGATTCCACATGCTGCACAGCACGGCAAAAACAAAAGTCATTTGGCAATAAATATTGCTGTACTCATATTCACAGATGATGTCCCTGAGGGGTGGGAGAGGGGGAATTGGAGGAAGGTCAAAAGCTTATAACAAACTTCCAGTTATGAGTAAGTACCAGTGTACAACATGATAAATGTTAACACTGCTGTATGTTACATATAAAAGTTGTTAAGAGAATAAATCCTAAGAGTTCTCACCACAAGGAATAACTTTTTCTTCTATTTGTTTAATTTTGTATCTATATGAGATGATAGATGTTCACTAAATTTGTGATAATCACATGATATATGTAAATCAAATCATTATGCTGTATACCTTAAACTTATACAGTGCTGTATGTCAATTGTGTCTCAATAAAACTAGAAGAAAAAACCCAAAGATTATGCCATTTTCTTCCTCCATTTGCCACCAAACACTTTTTTTTTTTTTTTTTTGCTTTTAGTGAGGATGAGCTTCTTCATCCTCCAGTTCTACCTAAATACACTATAAATAAAAGTTCTATTTCCAAAAGACTAGTAGCACTGTTCAAACCAAGGAGGGGGAAGTGGGCAGCTGGGAGAGGAGGGGAAAGAAAGTTTATTGCTATTAACCATTTGCATCTTTTGAATTTTGAACCATGTGCATATTTGAAAATAAGTAAATAATATTTTAAAATCAAATTAACTGCTGCTTACTTAAAATGTCCGAACTATACTATGGATAATTTTTAGGGTGTCATAGGGGAAATAGGTATTGATTTTTCTCAAATTTGTAGGATCCAGATAATATGTGCAATGTTATCATCTAGTCACTAATCCTATGAAAGGCAATTATAAATATTTTTATTCTATTTTCTATAATATGTATTATATATCACACATGTAACTTTTAAAATGTGGGAGTCTAGGGCTTCCCTGGTGGCGCAGTGGTTGAGGGTCCGCCTGCCGATGCAGGGGACACAGGTTTGTGCCCTGGTCTGGGAGGATCCCACATGCCGCGGAGCGGCTGGGCCTGTGAGCCATGGCCGCTGAGCCTGCGCGTCCGGAGCCTGTGCTCTGCAGCGGGAGAGGCCACAACAGTGAGAGGCCAGCGTACCGCCAAAAAAAAAAAAAAAAAAAAAATGTGGGAGTCTACTATATTATGCAATATAGCTTAATAAATTCTTTTTATTCAGACTCCTGGGATAATACAAATGAGCCAGAAATAATGACCTAAGATCTGAAGATACTTTGGGTTTTCTCAGTCCTTATGGCAGAAAGCCTTTTTCCTGAGGCTTGGGCAGAGAGCCGTGTGATACTAAGGAAACAGACTGTGATCTAAAACTACAAACAGGCTGGTCCAATCATAACCAGATAACTCTGACCAAGTTACCCAAGTACTTCCCCTCCCTCCGCTAAAAAAAAGAAAAAGAGAGAAAAAACAAGAAGCACAACATCATCATGGTCATTTGAAAGGATAGTCAATGGCCAGTGGGATTCTCTCAGATGGAGAGCGAAACTCATCCAAACATTGATTATATTTGGTTTTCTCTTCATTTTACAGGTGAAAGAAAAGATGCCAACATGTTTTCTCAGGTGTGTGTCTCCTGACAGGGGAGTTGGTGCAGATGTTACATCACCCACTAAACCCGAAGATTTCCACGTGGCCACGTCAGACGGTGCAAGCGTTTCTAACATGTCTGGAGACCTGCTCCACAAAATCAATAGGTGAAACGGATTTCCTGTACCTAAAACGCATGATGGTAAAATACACGGTAAAATGTCAAGAAATCCTCTTGAAATACTGTATTAGAGCATATTATAATCTGGTTTGGACTCAGAATTCTGCCCCTCATGTTCACCTCTAGGCCCAGCAGGAATGATGCATGAGGCAGTTGAGGACAGCCTGTAGATGTCAGGGCTTCTTAGCCCTGCCTGAATGTTGGAGCCGCTCAAGGAGCAAGTACAGAATGACCCAAGCCCCGGACCCGCTTCTGAACAATTAAACCAAAGTCTCTAAGTGTGAGGCCCTGGGTGCCTCCCAGTCTGACAGTCACCGGCTTATATGAATTTCAAAACGTGATTAGTCAAAGGTAAAAATCTTTCTGAATGCAAGTACCATCTTAAGAAGGTATTAAGGTACTAGTCATTGGGATATTAGCTATGGTCCCAAGGTAGGCAGGTTTCTACAGTAATGTATTCCCTAATGTTACTGTTCTTTCATCTGTTTACTTGTGTTCACAAAACTTCCTTAGCTGATAAAAACCTGGGGCAACCTGAACCCAGAAAAGCATCCATCAAAGAAGTAAAGATGCAGCTTCCCACTAGGGAATGCTTTTGTTGCCTAGGTGCCAACGACTTTGCCTGCCTAAAGAATGCACACTCCCATATAAAACCTTGGCCAACCCTTCCCGAGTTGGCTGAAAGATTCTACTATGGGCCAGGAAGCATTTTCTGTTCCCCGCAGCGACCAGTTGGCAAAGACTTTGCTCACACACGCAGATTCTCCCTCTCAGGTCCCGTGGCCAGGAGCTTTTTGGGCACTCCAAGCAAAACTTCTCCTCGCAGGCTTCTTTGTCTCCAGAATGCGCATCTATGTTCTCTACACACATATGTATCTTGGCAGGGGAGAGACTTCCTTTAGGATTTCCTTTGAGGATGCATTTAAAGCGCTGGCTTCAGGCCAAGCCGAAGTGACCTGTGGACAGAGGCATCTGCAGGGAGCCTGTGTGTTCTTTCCACCTCACGTGAAATGTGATAGAGCATCTTTGGGTCTGGGAGAAAGAAGGTGGGTGGAGAGCTGAGGAATGTCTTCATTTCCTTTCCTGTCATGAAGCCCCTCTATAGCCGGGGCTTTGTCAGCTCCAGGCAGACTCCCATCTCCAACGTGAGGCCAGCCTGCTTCGATTTCACTTTGTTTGGGATCTAACTCAACCTTGTTATATGCCAAATACCCTCCAGGGTGTCCTACTTTTGTGGATCTTCTCTTGTGTCAGAGCTCCCGGTAGCTTCTCTTTCTGTCCTTTAGGAGAAAAGCACCCCTGCCGTCACCCCAACCCTTCCCAGAGAGAGGACCCCAGGCTGCTGTTGAAACACCTGGCAAATGCATTTGGCGATTTTAAGTGAAGACTATGAAAACGTGAATTACTGTGACGAAATTATACCAGCCAGGTTTGAAAATAAATGGAGCATGCTCTGAATTTGATTGAAAGAGAAAAAAAAAAAGATTCAAAAATCATTTGAAAATTGGGCTGCGGAAAAGAAATCCCCTTTCTCTGTTCCCTGCCCAGAGTTTTCTTGGTTCTTTTCTTCCCTCCCTGTCCAAATGCAGCTTATTTCCACTTCCAGTGATTTCTTCTTTTTTTTTTTTTTTTTTTGCGGTACGCGGGCCTCTCACTGTCGCGGCCTTTCCCGTTGCGGAGCACAGGCTCCGGACTCGCAGGCTCAGCGGCCATGGCTCACGGGCGCAGCCGCTCCGCGGCATGTGGGATCTTCCCAGACCGGGGCACAAACCCGTGTCCCCTGCATCGGCAGGCGGACTCTCAACCACTGCGCCACCAGGGAAGCCCCCCCATCCCCCCCGTGATTTCTTTAGTTTGAGAAACTAACGGAGGTGGAAGTAGGTTTGTTTTGAGAAACCAAAAATATTCCAAACCATACAGGCTCCAGAAGAAATTGCAGTGCACTGGATTTTCATGGCCTCTACAGTTAGACTGAGGATTAGATTCTTTTTTTTTTTTTTAACTTTTCTCCTTTAACACTGTTATTTCTTTCAGTTTTCCAGGAAATATTGCTGTGGCAGCATGATCTACTAAAGCAGATTTAGTTGTTGTCATAGACACTGTACTTACTTTTTAAAAAATTGAAATATAGTTGATGCACCATATTATATGTTACAAGCATACAACATAGTGATTCACAATTTTTAAAGGTTATACTCCATTTAAAGTTATTATAAAATATTGGCATATTCCTTGTGATGTACAACATATCCTTGTAGCTTATTTATTTTATACATAAGAGTTGGTACCTCTTACTCCCTTACCCCTATCTTGCCCTTCCCCCTTCCCTATCCCCACTGGTAACCACTAATTTGTTCTCTATATCTGTGACTCTGTTTCCTTTTTGTTATATTTGCTCATTTGTCTTATTTTTTAGATTCCACATGTAAGTGATATCACACAGTGTATTTCTCTGTCTGATTTATTTCACTTAGCGTAATACCCTCCAGGTGCTTCCATGTTGCTGCAAATGGCAAATTTTCATTCTTTTTTATGGCTGAGTAGTATTCCATTGTATATATACATATATCTTCTTTATCCTTTCATCTGTTGATGAACACTTAGGTTGCTTCCATACCTTTGGCAATTGTAAATAATGCTGCTATGAATATTGGGGTGCATTATCTTTTCAAATCAGTGTTTTTGTTTTTTTCAGATAAATAAGGGTTAGGTTCTTGATCAGCTACACAATAACCATGTACCAAATGAAATTACATGACATATTGGTGTTCATGAAATATTACCTTTAAAAGATGGAAATTGGTTAAGAGTGAGATCTTTAGAGTTCATCTTCCATCTTTGGAACTCACTGGTGATATAACCTGGGGCAAATTATTTAACCTCTCTAAGCCCCAGATTTTTCAAGTATATTAAATAGAAGTTTAAAGTTAACTCACAGTATAAGGCAAATTCCAACTACTCAAAAAGTCATAATTTTAGAAAACATTATTTTAAACCACTTTCAGATTTATAAAGATAATTATCATATTTTTCTATTAACAAATATATAGCTCTACCTCAAAGTATTTGTTTTACTGGTTTACGGGGAATTTGTTAAAAAAACAAAATAAATGTGTTTATGTTTAGTTATCCAGTTCGTTTTAGCTGGAGTGTTTGTTTGGAGCAATTGAATTAAGGATAACATTGTACTGGTCAATAAGACATGACCACAAAAATATTTCTGTCCCCAAATGTAACTAAACCATGTCACCCTACACAAGAAAATCAGCTGCTCCATAGGTCCTTGGTGAGGCTTCTCAAAGTCAACAAGAGAGAGGTCTCAGTGCAATTAGGATTTTGGCGAGCCAGTGGGAAGCTTGCCTGGGGGTGGGGGTGGAGGTGAGGGGGAAGTGAGCGCTGTAGGAGACCAAAACCAGACAGCCATGGCAGGGGCTGCCTGCCCCAACAGCCAGCGCCTGGAGACCCAGTCCGCCCCACGGCTTTCTGTTAGCAAAGACACAATAATGACAGGCCCTGAGCCGATGTTGCCTGTACCTCAGCCACATTCACCCCAAGACGGAGCATGCTCGAGAGGTAAGAGAGTCTGGTCCTGGGAACAGAAGCAGGAGACTGGGAGACAGCTAGTGGCAATCCCTCTTCTTTTCTTTTACTTACTTGTCTGGTGTCAAGAGTTTGCATTTTGGTTGATACCCACGGATAAATGAGATAAAAGTGTGCAACATTAGGCAACATCTATAAAGAATGAATTTCATGTGATGTCAAAGAAACTCTGGATTCTGCAGAGTAGGAATTTTATGTTATTATTTTCAGGGAGGAACTGAAAATTGAAGCACCGAAGCACTCAACACATCCAACCCTCTTTCTCTGTACTGTGTGCCCTTGGCCACCCGTGAAACTGTGTGCACACGCACACACATACACTCACACATGTGCACACAGACACACCCTTTCAGCAACTCTCCTAAACCACCTCAGGTCAACAGTGGCCTATTTCACCTTTCCTACGAGGCTAATAATTCCAGGTAGCCACCATCTCTATTCTCTTACTGTCATCCACCGGGCACATGGTGGCCCCCGCCCTCTGTGACATGTTTATTACAGCAGAAACTAGCACTTGCTTACTGTTATTCCGTGGGCTTGTACTCTGCCTGACACACAGTAGGCATTGTTTAAAGCAGGGAGGGAAGGAGGAAAAGGGAGGGAGGGAGGGGAGGAAGGAAACGTTTTACAGTTTAATTAACATTAACTGCCTCAACATCAGTCATTATCTTGTTTCTTTTCTCATTTTTGTTCTAATTCCAATTTCCCAAGGGGAACAAGAGAGTCAAAAGTAAGATCAAATACTTTATTGCTCAAAATAAATGTATTTCTAAAAGAAAGTCTACAGACATAAAAATAGATGCTATATTATCCATATTCATATGAACTATAAAAGTCAGAATTCTGTTTCAATTACACCACAAAATACTGGCTGAGTAAATATGTACAGTAGACAACTGCACCACTTTAAAATAAAAACTGTTTTAATAGAATATTCAATTGCATGGAAAAATTCTCACAATATAGCTTTACGTGAAAAAAAGCAGATTGTAGAACAAAATGTATAGTAGATCCCAATTTAAATACATATATGAAATATATATATGAAAGAATGGAAGGGTGTATCCCAGAATGTTAATAATAATTATTTCTGCGTAATGAGTGATAAGTGATTTTTATTTTAACTTTATCCTTTATACATCGTCCCCAAATTCTTGCAAAATTTGCAAGTATTAAATTTATAATCAAAAAGGAAACTATTTCAAGAAAATAAAAACCATATGAATACTAAAATGAGAAAGAAATTATTTAAGAAAATCTCTGCCTGCAAGTCAAGATTCCTAGAATGTGATGGTTAGTACCAGATGCTGTAAAGGCAAGAAGGGTTGTTATAATTATTGTTTTCCAGACCAAGATTCCCAGAAACTTCCATTCCTGGCTGAGTGATTTCTGATGCCTCTCTACAACCAACCAAGCTCTTAATTTTACAGCTCATTTTCCAAGCAAAGCTGACCACGATCTAGGGAAAGAAGAGGACTTTATACTTCTGCAAACTGCAATGCCACCACAGCTAGTTTTGTTGCTCTTGTTGTTGTTGTTGTCGTTATTGTCTGCTTATTTGTATGTTTGTGAGCCTCACACAGGGACAGGAAGCCATTAAAATAGAGACCTCACTGTTCGGAACCGCAGGAAGACACGTCTCTGGGTATACCATGATAACATCTGCTTCTAATTGAGATGATTTATCAAAGTGGCTATCAGCAGGACGGGTCAGCAAGAGCATAAATCTAATACAAACACTTTCGGCTCTGAGCCTGGAAACAAAAGTCTGGTCTTGTTCCTGAGGTTAAGTCGCTGGCTGGCTGAGCCCACGTAAATCAATTAATCTCTTCATAACTCAGTCTCTCCATCTGCAAAGTGGAATTCATAGTAGACGTTGATTACCAGTTTGTATCTCTGGTCACAGAGACACTCTCTTCCACTCATTTATTCTTCCAATAACTGTGGATTGAGGGCTTCCAATGTGCCACGAATTAATCCTCCAAGCCCCCTGTATCCAACATTCTTCTCTCCCCACAGACAGGCTGCCTGAGGACTCCTGGGCCCCCACTAACCCTGTGCTCACATTGCCTGTCCCTTAGGCCACCAAGGTGGAAATAGAGGAAGAAAGGGAACACGGGAGAAAAGCACAGGAGGTGCCTGACACTTGCTGGGTGTGTAATAACTCAACAGGTGACCGTAGTTAGGTAGAACAGGGTTGGTTTTTCACACAACATCACCAAATAAGCTGAGAGTCATGCTACCATCAGGGTGGTCGTACCTGGAAATGATTAAAGTCTTTCTTTTGTTTTCTTTTGCATCCATTTGTTTGTTTAATTTCCTTGTCTTTGTTTTGGCTGTGTCACTAGGACCAACTGAAGGTCAAAAGCAAACACACGATAAACATAAAGATGACCCCACAAGCTGCAGCAGGGTCAAAAGAGGGATGACTTGGCTTCTTTTCAAAAATGTTAGAAATACTTCCCTGGTCTCACCAGCAGGAGGTGAGAAGTTTCGCTCTCTCTTCGGGAGGTTCAGCTGCGCAAGGAGATGCTGACATTCCCCAAGCAATGAGGCATCTGCAAATACTGGTACCCATGGCTTAATAGCTCAAAAGAACCCTGGTCTTCAGATTTTTTTAAAAAAATCAATTCTGAGATCTCTGACTTCTTTATAACAGAGCTGGGGCTGCCATATGCGCTCTGAGTCATAGCATCAGAGCAGCGAGAGCCCTCTCCTTGTAAACAACGTGGAAGTTTGATACCAGTTCAAATGGCGGCACATAGCCTGGCCCAGGGTGGAGCAAGCCGCATTTCCAGGATGTGTCTGAAGCAAGTAGGACTGTGGCCTGTTTGAAGTTTGTCTCATTTTTCACATTTTTCTTTTTTGGGCAAATCCACCCCAAGCAGGCAATTCCCAAGCTTTAATTATAAGCAGTAAGGACTCTTCGCAAATATTTCCCTGAATAAGGGGACTGGAACACAGGTGGAACAGCAGCATTCACATGTGTTGTGTACACCAGTTCCTATAAGCAGGAAAGACTTCATGTAGTGATGCAGGCAGAGCAATGGGAAACAAAAATGGATCACTACAGGATGGTGGCCAGCACTGATCTTTACATGAAAAGAACTGAGCTAAGAGTTATGCCAGCATATAATAACGGTCTACACTACTAGAAAGCAAAATGTGTACATCTGTGTTCAAACAGCTTTGTTCACAATAGCCAAAAGGTAGAGGCAACCCAAATGTCCACCACCAAACAGATAAAGAAAACGTGGTATAGACATTCCAATACAATGGAATGTTATTCAGTCCTAAACAGGCACGAATTTGTAACACATGCCACACTATGGATGAAACTTGAGGACATTACGTTAAGTAAAATAAGTCAGTCACAAAAAAAAACAAATGCTGTATAATTCCACTTATAAAGATGCCTAGAGTATTTAAATTCATAGAGACAGAAAGTAGATTGGTGGTTGCCAGGGAAGGGGAGAATGCAGAGTTATTGTTTAATGGGAACAGAGTTTCAGTTGGTACAGAAAAGTTCTGGGAATGGATGGTAGTGATTGTTGTACAACAACGTGAATGCACTTAATGCCACAGAATCTTACACTTAAAATAGTTTAAATGGTAAATTTTACCTTATGTACATTAACCACAATAAAAAACCTTGATAGTCATAGAACGTCTTTACCCAAAGTTAGAGTAATAAATTCTTTTGACCGTGAAGATTTCTGTAAACAAAGACAGCCCTCAATGATGATCATGTGTTGCCTGTAGCAATGATGTATTTGTATCTGTTCATCTGCATGCTTTCATACAATCAGGGTGAGAAGGTGTGAAATGACCAACCAGGACGAAGGGTGAAGTCTCTGGCCATAAACGAAAAAGGATTTCTTTGCTCCTAAAAACTTGAAGCCATCCCATGCCCATGAAGACTGAATCTCTGATCTTCGTTGGTTTCTTTGCACCACATACTACTATTCAACCACCATTAACATCAAGCAGCATTGCATGAGCACCTACAGTATACAAGCCACTGGTTTAACCACAGTGGAAATTATAAACAGACATGAAATACAGTCCCTGACTTCTAAGACATAACAGAGTACTTGAGACAATGAAAGACATATGAAATGATAAATACCAATAAAGGATAGCATTTAATAAGCCCGAATCAACTAAGCAAATCTGAGAAATAATAAGAATTTATAAAATGGGAGGGGGGAGCTAAATATCTTCTCCAAGGTCATATAGCAAGACTATGTGCACTACATTTATTTTTGCACTAATAATATCTAATATGTATTGAATCTGTCCTGTGCCAGGGACTGTGGCAATTATGAGATTATCTCATTTATTCCACATTAGAACCTGTCCAGGTAGTTGTTATCATTATTCAATACTACAGATGAGGAAAAAATGTTCAGTGAGGTTAAATAACTGAGGCACACAGCATAAATGGGAAAACTGGGTTCTCATCCAAGTCTCACTCCATGTCCTGTGCCCTTAACTTCCACTCCCTACTGAACTTGTAGTATCATGCTGTAGGTCTGATTTCCTTTTTTACACCCTTTAAATGTGACTTTGAAAAAAAAAATATATGACTTTGAATTGCCGTTTGGCTACACAAAATATAAAATATTTGGCAGTTATAATTGCCAAGTGTGTAAACTATGTTAGTCGTCTAGAGCAAATGATGTTTGGATTTGGATACCCAGTTACATACGGAGAAAAAAAAGAAACGAAAATCCCTAGGTTGTGATTTTGTACCATAGAATGGCAATTAGCATTCCAGGAATCACCCCTGCTAATTAATCATGGATGTCACTGATTGCTTTAGGACACATGGATAAGAAACTGCTTTTAATATCCAATTCCATATTAAGGGTAGTCCTCTTCGTGATTCTAGGAGAAAAGATAGGTATTAATATCTTTATAATGACATCCATTTATAATAGTGTATAGAGAGAGCCTACCATTTGGAAGTTGGAATGCTGACTTTAAAAGGTCTCTGGAGACTGGCCTCTTGCTTTCAAAAGATTCAGTCCAAGGTTTCTGGATTCCTACATCTCACCACCAAGAAGAGTGAGCATTCTTTCACAGCAGCTTTTTACTCCTAACATGATACCATCAGCAGTGATCACTGGAATATGCAGTTCTGGTCATTTTTGTAACAGTGAGCATCCACTTGTACTGATTCATCCACAGATTTTCCGGCCAGATGCCCCATTGGCAAAGCCCTGGAGCCTTCCCCTCATTAGTCCTCCGCTCCAGCCATCCGAGGTAATTCCTTCCTCTCCTCTCTCCTGAGCTGCTGGTTGCAAACAGAAGCTACCCAAGGAATAAACAAACCTTTGGGAATGAATTAACCGGCTGCTCTGAGGTACATGTGGGAAGGGTCTGCAAAGGTCAGAGCTTGACCTTGGGAGGGGGCTGCCTTCTTCGGCCCCTGATGCCTTCCCTTGGGCAGGGTTGAGAGCAGGAAGGACAAGGTCACCAACGAAAGGAAGAAAATAAGGGAAACACTTGCTACTGTGGAGAAAAACCATCTATGTGTTTCAAAATCTATTTCTGTTCCAATTTGGTTTAAGTACTTTGTTTAGTTTTTTATTGTAGTAGGATTCAGAGACAAGTTTTTAAGTGAGCTAGACTTTTGAGTCTCACTGCTAAGTGAACAAAGGGAGAAATAATGCAATGTGTGTGTGTGTGTGCAGCCATGCATGAAAATTTTTTTTAATCAGTAAAATCATGTTTTAGCCCCAAAGGTTTCAAAGGTCATCAGTGATTGGGGGGTGATAGTGAAATGAGGATTGCTGAAAATATGCTACCATGCCTTGCACTGTTGTCTTGCAACTTTGCCATGAAAGATACTACGGGGTCGGAGCCTGGAGAAGAGAAAGGAAATCAACTTGCAGTGAGTACTTGCTGTGTGCACAGGTGATTCACTTAAGGTAGCGTATTACACCCCCCAAAACACCTTTCAAGTTAGTATTGTTATCTCCATTTTCTGGTTGTGGAAACGGAATCCCAGGAAGGTTAACTTATCCAATGATCCATGGAAAGTAAGTGGTTTAGAAGGAATTTAGACCAGGTGTTTCCACCTTTACCCAGTAGGGGGAGGCTAATTAAACAGGAAGAGAGAGAAAGCCAAAAAAGGTGTCCGCTTCTCTGGGCCCGTGAGCCATGGCCGCTGAGCCTGTGTGTCCGGAGCCTGTGCTCTGCAACGGGAGAGGCCACAGCAGTGAGAGGCCCGCGTACCGCAAAAAAAAAAAAAAAAAAAAAGATAGAAACATAAAATGACAGCTTGTGAAGATCAAAGATGGCCACTTTTATTTTTTTCTTTTACATTCTTCCCATCTAGAGTTGGGTTTATGACCACTCTTGGACTAGATTCCCTTGAATCTAGGTGAACTTGACTGCTTGACCAATAGAGTATGGCAGAAGTGGCTCTGTGTACATTCCTCAGCCCAGACCTTAAAAAGACTGACAGTTTCTTGGAACCTAGCCACCATGCTGTGAGGAAGCCCAAGCAGCCCCGTACAGAGGCTCAAGTAGAGAGAAGATGAGGCCCTCAGCCACAACCCCAGCCGAGCTCCCAAAGGACAACTCATGTCAAGTATGTGTCAGTCACCTTAGAAGTGGATTCTTCGACCCCATCAAGCGACCTCAGCTGATGCTGTCTTCAGCAGAGATAAGCCATTCCCACTGAGTCCTACCCAAATGGCAGCTTTGTGAGAAAAATAAATGACTGTGGTTGTTTGAAGCCACTAAATTTCTGTGTGAATTATAATTCAGCAATAGATAACAAAAACACATTTCATTGCATCCTTAGCATTTAATAAAATTTGAAATTACATAGATAATTGTTTTTATCTTGTTTATCGTCTGTCTCTCCCACTAGAGCATCAGCAGCATAAGGACAGGAACTGTGTCTATTTGGTTCATCTCTCTATACACAGCAACAAGCACGGTGCCTTACCCAGAAGAGCTGTTCAGTAAAGTCGTTGTTAACTGAATGAATGAATAAAGCCTCTCTTCAGGGTATCTTCTGGTATGTCAATGATCCTTGCGGAATGTGTTGGCCAGTACTGGGTCAGTTCACTAGGTGATATCAGAGCATGATTTTCTGCAAATACTTTCCCCATCTATCAGTGCAGCCCGAGATCAAATGAGCTGTTTTGGCAACCACATTCTAAGCTTGACTCTCGTCATGCTTTCAACTCAAATCCCTGAGCCTTTTTTTCTATATGCTACTCCTAGATGTAGTTTCCCCTTTCTGTATTTATGCTAGTCCACACCTGGCAGGTGCCTTTAACTGTTCCCTCCCCACCCTTGCCTAAGGTCATTGCAACAGATTAAAAACAGTGCAGCAACCATCAGTACGGGAACTGCCCTGGGCTCTGCCTGCAACCTGCCTCCTGCACCCTCTTTAAGGATTCTCTGTCACAGATCTCTATCTGGCTGGCTTTGTAGTCAGATGCTCCCTCTCTCCCTAACCTCTTTGCATATTACTCTGTGGAATGGCTTGGCCAACTTTTGATTTATTTGATTTATTATCTCCCTGAGACAAGGTCACCCTGCCCTCTATACCCCCATCCCCCAGTCCTGGCTTCAGAACCCAACCCTTCCTCTTCTAGGAGACAAGAACTACCAATAGTACAGGGATGTGTGTGTGTGTGTGTGTGTGTGTGTGTGTGTGTGTGTTTATTGGACTCAAGTGTGAGACTTTGCATTTACCCTTTTTGCAATCTATCTTGTTAGATTTCACCCACTGTTCCAATGTTTCTGGATTTTTATTCTGTCATTCAATGTATTTGCTAAACTCATCCTGCTTCCCATAATCAACTAAGGTGATCAGTGTGCCATGAATGATCTCATCCAAATCACTGATAACAGATACTGAACAGTACAGATTAAAGACAGACCCTCTTCAAACATCTTCCAGGATGAGGAAGATCCTTTAACCAGCAATCTCCAGGAACTAGTGGTTCCAACCATACTGCCGAAACACAGGATCATCCCATCCACACGATCCCTCAAATTCACAAAAGAATTTGCCAACTGTCTTGCTGAAATGTAGCAGTTTGATGCTCATGTAGCTCTTGCACCATGCGTACAGGCAGCACAGAGCTAGGAATTGGAAATACTCCTGTGAGAACTGGGACCACCATTAACTTTACCCCCATCTACCCACTAGGAAAGAATGTGGCCAGAGACCAAGGTTCAGAATAGTGTGTCCTGAGCTGTCTAGACTAAAGAGGGGTCTCTGGTGACACCTGGAAACAATCACTGCCTGCTTGATCCTGACAAGCTCTCGCCCACCTCTCAGAGAGCCACAGAGCATCCAGATGGATTCCCCTGCCTGCTCTGGTTGGATTTCTTGAGGACGACAGATTGATCACATACTCATATGGCTGTAGTTCAAAGCAGTGAGTGAAGCAGCAAGGTGCCTGAGGGAGAGGATGCCTTTCTGCCAGGGCAAGAACACAGGCAGCTATAAACTTCGAAGTATGAACCCCAAAACGCTACTATAATGGAGTAGAAATGGGGAAAACCATTCAGGGAAGTCAGTAGTAGCATTTGAAAGCATCTTGCACTATAAAGGAAGGAAAGATAAAGGAAAAGATTACTTCCTCTAGAGAGGAGTGGGAAATCCACCTTTAATCTGACCTTCCTGGGCCTCTGTCTCTAAAAGAGATGCCTCTAAAAGCTGAGAAATGAGAAAGAAAAAAAAAAAAAAGCAAGCTATTAATTACATTATGGCTTATTGGTTTTATACCGACATTTTTATTGATTTTTCCCCATTGACTAGGTCATACTGGTTAATGATTGATACGTGTTTTTCTTAACACAGATATCAACAGCCAAAGGAAAAGACCAGAACATTCTTCTACTGTTTGAGGAGTTAAAGACTTAACATACTACAAATGCATCTTCTTCTTAGGTGAGCAGCTATGATGACCATTTGGGGTGAACAGTATGAAAAGTGTGGGCAAAGACAGTCAGAAAATGATCAGGACCCAGAATCTGTAGCCCAAATATATTTTATCTCACTTTATATGGTACATCCAGTTTGACTCTTAATTAAACCCACAAAAAGTAGGACCATTCATTCTCCAAATTCCTAGAAAAAATAACTGCAATGTTTTGTGGAAAAAAATCAATTTTTCTTTATTAACTGAGAAGAAATAAGCATGAATCTTTTAACTACACAAACATGGAAGTATTATAGATACCAAATATCAGAAGGCATGAATCCAAACCACTTTCTGAGAATATCAAGGACAAACATACCTCTGCTCATTCATTCAATAAGTACTTAGTGGGCATTTATATGTGAAAAATCCATCACTAAATGCTTTGAGGGAGATGCCAAGGCATACAAGAAATCATCCTTCTTTTCCAGAATTGTAAAATATTTTTATAGAGGTAAGATAAACCCAAACATCTATAACAATAGAAGAATTGTAAAGGATAGCACAATGTTATCAAATAATGTTTGTATTATTTATCTGCTGCTATACAAAAAATTGCCACTAACTTAGCCTCTAAACAACACACATTTATTATCTCATAGTTTTTGTGGGTCAGGAATCTGGGCATCACTTAACTGGGCCCTCTAATCCAGGGTCTCTGACAAGGCTGCAATCATGGCTGGGTTCTCATCTGAAAGCTCATTTGGGGAAGAATCTGCTTCTCAGTTTACCTATGTGGTAGATGGCAGGATTCAATTCCTTTTGGGCTGTTGGACTGAGGGGCTCAGTTTCTAGCTGGCTGTTGGCTGGAGGCCACCCTCAACTCCTTGCCATATGGGCTTCCCAAATTGGGAGACTTGTTTCATTGAGCCTGCAAGGAAGCATGTCTTCTAGCAAGATAGAAGTCACAAGCTCTTTTAATCTGATCATGGAACTGACAACCCCTCAAGATTGAGATATCCTATTTTTTAGAAGCAAGTTACTCCAGGAGAGGAGATTACACAGGACAGTGAATATCAGGAGACAGGCATCATGAAATGCCACCTTAGAAACTACCTACCACAATGAAAAATTGCAAATGTAAGTACTAAAAAAAAAAAAAAAATCTGCCATTCAAGTTTGGTCAATAATTTTTCCATATTACATAAGGTGTTTAAATACAGGAGAAAAAGAGGAAAATCTTAGTAATCTTTGTTGCCCGCTGGAATTGGAAAGACAAGGATCACAGCTGTCCTACCGGTGGCCTCAGAAGGGGGAACAAACAGGAAGGAAAGGACTGGGGGCTGGGGAGGAGCAAGCCTTTACTGGTGCTGCTCAGACCAAGTACTGTAGAAGCACAGGAGCCACTGCCTATCCACACAGCTCAGCAAGAGCATTCCCATGGACTTGACCCCGTAATGCATCTACTAGATGTAAGAAAATGGAAGCACTTCATTGCATTGTTAGAAAAGTAAACATTTGGATTGAAAATGAGAGGCCAAGACACTTTCCAAAGCCATCAGAGGATAAAAACCATCTACCCTCTTCAACCTAGAGCAGTCATTTCCACCTAAAAAGACATATGTTGCATAGACTTCTCAGGACAATTCCTTGGTGTTATTGTCAACAACTGAGTCTTGTGAAAATACAAAATTCAGAGGAATACTTATATTTTCATTTCATCTTGCTATGTCTACTATTTAAATGAATAACACTTGGTCCCCTATGCACTGCTTCTTTGAAATTTGTATTTTAAAAGCTAACCTCTCCATCTCACTTGCTGCTTTCAGGAGTTCTAGCATGTATGCAATGAATAAGGGGTGGAGTTGGATGGATATGACAAGCCAGGTCCACAAGTAACAAGTTGAAAGCAGCTACTCCTCTATTACCTTTAGAGGAGAGTGTAAGGGGAAGCCTTTGTTTCCCTTCCTTCTCTTCTGCTCCAAGGGGAACATGCTAACAGAGAATAATGCCTCACTGCACTAACTATACCAGTGAATTACTAGTGTCAGGTTGCCACTTGAGCATCTTATCCAGGTCTGAAAGGAGAAATCCTTCTGTTGGCTCCCCTTTCTCTACCAGATGCCCCGAAGGATGAAGATTTTTATCTGCATAGAGTAGCAAGTCTTGACTGTCCCTTCACATCATGACAATTATTATCAAATGCAAGGGTCAGTGAAACATGCAGTGAAAGCAATTTCCCACAACTTATTTTTAGTGTCATGAAATGGAACCTAAATCCATTATTGGTAATATTCCCATTAAGGGTCATATGTAATTTTGTTTCTCCTTCTGTTTCCCCTCTTTCTGTTCTCCCAGTCTCTCTCCTTCCTTCTCTCCTGACAATCTTTAAGACAAAGTATCATTCTCCCCAAAGAGTGATGATGGCCCGTGGAGGCTGCCATGCAGAGCATGCAAAGAAGTCGATGTGTCCTTTAAGTACTAGGGTATAGGCCCAGGAATCAGTATTTTTTTCTTTATTTATTTTTTTCTTTATTTTTGGGAAATCGGTATTTTTTAAGTTTCCTGAGTAACGATTCTACTGTGTGGCCAGGGTCAAGAGCATCTTCCATACTTGGTCTGACTCTCTGTGTTTGGTCTCTATACTTAAAGGAGTAGAAAGAGGAAAAAGTTATGAATGTCGGAAAGACACCAACTATACCGATTTATCCTTAATACAGTTCAGTGAGAGCTGTGGATGTCAAACTGGCACATATTAGCATCACCTAAGGAAGTGTTTTAAACCCTATGTCCTGCCCCACACCAGCCCCATTAGGTGGGAACCTTAGGAAACGGGACCCAGGTTATTCTCCCAGGACGGCTCCCAAACAGACCTGTTCCTCTTCCTCTTTCTCTAAGACCAACTTCCCTTCAGTACTCTGTAAAGATCTCCAGGTGACTGTGGAGTGCAGCAAGGCTGAGAACTACTAACTGAGGACCATTTCACTTTACAATCTAACCAAGCATGACCATTTTGAATCAAGTCTATCTACTTGAACATAAATGCTAACAACTGCCTAGCCTTCAGTTCTGTGCACTTCAACAAACTTCTACAGGACTCAGTACCAGTGTGTCAGGAGATGGGGATGCAAAAATGATTATGACAGCCTCTGCCTTCTAGAAACTTAGAGTCTAGGAAAGGAGACAGACATAAATACATTGTGGTAAATGCTTTGATAGACAATAAACAGGGACTTAGGAAATACAGAGAGGGGTATTCAGTTCAAGGTGGTGGTGACAGGGGAGAGGACAAAAAGAATGGCAGTAAAAGAACAACTTTTAAAAAATTTTTTATACAATCTTTAAAGGTTACTTTCCATTCACAGTTATTACAAAATATTGACTATATTCCCTATGTTGTACAATGCATTCTTGGGTCTAACTTATACCCAATAGTTTGTGGCTCCCATTCCCCCACCCCTATATTTCCCCCCCAACTGGTAACCACTGGTGTGTTCTCTGTATCTGTGAACCTTCTTCTTTTCTGTTTCATTCACTAGTTTGTTGTATTTTTTAGATATATATATAAGTGATATCATATATAAGTGATATATATATATAAGTATATCATACAGTATTTGTCTTTCTCTGTCTGACTTATTTCACTTAACATAATGCCCTCCAAGTCCATCCATGTTGCTGCCAAGTGGCAAAATTTCGTTCTTTTTTATGGCTGAGTAGTATTCCATTGTGTGTGTGTGTGTGTGTGTGTGTGTGTGTGTGTGTGTGTGTGTATATATATATATATATCTCACATCTTCTTTATCCATTCATCTGTTGATGGACACTTAGGTTGCTTTCATATCTTGGCAATTGTAAGTAATGCTGCTATGAACATTGGGGTGCATGTATCTTTTCCAATGAGTGTTTTTGTTTTTTCTGGATATATACCAGGGAGTGGAATTAGCTTCTTCAGGACAGCTACATGGAGTTTTCAAGCTGGCCACACACAGAGGGTGTCCTAGGTAGAGGGAACAGCTTGAAGGAGCCAGGAGGTGTGGAAGTCCGTGATGCATAAACCTCCAGAATGTGGTGTAAGGCTGCAGAGAATAGAAATGGGGCCAGAGTGGGAGGCAAAGCCCTAGTTAGAAAGCAAATAACAGGCCATATGCAAGGGCTGGGCTTTATCCATTGGAACAGGGTGCTCAGAACGTGCAGGGGAGGGCTGGGATCAAGTCTTGATTTTAAAGAGGAGACTCTAGCGGCATCTTGTTGGAATTTGAGGATCATAACAACTAGCAAGAGATAAATTACAAGGGCTGAACTATGCCCATGGCAGCAGGAAGAGAGAGGAGAGGGTACCTGGAGATCTTAGGATTTGTAGCCGACTCAATGTGTCCTGACTTTCTGGACTGAGCAAGGAGGTGAATCAGTGGTGAATTGTGTATTAAGTGAAGAAGGGCACCTCTGAGGGGTGCTGGTCCCAGGAAGAGATGAAGCCTGTGCACCTTCTTAGAAGACCTTCATGATTATCCCAGTTATAACATGTGACTGATTTTCAGAGACACCCCAAGGCCTGAGTTGCAGCTGCTACTGCAGAGAGCTTGGCTGAGTGCCTCTTTATCTCCTTGACTCTGAAACAAAACCGTAGAGCCATGTTGGGTGGCTACTGGAATTCTTGATTATGTTTTAGGATGACCACCCTTTTTTCAACCAGAACTCAGATGAGCCAAAAAAGAATTGATGCTTCGATGATGCTGGAATTTTGCTTTACATCCTGTCCCTAATCTCAGAGTTCTAGGACCCAGGGCTCCTGTGATTCTCATCCAAAGAGAGGTTTTAGACTTTATGACCCCCAGCCCAGGGGAAAAGCAGGAGGCCTATTGGGCTCTGGATCACAGCTGGGTCCACATTATTTCTAGAGTAGAACTTGGTGGCTTTGGCAGAGCAGAGAGAGAATGCGGAGCCTGAGAGTCATAAACCTACATCTTTAGATCCTTCTCCAAAGACTGGTTCTCTGGAGACAAGTTACCTTGAGCTGGATCAGACAGCCCCAGACCAGTCAGTAACCTGGAGAGTACCAACCACCCTCTCCTCCAGGAAAACAATGAGAATGGTGATTTAAAATGCTAGAAAGTGAATTAACTGCTCCCCAAATTCCATGCAACTTTCACATTCTGTGGTCACGTTGTATTTGTATGGTTGCTTTTTTTTTTTTTTTCTGACAAATGCTAAAAATTTTGTCAAGGCAGAGAGACCTACAATTATGCCTTGTTACACCGACATTATTCACACTAGCTAATGATTAACTCCCTTTGACACTGTAATGTTGTAGACAGCAGAGTTGAACAAACAGCTTCAGGGGGCCCAGAAATGAGTTCCACTACACTGGGCCAACTGACTTGGAAGAGCTCCAGTGCTATTTCCCTAGTTTAGACTTGTCCTAAGGGGCATTTCCATTTGGGGACCTGAAGTTCTGGAATTTCTTCCTCTTCCTGGTTCAACAAAACTCTAATTTATTGACCTTCAGGGCACAGTATAAGACATCTGTTAAGTCTGGCATTTCCTTGACCTACACAGAGAATTCTACTGGATAAAATAGTTCGCCTTTTTAAATTCCATGTTTTGTATTTACCATGTACATGCATCTAGGCTCTGATCCAAAGGGGGTGCCTTTTTATAAACCCAGGAAACAAAAACATGTTGCTTCTTTGTGTCAAAGCTGCACCCTTTGAAGTAGCACCTCAATGCAGTCCTCTCTTTCAGTGTGACAAAACTTTGGACAAATAACCAAGAATCCTTCTTGTACTGTACTTGGAGAAGAGATGAAAGTTTATTGAACAGCAAATATTTTGTACTTTGCATGCAAAAAAAATCAGTCCTGCAAGAACCTGAGAAAGTTCCTGTATACAAGCCAAACAGTTGTTTCCTGAACACTGCCTAAGAGCTCATGCTCACCCTGGATGAAAAAGATAATGAAATGTAAACAAGGAAAGGAAATAGAAAGGCTTACAAAGCTCCCGCCCTGCACATGCTCCAGCCTGAAACTGACAGCTGGGCAATGTCAGTCTCAGAGACAGAGGAAAGACAGGCTAAAGGTAACATTCCACTGTATGTATGTACCACATCTTCTTTATCCATTCCTCTGTTGATGGACATTTAGGTTGCTTCCATGTCTTGGCTACTGTAAATAGTGCTGTAATGAACATTGGGGTGCATGTATCTTTTTGAATTATGGTTTTCTCTGGGTATATGTCCAGTAGTGTGGGATTGCTGGGTCATATGGTAGTTCTATTTTTAGTTTTTTGATGACCCTCAATACTGTTTTCCATAGTGGCTGTATCAATTTACATTCCCACCAATAGTGCAAGAGGGTTCCCTTTTCTCCACACCCTCTCCAGAATTTATTGTTTGTAGATTTTTTGGTGATGGCCATTCTGACCAGCGTGAGGTGATACCTCATTTTAATTTTGATTTGCATTTCTCTAATAATTAGCTCCAAATGAGGGGTCACCTGTGTAACACAATATTGTTTCTCGTTCCCTATCACCTGCCTTTGCCAGAGTGGGGGATGTCCATTGGATTTAAGTTAAGAGAGGCCTGGGGGTAGATTTCTACAGTCCTTCCTTCAGCTAAAGAAAGAAGTGGGAAACTTGCAGGGCTGGTGGACTCCCAATCCCACTGTTTTATCAGGAACCAGCTTCACTAACTTCAAAAAAAAAAAACAGCCAAGCTTTTATCACAAAACGAGAGATTTATTTGTTAGTATATCCAGATCAAAAGGGGGAATAATTCCAATTTGTTTATAGAAAATGCAGATATGCCTGGGGGTAATGATAAACTGAGATCTAGGTTTCATGTGGGATTTGAGCCTGCACAGCTTACAATAATGCCAGACTGTTTGCAATGTCTTTAATACAGACAATGTCCTCAGACCTTTCAAAGCCAGTATAACTGAAAATCACAGGCAGGAGAAGATTAAGCTGTTGGAAGGATAGAAAGAGATACATTTTCATTAACGTTTAAAGGAGCCAGGAAGTTGAAAAAGATGGCAAAAAGTAGACTTATGACTACATATAAGAATTTCAGGAGTGGACACATAACCCTCTTCATGCAACGTGTTCATTATCTAATCATCTAAACTATGGATTGCATCAATGTTTGAAGAAAGAAGGAAGATATCTTGAGATAGTTTGATTTTTTCTATATGTCAGTATTGAAAAAAACCAAAATTATATACTCTTTTTTTCAAAATTATATATTCTTAAATAAAATGTGATTATATATTTTTTGCATGTTTTCTAAAGTACAAGATAGAATCCATGGAGAAAGAAGAAAGGGAGCCTGTTGTGATTCACATTAAATCACTAACAATAATAAAAAGTATTAAACTTAGTAAAGGGTCAAAGATACTGTCCCAGTGGGCCATTTTCGTTTAGATTTCCAACAGCGGCAATGAAACTGCATTGACCTGCCCATGCTATTTTTTTCTAAGAGCAACTGCAAAGATTGGCTACAATCTACAGAGAGAAGCAGCGGCTAACTGGCCCCTGCCCAGATCCGAACCATCAGATTGGTTTTCACGGGCATCCTTAATTACACCAGAGTCATCCACCAAAACAGAGCAGGGCACCTCCTCGCTCTCGCTCTCTCTCTCTCTCTCTCTCTCTTTCATGTGGTTTTTGCTGATCAAATGCAAAGCAGTGCCAGGTCCTTCTTAAATAGTTTAGCCTAAACCTTGTAACCATTTACAGTGGTAAGAATAGATTTGAAGCCAAGATTCATCTCACTTTCAGAGTTGTTTCAACTTTGTATGTTCTGCTCCAAATAGCAAGTTTTGGGTGGGATCAAGTTTTGGCTGCAAAAGGAATGAAAACAAGGAGGAATCTGATTGTGAAAGAAAAGATTTCCGTGAAAAATCCACAGATGTCTCGTTGGCTACAGCTGCCATAGCACAGACCTGTGGCTTAAACAACAGAAATGGATTTTCTCACATTTCTGGAAGCTGGAAGTTCAAGATCAAGGTGTCTGCAGGGTTGGTTCCTTCTGAGTCATATTTCCTTGGCTTGTAGATGACAGTCTTCTCCCTGGGTCTTCACATGGTCTTCTCTCTGAGTGTGTCTGTGTCCTAACCTTCTCTTCTTGTAAGGACCCCAGGCATACTGGATCAAGTCCACCCTAATGAGCTCCTTTTAACTGAACTACCTCTTTAAAGACCCTAACTCCAAACACAGTCACATTCTGAAGTACTGGGGTCTAAGACTTCAACACATACATTTGGAGGGGATGCATTTCAGGCTAGAACAACAGTTAAATAACTCTAGTATCTCCACCAGGGACTACTGCAAGCAAGAAAGAGAATCACAGGCACAAAAATTTGGAAAACTGCATGTGATTTCTTTGAAACAATTCAATATGCCATGCATGTAGCTAAAAGTTACCTGCACTTGAGGTGGAAAAATTCAAGAGCACGGCTTCCCACACTCCACCCCCGCCCCAGAAAGCCTTAAATAAATCCCTGAAATTATATTAGAGATTTTCAGAATGAGACAGGGCCACAAAGAATCATGTTCCATCCTTTCTCCAGGTAAAGGAGGTAAGAATTTGTTGATCTACACAGATCCCTTCTTATGGCCCTTGAGAAACATGAATGACACCTAGCCTAGTACCCGGCATGTAGAGGCCCCCTCAGTAAAATTTAATGGTATCATAAGTATCTGGTTTGAAACAAACATGGGCTTTGTAATCACAAATATTACAAATAAATTGTTTCTAAGAACTCAGAAAATCTGTGCCTCCCTAAGGTCAGATGACTGAAACCCGTTTCAATTTCCTTCCCTGCTTCCCCTTTTACTATTAATTTACTAAATAAACATGTATCCAGCATCTACTAAATTCCAGAAACCACCCTAGACACTGGAGGTGGTCACAGCCTAGGAGACAAGGCAGACAGAAAAACACATGGGAAACCCAGCCACAGACAAAAGCTATAAGACAGGTGTGATAGTTACTTTTGTGTGTCAGCTTGGCTGGGCCACAGTTTCCAGATATTGAGTCAAACATTATTCTAAATCTTTCTGGGAAGGTATTTTGGGGATGGAATTAACATTTAAATCAATTGACTTTAAGTAACACAGATTACTCTCCATAATGTGGGTGGGCCTCATCCAATCAGTTGAAGGCCTTAATAGAACAAAGACGACCTCCCCCTGAGCGACAAGAAGGAATTCTTCCAGCAGATGGCCTTTGATTCAAAGTGCTCTTTTCTGAGTCTCCAACCTGCAGGCCTATCCATCAGATTTGGGGCTCATCACCCTCCACAATGGTGCGAGCCAATTGCTTACAATTAATCTCTCTCTCTCTCTCTGGAGAATCCTGACTAATTAGGTGGATTTAACTTTCTTTACCCCTTCCCCCAAAATTACATGAGGTTTCACAGAGAAACTAAGATCTGAGTTGGATCTGTAGAAGAGAATACTTTCTAAAACCAGCTAGTTATAAATTTGATTGCAGACTAAGTCAAGTAGTAGTATTTCTAAAACCAGTTTCTATCAACCAGACAAATATTCTGGAATCCAGAGATCTCCATAAGGATTGTTTCTAGTTTTATGTTTCCATTTTGTAATCTTTATAAATATTAATGTGAGCATACTTGGTATCACCCAGATAACTGCATAATAATAGAGCACTTTCATGTAATTTAGCATCTCCAATAGCATTTATGTCTATGAAAACTTTGCAAGAAATGACATTAAAACGGTATCTATAAAGGATGTGATAGGAGAATTTAGACACCACATGGCACACCCTGTACTGCTTTGCTCAGTAGTTAGATTAAGGAAAGCAGAGGTACATGCATATAAACACACACACACAGATTCATTCACATGGGTTTTTTAAAAATTACTTTGATATTTCAATGTCTAGAAAATAGTAGATTAAACTAAAACAGAAATCCTTCACCTGCAGAACCTAGAAATGCTGCATAAAAATTGCATAGTTGAGCTTTGAAAGAAGAAAAAGAGAAACAAAAATGAGAGAGGGAGGAAGAAGGAAGGAAGGAAAGAAAGGAAGGATTTTAAAGAAAATGGTAAAGATGTCGATTATTTGTAGATTTTGTCTGATCAAATGGTCATTTTAAAAATTTAAGGATAGCCACTAAACAAATAGAAATCATATATGTAACAGAGGATAAAGTGAAGAATTTAAAAAAGTAGGAAAGCTAGTAAAAAATAAAGAAAAAGCAGGCAGAAAGCATAAAAGGAGACAGTAGAAATAAAATTTAAATATCAGTAATCTCATCCACATAGTAAATATCACCTACTAATCAATGTAAATGGATCAAACTCACCAGTTAAAAGACTGAAACTCTTGGGGACTTCCTTGGTTGCGCAGTGGTTAAAATCCACCTTTCAATTCAGGGGACACGGGTTGGTCCAGGAAGATCCCACATGTCGCGGAGCAACTAAGCCTGTGCACCACAACTACTGAGCCTGCGCTCTAGAGCCCGTGAGCCACAACTACTGAGCCAGTATGCCACAACTACTGAAGCCCGTGTGCCTAGAGCCAGTGCTCCGCAACAAGAGAAGCCGCCACAATGAGAAGCCAGCACACCGCAACAAAGAGTAGCCCTGCTCGCCACAACTAGAGAAAGCCCGCGTGCAGCAACGAAGACCCAACACAGCCAAAAATTAATTAATTAATTTTTAAAAAAGACAGAAACTCTCAAATGGATAAATTTCACTCAAAGGAAATACAGGGGATTGTAGAACAAGATAAATGATATCACAAAAGAAAACACAGACTTCAAAAGTTCAGAATACGAGGCATTCTACAGGAAACTAACTTGTTTCTGAAATAAGTCAAGAGCATGAAAGAAAAGCGAACTGCTCTATATTAAAAGAGACCGGGTTTCCATGGTGGCGCAGTGGTTGAGAATCTGCCTGCTAATGCAGGGGACACGGGTTCGAGTCCTGGTCTGGGAGGATCCCACATGCCGCGGAGCAACTAGGCCCGTGAGCCACAACTACTGAGCCTGCGCTTCTGGAGCCTGTGCTCCGCAACAACAGAGGCCACGATAGGGAGAGGCCCATGCACCGTGATGAAGAGTGGTCCCCGTTTGCCACAACTAGAGAAAGCCCTCGCACAGAAACGAAGACCCAACACAGCAAAAATAAATTAACTCCTACCCCCAACATCTTGTTAAAAAAAAAAAAAAAGAGACCTAAGAGACACAATAACCAAGCTAAATACATCGACCTTGTTTAGATCCTGATTAAAACTGCCAACTGTAAGAAAGCATGAGAAAATTGGAGGAATTAAATTGTATATTGGGTATATATGATAGTAAAGGATTATTATTAGTTTCCTTGAATTTGTTAATGGTTTTGTTATGTAAGAAAGAAAATGTTCATATTATTTAGAGACATGTGAAATACATAGGGTGAAATGACATGATACCTGGCAAGTGCTTTAAAATATTTTTGCAAAGAAAAGAAACATTTTTAAAGGGTTAGGGGAAGTAAATGTGATATAATCTTGATAATTAATGGATCTGGTTAATGGATGCATGGGTGTTCATTGTACTGTATTCTCTACTTCTGAATAAGTTTTTATAAAGTTTTAGTTCAACTATAAACTGTTCTCAAAAAACACTTCTAAAAGTAAATAAAACACAAAAATTTTAAATAAACTGATAGAAAGTGATATAACATATTTATTAGCACACACCCATAGGAAGCTAGAAAAACTATATTCATATCAGACAACTAGATCTTAAAGCAAAAAACAAAAAATGGGGGGGGAGAGTATAAAGAAGGTTTTTTATAATAATAAAAAGAACAATTAATGGGGGAGGTGCTGAACCTGCAAGTACCTAATAACATCACCCCAAAAGTACATGAAAGAAATATTGGCAGAGGCATGAGAAGTTGAAAATTGATAGGCAGAGTAGGAAACTTTAATACACTGCAGTGGGTTAAATCAAGACCTCCAAAAGACATGTCCCCATCCTGCCCCCCAAAATTTGTAAATGTGACCTTATTTGGAAAAAGAGTCTGTGCAGATGTAATTAAGTTAAGGATGAGATCATTCCGGATTATCTGGATGGGTCCTAAATTCAGTGAGAGGTGTTCTTGTAAAATACAAGAGAGAAGACACAGACACAGACGAAAAGGCCATGTGAAGATGGAGTCAGTGGTCAAAGTGATGCAGCCGCAAGCCAAGTCAGGAGCCACCAGAAGTTGGAAGAGGCAAGGAAGTATTCTTCCCTACAGGCTTTGGAGGAAGCAGAGCCCTGCCCTCACCTTGATTTTGGATTTCTGGCCTCCAGAACTATAAAAGAATAAATTTCTGTTGTTTTAAGCCACCAAATTAATGGGTATTTGTTACGGTAGCCCTAGAAAACCAATACCTCTATCAATAGTTGGCAGATTAAGCAGACCAAAAATAATGAAAATATATAAGATATTTGAACACTATAATTAGCAATTTTTGTCTAATGGGCATCTGTGCAATCCTGCACACAATTATCCTTAAAAATACACATTCTTCTTAATTGCACAGGAACTGTCTATGAATTTGAGCAATATTGTAACAGAAAATAATTTAAGTCAATATTGTAGAGCTGAAATCATTTTTGCCCTCAAAAAGAGCAGGTGCATTGCCCAAGTGTGAGAAAAATTGGCTTAGAACTTTCTGACCCTTTAATCTGCTGGAGACAGCTTGAATTCTTTGTGCTTAGAAGAGAATATAGTTCACTAATTAGCTACAAAGAAACAACTACACCCAGGCTCTTAGTTTTATCTATTTTGAAAGACTCTTACAGGAATTAAAATGTTCAAGGACACATAGATTCCATTGTTATTTCAAAGTAAGCACTCATGCTGGATTCATTGTCATCATTACTAGCAGGATAATTACTCTTAAAGTAACAGTCCCCAGAAGCAAGAGGTTTTTTTTTCTTTTTTCCTTCCTGGTGTCGCTGATCAACCCTGAGGTTTCATAAGTAAATACATACAAAGTTAACATGCTTAAATAAATTTTGCATGAATCAGATCATATATTTTATATGCCTCTCACAAAACGAGGTAGGTTAACAAGTGTAACACATCGGATATCTGGGGGTGGGGAAGTAAAGATAATTTTCAGAAAATCGCCATATCTATCTTTCTTAACTACTATACCAACGTGAAGCAAGAATCAAAACAGAAGGCTTCCCTGGTGGCGCAGTGGTTGAGAGTCCGCCTGCCGATGCAGGAGACGCAGGTTCGTGCCCCGGTCCGGGAGGATCCTGCGTGCCGCGGAGCGGCTGGGCCCGTGAGCCATGGCCGCTGAGCTTGGGCGTCCGGAGCCTGTGCTTCGCGGCGGGAAAAGCCACAGCAGTGAGGGGCCCGCGTAACGCAAAAAAAAAAAAAAAAGAATCAAAACAGAGCAGCATGATGTGAGGGTACCGAAGGCGACTGCCTTTTCCTTTCTTCTTGCATTGCATCATTTATACTGTTACCTCCTCGGGGCAAGGACTAGGTTGTTATTTTTTAGGGCACAATTCTTTTTAACCATGCAATACTTGTATACTTTCAGCTTGTAGAAATATTAGATGATAATTTTATTAAAGGGAAAAAAACTTTTCGCCACTTCTGCAACCTATTGAGTCTCCTGGCCCCCAGTAAGGGAAGACATCTTTAGAGCTGAGTCCATTTGGAAGGAGGGATGTTTGCCCAGTGAAGCATGAAGTGTGTCCTAGGATATCTAGGAGAAAGGTCACTGTGCCAGGGTTCCCATTTCATCAGCTGTACACTGTCACGGCATTTCCTGGAGGGATTATGTAATGGTTTTGGACGAAGACCTCTCTGGTTGCCCACTGTTCGTGAATAGTGAGCTTTGGAAGGGACAGGGAAGGCAGGAAAAGACAATTCCTTAGGGCAGCTTTGCAGACAGAGCCACGAAGTCTGACGACCCATAAAGTACTTTAAGTTCTAACCAGCTCTTGCACAGAGCAGTGTCAGAATCACATCTAACAGCGTGAGCCACATCTGCCAACAGACGACACATGATGGGTTCTAAACTTCTCTTTAATTCTCACTCTTCCTCACATTGTGGTTTCTTTTCAAACTAGGTTGATTGCTTTTGAATCCTGAGCTTAGAGGCTTATGCTAATGTGCGTGGCTGCCTTAAAGGAGTGGGATGACACCTGCCGAGAAGCCACCTCAAATGTTAGGGAAAATCAAACATCTTGTGCCAAATGTTCAGGACAGAAATGCGGTGCTCTAACTGCCCTTTCTGAAAACAGCGAATTGGTAAAAAATCGTTTTTCCTTTCTTAAGAGATTGTCCCGGGCAATGGCTAAACAGCTGATTACAAACTGGTATGTAAATGCTCTTCCTTGATTTTTCAAGGGATGGAGCAGTTAGAACCAAAATCTTGAATTAATTACAGCATGTAAATGTTTCATGGATACACAGAAGCACATGCCTTTAGAGGCAGACATTATAAGCCAGGTGATGTTGATGGGTAAAGAGAGATGCCTAGAGCTTGTGCTGGGAGGAACAAGTGTAAAGGGCTGGCCCACGCCTCGAATGTTCTATAGACCCGTGGCTGCAGGGGTTATCCCTGCCCACCCCTTATCTGGACGCTTACAATGTTCTTCTCCAGTAGATTCTCAATATCACTGCCAAAGGTGAGGATATCAACTATCCTCACCTTTCCGAAAGCCTTACATTCAGTTCCCATGGCCCTACGTATCAAGACTTCCATCTCTCCTTCAAGAAACTGGGCCCTACCCTTCTACAGAGATTTACAACCAAAATACCCTACACTTCAAAGCCCCTCAAGGGCCTTTCAGTGGGTTTCCTCCCCTTGTCTCCTCCCTTTCTTTGCCTGTTCTGTGCTCCCGTTAGCCTTCCCACCCAAAAAAAGGGAGACAAAAGAAAGATGTGCGGCATCCATCAGACATGTTTAAGCCACAGTAACCTTGAACCACCAACTTATAGGCTAGCCCAGCCCTCTCCAAAGGTAAATCGTTTCTGAATCCTCTCTCTCCTCTTTGCGTCCTTTGTCAACTCCCTGAGAGCTTCTGCAGCCCCACCACATAATTCCTAGTCCCCTGTTATATTCCCATCTCACTCCCACCCCACTGGCTTTCCCTATTCTTCCGATGTTCAGAGGGGGCCTAGCGGAGTGCCGGGGGGGGCGGGGGTGGTCTCCACATTCATAAGATAAACATGGCGTATCTCCCAAGGGGGACAATGGGTCTTCAACCAAAGACGGGTGGAATGAGGGAGAGGAATTCAGTAATTTATCTGAGTAATTTGAAACATTATTTCTGTATTAAAACAAACACGGATGTGTTATGGATTAGAATGCAAAAGCCACATGAATTTTTAAAATGAAAATGAGACTTCAAAGAAGTTTAGCATCTGTGGAAGGTGGCTCCTGCCAACACCGGTAGATCTCTCTGCTCATCCATTCTCACTTTCTTCTACCTGCCATGTGAGCAAAGACACTGGAAAACATCTGCCCAAATCCCAGGCTGCTCTCAATTTATTAGCAATTTATTCATTCATCACATTGAGCACCTACTATGTGCCAGACCTTGTGAATATAAATATGGTTTAAACACAGCCCCTACCTTCAAGCAGCTCATAATTTAGAGAGACCAACATAAATAAGTAGCTATGAGAGAATGTAGTAAATTTTATAATAAAAGTATGTCCAAAAGTTATAGTATCACACATAAGGTAGCAATTCACCACTTTGGACAGAACCAAAGAAGAGTTCAAAGTCTGGCAATCTGGCTATATTCTTTAAATTGCGCATATATTTCTACCATATCTTCTACCATCAGCAAAGCGTGCCTTAGGCATTACATTCCTGTGTCTAGCTAATTTACTTTGCACAGTACGAAATGCATATGGACCCTAACGTATTATTTTGATGCTGGGAAATGGTATTGGTTAAACACATTATGTGTTGAACTGCATTTCTCCCAAAAAAGATATGTTATAATCCTAAACCCCAGTGCCTCAGAATATGACTTTATCTGGAAATAGGGTCTTCACAGAGGTAATCAAGTTAAAAATGAGGTCCTTAGAGTGACCCTAACCTAATATGACTGGTGTCCCTATAAAAGGGAGAATTGCGGACACAGACACGCAAAGAGGAAAGAAAACAGGAAGAGAACCTGGGAGGAGACTGTGATGGGACTTGAGTGATGCATCTACAAGGCAAGTAACACCAAGTATTGCAGGCAAACACTGGAAACTAGAAGAGGCAAGGAAGGATTCCCTCCTAGAGCTGTCAGACAGAGCACAGTCCTGCTGACACCTTGATCTCAGACCTCCAGCCTCCAGAACCGTGAGACAGTAAGTTTCTGTGGTTTTAAGCTGCCCAGTTTTTGGTTCCTGCTACAGCAGCCCTAGGAAACTAACAAACACATGTTCTCCATTTCAGAGTAAGTTTATAACCTCTTTTCTGAAAGTAAACCTCAGCTTTGTCTTCCTCAGCAACCTTCTCTGCTTGAAGCTCGCCTCCAAGTAAATCTCTCTACGGCAGTGGTTCTCGAAGTGCTGTCTCTGGACCAGCAGCAAGAGCATCAGCAGGGAACCTGTTAAGAAAAGCAAACATGTCCTTCCCACTCCAGATCTACTAAAATCAGAAACAGTTTGAGCAAGCCATCTGGGTGAATCTGGTTTGAGAACCACTGCTCCACTGCATGTGCCAGCCAATTTCACTTTGCCCCTGAATCCTATTCTGTTCCAGGTATTAAGGATTATGAGATATTAGTTCTCTTCCTCTGAAATATCGTAAGAATAAAAAATGGCTACAGCTCTCATATGAGTTTCTCCCAAATGAACCTGCAAAGACCCAACAGAGTTTCTTTGGAAGGCCCTTTAATTCTGTGATAGACAAAACTGCCAAGTGCATGATGTGGAGATTTTTGTGATTTTTCCCACACTTGGAACTGGCCTCCCAGGTGCCCTTGTACCCAGCATCCTCACCTACAGCACAGGTATCCAAATTCACCAGACCTCCCCATCCAACCCTCTCTTTTCCCATGATAGCCAGGATCCAAAATCCCCTTCTCTCTCTCCCTCTATAAAGTGTCCATTCACTCAGAAAACTGCTCTCAATGATGTGGAGGAAACTATTGATTAATTTATAATTAAAATATGAATGACTAACAGCCTTTCCTCTTTAATTAGCCCAGGTTGTCTGATTTTATTTTAAAGGTGATGTTTCAGCCAAAAGAACTCTACTTGGGCGGAGCTCTATTTGAAAAAGCACAATGTAGAAACAAAATAAAAATCTGTTTGTTGTATTTATTTTTAAGGGTGGGTTTGAGGAGTGGATGGCCAGTGCCCTTTAAATTACAACACGTTCATGAACAAACACTCAGCTCACATGAGGCCAGTCCTGTTTGGCAGCTCCTACCCATTCCTGGTCACCAGCCTGCCGGCTTGTTGACCTTGAAGAAATGGCACCAGGCCTATCCTTCTACTTTTGCTACATTCCATATTGGGTTTTGGTTTTGGGGGGGGGGGTTGTTTTGTTTTGTTTTGTTTTTGATATTTCAATTTCTTTCTTTCTTTTTTATTTATTGATTTTCTTTTCTTTCTTTTTTTTTTTTTTTTTTTGGCTGCGTTGGGTCTTCGTTGCTGCTGTGGGCTTTCTCTAATTGCGGCAAGTGGGGGCTGCTCTTCATTGCAGTACACGGGCTTCTCATTGGGGTGGCTTCTCTTGTTGTGGAGCACGGGCTCTAGGTGCGTGGGCTTCAGTAGTTGTGGCACACGGGCTCAGTAGTTGCGGCTCGTGGGCTTTAGAGCACACGGTCAGTAGTTGTGGCGCACTGGCTTAGTTGCTCCATGGCATGTGGGATCTTCCCAGACCAGGGCTCGAACCTGTGTCCCCTGCACCAGCAAGCGGATTCTTAACCACTGTGCCACCAGGGAAGCCCTGATATTTCAGTTTCTTAACAGGAAATTTTAGCTGCTGGTTTGAACCTAATTGAAGCATTTTGTATGCACACCCTGAGACCCTGAGGCTAGGGTGTATTTTTTTAAATAAATCAAACAAATAAATTCCAAGCTTTGTACTAACTGAAATGTCCTCCTGCCTTTAATGGTGGCCCCTGAAATGGAAATACTAAGAAAGGCAAGAATAATGTCTCTTTAGTGGCAAACAAACCTAATGAAGTGGGGGGCGGGAAGTGGTCCAAGTGTAAAAGGAGAATGAAATTCATGGCATAAACTGTCCTGGAAATTGGCCTCCAGTTCTCAGCTAGCAGAGATCACTCTGAACCTAAGGCAAGGGATGGGGGAAAGGGAAATTAATGTGTAATGAACATTGCACCAGGTGTTTTACTTCTATTACGGGACAGTTGGGTTAAGAGACTTCAACCAATGGATGTAGTCCTCTGAAAAGCAACCCCAGTTCTTGGTCAGACTTTAGGACTGATTTAGGTTTGCCTATATAAGGGATAAGCCAAGGTTAAATCATGACTAGATTCGCTCCCAAACTAGCTCCTTATTCTCAAACCTGAATGGAAAGCAAACCAGCCAACAGAGGGAGGGAATCCAAGCCATTGTATCAGTTAGACTATTGTTTTAAATTGTAAGAGCCCAAGCTTGTGGGCTCCTATAGTTAGAATGTCAGTGGGCAGATAGGTTTCAGGGTCTGTTTGATTGAGCAAAAAGAGGGAGGAGATTTTTCCCCAGAATGCCCCAGAAAAACTTTTTTTCTTTATTCATTCAATATTTATTGAGGACCTACCATGTGGCAGGCACTTGGGGTTCATCAGAAAACAAAACAAAACTTTCTGCCCTCATAAAGCTTAGGTTCTAGCAGAAGCTTACATTTTAGTGTCCCTTGATCTCATTGGAACTGTTCCATGAGCTCTTAGGTTCTAGTAACCTCCCTCACTTCTTTACTTCTGTCCCTCAGCCTAAGGTGTGGTAGCTGCTTCCGATACTTGCTGGCCTCTGGTTAGCTGAATGTCCCCCTTTTGCTCTTTCAACCTTGGAACATCTGTGTAACCAATCCCCCTTATTAAGCCCCCCTCTGTTTGAAGTAACAAGTATGCATCCCCTTTCTGGATGGGACCCTGACTGATAGAGAATGAAAACCTACACAAAGACTTGGTTACCACTGGAAAAATTGTGAAGGTGAGAGCAAATTCTATGTAGGCACCCAGTTGCTGTCTATTATCACATGATTTTTCACCAACTGAAAGACTTCTGAGCAAAAAGCCATGAGTCAACACATTGAAGAGGAATTTCTGATTTCTGTAAGGGCAGCACATGTCTGGGCATAACTGGTGAATTGACCTCCAGGCGTCGATCTGCGCAAATTGATTTGAGTTCAACAGAAGGAAACATTCTAGAAAACAGTTTCTGAGTAGGTACCTAGAGGCAGAGAAGGTACCAGAAGAGGGAAAGAATTGTAGGAAGACAGCATGGTGATGCTTTCTCTGTCCAGACACATGGTCTAGTTCAGTGTCCCATGGAGAGACAGGGTGCAAGCCACCACCGGGGTCAAACAGAGCTACTCGAAGCTCAGGTGACAGTTGACTGGAATATTCTCTGACTCTGTATAGAGCTCACTGAGCTCTGGCTCTTTCTCTCTTGGGTCACCCTCTGACCAGACTTGCATCCCCATCATTCCACCAAAACTGCTCTTGTGAAGGTCACAAGTGACCTCTGTGTTGCCAAATGTCAGTTCTCATCCTACTTCAATATCAACATCACTAATCTTTTGTGTTCTTTTCCAAAAGCTTTCATTTTACAGACATTCAGCTGCTCTGAATGAATGCCAGCCAGCTAAAGGAAAACTAATCCATCTAATAATTCGACTAATAAGAATGACGACAATAATAACTCACATTGCTGAGCATTTCCCATGGGCCAGACACTAGTCCGAGCACCTTATGTGGATTTCATCCTCAGTGCCATCCTGTGAGATGAATACTGTTATCTTCTTTTTTTTTTTTTTTTCGGTATGCGGGCCTCACTGTTGTGGCCTCTCCCGCCGCGGAGCACAGGTTCTGGACGCGCAGGCTCAGCTGCCGTGGCTCACGGGCCCAGCGGCTCCGCGGCATGTGGGATCTTCCTGGACCGGGGCACGAACCCGCGTCCCCTGCATCGACAGGCAGACTCTCAACCACTGCGCCACCAGGGAAGCCCCTGTTATCTTCATTTTTACAGATGAGGCCTCTCAGGCACAGAAAGGTTGAGTATTTGCCTAAGGTCGCACTGTCCATGGGCAGACTCAGTGGTAGAGTCAGGCAGTCTTTGTGTTTCCATGATTTGACCAGATCAAATTCTATATCAGAATTTGTAAAGTGTCACCCAGATTTGGTCATATCTATAACAGAAAGCTAGAGAACTGAGCTTAAGGAGGTCAGGTTCTTGGAAAGGTCTCCGCGCTACTTTGCTTCCACATGTTACCAGCATAGCTCAGGCCACGGTGTCCTCCCTCACCTGCAGACCGGGGGACAGGGGGCAGAGCACCAGGCACAGGAGCCGGGAGGGGCATGCAGTCCAGCAGGGAGGAAGGAGGTCTGTGGATGGCCATCAACGTTCAAGGTGCCCAGGGTTCCCAGAGCGGGGCCGAAGGAAGCCTCAGCAGTGACTGATGCTCTGATCACAGGCCAAGGGAGAAATCGCTGGAGGGTCACAGGGACCCAGACATGAGGTTGGGGTTCAGTGGTAGAGATCTTATTCCTGAAGAAGGAACTGGGAAAACAAAACAAGACAGCAGCACTAAAAAAGAATTTTCAGCAGGTTACAAAAATTGAGAATCAGGAGCAGTGAACGAAACACAAAACTATGGGCTCCTGGGGGCGGGGGGAGGGATAAATTAGAAATTTGGGGTTAACAGGTACATACTACTATATATAAATAGATAACCAATAAGGACAGTAGCACAGTATCAGTATCTTGTAATAACCTATAATGGAAAAGAAACTGAAAAAGAATATATATATATATACGTATATAACTGAATCACTTTGCTGTACACCTGAAACATTGTAAATCAACTATACTTCAATAAAATATGTTTTTTAATTTTAAAAAAAGCTGCATGAAAAATGTTAGGTTTTTTTCCTTTCTAAGCTTGATTTGATTTGAATATATTTGTGGTAGGTACATTATGAAAATGAACACATATTTTCCAAATAAGGAAATGTATTTTTTAATTAAAAAAAAAAAATAGGCTCCTGAAAGGCAGGAAACCCCTTTGTCCTGCACCATCATGACCCACACCCCAAACTGTTCAGTGGGTTCCGGTTATCTAATCTCAAGCCAAAGATCTGACATTTACGGTATGTTCAAGTTCATAGTCAGTGGGCACGGAGCATATATATACACGGGTTCCCTCATACTGAATCATACTGAGTGTTGGGCTCCAATTTCCTGACCCTCTCCAGCCTAAGGATATATGAGTACTAATGAGTAACAACTCATATAGTACTAATATGAGTACTGTGTGAGTACTAAAGACCAGGTTGAGGCTAGGTCTGCAGTTTGGGAGTTTAGCAGACAAGAATGAAGGAATGTGAAGGACAGAAAGTAGATAGGCTGAACAATTCTCCTTTCTCCTTTATCATGAATATTCCTCGTATTTCTAAATTTCCATGTAATTGTTCATTCAAGTCATACTACTAACAGAAAGCTAAATGTATTACCAAGCGCTCCCGAAGTCTGATAAAAACTGATGGGATAATCTGATAATTTTCGAATAACCTTAGCAATGGAATCAATTAAGATCAGAAGCAGATTATTTCCAAAAATCCATTTTTCCCCTGTAAATACCCTTTATTTATTGATTTCAACTGGTTAAAATGTTACTTAGACATTTCTGACTCATTGGAATTCTCTATACAAATGACTAAATACTAAAACCAAATGGCATCAGTGCTCAAAACCAAATCAAGCAAATGAAAAGGGGCTCATTCCCATGAGTACAGAGGTAACCTTTGTTTTTATTAACCTATTGATCTGTTATCCAAAAATGCGGAATCGTGCAAAACTATGAATTCGTTACAACACAACTTTCCAGGGCTCCTAAAATATATTTTGTTTCCTTCTGACAATGGTGTATCTCCCTTTCTTATAGTTTTGTCATCCCATGAACCATAAAGTCTCTGTCTCAATTATCAAAACTTTAATTTCATCAAGGCCCTGCATTATCAGAAACCTCATGTCACTCAAAAGATAGCATTTAGAGCAAACTGTTCTTCCTCATATTCCATTTTATCATTTCTCTCTTACCAAGAAAACTTCTATCGTAAAGAATGACAAAAGAAAGGAATAGATCAAAAAGGTGGAGTAAAAATCCTGCAGTCCTAAATTTGAACTGGAACTAACAGCATAAATTCAGTATAAACAAAAAGACTATAAAGAAAATTATGAGACAAATAGAAATACAAACACTGACTGGATAGTTGACAATATTAAGGAATTAATGCTAAACTTCTTGGTGTGATATGATATTCCGGTCACATTTTTTTAAATAGCCTTTATCTTTCAGAAAACTATACAAAAGATTTTCCCATAAAATGATACGATGTCTGAGATTTTCTTAAAAGCACTGCACAAGTGGAGGAAGCAGGTGTTGAATTTGGACGATGAGTATATGAGATGTTAATGGTACTAATCGTTCTAGCTTTGTCTATGTTTGAAGTATTCAGTGTAAATTACTGGAGGGTCAGACCTAACTTGCCTTGTAACTCAACAATGTTTTTCTTGAGAAAATGCTCTTTGCATTTCTTTGCAAATTAAGATACTAAATTCTCTTGTTTTTAAGTGACTTATCATAGGGTTTCCTGTCACAGATTTATATCCACCTCTTCCACTCATGGGGAGAAGAATACAACTGAATTCGAATAAAGAGGGCCAAATTAGAGAGCAATCCAAAAGGAAGTCAATTAGACATGTTGTTTTGGGGATGGAGCAGTAGTAAAACACAGGATTATTTTTTTTACTTTCTAAGGAACTTACTGTTTATTACTGGTCTTCAATACTGGAAAAAAACCTTGACCACCATATAGCCTAAGAGAGCCCTAAGTCTTCTTTGCACCTGGGAAAATGTTAGTTCTACAAACTCTATGGGTCAAAAGGCTAAGGAACATTACCATGCCTTTTGCTGCACTTCCAGAACTTTCCTCCCAATTCCCTTGCGGTACCAACAGTTAGCATTCATTAAGAAAAATAAATGCCAGAAGCAAGTTTCAGAGGACTAACCTCCATCACTCTGGAAGGAAATAATAATAATGATAGAAATTATTTCCGGTTTGTATATACAAGGAAACTAATGCTGCAGAAGGTTAAGTAATTTTTCCCAAAAATCCAATAACTAGTGAGAAACAGAGTCAGGATTTGAACCCGGGTCTCATTCGGGCTATTCCAGGCCTGCTCCCAGCTGCTGAATGCCACCAGGAAGAGCTCACATTCCTGGTTCCTCTTTAAATTCATGACCACAAATCCTCAATGGATGCTCAACTCTTCTGGGAAATCCTGCTATACTCCTTGATTTAGTTCACTCTCCCATGTTCCAAAAAGACGACGTCACTCCTTTTCCTTGCTGCTCTAATGTCCAGCAACCCCTTCCCATCCCTTCTCTCATAACAGGTGACTTTGCCTCATGATTCTCTGGGAAAATAAAAGCCATCAGAAAGACATTCCATTGTCTCCCCCAAACAAATATGGCAGCCTGCCCACATCTGTGCCATTGATCCCTGCCCTCTCTCCTGTTACCAAGGGAAACTCCTATTGTCCGTGAACAAACCCTCCTTCACCATCTCCACTTCTGGAGGAGATTGTCCTTAATAATCCCTTCCCCCTGCCTCTCAAAGACTGTCTGCTAAAGCAGCCCATCAGCACAGAAACATGCTCTATTATCCATCATCTATAGCAAATAAATTAACAACACTGCTCTTTCCCACAAATCCCCCTTCACTACGGCCCCATAACTCCGCTCTCCTTCATAACAAAATGAATGGAAAGCATTGCCTCTCCTCCTTTTCTCTCCTCCACCCACTACAATGAAGCTTCCACTCCCACCAGGAAAATTGCTATTGTCAGAGGCTCCAATGACCTGAAGTTAGCCTGTGAGTCTCTTAACCAACATACTCACACCCTCAATAACTCTAGGCACAGCTGGGACGTGTCCTCCTTCTTGAAACACTCTTCTCTTAACCTCCATGATTCCAAACCCTTGCGTACCCAGGCAGGGATGAGGTAGGCGTATTCAAGGAGGAGACAGAAAACCAGTGTGGCTGGAGTGTACTGAGTTACAACAGAGGAGGATGATATGAGGTTGGAATGCCAAGGGGACATGGCACCATGTAAGATTTTTTAGAGGGGAAGGAGTTTGGGAGATTTTTAGGGGATTTTAAACAGGTGATCAACATGCTCGTAACTTAAGTTTTTACAGGTCACTCTGGCTGTCGGTGGAAAGTGGACTGCGTAGGCGTGAGAGTAGGATTTGGGACAACAATTAGAAGTCTCCTCATAAATTCCAAATAAGTGCTTGTTGGCTCGAATTAAATTGGGAAGAAGAAAGGAAGGCTCCAATGGGCAGACACGTCTGGAGGACAGAAACAGAACCAAAGAACAAAACTCCAGGGAACAGATAAAGAGCGCTTCCAATTAGTGAGGAGACGATTTGGCCCGTGGGATTTGGCCCAGTTCCCAGCAAACGCAAGAAATTATCAAATCAGGCCCCCCCATCCAGACGTGCCCATTGAGCACATCCATGGCCCCTCCAAGTGGTGAACCCGCAACCTTCTTTGGCACCTCCCATTCCTATCAGGCGATGGATGTTCTGCACCAGGGAGAATCTGACCCATTCTCTTCCGCTCTGTCTGTCATGTCATGTTACTTTTCAGGTCCTGAGAGAACACCCTAGACGCGTGATGCACTATGCTTGACACCAGTTACCTAGTGCCGTGGTTCATTAAAGGGAGCAGGAAAGGCAGGAGCGAGGGGTAACTCACTTTGTACCACCCCGACTCTCTCCACGACTTCATTAGTCTCTTGATCTCTTTGTGGTTGTCATTAGAGGCTCAGAGTTTTATGTGCTGGTCAATTTCCAAATGACAGCTTTTAGTGTCAAAGTGATCAAGGAGAGCTGCTTTCCCCTCCCTGCAGTGACAGCAGCAGACAATCACAGGAAACTGATCATGTTGGATAAACTCACCTGATCCTAAAAATGATATTGGCTTCATGCTCCAGGGCAGGACAAAAACAACTGAAAAATAATTGCCTATACCCCAGAGGGAAATTCTTTCCTTTCCCCAAATTTGACAATCAATCTAACCCGGTGCACGGTGACTAAAAATCATTGCTATAAAGAACGTAATTCCATTTACACACCAAAACACCGTGGCAATTTGGTTTGAATTGGGGGTCATTCTGCCTGGGTTTTTATTTTTTTCTTATGAAAGACTGTATTTATAAGAGCAGCAGGACTTATAATACAAAAAACGACAACCATATCTAGAACAAATAAACACGTCCTGCTGGTTAGATTATCAACAGATTATCTAACCAGATATCAATCCTGGTTAGATTAACTAGTCTCTAGCCATCTTTTGATTATTCCCTCTCAATTTTTAAAATATTTTTTAAAACGTGGCACGCTGTAATGTTCTTTTCAACCTAGTCTCTGAGTTAAATGTGCAAGCTCTCTTCAGAAAACGCACGACATTTTGTATTAATTTAGTCTTTCTCGTATGGGAAGTCTCTAGAATGGGTTTATTAATCTCTCTAGAAGTGAGGGGTCCAGCCTAACCAGTATGATTCAGAGAGGCTTTCAGTCACCAGAAAAAATAGTTTGCATTCCTTTACATTTAATTTTCAAATGCCACCTGGCCTCTTAATCTTTGCATCCTTTGAATTTTTAGGGAAGTGCTGGGGAAGGCACTTTGGGTAAAGTCGCTCTCTGAATTAGTAAAAGAGCCTGCAGGGTTAGGTTGTGGCTCTGTGGAGTGTGCTGTCCTTTGAAGATCATGAACTAATTAGGGCATGTCTGCTCACCACTTAACAGTACCTGACCTTCCATGGCAAAATGACCTGGCACTCATTTGCATGTTATTTTGAATATGCTCCATTTGTAGTTTTCTCTCTGTAGGCTCTGCTCTCTCCCCAAGCCTTTCAAAGACCAGAGATCCGAAGTCACCATGCTTTCTTCTATGGAGCCACGGCCGGCCGTGCCAATTCGCCTTACGTGTTTTACCTGGGTATTTCCAACTAGGAAAATGACACACGGTATGTGGGATCTTAGTTCCCTGATCAGGGATGGAACCCAAGCCCCCTGCAGTGGAAGCACGGAGTCTTACCCACTGCACCGCTAGGGAATTCCCTTGAAAAAAAAAGCCAGGTTCAGAGTCCTAGCAAATGAACCCGGATCAAATGTCAGAACTATGTTTCCTAGACTCTGTGTTATTTTAATAGTTGGAAGGAGATTCAGAAGCCAATAAACATACAAGAATCTCTAAAATTGCTCAATAAGAAGATTAATTGATAAAGGACAGGGAGACACCAGAAGACAAATGACGAGCTTAACTCCATGTCTTCAAGGACAGCAACTGGCTGTGAGCCCTTGTGTCAACAGTATTTCCCATCCACTAAGTGTGTTCTCTTTATTTATCTATATATCTATCTACTTATCTAGTTATTTACAAGATGGGTATCTCTGGTTTTCTTCACATCTTTTCCTGAATGTATAACAAAGGCCATAAAACTTAGAAAATAAGAACTACAATTGAAACTTGTGTGATGTATGTGGTTTATTGATTTGTATTAGAGGGCTTTGTGGTTAAGTATTTTGGACAAATCTGAGGTTAAATCTACCTGTCTACAGGATGATCTAAGATCTCAGGATGAATGAAGTTATGTCAACTAGTTGGACAGCATGGCTCAGGTAGAATCCCAGCTCCACTACTGATTTATCACTGTGCTTACTTTGGACGGGCTTCCTAATCCCCCTGCATCTCAGTTTCATTAACTTTCACTGGGCCAATAATAACACTCATAGTTTATTGTGAGGATTTAATGAATAATATATGTAAAGCAACTAATACAGTTCCTGGTACATTTTAGGTGATCAATAATACTAGTTCTTCTCCCTTTTACCTCCAGTTAGATCTCTAGAGATAACACATCAGTCTATAAAGCTCTAGAAGTTCATCCTTATATTTTAATACGATCTGTAATAAACTTGAACATAGCTATGAAGTGTTTACCTTTATTCTAGATCCCAGTTTATACCTTCCCCTTGCCTATTTGAGGACTAAAGCCAACATGTCCATGCCATCCGGGACAGTAGCCACACGTAGCTATTGAGCACTTGAAAAGTGGCTTGTACAATTCGAGACGTGCCGTAAGTATAAAATACATACCAGATTTCGGAGACTTGACACCCCCCAAATGTACAATATCCCTTTAATAATTTTTATATTTATTACATTTTTAAATGATAATATTTTTATGTGTTGAGTTAAATAAAATAGATCATTAAAACAGACCTGAGGGGTATTTTCCCCTTTTTAATGTGGCCACAGGAAAATTTTATTTTGTATTTGTATTTCTATTGGACAGTGTTCATCTACAGGATAAAGACCCAGAGATAACGCAAAGGATCACGAAAAGTGAGTTGTTTGCCAAGTTCACCAACATCTTCAGGGCCAGCCTCAGAGAATTCAGGGTCCATATACTTGTTTACCTCAGACCCCTATGGCGCCCACGCATGACAAAAAATGCTCTGCCTCTGGCACAGCTGACCCTTCCCCTTCCTTTCCTGCTTTTTCTGATGATGACAAGTAAACAACCACTCCAGAAGGGCTAAGCAGTGCTGTGTCTCAGTCTGGATGAGCCACATCGTCAGTGACCAATGGCCACAGACCATTAATGGCTACTGTATTGCACAGCTCAGCTGCAAAGTGTAATTCCTATACTATATTACGTCATGTTATATATTCTACTATACTATATATATACTATATTTCCTTATGTATGATCATTGGAGTGAATTATCAAAACAACAGAAATATAGCCTCCCCAAGAGGACTAATCTCAAGCTAGTCCCTTAATCCTAATCAAAGTCTACATTTTCATAGGTTACAATAAAAGCCTTTATTTAAACAGCGGCCTCTATTCAATAGCTTTGGGTTGGCCTGGCAATGAGGAGCGTTTGTCCCATAGTAGGTTTTCAAAGCAGAAAGATACACAGTCTAAGAGCAAGCAGCTTAATCTTCCACTTGCTCCTAGTTGCCAGATGCATTTTAACCCTTGAAGAATTCAGAGGCATGCACCTTGATTAACTGTGAATTGGGTATGAGACAGAATAACACGGAACAGATTAGCCACATGAGGAGTCTTGAATCAAAGGGTCTTTTTAAAGATTTAGCTGCTACTCCTGCCTTGCACTAGATGACAAAAGCCTTGTAAATATCAGAGAACACCGTGCAGCGTGCTTCTCAGTTTTCTAAGGCCCCATTGGTAGAGTAGTTCTGAGTCTGAAATGGCATGTAGTCTATATGACCCCAGCAATTTATTGCGCACTGAAGATTGTATTGGTATATATAATTTCAAAGTAACACCTTCAAAACGCTGGAAAAATAAAAGTTAACTCCATACAGACTGCTGGTAACAAATCTTGCAAAGGCATTAATTATTTACTACCCTGGGGTAAAGGCACTTTAAGATTTTCCCCCAAAGAGAGAAAATTCAAGGAGAGGAAGAACAAGGAAGCTATTGTGAACTACTGTTGGGTTCGGCTCTGAGGACTAACTTTATGGCTCCCCATTTTTTTAATTTGACCAAATATCTTAAATTGATTTATCCACTTCGTGAAATGTATTCACTTTAGAAAGGCAAATCTGTAATTTTTTTCAAGAGCAGATGTCCCTTAGTTGAGTCATTGGACCACACAGGAAGCACAACAGGAAGAGCAGTGGGATTAGGGGGACTGTCGTCTTCACCACCTCTCAACCCTCCCCAAGTAACCACGGACTAATCCCTTAACCCCTCTGGGTCTCTGTTTCCCATCAGTAAATTGAAGGTAATGACTCCAACTCTTCTCTACTGCACAAAGACATTTAGATGGCTACAGAAATAGGAGTTTGACTCATTCCTCTGCCTTAGCCACAGAAGGAATGTAGACTTGACTACCCACCCCATCCCCTAGTCCCCCTCCCCCTCCTGCCAACCTATCTAGCTCCAGGAGAGAGGCAGAGACTGTACAGCAAGACTCAATGGGAAAAAGTAGTGAACTGAAATCAGTTAATCCTTAATGGTTTCAAGAAAATTCTTAGCTAACTCGATGTCACTTCATAAGTCACTAAATGCCCAGTGCCTCGTCTGTCTCCAGCAGGATAGTGGCCTCTGGAGCCAATGCAAGAGACCCTCCAGACATGATCATCACACATTGTTCACTATCTTGTCATGGAGAAGATACTCATTCATGAAGCCAGCAGAGCAGGTATGGGCAACTTTTGGAAAATGAGGTAGCGAGTTGTCTGCCCCTGCCCTGCTGGGATGCCAAGGAAGGAGAAAGTAAGCACCATACCTGACCTCACATCTGGTAGACAGAGATGGAGAATGTTCTGTATAGGCCAGCTCTTGAAATTTGTTGTGTGCTGATAGAGAAGCATGATGCCATGGTGCATTCACATCCTGAATAGGAAGAATATATTATTTCAGAATATAAAAAGTATACAATTAAATTCATGAATGTTTTAATATAAAATAGCAGATTTCAACAACATGTTCATAGCTTGCAGCTTCAATTTATCCTGCTCAAGGGGACATGTTAACTTCCTTTTGCCCTTGAGAGTTCTTTGGCATACATTTCTGAGAACTTAATTTCCTGCATTTTTCTGATACTGCAAGTGATACTTGTCACCCGTGTGTTTCAACAGAGGATCCTCGTGGAGGCACAGGGAACACATGTTAACCTTCATTCTTCTGAGAAACAAATGCAGACAAATCAAACCAAAGAATATGACAAGCCTCTGTGAAGTCCTCAGAAGCATCCGGCTGGCTGGGCTGTGGAGTGTTTATGGAGACAAGTAGCACACATCCATGGGGAACTCAGCGTGCAATAAACATACTCAATTCATCTTTTTTATTTTCAATCTACTTGTCAACAGAACTGAGTTCAAAAAGTCCTGGAGTTCTGGTAGGCAAATGGGTTACACTGGAGATTCTGTTTGGAAGCAAAGAGATGGAAGATAAAGAATCTGCCTCTGAACTTGTTATTTTTCCAATTTTTGGTAAGAGGAAATAACACACAAGACAGGACTTCTGCTTATATATGAAATAACAGAAATTGAATTTATCCTCCCACTTTTAACAACAACAACAACAAAAAAAAAAACAGGACAAAACTTATGACTGGTTTTCAGACGTTAAGCAATAGGCAGGGTGAGACTGTGAACCCTGAGAGAATGGTGACTGACTACAATTGATGAAGGCAGTTTTCAGGCTGCAGAGGCCAGCAGTCCTGCTAAGTTGAAAAGACAGAGATCAGAGTTCAGAGAAGCCAAGACTGCTATAACTTGAGGGACACAGAACCAGGGGTAAGGGAACCACAGAGTGAGAGAGCTCCAGGTGTTTGTAGGAGGGTCTCCTTGACACTTTGGCTCAGTACTGATCTTCACATGCAGGAGAAGAAATTATCAGAGTTGAGAAAAAGAATCAACAGCAATGAATACACTGAACAATTTCTGAAGCTCACACAGGGCTGAGAATAGTCTGTGTCCCCCACCCCAGATGAAGTGGAAGGATATTGTAATATGGGGCACGAGGTAGAATCCACGAAAGGGTATTACCTTAGTAAGGGATTAAATTAGGCCTACACTAAAAGCTGCTCTGGACCAGCCATAACAAAGTTTATAAACAAATCAAAAAGACAAACTGATTTCAAGTTGCTTAGCAGTGAACCAGAACAAAATATAACAATATTTTTAAAAATACAACAAAATCCAACAAGCAATAATATAAAATTCATATTGTAATGTATCCAATAAAAAATTTCAAGTCATGAAAAGAAGCAAGGAAATATGTTTTATAACAAGAGAAAAATAGAAACAAGCCAAGAAATAAGAGAGATGATGGGGTTAGCCAATAAGGATGTTAAAACCAATAAAATATAATAATAAAATGAAAAAGTATAGCTAATAAGTAAAAAGTCAAGATAAAATGTAACCATAAAAATTTAATCTAAAAGTAGGCAGGGAAAGAAGATAAAAGGAAAAAAGAAGAGATGAGATAAATAGAAAACAAATAGCAAGATGGAAGTTTTAGACTCAATCAAATCATTACATTAAATATAAATGATCTAAACACTTAAATACAGATTCTCAGATTAAATAAAAAAGCAAGATCCAATTATATGCTATCTACAAGAAACCTACTTTAAATATAAAGATACAGATGTTAAAAAATTAAAAGGATGAAAAATTATATACATTAAAAATACTAATCAAGTATTTGATAATCAATACTATGAAAAAAGCTATAATGACTATATTAGACAAAGTAGATTTTAGAACAAAGAATATTATTTGGAATAAAGAGAGAAATTTCATGATAAAGCAGTCAACTCATCAAGAGGATGTAACAATCCTAAATGTATGTACCTAGTAACAGAATTTCAAAATATATGAAGCAAAATTGATAAAATTCAAAAGAAAAATAAACAAATCCACAATTACACTTGGAGAGTTCAACTCTCTTCTCACAGTAATTGATCCAACAAGGAGACAGAAAATTGGTACAGATAGAGAAGATTTAAACAATCTTATCAATGAACCTGACCTAATTGACATTTATAGAACACTCCACTCAACAGCACCTAGAACAGCCACCAAGATAGGATATATTATGGGCCATAAAAACTAGTCTCTGGGGGGTTTCCCTGGTGGCGCAGTGGTTGAGAGTCCGCCTGCCGATGCAGGGGACACGGGTTCGTGCCCCGGTCCGGGAAGATCCCACATACCGCGGAGCAGCTGGGTCCGTGAGCCATGGCCGCTGGGCCTGCGCGTCCGGAGCCTGTGCTCCGCAACGGGAGAGGCCACAACAGTGAGAAGCCCGCGTACCGCAAAAAAAAAAAAAAAAAAAAAAACCAGCCTCTCTGTGTGTGTGTGTGTGTGTGTGTGTGTGTATACATATACAATTTTATATAATATAAAATTGAAAGCAGAAATACTATAAAAATAAAAGTTGAATTTTTGGAAAGATGAACAAAATTGATAAACCTCTTGCCTAACTGATGAAAAATAAAGGAGAGGAGACACAAATCTCTGTCAGGAATGGAAGATAGGATATCAGTATAGATCCTATAGCTGTTAAAAAGATAACAAAGGAATATTTTGAGTTTGATGTCAATAAATTTGACAGCTTATGTGGAATGGAAAACTTATTTGAAAGGCACAAACAACCAAAGCTCATTTGAGAAATAGATAACCTGAACAGCCTTATTTACAATAAAGAAATTCAATCCATAGTTTAAAACCTTCACATGAAGAAAACTCCAGAAAATTTGACACAAGGAATTCACTAATGAATTCTCCCTAACATATAAAGAATAAATAATACAAATTCTATGCTAATGTTTTTCTTAAAAATAAAAGAGAAGTGAACACTTCCTATCTCATTTTATGAGACCCATGTTACCTTGATACCAAAACCAGAGAGGATATTACAAAAAATAATAATAATTACAGACCAATTTCCCTCATAGACATAAGCATTAAAATCTTTAACCAACTTTTAGAAAATCAAATTGAGCAATACACAAAAAAGAGAATACCTTATGGCCAAGTGGAATTCATCCCAGGAATGTAAGACTGATTTAGTATTCAAGACCGATTGATGTAACTTACCATCTTAACAAACTCAAAAAGAGAAACCACAAGTTCATCTCAGTACATTCAGAAAGAACCTTTGACATAATTCAACATCCATTCATGAGAAAAGCTCTCAGCAAACTTGGAATAGAAAGAAAATTCCTCAACTGGATAAAGAGCTGCTACAAAAACCCTACAGCAAACATTACACTTAATGGCAAAGGACTAAATGCTTTCACCCTAAAATTGGGAACAAGGTAGACTTCTTTCTTTCACAGACTGAAAGAAAATACTTGCAAAATCTATACTGGAAAAAGGTCTTATATCTTTAAAACTCAATAAGAAGAAGAAAAACAAAGCAGCTGAAAAACAGGACAAAAAATTGTTAAACCCTTCACTAAAAGAAGGTATACAAATGGCAAATAAACACAAGAAAAGATGCTTAACATCATTAGTTTTAAGGAAAGCCACATTAAATCCACAGTGAGATACCATTACATGCCCATAGCATGGCTAAAAATTTTAAAGTATGCTGACTAGGATGTGAGACAGATGTGGGAAAACTAGAGCACTCATTCATCGCTAATGGGAATGCAAAATGGTAGAGCGCCATTGGAAAACAGTTTGGCAGATTTTTATAAAAGTTAATAATACACACACCATATGACTCAGCAATCCCTCTCAGATATTTATTGAAAAGAAATGAAAATATACATTTACACAAAGTCTTATACTCAAATGTTCATAGCAGTTTTATTCATAATAATCAAAAACTAGAAACAATACAAATGCCCGTCAACTGTTGAATGGGTAAACAAATTGCAGTATATTCATTTAATGGAATACCGCTCATCAAGAAAAAGGAACACACTAGTGCTACATAAAAAAATACAGATAAGATTCATAAATGTATGACAAACAAAAGAACCCCATCATAAAAGACTGAATACTGTATGATTTTGTTTATATGAAACTCTAGAAAAGACAAAACTATAGTAACAAAAAACAAATCAGTGATTGTCATATAAGAGGTAGGAAAAGAGGAATGCTTACAGGGCTTCCCTGGTGGTGCAGTGGTTGAGAGTCCGCCTGCTGATGCAGGGGACACGGGTTCGTGCCCCAGCCTGGGAAGATCCCACATGCCGCGGAGCGGCTGGGCCCGTGAGCCATGGCCGCTGAGCCTGCGCGTCCGGAGCCTGTGCTCCGCAAGAGAGGCCACAACAGTGAGAGGCCCAAGTGCCGCAAAAAAAAAAAAAAAAAGAGGAATGCTTACAAAGGGGTACAAGGGAAATTTGAGGAGTGATTAAAAGGGAACTTCTGGGGTGATGCTGCTATGGACATTTGTGTCAAAGTTTTTGTGTGAACGTATTTTCATTTCTCTTGGGTATATCCCTGGGAGTAGAATTGCTGGGGTTTTTTTGTGTTTTAATTGGAGTATAATTGCTTTACAATGTGGGGTTAGTTTCTGCTATACAATGAAGTGAATCAGCTATAAGTATACCTATATCCCCTCCCTCTTAGACCTCCCCGCACCCATCCCTCCCATCTAGTCGTCCCAGAGCACCGAAATGAGCTCCCCATGCCATACAGCTATCTATTTTACACGTGATAGTGTATATGATAGCTCTACATTTTAACTTTTCGAGGAACTATTGATATAGCTATACCATGATCACAGCGGTGGTTACACGCTGTATACATTTGTCAGAACTCATTGAATTGGACGCTTAAATTGGGTCAATTTTATTGCATGTAAATTATAAGGCAATAAAGTTAGTTTTTAAAGCAAAAACAAAAAAAGTTGGGATCAAACAGAAAAAAAATCATAATTAATCCTGAAGTACACACTTTACTGAGGCACAGTGCTCAGATTAACAGGGTACTTCCAAATCTCTGTTCACTGTGTGCTGTGTAGACAGAGCCAAGTCCAAAGACTCCCGTGCCTGTCTAAGAAGTGTGACAGGAACACAGGCATTCGAGAGAGAAGGCCTAGGTTTCACTCCTGGAGCCATCACCTACCACCAGACGGGTATGTGGTATCGCTCCAAAGCCCCTCTGCTTCAAGTACCTTCCACCTCCACTCTCTGTGAGCATTTCAGATTGGGGTTTCCTTTCTTCTGCTTTCCATCTTTCCAGGGTTCCTCAGAGTTTATGGTCACTGAGAAGATTTCTACTCTTGTCTTTGATGTGTGTGTGTGTTTTCTAGGTCTGCAACAGAACACTGTGTGCTTAGTCTACCTTCTTATATCTCTCAAAACTCAGTCTTCTGATCTATAAATTATAATATAGCCTTCTCCTCTCAATTTTGTTGGAAGAACCAAATACCATAATGATGTAAAAGAACTGTGTAAAAGGAAAGCCAACAAAAGGCTTATGATTAAAGCCAATGTGTTCTCTAGAGTGAGTTAAACACCAAACATGAGATTTCCCACTAAGAATTTAACTCTTTTTACTAAGAAATTGTTCTTGTCTACATATGTTCTACTTAAGGTCTCCCACTTTTCCCAGGAAAATCCTACAGTGTATTGACCCAGAAAAAATTAAATTAGTGCTAGATTTTTAGAAAGATGGATAGCTAGGTAGATAGATGACAGATAGAAAGAAAGAAAGAAAGACAGATAGATAGATACATAGATGCATAGATAGATAGAAAAAGTTGTTCACTTTCCAATGTTTTTAAAGGAATATGAAAAATACTTATACGTGTTTTTATTTTAAAATGATGAAACTGAAGTCCTTCCCCTTCCCCTGAGTGATCTTCTAAAACTCTGCTTTAAAATACAAATGGAAATGCATCTGTCATCTTTTCTCCACCATATAACACAGATTCAAAATTCCCAGAAGCTCATTTAGCCTCTCTTAGCAAATGGAAGTGGGTTCTCTGCTCCCAGTTACACAAAATGGCACCACAAACACTCACCTGATGGTGTCTGCTCAGTCAGGCTTAAAGTTGCCCAGCCAGAGGTTTTCTCAGGACGAGAGCAAGTGCCAGAAGAGAAGGGACTGGCAGGGAGCCAACGTCAGACACCAAGACAAGAATGACCTTGTGGGCAGACCCAAGTCACCTTTGCACCACCCCAAAGTATGGGTTTCCAAGGAACACTAACCATTTCGAATGTTAACAAGTAAAACTTGTCATGCACAAAAGCATGCAAAGATCAGGTCTAAATGCCAAACATATTTAGCTAACAAAGGGAAGGTTGAACTTGGCCAGAATTATCAAACACGAAAAACCAATTTGAAATCATTTCAACATTCCAGCAGATGTTGGACAGAGCCCCCAACCAGGAGCCAAAACACGGTTAGTAACTCACACCTCTGCCCCACTTCCGAGCCCATCAATTTGAAGTGAGAGGGCAGCTGTGACCAAGACATTTGCTTACAGGGCTTCCAATGCAATAGAGACGCACGCGAAGATGAAGTAATAGAGAGTGACATTCCTTATGTTGTGTCAGCTTTAAAATCCAGCGAGACGGAGATATAGATGTCAGCTCTGAGGACAGGCCAGCTTCAATGCCCAGGGACAGCCAGCACCTGTCCACTCAGCAGGTTGTATGCCTTGAAGTGGAGGAATATGCATGATTCCACCCCAGCCTCTCCTCCACGGGCTGCAGTGGCTGTAAAGGAGCGCCTCCCCTCACTCTGTGCCAGCACGTGGAGAGCAGTCCGGGGACACCGCACCTAGTTATTTGATGCAGGTGGTCACTTCATTAGCATATACGCCACGCAGCCCGTTACAGGGTGTCCCTGTGCCTACCAACCCCTCCTCCTGCACAAGCTCTCAGGCAATATATATATTTTTTTTGTGTGGTATGCGGGCCTCTCACTGTTGCGGCCTCTCCCGTTGCGGAGCACAGGCTCCGGACGCGCAGGCTCAGCGGCCATGGCTCACGGGCCCAGCCACTCCACGGCCTGTGGGATCTTCCCGGACCGGGGCACGAACCCGTGTCCCCTGCATCAGCAGGCGGACTCTCAACCACTGCGCCACCAGGGAAGCCTAGGCAATATATTTTAAGCAAAGAAAAGCCTCTCTCACCACCATGGAGGCCCATTTTGTGAGACAGGCAGAGGTGTTTCAGGACACCCCAAGAGAATGACAAGTTCCTGGGTCTGTGTGACGTAAAAGGCAGATGCAGATGTGAAGCTCTCCCATTCCTAAATGAGTGTGGAACTTGCATGAGAGCTGGTAGGTTTCTTAGCCCCAGTCCCATGGGCTTAGACCATGTGAACCGTAGCAGGTTCTGAATCGTGGAAGCGTGCCCTCATTACAACACTGAGCTGAGACTCATCTCCAAAACTCATCAGCGCAAAAAAAGGAAACCAGGTGCCCCGGAACGGCTGGAGATTCAGGTCTCCATATTCTAAAGTGAGAAGGGGGACTCCCCTGGTGGTGCAGTGGTTAAGACTCTACCCTTACACTGCAAGGGACAGGGGTTCGATCCCTGGTCAGGGAACTAAGATCCCGCATGCTATGTGGCAAGGCCTAAATAAATAAATAAAGTGAGAAGGGAACTTGAGACGCACCAGGCCAGTGATTTTTCAAACGTGTTTGAGTAGCACGATTCATTTGCAGGTAACACCTCTGAGTGAGTACCCCTGTACAGAACAGGAAAAGCAAAATGGCTTTGAAGGAGGATTTGGGGCCCAGAGCCCAGGAAGCAACAGGAGAGCTCTCAGAGGAAACCTAGGTCTGCTCAGAGCACAATTTGGAAAACACTGATCAGAGATGATGCTCTTATTGTGGACAAGGAATGGGGTCCCAGGGAAAAACACCTCATGGCCTGTAATCTCATCTCCCTCTCCCACCTGGCAGGTGCTCCATACTGACCCACGGACTCGGAAGGGTTACTAGCAAAAATGCAGTGACCTTCTCGAACAGAGAACAATTCGGTTTACCCTCAGCCCTGAGTTTTCCCATACATACAGAATGGGGTCCCCACTGAGGGGTTACAACATACAGACCATCCAGCACAGCCTGCAAAGCCCCTCAGAAAGACACCTTAACCTCACCACCTGCCCTGATTTCCGACTCCAAGCCACCAGGAGCGCACACACTCAGCCTAGGCTATGAATTTTGTGGCTAATTTATAAGCAGGTCCCACCTTCTCAGGGAAAAAGAATTGTGGAGGCAGGCATCTGAACCCGATCAATAAGGACAGACCATCTCTAAGAATCTATGGCCCCCACTCCTTCCCACCACCCCCCCTCAGCAGGATTTTGCTCCCTGAGTTATCTAAATAATTGCACTTTGCCTGATCTTCCACAGACACAGCTGAAAAAATTCATTCCTGTTCAGAACAGAAATTTCCTCGGATTCTTATCTCTCTTCGTGCATTTTAAAATCTTTTAACAAAAACTTGCACCGTTCTTAAAAAGTGCCAGCTATCTGGAAAGCATATCTTCATCTCAGAGTACAAGGTTGATTTATATTCCTGGGCGATCATGACTAAGATACGGTTGTCCCATTTATTTAATGGTTCACATAAGGCTCCTCGCTCAACACAGTCACCATGCATCTTTTCCAACAGTCAAGTCAACATCAGTGTCTTTTTAAAAACACAGTCAATCTCTTTGATTGGGACTCGAGGCTGGAATCATTCAATTTGTGTTCAACTAAACTATCTTATCTCCTCATGTGCCAGGCTGTCCCTGGCATGTCTGGAACTGCATCCTGGCATGGCCTGGGATGCCAGAGCATAGAAGCCACAAACAGGAGCATTCAAGCAAGACAGACAGGCTCTCTCTGGCTCTCCCACTACTGGGATCCCAGTGATGACAGACAGGAAAAGGTCATGTGATCATTACTCTAAAAATAAGAAGGCTGTTCCTCCCATACAGAGACAGACAGCAGCCTGAGCACAGATCTATTAATTTCAAAAAGGAAGAGACAGCTGCACATATGTTGCCTGTGAGTGATCTTAGGGAGAGCTTCCCAAATACCAGGAAAAATATTTCTGTTGGAAACTTTTTTTTTAAGAATAGCAATTTTCCTGCCCTTTTAAGTTTCTTTTTTTTTCTTTTTTATTCTTTCATTCTATCACCTGACATCTATTGAACACCTACTACATGCAGGTTGCACATGGATGCATTTACTCATTCCCTCATTCATTCATTTAACAACCAAGTACTGAACAAATTTTAGTGTCAGCAACCCTGCCAAGTGCTGGGTACAGAGAGCAGAGACACTACCCCTCTCCTGGACAAGGTCAAGGGCATTAGTGCTGAGTCAATGGCTGCTGAGTGCCAAGCTTTTGCCAAGAGCTCTATGGCCATCATCTCATTTATGGTTCACAGCAATCCTGGGCCAATTTTACAGATGAGAACTCTAAGGACTCAGAAAATTGAAGGCACCATCCCTGGACTTTCTGATTTCAAAGCTGAAATTCCTTCCAGCTCACTGACTAGAGCACAAGAGGAAAAGGAATGTACTATAAGAGAAATACATAAAGAAAAACATCATAGCACCACCCTTTCCATCCGAAGACAGCATGTGGTTATCATATGATATCACTCATATGTGGAATCTAATTTTTAAAAATGATACAAATGAACTTATTTGCAAAACAGAAACAGAATCACAGATATCGAAAACACTCTTATGGTTACCAAAGGGGAAACGTGGTGGGGAGGGATACATCAGGGGCTTGGTATTAACATACACACACTACTATATATAAAATAGATAACCGGGCTTCCCTGGTGGCGCAGTGGTTGAGAGTCCACCTGCCGATGCAGGGGACATGGGTTCATGCCCTGGTCCGGGAAGATCCTACATGCCACGGAGCGGCTGGGCCCGTGAGCCATGGCCGCTGAGCCTGTCCATCTGGAGCCTGTGCTCCGCGACAGGAGAGGCCACAACAGTGAGAGGCCCGCGTACCGCAAAAAAAAAAAAAAAAAAAGATAACCAACAAGGACCTACTATATAGCACAAGGAACTCAATATTCTGTAATAATCTATATGGGGAAAAATCTGAAAAAGAATGAATATATGTATAACTGAATCACTTTGTTTTGCACCTGAAACTAACACAACATTGTAAATCAACTGTACTCTAATAAAATTTAAAACATATATATATATATATATATATATAAAGAAAGAAAGGACAACCCCTCCCCCCAAAAAAGATGGCCTGTGGTTAAAAAGAGATAAATGATGTGGGAAAAGGAGGTTTGGCAGTTTTTCAAAAAGTTAAACATAATTACCATATGACCCAGCAATCTCACTCCTAGGAATATACCCAGAGAAATGAAAACATTTCTTTATAAAGATGTGTCCATGAATGTCCATAGCAGCTCTGTTTATAATAGCCCCAAAGTGGAAACAACCCAAACGTTCATCAAATACTGAATAAATACAGAATGTGGTATGTCCATCCAATGGAATATTTTTCATCCATCAAAAAGAATGAAGTCCTGATACGTCCTACAAGTGGGATGAACCTTGAAAACATTATGCTGAGTGAAAGAAGCCAGACACAAAGGGCCAGCTGATCTATGAGTCTATTTATATGAAATGTCCAGAGTAGGGCAGATTATCCATAGAGACAGAAAGCAGATGAGTGGTTGCCAGGGACTGGGAGGAGGGGGTAAGGGAGAGTAACTGCTCATCGGTGCAGGATTTCTTTGCGGGGGGGATGAAAACGTTCTACAATTAGTGGTTTTGGTTGCACAATCTCAGGAATATACTAAAAACGACTGAACTATACACTTTAAAATGGCTTTTAAAGTGTATAGTTTTAAAGTGGCTTCTATGACATCTCAATTTAGAGAGAGAGGGACTAAAGAGTCGAGATGCTGGTGGGGATTCTGCTTCCTCCTCTCCTCTGAGCCCAAGAAGAGCTTCGCTAAAGGGCCCCTCCGCCAGCTCCTGCTACAGGGGACGGAAGTCCCTTTGGGGGGAGCCTCCGCCACCCACAATGCAGAGTCACTGGGAGCGCAGCCCTTGGCAGGGTTAGGAAGCAGATGACGTTCACCTCTGGCTCTCAGCTGTCCTTTCCCCGAGCTGGCCCTGGACCAAGTGTCAGCAGATTTTGACCCTGACCTCAGCCCAGCTACTAACTTGCTTTTGACTTCAGATAAGCCTTAGTGCCCCTTTTAATGGGCTCATTCTTCCATTTTTTGCCTTAAATAAATGAATGGGAAGGTGGGGGAGATCATCCTTCTCCATGTTTTTTCTCTCCTCATACAATGGCAGCTGCCTATTTGACCTTGGCTAAGACTGAAAATCAAGGAAACAGCCAGTGGATGTGAATGAAAGCCCACTGGCGCTCGGTGTGCCAGTGCTAAGGTGGATCAGCCGCAGACCTGGAAATTTCTTGCCAAGGAAATTCACCTCCATCAGGGGCACCCGGGAAGCTGAGAAACTCACAGCGGCCCAGAAGGGCCGGTTGGGTGCTTCAGTTCATTAAGTCATAGATCTTCTGAGCTGGCATAGGCTTCCAGAACATTGAGTTTAGGCCCCTCATTTTATAAATGAGAATGCTGAGCCCTGAGTACTTGAAGTCCTCACCCCCGAGTCACAAGCTAATAGAGGCACAATCCCATTCTCTCCTGACTCCTGCCGGGGGCTCTTTTTACCCAGCACACTGCTTCTCTAGAGTCATCGCTTATCTGTGGAAGTCCTGAGCCCAAGATGGCCAAAATACATTTGTCCTAACACCTGTGTCAAATCCAACCCTCTCTCAACCCGCGGTAGCCCAGACATGAAATTTCACTCATTTAGAGCTTGTTTGCAGGTTCAAACAAAATAGTACTCCGATTATATGAAAGTCAGAAAAAAAAAAAAGGTACATCATTTAAGAGAAGATAAATGCTGCCCCTAAAATCCTCTCTTAATTGTGAGAGTCTTAATCCATGAAAATATTCTTCATCATCATAACATCTGTTTCATGGGTTAAGCCTATGCTATTTTTTTTTTGCGGTACGCGGGCCTCTCACTGTTGTGGCCTCTCCCGCTGCGGAGCACAGGCTCCGGACGCGCAGGCTCAGCGGCCATGGCTCACGGGCCCAGCCGCTCCGCGGCATGTGGGATCTTCCCGGACCGGGGCACGAACCCGCGTCCCCTGCATCGGCAGGCGGACTCTCAAACACTGCGCCACCAGGGAAGCCCCAGGAATGCTTTTTTTATATACTCTGACAATTAGAAGTCTTGACTGAAAGTGAGAGAAAACGCAATTCAAGCTCACTTATGAAAAAAAAAGGAAATTTATTAATGCACAGAGGTAGACTTTAGGCAAGCTTTGATCCAGGCTTCCAAAATGTCACCAAAGATTCGGGGTCCCTTTCTCTAGCTCCTGACTCTGCTCTCCTCTCTGTTGACTCCATACTCGTGGAGACTCACCCCATTCCAGAACTTACACGCTCTACCTTCAAGACCAGTGGAGAGGAGTAAACATTCATTTCCCTGAGAACTCCAACAGATTGAGTTTCACTGCCTCCAACTGGCCCAGCAGAGATTATTTTCTCCTTCCATAGAAATATGGTCTTATTTTCATTCTCTCTGTGATACTGCAGACTAATTAATAAAGGGCCATTAAACATGGAAAAGAATTCTGCTACCATTTGGCCCATATTTGTTAGTAATGATAACTCTTCAGACCCCAGCTTCTGAAGAGTGACTTTCTCACTCAACTTGGACACCAAAAACCCATTAAAGAAAAAAGAAGAAGCAGCAGCTTACAAGAATCCTCTACAAGGTCCACACGATATTTTCTTTAGATTCAGAGATTATTCTCTGGAGGCTTGCACGGCTAATTATAATACACAGTTTGAGACCTTGCAATTGATCTAGTATGAAAGCAGACTAAAGCCTCCTGCTATCTGGGATGATTCATCAAAGCCAGAAAGTGTGCCATGTCACCCCATCCCCCAACAAGAGGAAATTGCTGGAAAACACATTATTTTTATAGAGTCATTTGGCTCAGCAAATACATTTGTGTTGGTCAGGGTCAGCCCCAGGGAAAATGAAGTAGGATCCTCACTATTAGCAATACTTTTTACCCCAGTGTCCTTTTTGAACAAAAGTTTTCTCACCTTTCAGCAGCCTTGACCATTCCCCCACCCCAACTAGTGCCCCCATGTTGCCCCTTGGATGCCCAGAATTCTGCTCTTTGGAGCCCAGGTATCCCCTCTCTTGGAAATACTTCATCGTCATAATCAACAAACATTGGTAGAACATCTAGAATGTGAACACATTCATGCGGTGAGTTGGACATCTGTTACATTTTTGGCTACCCCGCATCACTTTCTTTGGGGAGCAGGCCTTGGACTGGTTGAATAGCTAGACTTGCTGTCCACAAATCGGATCATTCTCCACTGACCTAATTCTGTCAGAGTCTCAGCCAGGCCAGAACCTGATACCTAGTGTCCTGACAGAACCAGAACCTGTCTTTTTATGGCCAAAGAGGGAGGCAGAGTCATAGTGATTTCCACGGTGGTGCCTTTATCCGTTGCACAGACCCCCCTACCAGAACAGAGGCACAATGACCCCACCTGGCAGAATGGCCCGGCAATGATTCAGTGCTTGACGGGTAGCAACTTCTGTGGCCTCTGGATCGAGAGACTGAGGACTCTGGACAGTAAAAACCAAAACCAAAGCCAGGAAGTCATCAAGCTAAAGGGGAGAAGCAGAGGGCAGAATCCAGAGGATCCAGGTAAAGGCGTCACAACAGAAGCCAGGATGCTGCATGGAGAAGCACCAGCCACTGCCTCTCCCCTCTACCCAAATTATCCCCTCTCTTCCTCCTGGTCACTAACCTGGTTTCTGAGCACAGCTGACACCAAAGTTGGTAACTTAGATGCGTATAAATGAAAAAATGACTACAACAAAGACAAGACTTGACAAATGAATGATACAGGTAATGAATGTCAGGAATTCAGATAGGAAGGTCACTTCTTCCCAGGTAGCTCAGAAAATCGTGCAGGAGAAAGAAAAGAATTGAAGTGGACAGTGAGATAGAGTTGAATTTCAATGACAGCAAGGGTACATTTAAAGCAACAGAATATACATTCACAAAGTCACACAGTCAAGACAGCAGAGGGCCTATTGAAAATACTTTTCCCCAGCCCTTTTTCCAATCAAACTAGACCTCCTATCTCCCATTCCTTGGGGCCTTAATCTCTTTCCTTCCATCTGATAAACTAATCCTTGCTAAGGTGCAAACGGATTGATGAGTTGCATATTTGCATTTTAATAAGGACCTTCTAGACATAGGGCCTTAAACCAAAGAAATGGCTACAACTACTTGTCATTTCTGGTACTATGATGAATTAGTAGGGGAGAAATTATAGGGCAGGTAAGTCTTCATTTTCCTTCAAATCACTCTTTTTGCTCATCTCAGCATTCAGAGGTTAATAAAATTCACTCTGGTAAGTCACATTTCTCATGGGAATACCAGTATTCATGTACCACGCACCCAAAGCATAGCTATCGAAGTAAAGTTCACTCACAAACCGCTGGTATTTTCCGAAACGCTCCATAGGACAAATGATAACTTTATGTTGGCCAGAGTTGTCCTTTGTGCCATGGACTTGTCATCCCTGTTCAGCAGGATGGGAAAGCCCCTTAACTACTTGAAACACTATAAATATAACATGTTGCTTTGGGATTTCTTGATTCTAAATGCTCTCAAGTTTGGGAAATCTTGTGGTGCAGCGATTAAGCAATGAACATAAATCACAAAGGAAGTTTTTCAATTATTAAAGACATTATAAATAGCAACAAGCTACTTTAATTCTCTTTCTTTCTTTCTTTCTTTTTTTTTTAAGTTGTAGCATTACTTTGGAAAGGCTGTTTTATCCGGAAGCATAACATGGGAGTTAACTATGATTGCATTTACAATTTTCTTACACTAGCTCACGTTTGCTTCTTTTAAACACAGGTACTTGTCATCAAACCAAATTTAAATACTAAAATATCACTGATACGGAACTAAACACATTGGTGACCCACAAAACACACAGGACTCTCAGAGTCTATGGCAGAAGAACGCATGAATTGATTTTTGAGACAAGAGAAAACGGTTGGTTTGGACCCTACCTCAACTTCTTTTGTGACTTGAGTTAAGTTCATAATGTTTCTGGACTTTATTATTCCCCTTAGCAAAATGTAAAATGTAGACAACTCCTGGTCAACCACAAAGTAGTATTATAATAGCTTCTTTTTTGAAAACCCAACTAAATACAATGTTTAAAGTACTAATTATTTTGTATTATTTCACTCATTACAATTCAGCTTTAAAATATAAGGGAATATATACAAGGTTACTTTTTTAGGCACTCTATAATGACTTCAAAACCAAAGGATATAATTAACTTTTACCACATCCATATGATGAGCAGAAAAATTAGCCTCCACCAGTGGCCTTTACTGGAACATTGGTTAAAGTCGAGCCCCAAATGGCTACAGAGCAGCACCTGATATTACATCAAGTGTCCCTGGTTCTCAACACGGTGATACTTTTAAAGAATTTTTTTTTGAGTTCCCAGAAGAGCCATTGTAGGTTTCTTACTTTCTCTGCAGTTTCACATATGTGCGATTTCAGACCAAACACATTTCTTCTAAAAACCCACACATCAAAATTTTGCACTGCATCTCAATGCCGTCTGTGTCCCAGTATGCAGTTTGTTTGGGGTTTGCTTTTTTGTTGTTGCCTTACTTTGAATAAAGAAATTAACCAATGGATGCCTGAGGACACACAGCACATGTTCAGGGTTTGTGACACAGGAGGGCATAAAAGCAAGGATGGTAATATCTGCTAATAGAACTTCCCGTCCCATAGGGGGTTTTCATTTCTTTTGTTTGCACAATTTAAATCGGCAAAGGTACCCCTTTCAATGACACGAACCTTTTGTCCCGATGAGATTTCAGTTATCAGGCCACAGTCTGTCAGTTTGAAACCATTTCCTTCCCAATTAGCTTGCAGTGGGGTGTGTGTCCTGCTGTTTTGCAGTTCCCCTACCTTCACTTGACCTTCAGCATTGTCTGCAGAGCTCTCTGCTTTAGCACCAAAAATCACAGACACCTGGTGTGTTTGCTCAAGAACTTTGTGCTTGAAATCTTACAGCAAGAGAGGATTGGGAGACTGTGGTTTGTACGTAGTTGAAGTTTTCCTTGGTGACCAGGATGCTTTCTCTTCCTGGGCCTCCAGGGAATGAAAACCCAGGAAAATCTCCCAGCCATTTCAGGCATTAACAGCAGTGCAAGGAAAAACACCTTTATCGGAAGATTCTATCTCTTCAACCCTTATCTTATTTAAACTGAGATTTGGGCTGCCTATTTCCCCTGAAGTCAATCCTCTCTAGCTATTCCCCTGTCCCTTCCTTCCTGTTCCAGAATGATTGCCTGCAGACAGAATACAACGACCTAAACATCCTTCTCACACTCTCTCTCTTCACACCACCATCCAATTCTAAAATGCAACCGACAAAGTTGCTAAGAGAGTCGATCTTAAAAGTTCTCATCATGAGAAAAAAAGTTTGTTTGTAAATTTGGTGACAGGTAGATGGCAGCTAGACTTATTTTAGTGATCATTTTGCAGTGTATACAAATACTGTCTCATTAAGTTGTATACCTGAAACTAACATAACGTTATATGTCAATTATACTTCAAAAAAATAGAATGAAACTAGACAGAATAGAGTAACAACATAAGTGGGGGGAAAAAAATCAATCCAGTGCAAACGCCCCATCTGTCCAAAAAGATCCCAGAGCCAATGCAAAACAGCCAGTTTACCCAGCACAGCTGCAGTTTGAGGTAGAATCCTTCTACCAGTATAGCTGCTACATCTGATAAGAGTCAAGGGCGTAATTAAGGAAAGCTTTAAGTCAAAATAAAAAAGAGATACCTGTTTCCATGAATATATAAGGGTATCATTAAGGTGCTAGAGGGGATGTAGGAAATATTATAGGATCACTTCTTTTAAAAAAAATTTTTAAGTAGATTCTTTACCTTAAAGCTTTGAAAAAATTCTTCTAAACAAAACAGAAATTTGTTTTTTGGAATTTGTGAATTTGGAAACTTCAAAAAGAGCTAAGACCTTAAATATCATTTGTTTCAGCCTTGCTGTTCTACGAGGGAAGAAACTGAGGCCCCCAAAAGTCAAGGCAGCCACTCAAGATGAATGCAATGACCCGGCAGCCTGACCACGCAGCTAAGTGCTAAGGGCAGCTCTCCTCACTCCTGGCTCATTGCTTTTTTGTTGTTGTTTGTTTGTTTTTGTTTTTCATGTTGTTCTGTGGGATTCAGAAGAGCCTGGAGAAGTAACAGTGCCAGAAAAGAGAGGTCTAAGTCTTCAAAATTGTTTATTCTGCCTTTTATTAGGAGTCTGCCTCTTTTGATCACCAACATTTCTCTGGGTGAAAACTCTGAAAAGGAAGAGAAATTGCAATCTGGCCTGAGACACTTGACAAAGAAGTAAAGCTAAGAAATGTCACACGGGTTAAAGCTGAGCATCCAGGCTACACAAAGTAGCCCTAAGAGAGCTTATAGTCCTGGGAGCATAAGCCTAAAAATCGGTACTGCCCCGAGCACTTCCATCTGTCAATCAGAAAACATTAGGGCGGGAACTTAGAAAGCTGAAATGATGAGTTTCCAAGTGAACTCTACGGAATATCTCCTATAATTTGTGCTAGAGCGCAATATATCACGCCATCATAACCATCATCATTGCTCTCAACGACACTGTTCTCCCTGATACCCACCAGAATGAATGGTTCCACTTAAAAAGACAGATAACACCAAACACTGGCAAGGACATGGACGGACCAGAATTATCATACATTGTTGATGAAACGAAAAATGGGGCAACCACTTTGAAAACAGTTTTGATGTACATCTACCCTGTGACCCAGCAATGCTTCTCCCAGGCATTTACCCGAGAGCAACAAAAACATATTCATAAAAAGACCTGTACACGAATATTCAGAGCAGCTTTACTCATGAAACCCGAAAACTGAGGAAAGCCCATCCATAGGAAAATGGATAAACAAAGTATAGCATAGTCATACAGGGAAATACCACTCAACTATAAAAAGGAACAAACTACCGATATGCACCGCAACATGGATGACCCTCAAAAACATTACACTGAGTGGAAGAAGCCTCACTCAGGGGTACACTGGTGGGAAAATCGGGGGAGGGGAGGCAGGAAGTGACTGGGAAGAGGTATGAGGGAAATTTCTGAGGTGGTGGTACTATGTTGTATCTTTTTATATATATATAAATTTATTTATTTATTTTTGGCTGTGTTGGGTCTTCGTTGCTGCGCGCAGGCTTTCTCTAGTTGTAGAGTGAGCAGGGGCTGCTCTTCATTTCGTCACACGGGCTTCTCATTGCGGTGGCTTCTCTTGTTGTGGAGCACGGGCTCTAGGCACGCGGGCTTCGGTAGTTGTGGCACACGGTCTCAGTAGTTGTGGCTCGCGGGCTCTAGAGCACAGGCTCAGTAGATGTGACACATGGGCTTAGCTGCTCCGCAGCATGTGGGATCTTCCAGGGCCAGGGCTCGAACCCGTGTCCCCTGCATTGGCAGGTGGATTCGTAACCACTGCGCCACCAGGGAAGTCCACTATTTTATATCTTGAGTGGGGTTTGGGTTACACAGATATCTGTATTTATCAAAACACAGCAAATGTGCACTTAGGACCTAGGTATTTCATGGCATATAAATCTTGCATCAAAAGGAAAGAGATGTAAACAAATACTAAACTTTAATTAAATATGTGTGTTATGAAGTATTTAGGGAGGAGTATACTGATGTCTGCAGTTTACTTTGAAATGCCTCAAACTCATAGACTCATAGATAATAGAGGGATAGATAGATAGATAGATGAGAAAACAAGTATAGTGAAATTTTTTTTAATTGGGGTATAGTTGTTTTACAAGTATAGTAAAATATTAATGACAGAATGTAGGTGGTAAGTATACAAGTGATCTCTATAAAATTCTTTCAACTTTGTTGTATTATAAAAACTTTTATAATAGAATGTGTGAGACATCTCAAATCCTTTGAGATTTAGGACTGTGCTCGCTCTGTATTAGCAAATCTCTCTCCCTTTCACTCACCCGACCTTGTGCTCTAGGCATCTCCAATCCCAGGTGTAAAGTTCACTATTCTGAACTCTAAGGGTCCTGTGAGCACGCACAGGAGCAAATAGAATAGCCCTGCGGCCCTGCGGTGCCGTCTGACCAGCTTGGGCTTGCATCCTGGATCTACCACTTAGAAGAAGTCGTCTAAGCTCTCTTTCCATCTATACAATGGCTCGTCATCACCCACTTGTGTGAGTTGGGATGAGGGTCAGAGAGGACCATATAAAGCATCATCTGGTCCCTGACCCCTACGAAGTGCTCAGCATATGGACCTCTCATTGGGTTGGCCGCTCAACAAGCGATGCTCAATTTAGTTTGATGATAGGTTACCTTCAACACACTAGATAGTACTTCATGTAGGGAGAACTATGCTTGAGAAATGCCCTCTTTGGGAACACACTGTTTTAACATCCGAACCTCCTTCAGAGCTTTTCAGGTACAGCAATCTGGTGGCGGTGTGAGGCTCGGATGAGAAGGAATGTCCGTGTGCTTTGTACATAGCACAGCGCTATGTAAAGCAAAGCACAGAAAACAATACGGTCAAGCTGGGGGCGGTCTGGGTGCTAGCATTCCTTGTTGGTTTCTGTAATTTTTCTAATTTTAAACACACACACGGGCACATGCATACCATTGCCTTCACACTGTCAGAAGGATGTCTTGAAGGGCAGGCTAAGCACCCTTATCCATTTGCTCTCTTCTTTTCTCCTGAGGACCTGCCACCCCTCACCCTTCCACAGAGTAACTACTTCATCAGCATTTCCTTGGCCGGCACAGGGCCCTGACTTGCTAAACAATAAGTGCTCTGTTTCTCACAACTGTGCTCCTGCCAAAAAGAAAAAAGAAAGAAAGAAAAAAAAGCCCTTTATACCATGCCAAGGTTAAAACCTTCCCCTCATTTTACTCGAATGCCTGTGTTTCGACATTATGAGTTCTTGGAGGAAACCATAATCAAGATAGTCCAAGTTGTATATAGTCATCATATATATATTACACTTTATGAGGAACTGTACTGAAAAACTGTTGTCCCTGGAGATTCTGCTGCCATCCTCTCCTCTGCAAAGCCAGAGCACCCCTAAGCAATAAAGCCTGGTGTATCGGCAATCATAGGCAAAGCCACAAGTATACTCGGATTAACCCCTCCTTGCCTGGTAAGAACATTCCCTTGGCAGTCTCACATTGCTTTAAGACCACTGCCTCTGATTGAAGGAGTTTGATTATGGTTTCAAAGGACAGCCCACAATAAGGAAGTCTGAGAACTGAGAACCGAGGTACTTTGGGGTTGCCAACAAAGCAGGTGACTTGCGAGCTGAATATAGAGCTGCATGTTACACGAGGGTGTAGCTGGCTGTCTCTAGAGGAGACCCTGTACACTACTGTCCCAGTTCAACGGTGGGCCTGAGTGATCCTCTCTGCTGGGAAGCTGAACCATAAGTAGACATCATACTTTACTCCACCATACCCAGCCCACCTCCCGGCACAGAGAAAGTCCTTGATAAAAGAGGCCTAGACTAAATGATGAGGCTGCAGTTTGGAAGCAGGATGGTGCAGTGTTTGCATGTACAGAATCTAGAGATTTCTAAGTTCAAATCCTGGCTCAGCTACTTATTAGCTATGGAAACTTGGACAAGCTACTTAACCTCTTGATTCCTACAAGTACACAGCCAGGGAGCAAGACCAGTGTCTGGACCAGTGTCCAGAACACCCCCCATTGCTTGTTCCTCGCATAACTGAGGTGCTGACCTATCACCCCAGCTCTGGGCTTGTGGGTCTGTAGGCTGGATCTTGATGCCCACTGCTCACCCCTCCTGCCTGGTGATTTGTGTGCGAGTGTGCGTGTGTGTCTGTGTGTCTCTGTGTGTCATCCTTGGATATCAGGCCTTGGATTTCTCTAGACTGCACGCGAGCTAGCCCTTTGCCTCCCAGCTCCTCCCCTGCCCAGTAGAAACTCCCTGCTCGAGGCTGATTCTCTCAGAAGCAGCAACTAGCACAGGGGCTGCCACAGAGCAGGAACTCAGTAACCCCGGGTGAATGAAGGAATGTCTTTGGGGGTAAGGCTTGTACCTCTTTCCTCAGGAAAGAACAGCTAAAGCATCTCACTGGGAAATTCAGGGGAAATCATTTGATGACGGTGACTTAGCCCCTCGCTCTCCGCCATCTGGTGAAAGGGTCTACCTGCCGGGGGGAGGCCTGCTTTTTTCCAGAGATGCCTGTGCCGGATGGGTAGGTTTGGCAAACCCTGAGTTTCAGGATTTGCAAGCCCATTTGCCCACAGAATAAAGCCATGCTCTCCAAGGTCAGCTTCATCCGCATCCCAGCACCTACTGAGCAGTCAATGGAGGGAGGAGTTCTCCAGTTCCACGCTGAAAACTACAGTGGCCAGGGATGTACAGACATACAAGGAGAGCTCTTTTTCTTTATAACCCCATGGCAAAGTGACCTACAATTATTCATTTTTAAGGGAAGGTTTCATCCGTCAATTACATTAATCATGCTCATTGTGAAACAAGTTGGAGGACCAAGACCAAGACATGAGTTTCTTGGCTTTCATTTCTTGAATAAACCTCTGGACCAAGCACACGTCCTCCCTGTCTACATGGCACAAAGGAGGGAAGCACTTCATGTAGACACCACGGGAGAAAGGGAGATGAGAAGGAGGCGGTGCCATTGTGTTCAAGTGGATCACACAGGGCTGCAAGATCCAGAAAGTAAACTACCTGGAACACGTCCCTCCCGCACCTCCCCTGGGACACTTGTGCTTGAGAGTAAAATCAAGGTGTTTGTTTAGAGAGGAAGGACTGATCTTTCTAGAATTAACATGTCCCTGAAATGTATTTGTCTTCTCTGAGGATCACTGCCCCTGCCATAATCCCAGAACACATAAGCTCTTCCCTGGAGAAGCGGTTCTCAAACTCTTTGGTCTCGGGACCCCTTTACATTCTTCCCAGTATTGAGAACCCCAGAGAGCTTTGGTTTATGTGCGTAATATCCAGCTATACCAACCATATTCGAAATTAGGACAGAAAATTTGTAAATATTCATGTAGTAGTTTATTTAAAAAAAAACAATAAACCCATGACATGTTAACATACATGACACTAAATAACAGAAATGGCGTTTTTTAAATTTTATTTGAAAAAACTGTATTTTCCAAAACAAAAAAAAATTAGTGAGTGGAGTAATGCTGTTTTACATTCTTGTAAATCTCGTTAATGTCTGTCTTCATAAAAGATAACTAGATTCTCATATCTGCCTCTGCATTCAGTTTGTTGCAGTATGTTGTTTTAATTGATGGATGTGAAGAAAAGCCAGCCTCACACAAATAGGTCATTGGAAAAGGGAGGGCCTCATAGACCCCCAAGATTGTCTCGGGGATCTTCAGAGGCCCCAGACCACACGTGAGAACCACAGCATCAGTACACTCTTGCAGTCATAAAGGAGAGGACGGAGGCAGGGTTCTCTCTCCCACCATCTCTCCCTGCACGGTACTCTTTAAGCTCCATCCCTTTCTGCTTTTCCCTCTTCCTTCTCAAAAGTAGGTAGTGAGGAAAAGTCACATCTAAGGGTGTTTTCCACTTGGAGGCCTTCCCAACCCATCCACTGCTGGACTGCCAAGGAGAGCGTAGGTAAAACTAAACCAGCACTTTGCCTGGAATTTTCTCTGCAACGAACATCCCCTGGGAACCAAGGGCAACAGCAGGCAGCTTATTGCATATTCAACCATCCATACACAGGCTTTGTCTTTCCATCAGAAATGTCATTTCTTTTCCTCATCTGCTTTTCCTCTCTTAGTATCACCCAACAGTCTCCCCCGATGTGCCTGTGGGACATGTGATTTTATAGCGTCTAAGAACCCCTGGATGAGACTCATCTGAAGAGGTCAAGAAAGTTCCCCAGAAAGAGATACAGAAACCACCCTCAGAGATGTTAAGCAGAGCAAAAGTCAAGGATCCAGGAGGAGATAAAAAGCAAAGAAGCCCTTTGTGTGTGTGTGTGTGTGTGTGTGTGTGTGAATTTTTCATGTGTTCCATTATAATTTCAAAGGAATTATCTTGAAAATATTAATTTTCAATAGGTAATATTTTGGGCCCAGAGTAGGAATAAAATTCCAATTAAGAATTGTAGTATTCATGGCAGGGACCATTCCATCTTATAAATAAGCAATCTGTATTGATTTCACAGATAACCCTTGCCAAAAGTTAGCCAGTGGACAACCAAGTCATGTGGATTTTCCACCAGCATCTCCTAACGCTAGAGTGGGTGTCTGCGTCTGTTGGAAGTGATTACTGATTTCCAGAGACCTGAGGATGCCTGGCTTCCCCTTTTTATTGAATATTTAGCTGAATGACTAAAAGATACTCAAATATCTCAAACAAGGCAATCAGCCCCTGCCTCAAATTCTCTGATTCCCTATGTAGTACAGTACGATTGCTGCACTAGCAGAAGTACGTGTACACCAGCTCGTAGCAGTGGTTTTGATTGCACGCAGCTCACCCCGTCACCATGATCAAACTTTAAATTGTGTGCGCTCACACAGACCTCCAGCCACACATCCTTGCTTTCTCAGAGAAGAGGAAGAAGTAGCTTTCTTCCTCCTGCACCCATTTCATCCCAATCCTGTTAGAATGTCTCTTGTTTGTATCCTCTTTTTTAGAGCCCGGGACGTTTAATCTTATAAAGAATTGCTTAGGGACACCCTCCCCAGTGTCTGCCCCAGAAAGAAGTTTTTAAACTCTCCGTAAATTGTGAAAAAGCCAGGTATAGGAGGTTGGAGCTAATTCTGTCACCTTTCACCACCGAGAGAATATTATCAACACCAAAGAGGGACTCACTTCCTCTCTCTCTCTTTCTTTCCCTCTCTCTCTCTCTCTCTCTCTCTCTCTCTCTCTCATCCCCTCCTGCTTCTTCTCTAGCTGCAAGTCATCAGAATTAAACCCTTCTTCACCCTGGTTTGTGGGTGAGGATGTACATTACACATACTTGGATGCAGGCATAAATGTGCAAACATTCCAATTATTTTTCTATTACATCCTACTCAGATGCGGAGGGCGGCCCCAGAGTCCCTGTGCCTCCCTTAGTAGCCAGCCCCACACCCTCCAGGAGAGGAGAAAAGCCCCTCCTGCAGCCCTGCTCTCCCCCCACGCATGATACCTCATTAGAAGGGCATTCAAAGAGGAACATTAGCTGACGGGCTCTCGGAAGAATTTTTTTCCATTCCCAGAAGAGTGTTTTCCCAAAGGGAGAGTCCGATCACCGCTTCGGTTTGTTTAGTGCTTTCACTTTAGTTTGCAGCTAACCCTTTGCAGGAAATCAATCAACAAATATTTAATCAGCACCTACTATGTATCTATCACTTGGAGAGGCTCCGAGTGAGAAACAAGGGGGACTAAAGCATAATCTTCGCCCTCAAGGAGACCGTGACCTATTTAGGAAGAAAAAGCTAACACAAAACAATTAAATGCCACACCGGGTAGATCTAAATAAGGGAGAGAGTAGTAGGAAACTATATCCTAGAAGAGATAAAATTTGTCTCAGGACTTGAAAGATGTATTGGATTTAAACAAGGAGAGAAGAGAGGTCGCTAAAAGCAAGAGGAGACTGTATAATTAGGGGTGCTAAGGAGACTGCACCAATTAGGGAGAAGATAACACTCAGGGAAGTCTTGGGAAATAGGGTGATTAGAGACCAGAGTGTAGAAAGTCAGAGACTTCAGTAAAATTGAACACAATCTTGGAGTTTTTCTGCACTTCATAATTTTTAATTTTCCCTTAGATTCTTTCCCTGGAAAACAGGGCATGTTATCAGTAGGTTGTGGTGACTGAGATTTCTGGAATGATGTGATGTACACTTTACCTGAAATCCCATTTAGAGCTGTGAACATTGCCCTTAAAAAAAAAAAAAAAAAGCATTATTAAAACAATCAAACCGCAAAGAGTAAAGACATTCATTTTAATGATTCTTTCCGGCGATTGTTTTCACCCTGGCTCCTCCAGCCGTCGGGATTCCACAGAGAGGCCTCCTCCAGGGCAGCCTTGGGAGATGAGACAGAGATAAAGCAATGAGGGCCCGGATGCCTGAGAGCAACCAGACTTTGATCCCCTTGTTATCTGGTTTCCATTTAGGATTTTCAAACAAACACATAAATAAATCCCTGACGCAAAGAAATCTCTGGTGACCAGTCATTTGTGTGTCATCAAAAGTACTTATGGATGTATTGGGGTTGAATTCTCCTTTTAAGGAAACACCCACACACACAAACACACACTCGTAAGTATGATGTTATTGATGGATTCATTCTCTTGTTTCTCAGGAACTTGTTAAGCTCCTGCTGTGTACTTTGCACCCACTCATCAACATCACATAAGGGGTGAAGCCAGATTGGTGGACTTCAGCCTTGAATGCCAGGATAAGGAAACGGATGTGAGGAGACCGACTCATGACGATGACGGTGATGCCAGTGACGATGATGACGCTGACGCCACCGAGCACTTCCTATGTGTCAAGCACTGTGCACCACGTAACTGTCTAATTTAATGTTTGCTACAAGGTTACAAGATACTATTAAACTGAACCTGACGGAGGTTTAAGATATCTGCCCACAGTCGTGCAGCTAGAAAAAGGCAGAAACTAACCTGACGGGTCAAGCTGTGAGTCACAAGGATTACCTGACAAGGCTTTACAACAAAGACAAGTGACCGGGAACATTCGTTTGTTCTTTCAATATTATTTTACGTATGTAGGCATTTTCTGAATATTTGCCCTACACACTCTCTCAGACTTCCAGGTTAAATAACCACGCTCTGGGCCCCTAACCAGGGAAGGACGCTCCCACCGTATTTCTCCTTGCCTTGCCTTACCCTCCTGCTCAAGTGGGAGACAACAAATTCAAACAAGAAACTGGGGACAAGATTGAAGACTACTTTTAGAGAAAATAAGAATTACCAGACCCGAACACTGTATAGTCTTCAAAACATGTGACTATTAACTTCATCTCATCGCTGGTGACACACAACCTGTAACACTGTTAGTCCAAAAGCCAAGCTCAGAAATCACATTATTTGCTAACAGGATTTGGGTACTTGCTGTTGTCACACCGCAATAAAAAAAAAAAGAAAAAGAAGCATCTGTAAATTGCTCCTGGAAGAGGGGGTTTCTCACAAAATTGCCCGGTTGCACCATAAGTAACCATTACTCTTACAATCACTAGGAACAAAATCAGGCCTACTTTGCAGAAGTCAGCAAAATTAACTGGGCCCTAAGCAGCTTCTTATTGGTTGGTTTTAGAAATACTTTATCAACAGAGGCAAGAGGAGGAAAGTGAGACTATAGGACGCCACCAAGATGTTTCACTGCTGGAGTTATTCCAGTACACTGTCAATTCCACCATAGAGCTCTCAGAACATTTGCCTTTCTCCTGTGAATCAGGTTGTATAGCATTAAAACAAAACCAAACAGAAGTGCGTGATTAGCATAAAACAATATTAGCCTAAATAAACAAACAGGAGATTGGGATTTTGAGGGGTGGGAGAAAACAGCTCGTCTAAGGGGCCTACTCATTTCAGTTGACTTCCCTGTAGCTGATAAACTGTGAAATTTCCATAATAACGTAGAGTACAGAAAACAAACAGCAATTTTACTTGATAGGGAAATTGCATCCTGTTACTGGATATAAAATTCTACAGCATGTTCAACGGTATTTTCAAAGCATTGAGAGTGTAGACATATGTTTTCATTTTTAAATGCAGTTATAATGTAAATAATAAATCCACCACAATTTGGCTGGTCCAGAGACTGCTGGCATCATTAACTCAGAAACCCAGAGATGCAAATGATCTACTTACCTTGCTAGGCCCTCAGCCAGAAGTCCCCTATAACTCTGTGGATGTTAATATATGCCCTCTGCTTCATCTACATTTCTGCCTTGCTTAAGGGTCTTCTGGAGTTCCCTATTGTTATTTGTATCACATTTTAACCACTCATTGCTTTTTTATGCCCTTCTTTCTCCCTTGCCTGTGTCCTTTTTTATTTTCTTCCTATGTCTCTGCTCACTCATTCAACAACAAATCAAAGCCTATCTTCCCTCAGCTCCTCAGTAGAGTCCATTCTGGTCACTTTGCAGCCCCTGCCATCCACCAGGCTAGTCTCGTCGTTGGCTTGGGCCAGTAAGCATGCAGTGGATGTAACAGAAGACTAGACCAAGACGGACCCTCAGGAGGCCTCATGTGTTTCCGCCTGGTCCGGAAACTCTGCCATTGTTGTGGGAATCAGCTCATGATAGCCTTCGAGAAGATGAGAGACCAGGTGGAGGAGAGTCAGCCAACCTCCAGAAAACTCACCTGGTCGACCCAGGTGTTGCAATAGACACATGAGGAAGAGTAAACCAAGACAACCAAGACTGAGCCTGGCCTAAATTGCCAACACCAGAATCATATGCTAAATAGATGGTCGTTATTTTAAGCCTCTAAGTTTTACAGTGGTTCATTATACAGTAATGGCAAATGGATACATCTGTATTGTCTTGTTCTCCTCTTATGTCTCTGCAGTACTCACACCTGAGGGTACACTTAACTCTTCCAGAAATTCCAACACACCTTGGAAAATAATACTCACCAACCAAACAAATCATATCCACCACTAACACCCATTTATGAAGGTATAGTAGTCACCAAGATGGTAGTCACCAAGCTAAAGGGATACAGATGCTATTCCCAACTTTTCCCACTACCAACCCCCATGGTCTTCTTCCGTTTTCTTTTTCTGCCTCAGTATCTTTCAGCATGGAATAGATATTTTATTTATCTACTATGGACAAATTACTAAAGAAAACTATTTTAAAATCCTTCATAGATTACATGACATTCATTAAGCTTCCCAGTTTTAAAGTTGAAAAATATTAACTCTTGTTCAAATTCACCCAGCAATGTAAAGTACCTCTGTGGGGCAAATAGAATTGAATCCATTGATTTCCATGTAATTTATTAATTTCAGCCCTGACAAATACCTGCAGAATCTGAATCACAGCTATTGTGAGACAGGGGTTCTCAGGCAGTATTTATACCATTATACACAACATTTATCCGAACTGCAATATGCATAACACCTTGCTTCTCATTCCCTTCCTAAAATACCCCAAAATTTTCTCTTCGAACACGTGATTTAATTGGTTTGTGACTCTAAATTAAATGTGTGTGTGTGTTACATTCACATCTTTATCATTGACTAACCCCATTGGCTTAGCACAGTACTGGGCACATAGGAAGAACTGAATCCTTTTGGCTTGCATTGAACTTAACTTGAATATGGTTACAATTATTTATATAATATATATTGAAACACTGTATCAACATCTTATGGACTTTGCATACTTTTTTTTTTTTTTTTTTTTTTTGCGGTACGCGGGCCTCTCACTGTTCTGGCCTCTCCCGTTGCGGAGCACAGGCTCCGGACGTGCAGGCTCAGCGGCCATGGCTCACGGGCCCAGCCGCTCCGCGGCATGTGGGATCCTCCCGGACCGGGGCACGAACCCGTGTCCCCTGCATCGGCAGGCGGACTCTCAACCTCTGCGCCACCAGGGAAGCCCTGGACTTTGCATACTTTAACTGTACTCATTTTCAGTTTCATGGATAATCAAAGAGATTGAAAATATAATTTAGTTTCTTATAAAACATATTCTTAGAACTACCATCAAGAAATAATAGGAGAGGGACTTCCCTGGTGGCGCAGTGGTTAAGAATCTGCCTGCCAATGCAGGGGACATGGGTTTGAGTCCTGGTCTGGGAAGATCCCACATGCCGCGGAGCAACTAAGCCCGTGTGCCACAACTACTGAGCCTGTGCTCTAGAGCTCACAAGCCACATCTACTGAGCCCGTGTGCCACAACTACTGAGCCCGTGTGCTGCAACTACTGAAACCAACACACCTAGAGCCTGTGCTCAGCAACAAGAGAAGCCACTGCAACGAGAAGCCCATGCACCACAACAAAGAGTAGCCCCCGCTCACCGCAACTAGAGAAAGCCCGCGCGCAGCAACGGAGACCCAAAATAAATAATAAATAAATAAAGTTTTTTAAAAAAGAAATAATAGGAGAAAGCTTGACACTAACGGTGACTTAAAGAAGATAGAGGTTTATTTCTTTCTCAAGTAAAAATTCAGGTGTAGGCTAACGATGTCTGTTAAATGGCTTGCTCCCTGAAGTTCTTAGGGACCCAGGCTCCTTTCAGCACATAGCTCTGCCATTTGAGCCCCGGCCTCACAGTACAAGATGGTAGTTAGATTTCCAGCTATCACATCCACATTTCAGGCAGCAGGATGAAGAAAGAAAAAAAGGCAAATGGTACATGCCAGCTATCTTTTAAGAAAACTACCTGGAGGAGCTGCCTAAATTAAATCCCATTGGCTAGAATTTAGTCCCATGGCCACATTGAATCACAAAGGCATCTGCCAGTCTTTTTTAAAAGTTGGTCATATGACCAGTTACAATCAGGAGTTTAAGAGGGAAGAACAAATGTCAGAATAGGTAACTAGCAACTTCTCCAGAATGTGCTGTATGTTGGGGAGATCGTCTTTAAATGTTCTCAAAGTATAAAATTGCCCATAATGTGCCAGTTTTCCATTTTTGTCCTTGTTTTGCATAATAACCTCTTAATGGACAAGCTCTATCTATAACTCCCCTGGCACAGAATGGTAGAAAGAGATCCTTCCCCAGTTAGGATGCTCTTCTGTTGAACAGGAGAAAACAACCCACCAAAATTGGCTTAAGCCATAAGAGAATTTATGGGCTCACTTAATTAAAAAGTCCAGAATGGGATTCTCTTCCAGAATGGTTTGATTTAGGCTCCATTGTTGTCATCGAGACCCATTTTTGCCCATCTCTCAACTGGGCTCTGCATTCTTCCACTCAATGGCCTAACTCTGGGTCTACATATGTTAGCAAGGTGGTAACAGTCCACGTGTTTCCAGGTTCAGGTCCCGTGGGAAAGAACAGCAGTCTCATTGTACATAGCTCTGATTGGGTCACACAGCCCGTGGGTGAACCCATCGCTGTAACCAAGGAGAAAGTAGCATGCTGATCTCTTTAGGCCAATCAGCACCCAGCCCTGCTGCTAGGGTTGGATATGATACCTTTTAAACCATGTGGCCTGAGAATGCGTGGTTTCCCAAAGGGAATTTGGATTGTCATTTTACCTTAAAAATAGTAAGTGGAAATTGGGCAAAAAACAAATCTCTGTTATGGAGACATATTTCACACACAATGTGGGATTCAACGGGTGTTTTTCATGACTCAAGATATAAACACTTCCCAAGATATTTGCAGGACAATGAGGCTGAAAACAAAACCGAATTCACAGGCCTGATATGATGGTTAAATGATTTAACACACTTGAAAATATATAGAATAACATCTCTAAGCAGGAGTAAAGATACCATTCTGTGACTGTGACTATTACTTTCTCCACCGGATTAGGCCACTAGAAAGTTGTCATTATCACTATTGTTACTGGTATTCAGTGGTGCTCAGTTAGGGAACTGTAGAACCCCTAAGCCAGGTCTTTTTTGCCTTTCCCTGTATTCTATTCTCATTTCATCATCTGAAGTCTATTTCACCTGCTGAGCCGTTTCTGTATCCTACTCTGTTATATCTCTTTTATGAAAAAATTTACACTAAATACTAGAGAATTATTAGCCCCTCTGTCTTCAGGGGTCCAAAGTTCTCAGTTCCTGTACAAAGTTTTCATCACATGAATTTCTAGGTAAATTTGCTGTCTTGCAACACAGAGTCTCTGGGAGAATACTAGCTGTAGCAGTTATCTGGGATGGCTTCCCTCTGGAATTCCTACACATTCTTTCTCTGTCTGTCTCCTCCCAGAAGGAACTCCGGGAGAGGTCTTACAGGCCCCAGGTTTGGGCAGGAAGTAAGCAGATTTCAGCAGTTTTCTGTGCACCTCGGGAATTCCCCAATATTTCCTTAGCAGCAGTGAGTGTCCCAGCTGTCCACTGCTTCTCCTTTTCATGTGCACCACTTGTGAATTCGACAGCTATTTGGAAATGGTGAATGATAATAATTATTATCCATCCCAAGCACTTCTTGCATCTTGTTCATTTTTCTCTCCAACCCAGCCTATTTACAATGTATTATTCCCACATCACAGGCAAAGAAACTGAGCTCAGAGACGTTCAAGTTTTGCCAAACATCCCATAAAGGTGAAAATGAAACCAGGATTGTCTGATTCCAAAGTCTCTGCTTTCTCCACTCTGATATGCTGCTATTAAAAAGCTGTTTCTTAAGCAGACTTAACAGGTACAGAGAACAAGCTAGTGGTTACCGGAGGTGGCGGGTAACATAGGGGTGGGAGAGTGAGAGGTACAAACAATTGGGTGTAAGATAGGCAACAAGGATGTACTGTACATCATGGGGAATATAGCCAATATTTTGTAATAACGGTAAATGGAGTGTAACCTTTAAAAATTGTCTTAAAAATTTTAAGCTAATTCTTAAAAATACTGATTAGGTGGAAAGCAATTTTAGTTTTACATCTGATAAATTATTTCAAATAGAATTGTAGTTATGTGTGGCGATTTTTCATAGGCTTACTTTCTCGATACAAATCAGGATCTACTACAGAGTGAATAAGTATGCTTCAAAGATGCCTTTGACCAAGCAAAGAAGGTCAGGGATTGGGAGGCCTTACAGTTGGGAGCCCGTTTTAGTTTGGGCTGAGCTCCGGGACACCACGAAGAGGAGAGCATGTAAACCACATGAAATAAAGAGTAGACAGAGCGGTACTGTTGACTTCCATATTAGGTCCTGCAAAAGAAGTTCTCAAATGTTAGTTTCCGTGCATCCCAATCATATGGACATTTGTTACATGGCAGATTCTTGGGCTGCCTGGGTGATTCTGTGGACAATGGCCCACTGATCACTTTTGGAGAACCACCATCCAAGATCTCAAAGCCCAATTTAGGATGCAAATAGAAAGAATCAGGAGTTGGCCGAATGGGAAATTGATTCTCCTCTTGAACACACCTTACATTCGAATCATTTATGACGGAGCCTCATTCTATACAAAAATCTTCTGATTTGCAGTGTTTCTATAAGTTTTGAGAAAGAAACACACACACACACATTGATGGAAAAGACTAGATTTAATCTTTCTATTGAATTCAATCTACAATTTTGTAAATTAATTTATTACTGTGGGAAGCCTACTGTGGATGATCTTATAGAAAGAAGAACCTTTTGTAAAGCAAATAATTGCCTCTGGTTTGTCTGCTTTGAACCCTTGATATTCATTTAAATTGAATGTTCTCAAAGCAGAACACACCTGGTATCTAGTTTGTCTAAATACTTAGAAAGTCAAATTGTCTAATTATTAAGCTCCATCCTTATTTCCCAAACATGTATGAGTGAGCTTTCAGGAAGCATTCACAATGATGTGCAGAGACAAAAAACAAAAAGACCTGTTCTTAAATACATTTTCCAGAGGATCTATGTTTAACTTTGTCTTCTAATAGATAAAGGCAATAAAAATGCTTGCGTCCGGGCTTCCCTGGTGGCGCAGTGGTTGAGAGTCCGCCTGTCGAGGCTAGGGGACACAGGTTCGTGCCCCAGTCCGGGGAGATCCCACATGCCGCGGAGCGGCTGGGCCCGTGAGCCATGGCCGCTGAGCCTGCGCGTCCGGAGCCTGTGCTCCACAACGGGAGAGGCCACAACAGTGAGAGGCCCGCGTACCGCAAAAAAAAAAAAAAAAAAAGTTTGAGTCCAGCATTGCCATATAGTTTGAAATTCCTTGCCTACTGAAACCCTAGCCAAAAGGCTTTCTTAGTTTTATATTAAATTATCCCCATTTGGTTGGCTGTCTTAATCAACTTAACCGATTATTTACCATATCACGGTTTCACCCTGTGCAGACACTCTCCCAGGGCTCTTGTGAACAATTTCTTGGGCTCCTTTCTTTCCTTTTTTCTAACCATTAAGATTGTCTCCCATCCCACTTTTAGCCGACAACCTCAGGTTCACAAGACTTTGCGGCTCTGTTATTGCGTTTGCCTAAAAAAATTCGTAATTTCAGATTTTTCTTTCCTATTTGGGGGAGGGCTGACTGGGGCGGGGGAGGGTCCGTGAGGTGAATGAACAAAACCGGTTGAACAGTTAATGCTTTAACCTTGCGTATAATTTATACAATAAACAAAGTCACATGCTCCCCTAATAATTTAGATGTAAGCAAATGTTGATTGATTCAGGAAGGCTAACGCCTGAAGCCAAGCCTGCAGCACTAAAATTTGAATTAAACTAGGACAGAAGCAAGCTAGCCTATAATAACATTTGTATAATTTTATTTTTGCCCTCGGCTCAGTTCATTTCCTCCTACAGTAGATGCATGAAATTGGTTCTTCAGCCACCTTTAACTGATATTCATTGATATCTGGGCAGGCGGGGGAAGCAAGAGAATGCACCTTCCTCAGCTTTTTGTTTTCAATCATAAGGCCTTGAATTCCTAGGTCATTTCTGACAATGATTATCTTTCTCTGAATTGTGTTTTTGGCAAATATCTCCGAATAGCTTCATTTCACCTCCAGATACGGTTTCCCCCTCTCACTGTGAGGGGGCTCTTAGAACCGAGATTGTTAAGTAGATGCAAATGTTGTGCTGTTTTTAGTCCTTTATTCAAGCCTGGGGGCATGAAATCTGAGTTCTCTTACTCTGCTTTCAGCAGCGAAATAAGGGCCTTAGGAAATTCTTTAAACGATGGTAAAAAATAAACATTAACTTGAAACACTCAGGGACCAAACCCCCTTGTACTATTAACCTTTGACTTAAATAAAAATTAGGAACTACATCTTACCACTTACCACTTTTGTTAGGGACTGAGGCTCCTTTTGAGGGATCAGGTTTAAGCCTGTAAATAATTTGCGAGAGCTTCTGAAAAGTAGGCAAAGTTTTCCATCCAAACTGAGCGAAACTTGGTTTTTCATAGTATTTCCCTGCAATCCGGCACACACCAACAGGCACAGTGCACAAAAGAAAGCAGTCTCAAAACCCACAACTGCTTTAAATGTCTAACAATTTTTATTCAGCCTTTCAGGCAAAGTAACAGCTCTTTGGGGGTCAAAAGTTCTGAAATAAAGAATTTCTTCCCTTAGGTCAGGAAATCAAATATGCTAAAAATTCTCCCTAGCCTTTTGTTTAGAGGGAGCTAAGGGGAAAAAAAAAAAATCCTGAAAATTAGAAATGAAAGAATTGGTATTTGCACTTTATGTGAAATCTGCATTTATCTCTCCCTTCTTCCAGCTGAGAGGTAAATAGCAGCCCTAGTGTTTTGGAGGCAAATATTGTTCTGTCCTATTCTTGGTAACAAAATCTGCTCCCAGGCCCTCTCCAGCCCTGTCTGATTGTGCCCTAGGGCTGTCACAGGCCGCCAAAGGAGCCTTTCAGAAAATCCAGGCCATGTTTTGACTTCATTACAAATTCCAAATAGGACAAGTTTTCGCCTGGCTTAGGCTTGGTTATGAAAGTTTCCCACAGCTCCTGAAAATATACAGAATAATAAATGGCTGGGCAGAGAAAGAGAAGGCAATAGTAATTCCATCAAAGCTTTCAGGTCACATCATAGAGCGCAGTTGCAGAGCCGGGGGAGCTTATATCATTAGGACCCAGAGACAAAATGTTTTGCCTTCGGCCCCAAGGTCACACACTGGGGCAAGAACTTTGAGGTTCTGTCCTTTGTTCCCCCACGAGGGAGAGAAGGACACCTCTTCCCCTACCCTGGCCCCCTGGGCTTCCCTGGAGACACGTTGTGAAACCTTCTCACCCCAAGGGGTGGCTAGCAAGCTTCAAATGTTTTTTGGGGCGTTTCCAGCATAAAAGCAAAAACTGATGAGTTTCAGTGGGATAAGCCACGAGGCACAAAGGCAAAACTCCCAAGGTGGTGGGTGTGAGGGGGAAACTTTTTATTGTCTTGCTGCGGATTCTTTCTTTCATTTTTCTTTTCTTTCCCTTTTGCCTGTCTCTTTATTAAGTCAAGATGTTATAGGAAGGAACCAGTTAAATATGACATGCAAGCTTCTTAAGGGAAGCCTTTCCTCCCCAGTTACAGAGGAGAATCCAGTTTGGCCATATTCGTGATCCCCATCCTTCTTCCTCCCTTCTCCCTTGTTCCAGATTCTTCCTTCTCTCACCTGTTTTTCAGGGCGAAACATAATGAAACACTTTAACGACAAATTCTAGCAGGCGGTACCTTACCTTCTGAGAACTCCAGCACTGACCCTACCAGCTTCCCAGGCACGCCCTTTTTTTCCCTGCATGTCTCTATTTTAGAAAACATGTATGAAATACTTCAAATAAGTCCAATACTGTGGGACACTTACATAAATTTTTTTTTCCAAAATAGTCCGTTAACATATATGTCCCTCCCTAGAAGCAGATTTCATTAGCTCCTTATTTTTTTATTTTTTGGTGGCACCCCATGTCATGCGGGATCTTAGTTCCCTGACGAGGGATCGAAGCCGCGCTCCCTGCAATGGAAGCGCGGAGTCTTAACCACTGGACCTCCAGAGAAGTCCCAGCTCCTTATTTTTGAAAAGCCAATAACGATAGACTGACAATTCCTAACCCGTCACTCTGACTTCGGATTGGTGGGCTGTGGCTTTTGGACATCAAAGCCATCTATTACGGCTTTTACATATGTGGTTTACAATGCAGTCATTGCCACCAGCCATACATTATCCACTGTCCTCTTGGAACCACTGAAGTGATGAGAGAGACAGGAGAGACAGGCAGTGGTTGGTGCTTAAAGGCTGGACCCAAAACTGCCCCCAAACTCATTTTTGAAGTCTTTGAACGTGACCAAAATTTTATTAATGAGCTTTAGCTGGGAAGAGCACTTTCATGTCTCTGTTTCCCACATTTAGTTAAACCTGTAAACTCATCCTCCAGTTGGCTTCCATTGGTAGCTGGACCCAACGGAAGCATTAGATAGAATCCATAAGAAAATGTTAATACCATTTTTCTGTTTATACACCACCTGGAAGAGAATATACACCTTAAATATAAAAGGGAGATAAGTCGGTATTTCTAATTTGACTAGACTGGAATTATAATATGAAGAGAAACTGTTTCACTGGAAAATCTACCATTGGCAGGGGGCAGTCGGCCAGCGTGCGTGTCTGGGTGAGTGTGTCTATATTAAGATAAAGGCAGAAAAGCAGCCAGGAACAAGGTGAAAAGAAGTTCATTCATTGTCTCAAGGAAATAAAGACCTCTGACTTTTAAAGTGAAAATATACCATTGGCATCAGATACTAATCGCAAGGTAATTATTTTTAAAGAATTTCCTGAGTAACACACAGGCACCCATGACACCCTTAGGCTAATATATGTACCCAGAGACTAACTCTGCCCGCCCTTGGTTGTATGTGCGTTTGTTGTCCTTAGAGTGAATAAAAGCTGCTTTCCACGTTACTCTATCCTCCCGTTAAAAAAAAAAAAAATGCCACTTCAGAAGATAGGGATAAAAATGCATCAGATTAAAAAACACTCCTCAAGGGCAATTTGGATGAAAAGTTAAGCTGGGCAACATCAAACTAGGCCCCTTCCTGTAAAATACATCAAATTCAAAGAAGTACTTTTCTTTAAGTTACTAATCTTTCTAACGAATATCAGATTCCATCAGCCAAACTGCATTTTTGGCAAGAACAGTTTTTACCGGTATAAAAGGCGGCAAGGACTGCTTTAACTGAAAGCGCCCAAAATATTAATCGATCACTAAAATACTTACCTATCCTTTGTCCAAGGGCAAAGGCTTTATCCAAGGAATTGCAAGCTTTGTTCAAGGAATTTCCACACTGGAGAGGATGGTCCCTGTCAATCCAGGTAAATTGTTATTGGGGGGGGTCTTATCCCTGCGACCCGCCCCCCCGTCAGTGAGCACTCTAAGAGGGACCCCCTCCCTCCCAGCACATCCCCTATAACAGCCCTGGAATGAATGAAACACCAGGTCGTCTCCCCAAGACCTCTGCATTAACCCACCTCCAACGGTATGGAATATCACATGCTGTGCCTGGTGTTGTAGGGATTCTTTTCAAGTATAAAGAAAATTCCTAGGAGTTCCCTGGCGGTCCAGTGGTTAGGACTCTGTTCTTTCACTATGGTGGCCCGGATTCAATCCCTGGTTGGGGAACTAAGATTCCACAAGCTGCAGGGCACGGCCAAAAAACAAAGAAAAAGAAAACCCCTGACCTCATTAGACTACATTTTAGACATCATATACAGCCATATCTCATACCCAGCTTCTGAACCATCCAATGTTCTATAACTCTCTTTGGAACTATACTGTAGTCAGAATTCTCCTTTCATTCATTCTTTCATTCATTCATTCCTTACTTATTGAAGACCTGCAACGTACCAGGGACTGCTTCTAGGAGCTGGGGAATCAGTGGTGAAGGAGACAGATAACAACATCCCGCTCTCAATGAGCGATTTTCTACCAGGCAGAGACATCCACAAACCAGAAAACAAATGAAGACAATCATTTCAGACAATGATTGGCGAAATAAAAATAAAGGAAGGTGATGACACAAAGTGGGCTAATGTGGATAAGAAGGCTCCGGGGGGGAGGGGAAGATATTGAGCTGAACCCTGAATCTCAAGAAAGACTCAGTTGTTGTGACTCTAGGAAGATGAATTCTGCCTGTTTCTTAGCCAGGACATTTACTCATATTATTGTATAGATTGTATACACCTGGAATACCCACGGGATTCCAAGAACTCTTAAAACCCAGGTAAGAGAGAACACTTACCTTCTACTTACCTGCAAGACAACCCAGAGCATTATTTCTCAGCTGAGGGCATATTTAATTACCAAATGTTCTGCAAATGTCTTCCAAGTTGTAGACATAAAGCCACCCAAATTGCTGACTTTCAAGAACATATACTTCTTCCTTTATCCCAGAAATGCCACCTTCCTTGATGAATTTGCATCTGCAATGATTCATCATTCATTGTAATTTACAATTATTTTCTTAAGTTCTTCTAAATGACCAGCTACCTGCAAAGCGTGCTTGCTTTTATTCCATTAGCTAACTAACTTCAGTGCTCCACAAGCAATATTGTGCTTGAGAAAAAAATGCAGCAGTGCTGCTAGTTCACTGTTCAGGCAACACACTCACCACAGCAGCCAGATTGAGAAATGATTACTTTAGATTGTGGCTTACAAGAAAAGACTTCAGATCACGTATTAATTGTTTAAATGTTGTTCTTAAGCCCCTTTTAGCCTTGTGGCAAACCCAGAGGCCAGGTAAAAATGAATTCTTAGAAGATGGTTTTGTTCAAAGGCATGAAAGTTTACCATTGCCTTTTCCCCCCATGTCACATCTGGACACCTCCATTCTGGTTACTTAGGTGTCTGACGGTTTGTCAGAAGGCTAGCCATAACTTAGGTGGAAAACTGGATTCCATTAAAAAAATATTAAAAGCTGAGAGGGAGGCAAGTTGATGTGGCATGGCTCCCAGCAATAAGGAAGCAAGAGTGCACACTGAAGCTTAGAAATAGAAAGTGATGTCCTCATAAAAACATGGCTCCAGGCTGGTGTGCCACTAGAAATTCTTCTGTCAGTTTAGAATATTTAGCTCTAAGGGATTTCGACTTTCAAATGTATCTCCGGATGCAAAATAGGCTGCACAGGAGGATATAGCATTGAAGAAGGGAAAGAAGAATTGCCCCCACTTACGATCAGTTTATGTGACGCTGAAGATTTTTTTTTTTCAGGTAGCATATTTGATCAGAAAGCATGCAAGTGGGTCGGATGAGCTACCTCGCTGACATCAAGTGATCCGCTGGCCTTCATAACTAGAAAACGTTGCTGAGAACGGATAGACCAACACAATATTAAAAGCTTCAGCACTACTGGTTATCAAGGGAAACTTTCAGCCTAACTGGAAAGCTCAGAGCTTCAGGCATCTGAAAGTTTTGGTTTGGGGCTCTTCCGAGGCATTCCAATGCAGTATTTGCAATCAATAATGGGATGCTACTCACAGCACCATCACGAGGCTTATGAAGTCCCCTGAGATTTGTATTTGACTTGTTAAACTGTAAAAAGAGTTGGAGAAACAAACAGAAAAGAAATATCTCAGTCCCTAGCTGCCCAAACATAAAACAATCAAACAAACTCTGGTAGTCAAAACTGGAAATGGCAAAATGGAAAATATATACAGATGCATTTTCATGCACAGAACATGAGCATCTTGGGTGACCTTCCTTAGTGTGATCTATCCTTCTGGGTGTTAGGCAAAGAGTTCACCTCTCCAGGCAGATTGAATTATGTGCTAAGATTGCGTTATGATGATGTAGATTATCCCCTAAAACCTACAGACATGAGGTTTCTTCTCCCCCAACAGATTATGGTATTTTCAGCCCAACTTAGCTACAAGCAGTAGGTTACGAACACCAGTTAAAGCATCCCAAGAAGATTCAGAACAGTCCCTTCCTCAGAGCGACTGTCCTCTGCACCTGGAAAACATAACAATTTTCTTAACCAACCTCTTTGCTCAGAACGGAGCAGCAGAATCTTCATATCCTCGAAATGTCGATGTTTATGGAATTGTGTGCTCCAGAGAACTTTCCCTGAAATCACCAGGGAGGGTTGAAAGGGAACAAGTTCAGAACAAGTTCTTTACTGGGTTTGGATTTTCCTTTTCCCCCAAAGGTTCACCCAGATGCCTTCATCAGAGGTTTGAAAGGGAACATAGGAGATCTGAGCGATCTAGTGAGAGACAGGCAAGGAGCTGAAGAAGTTGAAGTGCACATCCAACCCAGGACCTGCTCCTGCCCTTTGGAGTAAAACATCAACTTCTGGAACCAGAAGACAAAAGCCTCCTTTGTGTCCAGGATAAGAGAGAGACAGACCTCAGTATGAACCTAAAGACGCATCTTTACCCACATTTTAATATTTCTGAAATCAAAATACATCTTAGAATCGCTGCCGACCAGCAGTCGTTGGCCATAGTAGTCATTGCCTGCAGACAGGCATAAAACTCGTGGAACGGCCCAGAAGGGAATTCTAGAGATAGTCGTGGAGGAACCTTTTAGGAAATGCTACATCACCCATGCTCTGGATGGCACAGAGGATGAGCCTGCACAGCGAAACATGAATATTGCAGACTTCAAGTTGGAAAATAATTCATAAGAGTCACACTCTGAAAATGAAGTTTTGTAAATTCCTTAGCCAATTTACTTCATTTTTACTTTTCTTTCTACATAGGCACAAGAGATACATAGGAGCGAAATCAATGCCAAAATAAGTATAAGATCCTTTCCAATAAAAATTCTAAGGCATAAAATAATCACTGTGCTACGGTTGTAGGAGTACTTTCTGTTTTCTTAGTGGCACATAAAATCATAGCGGGTCTCACAACCGATGACGTCTGAAATTCAATGAAATACAAGATTTGTGTCACCCAGAATAATTTACTTAACAGCCCTGAACTTCAGAGCTCTCTTCTGAAAACGATCATAACCTCTACCTCCTTAGAGAGATGGGGGCTGACCCAGTAGCTAGCCCCAGCAGAATTCACAGAAGTCTATGTGCCACAGGGTCTATCCCCAGTCAAGGGAAGTAACTATTATTCTCTAGCCATTTATCTGCTTCAACCACAATACAAGTACCATAAACAAACTCATTTACTCACCACTGTGTGGTTTCCTTTGCTTCTTTAACTTGCCAACTCTGTACCAGGTGGACAAAACCCCACAGATACCTATAAGGCCTTGATGACAAGAGTATTTTTTGGTGATCATCTGTGAAGCAAATGAAATGAAAGGACTATTTGATCCAGTGTTCTAATGATAGAATGATTGTAACATCAAATCCAATTGTTTTTTGTTTTTAATAAATTTATTTATTTATTTATTTTCGGCTGCAATGGGTCTTTGTTGCTGCGCACGGGCTTTCTCTAGTTGCGGCGAGCGAGGGCTACTCTTCGTTGCAGTGAGTGGGCTTCTCACTGTGGTGGCTTCTCTTGTTGCGGAGCACGGGCTCTAGGTATGTGGGCTTCAGCAGTTGTGGCATGTGGGCTCAGTAGTTGTGGCTCGCGGGCTCTAGAGTACAGGCTCAGTAGTTGTGGCACACAGGCTTAGTTGCTCTGTGGCATGTGGGATCTTCCCGGACCAGGGCTCGAACCTGTGTCCCCTGCACTGGCAGGCGGATTCTTAACCACTGCGTCACCAGGGAAGCCCTTTTTTTTTTTTTAACATCTTTATTGGAGTATAATTGCTTTACAATTTTGTGTTAGTTTCTGCTGTATAACAAAGTGAACCAGCTATATGTATACATATATCCCCATAACCCCTCCCTCTTGTGCCTCCCTCTCACCCTCCCTATCCCACCCCTCTAGGTGGTCACAAAGCACCGAGCTGATCTCCCTGTGCTATGTGGCTGCTTCCCACTAGCTATCTATTTTACATTTGGTAGTGTACATATGACAATGCCACTCTCTCACTTTGTCCCTTCATCCCAGCTTACCCTTCCCCCTCCCCGTGTCCTCAAGTTCATTCTCTAAGTCTGAGTCTTTATTCCTGTCCTGTCCCTAGGTTCATCAGAACCTTTTTTTGATTCCATATATATGTGTTAGCATACAGTATTTGTTTTTCTCTTTCTGACTTACTTCACTCTGTATGACAGGCTCTAGGTCCATGCACCTCAAATCCAATTGTTTTAAATACCACTCAAGGAGAATAGGAAAGAATATATCAATTTCAAGGTGGGTAGAGGAAATTGCTTTAAAATTCTTTTAACTAAAAAAAATGTTTTAAACTTTGACAATCAGATTATAAGCCAACTAAAACACTTAAATATCTTTAAGTTGAATGGCTGAGCAATAGTTATCTTTCTGATTCTAAAAGTCTTTCTTTAGCTCCCAAAGTATGGCTGGTGACATTAGCTAGCGCTCGCTCTACTCTCTCTTATGGGGAAACAGAGGACTACAAGAGACTGAGCTGTATCTGCCCCTATTTCCAACAGACTCACGTTCAACTTTCGCTCACCAAAACAAGAAAAGAAAAAAAGCCGGGAAAATTTTATTAACCCTTTTAAAAAATAAGTTAATATAAGATTATAGCAAAAAAGGAACCTGAACTTTAGTAACACAGCTGGAACAATCGGCAGCGGTGGGAGAAGAGATTTAATTTAGTTGATTTTCTGTAGTTGTTGGTCGTTCGCTAGTCTCACAGTGATGGAAGATGCACATTTTTCTGAAGGAACCGAAAAGCTGCTGGAGGTTTGGTTCTCCAGGCAGCAACCCAACGCAAACCAAGGATCTGGGGATCTTCGCACCATCCCAAGATCCGAGTGGGAAATACTTTTGAAGGATGTGCAATGTTCAATCATAAGTGTGACAAAAACTGACAAGCAGGAAGCTTATGTACCCAGTGAGAGTAGCATGTTTGTCTCCAGGAAACGTTTCATTTTGAAGACACGTGGTACACTCTCTTGCTGAAAGCACTGGTTCCCCTGTTGAAACTTGCTAGGGATTACAAGGGGTTTGACTCAGTTCAAAGCTTCTTTTACTCTGGTAAGAATTTCACGAAGCCTTTTCACCAAGGGTACCCACACCAGAATTTCCAGGAAGAAACAGAGTTTCTTAATGCAATTCTCCCAAATGGAGCAGCATATTGTATGGGACGCATGAATTCTGATTGTTGGTACTTGTATACTTTGGATTTCCCAGAAAGTCGGGTAATCAATCCGCCAGATCAAACCCTGGAAATTCTGATGAGTGAGATTGACCCAGCGGTTATGGACCGGTTCTACAGGAAAGATGGTGTTACTGCAAAGGATGTCACTCGTGAGAGTGGAATTCGTGACCTGATACCAGGTTCTGTCATTGATGCCACACTGTTCAATCCTTGTGGGTATTCAATGAATGGAATGAAATCGGATGGAACTTATTGGACTATTCACGTCACTCCAGAACCAGAATTTTCTTATGTTAGCTTTAAGTCAGACCTCCTATGATGACCTGATCGGGAAACTTATGGAAGTCTTCAAGCCTGGAAAATTTGTGACCACGCTGTTTGTAAATCAGAGTTCTAAATGTTGCACAGTGCTTTCTTCGCCCCAGAAGATTGGAGGTTTTAAACGTCTTGATTGCCAGAGCGCTATGTTCAATGATTACAATTTTGTTTTTACCAGTTTTGCTAAGAAGCAGCAACAACAGCAGAGTTGATTGAGAAAAATGAAGAAAAAATGCAAAAAGAGAACACACACAGAAGAAGGTGGTGGCTGCTTTTTAGATATTGATACCAAGGGCCATTCTTTCCATAACCACCACCTTGTAGGTGCAGAAAGCCCTAGATGTAATGATAGTGTAATCATTTTGATTTGTATGCATTATTATATCAAGGAGTTAGATATCTTGCATGAATGCTCTTTTCTGCGTTTAGGTATCTTATGCCACTCTTGCTGTGAAATTGAAGTCATGTAGAAAAAACCTTTCACTATTTGAAACTTTACAACACTTGTGAAAACAATTCAATTTGCTTTATGCACAGTGTAATATTTCTCCAGGTATCATCCAAAATTCCACACAGACAAGGCTTTCGTCCTCATTGGGTGTTGGCCTCAGCCTAGCCATCTGGGACTGTTTTTTCAATTGCTACCAGGATTTTGCATCCAGTTACCTCCACTTTCTAGAACATATTCTCTACTAATGTTATTGAAACCAATTTCTACTTCATACAGATGTTTTTGCAGCACCAATCAAAGTTCTTCTTCCACGAGTCGAGTCCTCTACAAAAATGACTGCAGTTATCCATTTCGTGTATTACTATCTCACTGCTTCCTATACTTGTGTTACTTTAATTGATTCGTTCCTCACCATGGTGTCTCCCTCCCAACCACAGCCCCTCCACAAAGCAATACACTGTTACACTGTGGGTTTACACTAACCTTACACCCCAGAGTGGGAATGGGGGGATGGACACTGGACTTAATTTTCTTTTAAGGTCAAGGGAGTTTGGCATTTTTCATTACCATGAGCTCTTTTTGAATAAGCTGGTGTTGACTAGCAAAGAAGGTACAGATTGATACTAGGGAATATTGGCAGAACTGTATGGAAACTGTATGCCATTCTATGGCCCCCATTAAATGAGATTAGCTTCTCATGAGTACCATGCCTTTATTAACTTGCTAAGTAGTAGTATAAAAGAATTATCGCTACATTTTTTGGCAAGGAGATTTAAGATAAAGGTTGTATTGGATTCAACAAGTCAAGTTAGCTCAGATGATTCACCTTAACTTTTACTTTCGTAGCCATTTCCACTAATTTCTATTAATGATATGCCATGAACTTTGGTCCAAGGCAGAATCGATGTCTTTGCCATCTTGTGACTTAAAAAAGGTCTGTGACTTTGTGATGCATGTGATAGCGTTCTGACGGCTCCTCTTACTGGTATTTCTTCCACCATGGAGTAGCATCAGGTGATGAACGAGAACTGTTCAGGTCATCCAGACATACTACACAGCGAAGCAGAATGCTGTCCATAAAACATAACACACAAAATTCCAAAATGGTCAACGGGAAATGACTAGAAATACAGGCTTAAAAGAGTTGGCATCTTTTAGCTGTATTTGCTAATATGGACATTTAAGCAGCTGAGAAAAGAGCAAAGCTGACTCAGTTTTGTATTTCTTCTTGTCCTCAAACAATTTTTGATTCTTTCTGGATTGATGCAGTGATGTTTTTGTTCCTTCCGTATTTATAAATGGAACACTTTTTTTTTTAGAGTTTCTAAACATAAATTCTACTTGGTTTGAAATCAAGTGGTTGGAGCACTTTTGACTTTTAAACATGTTGTTGATTCAAAGCTTCATTGAAGAAGATTTCAATCAATGGATCAGTCCGCTTGTGTAATTAGCGCACAGTACCTAACGTTTTGGGGCTATTATGAGGACCAATGATCAAAGTGGATTTTGTTCTTGAACAGTGTCCCAGTAGACTTGATGAACATTTATTGGCTTGAGGTCTGATTTCTCCCACCCAATAGATTTAAGATTTCTATTTAATGTTGAAAAACTGCACAAATTTGTATGGAACAAAGCCTAGAAAAATGAAAGCTATAGATTGAATAGTAATCTAAATTAATCCTAGTGTGTATGATAGAGGAGGGAAAATTTTGGTGCCATAATTTCTCTCTTCATGGTGTCGGACTTAAATCAGTGGAAATGTATTACTGTACCACAATTTAAGCTTCACTAAAGGTTTGCTTAATTCATTGTCTAGTGACAAAAATAAATAAATAAATAAATAAATAAATAAAGTCTCTCTTGAACAAAAAAGTAATAAGCAAATCAGCAATTTTCAATCTAAACTAAAATTTCTAAAATTAATTTTTATTTTTACTTGATGTTTTTTCCTTCCTGAAAATGCATTTTTAAATAGCCACTTCTTTGTCAGTGAATAAACAGAACTTACTGGCTTCCAGGGCTATTTTCTTTCTTTTCTTATTAGTATTTTCCTGCACAAATCCTCACCATGATTCTGTGGACATCTGCTTGCTGCTTGGCTGAGGTCTCCATTGGTGGAGTCAGAATACAGAGGTGAAAAAGCTAGCCAATTTAAGCCTTAACAAATGTGCAACACTGCACTATTAAAAGGGTAGATGGCTATTGAGAGAGAGATAGAAAGACATCAAAATAGAGCATATCAGGATAAATCAGCAAAAGTTAATGTAGTCTAAGATGCATGGCATTTACTACTGAATTATACAATCCCATAATTTTAGGTCCATGGACACTTCAAACAAAGAAAACTATGTTTCTAACACTCGGGGGAAGAAAGATAACATAAAATATAACACCAAGAGAAAATAATTATATGCGGTAGAAACCCGTGGAAGAGTGAAATGAATAAGGAAGCAAGTGGACATCAGTCTTTACCCTGGAGCCCCTTCCCTCAGTCAACTAGGCTGGGCATCTTGGAACCGCTGGTGCAATTGCAGAATATTCATGAGACCCGTTATTTCAGGCTGTTTGCTGTTTTGTATCTTTACAAATAAATACTCTGCGTGTCCCAAAATAAGCTCTCGTGTTGGAGATGGCAGCACACCCAGAGCAAAGACCAGGCCCACAAACTGTGAGCCCACGGCTGAGCGCCAATCACACAGCACGGCTGCTGCTGAAGTTAAAAGGGAGTGTTCCCTGCCTCTGCCCATCTCCACGCACCTGGCTCCACACTTCTAGACAAATGTAGCTGCCCAGAGTGTGTGCAGAGGCCGTGGAGAAAGATGGTGGAGGCCCTATGCTCCCACGACCTCACCAAAACTGCTTTCATGAAGCACACCGATGACGGAGAGCCCAATCCATGGGCAGTTTTCAGCATCTTTCTTTTCCTCTCTCTCGATGTTCCTTAGAATCGTCTTCACCTGGGGGCTTCAGGACACCATCTTCTCTTGGGACTCTTCTGACTTCTCTGAATCCATGGGCTCTGTCTTCGGGGTTCCTTCTCACACCACCCCTTGAATGTTGATGTTCCCCAGGGCATCCTACTCAATGTGGGTTCAAGAGCCAGTCCCATGGGCACTATTAGAAAAGCAAATGCTCAGAATGAAGCTTTGAGTGTGAGTCTACCTTCCAACATCTCCAGTGGGATGCCACCTCTCTCTCCCTACTGTCTTAGTCCGTGACCTGATTATCTCTCATCTGAAATATTGATCAGTCTTTTAGCTGGCCTCCCCAACTCCCTTCTCTCCTCTTCCACCAATTGTTTAAATGCAAATTTTATCATATGTGGAGTAGGCTAAAGGATGCCACACTCCCCAAGATGTCTACATTCTATCTCTGGAAACTATGAACATATTACCTTTTTTTTTTAACGTCTTTATTGGAGTATAATTGCTTTACAATGGCGTGTTAGTTTCTGCTGTATAACAAAGTGAATCAGCTATACGTATACATATGTTCCCATATCCCCGCCCTCTTGCGTCTCCCTCCCACGCTCCCTATCCCACCCCTCTAGGTGGTCACAAAGCACCGAGCTGATCTCCCTGAGCTATGCAGCTGCTTCCCACTAGCTCTCTATTTTATATTTGGTAATGTATGACTACTGTAGTGTATGGTACTGACTGTAAGAATGAATCAGTAGAAGAACGAATCAATGAGATGAGACGAACAGCAATATTCTCAGAAATCCAGGATGGGAGATGGTTTAGAGGAGACTGTTCAGAGTCAGGTGTTCTGAGATCATTGCTGGTCCCAGGAGCAGGGACATCTGGTTGACCTGAGGGTCTAGGAGCAGGTTCATGTTCACAACTGCAACAGATTATATACTGGACCCAAGTGGTAAGTTCAAGATCTCCAGAATGTTCTCAGGCCCTAAAAACTCCAGGAAAGTCCCGAATATTTTGTATACACTTGGAATAGACTGGAAGATGGGGGAAAAAAAACTTCTCGCTGGTTTGGGGCTAAGCTGTTCTGCGGGACTGGGAAGTAGTGCCAGGCATTTCTGGAAAGAACGCCCTTTGTAAGAGCTCGAAGTCAAACGCAGAGGTTGACTTTTCAGCTTACCTGGATGACTTGAAGAATGAGCAGAGTCTTGATGCAGTGGTTGGGGCTGGCAGAGAGGAAGATAAGGGGAAAGAAAGCCTAAGAATGATAAAGTTAATCAAAATTAACTTTGATTTCCAGTTAAAAGGAAATGACGGGCAACAGTCATGCTTCTAAGAAGGTAAATGGAAGGAAGGAAGGAAGGAAGGGAGGGAGGAAGGAAGGGAGGGAGGGAGAGAGGGAGGGACGGGAGGGGAGAGTTCCCCACAGAATGAAGAAGATTGTTCTAGAAGCCCAAGGTAGCAACTTACTATGACTTTTGCTACCCAGGAACAAGCACCCTTCACCCCTTCACCCCTTCCCCAATCTCAACAGCCCAAGTTGCATATGTCTCATAGGGGAAAATGCTACAAAAATAAAAAAGCCATTAGGTTTCAAAGTTCAATCATCAAGAAGACTCCTTTAAATATTATCAAAATAGGCGCACACCAAGTCACTGAACGATAACTTGAGTTGTTAAAACTAATAATAATAATAACAACAAAGATTCTCTGGGGGTTTTCCCTAGGAAGCATTCTAGGTGCCACTGGGGAGGTGATATACTGATGCCTTATGAACGACTCCTTCTCAGTATGACTTGCTTGGGGGTCATACAAGGAGGAGAGGATTCATCGTCTTACAGGCCGGGTACAGTGGGCAGCTGGATCCCCACCAGAGCCAGGTTTGATGTGGTAATTGAGGGTGACTCCCAAGAGAAAGTCTGTAACAGTGAACTTGAGGGAAAACGGCAAAATCCAGGAATAAGAAGAAAATGGTTAATAGCAAGCTGAAAGGCAAAGAGAAACTCAACGTTCAGAATCAGCTGGGGGCGAGTTAAGGCGCCCGTGTAGAGGGGCTCAAGGTCTCCGTGCCTCTGGGCACAAAACCGGAGTCTGCAAGAGACAGGGAAATGGGAGACTGCTAGACACAAAAGTGTGTAGATTTATGAAAGCAGCCTTGAGAAACCGCACACTTTATCGGAAACTAATGAAACAGAAGAATCCTCCCTCTTCTGCCCTATTATCATCGCTAATCAAAAGAACTGACGAATAAAATGAAAGATCGTGAAATTCTGAAGGAGGAAAAAAAAAAAGAAAGAAAAGACAGACAGGGAGGGTTTGGTAAGGGGAGGAACAGCATTCCACATTTGAAGACAGAATCCTACAGGTAAGACAGGGGGCGAGAGTTTCCAATAACAGGGAAGGGTGAAAATGGCAGAGAAGATATGAAATATCGTCTTTGTGTTTGTTCTGTACAGAAAATGAGGATCTTCCTACCTCAGGGACAATTTTCACAGAAAGCAAGACGGACTGTGAGGGAGGACGGGGGCTTTTTCCGCGTGCACCCTGCAGCCCCCATTAGGCTGATCTGCTCCGGTCCACAGCTCCCACCAGGGGCCGCACCGCGCACTGCAGCCACGAAGAGGCCCGGCTCTGACCACCGTGGGTCCTTCACCTGGGACCCAACCACAGCTTGAACACACACACCCACGAAGGCGTCTCCTCTTTTGTCAGCAGCTAATATAGTTCTCTGCTTCTTTTCCCCCTGCTCACTCCAATCCATGCTACGTTCTGATAAATCTGGAAAATTCAATCTTCTCTGTCCTTCCTATCACCCCAAGGAGGCCTCAGACTGCATCGCAGGCTGACTCTGAACTATTATACGTGATGTTAAACGACCCACCTTGGCGTCCCCGCCCCCCCCCCACCCAAATTCTCTCAAACCTACGGCTCAGCTGCTCCAATCACATGGTCTGTGTCTCCTCTGCTCTGCCAGCTTGCTTCTCTCTACTTGTCCAAATACCTCATGTCTTTTAAGATTCACCTCTTTTTTCCCCCCCACAGCTTTATTGAGATATAGTTCACATACCATATAGTTCACTAGTTTAACGTGTACAGGCATTTAGTATATTTGCAATGTTGGGCAACCACCACCAATATCTAATTCCAGAATATTTTTATCACCCCCAGAAGGAAACTAAAATCCATTCGTAGTTATTCTCTTCTCAGGACCATCCACACACCATCCCCTGGCAGCCATAAATCTGCTTTGATCTCTATGATGATTCACCTATTCTGGACGTTTGACATAAATGGAATCATATGGTATGTGATATTTTTGCCTGGCTTCTTTCACTTAGATTTCAAGGTTCACCCATGTTTTAGCGTGTATCAGTACTTCATTCTTTTCTATTACTGAATAATATTTCACTGTGTGGCTAGAAGACATTATGTTCATCCATTCATCAGCGGATGGACATTTGGGTTGTCTCCACTTTGGGGCTATTAAGAATAATGATACTCTGAATGTCTGTGTACAAGTTTGTGTGTATATATGTTTTCACTTCTCTTGGAGTGGAATAGCTAGGTCATATGGTAACTCCATGTTTAATATTTTGAAAACCTGCCAGACTGTTTTCCAGAGCGGCTGCACTATTTTACATTCCCACGAGCAATGCACGAGGGCTCCAATTTCTCCACATCCTTGACAACTCTTGTGATTTTTTAAGATTCACCTTGAACAAGAAACACACTTATTTAGCCAATTTGTTGATCTCACTATGTGCCAGAGTCTGTGCTTAGTGATCTATATGTTATCTTGTTTAATCTTTAAAACACCCTGAGAAACAAATATTTTCTTCTTTTCGCAAATGAGGTGATCAAGGATTAGAATTTAGTGACCAGACAAAAACTACTGGTAGTGGTTCCAGGACTCATTCCTATCTGCTGCCTCCAAAGCCCACTTTCAAATACTACCCTAGGGAGCCCCCCAAGATGCCTTTCCAAGCCAAACCCAGCCCCTAGGACCATTTCTTCTGAAACGAGAGCTAGTTGGTAACGGCTTGCATACCATCTTGTATTGTTCTCTGGTTGTTTACTGTATAAAACATTATTTTCCCAACTAGACAGTAAACACCGTTGGCTGGAACTTCTTTCCCTCCATTTTGTACTGGGGAAATAAAATGTTTAATTAACACTTAATGAGTTGACAAAAACTTTTGAGAATTTTTTGTTTGCTTTCTATATTCTGAAAGGTGAGGGATACGTTGAAGACATACGATTTCCCTTTCAGCTTGTTTCCATGATGTTTGAGTGAAGCAAGAACGAATAGACCATGACAATGCCCACACTCAAACTCACGTACCCCTAGAAACTGTGGAAATTTGTGTCTCAGAGAGTGTCACCTGTTTTTAAAACAAAAAATAAAAAACAAGACTTTATAATAGAAAGTCTTGGCTTTTTCCCTTTGAAACCCAACACACACACACACACACACCCCACCCCATATATACACACACACTCCAGGCATACACATGTATATATATGTACATACACATGAGCATTTTTTGCACATGTATTACTTACCAGGGACTTTATATATGTTATCTCTTATCCATCTAACACAACTGCAAGGTAGGTATTAATGACTCCCATTTTATACATAAGCAAACTGCTGTACACAAGTTCATTTGACCAAGGCTACACAGCTAGTCAATGACAGAACCAACTTTGGCCACTAAGCTGATGTTCTTTTTGCTGCAACATATGCCTCTCTCAGATGTCCAAGAAGGAGGCATGTAGCTTGGTCTTGGAGTTTCACTAATTTGCCTCCTTATCTTCTTTCAGCACTTACCCCATGGCCGCCACAACCCACCCCACAAAGTCCAGCTTGGTGTAAAATCTAGTTCTGCGTTCCCATCACTGCACCTTCCACAACCAAACATCCTGATCAAACCCTGGAGATTTACATAAAAACAGTCTGGGAGAAAGAGCAAGTGCAGTTTGGATTTATGGGCCTGAGGCTTCTGGTTTTGAAATGATACACTAGGACTAGACGTTGTTCAAGTAAACTCTTTTTATTTATTTACTTATTTATTTATTTATTTTGCTGCGCCGGGTGGCTTGCGGGATCTTAGTTCCCCGGCCAGGGATCGAACCTGGGGCCCTGGCCATGAGAGCACCAAGTCCTAACCACTGGACCACCTGGGAATTCTCCAAGTAAACTCTTTTTTTTTTTTATTACTCAAGTAAACTCTTAAAAACATGCACAGCCTCAATGGATTCCAAAGTGTTACCCAATAAACACTGTGGGAAGGAAAAATAATAAATTCCACAAGTTAAAATGGGGTCAGCTTGACCATGTTCTCATTAGTTACGTCTCCTAGACAAATGGGAATGAGGACCATCGAAAGAACCTTCAACTAAAACTAGATAGCTTGGTTTTAATCCAGTGTGACATTAGTCACTAATTTCCCTGGGCTTCTGTTTCTTTCACTATTTAAAAAAAAAGTTTGATTGAATTACATGGTCCCGGAAGTCCCCTTTAAGTATGAAATTATATGATTCTTTAATAATGAGCAAGGGCCTCTCTGGGGGGAAGAGGATCAAGAACAATATAATTTACCTGGAGTCTACAGATGTGCTTCAAGGGGACAAGAACCCCTGCAGAGGAAATGCAGAAAATTTTGTGAGTTCTTATTGGAAGAGAGAGGATTCCTGGTTTCCTTGGATTCTCAATAGAATCAGTAACCTGCCAAATCTGCCAACTACTGGCTGCAGACTGGGACTCAAAAGTGGTTGTGGAAAACTCTTTCCCCCAGAGAACTGAATTCATGTGGAGGGCAACTTCAAAGTCCTCTCCTTAACCTCTTACAAATACATAGTTCAAGACAAGATATTTAGACAATTCCCTGGCGGTCCAGTGGTTAGGACTCGGTGCTTTCACTGCTGTAGCCTAGGTTCAATCCCTGGTTGGGGAACTAAGATCCCGCAAGCCAAAGAGCACGGACTTAGCTGAGCTCTCTAAATGTTCCTCCTCTAAGGCGATGAGTTAGATCAGCAATGCTTGTGTGTGATGAAGAGTACATAAGTCACAGGGTAGGGACTTCCCTGATGGTCCTGTGGTTAAGACTTCGCCTTCCAATGCAGCGGATGTGGGTTTGATCTCTGGTCGGGGAGCCAAGATCCCACATGCCTCACGGCCAGAAAAGCAAAACATAAAACAGAAGCAATTTTGTAACAAAGTCAATAAAGACTTTAAAAAATAGTCCACGTCCAAAAAGTCTTAAAAATAAAAAAATAAGTCACGGGGTATAATTAGGAAATATAGTCAATAATATTGGAACAACTTAGTATGGTGATCAGTCTTATTGCCGTGATCATTTCATAATGCATAAAAATATTGAATATGTTGTACACCTGAAACAAATATAATATTGTCTGTTAATTATAACTAATTTTTTAATGTCCTTACATGACAGTTTTGGACGCAGATTTTCACCATCACATGACAAATTTGCTGGGTGAGCATTTTCAGGGCTGGGATCCTGGAAATGTACAGGAGATTTTTATCCATGTTGGAAAGGATCATTCTTGATTCATCACAATGTTAGAGATTCATATACTAACTATACTCCTTTGTGCATAATCCTAAGGAAAGTCTAGATTTGGCTTTAAACTCTATCTTTTGGATTTTAGTTTATCTCTATAGATAAATAATAGATTGGATCTGAGAGGCAATTAAACTTACAAATTCGGAAGACGGAACGCTGAATCGGGTAAGAGTGACACTTGACGTCAGCGGCTGGATGCAGGAATGGGCCAGTGTGTGAGAGTGAACAAATGCCTGAAGCAACAACATCAAGGGAGTTGTTGACAAGAAAATCCTAATAAAAGGAAGTGATAACATGAGGAAGAATAAATCCATTTTCTATTATTTCAGCCGTGTGGCTGACAGGGTCTTGGTGCTCTGGCCAGGTGTCAGGCCAGAGCCTCTGAGGTGGGAGAGCTGAGTTCAGACACTGGATCACCAGAGACCTCCTGGCCCCACGTAATATCAACCAGCGAGAGCTCTCCCTGAGATCTCTGTTTCAACACTAAGACCTCCAATCAACGACCAGCAAGCTCCAGTGCTGGACATCCTATGCCAAACAACTAGTAAAACAGTACCACAACCCCACCCATTAGCAGAGAGGCTGCCTAAAATCATACTAAGTTCACAAACACCCCAAAACACACCACAAGATGCGGTCCTGCCCACCAGAAAGATGAGATCCGGCCTCATCCACCAGAACATAGGCACCAGTCCCCTCCACCAGAAAGCCTACACAACCCACTAAACTAACATTACCCACTGGGGGCAGACACCAAAAACAACAGGAACTACAAGCCTGCAGCCTGTGAAAAGGAGACCCCAACACAGTAAGTTAAGCAAAATGAGAAGACAGAAAAATATGCAGCAGATGAAGGAGCAAGGTAAAAACCCACCAGACCAAACAAATGAAGAGGAAATAGGCAGTCTACCTGAAAAAGAATTCAGAGTAATGACAGTAAAGATGATCCAGAATCTTGGAAATAGAATGAAGATAATACAAGAAACATTTAACATGGACCTAGAAGAACTAAAGAGCAAACAAACAATAATGAAAAACACAATAAATGAAAATAAAAGCTCTCTAGAAGGAATCAATACCAGAATAACTGAGGCAGGAGAACAGATAAGTGACCTGGAAGATAAAATAGTGGCAATAACTACCACAGACCAGGATAAAGAAAAAAGAATGAAAAGAATTGAGGACAGTCTCAGAGAGCTCGGGGACAACATTAAACACACCAACATTCGAATTATAGGGGTCCCAGAAGAAGAAGAGAAAAAGAAAGGGACTGAGAAAATATTTGAAGAGATTATAGTTTAAAATTTCCTTAATATGCGAAAGGAAATAGTCAATCAAGTCCAGGAAGCACAGAGAGTCCCATACAGGATAAATCCAAGGAGAAATACACAAAGACACATATTAATCAAATGATCAAAAATTAAAAACAAAAAATATATTAAAAGCAGAAAGGGAAAAGCAACAAATAAAATTCAAGGGAATCCCCAAAAGGTTAAGAGATGATCTTTCAGCAGAAACTCTGAAAGCCAGAAAGGAGTGGCAGGATATATTTAAAGTGATGAAAGGGAAAAACCTACAACCAAGATTACTCTACCCAGCAAGGATCTCATTCAGATTCAACAGAGAAATTAAAACCTTTACAGACAAGCAAGAGCTAAGAGAATTCAGCACCACCAAACCAGCTTTACAACAAATGCTAAAGGAACTTCTCTATGCAGGAAACACAAGAGAAGGGAAAGACCTACAAAAACAAACCCATAACAATTAAGAAAATGGTAATAGAAACATAAATATCAATAATTACCTTAAAAGTAAATGGATTACATGCTCCAACCAAAAGACATAGACTGGTTGAATGGAAACAAAGACAAGACCCATATATATGCTGTCTACAAGAGACCCACTTCAGACCTAGGGAAACATACAGACTGAAGGTGAGAGGATGGAAAAAGATATTCCATGCAAGTGGAAATCAAAAGAAAGCTGGGGGCTTCCCTGGTGGCGCAGTGGTTGAGAGTCTGCCTGCCGATGCAGGGGAAATGGGTTCGTGCCCCGGTCTGGGAAGATCCCACATGCCACGGAGCAGCTAGGCCCATGAGCCATGGCCACTAAGCCTGCACGTCCGGAGCCTGTGCTCCGCAACGGGAGAGGCCACAACAGTGAGAGGCCCACGTACCACAAAAATATATATGTATATTTATGCACCCAACATAGGAGCACCTCAATACATAAGGTAAATGCTAACAGCCATAAAAGGGGAAATCGACAGTAACACAACCATAGTAGGGGACTTTAACACCCCACTTTCACCAATGGACAGATCATCCAAAATGAAAACAAATAAGGAAATACAAGCTTTAAATGACACATTAAACAACATGGACTTAATTGATATTTATAGGACATTCCATCCAAAAACAACAGAATACACTTTCTTCTCAAGTGCTCTTGGAACATTCTCCAGAATAGATCATATCTTGGGTCACAAATCAAGCCTTGGTAAATTTAAGAAAATTGAAATCGTATCAAGTATCTTTTCTGACCACAACACTATGAGACTAGATATCAGTTACAGGAAAAAAAGCTATAAAAATTACAAACACATGGCGGCTAAACAATACGCTACTAAATAACCAAGAGATCACTGAAGAAATCAAAGAGGAAATCAAAAAATACCTAGAAACAAATGACAATGACAACATGACGGCCCAAAAGCTATGGGATGGAGCAAAAGCAGTTCTAAGAGGGAAGATTATAGAAATAAAATCCTGCCTCAAGAAACAAGAAACATCTCAAATAAACAACCTAACCTTACACCTAAAGCAATTAGAGAAAGAAAAAAAAAAAAACCCAAAGTTAGCAGAAGGAATAAAGATAAGATCAGAAATAAATGAAAAAGAGACGAAGGAAACAATATCAAAGATCAATAAAACTAAAAGCTGGTTCTTTGAGAAGATAAACAAAATTGATAAACCATTAGCCAGACTCATCAAGAAAAAAAGGGAGAAGACTCAAATCAATAGAATTAGAAATGAAAAAGGAGAAGTAACAACTGACACTGCAGAAATACAAAGGATCATGAGAGGTTACTACAAGCAACTATATGCCAATGAAATGGACAACCTGGAAAAAATGGACAAATTCTTAGAAAAGTACAACCTTCTGAGACTGAACCAGGAAGAAATAGAAAATATAAACAGACAAATCACAAGTACTGAAATTGAAACTGTGATTAAAAAGCTTCCAACAAACAAAAGCCCAGGACCAGATGGCTTCACAGGCCAATTCTATCAAACATTTAGAGAAGAGCTAACACCTATCCTTCTCAAACTCTTCCAAAATATAGCAGAGGGAGGAACACTCCCAAACTCATTCTACAAGGCCACCATCACACTGATAACAAAACCAGACAAAGATGTTACAAAAAAAGAAAACTACAGGTCAATATCACTGATGAATACAGACGCAAAAATCCTCAACAAAATACTAGCAAACAGAATCCAGCAGCACATTAAAAGGATCATACACCATGATCAAATGGGGTTTATCCCAGGAATGCAAGGATTCTTCAATATACGCAAATCAATCAATGTGATACATCATATTAACAAATTGAAGGATAAAAACCATATGATCATCTCAATAGATGCAGAAAAAGCTTTTGACAAAATTCAACACCCATTTATGATAAAAACTCTCCAGAAAGTAGGCATAGAGGGAACTTACCTCAACATAATAAAGCCCATATATGACAAACCCACAGCAAACATCATTCTCAATGAAATGAGAATGAAACCATTTCCACTAAGATCAGGAAGAAGACAAGATTGTCCCCTCTCACCACTATTATTCAACATAGTTTTGGAAGTTTTAGCCACAGCAATCAGAGAAGAAAAAGAAATAAAAGGAATCCAAATTGGAAAAGAAGAAGTAAAACTGTCACTGTTTGCAGATGACATGATACTATACATAGAGAATGCAAAAGGTGCTACCAGAAAACTACTAGAGCTAATCAATGAATTTAGTAAAGTAGCAGGATACAAAATTAACGCACAGAAATCTTTTGCATTCCTATACACTAATGATGCAAAATCTGAAAGAGAAATTAAGGAAACACTCCCATTTACCATTGCAACAAAAAGAATAAAATACCTAGGAATAAACCTACCTAAGGAGACAAAAGACCTGTATGCAGAAAACTATAAGACACTGATGAAAGAAATTAAAGGTGATACCAACAGATGGAGAAATATACCATGTTCTTGTATTGGAAGAATCAATATTGTGAAAATGACTCTACTACCCAAAGCAATCTACAGATTAAATGCAATCCCTATCAAACTACCAGTGGCATTTTTCACAGAACTAGGGCAAAAATTTTCACAATTTGTATGGAAACACAAAAGACCCTGAATAGCCAAAGCAATCTTGAGAAAGAAAAATGGAACTGGAGGAATTAGGCTCCCTGACTTCAGACTATACTACAAAACTACAGTAATCAAGACAGCATGGTACTGTCACAAAAACAGAAATATAGATCAACGGAACAAGATAGAAAGCCCAGAGATAAACCCACGCACATATGGTCACCTTATCTTTGATAAAGGAGGCAAGAATATACAGTGGAGAAAAGACAGTCTGTTCAATAAGTGGTGCTGGGGAAACTGGACAGCTACATGTAAAAGAATGAAATTGGAACACTTCCTAACACCATACACAAAAATAAACTCAGAATGGATTAATGACCTAAATGTAAGGCTAGACACTGTAAAACTCTTAGAGGAAAAAAGAGGTAGAACACTCTATGACATAAATAACAGCAAGATCCTTTTTGACCCACCTCCGAGAGAAATGGAAATAAAAACAAAAATAAAGAAATGGGACCTAATGAAACTTAAAAGCTTTTGCACAGCAAAGAAAACCATAAACAAGACGAAAAGAAAATCCTCAGAATGAGAGAAAATATTTGACTACCAGCCCACCAATGTATCAGAGCAGGTAAAGTCCTCCCAGGAAGCAGCATCTGTCCATAGAGAGATCATCACAGAATCTCAGGAGACCTTACAAGGGGGATGACAGCAGAGGAAGTACAAGAGTCAACGTCTTCATAGAAAAGAGACAGAGAAAGGAGGAGGAAGAGGAGGAAGAAGTCACTTTCCTGTTTCATCATTCAAACTAGGAGCTTAGCCTATGGATAAAGAAATTGGTTGACTTTTTTCTCTTGTTTTACTTGCTGAATATTGTGGCATAGAACGAATTATTTGAGAAGCTCATTTGCTATTTCAGTTTATATTTGTTTCCTACAAGAGCCTGTTTTGGGTCTAAGAAGCCAGAGATGAGTACAGAATAGACCAGATTGAGAGCAAAATGCCTGGTTATGAGTAAGACAAATGTGAGTTCTCATTTGGTGGAGAGAGCACTGGTCTTGGAGTCAGAAGAAGGCTCTTCCTCTTGCTACGTGACTGTCTCTTTCTTCATCTTCAGTACAACTGGGTAAACACTCCCAGTTGAGAGGACCAAAGGAAGTAATGGAGGTGACAGTGTTTGGTTAATCGTACAAACATAACTTCTTATTGTCTCAGTCTGAATGAGGAAAGTTAGAAAGAAAGGAAAGTCTTAAAGGGAAACCAACAGGCTTAGGGTGGGATAATGGCAGGGTTAGTTAAGGCTAAATTTATTGTAGATTGAAATATAGACTCAAATCTGAGAAGTAGGTTTATTCATGCTCCATCACCCAACCCCAGTCCTGCTCCCATAAACCTGCAGAGATGTGGGCTGCTTGAGTTGGGTCCGTCCCTTAATTTATTCATTATCAATTTAAAATTTTTTCTTACATCTCTTCCATAAGGCTTAATTCTTTCTGGCCCAAGCATGAGGAAGAAAATTCTATTCTGTTCAAGGTTCTCCCTTTTGCTTCTGGGAGACTCATGATACAATTCTGGGAGGAAGAGTCGAATGTCTCAAAAAGGCACTTCTCTAAATGTGATTGTGATAGGCCCCTCTTCCATCAGCACCAACATTCCTTACAGAGAAAACACGGGAAAGAGTAAAAGATGAAGACAAGTTTTTAGGTTGAATAGTTTAAAAACTTATGAGTGACACCGCTATATAAAGAAGGAAATGAAGAAAACAGGAAAAAGCTGTGTTCTTACTCTTTAAAATCTAAAGGTTTCTTTTGCAATTGCTTCCAGACACAAAAAATTCATTTCTGGGAAATAGAAGGGCACCAATAAAACTATAACAAATTACTACGAGGCTAAAGGAAGTGGGTGTTTAAGCTGAATGGACAGATCCAAGCATCTTCGGAGGCCACAAGGAAAGAAGCAAGAAAACTAAGGCTGTGGCATATGTGATTAACCCAACCCCAAGAGAAATTAAAAAATAAAAACACGGATTTTTAGTTTCATGAATTCTAAAAACAAAACAAGGCATCCAGTTCTGATTCCCTCAAATTCCGTTCCATCCGTAATGCAAGGCAAAGGATTCCATTTACTTAATTATTTCATTAATCTGCAAACTGTTTTAGATTTTGCATTTTCAAGGTGCAAGGTACAAGGCCATGTCTACAGAATGACAAACATATAGGGCACATCTAAAATACTGTCAAACAGCAGGCTGTTTTGCCTACATAATTCCAAGGATTCAGACACAGATGCTTTCTCTTTGATATTTCTCTTTATTACATAAAGATAAATTTTAAATTATGTATTTCTTGCAGGCCAAAGATTGAGGCTTTCCCACCTCCCCCAAAAATTTCTTTAAGTAGGATTTACCAAAGGGAAAAAAAACCTGGGAAAATTCAGGGATTTGACCTGACTCAGAATATCCGAGTTTTCATAGCACAGTGAAGGAATCTTCAGTGAACGTGGGCATTTTCGCTGAGCTGGGTACAGAATGGTCAGGTGGTCTGAGCTCACACTTGAGTTGGTAAAGAGATATTTGTATAGTTTTTCTTTTTTGTTGAGGTAGTGGTGGTAAATATAGATAAGTTACCATTTTAATCATTTTTAAGTATACAGTTCAGTAGCATTAAGTGCATTCACGTTATTGTGTAGCTCTCACCACTATCCATCTCCAGACCTTTTTCATTTTCCCAGACTGAAACTCTGTACCCATTAAACAGTAACCACATTCCGTCCTGTTCACCAGCTCCCAGTAACTACTGATCTACTTTCTGTCTATATGGATTTAACCACTCTAGGTACCCCATGTAAGTGAAATCAGATATATTTGTCCTTTGATCCCTATGGTATTTTGACATGACAGAGCATCAAAAAAATTAAAAATAGTAAACCCTAGGTGTAAGAAATAAAAAGAAAATGACAGATATACTAATATCGACCATGTTCCAGGTTCTGAGTTAGATGCCTCTTCTTTCTCATTATTTCTCATTCCCACATAAAGATAAGTTTTAAATCAGGTATTTGTTGCAGACCAAAGATTCCGCCCCTCCCACTCCACCCCCAAAATTTCTCTCAGTAGGATTTTTACTGTAGGAGGAACACCTGGGAAATTCTTGCCCCCCCACCAAGACTTTGGGAAATGAGGAGTTACAAGATGATCAGAATGCTTTACTGATCAAAAATCTTCAGAAACAAGAAAATAACAGAAAAGACTGATGAGTTACTATCATTATCTTCTAAGCCCTTTCACAGAGCCTTTGTTTTGTTAGGGGCAACAATTGGGGGAAAAAAAGAGACACGCAGGCTTTGTTTTCTCAGCAGGAGCTGCTGTACATTTGGTACAATGGATATGGGTTGTTTTTTTTTTTTTCCTTTTTAAAAAATTAAGATATCCATTATCTACAGAGCAACCTTAGAGGGACAGATTGAGGATTTTAGAATTTCATGTCTCTCATAGCCAGATGGTCTTTACACAATTGAAGTTCCCTCCCATCATTCATAATTGCTTCTTATCACTACTATCATTAATGTTATTATTAAGAATAATGTTGAAATCATTTAAACCCCCATGTTGAATAGTCCTGTGGCTTTGCTCCCCACCTCCCAGTGCCCACTTTAATGGATCAGGCTTGTGCTCAGTAGGACTCTAGAAAATGCTTTCTCTTTTGATAACTTTAAAGAAAGTACACAAATTCTTGCTTCCCGTAGCAATTTATTTATAGTGGCTCTTACCACATCTTGAAGAGTAATGTTTGTTTCTTGTTTAATTAATATCTTTTGACCAGATACTTTTTGATACTATTTTTTGACCAGATACTTTTTGTTGTTGTTCTTGGGTTTGCTTGTTTTCAACTAAAGCATATTCATGATTCTTTTTCTTTTTCTTTTTTTTTTTTTGATTCTTTTTCTTTTAAATAAATGTTGTTTTTAATCATAGGATGATTCCACTGGATAAGTTTTATAGGGTCATTTTCAGGGGTGGAGCAGGGAAAGGTTTCTTAAAAATTGAAATATGACATCCATATCATTAGAGTTTTAAAGTTAGTAATGTGCTTAAGGCAGATTTTTTATGGTTAGCAAAGTTGAGATGTTCTGACACCCAAAGGATGCACAAAATGATAACTTTACATAAATGTATACGGTGCCCCCGAGGGGCCTCAGTTGTATTATGGGGTTTCTCACGAACAGTCTTGGCTCAGACAGAAGAACAGTGAAGCAAAGCTAAGTGGTTCTGTATGGGATGGGCTGTGCATGAGATGTATCACACTGCAAATAGAGGAAAATTTCAATTCCAGCTAGTTTACTATGAGGCGCAGAAATATGACATGGAACAAAATATCTAATGAAATGTTTATCTTCTTAAAAATGTTTCCTTAAAAGAACCATTGCATAGCTTTAAAATGGATAGACTATGGAACAGTCTGAAAATTATATGGTCTACAGCTTGGGAAAGAAGAATATACATAAACTGGAGAATGTAGAAAATTGGGTAATACGATGAGATTGACTGATTGGACCATTTCTTAAAGATGTGAATCAGCCCTGAAGTTCACCTCTTCTGATTTTCCAAACTGTACTTTCTTTTTTTTTTTTTTAATTTTGTTTATAAAGCACTTGCTTGTACTGATTCTGTAATTCCTGAAAGGCAAGAAGCAAATAATTATGAAGAAAGAGCTTCATGGCAGAATTCTAGCTGAGTCCCTTTTCCTATACAAGCAATTATACAAAATGCTTAATTAACTGTTGTCTATGCATGAGACAGTCTTGTCAAAATCAAGGATCCTCAAAGGAACAAAAAGAGTCTTCCCTCGTGAGCAGCACCATTGATATAGGATCTTTCCTGGCTAATTTCCCTTGGAGAAAATCTCATTTCCCCCATTATTTTACACGAAAAAGCGAGGTGCCTGTGTGGTTTCTAGATGAAATAATAAAATGAAATTTATTAATCTTTAGGAAAGATCAACTACAGCAATTTCAATAAATTAGGTGTATCCCATTGCAAAAATATCCTTCTGTGCTACTAACTTAAACAGTAATACTTTGCTATGGAGTATGTTATTTATTCAACAACTTCTATAAATCACAAGGGTCATAATTGCTATCATTTACTGAGAACTCACGCTAGGCACAATTCTAAATACTTTCCACATACTATCCCATTTAACCTCAAAATAAGGCTTCAAGTGGGGAATGTTCTTTCCTATTTTATGCCTACAGAAACAAAGGATCAGGTCACACTGAAAGTTGCAGAGCTACGACTGTAACTCTGAGTCATAGCACCTACTTGCAATTATTTATTTGAAATATAGAATGTGACTGTCCAGCAAAGAATTTTGAAGGTCAGTAATGAATACAGGTGCTTCCCAACTCTCTTCTTTACACATCGGCTTCCTTGCCAACGAATGTATTTCTGTATCAAATAAGACGAAGTGGCGGTCAGGGTATTCCACGACGCTTAAGTTTTATTTTTGCATTCACCTCTGTGTTGCTTCAGAATGTGAGATTCTAACCAGTGAATTTTGGTAAAAGACCAAACTGATTTAAGGGCCTCAGTACGACGATTTGGTATCTGTTTCTGTTCAGAATCATGGGTGAGATGAAATTGATGCCCGTCAGCAGATCCGCCATTGTGAGAAGATCTATCTTTTCGGAAACTGAGATATACAGACTCTTAATGTGGACAGTGATACAGAAAGCTAATCTGTTTCCAGAGGCTAATTATAAACAGGTGGTGGTTGGAGCCAAACCTCCAGGAATCACAAACCCATTCTGTTTGAGCTTGTTAATGCTTCTATTCAACTCCAGGAAAATGTGTGCATTCCACAGTGTTATGGGGAGTTTCAGGTTGGCTGATAAAAAACAGGTGATTTCCTCCGAAAAACTGACTCAAAGATAAAATAAAAGAACATAATTTGCTTCCTGTGTTAAAGGCCTGTCGTAGTTATAGGTGGATCCCTCTGGAGCAATGATGGAAATATCATCGTTTAGTGACATAAAGGGAGAAGAGTGTGGTGATATCCATGCCTGCCCAGGCTGAACCCAAGCGCTGAGGCTCCTTTCTTCTTCCTTAATGGAAAGTGCAATGGAATTTTTAACTTTGATCTGGGTGTTTGGCTGCTTCAGTGGAGGGCTCTTCAATGTCACATTTCATCTCAGCAACTAATGTCCACATCTTGTCAAATGGCCACCAAGACTGTCGCGCAGGGCTACCCCTGGACAAAGCCATGATTTCTGTACAAACTTGTGATACGAGGGTTTGGTGAACACGAGGCGACCAAACGAGCTGTCCCCACGTTAATATTAGAAGGGGCCGTCGCTCCCCTTAAAGAACATCTTGTTTTCTCTTCCCCAGAGGTCCTAGTGCTAAAGTTTTTTCCACCAAGCTCCTGGTTTCAATTCAAACTATCCTATCATTGTTTTTATGCCTTTAAAAACTGGTGGAACTCATTCTGAGAGTGAGACCCCGGAAGACGGAAACAGAGGCCTGTGTTTTCTTTTTGATTGTTTCCTTGCTGACAATTTCATTGCCACTGTCTTTCATATGGCTGACAAAACAAAAAACAAAAAACAAAAACCACACTGTAGAAATCACAGAATGCAGAAGTTCACTTGCACATGTTTTATTAATTAGATAAAAAGTACTTTGGGTAATGTTATGATTGCAGGATTGATTGAGATAAAATCAGTAAGTTCAGATCCTATACTTGGCAAGATATGGACCCTGCTGTTCACATGCCATTTCATTAAAAATCTATTTTAAAATTTAAAATAAATTCTCATCATCTTTGATTTCAAGGTTGTGACATTCGTTCATCTGTTTATATTGCACAGGACAAAATAACTTTTCACTCTGAATCCGTATAGTCTCAACTTTGAGTCTCCCTCAAAATACAAGAACATTAAGGTCCTCACCACAATAAAATAAGACCTTACTCTGCAGGCTATCTGCCACTGGATTACCACAAATTCAGGGATCAACTGAATAGGTTGGATCACTTTAAAATGTCACTGACCTAACGCCCAAAAAGTGCATCTTTTGGTGAGTGATGTCATTCTGAAGTAAGAAAACATCTTAAAAATGAACATTTCAGACCTCAATTTGCTCAAATAAATATTATTCCTTTCCAAGTAGCTATCCTGGAAAACAAAGCCCCAGGAATTCTACTGCTTAAAACATTTTGAGAATTGTCTTTAATCCATTCAAGTGCTAATAAAAAAACTGGCATCATTGTTTTTAGTCATATTTTCTTTTTTGACTCTAAATAGCATAAACTTTTTTTTTTTTTTGGTTGGGCAGGGGTGGGGGGAGAGGCATTGTTTCCCAAAGTTAAACATCAAAGGGCAAAGATTTGTTGACATCAGAGATATTAAAAAGAACAAGCTAATAGGCTTTTAGGACAATTCCAGGAAGGGAATTCCGAAAATATGGCTTAAGCCATGTCAGCAGAATTTGGAATGCTGTAAGGTTTCTCAAGGTGAGTGTGGTCGGGGGAGGGGGAGAACCATTCACCTTTCTTTTGTCCTGCCTCTTGTGGCCTAGTCTTGGCCCTGTCAGTGGCTGGCTTATGACCTTGGGCAAGCTGCTTTCCTCTCCTCATCTGTAAAATGATGCAAAGGACCACATGCCCTCCCACAAAGGGTCTTCCCAGCTCTCACATTCCAGGATAATGATACACAGTTCTCCAGACTTGGGTTAAAAGTCACTTTAGGCTACACCTTTAATGCATTAAGTCATATCAATGAATTGAGAATGTTTCTTCCATGGTGTCTTTTCTTCTCATGTTCTCCTATATTAACATTTAGAGCCATTTGGGGGCAAGAACAAAGTTTTTACTCAATTGAATTTGGGGTTTTGTAGACATTAAAAAATTTTTATTGCAGATCAGAGACTTTATCTAACTTGTGTGTGTGTGTGTGTGTGTGTGTGTGTTAGGGGGAGAGGGGAGATTGAAAGAGAATGTGCAAAGAACAGCATAATTTTGTTTTGGGTTGTTTTGTAAGCCACCCTTTTTTTCTTTTTATAGGGTTTTGATATTCTCAAACCAGATTCTTATGTCATAGGAACTTGTTATGTTTTTTTCTTTTTTCAGTCTACCAATATCCCTGATTCTCCTGATGACATTAATCTCATGTCATGATAGAACTGATCTCATCAACTATATTTTTTAAAAGCTTGGCCCTTCCCTTTCCTGATGGTATCTCAGGAGTTACTACCTTCAAGGTAAAATGATGGCTAAAAAATACTTCCTGTGAAATCCTGCCAATTGCAGGTATGTGCAGAACATGTCTAGTTCTATTTAGGGTCCCCCCTCCATTTCTTTCTTTTTTTAGTATCCTTGGACTTACAGCCTGGTCTTTTTCATAAGAAATGTCAGCAAAGTCTTTGAATTAATGAACTGTGAAGTGCTCAAAAAAAATACCATTTCAAAAAGTATCCTGCGTGGATATAACACTAATGGGAGGTGATCCTTGAGTTAAAACCAAATATCCCACTCTAACTAAAAAGAATTAAGATAACGACTGGCTGGGGCACAATCTCTTTGAACAAAGAGCCAGAGAGGAAGGAGAAGTGATGGGGAGTGGGGGAGGTCAGAACCAGGGTAGCAATCTGGGGAAATGTGTTTATGTTAGAGTCTCTTTAGCTCTGTTGAACAAATAATGGAATTATACAACCCCCTCCCCCGCATAAAAGATACCAGGTGGAAGGAAGCAAAGACAAGGGAGCAGGGGAGGTACGTTTACAAGGTTGATCAAATAAACCTAAATGTAAGGTCCTTGGCTACACCTAATGTAGGTTTTGTTTTCTTTTAATTTTGCTATTTAAAAAAATGCAGTGTAACTCCTTCAATCTTTTTGCAATTCTGCATGGTTGAACATTTGAAATGAGTTTGTGTATCACCCCCAGGCGCTGATTCAGACTTGATTGGGGCAAAGCAGACTGCATGTGCTTATTTTTATCCACGTCATTTGGGACGTTATGTCGCCAAAGGAACCAAAAATGTGCTGCTCTATTGCCAAATTGTCACCTATCCTTTGATCAGAAAGGGCGGTGATCCTCATCAACAAGTTGCGCGACCTTAGTGTAACAGCAATGTCAGGTCAACTTGAGAAAGTGAAGAGAGAGCCCTAAACACAAACAAAAAGAAACAACCAACAATCCTTATAATTATCTTCATCTGCTGCTTTTCCCTCTTTTGGCAAAGAAACACTCCATCCATTTGCAGAAATCGCCTGCGGAAACGTTACATCAAAACTAATCACAACGATTAAAATCAGCTTTTCTGTGCAAGAGGAGGGTAAAAGGAAGTTGGAGGCTGGAATAAGACTGTTTTTCCACCAAAAAAAAAAAATCTGGAAAAAAATTTCCTATATGTATATTTATCTATACGTCTATGTAGAGCTTTATTTTTGAAGGAGATCAATTGTCTGCCCTGTGATCAGTTAATTTGATTTAAGTTTTATTTTGGAGATTGATTTAGACTGGAGGTAGAGGCATGAGCTAATTGTATCCTGATCCTTGCCTTGAGGGGTTTCAAAGCCCTGGAGCAACTCTTCTCTGTATTTTGTTCTGTCTACCTTAGCCAAGCTATTGCATTTCTCTCTGGTGTGGCGAGCCGAGCAGATCGCTGGGAGAGAAATCGGAAAAGGGGGGAGAGGAAAAGGAAAAGGGGACTTGGAGAGAGACTTTGTGCTTCAATGTTTCAGGTAAGATCTGACGGTTTGGGTTTGTTATTATTTGCTAAGGAGGGTATGGCTGGGACTTTGGGCGCAACTCGCTTTTACGCATGTGCCAGGCATGGGGCGAGAGCGCGGCACACTCGCACACACACAGCCCGCCGCGGCGGCTCGGGAGCCGCTCGGACCGGCGGCGGGGCAGCGGCAGCCGCCTCCTCCGGGGCTGCTCTCGCTGCTCCTCGGCGTTCCTCCCGGAGAGGGAGCGGGCGCGAGCGGGGCGGAGCAGGCGGCAGGAGCGGCGCGGCCACCGGGGCCGCGGCGGCCCGCGTGCCAGGGCCGGGCTTCCGGATTTGGGGGCCCGGTTCCGGCTCTCGGAGCGGAGTGGTCGCGGCTCTCGGAGCCTGTGCCAGCGCCGCCCGTCCGCCCGCCACTCGCGCGCCAGCCTCCCCGGCGGCTGCTTTGCAGCCGCTCTCCCCCCCCGCGCTCCCTCCCCCGCCCTCCTCGCCCGAACCGCGCGCGTCCCTTTCTTCCCCTGCGCCGAGCTCCGCTCCCGCAAACCGGCCCCGCCGAGAGCCTCCGAGCGCTGGGCCCTTCGGGGTACGCGGGGGCGGCGGCGCCCGCGGCTCCGCTCCTGCCAGGGGGCACCGCCGGCGCCTCCCCGCATCAGCCTCGGCGGCGCCCCCGGACACCCCGTGAAAGACGCCATTGTGGCTGCCGAGTGGATTGGGTCCCGTGGCGGTTTTTTCTTCCCCCGGTACCCGGGCGGGACCGCGCCGCTCCCCTTTGTGAGCCGCGCCGGGTGCCCAGCGCTGTCCGCCGTCCGTCTCCGGCCGGGCTGATCCGGATTCGCCGCCTCCGCCCACCCGGGTGCCTTTAAAGCCCCCTCCCACCACCCCCTCCCTTTTCCAGCCCCCCCGCTTTGGGTTCAAACGTTTCATTTATTTTTTAAAAAGCTCTCATTCCTCTTCCTCCCCACCTCCTCCCTTGATAAAGGGCATGGCACGTGCTCCGGATTAGAACTCTCCTTGGGAGGCGGGGACCGGGGAGGGGGCGCCGGGGTGGAGGAAGAATGTGAGCGCTGCAGGTAATGGCTGTGGCTTTGCAGCGCTCGCCTCTGCTCCGCGGTGCCTGCAGCGCAGAGTCCGGAGCCCGCATCGTTCCCTCCCCTTCTGGCGGCCGAGGTTCCCTTAAAGGGACAGAGTTTCCTGGCCGCCTCCCCTCTCCGCCGTCTGAACCGGCGCTTGGGGCACGGAGGTGGGCGGGAGGGATGCAGTTTGGCTCCTTTCTGACCTCTTCCCCACCCACCCCCCGCCAGCCCACCCGCCCCGCCGCCCTTCTTTACTGAAATTGTGAAGTGTGCTTCCTCGCCCGCCCCCCAGAGGGACTTAACTGGAAAATAGAGTTCGCGCCTCCTGGAAAGTGAACCGGGTGGGGGGCGCGTTCTGGTGAATTTGCGTGAAAAGTGAGGTCGAGCCCCCAAAACATCCAGGAAGAGGAGACGGGAGCCGTGGTGCAGGAATCCCTTACCTGGACGCGTGCTCCGCGCCGCCGCCCCGAGTACCGCAACTTGCTAGCTAGCGCGGGTCGATGGTATCTGCCTTTGTGCTTTCGAACACTTGCACTTCCGTGGAAATGATTTTCTGGTATCAAAATGTTTTCACCGTGACTGTGCTTCGGGGGCCGGCTGGGCGGGAGCCAACTAAGTGAGCAAAGTTGGATGTCGGCTTTGTGCGTGGAGAAAGGCACGCAGGAACTGTCCAGTATCCCTATGCCATTGGCTTCCTCGCTCAGAGGTGCACCGCAGTGGGCAGAAGTAATTTGGTACAAACGCTGCATTACCTCTAAGATCATAGAATGCGCTGCTTTCAAGCAAATCCTTGACGTGTATGTGTGTGTGTGTGTGTGTGTGTGTGTGTCCGTGGTGGAGCTGGGAGAGACATAACAGTTTAACATACTCATTCTTTAAGAAACGTTTGCCTTCTGTTTTCAATCAACTAAGCTGGCAGCTAGAGATACAAGTTTATTTGAGAATACCCTCTGGGTCCAAGCATGCTTGGATTGTTTAGCAAATTAAAAATGAGCAAAATGCTTTTACCTTCTCAGCAGTAGACTCCTTAAGAGACCTCCTGTTTTGTGTGTATGTGTGTGTTTTTTAGAGAAACATTTTCTATGTGTATCTCAAATGCGTTTTTGATGGGGAAAAGGAGAAAATAAAAGAGTTTTAAAGGCTGAGGCTGATGCCATCGAATGATTCATTAAATCTGATTTTACATCAAGGCATTTACCTGCATATATGGGAATCTGTGGAAACTAATCCCTAATCTACTTGGTGAATTTGAAATAGTGGTGGATCCATTTGTCTCCCGGATAATGGGCAACGTGCCGATCTATTCCTTGTGTTTATGTTTGTGTGGCAGTTGGAGTACCATGAGGGGCTGGTGTTCAGAAGACTGCACACTGACTACAACAGTTAGGCTCAGGAGTCCTGCTGCTGCTTGAATGGAAAGAATTGTTAGCAATTGTTCTGATGACAGTAGGTTTCGTGTTTAGTAATTAGGTTGCAAAGGTGATTGTAGAATTTTAAAACTTTGCATCCCAGAGAAAACTTCATTGGTTTATGATTATAAAAAGAAAATCACTCATTAGGCAAAAATATCATACATTTGCTGGGAAGGAAGTTTGAAATGAATCGAGCGTGAATGATAGTTGGCAAAAAATCTCCCACCACAGTATTCAAAATGACTGCAGTGATTTTGCTGTGTTAATTTTGCCTGAAGCCCAATATAAAGTTCTCTGACACACACTAGAGGTCTCTCTTCTAGCTGTAAGATATTCATGTTTGTAATTCTTTGCCAGGGCATGCATCGTAGGGTGGGAAATGATAGCTTGGTTCAGACTTATTTAAGTAATAGTGATTTACTGGCCATTTACATTACTCTGATGTGAGGTATTTATTTTGGAGAATATTCAGTAATTATTGTACAAATTATACCACCTAAGTACTAGGAAAGTTACTGTAATGAGACTTCTACTACATGATGATGAAAACAGATTATTCAATTTGTTGAACAGCATTATGGACCTTTTGGCATACAATTATTTATCCAGAGCAATTTGGTTTTAAATGTAAAAGTAATTAGCAAAAGATGTATTATATTGGAGAACTTTCTGAGAATTAAACTTTCATTTACCTCTAGGTTTAGGAGTAAGTTGCTTGCACAAATGCTATTTCGTCTTGACATTTCTAAAATCAGAATATTGTTTTCTAATGCTGAAATGTGTTGTTTTCTGCTAAGATATTTTCATTTACATTGCTTTGAGTCATTCAAAGGATGTTTGTTTGTGAACCATCAGTTCACCAAGGCTTTTATTGTTTTGTTTGTTTGGGGGTTTTTTTGCGTGGGTTTTTTTTTTTGGTCACACCACGTGACTTGTGGGATCTTAGTTCCCCAACCAGGGATAGAACCCTGGCCCTCGGCAATGAAAGCACAGAGCCCTAACCACTGGACCGCCAAGGAATTACCCTCACCAAGGCTTTTATTTAGTTGGATCTTAAACTGCATTTCTGAACCTTCTTTGGGACTGCAATTTATAATTTCCCAAGCAAGTGAAGCTTTTATTTTCTTTATCTTTAGGATGAACCATCTTGGGGGGAAAAATGAAATGTTTGGATGCAAGCATGTATGCTTATTTTAATAACTCATGCAGAAGTGAGGAAACGTTTTTAAAAATTAACGCAGAAGTGTGAAACAATTCAGTTTTCTTTGGCACTGTAATAGTGTTCTGGTTTGTCATTCATAAAAACGTACTAGATGTAAATCACAGTTATGCTTGTTGATGACTTTGGTTTGAGATAATCGTGCAGAGAATGAAACAGAGAGATTATCCTTTAAGAATAACAAGCCAGTATTCATCAAGTTCATTCATTCAACAAATATTTATTTGTGCCTTCTGTATGCAAGGCACTGTGCTAGATGCCAGAGAGATACGATGGTGAGGAAAAGTATGTAGAGTCCCCAGTCTCCTGGAATTTGTGATTCAGCTAGAGAGACAGACGTTAATCAAACAGTTGAACAACAGACAGAGAATAGTGCTTCGAAGGAAAAGAAACTAACCAAAGAGGGGCAAAATTGCCAAGACTGGGGTCAGGGTTCTGAAGGAAGTGTTACAGACTGAGATCTGAGTAAGTGATGAAGAAGCAGGGCAGGAGAAGCAGAGAGAGAACAGGAAGTAAGTTCCCGGCAGAGGGAAGAGGGAATGGCATTTGCCAAGCAGGGAGAGGCATGACAAAGGGAGAGGAACTCAAGGATTAACTAGCTTGAGGTGAGAGAAGGAAGAGGAAGTGATGAGAGAGCAGGTTGCAGGGAGAGACCTCTAGTCTTAACTCTAAGAGCAGAGTGAAGGGACTTGGCCAGTATTGGCAGGAGGGCAACAGTAACACAATCAGACTTGTGTTTTGCAAGGATAATTCTGATGTCATCGTGGGCAGTGAATAGAGGAGCCCAGGGTGGATGAAGTATAGCCCTTGGAACGCTATTACAGTTGTCCAGGCAAGAGAACGAACAGCTGGGGTTAGGGCAGTGGCAGGGGAAACAGAAGGATGGGAGATCTATTTACAAAGTGAAATTGACAGAATGTAGTAAAGGATTGGTGATGCCTAAACAAGGAGAGAGAGAGAGAGATGTCAAGTGGACACCTAGGTTTCTGACACGTTAATAACTGAATGGCCACTGGGATTCTGCAGACTGCATAGATTTTGTGTTTTTCACTTTATTTCTGGTAGCCAGAATGAGGAGTAATGACAAGCCTCATTCACATCCTGTGTAACTGAATTCAATGGGAATTTGTTCACCAGTTGTGTATGGGGCACCTAGTGTGTCAGGCACTGATCTCCCTGCTCTTGTCCTGTTGTCCAAGACGCCTTTTCATTTATGAACTGCACCGCAAAGTTTCATTTCTCCAGTTCCAGCTAAGTTGGAATTCATCATTTGAATAGGCCAGTGTTTAACCTTCTGAAACAAAAATCAGGTCTGTGCCTTATAGTGCAAATTAATTGTGCTTAAAAATATTATAAACATAAATTAAATGACTATAAAAATGAACTGCTCAGTCATGCTTTCTAAAAGCCCATTTACATACAAATAACTGGCACAATTATTCTGAATTACTCATTGGAAAAAAAAAACTTTTAAGGACCGTAACACAGTAAAGTTTGTTTGGTCCGACTTGAGTCTACTCAGCTCTGCTTTCTCCCAGTTAGTTCGATTTTAGTATGTTTGTCCTTCCCATGTCTCTAACTTTTTGTACTGATGCTTGGCTAATCTTGTCTCAATGCAACATTTTCTTACTTTTCTTAAGTGGACATTGTTTTTGGTATTTCTAATATCTTGTCCATTCTTTCCATTTGTTCTTATTTTTCTAAAACTTTTCCCCTCACATCTGGCTTCACAGACATGTATAACAATAGGGAAATAGTGTTTTGGTGATTACTCAACACCAAAAGAGCACTAGTTGATGAATAATTGATTAATTTTATTTGTGGTTTGTTTTTTTTTTGGCTGTGTTGGGTCTTTGTTGCTGCGCACGGGTTTTCTCTAGTTACAGCAAGCGGAGGCTACTCTTCGTTGCAGTGCGTGGGCTTCTCATTGCGGTGCCTTCTCTTTTTGGGGAGCACGGGCTCTAGGGGTGCGGGCTTCAGTAGTTGTGGCACGTGGGCTCTAGAGCACAGGCTCAGCAGTTGTGGCGCACAGGCCCAGCTGCTCTGCGGTATGTGGGATCTTCCGGGACCAGGGCTCGAACCCGTGTCCCCTGCATTGGCAGGCGTATTCTTAACCACTGCGCCACCAGGGAAACCCTGATTAATTTTAAAGTAATCTAAAATGAGGCATTCAGTTTTTCTTTCAACATCAAAACTTATTAGAAAGAGGATTTTGGGGAAAAAAATCTTCCATGAATGCTTTATAATTGCTTTTCCCCTTTCTGGTTCTACTCCTTCTAGGAAATTTCCAAGAAATTTGGGTTTTAGTTATTTCCAGGAAACAATTTGAATATCACTCTCTGTATTGGCGTTTGAGATACAATTGCAATCCCATAAGATACTTTTCTTGGTGGTTCTCCTATGGGTGGCCCTGAGGGCAGGCTCTGGTTGGAAAAACATCTTCATTTTAGCCAAGTCACCTGGGGATCTATTTCTTCTGTATATATGGGAATGATTAATATCTCTCCAACCTGCCTTATAGGATTTTTGAGAGGAAAAATAAGAGTACATATGGCAAACTGATGTGCAAATAAGTAGCATCAAGCAACCCTAAAGGGAAGTTTTTCTGAAGGCCCTCCCCCCCCCCGCCAAATTCTGGCCCCTTGCTACAAGTAACAGAGGCCAGTCTGAACTACCTCACTGAACCCCCAAAACAACCCTGTGCGGCAACCCCATCTCACAGGTGAAAGAACTGAGGATTCGAAAGATCACGTGACCTGCCTGAGGTCAAAGTCTAGGCTAGTGGCATAGAGCAGGGATTGTAGCCCAGCAGGCTGACAACAAGCCCCTAATCTGCCATTAGGCACTTTTTTGGCCCTTCACACTTCTGGTTCTTTCTGTCCAGTAGATAGCATCTTAGCACTTTCACAGGTGCTTTCTTCTCTGCCACCAGCTGCTATTCCTCCTCTCCTCTCTTCTTCCCTCCCTCACCCCGACACCCACCCTGGTGTCATCTCCCCACCAGCACCCTCCCTCTAACACTAAGAGTGAGAAAAAATAAAAAGCAGTTTGAGGTTGGTGCTGTCAGACATCTGAATTGCTCCCAAGTTCGTGCTGAGCAAACCCATCACTCTCACATCTGTCATGCTGACCAATATACGGATTTGTTTTTCATCCAATGAGAACTGACAACGATGCAGGTCTTGCTATACCAATGCTGCTATTAAGAAGGAGAGGTATGAACTGAAAAGAAAGTTAACTAGATAGATTTCAAATGCTTGCTAGAGGAAGGGATATTCTTCCTGATAAATCTTCCCAAAGCATCTACTCCTATCATCAGTTAGTTTTGTAGCACTTTCACTTTGCTGGAAATCTGCTTATAGAACAGAAAATGTGTGTGAAACAGAAGATCCATACTGTGTGGAGGGGGGCGGGAGGCTACATTGGTCCATGTTATCCACACTTCTCTCTTCTACCTACTACCACTACCCCATGTTCAAATGCCACTCCCAACTCTTCCTAATTCTATTGTCTTGAATAAACTAATTAAATTTCTCTAAGCTTCAGTTTTCTGAGCTGTAATTGAGATAGTAATAGTCACTATAAATGAGGTAATAATATGAGACAGTTATAAGTGAGATAATAATAGATTCTAGGGTTGTTCTGAGGTTTGAATTAGATTTTATGGGAAGTACATGCCTGGCACATAATAAGCACTCAGAAAATATTCCTATAATATTATTAAGAGCAGGAACTATGTTTATTCATCTTTGCTTCCTCAATTCCTGTTACAGTTCCTGGCACACAGGATAAGTGCTCGATAAATAATTGTTGGGTAACGTGAACACAGAATTTCAGCGAAAGCAAGAATAAAACCAGCTGGTGATTGCAATTCCCTGTAAGTACTTTTTGCCTTTGACAGGAGGGTCCAGGTTCTGCCAGATGCCCTTGCCGAAGAGTTATGGGCTTTTCCTAACCAATTAGGTCAACCATTTGGGAGCAGACCAAATCTGATCTGGAGAAGTATTCATGCTAACTAGGACATTGCTTCCAAGATGTCATTGGTTTACCTTCTGATGACTCACATGAAGGTCCTATGCGCAGTTGTCATGAGCTTTCCAAAATATGCAGACGTGTAGAGCTGATGCTGTGAAGTGATGATGCCACTAAGTTCTGAACCCACAATGGGAATCGGGGAATTTGTTTATTACGCAGCAAGGAAAACATCGGAACTGGTCTGATACCCATTCCATCCAGCAGATGGCAGCGCTACACATTCACAAGCCAGTTCTCGGAATAGCCTCTGGTCTTTCTCTTAGCTTCTCACTATTGCCCCACCTTCAGTGGAAAAGGAAGTCTGAGCCAACTTTAAAAACCTCCTTCGGCTCCTCCGCAGGAATAACTGGGCAGCTGGAAGAATCTGCACCTCGGAGTTACCCATTTCCCCCTGTGCTGTGAGAAAGCAGATACCGGGGTCTGTTAGAATCCACTCGCTCCCACAGATAAGCACAGAGTCTGTTTTGTTTGCTTAAAGCAAATCAGTAGAAGGAATGGAAGTGTTATGTGCAACTGAAGACCCACGTGTAATCCTCTAGGTACGGTAGTGAAATGAGCTTTGGTTTTTGAGTCGCTTAGAACTGTGGACTCACCGTTAGCTGTGTGACCCTAAACCTTGGCTTTATTATCTGTACAAATAAGGATACTGACAACCACCTCAGAGGGTTGTTGTGAGAATTACATATGTAACACCAGTACAGTGCTTCTACGTGCCAGGCTGTTTTCCAAGGACTTTACAATGTAGTATCTCTTCGAATCCTCATCCATCATTCTAGAGGGCAGTATTCTTGGTATCCCTGTTTTTGAAATGAGGAAATCAAGGCAGGGAGAGATTAAGTATCTTGCCCAAGCTCACATATTGGTGAGTGGGAGAACTATAGGATTTGAATGATGCACTCAGACCTCAGAGTCTGTGCTCTTAGCTCCCAGGCACTACTGTCTCTTGTCAATAATGATTGTTACCAATAGCCAATAATTATTAAGTGCTTTCCCTGTGCTAGGAACTTCACGTATGTTAATGCCTCTCAGCCACCCTAGAAGGTGGATTCTATTCTATTACTTGCCCCACCTTATCAAATGAAGAAAAAAAGTGCCCCACTCCGTAAGAAACACAGGAAAACAAATTAATGGTGAGACTGTAATATGTTAAAGCACTAAGTGGTGAGTCCTACTGTAATTGTCACAGTGATTTAGAGATAAGAGAAATTAACAATGAAAGTGTATGGGGCTATGTTCCAACTGTATATGATAAGGCACGTGGAAAAATGTTAAATGTCTTATCCTTTAAATTTTCCATCAGGGCCCTTAGGTATTTATAGCCTCGGAATCCTTTTCAGAAATGGTGAGTGGCCAGCAAAGATTGGGGTTGGCCCCACTCCTGTTTAGCACTGCTTTCCTCCGCTGAGAGTCATGGCTCATTATTTTATGAGGTAGGAAGATCCAGGTGCTTTGCTAAATGGCCATTGCCTTCCTCTCATACATGAGGGCCAGCTCTTAGCACAGTTCATTTGCCTGTGAGTTCCAGGAACTCACAATGGTGAAGGAAATTCACCTGCAACATGAACTCACTCAGCTTCTCCCTGATGAGAAACGCCATTCCAAGTCTGGGACGGAAGAGAGGTTTTAGAAACCAGAATATAGTGACTTTGGACTCTACTTTCTATAAGATGCTCAAATGAAGTTTGGGAGAACAGACAGCTCCTTTAGAATGAGGGCCAAGTTTTTAGAATGAAGGCTTCCTCAGTGGCTGACAGTACTATGTTTCAAAAATCCAAAATATCTGAGAAGTGGACCATTCTAAGGTTGCAAAAGTCAAACTAGCTATATAAGAACTGCAGGATCACCACTCCAGTGGTGATCATTCGTAGAAACAGCCACAGGGTTCATGATCAATGGTGTCACGGGGACCCCACCAGTCATGTATATTGCTGGGCACTGAGCCAGGGCTGAGTAAGTGAAAGATAGGATAGAAGTTCTACAAACTTCCACCTTAAGAAATCAGGGACATTTCTTATCACTTTTTTTCTTCCAAATAAGCCTTTGTGCTCATGCAGATCTTTGCATAATGTTATTCTTTCATTTCTGATTTGTCTTTATGTCTAAATGCATTAGAAACTAAGAATATTTCTAGCTAAAGCACTCAAAATCTCAGTCATTCGGCTCTGCATAATTGTTCAAGGGGTCTTCTTTGTTTCTTTTTCTCTCTTAAAGAAAATTGAGTCAAATGCATTTTTAGATTTAGACTTAGATTCAAATTTTTCTTTTGAAAAGATGCACCCAAATTCCTTTTATAGTCATAGTTTGTTTTTTCATTGTACAGTTGAAGCATTCACATATCCGAGTTATTTTTGACAGCCCTTCTGCAAACTTTAAGTGTATGGTAAACCTGTTTCCAAATTATTCTGCTAAGGAGTACGACAGATACACATTTTATCACTTGAAAATTACACCTTTTGATAAATTTCTACGTTAACGCAGTAACCATTTATTATGGAAGTGCACAAAGTGCTTCTGAGCTGATCTATTTCTAAAGCTCTTTGCAAATAATTGCTTTTAAAATCAGTTTTAAATATGAGTTTATATAGCCACACATATAACACAGATACTTTGGCTCAGTTTTGGGGTGATTCAGTAGCTGATGACCCAGTTTCCATATGATATATCTTCTCTTCTCATTTTTCATTGCTGTCTGCCTTTTGGCCTCGTAATTACTTTTTGGTACCCCCGTCAAAGGATGGAGAAGGGGGAAAAACAAGGAAATAAATTTCAAATTCGTTTCTCTTTCTTTCCCACTCCCTCACACAACTTGACAAAGTATGTTGGTGAGGAGTCAGCTCTTGATTCCTGCTAACGGAGAGACATAACAGAAAGAATAATCCAAAGGAATCGGTGATCCAGAGTCATTTTTATTAATAGTTTGATGTGACTTGTAACTAGGCTAGGATTAAATTTTGCAGTCTTCACGCGCACATTTTCTTCTCCATTTCAACTTCTGCCGTCTTGCTATATTATTTCAGCATTAATGTGGGTGACCGAATGCAACCCTTAATGAGTAGTCTTTCCCAATTATGAACATGAATCAGTCTTTTCCAAAGTATTTTCTAGCTCAGTGGTTCTGGGCTTCAGTTTGCAGCAGAAGCGCCTGGAGAACTTGTTAAAACACAGATTCCTGGCTCCACCCTGAGTTACTGATTAGACAGGTCAGGTGTGAGGCCTGTGTAGGTGCATTTCTAACAGGTTCCCAAAGGCCGCTGATGCTGCCGTTCTAGGGACCGCAGCTTGAGAATCTCTGTTCTTGGAAACAGTCGACCCTAGAGATACTCCCGGAGGGAAATAAAAAGGCTTCATCAGTCGCGTAAATTTAGGAAACAACGTCCCTTCTCTTGAAGTCTTTTTAAGTATTGTAGAGATTTGTAGAAGGCTTGCAGTACGTGAATCAGTTTTTAACTCGTGTTTTCTAAACTTATTTGACCATAGAGCCCTTCCTTCTCTTGGTACCAATCAACTCAGAATGACTGTTCCTGCAGCACGGTGGTGCCTCCCTGGTGCCTTGATGGCTACACTTCAATACCTCCCACCTTCCACTTCCTGTTGGCAGCCACCTGCCGCGGACACAGCTAGGACATTTTCATCACTCGGCACCTCTCCAGCTCGGCAGTCTCCCACTCAGCTTTCTCCTTTTGACCAGAGTATCTCATCCTCCTACTGACGCCCACTCAACCTGCTTTTGACACTCCCCCACTTCCTCTTTTCCCACCTCTCTGATCTTCCCTGTCTTCCTCGTCATCTCTCCCTCCTTATCCAGCCCAGGCTCACTGGCACCCTTACTTTCTCCCTTGTCTTGCCCTCTCTGTCATCTCCACCTTGCCAACACTCAGTCCTGGGAAACCTTTCTTTTGCCACACTTTGGACCCTGGGAGCCCAGGTGACACTGGTAGAATGTCAAATAATTCTTCTCATTGGTGCCATTACACAATCATTCAGCCAGCTGAGGCTTCTTTGGATTTTACTGGGCCAGGCACTACCCTAAGTTTTAGAAATACAGCCACAAGCAAGGCTGAAAAGTCTAAGGTCTCATGGAGTTTACATCCTATCGAGGGTGAGTAAGAACTGAATCAGATACGATTAAGTGCTATGCAGAAAATTAAAACAGGGTGGTCAAGCGAGACTTCCATCAAGAGGTGACACTGGAGCAATCGTGTTATCTCAGTGTGGCTGGCGCTTTGATATTGCATGGCAGTCCCCAGTCCACTTCTTTTTTTTTTTTTTTAATTTATTATTTTTGGCTGCATTAGGTCTTCGTTGCTGCACGCGGGCTTTCTCTAGCTGCGGCGAGCAGGGGCTCCTCTTCGTTGTGGTGCGTGGGCTTCTCATTGCAGTGGCTTCTCTTGTCGTGGAGCACGGGCTCTACGCACGCAGGCTCAGTAGTTGTGACGCACGGGCTTAGTTGCTCTGTGGCACGTGGGATCTTCCCGGACGAGGGCTCGAACCCATGTCCCCTGCATTGGCAGGCGGATTCTTAACCACTGTGCCATCAGGGAAGTCCCCCCAGTTCACTTCTTATCTCATTGCCCCATGGAGGCTCTTCTGGGTCTTTTTACTCTTCTTAAATTACAAAGCCATCCCCGCTTATCAGGAAAACTGGCCTCATGATTTACTGAGAAGTCATCCACTCCCATCCGTGGCTCTATGAGGCATCTCTTCCATCCCCACTGTCCCTTCCTCAGTGTCTGATTCTTCCTCTCTCCACTAGCCCCTTCCCCTTAGCTTTTAACCACTAAACAATCCATCTGTTTGTGTCCCCACAAAATTCCCAGTTTCAAGCCCTAACTCCCAATGTGACTGTATTTGGAGGTTGGGCCATTATGGAAGTAATTAAGGGTAAAGGAAGTTGGAAGGTAGGTCCTGATCTGATAAGATTAGTTTCCTTATAAGAAGAGACACCAGAGAGCTCGCTCTTTCCTCTGGAGCTCAAAGAAGTCATGTGAGCAACAGCTAGAAGGGAGCTGTCTACTATCCAGGAAGACAGCCCTTATCAGAAGCCAAATCAGTCAGCACCTTGACCTTGGGCTTCCAGCCTCTGGAACTGTGGGAAATAAATTTCTGCTGTTTGAGCTACCCTGTCTATATAGTATTTTGTTATAGCAGCCTGAGCTGACTAAGGCGCCATCCTTCATCGTGAAACAGAAAACTCCCTGCTTCATGCTTCTGCCTCCCTCGCCTCCCCTCACCGCCAGCACACAGCCACTTCTGCACACACCCCACCTACCACAATCTGGCTACTCACACCTCCTTCCTTCCTCTCCTCCCTCGCAGGTTGTACTTTTCAGATCACCTTTTATTTTCGTGCGTGCTCCTGTGTCTTTTCAAAATGGAACAGCGTTGCAAAGCCTAGGATGTTCTAGAAGGCTTTATTTTTAACTTCTCTTGGGATCAGAACGTCTGTAGTCTTCCTGTTCTTCATGCCACTTAATTGTCCTTAAACACCAGATTTAATCTCTGCTTGTCCCCCAGCCGCAATCCTATTTCTCAGCGAAGTTCCCTTTTTTCTTATTTCCTCACCTGAATGTTTTTGCAAACAATTTAAGGAAATAGGGAGTAGTTATTGTTCGATTTTGTATTTTTCTACATCAACACTATTGGTTTTCTGCCACTTTCCAACTGAAATGGTAATAGCCCTAAGTAGGACTGGAAATTTAAAAGTCAAGACTGGGAAGATGGTTTCTTCTTTTTAAGGAAACTTTCCCTGAACTCTGTCTTCTCTTTTAAATTTAATTAGAATTCCATCACGCATTGCTTATTTAGTGGAATATTGTCACAGTCGCATGCCCCAAAGGCACTGGATCTCTGGGGGAAAGTCAAATGTCACTACTTCCTCAAGTCGACCTGTGGCTTCCAGACCCCAGTCACTCTCTCTGAGGGAAAGGTGATAAGAGGTAGAGCTGAGGCAGGATCAGGTTATCTCACTTCACTGCTGCCGTGGATTTCCTCCAAAGCCTCCGTGCTGCTCATGGAAAGTTCCTGGGTCTACTCCCATCACATCCGCAAAGGGAAAGCCAAAAATTCGTATCTAACCTGGCAGTGATTTAAGAGTAACCCCAAGGTTCCACAGGGCATGGAAGAGCAGCAGTCAGGGAAGGGGGGATTAAGTGAAACAATGTCTGTAAAGCACTTTGCATAATGCCTGGCATGTGGTAAGTGCTCAGAAAATGGTAGTTATTATTATCAACACCATTGTCATCCTAAGTATCTCTGTGGCTCACCATACACACATGCACACCTATAGACACATATATACATGATATGAGTGAGGATCCTCTCTGGCTTTACATGGAACCTATGAGTCTTGAAGGAACTCAAGATGAAGTTGTGAAGCTCTCGGTGGAGATCTGTTACCTGCCACCCATTATAGTTGCCTAGAGGGCTGGTGAAATATGGCTGAGTTCTGTGCCAAAAGAAGGGGCATAGAGCAGACTAGTCCCTTCTTAACCTCATCAGAGTTACTTGGTTACAAAGAGTCAAATGGCTAGGCAAACATGGCACATGGGAAGGAATGCACCGTAGGTTCTAGGATGAGGGGATGACATAAATTGGGAGTGAGGAAGTTCGAGGTGCGACTGTGATACACAGCAGCGGGGAAGTGGGAAAGGGAAAGTGAACAGAAGTTGTCTCAGCTCCCGGGCTGCCTGTGAGCCTTCAAGTAGCAAAATGCCAAGGCAACAGGGAAGAATCTGCCATGGGAAGAATCCACGGAGTTGGGACTGGGCCGAAAAGGGCAAAGGAGGTTCTGGTGCAGAGAAAGTGTATTTTCAAAAATCCAAGCTATACAATTAAGATAATATTCTCTCTGCTGTGGGCTATGAACACCTAACTAATCAGCACCTTGTTGTCAGGCGCTGTGGGGCTCCAGGGAAGGCAGAGCCTTGGCCCCAGGTGCTTGGAATCTTGGGGGAAACAAGATCTATGATGGGGGGTGCGCTTGTAGGGGGAGCATGTGAACAGAGAGCTGGAGGCTCAGGGGAGCCGGCTGGGAAGGCTCGCTGGAGGAGGCGACAGTGTAAATAGGCCTTAGAGACGCAGAGGCACAGCACGACAGGCTGGGACAGTAAAGTGAACCAGAGATGAGTATGCAAAAATAATTTCGAAGGCTGCTGAGGGCTTAGCCCAAAACTGGGGTTTGGGGAGGAAAGCAGTGGCTCCAGTGGCCTCTTCCTGTTCTCATCCCATCCTGCTCTGTGGTCTCTGAGTGTTGACCACTCTGGAACCTAACCCTCTGACCCTGCTGTCCTCTCTGCCCATGTCCCCAAGATTCCTCTGCAGATGCCTCCTTTTTATTCTGTCCTTTCTTCCGAGGGAACCTCACGTCCCTTGACTTCAGTACGAACGCGTAGTGACTCCCCTCTGCTTTGCCCCCTCTGCCTCTAACTGCCTGGCAAACACACCCATCCGGCAGCCAGCACCCTCTCACGGGGTCTCAAGGGGAGCTCATCACCTTCCTGGTCTCCCAAACGCTTCTCCCTCCCACCCAGGTGCTCAGTAGAGAATCTTCATGATTTTCCTTCACGCCTTCCTTTCCCTCGACTCCCGCCTAGACATACGCAGACACACACGCTCTGAGTCATCAAGGTCTGTTATTTCTACCTCCTAAAGGTCTCCCTGTGCATCCTCGCCCCCGCGCCCACCCTTGCTGCATCACCCCTGTTCGTCATCTTTCACGTGACCTTTGCAGCTCCGTCCAGCTGTCTCCCTGCCACCACACTTTCTGAACCGCTCCCCACCTACGCAGCTCCTTCAGGCTCACACCAAAACTCTTTTTAAAACCCCAATCCAGAAAATTAGGGTGCCAAACTCTATTTTAAAGGAAACTTCACCTCTCTCTGTGCATGTGTGTGTGTCGACTGTGTAATCGCCGAGCAGCTTAGGGGTTCAGAACTCGGGGGCCGGAGCCCCATAGTCTGGTCCAAAGTCCAACTCAGCCACGTACCGACCACGAGACCCAGAGAAGCTTCTTAACGCTTCCTCACCTGTGAATAGCTCTGTCTACAGCAAGGAGTTGTGGTGAGATTACGTGAGGAAAGCTCTCCATGCAAGACTCATCACGCCTGGTGCAGAGTTAGCCCGCGGTCACGGTAGCCACGATGAGAGAGAGAGAAAGAATAAGAAGTAAATACCATAATGTTATCCATGTTTATCTCTGGGCCATTAAATTTTTATTTTCTAATTTTTACTTTTCTGTATTTTTCCAACGTTCTGTGATAACCATGAAATCCTTTTATGACCATTAATCTGATCTTGTCTTTGGAAATTACACGATGTTACACCCTTAAGATTGTTCAGTATCCTCCCACCGTCCACAGTCTACAACCCAAAGCCCCAGGCTGGCCTTGGGAGTCCTGCGCCACCCACCTAAGCTCCACTCCCACCGCCCCCCATCACCCCAGGCTTCAGCCTCTCCAGCCTTCTTTGTGTCCAAATGCTGTGTCCTGCCATCATCTCCTCTTTTTATTGTGTCCTTTCTTCCCAGGGGCTCTCATCTCCTGTGACTCAGACATACCCAATAGCCCCCTGTTCACCGGGGGAGACACAGTTCAGACCTCAGCTCCCCCGGGGGCATCCGTTTCTAACTCTGGGCTGCCCAGCAGCATCACACCCCACCCACTGGAGCAAGTGCTCCCCAAGGCTGAGGGCTGGGTCGCAGTCCTGTTGACATCTCCAGATGTCTGCAGGATCCCCAGATGTTTGAAGACGGGTGGAAGGAGGGAATTGTGAGGCTATTCCAGGCGGAGCTCTCCACACAAGACTCGTCAGGAGGGCATTTTTGAAGATTTTTTGAGTCAAAGGACAAGATGCTAAATGTCCCGTTTTAGAAAGAGAAGAAGGCAAAATAGTTTGCAAAGTGGAAAATGTGGGGAGGCCAGAAAGATGAGATGAGGCTTTGCTCTCAGGTGGACTGGCCCTGCCGCTCCCGGTCCTGGGCTCCTGCCGAGCCCTGCCCCCCTTGGGCCCAGGGACCCCCGCCAGCCTTGGGCAGGTACTAATGTCAACCCACCTTACTGACAGGACTTGGTCACATGGCTGACTGCTAAGCAGGAGTGATATGATTCAAACTAGATACATCTGACCCCCAAACGAGGGCTGCTATCTAAGCCTTTCACACCCTAAATGGCCCCCAAAACACCTTCAGAACAGAAACACCAGGGGTGTTAAAGAAAACAGGAAGGTGTGCTCAGCCCTGGAGTATTCTTGCAAGCGTACTTTAAGAAAGTCTTAAGGTTACCCGAAAAACTGAAGTGAGAGATAAATAAAATGTATAAAGAGGAAGAAGAAGATGTTCAAGTGTCTAGGAAATGATGAAGGTTAGGAAGACAGTGAACTTGGACCCCTTCCCATTGAGCTGTGAGAGTGGGAGCTTTGGGGAAGTGAAAGAATCTTCTGTTTTACATAGCAGGCTGCAGAGCTTTTGAACTTTATTACGTGCAGGGATGATACAGGCTGGAAATAGAAACTGGGTGCAAAAGGTTTGGACATATAGATGGATGATTGATTTGAAACTGTTTTTTCAAAACTGACTACACATACGTGGGAGGTATTCCCCCAACTTTTTGAAGTGACACCAGGGAGAGCCAGCCCGTGATCTCAGACTGTCCTCCAGAAGACCACATAAGATAAAAAGAATAATAAGATCTGCAGTGTCCCTTGTACCAGGCACTGTACAAGCATCATCTTATTCAATCCTCACAACAACTGTTTGAGGAAGGAATTATTATCCCCACTCTTCAGATGAGAAAACTGAGGCACAGAGGGTTTATGTAACTTTCACAGGGTCGCACAGCTGCGATACTGGCAAAGCTGGGATTCCAGCCCAGGTCAGCAGACGCCAAAGACAATGCTGTTTCCATTACAGACACTGCTTCTAAGGTAGACTCAACACTGGACTCACACAGAGGAGCCTTCCTAATAGTTTTGTGTTCTAGATTCTTCCAACGGCAGAAAACAAGCCTCATCCCACTGAAGCGACAGGGCTCCCTCTCTCTCCTGAAAGAACACGGAGCCTCTTAGTCATGGGCCACTTCCCCGCTGTTTCTAGCTCTTGAAACCGGCAGTGGGGAGGGTGACCACCCTAGATGGACGGACCCCATAATAGAAGACTTAACACACCTCTCTTTCCTGCCCACACGCAGGCACCTCCTCCTCACAGCCAACCTCCGCACCACCCGCAGCAATCTGGAGAGTCCCCGTGCCATTCGAGAAAACATCCTGAGCTGCTCACAATCTCTGCTGTTCACAGGAAGCCCAGGTTAACTCTGTAGAGTTTCTATAGTCCTGTGACGAACCTGGACTGGGGCTCAGATGGCACAGATGGGGGTCCCTAACAGTATCAGTTCAAAGGACGTGCAGTCGGGAAGAGAAAGGAGCAAACGAGCAAAACGTGGAAGATGCAGGGAGATTTCCGAGTACCACGCAGAAAAAAAAAAAAAAATTTAAAACCATTTAAGGGATTTGAAAAGCGGAAGCAGTGTTCCATTTGTTTATTTTTGTGTTTATTTTCATTACTCTCAGAGGGGGATCAAAAAGAGATATTGCTGCGATTTGTGTCAGAGAGTGTTCTGCCTATGTTTTCCTGTAAGAGTTTCATAGTATCCAGTCTTACATTTAAGTCTTTAATCCATTTGGAGTTTATTTTTGTGTATGGTGTTAGAGAATGTTCTAATTTCATTCTTTTACATGTAGCTGTCCCGTTTTCCCAGCACCACTTATTGAAGAGGCTGTCTTTTCTCCACTGTATATTCTTGTCTCCTTTGTCATAGATTAGGTGACCGTAGGTGCGTGGGAGTGTTCCAAACGTCAGCACAGTCGCTGGGGCAGGACTCATCCGAGGCGCCCTCGCAGTTGGCGGGTGGGCGAGGGAGGGTGTGGTTTGGAGCACCAGCCCCAGGAGCAGATACACCGGAGTCCACATCCCTGCTGCACCACCACCACCAGCCGGAGAATCGCTGGGGCGTTGCTTAACCTCTGTGAACCTCAGTTTCCTCTTCTTTGTAATGGGGGCGACAACAACTGAGACAGTGAAAAATGGCCCCAGGCAGCTGCTGGCTAGGCTGTGACGGGTGCAGCCCTTAGATGTGTGGAGCCCCAGGCAAATATATTTTGTGGGACCCCGTCTATATAAGCAATTTGAGTGGAATCTAAAAAACAAAGTCAAACTCATAGAAACAGAGAAAAGTGGTTGTGGAGATATGGCGGGCAGGGGATAGGGTGGGGGAAATGGGGAAAGTTTGGTAAAAGGGCACAAACTTTCAGCCATAAGATGAATAAGGTCTGAAGATCTAATGTATAACATGGTGACTCTCGTTGAGAACGCTTATTTGTGTAATGAAATTTGCTGAGAGAGGAGAACTTAAATGTTCTCACAAAAAGAGAGAGAAATATGTGAGGTGATACATGTGTCAATTAAGTAGATGGGGGAATGCTTTTACAATGTCTGCATATATCAAATCATCACGATGTACGTTTTAAATACCTATCAAGTTCATTTGTCAGTTACACCTCAATAGAGCTGAAAATTTTTAAATTAAAATATGCATTAAAAATAAATAAAACACTACATGTAAAAAAAAAAAAGGTTACTCCAAATCAGCACCATTCTGGCAGCTCAGTTTCACACAGTTCTGCAGAAGGAATGCTGTATCAGCCCATGGGAACGATCTGCTCACTAGGCTGCCCTCATGGGACAGGCGTCCACACACAGGCCACAGATGACCACGTGGGCATGAGTCCTCGAGCATCTCAGGGCATCAGGATGATCCCTGAGCAGGGCAGATTCACAGGGTGAATCTCTGAAGGGGAGAAACATGAGTACCAGGCCAGGCTCAGGGCGCCCCGGGGGTGATGGCACTGCAGCCCTGGCCGGTCTCGGACACCAGCAGGGACTCAGAAAATCCCAAGGAAGTTACTCCCATGTGAAGGGGGCCCAGCTTGGGCAGGTCTGGACAGCACTGGCTGCAGTGTTCCTAAAGGAACATAAGCATCACTCACAGAATAAAAACAATAATCAGACAAGGTCACTCCATGACTATGTTGGAAAAAAACAGCAACATGGTCACTTGTGACACAAAACAGAGATAAGGACACTCTGCAGACACAAACAGAATTAATGCCCCCCTCTTCTGACCAACTACTCCTCTGTAATGGCGGTTCTATCCATGTTAACCCTCTGTCTTCCTGGGCCAAAAAGAAAGAAAGAAAAAAATTACAAGGTGCTCAATCATCAAGTTGCTCTTGTACCTGGAGGGCACCCAGGCCAGAACTGGCACCCCAGCCCTTAACCCTCCTGAGATTCCCCCAGTGGAAGACCAGATCCCATAATAAATCCCTCCAGCTCCCTCACATGGTCCCTGGGTGTGTGTTCAGCTTGCAGCAAGCTGAATAAATCCTTGTGCAACTAGAGGTATGTTCGTGGTGGTCTTTGGCTGGTGGGTTGTCAGCATAACAGAATCCACCTTACAGGGCTATGGTAAGGATTAAAATGCGCACAATGATGCTGGTGGATAGTGCTCTTTCATTATTTTGGTGCATTTTAGTCTTTCTGACCACTCACCACGTGCCCTGACCGACAGCTCCTTACCACACAAAGCAAGTAAGATCCACGTGCCAGTACCACGGGCATCAGCTGGGAGCTTGTTAGAAATGCAGCCTCTCATGCCCCATCCCAGACTGACCGAGGACGGAGTCCGAATGTAGTTTTGAACAAGTTTGAGAAGCACTGCTCTAGCTTAAGAGGTACCTCCTTGTGCCGCGTATTCAGACAGGGGTGGGTGGAGGGGTGGGAGGGCAGCATGACTGACGATGACACTTACCTCAGGCTTAACATTTAAGGGGGCACCAAAAACATTTACAGCACCTGAAACTAGCACAACATTGTAAGTCAACTATACCTCAATATAAAATAAAAAATTAATTAAGAAATAAAAGGGGCTTCCCTGGTGGTGCAGTGGTTGAGAGTCCGCTTGCCGATGCAGGGGACATGGGTTCGTGCCCCGGTCCGGGAAGATCCCACATGCCGCGGAGCGGCTGGGCCCGTGAGCCATGGCCGCTGAGCCTGCGCGTCCGGAGCCTGTGCTCCGCAATGGGAGAGGCCACAACAGTGAGAGGCCCGCACAACGCAAAAAAAAAAAAAAACAAATTAAAAAAAAGTAAATAAATATCAAAACCCTCAATAATCAAGATAAATAATATTCCAATGCAATATTAATGTAATTAATCAAAATTAATGTAAACATATGTATCATGAACAAAGTATCAAATTTTTCAATAAAGACAAGGTCCAGTGGAGCTGGGATTAGGGTGAGGCAAGTGAAGCCAAGCCAGGCAAGTTCAGGGTGGGATCCTGTTTTTATTTAAAATTTTGATGTTTTTGTTCAATGTGGATTATTTTTCACATTTTTTTCAAATATTATTTCTCCTGCTTTCTGAGTCTCTCAGCACCCCTTTAAATTGTTCCCTAAGATGAATGTCCCACTCACTTCTCCTAAACTCTCAGAAAGCATTTAACAAACACTGAGAGCTGTGCATGTGGCTTGTGGAGTTAGGCTGCCTGGGTTCAAATCCATGGTTTGCCACTTCCCAGCTGTGTTTGTTTGGGCAAGTCAATTAAGCTTTACAGCTTAGTTTCTTCACTGTAAAATAGAGAGGGCTAAAGTTCAATTCAATGTACTTTACTTTCAAGTGACAATAAAGAAAGGCTGATACGATGTAGTCCAAATACACAGCTCTAAAGTTTGAGTTTAATCCAATGATCAAATTTAAAATATGTGTAAGATGGACAGCATTTTCTTTGAGTAGTCCTCTGTAAATATAAATTTTAAATACACAAATGAACAAATGTAATCATATATACCGTTGTTTTTAGCTCATTCTTTTGTCTTTTAGTTTGATGCCCTTTCCTCCCTCCTTTCCTTCCATTCCCCACCACTTTTAATTCATGTTAACATACCTAATACGTATCTTCCGTATCTTCCTTTTTATTCCTGGAATGAGATAGAGACACTACATCACAGGTATATACATGGATACACATTTAGATATGGGGGTGGAGTCATTGTTTTACGAACATGGGATTATATTGTTAATGCTTTTCTGCCCCTTGCTTATAAACAATACCTTGTAGAAACCCCTCCAAGCCAACTGGTACACATACCTCTATTCTTTTTCATTGTCTGTGTACTAGTCCTTGATGTGGACTACCATCATTCTGTATTAACGAGGATTCAGTTTCTTCCTAGTTTTTTTACCACTCTGCATCGTGCTATGATGAAACATCTTGATACATATGTCCTAATACTGTAGATTAGTTTTTCCTGTTTTGGAAATTGGCATAAATGGAATCATACAGTCTGGACTCTTTTGTGTCTGGGTTATTTTGTTAGCATAATGGTTTTAAGATTGAACCATGTTGTTGCATGTAGAGTAGTTCCTTCCTTTTTATTGCTGAGTAGTATTCCACTGTATGTATAAACCACAGTTTGTTTACCTATTCTTTTGAGTATGTATATTTTAAATGTTAATAGATAATGCTAGATTTCTTTCCCCAAATGCTGTAAAATTTACCTTCCCACCAGTCACATATTTTGTAGTTGTTTTTAATTTTGACTGGCTGATCATGAAGTGATGTCTTATTATTACTTTCATTTGCATTTCCTCAACTATGGTAAATTCAAGCATCTTTTTGTATGTTTATTGCCTATCAGGATTTGTGCTTCTATAAATTGCCTTTTCATATTTTTTGATCATTTTTCTACTGGGTTGCCAATTTATAAAAGCTTTCCATATTATATAAGTTAAATTAATCCCTATATTAATTTCTATGTAATTAATTTCCACATAATTAGTTTCTATACTATATGAAGTAATATAAGTATTATATAAACTAAATACTTATTACAAGTATTTTTTTCACAAATCTATCATTTGAATTGTGAACTTGTTTATGTCTTTTACCATATACATTTTTAATGTGACAGATATATCTTTTATAGTCTCTGGGTTTTCCAATCTTGTTATGGTTTCCTTGTCCCTAGATTGTACACAAAGTCTCCTAGATATTAAGGCAATATTTTGTTCTGTTTTGTTGTTTACTACTAAGATTAATCTCTGGGGAATGTATTTTGGTATATGGTGTAAAATAAGAATTTTGTTTTATTTCTGTTGGATAACAGTTATACTGGTATCCTTTTAAAAATAATTTTTTATTTTCCCACTAAATTGAACTACCGCATTTGATGTATAATATATATTAAATTCTCATATACAAGATTATTTCTGGATTCTCTTTTCTTTTCCACTGACCTATTTCTCATTCTCATACGAATACCATGTTTATTTCATAATGGCTTAATAATATACTCTGATGTCTGGTAAGGCAATTTCCCTGTTACTGTTCTTTTTTATACACTTGAACATTTATTCTTTCATATAAGGTTTAAAATCATTTATCCAGTCTCCTCTCTGACTCAAAAAAAAGAAAAGAAAACCTGAGCAACTGTAATTATAATGGTATTATATTTATATATCTGGGGGGAGAATTAATAATTTTATGATATTTCACATTCTCATCTAAGAAGGCAGTATTATCTTTCCATTTGTTCAGACTTTGTTTTGTGACCCCTAACAAGATTAGTGCCTTTATTACTAACTGTATTCCTTGATATTTTTGCTCACTATTTTATGAATAAAATATTTTCCCTTTTCCATTTCTACATGTTTATTATTAGAATAAATAAAAGCTAATCTTTTATGTGTATTTATCTTATATCCTCTGATTCTTAAATTCCCTTATTAATCCTAGTGCTTTAAGAAAGGAGGATCCCTTGGAAATTCATATCATCAGCAAAACTACCTAGTACCCATTTCTTTTCAAGTATTTATTTCAGTTATTCATTTTTAAAAATTGCATTCACTAGATCTCCCCAGACGAAGTCAAATTGTCATAACAGGCTTTCCTGTCTAGAGCTTGATTTTAAATGAAATGGTTTTAATGTTGCCATTAAGATATTTGGTGGAGGGCTTTTTTGGAAATATTTTTATTATATTTAAGCAGTTTCCTTGTAGTCATATTTTAGTGAGTTTTACTAGGAATATCTGCTATGTTGAGTCAAATGCCTTTTAAGTATCTATTGATAAAGTCATATTAAATTTTCCCTTAATTTGTTTAAGGAAAGATATGGTAACCAATTTTGTGATATTAAAATACTTTTTCCATTCTTGGAGTAAACACTAACTGGTTTATTGACATGGTGTTTGCTTCTATTCCAATTAGAATTTTTGTATCTATATTTATAAATATAATACAGTTTTCCACAAAGGACATTTTAATAAATTTCCATGGAAGAATTAGAGATTATACTGTCTGACAGCTACCTGGAATATTATCACCATCAATCTTATCAGAAAGTATTTATAAGTATTGGGAAGATATCAAGATCACAGTAGCAGATAGGAAGGAGTCTTCCAAAATTCTAAAATTTTCACATGAAAGCTTGAATTTTATCATTGGCAACAAGTACCTGTGTCGGTTGCTTTCCTTAAAGCGATAGGCTTCCTTCATTCAGTTTTAAGCAAATGGCTGCCAGTCCCCCACGTCTTAATAACCATGGTTTGCCTGCTAATTATTTTTTCAAGTGAAAACGGCATTCCTTGAAAAAGTAGCGAGTGCATCTCAAAACACAGTCGCACCGATGCTTTGTCGTGAGACAACCTTCATACTTCGGTGCTCAGCAGGAGTGCTCTCTACATACTTTCCAGTTCTGAACACAGAATATTAAAAAGATTTGTACTCAAGGGTCAAGATTTAATAAAACTAATGATTTGTATTGCCTCATCAAGGACATTCTTAAGCAAACAGGCACTTTTTTAAACCGAGTGTGCGGCAGTGAAAAACTAACTGTGGGGACTATTCAGTGTTCTTTATTATTGTAAGGCACCAGCAATCTTACCCACCCGTGCTTTTGCACCATTCCTATAAATGTCAACACACACACACAAAAGCAAATAGCAAATATCTCAGTGTTATTATGAACACAGTTTTGACCTTGCCGACTTCCTGACAGGGTCTCAGGGACCCTGTGGACCGCACTTTGGGAACCACAGCTCTAGACATCTTGGGCTCCTTTTTGGTTCCTTGGAAGGGCCTAGCTCTTTCCCAACTAAGGGACTTTGCCCACAATGTCCCCCCTGATTGGAATGCTGATCCCACAGCACTTCGCCTCGTCAACTTTCCTCCTCATCTTTGAGATGCCACTTTATTTTATTTACTTATTTATTTATTTGGTTGCACTGGGTCTTAGTTGCAGCAGGTGGGCTCCTTAGTTGCGGCATGTGAACTCTTAGTCGTGGCATGCACGTGGGATCTAGTTCCCTGACCAGCGATCGAACCTGGGCCCCTGCACTGGGAGTGCGGAGTCTTAACCACTGCACCACCAGGGACGTCCCGAGATGCCAGTTTAAATGGCTCTTTCACAGGACAATTTTTCCTGGGCCCACTGCTCAGCTAGACTGAGTCCCCGCATTTCTGTGCTCTCAGTAAACCTTGACATTTCTATCGTAGCTCTTATTAGTTCTTAGTTTTAATTAACATATTACCTGTATGTTTATCCATTAACGTCTGCTCCCCCAAGAATGTAAGCTTCTTGATCCTATGCACCTTTTCTGCCTCAGTATCCCCTTCACCCAGCACATTGCACTCAATCAAGATTATTGAATGAATAAGAACCTACTGCATAGCACAGGGAACTCTACTCAATACTCTGTAATGACCTATATGGGAACAGAATCTAAAAAAGAGTGGATATATGTGTATGTATCACTGACTCACTTTGCTGTACAGCAGAAACTAACACAACATTGTAAATCAACTATAAAAAAATAGTATATTGAGATTTGTGAGTTGAGTTTAAATTCTTAAGGGAAACTGGGTCTTAAATATGTAATGTTAAGTAGATTTATTAAAAATATACAACTTTAAAAAAAGATTACTGAATGAATGAATGAATGATTTGTTTTGCCTGTGACTGGTTAGCTCAGTGGGTTAACTTGAAAGGCTGAGGCTAATGTTGTGGGTTGGACCTACCTTATCCTTTTCCCCTTTACTACTCCAGTCATCAGCTTTTATTTCCTAAGCCCACACTGCAGATGAACTGGGATGAAGGATGCAGGTAAATAAGGGCAAATGCATCACCATTAGTAGGAAAAGAACTCAAAACTTCCTCCCTAATAATGTGTCGTGGGTCTGTTGTCATCTGCAAAGTCAGAAAGACAAGTACAGCACTTCCTGATCATCTTCGTGATCTCATCTCATCTGAGACCTACTTAAACTTCCTGAGACTGTGAAATCTTCCTTATTTATTCATTTGCTGCAAGTCCCCTGGTCCCCCAGCAAATACACACGCCTCACAGAACCTTGGAATGTCATCGCAAACTCTCCAGCAGTTATGAACCATAGTTTAAAAACCTCTGAACTAACAAAATTATCATTCCGTCCCAGATTTAAACTGAATTGTGGTGATTATAACGTATACTCTGCAGTTCTGGTTGAGAGGGCAATTTAATTAGAAGCTTCTATCTTGAGGCTCTTATAACTCCACCCCATTTCCCCCCCCCAAAAAAAATAATTCTTTAGGATGAAATTTCTAATGCTGTCTCTCAGCCTAAAGGTATGTTTTCTTGTAGAAATTTGAGTAACATTCCATTTAGGCTATTTTTAAAACTCAAGAAAAAGGGAGATTTCACCACTTAAGAAATCACTCAGATACTTCTTTGCTATTTTTTTTTTCCCAAATGCAAACTGCTTCCTTTAGAACTTTTGAGTTGTCCTTCTTAGTGCCTTTGGCATGTTTGAAGAAATTCGGTTGAGCTGTAATGAAATCGTTCACAGAATGTGTGTTGCTCATATGAAGATTTATTTCTACTCTTTAAAAGAAATTTGCAAGGAGATGCTACATGGGGAATTATGATCCAAATCAGGTCTGTTAATAAAAGTGTGTGTGTGTGTGGTGTGTGTGTGTGCGCGCGTGTATCTACAAGAGGTGCGTTCACACCCTACCAATAAAAAATTATTGGTCAGGGGCTGCCCTGGTGGCGCAGTGGTTGAGAGTCCACCTGCCAATGCAGGGGACGCGGGTTCGTGCCCCGGTCCGGGAAGATCCCACATGCCGCGGAGCGGCTGGGCCCGTGAGCCATGGCCACTGAGCCTGCGCGTCCGGAGCCTGGCTAGGCCTGTGAAAGTTATTGGTCAACCAAAAGGTATTTGCTAAAAACAAACTTCGAATCAATGTGTAATAAAGTTGTTCAAAAAATATATATGAAGATTTATTTCCACTCTTTAAAAGAATCTTGCATAGAGATGTTACATAGGGAATTACAATCAAAATCAGGTCTAGAATTAAATATGAAAGGATGTAAGAGATAGGAAAGAAGTAAGAACAAAAGATTAACCAGATTTGATGACTGTTTAGATATAGATGATGAATAAGAGGATTAAATGAAAGATGACCTGCCATGTCCCTGAGAACAAAACTGTCCCTAGTTGGCCTGGAGGGCCCCGTGGCCTGGAGGGCCTCTTGCACCTACATCTGGTCCCTGTCTTGCTCACTCACTACCCCATGTCATCCAGGCCTTCTTTCACCTCCAGATGCTCCTCGGGCATCCCCTCTCCAGCCCCAGGGCCCCTGCAAACATTTCACTCTCCCATTTCTGCAGCCCTCATCCTCCTGTTTCAGATGTCAGGTTAAATGTCGCCTTCTCAGAGAAACCTTCTCTGGCCACCCAAATTAGGTCCCTGTCTCTCACAGGCGCCCGTGCTCGCAGGCATGCGCGAGCATTGTTTTCAATTGAGTCTTTTTTTTTTAACCTTTATAGAACTTACGACCCCTTTTTTTTTGCGGTACGCGGGCCTCTCACTGTTGCGGCCTCTCCCGTTGCGGAGCACAGGCTCCGGACGCGCAGGCTTAGCAGTCATGGCTCACGGGCCCAGCCGCTCCGCGGCATGTGGGGTCTTCCCGGACCGGGGCACGAACCTGTGTCCCCTGCATCGGCAGGCGGACTCTCAACCACTGAGCCACCAGGGAAACCCACTTACAACCATTTTTAATGGCCTATGTGTTTACTAACCTCTTATTGTCCTCCCTCACCAGACTTTAGTTCTAGGGTCAGTGGATGGGAAGGATGCCTGGGTTTAGGTCTAGGTGAGGAGGAGGGAATTTAGTGAGCTGTCACCAGGCGAGGATGCTGGAAAAGACAGACGGTTTATGGGGAGAAGATGGCGGTTTTGATGTGGGGCAAGCAGAGGCTCTGGCAGACATCTAAGTGAAAATATGAAGTAGGAAGTACTAGAAGGTCAGAATGTAGAGCTTGAAGAGACCTTAGCCCAGGGTTTTCCCCAAACGAGGCACATCTTTCTCAGCCCAAGCCCACTCGCCTCGTCTGCTCTTCCCCCTATAGCTCATCAGGACTTGGTTCCTCTTTGCCTTCCCCACCTCTTTCTTTTTCTTACTCCTGTGGCCTTTGGTAGAGAATTTAGATAGCTTGCAATCCATAGTTTTATTGGATTGAGAAATGTTGGCCCTAGTAAGTCCTTTTACTTTGCAAATAAGAAAAATATGTCCCAGAGATGCTAAATGACTTACTCAAATCCACACAGCTAGTTAGAAAACCTGGACTAGAATCTTTTTTGTTTTTTTAATTACAGTTCACTGACCTTTCATTACTCCATGCTCAGTACAAAAGTGTAGGTCAAGCCTTGAGAACTGACTGCCTGAAAAAAATCCATGGACTTCTTGGTTCCTTTCTGGAACCAATTTAATTCTCCTACAATGAGCCACAGAAAGCAAACGAGGACCCTCAAATGAGTATTTTGTTCCTATTTAACATGGATTAAATGTGCTTTCTGGAATGCCCGATGACACTGTAAAAGAAAGATTTGGCTGTTCCAGTACCTTTTAATAAAAGAAGGTGAATTTGCAACCAACTCTGGATTAACAGATGTTATTAAAAAATAACATTACCAAGGATCAAAATATTCAACAAGGGGCTTCCCTGGTGGCGCAGTGGTTAAGAGTGCACCTGCCAATGCAGGGGACACAGGTTCGATCCCTGGTCCCGGAAGATCCCACATGCCTCAGAGCAACTAAGCCCGAGAGCCACAACTACTGAAGCCCGTGCACCTAGAGCCCATGCTCCGCAACAAGAGAAGCCACCACAATGAAAAGCCCATGTACTGCGACAAGGAGTAGCCCCTGCTCGTCGCAACTAGAGAAAACCCGCACGCAGCAACAAACACAACACAGCCAAAATTAAATAAATTTTTTTGTAGAAAATTCAACAGGTTGGCCTTCACTGCCTATCCGAGCTGCCCCCTTGTGCCTGTTTCTTATTAGTGCATTTTGTTAGAACAGCTGACAGGGGATGGGGGTGAAAGTGGGATTCTTCCTTTGCCTTCAGGGCCTCCTCTCCCCACACATCAACCCTCCTCCTCCCGTTTCTCCATCTACAGTCCAAATTACAGAATCAGTTCATGGACAACTTGGATTTTTGTGTGAACCTGAATTCCCCTCTCAGTTTTTAGCCATCATTCAACAAATTGTGGAGGAACTAGAAAGTGCTGAATTCAGGGGTTGAGGGCAAATGTGGTCTCTGACTTCACAGGGCTTGCAGTCAGTCTAACAGGGAAAGCATGCACAGAACAAGTGGTCACTGGCAAGATTGCTGTTCTGAGAAGAAAAGGACAAAAGGTGAGGGGAGCAGTTATTAGGGGGCCCATCTACATTCATCCAAACTAGTAAACCTTACATATATATATATATATATACACACGTATATATATGTGTATATATATATATTTTTTTTTTTTTTGCGGTACGCGGGCCTCTCACTGTTGTGGCCTCTCCCGTTGCGGGGCACAGGCTCCAGACGCGCAGGCTCAGAGGCCATAGCTCACGGGCCCAGCCGCTCCGTGGCATGTGGGATCTTCCCGGACCGGGGCACGAACCCGTGTCCCCTGCATCGGCAGGTGGACTCTCAACCACTGCGCCACCAGGGAAGCCCGTCAACCTTATATTTTTAAAAAATGAATTCTTAGACATAGCTTTGTGAAGAACTCTTTTTTCATTGAGGCATGGGCATAAGGATGAGTGCTACCCAGCACACAAAGTCACACCACGACCTTTCTCTCTTCTTTTAATATTCAGGTTTTAGTTTTGATCCTGATCATCACACAGTTTCAGGTAAACATGTTGTAGTTTCTCCCTAAGATTTACCTTCAGCAAATGCAGGCCCAGTGTGACTTTGGTAAGCACAGCTTTCTGTAGAACAGCTGAGGACTCTATGTCCATGCTCAATAATTGTCATCTACTGTAGGGTGGCTTTTTGGTCATCAATTTCCTCATTCCACAAAATCTTAGTGCCTGCATTGTGCCAGATATTGTACTAGGGTCTGAGCCTGAGGGCAAAAACAAACGAAACAAAACAAAACAAAACTCACAAAACAAAAAAACCAAGGAAACCCCTAATCTGTGCACTCAAAGAGCTCAAAGTCCTTTGAGAAAGAAGCAAACCAATCATTCCAATTTTGCAGGGTCTGCTTTTGAAGACTATTTTATGACAAGGAAAGTATGCACAATATACTATTGAGAGAGTGAATGCACGGCGGGTAGGATGACTTTGGCTATAAGTAACAGAAACACAACTAAAAGTGACTTAAACAAGACAGCCACTTGTTATCTCACAAAACAGGAAGTCCAGAGATGTCATTCTGGAACCTGTGAATTTGGTGGCTCATCAAGAAGGGAGGTGCCCTTCCTTCCTCCATTCTGCCATTCGCAGTGCTGACATTGTCTCCCTGATGACCTGAAGATGCAGAGTGCCCCCATCAGAGTGCCCCTCCCATGCTTCCATTTTACAAGCCTCCACCCATCTGCAGCTGTCTTCCCTGGTCCCATCACCCAGGCCTTAAGGCAATCGTTGGCCCAGCAACAGGAGACTTGAGAGTAGCTCCAGCCAGCCCCCTTCAAGCACATAGCTTGGAAAAAACGTGAACACAAAAGCAATGAAAATGGGGAGAAATGGCTGTCTTTAGAAAACCTGTAGTATCAACCACATCACATCTGTATCACCTCCACAAACAGGCAGACGGCATGCACCAAAGTGTTATCAGTCATATTGCTGGGAAGTAATAGTATGGGAATTTTTCATTTTCTTCTCTTTACTTTTCTATTTCTAAATTTCCAAAAGTGAGTGTACAGTCTTTTTATAATCAGAAGTAAAATCTATTTTAAAAGTCAAGTTAAAAAAAAAAAAGTCAAGTAAAGAAATAAGCAATACTTCAGGACAACTGTTAAGGAAACAGTCTAACAGGAGGAATGGAGTAGGAACACAAGTAGCATCTGATATATTTCTTATCTAAAAGGAATTCAATTGTTTGTAACAACTAGAAGGTTCTGCACTCAACTCCGATGTGTGGGGCTTGGGGATTTCCCTACACCAACAAGCAACTCTCAGATACCAGCTGGGTGTCCTGTAATTCAACTCAACTCTACTGGGAGATAGCATCATATCCCACAGATGAAGGGCTCAGTCCTACAAGATTGCCCCCAACCTCCCCCCATTTCAGACGCTAGTCACAACCCAGGTTGTCAACCTCCTCTTTGGGTTAGATTAATTTGCTAGAATGGCTCACAGAACTCAGAGAAACATTTTACTTACCAGGTCACCAGTTTATTATAAAAGGATATAACTCAGAAACAAGCCAGATGGAAGAGACGCATAGGGCAAGGTATGTGGGAAAAGGGCACAGAGCATCCATGTCTCTCCAGATGCACCACTCTGTCAGCATCTCCACATGTTCACCAACTCGGAAGCTCTCCGAATCCCATCCTTTTGGGTTTTTTGGAGGCTTCATTATATAAGCATAATCGATGAAGTCATTAGCCACCGGTGACATATTCAACCTCCAGACCCTCTCCCCTCCGAGAAAGTGTCACCCCTCTAATCACATGGTTGGTTCTCGTGGCAACCAGCCCCCATCCTTAGGTGAGGCCCAAAAGTCACCTCATTGTCATAACAAAAGACACCTTTATTCTCATCACTTACGAAATTCCAAGTGTTTCAGGCTAAGTGCCAGAAATGGGGACAAAGACCAGATATATATTTCTCACAAATCACAATATCACAACAACAAAGGCATGTATTTATAACATATATAGGCTAAATTTTTTCTAGTACTGAAAATTAGTATCAATTGTGCTAATTATGGCAACTGGACAATAATTGTGCAAGAACCCAAAGACAGTAGAGGATGTATAGAACGCCCATCTATGGCAAGAAGAAATAGGCACTGGCTTTTCATGGAGGATCGTAAAATACTGACCTTCATATTCTTAAAAAAAAATTGAAAAGTCAGCATCCAAACAGAAATGCCCCTCTTCTATGTATAACTTCCCAAACGTCAATAGAAATGCAAGTATACTTTAATTCTAAATAATGACAATCCTGATTTGGAGAACAGTTGAAACGCTAAATGGATCTGCAGCACACCGAGTCCTGCATAGGACCTAACAGAATGGGTACACAGGGTCATTCCTGAAACAATTTCTTTAGGTCCTTTTCCATTCACATTTATCTTTGTCAGAGGATCTGAGTGTCTGAAAAAGATGAAGATAGAGGCATTGTTTATTTGATAATGTGTTTCCTTGAGTCCTTGATTTGTGGTCCTTTAAAGATGGGGTTAGAGGTGGTAGGTGGAATACACTCAGTTCCTGGAGCGTGAGCTCCAGTCCACTGGGCAGCGTAGACACCGTAATTTATCATAAAGGAGTATTGACCAAACGAAGTAGGCTGCTTCATCTCCCTAATCCATTCAGTTAACTTCCTTGAAGGTATAGCTTCTGAACCTGTGAGAATCCCTCACACTTGTATAACACTTGCAAATTTCCGAGGGCACTCACCTAGTCTGCACACCTAGTCTGCACAATCCCTTGTAAGATAGTTGTCCCACCTCTTGTACCAATGAGAAAAAATACATTTTAGAAAGAAAAAAACAATTTCCTCACGGTCACATGGCTCTGAGTGGCAGAACCTATTCTTCTTAACTGAGGTTTTCTTGTTCATCCAAGTGCAGGGTTTGTTCCTTCATTAACACAGTCTTGATACACAGACTTAGGGAACCAGTCCACAAAGAAGCACTAGGTACTTGGACTGTGTGGAGGAGGGTTATATTTCAGAAGTTCACATAGACTTTCCTTCTTCCTTTCTTACTTTTTTTTTCCTTTCTCTTCTCTTTTCTCTTCTCTCCCTCCCTCCTTGTTTGTCCCTCATTGTTTAACACCAAACTCAGAGCTGCAGTGTTTGGGATAAAAACAAATGCATTAAGCTAAGTTCTCTTTTCCACCCACACCCTATTATTGCCTCATCCAACTTTTGGTTCAATTACAACCAACATATGGGAGACTTGGACACCACATTCTAAAGGCCAAAACCATTCTCTGCCACACAGGAGACTGTGGCATCGTTTGAAAAATTAAATACATTAAAATTATATTGTTGGCTCCTTAAAATAGCTCTCATTATTTATAAAACATTATCCCCTTTGGTTTCTCATATTTTTAGCTTTGTAAGTATCTAGTGGACCAAAAGACACTTACTTACTTATCCTGACTTTCCCATATCACATTTCAAAAGCTAAATTGTTAGTTACCCTATTGCAAGACTTTCCTCCCTGGACAAAGCATGGGAGAGAATTATGTTGAGGAGCTTCAGCTATGATAGGCATCTTTGTACAATGGTTGACAGCATACATTCCTCTTGGCTGATATAACTAGCTCTGTGGGTTATTGCAATGCCTGTTCCTTGACCCTGAATTAACAGTACTCCAGACATAATCTATTTCTTGAGCAGTGTTTTTGAATGGACTCAGTCTGGAGAAATGACCTCGAAAGATTATCTTGGGATGTCCAGTTTGTTTACAACGCATGGGTCCACCACTCAAAGGTGTTAAGTGAGCAGAGAAAGACAAACTCAGCAATTCCCGCCTTCTTTCCCTTCCTTCCTGCACCAAGTCAAGGTCAGGCAGGGTATACATAACAGTCTAATAATAATAGGACAAGTTTTGCTTGTTCTCCACATTGGTGAAATACAAAGAATTGAATTTCTATAAAACCCTACTGGACTGGATTGAGTTCCCACCAGGCATTCTCTAGGTCATGACTGGGAGGATGGATAAGTAAGGCATGGTGGAGTTCTAGGTTGCTCTAGAAGTAATGGATTAGACATAGACATAATATAATGGATGGGCCTTGAAGGAATAATACAGAGTGCAAAAAAGAAATAGGCATATAAAACAACAATCCATAATCCACGTCTGGCAAGAAGGTGTACAACAAAGAAGTACATCTTAAAACCCCTGAGGAAGGTGGTCTGTGGTGGGAGGAGTGATGAGGGGGGGAGATGGAGAGAAAACGTGCTCAATCAATGCACTGGTCACCCAATGGAGAGAGGGCCTGGCACAGACCCACGATGGTAAGCCAAGAACTGAAGAGTACGACTAACTTCAACTCAGCACCTGAGGTCCAACTAGGAAAAGAAGAGGACAAAAGAAAGAAAAAATTTTTTTACATTATGGTCTTCCACGACAATTAAAAACATTGATGATTTCAATTTCTACTGCTATAGGCTAGTGCTGCAATGTTTTCTTTTTTTTCTTGCCACGCCGTGTGGTTTGTGGGATCTTAGTTCCCCGACGACCAGGGATCGAACCCGGGCCCTCGGCAGGGAGAGCTTGGAGTCCTAACCACTGGACCGCCAGGGAGGTCCCCTGTAATGTTCTCTTTAGAGTCCAGGGCGTATCCATGGAATTTCCTTTTGTTTCCACCCAACAAAAACACTCCCATTTAAAAATAGGAGGGTGAGTGTTCAGTTCCAGTCACAGAGGAGTAGGATACTCAATCTCAAACTTTTTAAGTGACCAGTACTTTAAAGGGACAGAGTAGTAAGCCTGGAAGAGCCTATCCAAAGCAGACATCTCCTGATCCAGATTTAAAACCCAAGTAGATTTTGCACTCCTAATCAAATAGGTCCTCATCTGAACATTAAAATGCTCAATACTACCAATTTCTTAAATTATTTAACTCTCTCTCCTGCTCCACTAACGATCCCCTCCCCAGAACTCTGAGTAAACCTGACAGACTAGAAAAGTGATCGCATCCATGCTGTGGTTTCCAGTAGCTCTGACGTAACCCACTTGAGCCACAGAGATGAGGGGAGAAAGAGCTCTGACCTGGCTCAGGTTTGGTTCAGCCTCTGAGCAGCCGGGCACCACTGGCCCCACCATTCCACCTAGCTGAAGCTTAGGTTGTCATCTATAAAGTGATGGGGTTGGTTTGATCTGGATGGGGTTGGGAAGGGATGGGAAGTTATTGACAAAGCTCTGATAGTCTATACATTTTCCATCGGCTCATAATCTTTCCCTGCTTAGGTGGGGAGAATACTATGATTTATGTCCCCCTTCACTGTTCAGTCCTTCTTACATCGATTGCATGGAATTCATTGGGCACATGTAACCAGATCCAGAGGCTTCCTTGAGAAAATGCCGGGTTCATTTTTATGCCAAAACATAAATGAAGATCCCATGTAAGGTAAGTTTATTATTTAAAATAAAAAGTAAATAAATCAATGAGCAAATTGCCAATGAAAGCCCTTAATTACGCTTACAGTGGTCCCACACTTTCATGGTGTATCCTTGCTGAGAGAAAAGATGTCAGTACATATGTGTAGGGTGTCATGATAAGCATAGTCACCACATTAATGAGCTCAGGTTCAGTGGTACGCTGATAAACACCCAGGTTTCCTGGATAGGAGATGGACTAGCTGAAGATGGTTTTAAAATCCTACCTTACGGGCTTCCCTGGTGGCGCAGTGGTTGAGAGTCCGCCTGCCGATGCAGGGGACACGGGTTCGTGCCCCGGTCCGGGAAGATCCCGCAGGCCGCGGAGCGGCTGGGCCCGTGAGCCATGGCCGCTGAGCCTGCGCGTCCGGAGCTTGTCGCTCCGCAACGGGAGAGGCCACAACAGTGAGAGGCCTGCGTACCGCAAAAAAAAAAAAAAAAATCCTACCTTACTTACTGCCTTTAAGATAAAATTCAAAAGCCTTTGCTGGCTTTCCATGATCAGGCCCCCAAACCTCCATTCTTGCCTCATCTCCTGCTACCTCTTCACAAACCGAAGGAAAACAGGCCTGCCACTGCCAGGACTCCAAATGCCTAGCGCTCACTCTGTGTCTTCAGGATGGACTCCCCAGCCCTCCCCTCTCTGCCCATCAAACTCCTATTGTTAAGGGTCATCTCAAAGCCATTCTGCCTCCTTCCTTTGTGCTTCCAAAATACATTATCTAATCCACCCTTCTGCTTTGTAGCATAGTCCTGGGTTTTGTGCTTGTCTTCCTCCTGGAAGATGAAGTCTCCAAAACTAGGGATTGGGGGGATTCATACCATAGTCCCTCCAGTGCTTTTGCACAGAGTAGGAAAGCAGCAAATATTTGTTCATTCACTCAGCAAATATTTATTGAATGCATACTGTGGGCCGGACACTGTTCTAGAAGCTGAGACTATAGCAGAAAAAGTTTCTATTCTCATGGAGTCTACAGCCTAGCCAGGCAGGGGACAGACAATAAATAAATGCTTATGTGTTGGATCAACATGTATGCGTACTCATACATACTTTTTTCTGACTGTCGGATGGTGAGTGATAAATGTAAATGAAGAAAATAAAGCAGGGTGAGTGAAAAAACAAGTCACATGGAGTAGCAGTGAGGGGCTGAAATGCTCTTTTGATAGAGTCATCAGGGAAGGCCTTGCTGAGAAGGTGACCTTTGAAAATAGGCTTGAATGACGTGGAGGAGTGAGCCTTGTAGATAGATAATCTGGGAGAAGAACAGTCCAGAGGGAACAGTAAGTGTAAAGGCCCTGAAGTAGAGACCTGCTTGGTGATTCTTGAATAAATGTACAAAATTTTGTTATTAACACATTCTGTCAGCAGTCTGGTCATATAAAAGTGCCTCTTTTCTCTTTGTTGAAAGTGGGACAGAAATTCCTGCCTGCCTTGTAAATGTTATATTAAAGCCATGAATCTAAAGCTATGTAATTCAGTTTATACTTGGAAAATCTTAGACCAGTTTCTTGTGTATCTTTACCTCTCAGTGTACAACTTCCTTTAGCATTACAATAAAAAAAACTGAGGTTTTTTAAAAATTAATTTATTTATTTTTGGCTGCGTTGGGTCTTCGTTGCTGTGTGCAGCCTTTCTCTAGTTGCCGTGAGCGGGGGCTACTCTTTGTTGCGGTGCGAGGGCTTCTCGTTGCGGGGGCCTCTCTTGTTGTAGAGCACAGGGTCTAGGTGCACGGGCTTCAGTAGTTGCAGCACGTGGGCTCAGTAGTTGTGGCTCACGGACTCTAGAGCGCAGGCTCAGTAGTTGTGGTGCATGGGCTTAGTTGCTCTGTGGCATGTGGGATCTTCCCGGACCAGGGCTCGAACCTGTGTCCCCTGCATTGGCAGGTGGATTCTTAACTGCTGCACCACCAGGGGAGCCCCCAAAAAAGTGAGTTATTTTTGAATCTCTAGAAAGAAACCAAAAAATCTGATTCCCTGTTGTTCCTTTCATGCCCTTGTCCGGGAAAGCCTGGGTACCAAATAGCATTCCATCCTTCTTTGAAAAGAGCTGAGAGACAAACAGAAATGATAGACTGGAAATCCAGATGAGCAGTGACAGGCTGTTCATTTTCCTTCACAGTCTGTGTGGCTTGGGCCCAAGAATTCCTTCCACAGCTCTGTGCTCTAATGTATGTGGCTGTTAATTTTGAAAGGAAATAGAGTGTCACTTCTTTGAAAACAAAATAGGAACAAAAATATTTTCATTTTAGGCTATTTTTCACACACTAAAAGTAGCAAGTTGAGTAAGAAATTTCACATCTATTGATTTTCCATCATGAGTCAATCCTCAGTATGCTGAGTTTGAGGAACCAAAAATATGCTGGTCAACTCAGATGTGTGTTGCACTTTTGTTGTGTGCGGGGCATTGTGGTTGGTACAAAGAAGTATTAGACATGGCCTCTCATCTCAAGGGTTGTGATCCCATTGGCAAGGATATGATCACAAGAATATTAAAAAGTGATAGTGGGCACCACGCAATCAAGAATCAAATGAGGAACTTTTCTGGTGGCACAGTGGTTAAGGATCCGCCGGCCAATGCAGGGGACACGGGTTCGATCTGTGGTCCGGGAAGATCCCACATGCCGCAGAGCAACTAAGCCCATGCGCCACAGCTACTGAGCCTGCACTGTAGAGCCCGCAAGACACAACTACTGAGCCCACGTGCCAGAACTACTGAAGCCCGCGCACTTAGAGCCCGTGCTCCGCAACAAGAGAAGCCACCACAGTGAGAAGCGTGCACACCTCAACGAAGAGTAGCCCCTGTTGCACGCAACTAGCGAAAGCCCACACGCAGCAATGAAGACCCAACGCAGGCAAAAATAAAGAAATAAAATTAATAAATTAAAAAAAAAAGAATCAAATGAATGAGGACTTCTGCTTCCAGCTAAGAGGGGACCAGAGTTCCCCTTCCATTTGGAACAACAGCAGCAAAAGATCAAAGACGCTGGTTTTGAAGGCACTGGCTATCAGACAACAAAGGACTGTGATCCCTGAGAGATGGGAAACTTACCCTATGATTGTTGCAGTGTCCTGCTTTGAAAGAGTTTCTAGAGCACAGTGCAAGGAGGAGGTATTACTTTCCTAGCACTGCCTTAGCGAAGTATCACAAACAGGTGGCTTGCTGACAGAAATGTATGGGTCACAGTTCTAAAGGCTACAAGTCTGAAGTCGTGTGGGCAGGGTTGGTTCCTCCTGAGGGTCATGAGGGGCATTCAAGATGGCTCCCTCACATGGCGGGAGGCTCAGCTAGGGCTGGCTGCTGGGGTGCCTTCAGATGGTCTGGGCTTCTCACGGCATGGCAGCTGGGTTCTGAGACGGAGGATCTCAAGGACAAACAAGTCAAGAAACCCAGGTGGAAACAGCAAGGCTTCTTGATGTAGCTTCAGAAGTCCTGCAGTTTCTGCAGCAGCATACTTCTGTTCGAAGCAGGTCAGAGGCCCAGGCCAGATTCAAAGGGAGGGAAAACAGACCCCACCTCTTCCTGGGAGGAGTGCTAAGGAACGCTTCATCATCTTTGATTACTATACCCTCCGTTCCCTGACACTCTCCAATGTACATTTATATTTACTCATACATAGGGTTACAGGGTGAATAGGGACAGGAACCACACACATCTTATGTCATGCCTCATTCTCTTGGCTTCTCAAATTTTTAAATAAAGCACTTTTGAATGAGTTGTTCAATGTTTAGTAGATAAAATACTCGCAAGGTGGGCATAGTGCAAATATCCCCATTTTGCAGCTTACAGACCAAAACAGCAAGTTGACTCCTTATATGTATTTTAGAGGAGAAATTTAGCTCACTCTTGGCAATACCATTTTAGAAGTTTATGTCATTGGAGCCTCTGGAATTTACACGAACGATCCCAAATGAAAGGCAATTAGTTTTATGCTTGTAGAAGTCACATTTAGAAGGCTTTTTCTAGAATTTCAACCACTGAGAGAACAGAATATCCTGTTGGTGGTTAGATTGGCAGACATGTTAACAGTTTAAGCGCTGGAGTCGATCCAAACTACCCCATTTAGAGCTCAAAAGCAAGGCTTCCATACCATTCTGAGAAATAATCTTAATGGGAAGAAAATCAGTCCATGATTTAAAAAGTAAATTGTATCCCAAATTTTAAAGAGCAAAGAACTCTATGTACAGGGAGGCATCCCTATCCTTCAACTCTTAGCGAGATCCCACTTTTAGATAAGGTGGTCCATCACTAGGAAATATGGCCCCATTAACCTCCTGAGGGCTGAACGTGGTACTTGAGCAAGGAGCCTTTTGCTTCAATGCAGTTGGCTCGATCTGCCCAGCATGGTGATGTACTGTACCAGGGATGCAGAGGCTGAATTCATTTGAAAATCACAGCCCTTTAGAGAGAATTAGGCCATGATGCACTAGGGCCAGGCACTTAAGATGTTTCCTCTTTTCATTAAATTTTTTTCTTCTTAAATATTGGATGCTTAGAAATTTTTATTTGAACGTATCAGACAAAAATGCAACGGCTGATGTGGCAGGACTTTTTCATTGCATTATATGACGTCTTGGTACTATTTAAAAATTTATCCTATGAATCCAGAGTGGTCTAGTGGACAGGGAGTCATCACCTCAATTTTGACATCATCTTCTCAGCCTTGGGCAAGTCACTCATCTCCTGTCTGTGTTTCAGTATCTATAAAACAAGCATCATAATTTACTGAGCCTCACCAGAATACCATGGAGTATAACTAATTAGTGTTTACAGTCTGGTTTGATGAAAGGCATTAAATGCTATTGTTGTATTTTTATGTAAATGATTGTTAACTTTGACATCAGAAACAATTGGCTTGTGACAGCAAAGGTTTCTGGTGAAATCAGATCTTACAAGAGGCACACAGAACACTTCTTGCCAGTAGAGTTCCTTCTTCAAAATAATTAAATATACTGTGATCAATGTAAAGTCAAAGAGGCATCCCTGGGGCTTCCCTGGTGGCGCACTGGTTGAGAGTCCGCCTGCCAATGCAGGGGACACGGGTTTGTGCCCCGGTCCGGGAAGATCCCACATGCCGCGGAGCGGCTGGGCCCATGAGCCATGGCCACTGAGCCTGCGAGTCCGGAGCCTGTGCTCCGCAACGGGAGAGGCCACAACGGTGAGAGGCCCGCGTACCGCAAAAAAAAAAAAAAAAAAAAAGGCATCCCTGCATAATAAGACATAGGACGAGATTAATTACATGTCCAGATGTTTGGGGACTGACACGTAAAATACAGTCATGGGTAATGAAGGGGCAGTGGTTTGGGCCGGCAGCACAGAGGAAGAAGAACAGCCCACAAAAGTCCTTCTTGGATGTGGACTGGTATCTACTCCCAGACTCCTTCCAGGAATGCTACAGTTATCAGCAGGATCATTTTCATGCCTTTCTTCAGGTCCATTCTGTCACAACTTTATCATTTTGCACTAAGGACTGACAACCCATGTCCAACTGGCATATAACAAATGAAGGAATGGGGTGAAACCTAAAGAATTGGAAACCACAGGTCACAAAATCCTACCTAGTTGCCAATAAATCTGTGGTGAGAACAACTTACTCAACCATCACTACTCTCACTTAGAAAATTAGTGAGGCAAAACAGATGAGAAAGCAAACAGACAGGGTGACTTTTAATCACTTTTAAAGAAGCTTACGGTGGGACATTAAAAGCAAATGTGGGGACTTCCCTGGTGGCGCAGTGGTTAAGAATCCGCCTGCCAATGCAGGGGACACAGGTTCAATCCCTGGTCCAGGAAGATCCCACACGCTGCGGAGCACCTAAGCCCGTGCACCACAACTACTGAGCCTGTGCTCTAGAGCCTGCAAGCCACAACAACTGAGCCTGCATGCTACAACTACTGAAGCCCATGCGCCTAGAGCCTGTGCTCCGCAACAAGAGAAGCCACCGCAATGAGAAGCCTGCACACCGCAATGAAAACCAAATAAATTTATTAAAAAAGCAAATGTGTGGGCTTCCCTGGTGGCGCAGGGGTTGAGAGTCCACCTGCTGATGCAGGGAACACGGGTTCGTGCCCCGGTCCAGGAAGATCCCACATGCCGCGGAGTGGCTGGGCCTGTGAGCCATGGCTGCTGAGCCTGTGCATCCGGAGCCTGTGCTCCACAACGGGAGAGGCCACAACAGTGAGAGGCCCGCGTACTGCAAAAAAAACACAAAAAACAAATGTGTACATTTTTAGTCTATTTACGAGGGTGTGTGGTGAATATGGTTGACAATTCAATTGAGCAATTGAGAAACTTTAAGGATTTGAAGTTTTCGGAGAGTATTTGTAAGTAACATGACTGTCCAATATGGGAAATTACCAAATGAGGAAAATATGGCACTGCACAGACTTAAAAGCCACCTGTGGAAAGGAAAAGAGGCATAAACGCATCAGCTGGCATGTGATAAATGACTGAAATTTGGGGGAAGCATCACAGAAGGAAGGACCTAGGCAAAAAAGAAAGCATATTTATAGTTTGAAAGAAATAGAAAAGAGAAAGAATTATATATGCTTAACACTCTAGCATTTGTTTATTCACTCATGCAACAAATTTTTTTGGTACACATCATATGATGGGTCATCCTTGCCCTCGTAGCTCAGCCTAAAGGAAAGATGGATGTGAGAACAAGCAACTATATCTTGCATGCTATAACAGAGGTGTAAAGCTCATTAGGAAAGTGGCTAGGGCTTCCCTGGTGGTGCAGTGGTTGAGAGTCCGCCTGCCGATGCAGGGCACGCGGGTTCATGCCCCGGTCTGGGAGGATCCCACGTGCTGCGGGGCGGCTGGGCCCATGAGCCATGGCCGCTGAGCCTGTGCATCCGGAGCCTGTGCTCCACAATGGGAGAGGCCACAACGGTGAGAGGCCCACGTACCGCAAAAAAAAAAAGAAAGTGGCTAGATCTGTCCAGATGGGGACAGGAAGCATTCCCACTTAATATTATATTTGATCTGCATCTTGATAGATGAAGTTAGATGATTACTGGACTCAAGAAATAGGCCTTTCAAGGAAAATGAATAGCACAAGCAAAGCACTGTATATTTGAGCTATTGCCACATGAACATTACGGACAAGCCTTCCCAAAGCTTAGTGGCTTAAAACAGAACCATCTCATAAGTCTACATGTCAGTGAGGCCATTCTGCTGATCTGAGTGTGGCTTGGCTGATTTTGGCTGGGCTGGCTCACTGGTCTAAGGTCAACTGGCAGGTTGACTGAGGGCTGGATGGCAGAAGCAGCCTTGGCTGGGATGACTCAGCATCACGCCACTTGGGCTGTCATCATCCACCAGGCTAGTCCGGGCTTGTTCTAATGGCAGAGACAGAGCCAAGAGGCAGCAGAAGTGCACAGGCAGCTCTATAGGCCTGGGCTCAGAGCTGGCACACAGTGATTTCAGATATATCCCACCGGCCAAAGCAAGTCACAAGGCCAGCCCAGATTCAAAAGTGGGGAAATAGCCCCCATCTCTTGATGAGAAGAACTACAAAGTCACGTTGTGAGCAGAAAGTGTTAAAAAGTGTTGTAATCAATCTACCACAGTTACTAAGATGTAAAAGGATGTGGTATACTCAGGAGAAAGCCAGGGTTTAGGTATGGCTTGAGCATGAAGTTCAAGTAGAGAATGAGATGAACCAAAGCTGAAGTTGTAAGCTGGAGCTAGATCCTAAAAGGACTTCATTCAGAAGTAAACCACATTTAGAAGTTTGGATTTTTTTATTTTTAAGGCAACTAGAAAGTTATCGTGCAATTGACATGATTACACCTGTATTTTAGAAGAAATATAATACACAATTTTCTAGAGGAAAGAAAGACAGGAGTTGGAAAGACCAGTTAAGAAGCTACTGTGGGGGATTTCCCTGGTGGCGCAGTGGTTAAGAGTCCGCCTTCCAATGCAGGGGACACAGGTTTGATCCATGGTCCGGGAAGATCCCACACGCTGCAGAGCAACAAAACCCGTGCACCACAACTACTGAGCCTGTAAACCACAACTACTGTAAACCCACATGCTACAACTACTAAAGCCCACGCACCTAGAGCCTGTGCTCCGCAACAAGAGAGGCCACCGCAATGAGAAGCCCATGCACCGCAATGAAGAGTAGCCCCCGCTCACTGCAGCTAGAGAAAGCCCACGCACCGCAATGAAGACCCAACACAACCAAAAATAAATAAATAAATTTTTTAGAAAGAAGAAGAAGCTACTGTGGGATCACCCTGTGACATCTGCAAGCCTCACAATTCAGAGGCAGGCAGAGTTTCCAGTTACAGGTGAATGGAGCACAAATCCCACGCTCCTCACGTTCCCACGGGAGGGAAGAACTTCCCTCCACCCTATGACTGGTGCTTCCCAGTGGCAGAGAAACGTCCTTGAGTCTCCTCACAGACTGTATATTGGTTGCAAAGGGAAAAATAGTACTCATATGGTGGAGAAATCAGACAACCCCTTGATGGAGTGGGGTGATCACAATCAACACCACCAGGGAGGGGTAGACGAACTGGGTGCCTCCAGGAGGGACACCCTGAGCCAGTTACCATGTCACGTAGGTAATACTGAATTCCCTCCTGACCACGACGAAATGGCAGTGAGCACGAAATGAAGACAGCTTGTCTTAGTTTCTAAAGGTGGGTGAAATCTATTCTGCAAAACTGTCAATGTTACACCAGACAAAGGAAGGCTATGAAAGGTGTTCAGGTTAAGGAAGACAACAGAGACCCAATAACTAGATGGAAAACGTGGCACTAGACTGCACCCCACCCTGGAGGAAAGAATCAAGGACATTATTGTTGGGTTAACTGTGGACATTGAAATACAGACAGTACCTTAAATAGAAGTACCTAATCCATGCTAACTTGACCAAAGTTGATCAGTACTCTGGTTCTGTAAGAGAATATTCTCATTCCTAGCAAATATGCACTGGAGTATTCTAGGGTAAAGGGCCACAATGTAGGCATTGTGTTTCAGAAAAAGAATTTTAAACATCTTAATAGCAAGTGAATCTCAGTGAAATGTGCTGTCCTCATTGTTATAACTTTTCTGTAAATTTGGAATTATTTTCAAATAAAAAGTTTAAACAACAACACAAAAGAAGCTACTGTGGTAATTTGGGTGAGAATTGACTAGGGTTTAATACAAGGGAAGGAGGAATGAAGAAGAAAATGGGGGGACAAATTTGGAAAAATGTTGGGGACAGAATTGACAGATTAAGTGTGTGGTAGGAACTACTTGTTATCTCTCCTCTTTTCCCACAATAATAAACCTCCTAATTTTCGTGAGCCCATGTCAACTCAGAATAAAGACCACATTTCCCAGCTTCCCTTGCAGCTAAAGGAGACCATGTGAATATATTCTAGTCAGTGAGATGTAAACAGGTGTGTCATGGCAATCCCCTGGCAGTCCAGTGGTTAGGACTCCAAACTTTCACTGTTGAGGGCCAGGGTTCAATCCCTGGTCAGGCAACTAAGATCCTGCAAGCCGTTTGACATGGCCAAAAAAAATTAAAAGCAAACAAACAAAAAAACACGTGTGTCATATAGCAGTTTCCTGGAACCTTTACTAAAAGACACTTGAGGCTTGCCCTTTACCTACTTTTTTTTCCTTCCCTTATGTTATTGCCTGGAATGCAAATATCCATTTTAGGTAAGGGATGAGGGCTGCACCTGGGAATGGCAGAATAGTGAGCTAGAAGGAACCTAAGTATCTAAAGAGTTAATTGAATGAAGCCACCAAACTATCCCTGGGCTGCCTGCCCACTTTCTGACTTTTAAATGAAAAACAAATAAGCCACTATCACATTTAGGCTTCTATATATTATTTAGAGTCTCTGTTATTCACAGCTGAGCCTAATATGAACTGATACAGATGTGGAAAGGAGAATTTAAGGTTTGAATTGTGAGGTTATTAGGCCAGGAGGAGGGAAGTTCATGAGCTCTATCATGTAGCTGATAAGTTTATAATGCCTAAGGAAGAAACGATAAAGGTCTTTATCTCTGGGAAGAGGAATTGTGTGATGAGAACCTGAAAAGATTTATCTGATGCTAAAAACATTTTGGTATCTCTGATATGTATTTTGTAGCATTTGCTTGTTTTGCCTAAGCATAAATAAATATCAAGTGTCACAAACACTTCCAAAAAATAAAAGAGAATGCTTCCCAGCTCATTCTATGAAGCCAGTATTACTCTGATACCAAACCTAGATAAAGACATCAGAAGAAAAGTACATCCATATTCCTAATAAATATAAATGCAAAACTCCACAACAAAATGGTAGCAAAACGAATCCAGAAACATATAGAACCACAATAAAGTGGGATTTAACCCAAGAACACAAGCTTGGTGTAACATATGAAAGTCATTTGTGTGATACACCATATTAATGGAATAAATGACAAAAGTCACATGATCATCTCAACCAACACAGACAAATCATTTGACAAAATTCAACACCATTTCATGATAAAAACACTAAACAACTTCTTCAATTTGATACATAAAATTTTTATGGCTACATCCATAAAAGGCCACAGTTTAACAATATACTTATTGGCGAAAGACCGGATGTTTTCTGCCTAAAATCAGTAACAAAACAAGAATGTCTGCCCTCACCACTTCTATTTAACATTATACTGGAGGTTCTAGCAAGGGCAGTTAGACAAGAAAATAAATTTAAAACATCTGGACTGGAAAGGAAGAAGTAAAATGCTCTCTATTCTCAGATGACATGATCGTTTATATAGAAAATACTAAGGAACTCACCAAGAACTATCAAAATAAATGAGTTCTGCAAGGTTGCAAGATACAAGATCAATATACAGAAATCAATTGTATGCACTAACGATGAACAATCTGAAAATGAAAGTAGGAAAAAGAATCCATTTACAATAGCCTCAAAAAGAATAAACTATCTAGAAATAAATTTAACATATGAAGCATAAGACTTGTACACAAACAAGTCTGCACAACAAAATTGGAAATTTTCTTTCCAGTGGAAAGATCCCATGTTCATGGATTAGAAGACTTAATTTTGTTAAAATTGCAATTTCCCCCCAACTGATCTGCAGATTCAATGCAATCTCTGTCAAAATCACAGCTGGTTGTGTTGCAGAAATTGACAAGCTCATCCTGAAATTCACGTGAAAATGCAAAGGATCCAGAATAGGGAAAAAAGAGTAAAGTTGGAATATTCACACTTCTTGATTTTAAAAGTTAGTACAAGGCTCCAGTAATCAAGATAGTTTGTTACTGGCATAAGGATAAGATATAGATCAATGAAATAAAATTAGGAGTCCACAAATAAGCCTTACATTTATGGTCAATTGAATTTCATTGATTGCCAAGACAATTCAACGGGAAGGGATTGTCTTTTCAACAAATGTTGCTGGGACAACTGGATATCCACATGCAAAAGAACGTTACGAGAAAATTAAACAAAAGGTATTCTTCCTCATACCATACACAAAATTATATACATGCCATATGCAGGATACCATATATACAAGTTAACTCTTACACCTAAATGTAAGAAATAAAACAGTAAAAGTTGTAGAAGAAAACACAGAACTAAATTTTTGTGACCTTGGATTTGGCTATGGTTTCTTGTTATGACGCCAAAAGCATAAGAAACAAAGGAAAAAATAGGTAAATTGGATTGGATCAAAATTAAACATGTTTTTGCTTCAAATGAGACTGTCAAGAAAGTGAAAAGACCAAACACACGAAATAGGAGAAAATATTTATAAATCATAATCTGATAAAGTGACTTGTACCCAGAATATATAAAGAACACTTACAATTCAACAGTTAACAGATTAAGAAAACAATAAAAAGATAAATAAACCAATCAAAAACTGGACAAAGGATTTGAATAGACATTTCTTCAAAGAAGATACACAAATGGCCAATAAGCACGTGAAATATGTTCAACATTAGTTATTAAGGAAATGCAATTCAAAGCTATAATGAGACACCACTTCACACCTAATAGAATAGCTATAATCAAAAACACAGGCGATCACAAGTGTTGGTGAGGATGTGGAGATTTTGGAAGTCTCAGATACTGCTGGTGGGAACATAAAACGATGCAGCTGCTTTGGAAAACAGTTTGGCATTTTCTCAAAAAGACATGACATTACCATATGACCTCACAACTTTATATGCCCGAGAGAATTGAAAACACATGTCCACACGAAAACCTGTACACAGATGTTCATACCAGCATTATTCATAACAGAAAACAGTGGACACAATCCAGATGTCTGTCCATCAGCTAATGAATGGATGAACAAAATGCAGATTATCCATACAATGGAATATTATTCCACCATGAAAACAGATGAAATTCTGATACATGCTGTGACATGGAGGAAACTTGTAAACATTTTGTTAAGTGAAAGAAGCCACACACAGAAGGCCATATGTTGTTTAATTCCACTTATGTGAAAAGTCCAGAATAGGCAACAAATTCATAGAGACAGAAAGCAAGTTATTGATTGCCAGGAGCTGGAAGGATCAGAGAATGGGGAGTGACTATTAATGGGTACAGTGTCTTGTAATCAGCCATTTCTCCAAGGAGTCCTGGTTTCTTGCACTTGCGAATAGTATTTAGAGGCCAAGATCTCAGTGCTAGGTATGCTAATTACTACTGGAATGGTGTTGCTCCCAGACAGTCTCAATAGAAAGAGGGAACTCATGTATGTACACACACACATAATTTGTACCTATATTTATTTCTGTATCTACCTGTGTTGAAAAACTTGAGATTATACAGGTACCTTCATTCCCAATCCCTCATCTCGGAACTTCCCTGGTGGTGCAGTGGTTAAGAATCCGCCTGCCAGTGCAGGGGACACAGGTTCGAGCCCTGGCTCTGGAAGTTCCCACATGCCATGGAGCAACTAAGCCCATGTGCCACAGCTACTGAGCCTGCACTCTAGAGCCCACGAGCCACAACTACTGAAGCCTGCATGCCACAACTACTGAAGCCCGCATGCCTAGAGTCCATGCTCCACAACAAGAGAAGCCACCACAATGAGAAGCCCATGCACAGCAATGAAAAGCAGCCCCTGCTCACCACAACTAGAGAAAAGCCCGCATGCAGCAACGAAGACCCAATGCAGCCAAAAAAATTAATTAATTTTTTAAAAAGTGTGTAGCCAATCCCTCATCTCAGGGTAGTTTTCTCCCTTCCCATATTTGTTACCTCCCTTCTCTGATGGTGAGAATCAACTCCCATTATCCTTAATGCATTTACTTATGTGATCAGCCCCTTATGTGCAATCAATATCCAATCACCACTACTGCCCAACCCTGCATAGATACGCTCCTCTCAGTTTTCAGCACTTCAAGGCAGTCTACCCCTCCCACACGGATATCCTTGTCACCTTGCTCAGGTTCTGACAACCTACACCAGGTCACTCCTTTGCAGAGCTGCCCTCCTGCCCCAACTCCAGGCTCTAGCTTCCATCTCAGGCTTCCTCTTTCTGGATGTGTCCTCCTCAACCCTGCTTGGGCTCCAACAACGTGCGCCAATCTGCCTCTCCCTCTAGATGACCACCTCTACTTCCTGAGAGTGAGGGTGCGAGAGATGGAGATCGAGGCTTGAAGAGAGAAGAATGTTTAAAACAACCATTATGTAGAATAAGAACAGTAGTAAGAACAATAGCAAAGGCTACCTGTTATCTATTAAACCATTCCTATGTGCTGGGCACTTCAATTTAATTTAGTCTTCACAACAGCCTTGTGAGTTGGATATTAATTATTATCTCCAATTTACAGAAGAAGAACCTGATGCTTAAAAAGGTAAAGCAACTTGGTCAAGGTCAGTCAACTCTCAGAGACAAAATGGAATCCAAACGTAGCTCTACCTGAATTCAAAGCATGAGCTGTTTAATCGCTAAACTCTCTTGCTAGAAATCCCTTACCAGGTACAATAGTTAGGATTAGGTTACACTGCATCTTTAATATTAAAGGTGTCTCTTCTTAAACATAAACCTTGGGGAATTCCCTGGCAGTGCAGCGGTTAGGATTCCATGTTTGCACTGCAGGGGGCATGGGTTTGATCCCTGGTCGGGGAACTAAGATCCCGCAAGCCCCATGCCACAGCCAAAAAAACCTCCAAAAAACAAAAAACATAAACCTTGGAACTAAGAGGGTCTAATTAAAAGTAGACGGAAGCCCAAGGTGTCCAGTGGTGTTGAGCTCGAGGTAGGTGACGTTGCCACAGTGCTGGACACCCAGGCTTCTTGTGTGTGATTGCTCCCCTGTGCATGGCTTGATTGTCCCAGTCACCCCACGGAAATTGAGCCATCACATCTGCATTATGCCAAAAAGAAGGAGGAAGGAAGACAGCACCCGCAAGCTGCAAAGACCACTTCCTCTCACACCCCATTGGCTAGAACATAGTAACATGGCAACTCAGACCTGCAAGGGACACTTGGAAAAGCAGTCTTTATTCTAGATGGCCGTGTTCATCTAAAAAGTAAGGATTCTGTTTCTACTGAAGAATGGAGAAAGGTTATTGGCAGTACACTAGCAGCTCCTGCCACATCAGGGAATGAGGAATCCTAAAGAAACTGAGGGCTGAGCTGAAGCCGGAAATGAGAAATGTACAGATGCTCAGAGCCTATCACAGGAATAGGGAAGCAGGGAGGGGCAAGACCCTGTGCCAGGCCTGACATCATCATGAAGAGCCTCAAATTTAGACTTTATGTCTATAGTCATACACAGGGTCTGTATTAATCAGGGTTCTCCAGAGAACTAGAGCCAATTTGATGGAGAAAGAGAGAAAGAGAGAGGGAGAAGGAGATTCTAAGAAATTGGCTCATGTGACTGTGAGGGGCTGGTGGGTAGGCTGGAAATTTCAACAGGAGTTGACATTGCAGTCTTGAGTCCAAAGGCAGTCTGGAGGCAGAATTCCTCCGTCTAGTCTTTACATTTAAGGAACTAATTGAATAAGACCCATCCATATTATGGAGGATAATCTGCTTTACTGAAAGTTCACTGATTTAAACGTTAATCACATCTAAAAAATAACTTCCCAGCATCTTGACTAGTGTTTGACCAAACAGCTGAGTACCACAGCCCAGCCAAGTGGACACGACAATGAGCCATCCCAGTGAGGTTACACTGGCAGGATTGAAATACTCAACAGTGTTTGTGCTGCAGTCTTCCAGATCTTGCTACCTAGAGAACCTAGAGTACACTGCGATTTTTAAAAAATTTTATTTACTTATTCATTTATTTATTTTGGCTGTGTTGGGTCTTCGTTGCTGCCCGCAGGCTTTCTCTAGTTGCGGTGAGCGGGGGCTATTCTTCATTGCTGTGCGTGGGCTTCTCATTGCAGTGGCTTCCCTTGTTGTAGAGCACGGGCTCTAGGCGCACAGACTTCAGTAGTTGTGGCACGTGGGTTTGCTAGTTGTGGCTCACAGGCTCTAGAGCACGGGCTCAGTAGTTGTGGCGCACGGGCTTAGTTGCTCCGCGGCATGTGGGATCTTCCCAGACCAGGGATCGAACCTGTGTCCCCTGCATTGGCAGGCGGATTCTTAACCACTGTGCCACCAGGGAAGTCCCACACTGTGATTTTTGTTTCAATTTATCTAGTATATGGATAGCACGATCATAATGCACGATGTGTGTATATATTTGGGGGCGGGTGCCAGTGTTTTTTTCTCTTCCAGTTTTATTGAGATATAATTGACATACAGCACTGTGTAAGTGACTTACATACATCATGAAATGATTCCCACAGTAAGTTCAGTGAACATCCACCATCTCATATAGATACAAAATAAAAAGAAAAAAATGTTTTCCTTGTGATGAGAACTCAGGATTTACTCTCTTAATGATATGTAACTTACAACGTACAGCAGTGTTCATTATATTAATCATGCTGTACATTACATCCCTAGTACTTGTTTATTGTGTAATTGGAAGGCTGTAAATTTTGACCACCTTCATCCGATTCCTGCATCCCCTTTTCTGTGAGTTTGTTTGTTTTGAAGTATAACTGACCTACAACGCTGTTAGTTCCTAGTGCACAGCATAGTAATTCGATATTTCTCTACATTACAAAATGATCACCACATAATACACTATGTTTTTAACATTAAAAATCTAATTTGTGAAAAAAAAATCTAATTTGTGGGACTTCCCTGGTAGCACAGTTGTTAAGAATCCACCTGCCAATGCAGGTGACACAAGTTCGAGCCCTGGTCCGGGAAGATCCCACATGCCATGGAGCAACTAAGCCCGTGCGCCACAACTACTGAGCCTGCGTTCTAGAGCCCGCGAGCCACAACTACTGAGCCTATGTGCTGCAACTACGGAAGCCTGCACGCCTAGAGCCCGTACTCCGCAACAAGAGAAGCCACTGTAATGAGAAGCACGAGCACTGCAGCGAAGAGTAGCCCCTGCTCACCTCAACTAGAGAAAGCTCCCCACGCAGCAACGAAGACCCAACGCAGCCATAAATAAGTAAATACATTTTTAAAAAAATCTAATTTGTTAAATACAAACTTTAGGATTTTTAAGGGAAGTTAGAAGTCTTCACCTGACTACTAAGCATCAATTAAGAAACAAGACTCAGGGGGCTTCCCTGGTGGCGCAGTGGTTGAGAGTCCGCCTGCCGATGCAGGGGACACGGGTTCGTGCCCCGGTCCGGGAAGATCCCACATGCCACGGAGCGGCTGGGCCCGTGAGCCATGGCCGCTGAGCCTGCGCGTCCGGAGCCTGTGCTCCGCAGTGGGAGAGGCCACAGCAGTGAGAGGCCCGCATACGACAAGAGTCAGCATATGGATGCTAAAATTATACCTTTACTGCCGAATACACGTCTGTCGGGGAATGCAGCGTGCAGCCACAGGTGAATAAGCTTCCTGATGTCTTTTAGGCAAATTTACCTACGCTGTCACTGGCAGCACTTGACCTAGGCCTTCCCCAGTTGGAGTGGGTGGAAGCAACCCCTTTAAAAAGGTGGTGGTTTGAAGGAGCACAGGGAAATGCCTGGAGGACAGAAAAGGAGGAACTGCTTCCAAACCCTCCTAGTTGATAAATGGCCACTTGTTATGTTAATGGGGTTTCTGGACCAAGGAGGGAGTATTTTCCCAAAATGTAAACATTTAAATAGTCCACAATCTTTGGACTTTTCTGTCTCCTATTCCTATTCCTCTCTGTCCGCTTTCCTCTCCTCCTCCCCTCCCGCCTCGTCCTCCCTTTACCCCTCCCTTTCCTCCCTCTCTCTCCCCCTCCCCCTCTCCATTAATAAATATATGAGAAGCTTCAAAACACAGAAATGCCTAGGACCTCCTGGCCTAGCTGAATGCCCTCGGCAGCCAGGAAGCAAGAGTGAGCCATGGAAGTGTGGCATCTTCCCAGGGGTAAGTGCTAACCAGGACCGGGTGGTGAGACATCAGAGGAGAGAGGGAATAAAATGACTGACTTTGAAGCCCAGGGAGGGATGAGAGACTGGAAGGGTCGCAGGACCTGCTTTCTCTTTGAGATCAAAGAAGAAAGTTGTAGGTGTGAGCACTGCAGAGAGTGAAGGGGAGGGGAGAAACCAACTTTACTGAGCACCAACTAAGTATCTTGCTTGGTGCTTTCAGTCCCAGGATTGTAACCCACATCACCATGCTGCAAAATCGGACTTTTCTCTTTTGCACATAAAGAATGTGAGGCTCAGAAATATAAAGTCATTCGCCTGAGGCTACACAGCTAGCAAGTGGTAGATCCCATATTTAAACCCTCTTCTCTCTGGTTCCCAAACCCGTGTTTTATTTTTTTTGTTTGTTTTTGGGGTTTTTTTGCGGTACGCGGGCCTCTTATTGTCGCGGCCTCTCCCGTCGCGGAGCACAGGCTCCGGACGCGCAGGCCCAGCGGCCACGGCTCACGGGCCCAGCCGCTCCGCGGCACGAACCCGCGCCCCCTGCATCGGCAGGCAGACTCCCAACCACTGCGCCGCGAGGGAAGCCCTGTTTTATTGTTTTATTTGCCCATTATATCAGCTGCCTCCAGGGACATGAGAAAACTAGAAAATAGGAAGCTGCAGAGAAAAGAGGATTATAATGTTTAAGCTTTCAGAGCTGGAGCAGTTTCCAGTGAAGACAAACTCAAGGGTGTGGCCTTGGGGTGGTTTGCTGAAGTGGAGTGGAGGTCAAGGTCAAGCTCTTTGGAGTAGAGAAGGTCACCATGATGGCTCATGTTGAATGGACTGTGGTGAATCAGCCTAGGAGGCTTGTCCAAGTAGAGACAGAGTAACATGTCAGGTAGAAACCCCAAACGTATGTTGAGGAGGGAATTAGAGTTTGGTAAGCACGGAATGATGGGCACAAACCCCTTACAGCTTGGTGATATGGTAGCCGTGGAAATATTGTAAATGAACACTCCCGAGGTAACCATGGAATTCGGAGATTTTATCCTTTTCGTGTTTTTCTCTGAAAAGGACATGTTTCAGTCTCACAGGACCACAGGCATCTTCATTTACTTCATTGCAGGAGAACTAAACGTGTTCTGCAATGAAGAACTAAACAGTTTTGAAGAATTATTTAAATCATTTTTCCAGCCAAGGTAGCGGGTGCGAGGGGGGGGGGACCCTGTTTCTAAGTTTTTGTAATATAAGAGATTTTTTTAAAGGATGGGTTTTAAGAATGAAGATAATTCCACTCTTAATAGATAGAAACTGAGAGCTTAATCCTTTGTTACTGGAGTAACAAAGTAACCAGTAGTCATGGTTACTGTGTAAGTGTGTGATTTTTAGGCTCTAATGTTAAAAATAATTCATTGTCCCAGGATCTTTATTTAATTGCTTTCGATAGATAGGATGTAAGGGTAACTAGAGAATTAGTACAGCTGATTTCTGGGTACGGAGATTATGGGGTTTCTTTCTTCTACCCTCTCCTTCTGTGTTCCTTTTGAACAGTTTGCTACTTATTACAATTTCTGTAGACAGGAGACCATGGTGAAGGCAAGGGGGTGGAGCATCTAGCATGCTGGATGGAGTTTAGGGTGCATCTGGGCTCTGCAGTCAGGTGAACCTGGAGTTCAGTCTCAGTTCAGGGCCTCTCCTTTACCAGCTGGAAGGCCTTGGGCAATATGCTTTAGTTTTCATCTTCAAGTACATTTGCTGAAAGAAGATAAAATAAGCCTTTAAAGACATGTAGAGGAGGTTGCAAGATAATTTAGTTTTTCAAAATATTTTGATATACTTTAATCAGAACCATTGATCTTTATATTCCCCTTAGTGTGGATATCAACAGTTAGCTTTCCCGGTCTGTCAAATAAACCAGCAATGACTTGGAGTTTACCATCAGGACTGTTGGACGTGGAAAAAACATTTTTTTAATCATTAATTAGATTGTTTTCTTTTAAAATTGGTCCCTGTAAAAGGGAAAACATGGGATCTGGCCAAAATCTATTGCACACATGACAAAATGGATATAACAGATCCAGATTTCTGGAGTGAGAACTACCAAAAATGCATGAAGGCAATTTTCACTTGTTAAGGAACATAAATAGTAACTAAATAGCTGAATATCTGCAGCTGCGTCATGTAACCTTTTAACATTGCTCTGCAAATGTCTGTTCATTTTCCAGCAGGTACAAGGGTATCAGATAAGCAGAAAAGAAAGCCTGACTGAGTTTATATTTTCTAAGAGAAACCTTGCTAAAACAAAAGGAATGTATATTTTTAAGGTATTGCTGGATCAGCTACCTTTCTAAATAGATAGGGCAATATATTATAAGCAATCATGTCATTTAGGATGCTTTGGGCTACAAATAATGAAAGGCTCAAAAATGATCTAATACATTTCTAAGTAAGAAGGATGTATTGTCACTTAAGAAGGACAGAGGTTGGGTGGTTCCAGGGTTTGCTAATTCAGCAACTCAACAACAAAAGCTTTGCCTGCTTTCAGTTCTGCCTTCTCAGATCAGCTTCCCTCGTGGTCACAAGAAGGCTGCCACAGATCCGGGTATCACATGTAGAATGACTACATGAAGTGGGAAAAGGGGCTGTTTCTTCCCATGTAACTATTTATCAGCAGGAGCGCCTAACATTCCCCCAGGAAACATCTCGTCATATCTCACTGTCCAGAATTGCCTTGTGTGCCTGTATCTGAACTGTCAAGGGGATGGAATCACCCTGCTGGGCTTAAACCAGTCAAGGTTGGTCCTTTAGGGTCAGGGAGGGGCCCAACCTCCCTTGATATCTGATGGCCACCAGATATCAGAATAAAATTGGGGTTCTGTTAGCAAGAAAAGGGGAATGGCCAAAAGGTAGACCATTAATAGTAACTCCTAGAATGACCAAGGTATTTTGAAAGCATTGTTGCCATGTCGTTGATAACTTTATTCAAGTTTATTTAAAGTCTGAAAGACTTTATATGACTTGTTTTCCTTGAAGATTTCAGAAACTTGGTGCTAATAATATATGAATATTGATTTTTTTAAGAATATAATTTAAAATACCAGGACAACACTTAAATGGCTTTTCTAGGGCTTTCCTTAATCACTTATCACTTCAGAATTTTTTTTAGTCACAATCTTTTTTTTTCAGCTTTATTGAGGTATAAATGACAAATAAAATTGTTATATATTTATAGTGTGATTTAATGTGACGATTTGATATTTTGTTACACATATACATTATGAAAGAATCCCCACCATCAAGCTAATTTACATATCTATCACCTCACATATTTACCGTTTTTTTTTTTGCGGTACGCGGGCCTCTCACTGCTGCGGCCTCTCCCGTTGCGGAGCAACAGGCTCCGGACGCGCAGGCTCAGCGGCCATGGCTCACGGGCACAGGCGCTCCGCGGCATGTGGGATCCTCCCGGACCGGGGCACGAACCCGTGTCCCCTGCATCGGCAGGCGGACTCTCAACCACTGCGCCACCAGGGAAGCCCTGTTTGTTTTTTTTGATGAGAACATTTTTCTCTCTTAGCAAATTTCAATTATACAATACAGTGTTATCAACTATATCATCATGTTCTATATTAGATGCTCAGACCTTATTCATCTTAGAGCTGAAAGTTTGTCCTCTTTTACCAACCTCTCCCTATTTTCCTAGCGCCCTGGCACCTGGCAACCACTTTTCTACTCTTTGTTTCTATGAATTTGACTTTTTTTAAGATTCCACATATAAATGATACCATGCAGTATTTGTCATACAGTCATCTTCTGTTGTCTTGGCTATGGCCTAACTACATTTCCAAAGCTGTGTCTCCAGCTCAGACTCTATCCTGCTCTCAGTTTTCTGACTCAGGGCACCTCCAATTAGATGTCCTATAAACACTAAAGATTATATGTTGAAAACCGAGCTCCCTGAGGGCAGGGACCATGCTCACTACTCTGTCTCCTGTGAGGTACTTAGTGGGCGCTTCACAGATGTTTGTTGAATGGATGGTTGGAGGAATGGTAGAAACAGCAGGTTCATCACCATCCTTCCTAAACCAGGACAACTCAGTGTTTAAGAACAAGGGCTCTGGGATCCCATTACTGAGTTCAAAGCATGGCTCCATTGCTCACACCTGTGTGCCTTTGCTCCAGTTATTTAATTCCTTCAAGCTTCAGTTTCTGTAAAATGTAGATGTAATAAAACCACATAGAGGTTTTGTGAGGGTTAAACAAGATCATCCTTGAAAAGTGCCTAACAGGATGCCTGGCATATAGTAAAGTTCTCAGTCCTAACTGTTTTTAATCCTTCACTCTTCACAGTGTCCTCACGTGGCCAATTGGCTGGCCCAGGGTGCAAGACTCAAACGCTGAGCCCCAGGTCTGAGCCCCATCTCTCTGTTGCCATCCTATCCTCTCCCAGCTCCAGTCCCGCAGCCAGGGGTCTAGTCGGAGCCTTTAATTGTGATGTAGCCTCCCATAGATGTGCCTGCCTTCCAAGCCTTCCTGTCCCTATCTCCCCCCAACACGGGCTCAGCGGAGGGGAGCCTTGGACCAGACACTCAAGAGTATTTACCGGTTCTGCTGATGGTTTGCAGTTAGATCAGAAGCCTCAGTTGTGATGAAAATATAACACACCTCCTCACCCCACCCCTTACATGCTTCAGAGGAAGGCAATCCTAGCCCACATTTCAAATTTAAGTCCTGATTAATTTAAAACCATCAGAGTAGGGTTGTTCCCTTTTCAGTGATTGGCTTGGGGCTTGACACGTGACTCTCTTCTGGCTAATGAGATGAGAGGGCAGGTGGGCTGGGGTTAGAAGTTCTTTCTGTATTTTTTTTAAATAAATTTATTTATTTACTTTTGGCTGCGGTGGGTCTTCGTTGCTGCGCACGGGCTTTCTCTAGTTGCAGTGAGCGGGGGCTGCTCTTCGTTGCAGGCTTCTCACTGCAGTGGCTTCTCTTGCTGCGGACCACAGGCTCCAGGCAAGCAGGCTTCAGTAGTTGTGGTGTGCGGGCTCAGTAGTTGTGGCACACGGACTTAGTTGCTCCGCGGCATGTGGGATCTTCCCGGACAAGGGCTCGATCCCATGTCCTCTGCCGGATTCTTAATCACTGTGCCACCAGGGAAGTCCTGGGTTGGATGTTCTGAGAAAGCTTTCATTCAAACTCCTAAAGGGGCATCGGAAAAGACAGAATCCCTGGATTTGATGTTTCTTGGATGTGATGCCTGGAATAAGTGCATCATCTTGTGACCTGAAATGACAAGGTGGAGGGACTGAAGAACCAGAGCCCATGATGACATGATTGAGCCACTGGATTCACTAGCCTCGAAGTTACCCTACCTCCCTCCAGACTTAGCAGGTTGGAAAGCAGGTTCCTATATTGTCCTAAGCATTTTGAGTCAGGGTGGTATTTCCAGATGAAGACATCAAAAGTGACCTCATCATGTAGCTGAGAAGTGGCAAACCCAGATTTCATCCCAGGTCTGGCTCTGAAGCCTGTGTTCTTTCCACTTCATTCTACTATTTTTCAGAATGTGAAATTGTTTAAAACAAGGGCTAGAAACTTCTGAGTCCTGTGGGAAACGAAACAATGGCCATTGTTCTAAACCACTCAACTGTCTACTCTAGCACATTCTTCATACATTTGACAATAGATTTAGCCACTGCACAGGTAGATGTGCAGTAAGTACAACATAATGCTTAAGTATAATTTGTATTTTCTTCTGTACTGTCCCTATATTTCCATATGAATCATAAGTTCTCTGAGGGCAGCACCCATGTCTTGTTTTTCCATAAATCTATATTTGTCAGTTTCTTTTTATTGCAAGTGATAGAAACACATAGTGAATTAACTTGAAAGGTGAAAAGTGAAGCTCTGGCTCCTGTAACCAAACCACAAGAATGGTGAAGCTGACCTCATGCATGAATGGGCCCAGGACTGGCTCGTGACTCGTACACAGTCAGGCTTCTCTGCAACTCACAAGGCTTTCCATTGAACATTATGCCTTCACGTTTCCCTGCTTGGCTGGGAACATGACTGCTGGCCACTTCCAAGTCACAAATGGACAGCTCCTAACAAGTGAGAAGTGATAAGGGTTTCTTCAGCTTCTACAGAAACCTCCTGGAGAAGCCTCCTGATTGGTTGGACTTGGGTCACATGCCCATCCCCGGACCAGTCACTGTGGCGAGTGTACCATGATTGGCCCATCCTGGGCTCTGTGTCTGCTCCCTTGTTCACAGGGATGAGTATGTTAAAGAAAAGTATTCTGGGCAGATAAAGAAAGGGGATACCTCCCCTCCCCCAGGGCTTCTTTTCAAACTACTAGCCGAGTGGTGGGTAAATAGTGGTCACTCTGCAAACACCGAGAGAGCTTATGAACACAAACTAGTCTCTCACTGGTCATTAATGAACACACACACACACACACACACAATGCACCCTCACTAAGCTCTTTCCCAACTTCAGAACTCCACGCAGACACCATGGGAAGAGCCCTAGTTGTTCCCATATGGGTGCTGGGGCTCTTTTTTTGGCCTTAAGTCCTCATGTGTATTTTACACTTACAGCACATCTCAATCTATGCTAGCCATATTTCAAAGCTAGTGGCTATTTTATTGGACAACGTAGGTAGATCCACTCCAAGAACGTTCTGTCCTAGGATATTTCCAGGATACTGATGGCCCATTATAGCTCTCCCTCCAATCCCAATATTGCTTCAGAATCCTGGTCTTCCAGACCAGGAATGATCTCAACCTTCTGGGCTGGCACCAGACCCATCTGGCATCTGAAAAATACAGAGAGGCCACTGTATAGGACTTGCCCTTTGATCTTTGGACTCATGTCAACTCAAGGATGTAAAAAACAAGCTAAACTCAAAACTGAGGAAAGCCTGATATTCATTTGGAGGGAAACTGGGCGGCGTGCTGTCCTGTACAGTGCGAAAGTAGACACCGTTATGGAGATTATCATAATCTTCCCCCAGGATCCTTCTGAGCTGATTTTTATTTTGTTAGACTGAGAAGTCCGACAACTTTTCTTAAACAGAAAGGATATTTCTAAATTTCCTAAAACAACCGTTAAGAAAATGTCATGTAATCAAAATAATAGCTGATGTGACTGACTGGTGACCTCACTGTATCTTTGTTGTGCCAAAGATTGAGACATAACAGGATCAGATGAGAGAAATTTTATCCATTTTAGTTCAATTTATCAACGGCCAAGTGCTTGTGAATTCCTATAAGATAAAGCAGAATGCATTAGATAGTACCCACTTGCATAGAATAAAGTCACATGGAGCCAGATTACATATTTTAGATGATATGTAAATTGTATTCAGAGTATATGAATATACTCTGAATATGATTTACATATTTATGATTTAGTACTTGAATAAATAGAAGCCCGTGCTCACTTTTGCTGTCTTATATCTTCATTATGACTTATTTTTTAAATTACTATCCACTATTACTATCTATCCACTATTAAACATTATAGAAATACATAATTCAAAAGTGAAAGTTCCCTATAATGTTAATTGTATACATTCTTTCAGATTTTCCTATGTATATTTGCTATTTTTTTCAAAATTAAATTCATACAATTCATAGTTCAATGTTAATTACATTTAGTAAATATGATATGAAAGGATCAAAAAGTATGAAGTAAAATGAGGCTTCCTTCCTCCCTGTTCCCCAGCCAAACAGTTCCCCTTTCCAAAGGCAACCACTGTTACCACTTCTGTATTTTTCTAGAGATAGTCTATGCAAGGAACTCCATATAAATCCTTTTCTTTTCTTTTTTTTCTTTTTTTAAACAACTGGTATCATTCTATACATGTTCTTTATATCTTTTCCCTTAATATAACTTAGAGATCCTTCCATATCTGTACATGAAAAGCTGCCTCATTCTTTTCTAGGGCTGCCTGGTATTTTTTAGCCTGAACATTCATTTATTTCTCCTACTGATGGGTTATTTCCAATATTTGGGGATTGCAAACAATGCTGCAATTTTTTAAAATGTGTAATTTTATCATTTTAAATGTGACTGTTTCTACAGGATGACTTTCTAGAATTAGAGTCAATAGGTCAAAGGGGATATGCACTTTAAATTTTGGTCAGATATGTCAAATTGAACTCCCTAGAAAGCTTTGCCAGTTTACAATTCCACTAGTACAATGTGTCTTAATTAGCTGAGAGATAAGATGGAAATTTTTAGTTAAATTTGTTTTTCTCTTATAAGTAGCTTGATCATCGATTTGCTGTTTCCTTTTTTGGGAATTGCCTGTTAATATTCTTCATCACCTTTTCTATTGGGTTGTTGATATTCTTATGGATTTGTAGGAGTTCAATAAGGAATAGATTCTTGGTGCTTTTTTTTTTTTTTGGTGCTTTTTTTGAGGTTTACCAGTAGTCTGTTGACTGCTCATGGTGGCCTCACCATGCAAAAAGTATATTTCTTACTTTTTAAGTTTTTATGTAGCCAAAGTTATAAATCTTTTCTTTTGTAGCTCCCTAGATGTTGCATTATATTCATTCATTTATTCATTCAACAAATATTTACTGGGAGTGTTCCATGGATCACAAGCTTCTAGGTACTGAGGATACAACTGTGAACAAAACAGACCAAGGACTTGCTGGAGAACCCAAATGTATTGCACTCAAATTGTTTCGGTCTGTTTTACTTAACGTATCACAGACATCTTCCTGTGGCAATAGATAGAGATTTATCTCATTCCTTTTCATGGTTATAGTGTTCTTTTTTTAGCATATACCATGAACATTATAGTCAGTTCCTTGCTGAGCCCATACTCTTAACCAGAGGTCAGCAGACTTTCTTATAGGGCCAAATCACAAAGACTTTAGGCTTGGTGATACAATCTCATCACAATGTTCAGTTCTATTGTTGTAGCATAAAAGCAGACATGGACAATACTTAAAAAATGAGCATGGCTGTTCCAATAAACAATATGACTGCTGAAATTTGCATTTCACATCATCTACATATATATATATATATATATATATTTTTTTTTTTTTTTTTGGCGGTACGCGGGCCTCTCACTGTTGTGGCCTCTCCCGTTGCGGAGCACAGGCTCCGGACGCGCAGGCTCAGCGGCCATGGCTCACGGGCCCAGCCGCTCCACGGCATGTGGGATCCACCCGGACCGGGGCACAAACCCATGTCCCCTGCATCGGCAGGTGGACTCTCAACCACTGCGCCACCAGGGAAGCCCACAAAATATATTTTAAAAATTTGTCCCAGGCATTTAAAAATAAAAAAACTTAGCCCATGGCCATATAAAACAGACATAAAAAAAGACAGTGGGCTGGATTTGGCACATGGGCTATAGTTAGCTGATCTCTGCTCTAAGCCAACAGTGGTAAGAACAATCATTGTAGTAATAACCATAGTAATAAATCACATCCTCAACCGCAGAAAACAAAGGCCTGTTCCCAGCCACTGCTTCTCCTGCAGTGTTGGTTGTCATAGTGTGCCTTGTCCTTACTAAAATGTAGATCTGATTAAATGATTAAGGTGCCAGGTTCATTCCGGAATCACTGTTCATTGAGACCTGTGGCCACGGGGCACCCCAGGGTCCTTCCTTTCCAGAAGCAAGCCCTGCCCACCCCTAGCTGTTTCCCCTCATCTCTATCCACCAACCTTGCTTTGTTTTTGCTTGTTGCAATGAATACAATTGACACCTGACAGTACATTATATATTCACGTGTTTCTTGTTCATCTCCCCCACCAGAAAGAGGGCAGAACTCTGCCTGCCCTACTCGCTGTTGATTCCCAGAACCTAGAACAGGCTTGGCATATGGTGGGTGCTCAGTACTAATTTGCTGACTGAATGAATCACCTCTCCTCGCAAGTCACCCACTTGGCATTGGCCAGGTGGAGCCGGAACTCTCGTAAACACAGAAAGTCTTGCTATAAATGGAACTTATCTGCTTCAGAGAGAATCATTGAGGACCAAGTTACTGTCGGCAGGTATCTCCAGACAGCCGGATAGAGGAGGAGAGGGAAAAATGGTGGCAGCTCACATTTTCTTTATTGTCCTACACTTCCTCCGTGACTCAAAGGATAGACAACACTCCTCACCTTGTCCAGAGACCTAAGCACCAATGATGAAATAGTTCAGAAATGGCCAAACTAGAGCCTGAGAACAAGAGGTAGGCAACTAAGTGCTTTGTTTTGACTCTTAAGCTTGAAGGAGAAAACCAAAGCAATTTCTCTGGTTGGGCCCCTGCTTAGCTTTTCTCCTTTCAGTTTAATAGTGAAAAACAAAGCACTTTGGTGCCTACCTATTGTTCTCAGGCTCTGGTTTGGCAATTTCTGGACTATTTCATCATTACTGAATGTTTTCACATGATAATAAAGAATGGGAATATGAAGTTTCTTTTGTCTTGCTCACCTATTTTTTTAATTGAAGTATAGTTGATTTACAATGTTGTGTTAGTTTCAGGTGTACAGCAAAGTGATTCAGTATATATATACACACACACACATTATATTCAGTATATAATATATATATTCATTTTTCAGATTCTTTTCTATTACAGGTTATTACAAGATATTAGAGTTCCCTGTGCTATACAGTAGGTCCTTGTTGTTTATCTATTTAATATATAGTAGCGTGTATATGTTAATCCTAAACTCCTAATTTATCCTTCTCTCCCCTAGTCTCCTTTGGTAACCATAAGTTTGTTTTCTATGTCCATGAGTCTGTTTCTGTTTTGTAAATAAGTTCATTTGTATCATTGGGAATATGAAATTTTGATGATGGGAAATAACTTCTGGGTTTTGCATGTAATTTATGGGAAAATCTCTTTTCCAAAATATTTCTATATAATATTTATATCTTAAGTAGAACACAACTAAATTTGAAGAAGAAAATTAAGCTTCCTAGAGGAAGCAGTACAGAAAACCCTAAGTAAACTTTATGTAAATCAGGTTGGACACTCCAGACAACAGTTATTGAAGACAAATGTACAGTTTGGTTTTCTCTATAGTCATTTGCAAAACAGTTGTCCAATTTAATTAGTTCCTAAGTTCATGCCAAAAAATAAAACAATTACCTATCACCAAATAGCTTGTGATTGCCAAGTGTGTAAGACATTTTTGGAGACTAACTGGGAGTAAATATAGGTGAGGTCCAGGGCAGATACAAGAGTAATGTTTGATGATGTCTTTGCCTACAGGGTGACTATAGCCAAGTGGAGATTGTAGAGCATAAACCTAGGAAAGGGGCTTTTTGGCCTTGTAGTCACATTGTCACACTGAGCCTTATCCATACCCACTGTGAAATTTGGTGGCGGGGAGGGGAGTAGATTGTTAATCATTAAAGTAATTTCCAACTCTAGGGACTTCCCTGGTGGCTCAGTGGTTAAGAATCTGCCTGCCAATGCAGAGGACACGGGTTCGAGCCCTGGTCTGGGATCACCACATGCCATGGAGGAACTAAGCCTGTGCCCCACAGCTACTGAGCCTGTGCTCTAGAGCCTGTGATCCACAACTACCAAGCCCGCATGCCTGGAGCCTATGCTCCACAACAAAGAGAAGCTACCGCAATGAGAAGCCTGCACATCGCAACAAAGAGTAGCCCCTGCTCGCCGCAACTAGAGAAAGCCTGCGCACAGCAATGAAGACGCAACGCAGCCAAAAACTAAAATAAATAAATAAATTCATATTTAAAAAAAAGTAATTTCCAACTCTAAAACCTTTTATAAATTTAAATGCCACCCTAGCATATTCAGGCCTTTGGATGCTTTTTTGTGTGTGTGTGTGTGATGGCATGAAAAATCATACTGTAAAAAAATTAACTTCCTTTCTACTATATTTCTACTATAGGTATTTAAAAAATCCAATAGTACATTTAGAGCACCTACAGTGTGCATAGCTTGGTGCTGGAGGTACAATGGAATAAGACAAATAAGGAGTTTGTGGTCTAGTATGTTCCTTATTTCCTATTTCTTTGTCTTCCATATGTATTCAGTATTTGGTGGAGTAAAAAAAAAAAAACAAGTAAGAACAGATCCTGTGGGAGCTATAGGGGACACATAAAATAAGCCTGGCTTTGTTGAAAGGCATTCTTATTTCCTATGCAATTGGCATGTGGTAATTATATTTGCTTTCTAATTCCTAATAAGCACTTCTTGAGTAATTGGCACCCTGTTCATGCTCCCCAGAACTAAGAATTACACTGGATAACCTCCACGGAAGTGGTGTGTGTGGAATTTGATGAACTGGAAGGGTAAGGCATCCACTGTAATTGAAATCAGTTTCCCTGTTGCATTTAATATTGGCATACTAAGAAGGGGAAGAGAAGTCATGTATAATTATGATTAAAAGGGAATTTGTCAGTCATTTCAAGGGCTCCTTCATACAGTGACCTAAGGAAGAAATGGGTGAAGTCTTGCTATTTGCATGGCATAGAGGCCAGAAGTCTGCAGTGGAGAATCTACTGAATCAGTTCAATTAAGTTCAACAAACATAGTCGAACACCAAATACATGGCATGCACTTTGCTAGGTTCAAATTAAAAAAAAAAAAAAAAATTGGGAATTCCCTGGCAGTCCAGTGGTTAGGACTTTCACTGCTGGGGCCCAGGTTCAATCTCTGGCCAGGGAACTAAGATCCTGCAAGCTGCACGGTGCAGCCCCCTCCCCCAAAATTAATAAGGTGCAGCTTCAGAAGTTCTTCGTGGGGGGGGGAGGGATAAATTAGGAAGTTGGGATTAACATATACACACTACTATATATAGAATAGATAACCAAAAAGGACCTACTGTATAGCACAGGGAACTATACTCAATATTTTGTAATAACTTATGAGGGAAAAGAATCTGAAAAGAAAAACACACACACACACACACACACACACGTATAACTGAATCACTGTGCTGTACACCTGAAACTAACACAATAGTAAATCAACTATACTTCGTTAAAAAAATAAAAATAAAGCAACAACCAACAAAAAAAGTTCTTTGTGATTCTTCAAAGAGTTTACTATCTATCTGGGAAGACAGGACATAAGAAAAACTGGTGACAATAGTTCAGTTCCTTGGTAGAGTTTTTGTTTTGTTTTGTTTTTGTTTTTGTTTGTTTTGTTTTTTGGCTGCACTATGCCAGACCTTAGTTCCCCAACCAGGGATCTAATCTGTGCCCCATGCAGTGGAAGCCTGGAGCCCTAACCACGGGACCACCAGGGAATTCTCAATAGAGTTTTAATTTTAGTGTAACTATGCTTCATTAAAGCCAGTTCAGGTCTTTTATAAGCAACATGATGCCACCAAAGTTTGTCCAAGTGATCTATGGAAGAGGAAAAATGCATCGTTATTTATAGAAGAGCTTTGCTGTTATTGCTTATTAGGAAGCAAAGTAGACATAAATAGGAGAAGCTGTGGTGAGTACAGTGATGGCATGGAAATAATCATCTTGACTGACATCTTTCCAAATCCTTAAATTCTTTCTAACACAATTCAAATCACATACACAATTGTACTTACGGGCAATTAGAGTTAAGGGATGCTAATGAATTTATCTGAAAGAAACAATTGCATTCAAAAGAGCCCAGGCCAAGTATTTATCTCTGCTACCTCTCCGAGCCCCATGAAATAATAAAAAAGATATCCTAAGGGCTTCCCTGGTGGCGCAGTGGTTGAGAGTCCGCCTGCCGATGCAGGGGACGCGGGTTCGTGCCCGGTCTGGGAGGATCCCACATGCCACATGCCACGGAGCGGCTGGGCCTGTGAACCATGGCCATTGAGCCTGCGCGTCCGGAGCCTGTGCTCCGCAACGGGAGAGGCCACAACAGTGAGAGGCCCACGTACCGCAAAAAAAAAAAAAGATATCCCAAAAAGAATTGGTTTTTAACAACTCTAACAACAAGATAGGTGTTATTAACAGATAAAAAGTCTCATTTAATTTCTGGATGCCAAAAGCAGAGTACAGGAGAAATGGAAACCATTAAAGCCCAGATATAAACATCATAGACCTTGACAGCAATGCTGTAGGTGAGAGACATTTGAAGGAGTGGAGGGGGAGGAAAGTACAGATGCTCTAACATCTGCCAAGCACCAGCAGAATACCAGTACTTGCTGTCTAAGGTTCAAGCAGCAAGACAGAATTTTAAGGAGTTTATATAAGACAATCAATATAACCACTAAAATAACTAAACACAAGGACAGAAAGAAAATCAGGAGGTGGAAGGGGGAATGAGATGGAGTGAAAGCACTAAATTCCTCAACTTTCTTATCAAGGAGTTGATAGATACTATCTGATGTTGAGAAATCAAGAAGTAATTTGGAGTTGTTGGGATAACCACCAGAAGTAGTAAAACTAAGCACAATTACAAGTGTTTGCCTCTGAGGTATGGAATGGCCAAAAGGATAAAGACAGTTTTACTTTACATTTTATGCCTTCTGAACTGTTTGACTTTTCAAGCAAGTATACTGAACATTTTTATAATGAACAAATAAGAAGATAAATACCTGAACAAAGAAATATTCTGAGTTTAAAAATAAACAAGAATCAGATATTTTATATATTAGGTAGAAAAAAAGCAATACACAGAACAATACCTGAAATATAACCCTGTTGTGTTTCTTAGAATATTTTTGTTGTTATATTAAATATATGTTTATAAATGCAAAGAAAAATCTTTAACAGTGGTTTTCACTGGAGGAATGGAGTGGGATCGATGAGAAGAGATGAAAGGAGAATCATTTTTTCCTCTTAATATACTTCCGAATTATTTGAAATGGTTATCAGGGGCCTCTGTAACTCTTGAAAGCTCAAAAACAATTTATTAAAATGAATACATTAGTCAAGAAAATGGCAAAAATACATTAAAATCTTAATATAGGTCTACACACGTATGTATCCATTCGTCCACTTAACAAATCATATACTGAATTCCTACCCCACTTAACAAATCGTATACTGAATTCCTACCGTGGGCTATGCATTGTACTAACCACAGGTGAAAGGGCAATGAACAATACAATCTCTTGCCTTCAAGGAATTCATAGTCAAATGGCTCAAAGGACAACAAACACACAATTACAATATGGCGATAAGTGCTTTGATGTAGGCAGAATGCTCAGGAAGGGTATAAAAGGGATATCTACCCTAAAGATAGATGGGGGGAGAGGGGGGAGGGGCAGTGTTAGTAAGGCTTCCTGAAAGTGAGGATGTCCGAAGGGAGGACAGGTGTATGAGAGTCAAGGCACACATGGAGGGTGCAATTCTGTAGGTATTTTATGCGTTAGTATTTTTATGAAGTAAAAGCAAGCAAGCCATGCCAACAGCAGGGTGATTCCATATATTGCCATGGCTGACATTAGAGCCTCAACACTTGGCTCTGTTTTAGGAGCTCCAATGACCCCAAAATAGGTGTGTTCAGTGAGGCTTTGGGGAGGGTCTAAGGGAGAGAAGATAAATTCTCAAATTTCCAAGTGCTCCAAACTCCCTGAGAAATTTGGGGCCCACGAGGAGGTATGACCAGCACAGCCTAAAAAACGAACAAATGTTTTCTTAATGGTTGAGTCTTCCCTTTGAAGATCCTAAAGCACTTTTGCAAATAAAGACTCTCCTCTTACAGATGGTGAGCCTGAGGCTAAAAAATCCATTTCCCCAAGTCACAACAGACCACACCGTTTCTGGCTTCCCTCTGGTGTTGAGATCAGGCCCCTCCCTCCGCCACTGAAGACACGGAGAGGAAAGTTACAAGTGGTCCTGCTCAGGGGGGTGGTCACAGAATTTGGTGTTAACAAGTGTTTCCTGAACCCTGATCGCACGCACACCTAGTTCTTCAGGACACGGCGCGTGTGGTTTCCGAGGAAGGCAGGCCTGGGCAAAGCACTTAGTGTTTCAAGTCTGCACGCGCATCCAAGTCGCCACAATCGGCAAGGCTTTTCCGGCAGGTTAGTTATGCCCTGCAGTACTTTCGGTTGGCTTTTCTGATCTTTAAAGCCACCAAGAAAGTCATTGGGCCTGGAATTCAAAGTTCTGAAATATTTGACTCTGTTGCTGAGATTTCAGTGTTCACACCTTTCTTTTTGCAACAGGAGTCTCGGCGTTTAAGACAAGATAAACGTGATAAGACAATGGCAGAGGAAATTGGGCGTTTATGTCTCCAGGTGGGCTAATTTCCAAATTACACTAGGGAAAATTGCTCAGGATAATTTCACAGGTTTCCTCCATGGCTCGCGGTGGCAGGAGTGTTGCACCTGCAAAATTTAATCACAGGTTTATTTATTTTTTTCCGCAGCAAAGATATCACTATAATTGGGAGTTGCTTGCCTTAGCTGAACTTGTTTCTTGTAGGGCCCAGGAGAAATAGTTTTATCCTGGGAATGAAGAAGTGATGACGTGAGGCTATCTGGCATAATTAATCTGCAGATTTCAGGTTAGTTCGTTTTATCTGCAATGAAATCACTGGCAGAATACCTGCATGAAGAGTTTTGATCTTCATCACAACTGACCCATGTTTGTCTTCACTGACTGTAAGATGATGATGTACTTGAAAGTGAATCGTACATTAAAGTTCCCTCTATCTGGAGGAACTGAAGCTAGGGTGTTTTGATTAATTTCATATTGGTAGTGACTATAAATATCTTACGTGGGCAAATTCTAGTCATTTTCATAAATATTTATTGAGTGCCTTCTGGGTTCAAGGCTACATGGGAGGCACTGTGAGAAACAAGAAAATGGAGAAGGCCTGACTGCAGGGCATTTGCATTCTTGAGAATTATGATTTTTTTTTTTTTAAGTGAAGAGACAACAGTAAAAGTTTGTGTTAACTCAGACCCATTTTGAATTTGAGTTAGTCTTCCTTAAATGACTGGAGGTACTTCAGGTCACTGCACTTGCCCAAAGGCCAGTGGTGAGGAGTCCCTTGGCAACGTGCACCAAGAATTAATTTTGAGAACCAATATCTGATATTGGCTTGTTGGTCATCTTTTATAAAAGTAGAAAGGAGAGTGTTTATTTAAGATTCTCTATTATTTGGTTTTCAGCTAATTGGGCAATGCTCTTAAAAGCCATTTTATTACTTATGATCGATAAGAGAAAAGAGAATTATGAGCTCCAAGAAGGAGGAAATCATAGTGGAATGAGAAATCTTGAGACAACATCAGTGAGAGCATGACTGGGTCTGGGGCACAGAGGATGGTCAGCATTTGTCAGTGGCTGTCCAGAAGAGGCATGATGAAATTTGGGGGGACTTTCGGTTGTCACAATGACTGTGCGGCACTACTGGTATTTGGTGAACAGGGGCCAGGGATGGGAGATGTCCTGCAGTTCTAGGAACAGTCTCAAACCACAAAGACTTATCCTGTGTCCTTCACAACCCAATATGTAAGTGAAAAATCTGCTCATAATTATCCAAGGATCCAACTTGTTTTACATATAAACACAATGTATCTTTGCATGATTCTAAATATGCTGAATTTACCCAAAATGCAATTCCCACATACATCGAGAGAAAATTGTGCTTTGTTTTGTAAACTTCCTGAGAGTCCTTCACCACTTGGTAAATGCCATCCTCAGCGTCACTGCTCTGGAAACGCACATATCAGACCGAATCTGTACCACTCACATCATGATGATTCCATGGATAGCCAGCTTCTAACCAACTCCTTATGTTTTCTAACATAGTTGTGGCCAGGCATTAACTTTTTGTTATTTGTATAATTTCAAAATGAATTACTTTCCCTTTATTTCTCTTGTACATTACAAGTAGGTCAACATAATGATATATTTTTAAATTGTGGTAAAAGACATTTACCATCTTAGCTACGTTTAAGTATACAGTTCAGTGATATTAAATACGCTTACGTTATTGTGCAACCATCACCACCATCCATCCATGAAACTCCTTTCGTTTGCAAAACTGAAACTCTATACCCATTAAATAACTCTCCTTTCCCTCCTTCCCCTACCCCTCTGGCAACTACCATTCTAGTTTCTGGCTCTATGAATTTGACTACTCTAGTACTCACAGTATAATTTTTCGGAGTCTGTGTGTAGATAAGTTATAGTATCTATGACTTGTGTTGCATCAGGACAGTAAGGAGGAGGTACAAGATATTTGTTACAGAAAGGAGGCATTGAGTCTGATAGGGTTAGAACTACCAGTATCTATGAATCAGCCAACAGTACATTTGCATGGTCTGTATCTTAGAAAATCAACCTTTAACTTAGTAACACGTTTAAGATAAAATAAAATCATTTCCTCCAAACCTAAGCTGTTTTGAGGAGGGCCTTTGTTTACTTGAGCTTTTCCAATATTGTTTCAATTCCTACACTAGCTTGATATGATCTGAAATGACAACCATCTTGAAATTGAATTTAATCAATAAAAATGGGAACTCCTTGCCTAGACTGTGGTCTACTTTATTTAGTACCTCGGGGTTCTCCAGCATACTGAGCCGTTCCTGAATAAACAATTGCAGTGTGGTTGACTGAAAGATATTTTAAAGAGAAGAAAACTGGAGTGCTTGGCAGCCCTAACCCAAAAGGCTCATCAGTATCAATCCGTATCCCACTTCGCAGTTCCCGCCTTCCTTGTGTTGTGACCCCGCAGCACACTGATCAGTTTGTTGTTTTTTTGTTTTTTTTTTTTTTTGGCCGCGCCTTGCAGCATGCGGTTCCCAGACCAGGGATCGAACCCACGCCCCTTTTAATGGGAGTGCTGAGTCTTGACCACTGGACCTCCAGGGAAGTCCCCTGATCAGTTTTAATAGGAGCACCGTACTGCCTCAGTCATCCTGGTGTGACATCCCTTAGGCCCTCTGATAACTCTGGCTCTAATAAATTACCACCCAGAACCAATAAAAAGAACTTGGTATAATCTGACTCACGCACTGGTTTGTACCATGCCTGTGACTTCACTCTCTTTGAATTACCTGAGATAATTTTCTCACACAGAGAGAAATCTCATTTGTCATTCTTTAATGGCGCCAGCTAAGAATAAAAAACCTTACCACTAGCATGAGGTTTGCTTTTTTTAAATGGTTGCCGAAGTAAGTACCATCTACTATTTTGCATTCAGTGTAAACTCAGTGAGTTAATTTGTTCTTCTTGGCTACTACATCAAACATTTCATGCCCTTTTTAAAAAACAAAACAAAACAATATGGAACATTATATATGTAGGTATGTTTTAGCAAAGCTTACATTTGCTATCCTGTGATTTTTTTTTTTTTTTTTTTTTTTTTTTTTTGCGGTACGCGGGCCTCTCACTGTTGTGGCCTCTCCCATTGCGGAGCACAGGCTCCGGACGTGCAGGCTCAGCGGCCATGGCTCACGGGCCCAGCCGCTCCGTGGCATGTGGGATCTTCCTGGACCGGGGCACGAACCCGTGTCCCCTGCATCGGCAGGTGGACTCTCAACCACTGCGCCACCAGGGAAGCCCCTATCCTGTGATTTTTTTCTGGGTTATATTATGACTGCCAGTTAATACGCATGATTACCATAAATGATTCCAGGATACCAATATATATAACGTTAACTTTTTCATTCAGATGTGGGCATTTTTAAAAACTGCAACATGGAGTGTTCTTGATTGTGTCTCCTCTTTTTGTTAAGGTTATGCCAGTTTTCCCAAAGTTTGGAATATCAGATCTCTGTCACTCATTTATTTATTCCTCCCTTCAACAACATTCATTCCTGTTACTGCACAAATGAATGGGACTCAGTCCCTGCCCACCAACCAGTGAGAGAAAGAATTTTTGTTTTCATATTCAGTGGTTACTTGAAAATTTACTGTTGAGCCCTTACATTCTGTAAAGGAAAGCCAGGGAATTTTAGATGCAATGGATATTCAACAGTAAAAATAGTTTATGATTAGTAGCAATAGAAGCAAAGAATTTGGAAATTTCATCTGGCAAAAATATCCTTTGAACCATGGTAGTGCCTGGAGCCCACTCAGAGCGTAATGGACTTATACCCAGAGTATGACTGGACATCTTCGCAGGTAATGGAGTTACCCAGAGGATGATTAAGACATCCTGACAGAGGAAGGAGCTACCAATGACTGGGCCATCCCCACAGAGTAATGGAACGATATGCTCAGAACCTACAGGGTATCCTCAAAATGTAATTGAGGGTTATAATCTTAGTAAGACTAGAACATTCTTAGACAGACTGGAGTTATACAGTCCCCTTGATGAGAAGCTTTTTTTCGAATTTCCTCATTTCAGTCAAGTGAAGCACCATTTTCCCTGTCTGCAAGGTGTGAATCACCAGAATCATAGAATTCTTTCTTGTTAGAGAAAGAAGGCAACTTAGTCATTTTCAGATGAAGTCCAGAAAGGCTTGATTTTTTGCCCGAAGTCAGAGGTCACATCATAAATAGGGAGAAGCGCTCATGCTAGAGCCCAGCTCCCCTGACGAAGATGTCCTCACTGGATTCCTTCTAATCAATCGTCTGTTCTAGAAGCTGCTCCTTGCAATCTTCCTCAGATTTTGCTCTTCCTCATCTCTGCTTCTCCTAAGCATCTTTCTCCTCCAAATTTCTCTGCACATTCCTACAAAATTAATACTCCCGGAACACAGCTTTCTTTGTGTCACTCCCTAGTATGATATCTACAGTGACCTTAGCAAACACTTCCTGGAAGAGTAACACAAAGCCCTCCCCGCCTCCATGAAGCCCTCCCGGGTTATTCAAAAGTGTATTTAGTTCACCCTATTTGGAACTGAGTTGCTTTACTACCTAGCATGTGAGTACAGCCTGACTGGTATTGTGGGTCAGTGATTTTACTAATATGTCTTTTCTCAGTATTGTTGTCAAGGATCTTTGGTTTCAGAGAAGTTAAATTCTCACTACACAGGGACTTCCCTGGTGGTCCAGTGGTTAAGACTTCGCCTTCCAATGCAGGGGGTGTGGGTTCAATCCCTGGTTGGGGAGCTACGATCCCACATGCCTTGCGGCCAAAAACCAAAACATGAAACAGAAGCAATATTGTAACAAATTCAATAAAGACTTTTAAAAAATGGTCCGCATCAAAAAAAATCTTGAAAAAAAAAATTCTCACTGCACATGGATTGTCTGTTCTGACTCATGGGCCCTTGGCTTCTCCCATAATTTTAACTTGCATGTGACTTTGGTTGACCTTGGTGCCAAATCTCCATGATCTTTTCCTTAACTGACTGCTAATATCTAATGAATTTAGTTTCTCAGTCAATATATTACTCAGTTATTTGTGAGTGAATAACTTTATAAGCTATGTGTCTTTCTGTCCAAAACTAAGTTCCAATCGGTGATTTCAGGTCTGAGCCAGGAGAGGGTTGAGATCCAGTTAGAGGAATTATTTCATAACCAGAGGTGAGTCGGGAATTTTCTGTTCTTTGTGAATAATCTGTGTCCTTACTTCCCCCTCAACAATGAATGCAAGTTTAGTTGCCATTGCCATGGGAATCAAGGCAAAGTGCCCTCTCCTCCCTGATTGGAGTCCCAAATGCTTTGCAAGAAGAATCTGACAGCCTAAATTGAAGAGAAGAGTGCTGTCGGGGGCGGGAGAAAGGCGAGAGGGGTAGGAAGTGTTCCTTCTCCCTGACATTTGAGCTGTGAATTGTCAAGAAGAAAGAGATCTTGAGTGGGTTTTATCACTGAGTGAAGCTCTGCTCAAAGCACTAAGCTTATTTCTCAGAGCCCACGGGATGCTGTAATTTTTTTAGGTGGTAGCTGTAGTAGTGAAGGAATACAGGATTTGGGATCGAAGTACTGGGGCCACTGCATCTTAATACCTGGGTTAAATAATTTGGGGGCAAACTATTTAAATGCTCTCTGCCTCCGTTTTCTTCTATGTCAAGTGGGGAATAACAACAGCACTCCTTGGGATTTCCCTGGCGGTCCAGTGGTTGGAACTCTGTGCTTCCACTGCAGGGGGCACGGGTTCGATCCCTGGTCAGGAAACTAAGATCCCACATGCCCCGGGGCATGGCCCCCAAAAAAACCAAAAAACTAAAAAAAAAAAAAAAAAGCACTCCATTCTTTGTTGTGAAGTTGAGATGAGAAAAAACATATGAAAGTGCTTTGTAAACTCTAACACATCAGACAAAGATCAATGACACATTATTAAAGGTGCCTCAGCTCTGTCTAGTCCATATGATAAAATGCTATTTATACAATGGAGGTGGGATCAATGAACAGGCTAATTGCCTTTTTTAAATGTTAAACAGTAATTCCTCTCCCTTCCCCCCAACCCAAAGCAAATTTTTATGTCGAAAAGAAAAATAACACTTGTATTTTCACAAAGAAGATACATTTGGAATGCAACTTTTGGTTTTTCAACAGTACCAACAAAGGCCCCTTTAGCACAAGAAGATATCAGGGCCGTTTGCTGGGCTCCCAGGGTTCAGCGTCCATTCTATTGAGCTCAGTCTCAAAAGTATATCAGTGGCAGCAAATTAGTTACAAATTAATAGGGAGCAAACCCAGTGTTGGCCTTGGTTAAACTCTCAATGGATCCTGTTAATTACTCTATTTTTTACTTGTATTATTCTATGGTGTAATGGTTTTAGATGGAATGAGTATACAAATGGACTGCCTTTACACCCTACCTACCTACCTCCTTTTTTTTTTTTTACTTTGAAAGAAAAAAATCATTTAAAAACGCATGAGCTGGTTCATTTATATTGTTAACGTCTCTACTCTTTCCCCCTTGATAATTCTACTTATATTACTTCTGCTGTCTTTGGGGTTTCATTTAGCACCACCTTTTGGAATCTGTTAATCATGCCTTATTAAGTAGAGAGGAAACAGGTACAGAATGAATTTTCAGGTGGTCAGAGAAGAAAACGATCTAAAATATTCTAACTTAAAATCCTACAAATGTTTAAGAAAGTAAGGCCTTGGTTATCTCGATTTTGATTTCATAAACAATATGTTTCTGAAAAGATATCACTTCATTGTTGGTTTTCTTCTCATGGGGTCGTAACACACACACACACACAGACAACTGCTCTTTTATATAGATTAGATGAAATCTTAATCATTATCTTCAACATGTGTATTCAATTCCTATTTGCTATGGATTTTAAAAAAATTATAATTGACACACAATATTATATTACTTTCAGGTGTACAATATAGTGATTTGGTATTTTCATACATTACAGAATGATCACCATAAGAAGTCTAGTTACCATCTGTCACCATACAAAGTTATGACAACATTATTGACTCTACTCCTTATGCTATACGTTACATCCCCGTGACTTATTTATTTTATAACTGGAGGTTTGTACCCCTTCCGCTATGTTGCCCGATATGATGGGTATTTTAAACGGAGAAGTACTAGATCTGTGTCTCTAAAACAACAGCAGTTCCCTCTCATCACCCCTAAGACAAGTCTTCCTTTGGCATTATGACAATGCCTCTGCCCCCTGACTCTCAAGAGAGCACGCTGGAATTGCAAATAGATTCCAGGGTTGTAGTTATGTAACTTGTATGTAAACAAATCTCCAATGTTCACATTTTAGAATTAGTAACTCATTTCTTGAAACAAAGAGGAATGCCTGGACATTTCTCATCCTTACACAGAGATGAGCAGAAACCATCCAATTCTAGAGACACTGATGTTTGGACACATCTTTTGTAAAATAGCTTGTGGACTACGAGGCAACTGGTGTCAAGGGAAACCTCAACAGCATTTGAACTCCACTGGGAGAGTCATTCCCCTTCTTCCCTGGCTCCCAGAGGGCCTCCTGCAGCAGGGAAAACGTTCCCTTGATCTTTTGCCTCAGGAAGTGGCCCTTTGTGGCACCAACCTCTAAGCTGTTGCCTGACCAGCCCGAGGACACAGGGGCACAGATTCCTGGGCGGAAAGGAACAGATGGCTTCGTCACAACCCTACCATCTCCCCTTCAAGATCTTGCTTCCAAAACAGCACTTGGGGATTATTGTCTAAGATTCTGCAAGCCACCACGGGCAATGGCAGCTGTGCGGGCTGTGACTTTGGAAGCAGACCACAGAGCCTGCAGAGTCCAGGTGAACCCCCCGGTGCCAGCCTTGTGGATCTCGGCACAGAGGCTGCTCCAGCAGAATGTTCCTGCAGATGCTCCACGAACAAGCTCCCTCCCCCAAATGCAAATTCAGACCTCCCCAGCAGATTCGTCGAGTTGGAAATCTCTACATATACCCACTGTCACCCTCTGTAGGCAGGAGCAATTTCAGAGCTGTCTTTCTCAGTGAATTGTTAACCAACTCAGAGTCCGGCAGTGCACCCGCAGTGGCAAGCTTTTGTTGGTTTGTTTTGGAACAGCCAGAAGGAGCTCGGTGGAACTGGTCTGGTGCCTCTGTAGTGCAGGTGTGGACCTGGATGGGCGGGGAGGGGGATTGGAAGTGCAGCCAGGGAGAAAACTCAGGGCAGGAGACTGGGCAGATGCAGCTGTCCTAGTGGAATCCGGCTTCCTAGTTCCCTACCCAGGCCATAGATATAGCGCTGGGATCCTTGGACAGACTATGCAAGCTTGAAAATTGGAATTTCAGGAAGAAAAATAGTTTAAAATGCCAAACTTCTGAGTTGACTTAATGGAAGAGGAAACAACATTTAATTACAGCTATTTGATCACATTTCAAAATGGCAAGTCATTCAGATTCAATTCAGTTCAACCAGTGGTTGTAGGTCCCTACTATGTGCTTGGTTTTATGTTAGGCACTGGGTAGGAAATGAAGAAACAGACTGTATCCCATGGGGTTCATACACTTCTAAGATAAAAAGCTATTTTGGGTACAAAATGCAAAGAATACTTGTGAAAGAAACATATTTTTCCTAAATAGAACTTAAGATGTCAGAAATCGGGAGAGGAAATTATTCAGTAATAAAATACTCTTTAAATGGCAAATTCCCACAATAATAACAAAAACAGCAATGACATGTACACTTAGTGCAGATCTAATTTTGCCTTTCATCTAATGATTTCAAAGGGTTTAGCCACCACTGCTGAGTTAATCCTCAGTGCTAAACCTGACTCTTCCATTTTCTTTTGAAAAAAAAAAAAAATTGGCACTAACACTTAACATCCCACAGGGAAGAAGTTCTGGAAACAAAGAACGCTCACCCCCACAAAAGCATCAAGCAGCGAATTAAAGATAGTCTAATTTATTCAAAAAAGTAAGCTGGGACTCAGAAGAATCAAACCAATGCCCACAAAATGAAAGTCACTGGAAAAAGGAGTGCAAATTGTTCTTGCAGATGGAAATGACCAACTTTAATGTACTTTTAGACATTCTTGTTGGGCTCTCTGTATTTCTCAGGGACCTAAGGTCCTGAGTATATTCTGAGAAGTCTTGCTCCATATTCAGAGAGGGGACTGCTTCCTCCTGTTTTAAAAACAGAATGGAAGATAAAGATTTCATTTCCATAACATAATATATAGAGGCAACCTGATTCAGCTGATGATCTCCAAGTGCTTTGATGGGTCCCCTTAGAAACATGTTCATATGAAGGGAAAGGTTATGAATGAAAGAGTTCAATTGTCTGCAGAAATAAAGTGAGAGGCTGCCAGAGATGGAGGTGATCTGGAACAGATCTGATGGCTAATTACATAGTAAACTGATACTTAGCACCCTCACCTGGCAGTCTTTATCTTCAAAGGATCGGACCAATATTAATGAATTCTTCACCTCCTTTCCTCTTATCTACTCCCAAAATAGCTACTTTTTCAAGAAAATTGGTCTAACTTTTTTAGCAGACCTGACTCTCATTAGCATATCATTCTAGGATACAGTTACAAGTATCTCTTTTTCCTTTTGATGTTCTGTGATGTTGCCTTTTGGCTTGTTTTGAATAGATATTATATAGTCTATGACGGTGTTAAGACTGTTCTTAAAAAATACACACACATATAGGCACACTGGAGCCTCTCTGTGGAGATATTATTCTGACAATAAAATAATATGCAAGTATCAGCATAGAACAGAGATCAGAGATGGCTTCATAAAAGCCTCTAAGACATGAGTTGGGTCAGATAAGTACAGATCAGTGGGAACGTGTCAAGTATGAGGGAAAGGCATCCTAGGCAGGGCGGAGTTGCACAAAGACCCAGAGCTAGGCACAATGCACTGAGCTAGAGCCCAGGCTGTGGATGTGGGTAATGTTCATTGGAATGAGACTGGAAAAGTGAGTTGTTCAAGGTTACACAGCTCGGAAGTGACGTAGCCACGATTTAAAGTGGGCTGTCTAGCTCTGAGTCCACGCTCACTCTAACCTATGCCTCACCGCCCCTCCTTATTCAAAGAGTAAAATAGGTGCAGGGAGCTCACAGACTAATGGGTGATGCAGCCAAGTAAATTCATATTAAGTTAAATTCATTATAATACATGCAACAGACACCTATTGAATATCTTCTATGTGCCATAACTATGCCAAGCAAAGTGAGTTAAAAATAAAAGAATCAAGCTCCTTTCTTTTAATGAAGGCAAGGAGTCTGATTAAGGAGAGAATAGCAATCATAATACATGCAACTGCTAAACCACAGGTCTGTCCAAAATATCAGGAAGCGTAGGGAGTCAGAGAAGGTGCCTGGGAGGACTTGAGTTGGGACTGGAAGGCTCGCCATTCAGTAGACGGGGCCATAGGTCCTGCGCAGGGTCACCATCAACGCTCACATTTATTAAGCACTTACAGTGTACCAGCCACTGTTCTGAGCACTTTGCCCATATAAACTCATTTAAATGTCACAACAACCCTCCACTCTGCAAACAAAGACACAGGCATAGAACCGTGAAGAATTTTGCCCAAGATCACATAACAGGTAAGCAGCAGAGCCAGAATCTGATCTGAGTCGTTTGGCACCAGAGCCCAAGCACTTCACACCCACACTACACTCTCTTGATACAGAGAAAGAAAACCCAAGCCTGCTGAGTCACGGCAGGCTTCCAAGAGGGGGCAACATGTGAAATCATTCCCAAAAGATCTCTGGGAGTTCAGCCACTGGGGGAGGGGATGAAAGAGACGTGAGGCCAAGGGAGGAGGAGCTAAGGTATGCGGGAGAAGAGACAAGCGTGTGTTCAAAAAATTACCTCCTGGGCTTCCCTGGTGGCTCAGTGGTTGAGAGTCCACCTGCTGATGCAGGGGACACGGGTTCGTGCCCCGGTCCGGGAAGATCCCACATGCGGAGCGGCTGGACGGAGCGGAGCGGCTGGGTCCGTGAGCCATGGCCGCTGAGCCTGCGCGTCTGGAGCCTGTGCTCCGCAACGGGAGAGGCCACAACAGTGAGAGGCCCACGTACCACAAAAAAAAAAAAAAAAATTACTTCCTGGTAGGTGGAGGGTGGAGGCAGGTATTGGGGAATGGGGGGCCACTCACATTTCTTGGTTTTCAAGGAAGAGAAGCTTACACAAATAAGCCAAGTTAAAGGATATAAAGGTATCCCGTGGACATCTATGGAAAAGGCACTAATCCCAGCCTGGACTCCAGTGGAGGCTGCTCCCTCTTCCGTGGTTGGCACTGCCTCAGTCTTGGCTTCTACTCTGTTCCCTAAATCACAGAACTGTGGAGGAGATGCCTGGATTAGGATGAAGGCATTGGAACTGCAGAGCACGGGCTGAATGAGACGGATAACACGAGGGAACAGTGATGGTGATCGCTGGGTTCCTAGCTTGGGTGCACTGCAGAGACAAGAAATATAAGGAAGAGCAGGTTTGGAAGGTATTATGGACTGAATTGTGTGCCCCCAAAGCCATATGTTGAAGCCCTAATTCCCAGTGTGGCTGTATTTGGAGATTGGGGCTTTAAAGAGGTAATTAAGTTACATGAGGTCATAAGGGTGGAGCCCTAATCCAATAGGACTGATGTCCCTATAAGAAGAGGGAGAGAGACACCAGAGATTTCCATCTCTCTCTCTCTCCACACATGCACAGAGAAGCAGCCAGCCGAGGACGCAGCGAGAAGGCGGCAGTCTACAAGCCTGGAGGAGAGGTCTCACCAGAAACCAACCCTGATGGCACCTTGATCTTGGACTTCTAGCCTCCAGGACTGTGAGAAAATAAATTTCTGTTGTTTAATCCACACTTGGTCTGTGGTATTTTGTTATGGCAGCCTGAACTGACTGATATAGAGGGAAAGACAATTAATCCACACTTGGATGAAGATGGATTTAAAGCCAATGGTGACTTAGAATTAGCAGGTCTTGGTGCTTCGCCGGAAGTGGAGAGTGAGACAGAGCACAAAGGAGGAAGAGGGGGAAGGGATGTGGTCTAGGTGGCAATCTTGGATAGGATGAATTGTGGTGACTTTCTGAGTCTGAGGTTTGGGAGCTGGACCTGGGCAGAGGGTGAAGGTGTAGATAGGATTTCTTGGTTGTAAGCACGAGAAATTAAGTCAGGGGTGATGAACTGTAGGGATGTAGTGTGCTTGTAATGGAAATGGAAGTTCATTGAAACCCAAGGTCAGGATTCCAGTAGGGTCACCCTCCTGGAGTCTGGAGAAAGAGCAGCTCTGGGCTCTCAGCAGATGCTCACTCCACGAGCAGGACTGGGCTGCCTCAATGGTCTGTCTTCTCCCTGCTGGCTGACTTACTCTCGTCATAATTCCTAGAGAGATAGAGAGATAGTTTGGCTCAGGAGTTTCAATGCTGGCTTCTAGGTAGCTTAGGGATTGGTTGTATAGGGACCTATCCTTGATCCAATCTGTTAAGGCTGTTGGTCACGTGACAGAATGAATACTTGGCTTGACAAATCTGTCCCTTCATCCGTGGCTGTGAGCAAAGCAGCATCCTTTAGAAAGGTCTGGGGTATGCCAAGCAGTGTCACTGAAACATCTAGAATGGGGGGGGGCGGTGGGTAGTAAGAAGATCATTATTTTGGTTTCAGGCTTGTTAGGTAAATGTGCATATATCATTTGAGTTCAGTTTTTGCAACAAATGAACTCATACTTTACATTAATGTTCTTTACTTGTTTAAGAAAACGTCTTGGAGATCCTTCCACTCAGAACCTACAAATCTATGGAGACATAAATTTTTTTATTCACCATCCACCTCTAGAGTTAGATTGTATCTGATGAGTCTTTATTACAGACAATGCTTCAAGAACATCCTTGTACATTTTTCTTTGTGTGCAGCCTAGATTCCTAGAAATGAATTGCTAGGTTGAAAGGGATGTGCATTTTGCATGCTGATAACTACTGCCAAATTGTCCTCAAAAGACACTGTACCAGTTTATACTTCTAGCAACACAGCATGCATGTGCTTATTTCTCCACATCCATATGAACGTTTCTTCAACTATTTTGAATCATAAACCCCTTTAGATTCTGCTGAAAGCTATGAATCCTTGTTGTAGGAAAATACACAGATGTCCCTATACAGAACATTTTGCATACAATTTCTATGAGTTCACAGACCACCTGAAGACCACCCAGGAATCCCAAGACTTCATATTAAGGGCCTCCGAATGGACATGTATGAATGGGTCTCCCAGTCTAGGTCAGTGAGTCTCAATCTTAGCTGCACATTTGAATCACTTGGAAAGCTTTGAAAATTCCCCATGCCCAGGCCACTTCGCAGACCAAGTCAATCAGATTCTCTAGAAAAAGCTCTAGGTACTAGTAAAATTTTTTGCCAGTTTTCTAGGTGATTCTAACACACGCTTAATGGCAAGAACCACCTCAGTTTAGGAGAGGCCTAAAGAAGGATAAAAAGAAGTCATTTGAAGACAGAAAACCAGAGTCTACAAGGGGCTCTAGGGACCTCAGACCTGACTGCAGGTGTTTTTATTTTCATGGGTCGGTGTGGGGGGAAGGAGGCACGAGGACCTGGCATTGATGCATATGTTTTCACTGAGAAAATGTTCCACGTACACAAAAGTAGAGAACCTGAACACCCACATGACCTAAATTGAACACTTATTAGAAATTTGCACATTTGCTCTGTTCTTGGGAGGGCGGCGGTGGGTGAGAGCTGACCCTTCTCCCTCAAATAATTCAGTGGTGGTGTTACTTTTTAAAAGCTGCCCCTGGTGACTCTAAGGTGTAGCCAACGTTGATAATCACTGTGCATTGTGAAGCCTCCCAAAGAGAAGAAACCCCAAGAAATGAGAGTAGAAGGAAGAAAAGCTAAATGCTACCCTGAGAACTTGCGACTCAGAGCCAACGAGCAGAGCAATACCCCTGTGGGTGGCACTGACAAAAGGGCTCAGCCAGGAGCGTCAAAAGCAGGGACAGCTGGCTTCAAGCTGCAAGGCTGAAAGAAGGCTTCATGGGGAAGGAGGATTTGGAGGTGGCCCTTAAAGAATCCAGACAAGTTAGATCAGCAGAGGGGATGAGAAGAGGAGTTTCCCAGTCGGAAAGGAAGCTAGTAATTAGGGCTGGTTCAAGCCTCCTAACTGTTTCTCCCATTATAGGCTCAATCATAGGAGTCATATGAGAGGTTCCCTCCCCCCTGATCCTGCCCAATCAGCTCAGGGATGCTCACCACGTTCCACGCCTTCAACCTCTAACCCCATCTTTCCTCCCTTCCTGCACTGATTCTTCCCTTTAGAAATGTTGATCTACCTTCTCCTAGGACGGCGGTTCTCAAAGTGGGGTCCGGGAACCAGCGCATCTGCGCACCCGGGAGCACATTCCTGTGTCCCAGCCTTGACGTGCTCCATCAGACACACGGGAAGGATGGGGGGCGGGGTCAGAAATCTGTCTTGACGAGCCCTCCGGGGGATTCGGATGCACACTCAACTTTGAGGATCAGTGTCTTGGGGACTTCCAGCCACATCTCCAGCACGGTTCTCTCTGGAGAACGTTGGGAAATTAGCCTGGGGCAAGACTATGGGGCATTTGGACTTGAAACTAACCTCAGGAAGGAGCCATGAAGACTTTTGACCAGGGGAGGAAAAGTACTCAGATGGTGCTGGAGACCATGCAACAGCGTTTTCAGAATGCAGGTGGCCCCCACCCCCCCGAAATGGTAGGCAGAATTCAGTGTGAATGTGCATCTTCTGAGGAAGAGGTTTCATAACTTCCATTCAATTTTCAGATGAATTATGGCCCCCAAATGATTTAGTAATCATTGCTATAGAGAGGAAATTATTTTATTGCTTGCTAAATTATATTAGCTTTTGAGGCCGTGTTTCTCAAAGCATGGTCAGATTAGTGTTAGAATTATCCGAGCTGTGTGTTAAAAATATACCTTCTTGGGCTGTATCCTGGACCTAGTAAATCAGAATCTCTGCAGTTGGCACCAAGAATCTGCATTTAAAAAAAAGTTCCCTAGGTGATTCTGATGCATTCTGAGGTTCATGAACTGCTTCAGGCTTTAAATTCAAAAGCCAAATACTTCTAGGAAAGCTAAATTAATAATGAGTTTGGAAAGCATGTGAGCCATTAAAGCATGGTGCTAAGGCACAAAAAGTCTTACAATGCCCACAGTCCCACAGAACTGGGAACAGTAGCCAGAGCAAAGATTTTCCTGGGCTGTTCAGTGATCATTTAAAGCTAGGTTCTATTGGGAGTTTGGGAATGACATATACACACTACTATATTTAAAATAAATAACCAACAAGGACCTACTGTATAGCAAAGGGAACTCTGCTCAATATTCTGTAATAACCTAAATGAAAAAAGAATTTGAAAAAGGATAGATACATGTATGTCTATAATGAATCACTTTGCTGTACACCTGAAACTAACACAACATGGTTAATCAACTATACCCCAATATAAAATAAAAATTTTTAAATAAATAAATTTGAAATAAAAAATACATAAAAATAAAATAAAATAAAGCTAGGCTCTATGTGTATTACTATATGGATGGCAAAAAAAGATCTGAAGTGAGATTCTGAGTCCAACTCAACTTCCCACTGTTGGATAAAGAATAAGTTAACGTGTTTTAGGGACTTCCCTGGTGGCGCAGTGGTTAAGAATCCGCCTGCCAATGCGGGGGACAGGGGTTAGAGCCCTGGTTCGGGTAGATCCCACATGCCGTGGAGCAACTAAGCCCATGCTCCACAGCTACTGAGCCTGCGTTCTAGAACCCGCGAGCCACAACTACTGAAGCCCGCGTGCCTAGAGCCTGTGCTCCGCCACAAGAGAAGCCACCGAAATGAGAAGCCCACGCACTGCAATGAAGAGCAGCCCCCGCTCGCTGCAACTAGAGAAAGTCCACACGCAGCAACGAAGGCCCAACGCAGCCAAAAATGAAAGGGAAGAAAGAAAGAAGTGTTTTTTCTGTGGCAGGTAGAAATAAGGCAGAAGGAAAACTCTTGACCACCGGGACCTACTGAAGGTTCACCCCTCCCTGCAGTCAGGCCAGTCATGTTCCTGGAGAGAATCTTCTGCTTATCCTGCCTCGTAGCATGTACTTGGCAGTTTGCCAAAAATGCACTGATTACGTATTTTGAATTATAGATTTTGAAATATGTAGTACTTAAACAGAAAACCACATAAGATCAAATCCATGGAAATATACTCGAGTAAAAAGAGTGTTTTTTTCTGGGCAATGGAAAACAGAACTGAAGGACCTGTTCTGGTGGATTAAGAAAGTGTGTGTGCTCAAGTCTGACCCTCATTAGCTGTGTGATGTTGGGCAAGTTATTGAAACTCTCTGGGTTTCTACTCATCTGGAAATTGGAAACAATGCTCACACATATTCATGAGAATGACTTGAGAGTGTTAATATAAAAAACCAGACCTGCAGCGAGCACTGTCTAAACCTCAACAAGAACGAAACAGGGTGCATATGCATTTTTCCAGATTTCTAGACTTTCTGAACCTGAAGACCCACTGCTTTTACAATCAGGAAAGAATGATAAACCACAGTTTTGCTGTGTTGTTGTTGTTGTTTACTTGAAAGTAACAATGAGCCGTAAAGAGAGAAAGGATAGTGAAACAAACAGATGCTATCACAGTCAGAGGAGTCTGTTTTTGTTTGGAGTAGTGACAAAATGTAACCCCCGGGGTATCCTAATCTAAGCACAGATTGTAGGAAGAGTAAACACCAAGAATGATGAGTTCTGTACTGGTTATCTCCCATGCCCTGGCTCTACAAATTTAGATCCCAAAATAGAGGGGTAAAGTCACAATGTTTCCTGTTTCCCCACCCTTCTCCAAGGCAGTCTTCTAACATCAGGTTCAAAGCCTGGATTTCCAGCATCAAATTAAAGAACTAGAACAAACCCATCCCAGGGCTTCTTTAAATATTCAGATAAACCCATGTGCCCCTATCGGTTAAATTAAGCTTTCCTAAGAAAAAGTAAGTCAATTAGTTCAAAATGTGGGTTAGTGCTTCTGGGTATTTAAAAGGGGATTTTTTTTTTTTTTCTTTTTTAGTTCATTTAGAAACAGCCACGGGGCAGGCACATACCTACTCCTCAGCACATCCTGTGAATTGCCATGACATACCTAGATACTAATTTCTGATATCTAGAGCTTTAAAATCGGTCCTTAAACCAGAAGATATTGAAATATGAGCTTTAAAAATGTATCTTGCTTTGCCCTTTTAGTTCATATACTTTATCTTCACCTTCATTACTGTTATTTGTCAAAGGGTGCTTGGCATTGCTATAGAACATGAGAAGACAAGATTCTACCCTTATTGAACTTCTTCCTTCCTTCATTCAACAAATATTCTGTTGAATATTTGTTGTTCATTCAACAAATATTCTAAATGTCTATAAACAAAGGTCAGTGCCCAAGACACAATGAAATGTAGCTCTAGAGCACACTTTATGACGTGTACTGCAAAACTCATTTGTCCGAGTGGTCCAGATGCAATAAACCAAATTTTACCAAAACACAATTACATATTTCTTAAGATGAATTTCCAGAAGCAATTTCTGGGTCATAGAATATGAACGTTTTTGTGGCTTTTGAGAGGTTGCCTACTTGCTTTCTTAAAAGGCTATCTTAACTGATATTGACAATAAAAATATATAAGAATAACATTTTCATATCAACATTTGGGGGTAGAGTGATGTTTGACATTTTTGTTGTTTGTTTTGTTTTGCTTCTACTAATTTAATAGGTTGCTTTTTTGACATGTAGCTAATAGTTTCAGGAATATTTTATCTTCTGAGACAACTGTAAATAGCTCTTCCATTACGTAAAATACATGTATTAGTTACATGACATTAACACATATCTTTATCTCCTTTTCCACCTTAATTAGTATTGTAATGGCATTGAAATAAATGTTATTTAATACTAGGACTAACATCCACTTCAGTCCTACATGCTCTTTAAATATATATGACTAGAAGATAAAGAAAGAAATGACTATCATTATTAATTTTATGTTTGACTTAACTTTGACAGCCTTTAGGTTTGACTTCTTTATTAGCCAAGAGGAGTTTCATTGTCAGAATATTATAACAAAGAGAAATAACAACACACTTTTAAGCTCTACAAAAACACGATTCTCTTATGCAAAACTGCATTCTTCTCATACGTATTCGTTTTACAAACAGCGTAGGAGACTGGTAGGTGATTATTAGGTGGAAAGATCAAGAATTATAGTTACCAGGTGGCAATTAGAAACTAAAAATTCTACTCCTGCCAATCTGTGTGGTAAGTTCACTCTGACCTGTTTTCTGACAAAACATCAAAGATAAAAATAGGTAAAGCCCTCCTTACCCCCAGGAGAGTTATGCAGGACAGCCCAGGGTGTTTCAACAGAAAACACTTAATTCTAGTCTGATTGAGTTTGTGGGCGTTCCTTTTGCCTCTAAAATCTTCACCATCATTTCTTCTAAGACACAAATGGGTCTCTACCTCCAATAGCCCAGAAAAATAATCCCAGTTTTTTTGGTGCCAAATGACAAAGGTGACAGCGTCTTAGGCTATTTCTGCTGTACTCACAGTCCAAGGACGTGGCTTGGTACTGTTCTAGCTTTCCAAGATTCCCAAATCAAATGACACACAGAAGCATTTTAATGGTAGGAAACTGTTCCCTTGAAGATTTTTATTTTTTTTCATCCTTTGGTTTCTAGAAACTGAATGTGGTCCGCTAAGCTTGGGCTACAGAGCCAAACTTCCCTGCCCTAAGGAGGCCTGGGAGACCTTGGGGAAGTGGCTTAACTTTTGTGAGCCTTTCTGGCCTTGGTATTCTTGTTTATAATCAAGCCTGGAAAATACTAGAGTCTTAATAACTAAGAGCTAACGGTTGAATGTTTACGATGTTCCAGACACTGTATTATGTTTATTCATATTAACCCATTTAATTCTCACAACAACCCTGTGAGTTAGGGGTCATTATTATTATAATCCAAGATAATAAAATAATGAGGGCAGCTGGTAAGGCCAAATTAGGATTCAAACTCAAAGATGCAATTATTAAGCACTCTGCTCCGTGACCTTTTGTGGTGGTTAGCTCTCTCCCCACACATAAATATTTGTACGTTTATTGAGTGTCTACTATGTACCTGCCACTCTGCTAAAATATGTGAACGAACTGTACTGGAAATGAACCAGAGTTGAAGTGATAAATAAGACACAGTTTCTGCTCTTATGGAGTTTTCTTCCACCTCGTGTAGTTAGATTACATGGGTTCTATTTTCATCTGAGTTCAAAAAAAAACATTACTCAAGACGATCTTCGATTAAGTTCAACAGAATTTAGTAGTAATACTCTGAAACAGACATGTCAAAACAGCCTCAATTTGAATTCATATTTAACCTCCAAAGTTCTTTATGAATCTTTTAGTAATCAAATCAAGAAAGCATGACTTAAAAGTGACGAACTAAAAACAGTGATGAACTAAAACATGACTTAGACGAGGAACTAAATGCTTTTTCTGGCCTCTGCCCTCAAGAGCCCACAAAATTTCTTGAATTTATACATCTAAATCCTCCCCAACTCTCATCTCTTGATACATAGCTACCTCCCTTCCCTGGTCCCTTGCTCCTCCAATAACTGCCTATAATGTGGTCCTCTAGAGAGGGAACTAATGGCAGGAAAATATTAAAGCAGGCATTACATTCATTTTAACTTGTAAACATTATTGCAAACAGTAACGTTGCCTTATGGTTACTTTTCATCCTACGAAATTTTTTTAATATATAAGTTCGGATGCTTGATATTTCTGATTTTTCCCCTACATGTTTCTTCCTTAAAATAGGAGTTAACTAAACACAGATCCTGTTCACACATTCATTCATGAAAAACAACTGGAGTGTTCACCACGTCCCCGGGCCAGCCTAAACTACACAGGTATATCGGTTTAGGAGAGGAAACATCAAAAGCAACTACATCAATTATGTAACAGATGAGGTCAGAAGGCTGCAATCAAAGAGGAGGAAGAGCTGAATCTGCTTCTTTATGGCGTAACCTTTCATAAAGTGTGAACTGAATGGGAGTAAGTAGGGGGGGGTTATAAAATGAGGAAAAAACATTTGGAGTTTTTCCTTCCAGAATAACCATGTCACTACTTTCAAGTAATCTTAGAAATGGAGAAGCACAGATGGTACTTTATAATGATAATGAAAGAGACAAAAAATGTGGAGCATATTGTTGAAGTTGTAAACCTCTTAGGGTCGCTTACAGTAAAGAGTTCTGACAGTTACATCATTGCAGTCAGTGTGCCATACAGTACTGGGATCATTTTTATATAAAGAAGATATGTGTTTTATATGTGCAGAAGCTATTCTACCCAAGAAATAACTGTCCTTGCAAAGGAGTGAGGGACAGCTGTCAGTTTCAAGTGGTGAGCTGAAGGGACTTCATGATAGGCAAAATCAAAGTGGAGGAATCAGGCTGGGCTGACAGGCAGAAGATAACCAATATTGCCTGTCTACCAAAATAATTAGAAGAAAGCTCTTTTGATTCTGTCAGTTTGGAATTGAGTGCGTGGAACCACAGGATGTTTTTAAGGAACCATTTATTAAAGCTGGAATTGAACTCCTGTATGAACTCAACTGTAATTCTGTGTTATTGGGTTTTTAAAATTAAGCAACATTTGGGTGGGGAGCGTTGGTGTGTGTGTGTGTGTTTGGGGGGGAGGTGAACAGGTTTATAATTGCTTGGTTTCCCTGGGTGTTCTTCCTGGTAAATATTGTAGGTACTAACTTGAAGAGGTCTTTTCCAATATTTGATGAAGTATCATTACGGGGAAAGAATTCTGGTAGCGTTTCAGGAGCTGGTGCCACAAAGCAGATTCACAGTCGCCCGATAATCAGTCAAGGCGTACTTCCCAAGGTGCGTTTTTTCGTCTCTAACATTAGCGGGGGTCCTGCCTGTTGTTTGCAAAATATCCAGGCAGCATCTGAAGCTGCTGTTTTTCCAACTCCGTTAAAAAGTTATTTGTGCTTTGGGTTTTTTGGTTCTGCTTTTCCCCAACCCCGCCCCCTGGCTTTTGCCAGTAGAGACCTGCCCTGAGGGGGAAGGGGGGGAGGTTTGTCCTGGGAGCACAAAACCATTTTCTTTCCTGGAAATAAGTTGACGTCAACTGGGAGCTGTTTTTGGTTGCTTTGTTTCCCGGAGCGTCCAACCCAGCACACTGCCTTCGGCAAATTGCAAGCAATTCAAAGCAGCTCGCCCAGCAGGGAGGGGAATCGGGGAGGAGGGAGCGGGGGACCCCCGCCGCCTGCAGAAGTGGGGAGACCTGGGAAGCGGCTTCGCTCCTGGACTGGAATGCGGGTCCGAGTCCCCAGGCCGAGCCGGGAGCGCAGCCCTGAGCCAACGAGGCCCCTAGGTTCACTGCATCGGCGGTGAGGGCCGCCGGGGAGCAGCCCCTGGTAGGTAACTTGCCGGGCGCCCACCTGAATTCTCAGAACCGCTGAAATGCCCCGCCGGAGAGTTCCGGCGGCCCAAAAACCTGGGAACATCCCGGGACAAAGAGGCTTCCGGAAGTAGCCGGTGCTACTGGTGTGTGCCAACGCGGGCCCGCGTATGCGACTAACTTAGCTGCCTACTGCCTTGGGCTCCTTTCTACACATTTCCGGGGGACAATGTATTTTGAACAAAGCGGGCCGCACCTCCGGGACGATTCCCGAGGAATGCCACCTCCGGATTCCTCGCGTCCCGAGACTGTTATCTGCGGAGAGGAGGACGGATGAGAGCGTGTGTGTGTGTGTGTGTGTGTGTGTTTGTGTGTGTGTGTGTGTATGTCTTTCCCCGAAGAGCGGGAGAGGGCCCGCGAGGCAGGGACTTGCTCTAACTTGTTCACACCTAGCACGGTTTCCCCAAAGCTCGGCAACGTCCAGGGCCGAGGAGGAACACGGAGAGCGAGGACTCATCGCTGTGGAGACAGTCAACTCCCACTTAGACGCCCATGCGGCCCAGAGACCTACTCTTCCTTCCTTCCTTCCTTCCTTCCTTCCTTCCTTCCTTCCTTCCTTCCTTCCTTCCTTCCTTCCTTCCTCCCTCCCTCCCTCCCTTCCTTCCTCCCTTCCTTCTTACAAATAGACAGATGGGTTACTTTTGATGCGCAAAATTATAAACTGCCCTGAAAGCAAGACAGAGGGCCCCGGGGAGAGGGGGTCCTCGGGGGACCGGCAATTGACAAGACTCTCACAGCGGAACTGCTGAGAACTCGGACTCGGAAGGAAATCCGAGGACGCCCTCGAGGAGCTGGCGAGGCAGCCGCACAGGCTGGCCGGCTTGGGCCGCGCGCTGCTGGTACCTGACTCCGTAGGTTCCCCTAGCCCCAGGGACTCGGAGTTGACTAGCGCGCCGGGGGGACACTCAGGCTGCCCGAGGAGGAGAAAGTTAGAATACAGGGCGAAATCCGTAGGTGGCCGTGGCTGTACGTCCAAAGAAATCAGTCGAGGCCTCCGGAGGCTCTGGGGGCGCTGCCCCTGGGAGACCTGGAGGCGGTGACGAGGACGTGCCCGGAGCCTGGGCGCGCCGGGGGCGGGCCTTTGGCTGGAAGTGGGACAGTGTCTCCGATGGGAAAGCGGGACCCGGGCGAGCTCTTTGGCCGCCTTTCCAGTTTCGGAGGTGCCCGCCCCCGCGCGCCGAAGGCAGCGCAGCCCTGAGGGCAAACGAACGGCAGCTGGCAAACTTGGAACTAGAGCACGCTCGGGATCCCAATTGCCGGAATTGTGGCGGCGGCGGGGGCGGCCGAGACCCAAGTTCACTTTTTCCGCCCTCCTGCCCGACGGATCTTAGGGACCGGCATTGCTCGCTCCAACTAGGTGGAGCGCCTCGCCGGAGGGAGTTGTGTCAGTTTGCTCCGAGGCAGGAGGGCGGTGGCCTGGGCGAGTGGGGAGGGGTCCCTGGGGTCCCCAGCGCCTCTTCCCGCGTCTCCCCTCCCACCCGCCCCTCCCAGTCTTTCTTCCTCGCTCCTTCCCCAGGCTGACTGGACCGGCGCGGACTTGCCCCAGACCTACGGGGAGCGCCCCCGGTCTTTAATGACAGCTTAAAAGTGGCTGTTGGAAAAGTCGAAAGGGATGAGGCTGACGTGGGGCGTGTTTCGCTCCTTTGCAAGAGTCAGAAAGGGAGCTGGGAGCCTTGCGGCTGGCCGCAGGCCCCCGCGCCTCGCCCGCAGCAAGTAGGTGGGGGAGTCGGCCGGCAGCCCCATCCCGCTCCCAAGCCTCGCCCGCTGCGCCCTGGCCGCGGGCGCAGAGAGGGTGCGGGGCCCCGCCGTGCCTCCTCCACCCTACTCATTAACCTGCCTGCTCCGCTCCGCTCCGGGCGGCCCCAGACACAGGCTTCTCGAAGTAGCATCCGCGGCCCACCGGGTGCTGCCGCCTCCCGGAACCCCCGGCTCCGGGGGGCAATGAGGGGGCGGTGGAAGGGGCACTGCTCCTCGGGCATTACTTAGAGAAGCGGCCGCCCCTCCCTCCCGCCGGCCCTCCCTCTCTCTCTCGCCCGGGCCCGCGCGCCACTCAGCCAGAGGGTAAGTTGGGAGTGTTTCACCCCCACCGACAGCTCTCCCTCCCCTTCCTTTTTTTCCCTTCAAAGTTTTCTTCGGAGTGGGGAGAGAGGTGGGGGAGGAAGAGGGTCCAGCCAGCCTCGGTCCTTACGCTCTCCCTGTCTAATTTACCCCCCGCCTCCCTACCCCTCCATCCCCTGCGCGCCGCTGCCCCTCCGGAGCAGCGCTCCGAACTGACAATTGGAGCGCGGCTCCTTTAAGAGCCCGGCTTTGCCTCCCGGTAGCTGAAGGTCATTAAACACAAAAGCTCTCAGCGCTGCGGTCCAATATAGCGCATGCGCCCTGCCCGAGGACTGGCAGAGAGACGGCAATATGGCGAGAATGCCTGGCAGCGGGGACTGTAACACCAGCGCGGGCGGCAGCGCCAGTGCCGCCGCCGCCGCCGCCGAGAACAATGGGGAGCGGGGCGAGGGCGAGCGCGGTGCGGGGGGCCGAGGCCGCCGCCACGGCCGCCCGCACTACTGCAGCGCGGGCGAGGAGGAGGAGGAAGAGGAGGAGGAGGACGAGATCCAGGAGGTGCAGATAACGGGGGACGAGGAGGAGGACGGAGGTGGGGGGCTGGAGGAGGAGGAGGAGGAGGAAGAGGAGGAGGAAGAGATGGGTCTGGACTGGGACGAGCCCCTGGAGCCCGAGGACTCGGCCGGGGAGGAGCTGGAGCCGGAGCCGGTCCATATGATCAATATGGACCAGAGCGCCGCGCTGGAGCCCGAGGCGCCGCCGCGGCTGCTGGCGCCCCGGGCCCGCGGCGGGCCGCCTGGGGACGGCGCCGAGCTGGACCCCGACGTGCTGCAGCGCCCCGAGCGGGCCCGGCTGAGCGAGAACACCCGGCTGGCCACCCGCTACGCCGTGCGCATCTTCCGGGAGTACCTGAGCGAGAAGGCGCAGAGCCCGGACTTCGAGACCATGGACAAGGGGGCGCTGTGCCGCGTGCTGCGCTCTTTCTACGCCGAGGCCCGCTCCAAGAGCGGCCAGCTCTACAGCAAGTCGTCGCTCATAAGCATCCGCAGCTCCCTCAACCGCTACCTCAACGAGCCCCCGTACTGCCGCACGCTCGACCTCACCAAGGACCCGGAGCTGCGCAGCGCTAACCTGACGCTGGCCGCGGTCATCCGCAAGCTTGAGGAGCAGGGCGCCGGGCCGGTGGTGCAGAAGCAAGCCATCACGCGCGCCGACCTGCGCAAGCTCTACACCTCCAGCGTCTTCAGCACCAACACGCCCTTCGGGCTGCTCAACAAGGTCTGGTTCGAGACGTGCATGTACTTCTGCACGCGCGGCCGCGAGAACCAGCGCGAGCTGGAGGAGGACTCCTTCGGGCTGGCCATGGACGAGGACGGCCGCAAGTTCGTCTACTTCAAGTCCCTCGGGCCCTACCACAAGTCGCGCTCGTCGTCGTGGAGCAAGAAGCGCGCCGAGAGCAGCGACGAGGAGAACTTGCCGCGCATGTACGAGACGGGCACCGAGTTCTGCCCCTACGCCAGCTTCGTCAAGTACCTGTCGAAGCGCAACCCCCTCTGCAAGGCGTTCTTCCAGCGGCCCCGGGACCACTGCAGCGAGGGCGATGTGACCTGGTACGAGAACAAAGCCATCGGCAAGAACTTGCTGGGCACCAGGATGCAGATGCTGTCCAAGGCGGCCAAGCTCTCCAAGACCTACACCAACCACTGCATCGGCGCCGTCTCCATCGCCACGCTCAACAGCATCGCGGGCATCGGCACCAAACTGGGCTCGCCCGCCCCGCAGGGCTGCTACGCCGAGGCTCTGAACGGGGCGGCTCGCCACCACTCCCCCCATCCCCCCACCCATCCCTCTCACCACCACCGCCCCCAGCCGCCCTCGCTGGGGAACACCTATATCCTCCCCAGAGACAGCCAGGTCGGGCCCGACGTGAAATCGGAGGCTGCGCCCAAGCGCGCCCTGTACGAGTCCGTGTTCGGGTCGGGGGAAATCTGCGGCCCCTCTTCCCCTAAAAGACTTTGTATCCGCCCCTCCTCGGAGCCTGTGGATGCGGTGGTGGTGGTTTCCGTGAAACACGACCCCCTGCCTCTTCTTCCAGAAGCCAATGGGCACAGAAGCACCAATTCTCCCACAGTAGTTTCACCTGCTATTGTTTCCCCCACCCAGGTAACCAAACCAAACTCTATGCATGAAATGTTTCTCTGGTACCACTTCGAGACTAACTTGTGCTAACTCAGGTCTGGGTTGGGGGGAAGTTTTTCAAAGTAGCAAATATGCTGAGTCGGATTTGATTTCACCCTTAGAAGCTTAACTCTCTTGATGCTTTTCAGGACAGTTTACACCTAACCTTAAAGGCTGTGAGAGGGCAAGCTACCTAACAATCCCTGCTGCGCAGTAACGCTGAAAACGTCAAAGTTCTCAGAACAAAAGGGTCAGCTCAACCCTCGCAGCCTCTCTCCACTGAATGCCTGAGTTTATAAGGCAAAGAGTGCAGGAATACTGTGCATATAAATGAAGCAGTTACTTAAAATATCTTTGAATAAAGTAACCATTAAAATACTGTATGACATATTCGCCCTAACTTATGAAGGTAGAAAAAGTTATAAATTATTTAAAAAGAAAACATGCCAATCCTACTTACTGTAAAGGGGCGGGTTTTGGAGAGACTGGCGGTTGAGTGCCAGTTTATACAATAAGGTGTAGTTGAATGTAAAGCAACATTTGGGATGTAGTTTTCATAAACGAAAGTCACTTGTTAAAGTTATGGAAAGGTAGTATCTCCACTGCCAGCCAGGCTCCCAACTGGAGTGTGCCCCATGGTGCCCAGCAGAGTGGGCACTGAAACATTGCTGTCTTTCCTGGCACCATGGAGCTCTCTGTCTAGGGGGCAGATAAGTGGTGGGAAGATAGACTACTGAGATAACAACACAGTAGAGTGGAAAGAACACCAAAGTAAGAGTGCTAGCCCAGAAGCTGAGCCACCTTGGGCAAGTCAGTTCACCTCTCTGGACTTCAGTATCCTCAACAAAGATAAGGAAACTTTTCACACAAAAATTATTTATTTCTAAGCACTTAGAATTCTGGGTGGAGACTGGGGATTCGATTGGATGCTTGTCTTATTATTTTTCCTGGAGGAATATATTCATATTATTAAAACTGTATTCATCTTGTGGGTACTGTGCTGTAGGAGCCAGAAAGCAGAGGTCCTTGGGGACTCTGCTCTATTTTCCAGGCAGGAGTAGCCACAGGGGGTTTTACAGCTTTGCCCTCCCTGCCATCAAGCAGAAGTAGGAATTTCAGCTCTAAGTTTGGAGGTGTAGTGCAGGTCTTTTCAAGGAACAGATGTCAGGTACCTCTGTGCTTTTTCCAAAGTGGAAATTCCAGTTCTGGACACACTGACCCTTTCACACGTTTACTTGCTAATCAGCTAAGCCTCAAGGCCAACCGAGAAAGGGGCTGTGAAAGGTACTATAAACACCAAAGCTCTCTAAAATACACGAGACCAGAGGCTGACGTGTCTTTCTGCACTTGTAGCGTGCACCGTAGTTTCTGACAGACCGGGAGGTGGTTGTAGGGCGTTGTAAGGATGGACAGGAGAGTTCTTTCTCCTCTTCGGAGAATTTGGGTTTGCTTTTTCTTTGAAAGCAGAAATAAACGATCACATTCTTCTGATAAAGTAAAAACCCTTAAGATGCCCTGGTTTCAAGTAGCACCTGATTTATTAAGAGTTAAAAGCCTAAGAGAGTTTATTAAAGTATCTATCTGCTTGAATTTAACAATGAAGCAGTTTGTCCCCTGGCATTTGTCTACTGGTTTCTTGACACCAGTGTCACATAGAATAATGACATGAGATCCATGAAAGATTAGGGGGGCTTGTTTAGTTGGTTTGGTTTTGTTCTAAGAATTGCAGTCACTCTGTCACAGTCTTTCATTTTAACTGAGTGAGATAAATCATTTCTGTAAACCTGAACACTGATTCTTTTAGTCTTGAGTGATTGTCAGGTAACTCCCAGGTTAAATGTAGATTTGAGGGTCCATATGTTGGTTATGTTATCATTATGCCTCTCAAACAGTATCTTAGCTAAGTCTCTTGCAGTTAAAACGCTACAAAAAGTTGCCCTCTTTGCTTTCACTAATGTTAGAGTGAACATTTTTTTTATCAGCCTTAAGAAGTTTAAGGGAACTCTTTAGTAACTCCTGTAGAACTCACTTTATGAAGTCTGAGCATTCTAAGTATGAAACAGGTGTTTAATTTAAGTACAAAGCTGATATTAAACTTTTTCCTCCTGTATTTACTAAAATCACTGTTGAGGTTCAGGGCATTTCCTGGGGATTAAGGACTGGCTGGGGTTACTGACCGGAGGCTTTGCTTTAGGTCGGCAACTCCTTTGGCTGGTCATTAATCCCCAGGAAATGCCCTGTGTACCTCGAACTTCGGTCATTATCACTTAATTATAAACATAGGCTGTCTAACTTTAATACAGGCTAGACCCTCATCAAGTGGAGTGGCGCTGAATTCCACTAAGGACCACTTGATGCCACAGTCCCCCCCTGATGTTTGATTCTTTTGTAACATTGCAAGTTTCTCAAAAAAATGAAGAGCCTGTTACTATCAATGCATTTACTGTTTTTACTTCTTGAGGGTGTTCATAAGTGTATCACTTATGGGACTGGTTGAAAAATGAATGCACTCAAGGATTAATGAAGATTATGGAATTTGTGATGTTTTCACTCATGTGAAGTGCCTGGTTTTAGTTGGTTTTGGAGTGGGTGGAGGGCTTGGTGGTTGTGTTGGTTACCTTAACTGGTTCATTCATGAATTCTCTTGAAGGTCTGTATTCAAAGTAAGGGATGGTTTTAGTTCCCTCCCCTCCCCACCCAAGGCTGTTGTGATTTAAGATGATCCAGTTACTAGTACAACATCTAGCTCCCAGGTGGAGATAACGTGGTATTTAAAGGCTTAGCACGTCCCATATCCTACCTGTTCATAGCTGTTCTCTTTGCATGAAAATGCAGCATTTTTCCTGCCTCAGTCAACAGTACTCCAGCCTAGGTGGGATGATAGAGATCTGTAACTTTAGTCTTTATCATTTACAGAAAAAAGAATACTAGTAGGAGTTTAGATTCTAAATATCATAGTTTTGTTGCTAAAGCTTTTATGGACTGTACCTTTCTTGGTACCAAACGAAAATGTGAAAATTAGCTCCCTAAAGTATACTTGGCAGCATTCGTAAGCTTGTGACAAAGGTGCCTTCAGTTGGAGCTACTTGACCCTAACCCCGATTACTTCCAGAAATACTTTTAAGGAATTCTGTAAGTAGGAAACCTGTTAGTGGAGAGATTCTGGGGTTGGTGGTGCACGTCCAGTGTTTCTGTTTCATCGACTTCACTAGGGGCCAGAGTCTGTCCTTAGAGTCTCCAAGATGAAAATTAGAGCAGCTTCCCTGTGAGGCACGCCCAGTGGTTCATGACCTTGCCTTTGAAGAAGCCGGATACTAATAGCACTTGGGAAACCAGTCTTCATTCAGGTGCTGTCTTGTGGGAAGGGAGAAGGAATATTCATTCTATCTACTTACTAGAAAAAACATGCATTTTCTGTATTATTGAAATTATCACCAAAATCTTATTTTGAATTTGGAGACTAGGCGGGAGGGATACACTTTTTTTTTTTTCTTAAAGATGGAATCAAACTTCTGTAAACGTGACAGAAGAGTGTGTTTAACAGCTATGGCAATTATGGGTTATCTGGAGCAATTAGGATTAACCACCTTGTTTAAAATGGGTATTTTCCTGATTTTTAATAATATTTTGTGGCTGTATTATTTTTTCTGATGCAGGAATGTTTGCTCTCCTTTACAGAAAGTTCAAATTGGTGAAGAAACTAAATGGCATTAACATAAGTGTGGAACTTTTTTCATTCATTCAGGAAACAATTACTGAGCACTTACTATTTTGGCTTGGGTACCAGGAATCTTTATAAACTAATCATTTTCCACTTGGCAAGTAGTCTCATTGGCAAGATTTTGGCCTCATTAAATATTAAAACGAGATTAAAATAAAGAAGGTTAAAAGGTGACGAAAGAAATCTGTAGTTTTACTCTTGCATATTCATATTGCAGTGAGTACTCAGGTGTATTATTTTAAATTGATATGAACCTACATATATGTCAGCTCACTATCTATCATATCTGATCCAGGAAATAGAAAGAGAAGTATTTGCCACCAAAGGAGAAAGTGGATGCCATTCATCTCGAACGTAAACCCTGATTTAAAATCTGGTTCCCCTAACAAATGTCACCTATAAGGGCATCCTCTCGTCATTGTAGATGGATTTCAAGCAAGAAGAGCCCCTTTTTCAAATAGGACTGTGAGTTGTGTGTGAGACCCCTTAGGTTTTCACCTTGATTTAGGCCAAAGCTCCACTTCAGTGATTTAATAAAAAGTTCACTTTCAAGTTATCTTTTGGCATCTCCACTGCCACTTCAAAAGCAGAATCGATATAGGAGTTGCTTTGTGGTTACGTATGTTGAAAATCTTAGGACCAGACATAAACTAGTAATCTAGAACTTTTATTTCTAGAACGTATTTTACTTCTCTTGATTGATCATTCACTGCATTGTACCAATTAGTCAGGATGCTATTTGAAAGACTTCTTTGGAGAATTTAGATAGGGGATAGGTAGTGGGAATTAATTGGTCCAAAAAGGGAGATTGATTGACTTTGATAAATGAAAATGAAAGAAAATGGAGCTTTAGAATTTGAAACCTTGTGCTGATAAACATTTTTATTTAACACTAGTAATATTCTAAAGAAGCTGAATTTAGCTCAACCATTGTTTTTTGTTGCTGTTTTTCTTGGCCCCACTGCAGGGCATGCAGAATCTTAGTTCCCTGACCAGGGATGGAACCGTGCCCCCTGCAGTGGGAGCAAGGAGTCTTAACCACTGGACTGCCAGGGAAGTCCCTCAGCTCAACCATTGTTACCTGAACCTCTCGCTACCTGCTAAGTAGTGCCAAGAGGAACAGGATTCAGTTTTTGCCCTCGGTCAGGGTTTGCAGAGGACGGGCTTCCAAGCTAAAGTGATTCTCTGTTTGATGCATGAACATCACAAGGGAAACAGATGAACTTGTCAAGTTTTAGGCCCTTTGGGTTTCCAGATCTGTGAAAGTTTCTCTTTGCCTTCTCTTTCAAGAGAGGATGGTCTCTGAATGGTGTCAAGTCTTTATAACAGAGATTGAGCTTCTGTATGGTCTAGAAATAAATGGGCATTTAAGCCATTCAGGATATCTCGCTAATATCCCCTATGGGCTGAGATTGAACCTGCATGTGAGGGGCTATTACCTAGTGCCCATGGCTGTGAACTAGACACTGGACCCCAGCACGTCCTGTCAGACTACAGGAGGCCCAACCTAATTAGATGTGTTTTAAGTTTTCAGTAATTCTGTTCAACACTTTTTTTTTTTACTGTCAGACTTTCTTCCTTTCAGCTTTTGCTATAACAATCTGACGGAGCCTTTTTTTCCTTAAAAAAAAAAGATCCATTTATATCTGACAGCAAACTTTCCTTTGTGACTGAATTTTTTTTTTTTATTCATATCCTATCCTAAATTTGTCCGCATCTTGGGTCACAGAATTTTCAAAACAAATGGAAGTGGGAACCATCTTCCAGTATTGGAAGGCCAGAGTGTCTGAGCTTTAATTGTAGTTTTTGTCACAGCAGTTTGCTCTCGGGCAGCTTTGCAAACCCCAGTGGGAACTTCCTTTTTCTGGAAACCCACTACTTTCTGAGATTTGTGATTTGTGTTTAGCAACTGGAAACAGTTCAGCTCTTGTGGGCCCTCCAGGTAGTTAGTTCGATTGTTTTTAATATGGGGGGAGGGGAGCGAAGGGGGAGGGGAGCGGGGGGGGGGAGAGGGTGCGGTGGGGGGGAGTACAGGGAAGTCCCACAGGCGTGAAGGAGCGGGGATGGGGGGGCGGTAAGGGTCTCCTGTGTCGAGTCCATTTCTGGAACCCTGGGAAACTGCGGGAACCTGGGGAGGCCTTGGAGGGAAGCCCCGGGCACCATCCAGGGCCACTCAGTTCTTCCCCCATCACCAGCCCCATCTCCACCTGAGTATAGACATTTGAAACTAATCTTTGTAATGCAAGCCTTTCCTGGGAGTGTCTAGACTCCTTCACACCCTGAATTACTGCTTTCCCCTGATCACCTGGCAGTGAACCCTGGCAGATGGGCGGTTTGATCCGGTCTGTAAGGAAGGAGGCAAAAATGTGCTACCTACAAAGGGCTGACAGATTTAAGAGAGGTTAGGCTGTAGGCTTCTGGGAAGAAAGAGGAATTTGGAAAGGAATGCTGGAGAATGACAGAGATAAGTGTTGCTTCCTTTGTGATTAATTGGGTTACCGAATGTCAAGACTAGTTTGGAAGCTTGTAATTATCAATTTCTAGTTTTAACTACATGTCCCCAGTCCAGGGTAACTCACCCGGTTCAGCCCGCGGTCTCACCACTCAGTCCCCATCCTTCCTCTCTTAACACAAGACAAAGGGAACTGTTATTTTTAGCACCGGGTCCCATAAGGGCTCTTTCCACCACGTTTCTTAAGCTTGTGGATTAGTTTTGATACCTAAACTTGCTGTGGCTTTTGCCATGTAGTTTTTGGTTTGGGGGTTTTTTTGGCTGCGGCGTGTCAGGCAAGATCTTAGTTCCCCAACCAGGGATCGAACCCGCACCCCCTGCATTGGAAGCGTGGTCTTAACCACTGGACTGCCCGGGAAGGCCCTGCCATGTGGTTGTTAAGGAACTTACACAGGTGAACTGTTTCACCATCCTGGCTTCTTCACTGATCTGGGTCAGGGAATGGACATTTGGACCAGATCCACGCAGGAGTGAAGGGAGGGAGTGTGTGGCCCCGAGGCTTCCACTTTACTGGGCTGCAGTCCAGAGACAAACGTGATTCCCTCCTTGAAGAGTCTGATGTCAACTGTCCCAGCCTCTAACTGACTCTGTAGTTAGGAAGTAGAATGTCATCATGAATAATAGCCAAGACGAACAGAGGGCTTTAAAGTGGTCCCCCGACTGGCAGCCTCTGCATCGCTCAGGAGCAGTGGGCTACTTGGTCTCCTTTAATCCTCACACAGTCCTTCAAGGAGTTATGGTTATTACTTCCATTTTACAAAGGAGGAGTCTGTTAATAGATGTTGACAATTTACTGAAGGTCCAACCACTGGTTAGTGACTATGCTGGGATTTGAGTCCAGAACTGTCAGATTTCAGAGTCTGCTTTTAAAACCATGGTCTGTTGATTCCAAAATTCTTAGCTGTTCAAATAAAAGAATCCATTAAAGAGAAGATGATATAACATTAGATTCATATCACTGCCTGAGGTGCTTTCCTGGAGCAACTTAAGAAGAGCGAACTTGTTAAAATACAGCAAAAAAAAATTGGGAACACAGAAGAATATTTCCAGTGCTTAACATGCTTCCATTTTGCTGTGTGTGGTCCCAGCCTCTGACGAGTCTGGGGACAGTTATCAGCCTCTTTTGAGAAGCCCCATCACATAGAACATGTTAAGAGTAGACTCCAGGGCCAGACTGCCGGGGCCAAAGCTCAGCTCTGCCCAGAACCAACCTGGTCTTCAGTTTCCTCCTGGGTCAGATGGGGACATTGGTCATACTCACCTCCTAGGGTCGTCAGCGTTAAATGAATTACTGTTTAAGAAGTGCTTAAAACAGGTGTGCTCGATGAACATTTTCTATCATTTTATTATCTTAGCACAGAATGTTTGACGTATGAAAAACGGCTGATCGTGCTCATAAAGTCCCAGTCTCCGTCTTCAGTGTTTCTCTTGTGAATAGGTCGTCCAGGTGCTGTGCAGGGGCCTTTCTGCCGTGTCTCCTTCTGGGGTGTCTGTTGCCTTGGGCCAGTAGCACCCCCTCTGGGCTCCTAGGAGATGGGCAGTCTCAGGAGGCCTCTGGCAGTGTGGCTCACCCAGGCCCCCTCCCTCTCACTGTCACCTCAGACAGCCCATCCAGGTGGATGCTTTACACCAAAGCTGGTTTTTCTCCCCTCTACTTTCCTTTGATACTCAGCTCCACAGCTTCTTCTAAGTTTGTTCTGCAGACCCTTCCCATTGCTAGAGGGGGTAGGAGGCACTCTCTGAGGGGCATAATTGCTGCCCAAACTCCAGGGGATTCACAAAAGTTGGCTTACAAGGAGATTGACAGCTTTTCACAAGAGTAAATTTTATTTGGAATGGTTTGGGATTAGGGGAGCAGTCATAATACTGGGGTTCTTAAAACATCATGAAGGTCGTCATGGCAATGACTTTAGTAAATTTTTTGGGGGGGTGTAATTCAGATTGTATTGCTTATTATGTCATTCCATACAACTTTAAGTAAACAGACGTTGAGAAAATATACTGGAAGTATTAAACAGGTGATGGCAATATTGATGAGAATGTTCAAGTGTTTTACATAAGGTAGTAAGAGGCACCGCTGCCACTGTCACCCCCCCTCCGAAATTTGTACATTTCGTATAAAAAGAGTAAAAATAGTTCAATGGCATTTAACTAGCATTATTCTTTGTAATGACTTTCTTAAATTTTAATTCCAGTATTCTAGAAGTAGGGCCTGTATTTGGCTAGATCTTCTGGTATATTGTTTGCATTTCCCTAATGCATAATTGGATTATAATTTTCTAATTCTTTTTTTTAAAATTTTCTAATTCTTGACTTCTGTCTTGGAGACTATATAAAATCAGTAGAAGTTTTACTTGAAGTTGATGTGTACTAATATATGCTCTGAATAGGCTGCAGAATCAGGGTAACTGGATGGTGTTCTGATGCAGCATTGCTGACCAGTTAATGACCTCTTCTGACTTGTTCTTAATTTGACAAAGCGAGCACTCGTATAAAATAGAAACGATGGCTGTGATGATGCAGGGATCTGTCACCTCTAATTTAGTTTGCTTTTCAAATAATCACAGGATTCAGCCACCATATTCCCAGTAGTATAAGTCTGTGGGTTTGAGAATTATATTAAATAAATTAATAATAGCTTTAATTAATAATTCTATTAATTTCATTAAGCCAGCTCATCTGGAATGTTGGTTTCTATTTTGTGACATTTTTTTCTGACAAAGTTATATATAAAGAGATTTTAGATATTTTCTTTCCATCTTGAACAAATATCTCATTGTTTTTTACTCCAGAAAAAAAGAGACTGGCAGAAAATTTATTTTACAGTGGAAAGCATGTTGCTGCAGAAACACACAGACCTAAATAAAAGTGTAACAAGAATATTAGAAAACGGATTATGCTAGCTTCATTCTCTTTTCTTCTCAATGTGGTGTTCATTCACACGTTGAATTTTTATAATTAACAGTAGGATATTCATAGTGCTGGTGATTTCACTATTTTCAGGATTATTTTACGGGTGGGGTGGTAAAGTTCAAGGTATGTTTCTCGGGTTTATGTTTTTAAACTTATGAAGAGGGCTTCCCTGGTGGCGCAGTGGTTGAGAGTCCGCCTGCCTATGCAGGGGATGCGGGTTCGTGCCCGGGTCTGGGAAGATCCCACATGCACAGAGCGGCTGGGCCCGTGAGCCATGGCCGCTGAGCCTGCGCGTCTGGAGCCTGTGCTCCGCAACGGGAGAGGCCACAGCAGTGAGAGGCCCGTGTACCGCAAAAAAAAAGAAGAGGATCATGGAATCCTAGATCCTATTCATAGTATTTAACTACTATCTCAAGTGATGTATTTTAGAACCACCTCTTGGGATGTGAGTGGTGATCTGAGAAAAGTCAAGATGAAGGAGACTGCTGCTATACAGAAAAACTCTGAAAATAGGATTCATTTATTGAGCACTTACTGTGTGCAAGGGCAGGAATTTGGAGGTAAAGAATAACTTAGAAATAGTTAAGAGAAGATGCTGGAGAAACGACAGTGGCAATACCTGGGGCAAGTCAGAAGGAGGACCCAATGGAGAGGATGAGGTTCTTGTACCATCTAATGACTGTTCACAAGTAAAGCCTGGGTAGTAAGCAGTGTGTATTACTTTCTAAGAAATGGGACCGAAGGTGGCCCGACCAAACTGAAAGACTAAACATTTAAGCCTTAAAAGTGTGTGAAGAGAAAATGTAAAAACTCAGAAGAAATAAAATCTTGCCTTGTCAAAATGTAAGCCTTTTCCTTGCTGTGACATTGATCTCTCTTGGGAAGGCCTTAGTATACTATTTTAGATGTCCCAGCACGACGTAGGCTGCCACATCTCTCTCCGTATCAGCCCCTCTAAATGTTCACCCTGTGTTAATCCACGTGTTTTAAGACTGAGTATTTATGCAATAACCCAAAGAAATTCAGAACTGGTACTGTGTCCTAGTTTACATTTCAGTTCCAGCTCTTTGAATTACTAAAGCCTGGCTCCTTTGGTACCCAGCAGTATTTCTTTCACATCTTGAGTCCGGGACCATACAATGAGTAATCAATTACTAAGGTACATGAGAATAGTGCTTAACGATTTGCAAATGGCTTTCTTGTATGTGACTTGATTCTAAGGAAGCTTTGCAGGGCCCTTTGTAGTGTCAGTACTGGGTTAGATAGATGGTGCTGACATAGATAAACTCCTTGTCCTTGGAGGACTCAGTCTCGTGGAGGGGGCAGACAAGTAACCTGAAAGATAAACTCCGATGTGTGATAACTCCTGTGATACTCTGTACACACAGTATAAGCAAGCTGAAGGGGGAGGGGAGGCACTGTGATTATACCCATCCTAGGTGAGAAAAACTGACCCTCAGAGAGGTTAGGCAGTTTCTCAAGTTCACCTCACCACTGAGGAGTGAAGTTCCAAGTCCAGGTCCAGGGCTCTTATACAGTGCTACTTTGGGGGCTGTCATTTATAGCTGAAGTTTTGTTTTGTTGGTTTTTTTGGCTGCACTGTGTGGCTTGTGGGATCCTAGTTCCCCAACCAGGGATTGAGCCCGCACCCTCGGCAGTGAGGGCACAGAGCCCTAACCACTGGACCGCCAGGGAATTCCCTAGCTGAAGTTATAAAAGCAGTGCAGTTAGGCATTAAAGAAAGAAAGAAAAGAAAAGGACCCTGAAGCACAAGCGTGTAGATGGATGTGTCTTTTAAAAACTAAAAGGCTTAATGTGATTTTCATGCTTTTGGTATTTTAGGAAAATCCAAGGGAACATTCTGGATTAGGGTGAAATAGAATGGCCCAGCACAGGCTCCAGACGTCAGTGGCTGACAGCTGTAGCCAGACTGACTGGGGGATCTTTCCTTACAGTGAAGCCCAAGCTCCTGGAACCCTTTCTGCAAGTGGTTGAGGGCTGACCCCCACGGGGAGCTGCGCGGTTCCGTCTGATCCCTGACTGGTTGGCAGTTGGAAGACCAGCTCCCCAAGGCCTTCAGTCTTTCCCACTTCAGCCAGAGCACTTAATTAAACAAAAAGTGGACACAGCTCTGATGCAGGTATAGCTAGTAAAAAGAACCAATAAAAATGACAGTGAAGTGCCCGCCAAATGGAAGATGTTAATGATACTAAGGCGCTTCATGGGGCAAGTCTGTACCTCTTGGCACAGGACGACAGGCTGCCCACGGAGGCTATTCCTCACAGCGGCCCTTGGCCGCCAGCTCCCACCCAGACTGCACAGGCGAGCTGCCCGGGCTCTGCCGACCTGGGGCCACCCGACTTCTCCCTGCAGGAACATCACTGGGAAGTGACCACCACTGACATGTAGCCCTTTTCGCTGGTGACAGCAGATAACACAAGGTTTCAAGGATACTTTTGTGACACGGGAGCAAAAAGGAGACAGGGAAAAGGCACAGGATCAGAAAAGTAAAGGGGAGGGAAGTAGCCAAGGTACCTCCAAGCTTACTGGACATTTGGAGCAAACTCAGCATTCTCATCAGTTCTAATTAGACTTACCAAAGGGCAGACCAAGTTAAAGCTAAGAGAACAATAACTCTGAATTACCCTTGGGCAAGTTACTTAGTTTCCCAGCTGTTAGATGGGAAGAATGGGAATCCATTTGTTCCTCGGTATCCTTGGAGAATTGGTTCCAGGACCCCTGCAGATGTTCAAGTCCCGTATGTAAAATGCTGTAGTATTTGCATATAACCTGCACACACCCTCCCTTATACATTAAATCATCTCTGGGTTACTTATAATACATAATACCACGTAAATGCCATGTAAGTAGTTGTAAATACAATGTATTGTTATAGTTATAAACACAAATACTATTATAAATACAGTGTAAATGTTATGTAAATAATTGCTGGTGCATGGCAAATTCAAGTTTTGCCTTTTGGAAGTTTCTGAAATGATTTTCCAGTATTTTCGGTCTGCGGTTTGTTGAAACTGTGGATGTAGAACCCATGGATATGGAGGGCTGACTGCACTCCAGTTGTGAGTGGAAAAAGCCCATAGTAAGTGCTCAATAACTGAGAGCTTTAAAAAATTTCAGTTGGTTAGAGATTGCTGACAGGCTAGAGGAAAAGCAGAGGGATTGTATACAATTTCCAGCTGATCCTCAATATTCTCTTTTAAAGCTAAGACAGTGGATCCAAAAAAAAAAAAAACCCACAAAATATTTATAAACACAGGTGATAGAATGGAAATATGCAAAGAAACCAGCTGGAGGACCCACATCTATGATAAGAACAAAATAACAATAACCAAAAGGCAAATAATAAAAGAGAAAAATGCGTATTAAATTCTAGGTATCCCTGTTTGAGCCAGTGTATAACTCACTGAAGTATAAAAATAAAATTAAATCTGCAAGCTTTTATTCTCTCCTTTATACCATGAAGAGGTTAATTTAAATATATATAAAATGTTTAACAGATTAATTTTGGACTACCTTTTAAGTAGATCTTAGAAAAAAGTTGAAATGACTTACAAGTATTGACAATATGTCTTCAGTGTTCAATAAAATTATCCATCTCATTAAAAAATACACAATTTGATTTCTTTTAATTATAAGCAGTAAATTTATAGAAATTGATCTCTTTTTATTTATAATTTTCATTAGAGTGTCATGATTCCAGTAAAGTATATTCAAAATTGATTTGAATAAACAAAATACCTTAATCGTATAGAATATGCAACTGAGATCTTTTAAACTTTTATCATTAAAAACAATACATGTGACCAGATGATAAATTGCAGGTTTTGTTTTTTGTTTTTTTTAATAATAGTTTTAAAAACATTCTCATGGCCACTTTACAACCAGAAAATATCTCATCCAGATACAATAAAGAATATGAAACTTTCTGGCAAGTATTAAATAGAACAGTGGCACTCTTTGTGTCAAAGTGCTAATTTGAGAGAGATTATGTCATGCTTTTAACTCTCTTTTCCGATGTGGCAATAAAGTACTTGCTCAACTGACATAAATCATCAAATATTTCACATTTTAGTCTTAATTTAGTTTATACCAACATGTTTAGAAATGAAGTCAGTAAATATTATTTGCATCATGAAGCACAAACTATAATTAGAAGATTAGCCTTCAATGCATTGCCTTTACTAAAGATACACATCTCATTCCTGAAGGATTCATCCCCATGATCCATTCAGGAGCTAACACATATGTCTGGAACTTGTTACCGTACATACTCAGCATACATGATTCGATCCAATCGCATAACAATCTTGTACCCTAGAAAGATTAAGTAGCTTGCCCCAGGAAGTTCAGTTAGTAAATGGCAAACTCAGGGCGTATCCCAGGGCTCTCACTTGACCATTTATTCAACAAATATTAATTTTTTTTTTTTTTTGACTGCGCCACGCAGCTTGTGGGATCTTAGTTCCCCGACCAGGGATTGGGCCCGGGCCCTCAGCAGCGAAAGCGCAGAATCCTAACCACTGGACCGGCAGGGGATTCCCATCAACAAATATTGAGTACCTACTATGTGCTAGTCACAGATGACCCAGTAAAGAACAAGACAGGTCTCATTTCTCATAGACTTGACATTCAAGTGGGAGAGACAGACATTAAAACCAACAGAACTATCATCGAAATAGACTGAAGTGACTGCATCAGTTGGGTCCCACCCACAGAGGAGTGGGCCACACACACTGAGCACAGGGGCTCTCCTAATCCCAGAGGAGGCTCTGCATGAGCCCAGAGCAGATGGACCCGTGACTGGTCTTGTCCACTCTTCCAGGTACACGTGGGCACTTTTAAATCAGACTTACAGTTTCCCGAACTAAAATATTGGGTTGGCCAAAACGTGCGTTCGGGTTTTTCCTGAACGCACGTTTTGGCCAACCCAATGTTAGGGGAAGGACGGTAACCTGTATAGAACAGGTCTTAGTGTCGTTTCTTAAGAGCTCAGGGTGGACAGCACATCTGAGCACCTCAGCTTGTTAGGCGGGGAGAGGATACGGAAGGCCAGAGAGATGGGTAGCAGAATCTGATCCAGAGTCAGGAAGCGCTCCTTATTCATAGGCTCAGAATCTCCTTCCTGGTCAACAAAGCCCCCTCTTCTCACTTGCTAGGTTATGTGTAACCCTTACGATGTGACAGTTTCAGACTTTACTCAGTTGATTCCCATCCCGGGCAAGGTCCTCCCATGCCTTCAAAGGACTGGGGTCTTTCTCTCAGGGACACACTTCCCCACACTGCCTCACTGAGGATATCTGTCAGAAAATCTGTGCTTTTCTCCCCACTTCTATACTAGAAAGCAGCCAAGGTATTATTGATGGAATCAAAAGAAAATATCAACATGGGTGGGCACTTGTTTGTCCATATTTGTGATGCTGAGGGATCGTGGGATTAGCATTTGAGAGTGAGGTCACCTGGCATGGCTGCTGGTAACTGCTGTCACCTCACTGGTGTTAGTCTAACTTACCTAAACCAATTTATGAGACGTCCTTCTTGATGAGACAGGCATTACCGGAATACCTGGTCAGGTGACCTTGAGAATCCCTTCTGCCCTAAGAACCTATGATTCCATCGTGGCAAAAATGTCTGCAAATCAAAATTTTACAAATCAAATGTTTGTAAATTAGATCGCAGTTGAAAGACACTGAGTGAATTCTTTTTTGGAGCCCTCATTTGTCCTCGATGTGAATTCCGTTATTGGGTCAGGCTGTTTAACCTTAACCATACCTTGGTATACTTTCTAGTGTCTGTTGCCATTTCTGGTTGGGATTTATGTTTCAAGGATGTATGTCTTTTTCTACAATATTCAACTTAATGTGATGTATAAAGTAGTGTATCTGATTTAATGTATCTCAACCTGCGGTTGAAATTTTCTTACTGATTTAGGGTTGTTTTCTCTTTTATTTGCTGTATGCAGAGTAGCCTCTCAAAAACTAATGGTTGAATATTTTTAAAAGTGAGAGTTAACGTTTTCATGATTTTTATTCATTGGACCCTTTGCATAAGGACCATTCCTGGGACGTTGCTTCCTTTTCTCACTGCTCTATTCTCAGTGCCTGGCACAGTGGTTGGCACATTTTAGGTGCTCAAAAGTATTTGTAGAAATGAATAAAAATATCTTGTAATAACAATAAAGGTGAGTTTATGATCTTTGCCCTGCTAGCCTTGAGCAGAACGGGTCTAGATATTTTACTCTCATTTGAAAAAATGAAAACTGATTCTTCAGCTGTGAAGGTTAGAAATAAAAAGCTCCTCCAATGGCACATAAGGAAAAAAGTTTCCTTAAATATGTGTGGCACACCTACTGTGTGCCTGGCACTGTGCTCTGCTCTGAAGGTCAGACGATTAAGACAGTGCACTGAAGGTTAAGTCGAGTTCTGTCCTGCCTATATTGCAGAAGCAGTTTGTTCCCTTCTGTTGATTTCTTAGCACACGACAGGAATCACATACAGCCAAATAAATCAGCAGCTGGGTTAAATGCGGTAGTGGTAGCTGTGCTGTCCTCGTAGAGGTGCAGGTCTGGTTGGTGAGTTGTGCCCTCCGGGGATGACGGTGGGGCGAGAAGAAGATGGACTTGCCCCGAGGTCACCACAGCTGGACCTCAGCCCCTTCTGTGCTTTAGGTCTGGGCTAGTGTTCACCTCTCCACCTCAGGCCTACTCAGGTTTTCTTTTCTTTCTTTTTTTTTTCCCCCAGAGCCCCCATTTCTCCTCTGCCTTTCCCTGGCTCAACCTCCAACCCCATAACAACTGAGAGAAACCCTTTTACAGAGGAATCCGTTTGATTCCGTAGAATCATCCAATGTGTAGTATTTGCTCAAATTATAGAGTTGACAGTGCACAACTGCGAAATTCTTAGGGGACTCCAACTTTAGGGGGTCAATGTTATAATTTGGATTTAGGGAAAAGAGTTCCTTTTGCTTGTCTGTCTGTCCAGTTGTCTACGTTGGGCTTTTGTGGTTATTCTGCCTCTTCTTACTCTCCTATGTTAATTCTGTCAATATTAGGATGTATCATATACTGTATTAGGAAATATCAATGACTATTGTCACTAATACCATTTTTCTTTTTTTTTTTTAATTTTATTTATTTTTGGCTGTGTTGGGTCTTCATTGCCGTGTGCGGGCTTCTCATTGCAGTGGCTTCTCTTGTTGCAGAGCATGGGCTTTAGAGTGCACAGACTTCAGTAGTTGCAGCGTGTGTGCTCAGTAGCTGCGGCACGCGGGCCCTAGAGCGCAGGGGCTTCAGTAGTTGCGGCACGTGGGCTCAGTAGTTGTGTGTTGGCTCAGTAGTTGTGGCACATGGGCCCCAGTAGTTGCGGCATATGGGCTCAGTAGTTGTGGCACGTGGGCTCAGTAGTTGTGGCACATGGGCCCTAGAGCACAGGGATTTCAGTAGTTGCGGCGCATGGGCTCAGTAATTGCAGCATGCGGGCCCTAGGGCATGAGGGCTTCAGTAGTTGTGGCGTGTGGGCTCAATAGTTGTGGCTCGAGGGCTCTAGAGTGCAGGCTCAGTAGTTGAGGCACACGGGCTTAGCTGCTCTGCGGCGTGTGGGATCTTCCTGGACTGGGGATCGAACCCGAGTCCCCTGGATTGGCAGGCGGATTCTTTTTTTTTTTTTTTTTTTTTGCGGTACGCGGGCCTCTCACTGTGTGGCCTCTCCCGTTGCGGAGCACAGGCTCCGGACGCGCAGGCTCAGCAGCCATGGCTCACGGGCCCAGCCGCTCCACGGCATGTGGGATCTTCCCGGACCGGGGCACGAACCCATGTCCCCTGCATCGGCAGGCGGACTCTCAACCACTGCGCCACCAGGGAAGCCCTGGCAGGCGGATTCTTAACCACTGTGCCACCAGGGAAGTCCCATTTATCGTTTATGAGATTTGATCGTGGACTCCAGATGCCTTTTGATTCATCACAGTTACAGAAAATAAAATCAGTGCCCTCACAGTTATTTAATTCCGTTTGAGAACTTATATCTGTTCTGGTTTAGGCACGACCTCCTTGGGTTACGTTTTCTTTTAAACTTAAAGAATACTGTCTGAGAGGGCAAAGTACAGTTAATAAAGGGATATAAACCAAACTGTCTGTTTTTCCTTCTTGGTGCTTTTTTTCAACTTACCTATTTCTCTTGGTTCTTATTCTCCCTTGGGCTTTACTCTCAGTTTTCACTTCAAGGGGATGTAGAGAGAACAGAGAAGGGAAGAAGGAGTTTGATCTGAGCGACGTGGTAGACACAGGGAGGTGTGTGAGCAAACACCCCTGATGGGAAAGAGCATGGTTCATTCCAGAATGTTCCAGAACAGAAAGGAAGTCTGTGGGCTTTGTGCATAGAGTGATGGGGAAGGGGTGAAAGAGAAAGCTGAAGGGCTCGGCTCCAGCGCTGTGACATCTAGACCGTGTTAAAGGTTTCAAACCTCATCTGTGGTCTGGGCAGTTGTGGAAGGGCTGTAAGCAGTTGTGGAAGGGCTATAAGCAGGACAGGATTCAACTTATTTGCCTTGTTTTGTTTTGTTAACAAGTTCTCTTTGGCTGAGAGATGTGGACCTTGGATTGCAGAGGAACTAGAGCAAGGGAGAGGTGACGGTGTCCAGGGACTAAGATAGCAGTAGCGGGAGGGGGAGAAGTAGTAGATTGTTCCCAGAAGTATATGGGTGGTGTGCTCCACAGGACATGGAAGTCGGTGTCGGGGGGACAGGAGTTCAGGTGATGGACAGGTGAATGGTGGTGCTACATATTGAAACAGGGGCCCCTGGCGGGGGGGGGGAGCCCTGGGGGTAGATGGTAACTTCTGCTTGGGAGGTGTTGGATTTGAGAGGCTCTGGGACACCTGAGGGGAATGTTGGCTAAGCAGGTAGATAAACAGGTCTGGCAAAAGTCGTCTGGAGGATAATATTTGGAAGTTCACCAGTTTGTGGATGATAATTGAAGCCACCTGGGGTGGATTATTTTGCTTTAAAAAGAAATCCTAGCTGGAGAATAAAAGAGAGCCCTAAGAAACTTGAATATTGGGTAGAAGGGGCTTGCTGGCATAAAGCCAGGGGGGCGGAGGGCACTGGTAGGTTGTAGTGTATTGGGACCAGAGGGAGTAGTGGGCTTTGTTAATACGGCTGAGATTGCCGGTAAGACGAGACCACGGTGTACATCCTCTGGCTTCTCTGCAGAGCAGTTCTGTGAGGTGGTGGGCAGTGGGCAGAGGCCATATGGAGGGACCTGAGGGAGGGGAGAGAGGCGAGGAAAGGGGAACAGCTGGGCTGTTTTCAGGTTTGACTGTCCAGGAGAGGGGTCCGGAGAGCGGGAGCTGGAGGGAGCTGGGGCTGGAGACGAGTTTGTGGGGGATTTTATATATTTTTAACATGGGAGACACATGAGCATGTTTACATGCTGATGGGGAGGAGAGTCGATAGCAGGAAGGAGGGGGCGGGGGGGTCCCCGAGGACAGATGAGGTGGCTGGTTTGGGGTGGTCTTGTTAATATTTTATGTACTTTTCTAAAATCACAGAAGGAAAACACTGACCCAGGTTAGACGCAGATGACACTGCGACCTCAGCTCCCCTGCCGGCCCTCAAAGCCCCTCCTCCTTCATCTGGCCCAGCGTGCTCCCCAGGGAGTCTGGGATCCTGGTCGTAAAAGATCCTGGCTCCCACTTCAAGGGCGTTCCTCATTCAACCGGAGAACATCCTTTGTGTTTTAATTGAGTCAGTGACAAAGTGGAGGATCACATTCAAGGTAGGGGCCCATTTTATCGAAAGGAAAGCTAGATAAAATAGGAACACTCGGGCTTCCCCGTTGGCGCAGTGGTTGAGAGTCTGCCTGCCGATGCAGGGGACATGGGTTCGTGCCCCGGTCCGGGAAGATCCCACATGCCGCGGAGCGGCTGGGCCCGTGAGCCATGGACGCTGAGCCTGCACGTCCGGAGCCTGTGCTCCGCAACGGGAGAGGCCACAGCAGTGAGAGGCCCGCGTACCGCAAAAAAACAAAAAAGGAACACTCTCCGAAAATGTGTCTCAGCCAGGGAGGGAACAAACAAGTTGCACGGGAATGAACATGCTGGGTCTCAAGTTTCATAGCATGAAGATGGGCGCTTTTTGGCATCACTTGAACTGATGTCGAGTATTGTGTCTGTGCAGAGAGACTTTCTAGATTTCAGGCTTCCATTCGCTGGCTTCTTTTCTGGGGGAGAAATTACTGTGACTTGCAGCAAGTGTAATTTTTTAAATTTGTTATTTTTAATCGATAAACTTTATTTTTTAGAGCAGTTTTAGTTGCCCAAGGAAACAGAGCAGAAAATTCAGAGTGCCCATGGATACCATGTCCCACACAGTACAGCCTGCCCCACTATTGATGGTATGTTGTTATAATTGGTAACCCTCCACTGACACCTCCTGAGCACCCAAACTCCATAGTGTACATTAGGGCTCATTCCTGGTGTTGTACATTTTATGGGATTTGGCAAATGTCCAATGACCTGCGTCCACCAGGTAGTATCACGCAGAGTAGTCTCACTGCCCTAAAAATCCTCTGTGCTCTGCCTGTTCATCCCACCCTCCCCTCTGTTTATTTCCATGTGCGTTTGGCTTGTTTGCAGCCTTCTTCTTCCATGTAAGCGTAGCAGTTAGATTTTCAGTCTCTCCTTCTGAAGATCTTGATAGAACCTTAATCACAGCTTTGTTTGGGTTTTGAGTACTTTTGTACCTAAAAGAAAAATTCAGTCCTTGACCTGGAATTATGATTTTAAAGCAATGACATCTAATGCCGGCTTTATTCTCCTCTCTGCAAGTATTCCCTGCCCTACTTTTTAAGCTCTCTGTAGTTAACATTTCAAGGAAACTTTTTTTCCCCCTGTTTCTTTGCGGGGTGGCCAGGAGGGCAGAGAGATTCGCCCTTGACCCTCCCAAACCACCACAGGGCAGCCAGCTGAGGAAGTGTTGTGGGCCTCTCCTGAGTCTTGCAGAGTAGATTTCTGTTCCTAAAGGGCCAGAGGAGAAGCAGAGAAGCAGCACTTCTTAAAGGTACTGGCAACAATGTTGGCAGCAGGGGCCTTAAGAAATGGAGAAAGGTAGTTTGGGGATTAGGGAGTTAAAGCATTAGCATTCAGCATCCTGCTTTCTACTCATTGCTACTTTGTGCAGAAAATATGTTGCTTTAAAGCCTAGGGAAACTGGTCATTGTAAATTAAGCGGTTTGAAAACTGTTGGGAAAAAAAATCCCAAAATGTGCAGGGAGAATTGGACTGAAAATACCAATGCTTCAGATCAGAGCCCCCTGGGCGTTAAGCTTCTTGATCCTCGCATTGTGTTTCCATTACCAAGGCTTTACCCAGGTCACCTCAGTTTCCAGCATCCCTCTGGATGCCTTGGAGGAGACGGGGTGGGGCTGTAAAGTGGGGATGGCTTCTCCGACGTCGCAATGCAAGGACGTTGTGACTTTTGATGTTTCTCGTTTCGCCAGTGTTCATGTTTACCTGGCATTTTCTCTTGACTATTTCACACTCATCCCAAGTGACAGTAGCCATGAAATCACAGGTTTGATGTGCTAGCTGTATATTCTAATACTCACTAAAACACCCAGAACTATTTAGAAGCAAGAAGATGCACGGTGCCCTGTTCGGGAACACCGGTGTAGACGACAGCCTCATAGAGCTGGAAGTTCCCCCCCGGATTTCCTGAAGCCCATGAATCGAGGCCCCCCCGGAGGTTCATCGTGCATGTGAGGCACGGTCCCCCTTGTCCAGTCGCTCCCCGGTGCCCAGAAGTGTCAAGGAAGGGCTGCTTCCTTGCTGGTCTCTCCTCACGTTTGGCTAACTCGCAATTATGTGCATTCTTGGATTTTTTTTCTTCCCACCCAGAGGAAAATGCTCTTAAAGACTGGTCTCCAGCATCCAGGATTGTGTAAACGGAGGGCCCCACCCTGGGGGGGGGTGGAGCTTAGAGATACCTAAATTGTTTGCATATTTCTCAACTACGCTTAAACACCTATCCGCAGGTGCTGCGTGGGCCCTGGAAAGGACAACTGTCCGTCAGACTGACAAGGATGCTGCCTCTCCTGAGCTTATATAGTCTAGGGGGTGAGACAGACAAAAAGGGGAAATAGGTAACAACAAGAAAATGGGATATAGTAGCAATATAGTAGCATATAGTCGGATATGTTCTACAGAACATGAAACCCTGGGGACATGACAGGTGGTTATGGGCACGTGGGCCTACTTAGATGGGGCACAAAGAGACCCACCCTGGGAAGAGTGTTTCAGGCAGAGGGAACAGCGTGTGCAAAAGTTTTGGAAAATCTTTGGGAAGTGCAGGTTAGTTTAGTTTAATTCTGGGTTGCCAAGAAGGGAATGAGGTGGACAGTAGGTTGGGCCTTACTGGAGGCAGTGGGGAGATAGGGGCACCGGCTTATACAGGGTAATCATGTCCCAGAATTTGGCACGGGACGAAGCAGATTGCAAAGCGGACCAGCACACGTGCGTTGGTGCAGTGTCTGCGGCCTGAAGCAGGTTATTGACCTCTAAACTGCGCGTGATCTGTCCAGGATGCTTACTAGCAGCGCTGCCTCATGCAGGGGTGTCTGTACCCCGCTTGGCACAAGGCCTGGCACACTGAAGTACCCAGCTGCAAAGGTTTTGCTAGCCCAATCTTCCTCTCAACCCCGGAGGCCTTGTGGAAAGTCCTTATGGGTAGAAAGACATGCCTGGTGAGAAATAAGCCAAGATTTAAAAGTTGTTTGGGTAATTCTGCTCTTTGCCAGCCTCATCAAAGGAAGGCTCTGGAGAAGAGTGGCTGGTATTGGCTGGGTCTTATAGGAGAGGGATTTTTTTTTAGGGAAATGAACTCTTTTGATATTCAGCATTCTTTCCAGAGGACCTTTCTGGGCAGAGTTTATCCAGGCAGTACGTATAAACAGTGAGATCAATGCATTTTGTTTGGGGAAGAGTAAAAGCCGTGGCTCTAACAAATAAGTCTGGAAGGGCATATGTGGTTTTGTGTCTTTAGATTCTTTTCTTAATTTAAAGAATGTTTTATAGTTTAACACATGCGCATATTAAATTTTTTAAATATGCCATGGAAAATGGCCGTGCCTCCTACTCCTGACTTCCGGTTCCCCACTTTCCTCCCTAGAGACAGCCACTGTTATATTTTCTTACAAATTCTTACGATTCAACCATTTAATATGCATATTCAAATATATTGCATGCATCTTCCCATATGTGTTTTGAAAGGTAGTGCTTTCTTAAACGTTTGGGTGCATGGCAGCTACTTAAAGGTTTGGGGAAAAATCAGACGACATAGAAAGAAGATGGAATAATGTCATTGGGATATTGATTCCTGAGCATGAGTGAATTGGGGGGTTCACATAAGTAATACAAATCATTGCTAAGGGAAAAAATTAAAATCATATGTACAGTACAATGGAGCTCATTCTATCTGTAGAGACAGATTGTTCTGGAAAGAAAACAGAACCTTGAATATTCTGGTTATGTATACTCTTGGGGAATCTTTTGGAGTCTTTTCTTCTCTCTCTCACCAAAACCTGAAAGTGTTTGAGCTGCTTGTGAGTGCCTTCATGTTAGCGCCTATAGCAGGCAAATGTGGTCCACGAGAAGGTGGAGGTGTGGGCCTGGGAGCTGTCCTCAGGCCCCCTGCTGGAAAGCAGGCAGTCTATGCAGGTGAGGACCAGCGTCCTCATACAGGTGTTAGGGTGAGCGCCTCATCTCCTGGTAGCTCCTAGGGGTATTAGAAGCCACCAGGGTAACAGCTGGGAAGCTCGTGAGTTAATGCCTCCCTGCCCCCCAGCGTTGTGTCCAGTGCAGCTCCTGAAGCCCTCAAATCCTGTTCGGCCGAGGTGTTCCAGGACTGCAGCTTCCACTCTGTTCCCTGCTTGGAACCACCCTGCTACAGCTGGGTTCCAGTGAGAGTGGGCAGACCCCGGAGCCCAGGAGTGGTTCTGAATGGGGCCAGCCACAGTTCCATCACCTAAACCTTTATCCTTCTTCCACAAATGGCCTTTGCCAGTCTGCCGGCAGCTTTTCTTAAATTAGCAAAGAAGAATCAGCAGTAGGTAAAGGAAGATCTCCCCGCCACGTTTTTTCCAAACTCAAAAACTGGGTTAAATGCAGGTAAGTAAGATTTTTCACAAAACCACTCAAGGCTTGCCTTAAGTTTATGATTTTTCAGATTTTAATGTCCTTTCATGTATATTATATAATTTGACCCCGACAACAACCCGTTGTGACCGTAAAACATTATTATCCTCCTTTGATAGATGGAAAAATCGAGTCTTGTAATAGCCAAATCCCATAGCAAGTTTGAACAAAAGTAAGACATTGTACACAGTGGACTTTCCCCAGAGGAAATGAAGGGAAACACTGGTTCTACAATAGGTTCCTAAAAAGTAAGGTTTCCAGGTCAGGTGCGTTTGGGAGAACATTGCCATCATCTTGAAACCCTATGTAAGGACACCTATTTAATTCAGTGTTTTCCGGATTTATTTGAATTAACTCGTCATCTTCGCCCACCTGGGATAACTAGCACTACTACTTTTTATAACATTTTGGGAAACACAAGTCTACGTCACCAGGGAAAATGTAATTTTTTTGCAACTTAAAAAAAATGCATCTCTGTAAATTTATTTAAAATATTTTTATTTTAATATTTAAAATAATTTTAACTTTAACAATTTAGAAACTGCAAAAGATACCCACGTGGCTATCAGCCACCACTAGTATTTTCTGATTCAAGGAGCAGTGGACAAGCTGTGGGAGATGCTTGAAATCTCCTTTAGTTCTCAGCCACTTACTGGCTTTGTGACTTGGCCAAATTACTGAACTTGTCTAAACCTCAGTTTCTCTGTCCGAAAATGGTGTTATATTAATTCTTACTTTAGGGTCATTGCAGAGATTCAATGAGTTGACTCACGTAGAGCACGTGGCACATAGTAAGTGCTCAGAAAACACTAGCCTTTATTATTCCTGAGATCCACACAGATTGCTCTTCAGCAGAGTCTGGTAGACTCTTGTCTGGGGGATAGATGCCATCAAGATTTGATTAAGCTTGAGAAAATTACAGTTGAGTTTCCTAGGGCTGTCATAGCAAAGTACCATAAACTAAATGACTTAAACAGCAGAAATATATTATCTCACAGTTCTGGAGGCCAGAAGTCCGAGATAAGGTGGGTATCAGCAGGTCTGGTTCCTTCTGAGGGCTACTGGCTTCTGGTGGTTTGCTGGCAATCTTTGGTGTTCCTTGGCTGTATAGTCACATCACCCCGATCTCTGCTTTCGTGTTCTCATGGGGTTCTCCCTGTGTGCTTGCCTGTGTCCAAGTTTCCCCTTTTTCTAAGGGTACCAGTCATACTGGATTAGGGCCCACCCTACTGCAGTTTGACCTCATCTAAACTCATTACACCTTCAATGACCCTATTTCCAAATAAGGTCACCTTCTGAGGCACCATTCTGAAGTTAGGGCTTCAACATATGAATGTTTGGGGGACACAATTCAACCCTCAACACCAACATAGTAGGTCAGTCCCACTGAGAACGTGCAAGACGAAAGAGATCTGGTTAAATATTTGGTTGTGAAATTTTATACTTGCTTTCTTTTTTTCTTGGAACAACTTTTTTTCAATCACCTTCATTTTTTTTGTCTTTATTGAATTTGTTACAATATTTCTTCTGTTTTTTGTTTTGGTTTTTTGGCCACTGAGGCATGTGGGATCTTAGCTCCCCAGCCAGGGATCAAACCTGCACCCCCTGCATTGGAAGGTGAAGTCTTAACCACTGGACCACCAGGGAAGTCCCTCAATCACCTTTATTAAGGTGGGATTACATACAACAAAATGCATCCAGTTTAAGTGTAAGTTCAGTGAGTTTTGAAAAGCGTATACACCTATGTAACCACCACCCTGGTCAAGATATAGATCATTTCCAACATCCTAGAAAGTTTCCTCTGGTCCCTCCCCAGTCAGCCCCCTGCCATAGCCCAGCCCCTAGGCAATTGATCCCTGGTCTGCTTCCTGCCACTGTGGATTAGTTATAGTTGTATCTTTTCTAGTCTTTCACATAAATGAAATTTTACAGTATATATATTCTTCTGTGCTGGCTTTTTTGCTTGTGTCTGCTTTTGAAGTGAACCATTAATCCACAGGAATCTAGTGTAGAAGTTTTTAATAACTATAAATCCAGCCCTTAGAATTCTGTAGCTAGATGGAGCACAATTTTGATAGATCTTTTTAAAAAAACATTATTTCCTTACTATGCCTGTGGTTCTTTATTAGAGACCTTATACCCTCATTAAATCCTTAGATCAGTCTTGTGAGGTAAGTATTCCTTTCTTCATTTTTAAAAGAGGCAGTTTCTTGGTGCTTTTTTTTTTTGTCTTTGATTACTGCTACCTGGAAAATGTGTTTAGTTGAGGGAAGTCGAACGTCAGAATATTGGAATATGGCTGTCATGGCATTTTAATTAATTTATTATTTTTTTTACAAGGAGAATTTTTTTTTAATTTTATTTATTTATTTTTGGCTATGTTGGGTCTTCGTTTCTGTGCGAGGGCTTTCTCTAGTTGCGGCGACGGGGGGGCCCCTCTTCATTGCGGTGCACAGGCCTCTCACTGTCGCGGCCTCTCTTGTTGTGGAGCACAAGCTCCAGACGCGCAGGCTCAGCAGTTGTGGCTCACGGGCCTACTTGCTCTGTGGCACGTGGGATCCTCCCAGACCAGGGCTCAAACCCGTGTCCCCTGCATTGGCAGGCAGACTGTCAACCACTGCGCCACCAGGGAAGCCCTGTCATGGCAATTTTAGTGAAATGTCACAAGGTCATTATAAAGATTAAGTGAGATAGTACGTGTCACGTGTTGGGTATAGTGCTTGGCACACAGTGAGGGTCCCCAAGCGCTCCTTGTCGCTATGGTTATTAGTGGGCTCAGGGGCTGTCACAGCTGGAGCCCCTCTATGATAATCCAGGCCCAAGCTTTTTACCCTTCAGGGCCCAGGGAGGGGTGGGCCTGGTGGACAGAGGGTGGTCCTGTGCCCCTCCCTCTCCCCCCTCCCCCAGCAGCACTGCCTTTTTCTGCTTTTCAACTGCAACTCAAGTGTAAGCTCTCTTCTGAAAAGTAAAGGTTCCACGTGAACAAATGTGGGCGCTCCCCTGAAGTTCAGCCTCCTCATTTTACGGCAGGAGCACTTGAACTGAGCTCTCCAAACTTCCAGCCTTTAGGAAATTAAAACAGGGGCAATGCCAACCCAACACTGAGATTGTAACATTGTGCCAGTTCAAAACGAGGACTGTTCTTACCCATCTCAGCATTTCCCGTGCCAGCCAGGCTGGAGTAAACATTGATAGGCATACATATTGAAGTTACTCACCTTACAGTTTCTTGTTTGGGACGTATTAAACATTTTAGAGCTAAAATATGGAACTGGCTGGGGCTTCCCTGGTGGCACAGTGGTTGAGAGTCCGCTTGCCAATGCAGGGGATGCGGGTTCGTGCCCCGGTCCGGGAGGATCCCACATGCCGCGGAGCGGCTGGGCCTGTAAGCCATGGCTGTTGAGCCTGCGCGTCTGGAGTCTGTGCTCTGCAACGGGAGAGACCACAACAGTGAGAGGCCCGCGTACCACCAAAAAATATATATATATATATGGAACTGGCTGACACCATCTTTTTAGCAGTCATTTTCATTTTGTTTTTTTAGTTCTAATTTGTCATATTTTCCTCATCCCTTACCCTTCATATCACTTTTGAAATACGTGTGAACTAAGGTCAATTAGCGTGTGTGTTGACACCCACCTCCAACTAAATCTCCGAATTATCTTCGTATCCATCTTGAAGAGGTGGTAATTTCAGCTTAAGTGGCAATTAAAAAGCAAAGAATTACACTTAATAACCTCCGCGGGGGTACCGGAGGTCTTCTGTTGTGGCGTCTCAACAAATGCTATTGGTCATAATTAATTTAGGCGGGATAGCCTGTGACTTCCACGTAGTTTTACAAGGTTACCAAGGGTGCCACTTCTCTCTGGGGAGATGGCAGAGAGAAAAGAGCCGTGTTGAAGCCCTGCTCACCAGATGCTTCTTAGCTGTGGGCCTGGAGCAAGTCTCCAAGTGTCCCTGAGCCTCAGTTTCCCTTTTTGGGGAAAACAATCACATACCAGCTCTTTTCCAGCCCTGAGGTCATTTACTATTTATTATCAAAGTAGTAATGTACAAATTCTGTTTTAGAGCTGCTACCTCAAATATGATCCCATGTTACGAGATTAACAGTAATTTAGTTAAGCGTACTGTCAGAGTTGACAGTGAGGATATAGTCATGCTAATTAGAACAGGTACAGTGAATAGGATCTTGCTAGAGCTGTCTCATTAAGAGAGAGAATTGAATTGATTTTTATGCTTTTTTACAGATTTTTAAATTAACAGTAACAAATGACAGCTCCAAGTATATAGACTTTTATCTAGAACAGCCATAGTCCCTCTCCACGACGGTTATTTTTTTTACATTTCAAGGATGCTAATTTCTTACCTCCTATCTCCTTTTTTATCATCCAACTAAATTTATTATTATTTATCTAGAGAGAGAAGTGGTAGTCACTGCTTAATTTAACGTTTTAATTTCCGTAGTCCAACTACATGCGACAGATATATCAAGTACATTATAAGCAGATAAAATAATTCCACTGATGAAATTTATTTTGAGTATTATTTTATATAAATGGTTGAGTGAATATTAATACTGAGATCATCTTCCCCATTATTACTAACTTCCTTTGATTACCTTTTAGTTTGGGATTTCCATTAGAAGGCCAGCACGTCTTTAAATGTAAAGATTTAGAATATTTGTTTCAACATAACACTTTCCCGTACAATACTGGACTGACTTACGAACAAGTAATTACTATTTTAGCATCACTCTCATACCAGACTCTCATCTTTCGCTTGTTTGTCATACATACAAGCTGCAGAAGGAGGCATGTTATCTATGTTTGAGGGCACTTAATTCACATGGGAATTCTTTAGGTCGCGGCTAACTAAGCCCCTCATCAGAGTGAGGAGTTTCTGAAGACATGTGGAAAGCAATCTTGTGGGATTTAAATAACATAATTGTGAAAGTCGGGCAAGTTTTCATTAACCAAGTGTCGTTGAGCTAGAAGTTGTACTTAAACAGATTTGAGAATAAAGTAATAAAAGTGATAAAGTAATGAAAAATAAACTAAAAGCAGGAAAAAATGAATTTTTACTGCTTACTATTCTTGTCAGTTAATAATATCAGAAGTTCATCAATATACACTATGGGTAATCAGTTAGAGTATATTCACTTTTCTTATCAGAAAAGATAATACTTGTAAAGTTTAAGTTTCTGGGTATTTGGATAGTACTGCATACTATACAGTATAATGTAAGCTGGGACCTCACAGCAAGTTCAGAACCACTAAACAGAGGGAATGAGAAAGGTTGTATGAGCGACATATGTGTAGACAGGTATTTTGTAAGTATCTCTTAAAATAATCATTAAATCCTTTAGAAATAACATCATTTGTAAGATCTTTAAAACCATCATAAAAAATAATAGCTTACTTGTGGACTTCCCTGGCGGTCCGGTGGTTAGGACTCCACGCTTCCACTGCAGGGGACACAGGTTTGAACTGTGGTCAGGGAACTAAGATCCCACAAGCTGTGAGGTGCTGCCACAAAAAGAAAACAAAAAAAAAAATAGCTTACTTTTGTTAAAGGTTATATTCCAGGCACTAGGTAAGTGCTTTTCATAACTGTCTACTCTTATACATGAATTATTGATTTTTCACAATAATTACAAAAAGCATTATTATTGCCTTGTTAAAGATGGCGAAACTGAGGCAAGAGTGGTTAAATTGCACAGCAGGCACGTGATGGAACTAGGATGGAAGCCCAGCGCTCTGGCCCTGGAGCCCTCCATTCCATTCTGCCTCTGTGCACCATTGCTGATGTGTTAGTAATATTTTTCTAAATAGAATTTAGAAAGAATAGCTGTCAATTCATAAGATTATACTGTAAAATATTTTACTTCATTTGAAAATGTTATTCTATTACCGAATAAACGTTCACCTAAGTTATTCGTAACATTTCTCATAGTGTCTGTGTTTAAATAACGTGCAGCTCTATGTTGCTCTATTATGTTGCTTGAAGCGTTCTGCCTGTTCCAGCCCCAGGTTCATTTTTTGTTTCCCCTTCTGCTTCTATTCTCTATACTAAAGTGGTTTCCAGTCCCTTCAATGGTTAGTGCAGCCACGGTGCTCCCACATTTCCCAGCCCCTCCTGGAATTCAGTATTAAATTATTCATCAAATGGTTATTAGTGCCTGGTAGATGCCGGGCTGTGTGCTGGAGACTGTCAACAAAACACTGTTCCGGTCCCCACGGAACCTGTAGCCTGGTTGATTTCCAGGGGTGACTTTGAGAACATCTCATTTGTGAAACGCTTCACCCTGGACTGGGAATTGGTGGCGTTTGACTCTCCACTCTTGTCCAGCCTTACCCCACCGACCCCGAGTCTGTACGTCGGAGCTGCAGGAACCCAGAATCACCCCCACAGAGCTGGTCACCTTGTCATTTTATGTAAACCTCAGCAAAACCAAGACTCCTCATGCCCTGCTTCTCCGAATGTGGACTGCTAACCCCCGAGGTTCCTCCCGGCGCCGGTGTTTTTATTGTGCAGTATGGCAGCATCGAGCTTCTGTCTTGGGAAGTATGCGTTTACTTTATTTCCACAAAATCCCTATCGCCTCATTAGTGTTTAATTTTTCCTTAATTGACATTTATGCCTATTAACACCATGGGATGGTGGGTTTTGTCTTTTCTTTTTTATTTGATGAATGGGATGGGTAAATAACAAATCCAAAAGTGTTTGGGGCCCCGGCCCAAAGGGAGAAATCACTGAGGTCATTTACCGGAAGGCGAGCAGAGCCCTCAATTATGGAGCCTTATAGACTTGCTTTATCATCATCACCCCATCAGTACTGTTTATTCATTTTCTACTGTGTGCAAAAATAAAAAAGTATTTCATTAAGTACTGTGGGGGGTTGGTAGGAAAAGTAACTGGGCAGTGCTTACCCCCCTCATTTCACTCTTATTGTGGCTGTAAGCTTTCATTGGATGCCTGTGATCTTCCATCCTGCGGGCTGGAGCCGTTGATCTGCAAGCTCATATATGGGGCCAGCTTTCCATCAGGGTCAAGGATCTATCTGCTTGGTTCTCTAAAAATTAGGCTTCATCTCCACAATCTTCAGAAGGAAGCAGTACATGGTGGGATCATTCAGACTGGTTAGGAAGGAGACCAATGCAAACTGTAGGACCTAGAGAACGCTTCAAACCCTCCCCGCAAACCTCTCTCGCTGCTCCCCACTTAGAGGGATCAAGTAAGATGTACTGTGGAATAAATAAGAGGACCTGTGGGCCAGCAGCCGGGCGTTAGAAACTGACCTCTTGAATAGAAAAGTGAACAGGTGGTTGGGAAATGAGGAGATGAAACTAGTCCGATTCACCCCACTCTCCGAACACACACACTTTTCTTCCTGTCTCTGTGGCATTTCCCTTTTCATCAATTTCTCTTCCCGCCTCCCTCCCACGTCACTGGCCTTTTCTCCCTTCCTGCCCCTCCTCCATCCTTGTCTCCTCATTTCTTCTTGGCTTCTGCTCTTGGGCTATTTTCTGTTCTTTTCCTGCGGCCCTAATGGCGACCGCTTTTCCCCTTCGACGACATTTCGTTACCCACCTCCTCACTCCGCCACCCCCTCCGTTGCCGTGGCATTATATAGCATCTTGTGGTTAAATAACCATCTAATATACAAAATTAAACCGGGGCTTTTAAGACTACCAAAGGCACTCTGCTGCACGTTGCACTTCCTTAAGTGGAAATGCTCCAGTGCAGTGCTGTCTGCTGCTCGCAGGCAAACAAGACGGCAAGAAAGGATGGAGGAGGGGCAGGAAGGGAGAAAAGGCCAGTGACGTGGGAGGGAGACAGGAAGAGAAATTGATGAAAAGGGAAATGCCATAGAGACAGGAAGAAAAGTGTGTGTGTTCGGAGAGTGGGGTGATTCGGACTAGTTTCATCTCCTCATTTCCCAGCCACCTGAGTCTGATCCAAGTCCTAGTGGGTCAGGAGCTACCAGATTGCCCCAGACCGAGGCAGCACGTTTGAGAGGGGAAAATGCAAGCTTAGATCCTGGAATATTTTGCTTCTGACTTTTTAATCAACTAACTCTTTATGACCTCGGGCAACTATTGGGCCATCTGAATATTCCTGCTTCAGTTTCTCTTCTTTGCAAAAGACAGTATCGGCCTTCCTTCCTTCCTCTCTGGACCTTTTGGAAGGCTTATGGGTTGTGGTTGTTCATAAGGTCTTTGGAATTCTGGGATCTCATAAGTTAACTGCTTAATGGGCATAAGGCATTATGTAAATTCCAGGTATGATTTTTTTTTCTAATGCATTTCCATTTTTGTACCATACTTTTCTTGCCAATCAGGTTGATCTTTAAAAAGTTAGTTTTTTTACTCTTGTTGGTATTTATTTTAAGATACTTCTCCAAGAACACAGACGTCTCCTCCTTTATCGTGTGAAAACTGTAAGGAATAGCTTGTTGCAATAAAATCCGGAGGAGGGTGACTGCCTTGCTGCTGCCTTTACTGCTCATTCACTTTCTTCTTAGTCTGTGCTTTCGGTGCTATCTCCTCATCCATCTGCTCCTAAGCAGGAGGTTTCATCAATGTCCTCTCTAAAATTTCCCGAGAAACAACTCTCATACCAGGACCAGCAGTTCAGCTGCAGGCACTGCTGTGCCTCCCAGGGTCACTGGCCACAGCTGGCTGCTGCCAGATCCGGCTTCAACCACGTCATCGGGGCAGAGCCAGAGCATCCATAGAGTCACCTCCACTCTTACTTCATACCAGGGACTCATGGAACTAAGAATCAGGATGACCCAAACAGCCAGAATCCGTCTCCATCTTCTGAGGACAAATATTCCACCTGGCACGAGATGTCACCTGGGAGAAGCATTTTTGGCAAGCCACTCGCCCTCTGGCATGCCTGTCAATATGACACGCCACCCATTGGTTCTAGTGTGGAAACATCGAGACTGTTACTCTCAATTGCCCTGATTTTTAAAAATTATTCAATATGGCTTTTTGAAAAGATGACACTGATTCTGCTTATAAGAGATTCTTACTTTATTAAAAAGCATTTGTTTTCTATCACTCAAATAAATGTTTTCTATTCTATAAGGGAATCTCAGATAAGCTGCTTTCAGACCACTCTAGTATTTTAGAACAGTATTGTTTATAAATATATAAACAACACTGCAGTAAAATATTGCACCAAGGAAAGAATATCTCTGAAGTAGGCATTCTGCTCATTAAGCACCATATTTTATTGGCCATTTCCTCCTGTCAGTGAAGGCAAATAAAAAGCAGTAGTGATTAGAATTTAATCTTCCTAATCAGCTAGAGAAAATGCCATGATCGTTAAGAAATCGCTCTGTGTTGGCTGCTTCTTCTTCTTCTTTTTTGCCCTCATAGTTTTGGAATGCCTTTCATTTCATGACCAGTTCTTCTTTCTTTCAAAAGAATTTTGAATTCCAGTTCTGACCTCCTAAAATGCTAACTTTCTTAAAACATTTGAATCTCTATGGTTTATATTTTTAAAAATCATAGAATTATTTTTAAAAAAATCAGGATTGAAAAAAGCACTATAGACCAGCTGGTTCAATTGCATCTATTACAAATGAGAAAACTGAAGTGAGAAATGAAATAATTTGCCAAGGCCACATAACTCATCAGTAACACAGCTCAGACTAAAACTTGGGCCTCCACTCTGTCACATCCTCAGGAAAACATCTCTGAGTTTAGAAACTTCAGTCGATGTCAACACTGTTAGAAACACTGTGACTGGTTTCCTTTTTAAAAGGTAATTGGGTCGAAAATTAGGAGTATGATCCTTGTAATGTGGAATTACTAAATAACAGGTATGTCTTATTTAAAAATAATGTACTCTGGACTCATAAAACCAAGAGTGATTCATTCCTTACTGTACCAAAGTATTGTTTGCCCTCCAAATGATTCGCTTAAGTAGTTCTCGGGACATTTAAAATATAATTTGATTTTTTTTTTTTTTTTTTTTTACATGGGGCTCTCTTGTCATCAGGAATTCCTTGTGTATATGGTTTATTCCTAAATCAGACTCTCACTCCCTGAATTGTTCATTTCCACAGTACCCTAGCCCGGCACAAAACAGGTTAGTGAGCCAACATTTTCTCAGCGAATGAACAAGTGAGCAAATGAACTTTTTGAACACACCTATTATGTAAATGAGAGTAAGTCAGCATACTTACAAATTTGTGTATCTTAATTTTTTATTTTTTAATGCATAAAGGTCGAGCAAGGCTTCCCTGGTGGTCCAATGGTTAAGACTCTGCGCTTCTAATGCAGGGGACACGGGCTCCATCCCTGGTCAAGGAAGTTCTGCATGCTACAAGGCATGGCCAAAAACAAAAGAAAAAGTGTTTCTCATAAAGGTCAAGCAAATAGGCATCTTAAGAGGAGATTTCTAAGGACTCAGTTAAGGTTAGAAGGCACCCATTTAGCTTTTGACACTCTACCGGACAAGGAATTTTTATGACCACATCGAAGAGGACAGTAAGTCAAGCTTATTGTTTATTTAGAGGCAGATGTGTCCTGTAGGTAACGTCTAGGACTAGCAGTTAGAGCAATCAATGAAATGCCAATTTTCTGTGCCGGGGAAACAGAGTCAGGAGCTGGGGGGAAGGTGTCCACTTCCTAGACCAGCTGGCTCCTGCCTTGTGCCTGACCACTAACCATCCATCCTTCAAACTCTCCAGCCAGTTGTCTTCATCCCAAAACAGACCAAGTGGAAAAATGTGGATGGAGCAACACAAATCTCTCCCTTCTCTTGTGAAAACCAGGGCATGGATCGTCTCGTAGTAGAGAGTGGTAACCGTATCCTGGTACACAATGGCTAGCGTGTAAAATATCACAGTAAATTCATTACTAGATAATTATAGGCTAAGCCACTTGACCTCAGAGTCAACTTCCTTCTCTGTGAAATGGTGATAATACTTAACATTGTGCAGAGGTTTCTGGTTTCAGACTAGGCCCTCTCTGAGTGTCAGGTACTGTTTCACTGTCAACCTTTGCTGCCATCTGCATCTTCCTTCCAAGAAAGCAGGTGCAGAACCGACTTCTGGAAACACAGGAGGTGTGCGTGTGCGGCTTTTATCATCTTGCTGGGTTTTAGATCTGGGAATGGAGGGGACCTAGGGGAGGGCACAGATGACCAGATAGCTCCCAAGAGTGTGGAAATCATAGGCCCCTGCCCCTTTCTTTCAGGATCAAACTAAATAGACTTGTGTCAGCTAAATATGGGCTTACCGTGACCTGAGGCCCATTTAATTTTCTGTTCCGCACATTTCCTCCCTGGCGAGAAAATAAAGGGAAGGGAAGCATTACCCCTAAGTTCTGTTCCATTTCTGTATTGCTTCATTCAGTCCTTCATTTAAAAACGTCCAAAAAAAGCTGATTATGAAAGTAAGATATAATAGTGTGCCAAGAGTATGTACTAATGGATCTGATTGAGCAAACTAGTGCTGTTTTTCTCCTTGTTTAAAATAATATTTTTTTAATTTCAAAAGTAATAAATGTTCAACACCATAAAGCACCAGAGAAAAAAACAAAAACAAAATTTTCTTGTAACATCATCCCCCACTCCTGCCCCCTACTAATATCTTGGTGCATTTAATTTCAAATTTTTTCATGGTACGTACACATATTTTTGCAAAAAGTGGCCTTTCCCTATAGAACTGTGACAGAGCCTGCTTTTGCTTTAATGCTATGTTTTAATTTTTAAAAAGCAGTAATATCCATAGTTGAGCTACAATGTCTATTTTAAAATACTCTGTGATGTTTTAAGTACATTTAAAAATATCTAAGAAATCTAATTTAAAAATTAATCCAGCTATAATAAACACAGAAAAATTCTATCAAAATGTTCCCTTTTTACAAATTCGCTTTGCTTTTGGGAAAAAAAAAACAACAGAGAAATCTTGGCAAATAGTTGTTCTTTTCATGGTCCCAGCTTGATAATCTAATACAGGAACTTCTTGGATGTGTATTTCATTACTGGAGGGGAAAAAGGCACATTGAGGGCACTCACTCCGTATCTGGCAAAGATTGTGCATTAAAATAGATAAACAATAGTAACCCCCACTCCTGGCCCAAGGCAAGAAGAGTAACATTTTGCTTTTTCAGATTAGGAAGTAATTGCAGATTAATTTAACACAGTTGCCAGTCGTTTTGAAACAACTTTGAAGTCTCGTATTTTTTATTTCAATCTGTGAAATTAAGATTTGATCTGAAAAAAATATTAATACAGCTCAAGTGCCATTTCATTTATGAACCTACTGGGATGATCTCATTCTCTACTTCCTTTTATAGGCTTTGTCCAAAGCACGTAACTCACATGTTGTTATGCTCTGTCCTATTTTGTTTTTATTTATCTGTATCCCACTATGTAGTACTTTATCAGTGTAAAACGCTGTCTTTCTCACCCATGGGCCTTACTTCCTCAACTGCTTTAAAACTTCTCTATACTTCTCACTGGATCCATAGACATCTTCTCTGTACATCGGGCGTACTGGTGTATTAAATTTCATTTTTCACTGCAGAAGGAAAGAAACTTCCTTTGTCTTTCTCTGTGCCATGCACTGTATTGTATGCCTTCACAAACATCTCACCCACTGCTAGCTTTATCTCTCTGTGGGGTGGGAAGATTCATCCTGTCTTACAGATTAGGAAACTATAGAGTTCCATAGGTTTGGTAACTTCTCCAAGATGACACAAAGGCTGAACCTGAACTCACACCAGGTCTTCCGATTCCCAAAACCAGGGCTCTTTCTCCTGTACACTTGAGGTGTTCTGTGTAGGTGATTTTTTTCCCAGCTATATAAACTTTTGAAATTTGTCTCACCTTTAAAAAAAGTTTTTCTTTATCATATTTGGGCAGAAAGTTTTCTTCAATATATTATATACTTTCCAATCTAAGTTAGTCTGGGGTTTGACCTGGGGATGACTTAATTTTGGATGATTCTTGTATAGGCTAGAAAACCAATGACCACACTTGTTATGCGTCTCTGAATTAAGAGTAAGCAGGATCTATGAGTTTGAAGGGAGTTCCTGTGAATAAAGTGAATGGAAGATTTGATATCAAATTTGGATGTTCAGAAGACTTTTCAGCCTAATTCTCTGCTGACTTCAGAGATTGACAGAAACAATCTTCAATTTTGAAATAATGCTAGGGCTTGGTTGGTTTTTTTTTTAAACCTATATGAAATTATAAGAAAAGATTTCTTTTTCTCTCTCTCTCCAGGGTCATTCTGCTATTTAAAGTCAGAAGAGACCATAAGTTTGACACATAGTAGGAGCCCAATCAATACTACTTGAATGAAGGAACAGTGAGGGCCCTTACAAAATATGTTGGCATTATGGTTGAGAGTCTTACTACCCGATTGAATAACTATAACAGTGAAGGGATGTTTCTCTCTAAAAAACCTTTACTGTGAGTCCAACAGGATTGTGTCAGCTCTAAACTAACCCTCCCAAGGTAATCACAGATTTCCATCCTAGGAATCAGGATCCTGGTCTAAGACACTTTGATTACAGGCTCATGGCCTAAATGGTTGGCCAATTATCAGAAAACAGAATCAATCAGAACACTCCATTCTCCATGCATTCCATATAATTTAGAAGCTACTTGAGTATGTGTGTGAGAGTGTGTGTGATATAAATACATGTATTTTAAACCCAGGCTGAAATATGTGGAACAGTTATGATTTGTGTTGAATTCCTTCGCTGCTCTATTGAATGTTATGAATTATAATATCAAATAATATAGGTAAATATTTTACTATAGACATGCTTTTCTGGAAGTATCCCTAAGAAACCTGTTTCTTTTCCCAGTGATAGAGGTAATATAGTCCTACTTGATAGTGAAACGTGACATGAGACAGGGGCATACATTCTTAACAAATAAAGTCATTAAAACTTTCAGTTTAAACTTTAGCTCATTTGTTCTAGGTGGTGCCCCTGGGGCTCCTGTTTGAATAGCACACAGCAAGGTTAGATTTAGGAGGCAAAGTTTTCATTAGCTTCTTTTGAAAGATGCCTGAAGTCAAATCCCCCCCCAAAATCATTGCCGCTCTGTTGGATAGGTGAGATAGATGATGAAGCTACAAGGAAGCCGCAGACTGAAAGCAGCTGGGAAATGGAAATTTTAAAGATAAACTGATCAACATGCCTGGAAAATCTCTACAGGATAGCAATGAGGGAAAGTAGAATTAGAAATAGAATTTCAGGTGCTGTTTCATGTCAGGGTATTAGAGTCAGATTTGGTGAATCCTACGAGAGGGAATAATAAACGTCTTTTTGGCTTTTAAAAGAAGACTGTATTTCACAGAAATTTAAATGAGTAACCATCTGAACAGGAAAGTGTTTTGATTGGAGGAGTTTCTTCCAAGACTATTTTTGGTTTATTTTCCTTTTAAGTATAATGTAAGAGTCAAGTGAATAGGGGACTTCCCTGGCGGTCCAGTGGTTAAGACTTCGCCTTCCAATGCAGGGGGTATGGGTTCGATCCCTGGTCAGGAAGCTAAGATCCCACATGCCTCCTGACCAAAAAACCGAAAACATAAAACAGAAGCAATATTGTAACAAACTCAATGAAGACTTTAAGAATGGTCCACATCGAAAAAAAAAAAAAAAGTCAAGTGAATAAATCTTAGGCATACATACGTGTACAACTGTTTAACCTCCCAGATTAAGATTCAGGACTTTTCTAGCTCTCCAGAAGGCTTGTTCTTATCCCCTCCTAGCCAGCTACCCCCCACCCCCCAGAAAAGGTGGCCAGTGTTCTGAGCTTTGTCATCACAGATTCCTTTTGCTGTCTGTCACCTCAGGGGAAGGGAGTCATTCGGGATGTGCTTTTATGTCTCAGGACTGGCTCTCTGAGATCCAGAGATGTGTGTGCAGCATCCCCACTGTGTGGTTACTAATCTCTTTTATTTTCATAAAATCAGTAAAATAGGGAGAAATACTGTTAGAAGGGGAGAGGGAAATGCATGTTTTGGGTGGGGGGGCAGTCACAGACCATTTGTACTCACTTTAAAATGTCCCTGCTTCTCCCTGAGTGATAAGTTCAAGTTTATCATGATTTGGGCGTCCATAGATTAAGAAAAGTTCAAGCAGGGTTTACTCTGCTGTCCAATATGACAGCCACGAGCCACACTTGGCCTACCTACCTTAAAATTTAAATTGATTAAAATTACTTAAAATTACAAATTTAGTCCCTCAGTTGCCCTAGCCCCACTTCAGGGGCTCAGATAGCCACATGAGGTTGTGGCCACCCTACTAAATGGTGCAAATATGGAACATTGTTTCCATTCCTGCAGAAAGTTCTGTTGGACAGCGCTGTTTAGAAAGCTGGCTATGAGCTTCCTTGCTCTTCCTCTTCCCCCTTTTCCTTCATAAGGATGTTATGGTGGGTTTACTTATGTTTTCATTGTGAGTTACCATTTAATTCTGTGGTCCTCAGACCATTGTCTTACAAGCTTCTGTTTCCTGCACTTTCCCTCCATACTTGGGAAGAAAACAAGTGGAAGAATTCTCACAGTGTACTGAAATTTTAATTTCTAGAATATACCATGTGCTCTCCTTCCTGCATCCCACTGTGAGTTGACTTCTCATCCATCAGATCTCAGCTTAGACTGTCCCCAGGGAGCCTTCCACATCCCACCTCCCAGCCCCCAAGACTGGGTTATGTATCCCTGCAGTTAAGCTGCCACAGTAAACTCCTGGCCTTCCCCTACCTGTTTCCTGGCTTCTCTCTCCCACTGAACAGGACCAGCCTGTCCTGTTCACTGGTGTATGTCCATCCCCGGGGACACTGCCTGGGACTGTGGAGGGAAGGAACAGTGGGCTGCACAAGGAAGGGGCAATAACCAAGTAACTTAATGTTAGAGTGGGGTTCCTTCCCCCGGCCCACCACCCGGATGAGGAGTCTGTTCCAGAAGGGGGATTATCAGAAACATTTCTGTCTGGCCACCCTTCCGAATACACCTCAGTGCTCTGAGCTGTTTCTCCAGCAGTGATGATGGCACATCTAAGACGCTTGCACTCTCTCTGGTTAAAGTTCATGGTTTTCGTCTCATCAAAAGTGAGATGCTAAAAGACATATACAAACTGAGATGGTGCTGGGCGAGCAATTAAAAATGGGAAAGTGTAGTTGAAGAATGGTGATAATATGATAGAAAATTCTGCTGCATCTGGCAGCAGGCAGCTGTTCTTGGCATTACAGGCCAAGTCTCACCAAGCCGAATGACCTCTTGGGGAGGTGGCTGTATCCAGGAAGGGTAGGAATCAGGATCAGTAGCAGAAATCCCAACTCAGACCAGCTTTAAAGATGAACTTATTTTCCCAAGTATCAGGAAATCAAGAGATTGGAGGCTGAGAGTTGGTTGATTTGGTGTCTCAGCAGTGCCAGGGAGGACCCAGATCAGCCATCCTGGGCATTGGCTTCATCCTTAGGCTGGTAGGGAAGTGGCTTCTGTAGGCTCAGGCATCCCATCCGGGACCTCAGCATCTATAGATAAAAAAGAGAAAGTCTCAGTTCTGGTCACTGGTGAGGGGAGAAGGTGGCCAGAGTTGTGTCGCTGAAGCATCTGGAGTTGATGCAATAGATCCGAGGGAGAGATGCAATAGATCCGAGGGTCTCCTACAAGTGCCAAGACCACCGGCCCAAATATGCTCCCCCACCCCAGCCTATGCATTCTTTCAGCCTGCATCAGTGCAGAAAATACTGAGTGGAAACCCTTAACTCCATTAGCTAATAGCAGTTAATGCTTTAGAAATGATCTAACTAACGGGACAAATACGGAACACAGAAAGCTCACAGGATGGGAAGAGAGAGCCTCGGAGAAGAGGTAGGAAGGCTCACCAAGGACCAATTATAACACGACAAGTCTTTCTAGAACCAACAAGGACCTACTGTATAGCACAGGGAACTATACTTAATAGTTTGTAATAACCTATAAGGGAAAAGAATCTGAAAAAGTGTGTGTGTGTGTATATACATATAAATAACCGAATCACTTTGCTGTACACCTGAAACTAGCACAACATTGTAAATCAACTATACTTCAATTAAAAAAAAAAGTCTTACTAGTCTGCCTGAGCCAAGCCATTAGGAAACTTCCTCCTTGCCCTTAAGGGTTAATCCCCCCACTACCCCTCATCCCCCAACTGAGGAAACACTGGTTTAATTTTAAATTTAGTAATATCTATACGTACACAATTTTCAGCGTACATGGTATATATTCTGAGAAATCAGGAATCCTTCAACCGATCAGTTATGCTTTCGCTTTTTCCTCCTTCTCCGTAGACCTCACAGAGTTAGAGCTGTGCTGAGTGAGGTCACAGTCTAACTACAGTATTAACCCTGCAAAACTGTTCATTTTTGCCCGAACACCCAGAGGCAGGATATAGAATGTGTCCAACTGAAAAACTATTACAGAAGATGCAGTGCTGTGATGGACTGAATTGTAACCGAGATGGGGATGTGTGTGTGTGTGTGTGTGTGTGTGTGTGTGTGTGTGTGTGTCTTTAGCCAAGAAATCATTTTCTAAAAGGAAGTCAGGTAGTACGTAGCTCTTAAAAGTCGAGGTTATATGATTGTATTTTTAAAGGAAAAATTCATTTTCTGACACCCAAATTTTAAAATGCTACTTTGAATATTTCCCAGCCTTAACTGTTTTATATTTCCTACCAACTGTGTCCTTGTTTTTTAGTTTTTTCCCCTATCCAGTACCTCTTTCACTTTTCTCTCTGTGTTGCAAACATTCCTTGTGTTTTCTAATATCTATTTTGCATTGTTAAAAATTACAGGAATGTATAAAGGATAACACAGTGAACATCCACGAACCCACCACCCAATTTAAGAAATAAAACATTAGCTCTTTTTTCTGTGACTGTTCCTGAGCTCTGTTTAATTCAGCCTGGAGAAAAGCACCACACAGGTGGTCAATATTTTGTGTAAAGGCCCAATCACCACCCTGTCCACAGTAGATGCGGAGTTTCAGGAAGCACGTGCGTTCCCAGTCTTGCCTGGACATGTGGTTAATGCTAACTAGTCTAACAGTTGTGCCCCAGGTAACTCCTAAAGCTGTTTCGGATCATAAAATCTAGGATGTTTTGCAAATTTATATTTCATCATGCTGGGCTTTATGCACAAAAACTAGATGACTTCCCGTTTGTAATCTCCATCAAAGGCATTTCTCAAAATCCCTTTATTATGCCTTATCACTGGCGCTACCACACATTGTTTGCATGTTTGCAAACAATCTCTGGCTAAGTTATAAATCTGCGAGTATCCTTGTGGCGTTCGCCTAGCAGAGTTCAGACAGAAGTGCTATTTTAGCTTATTCCTCAATCGTAGATTCTAAATACTTGACCCCCTTCATTGAGTGCCAGAGACCTGACTTGACTTGTCTGTGGTTTGGGCTCTAATTTAAAAGCAATCAACCATGTCTGAATAGTGTTTGAAATATTTATATTGTATCCATGGAAAGGATGTCATATTTTATTTTCTCAAGAGTACAGTTTCTTTAGCACGCTCTCGCTGCCGTCACGTGATGCTCCGTTTGCTCCCGTGGTACCATTGCCTGTGGGGCAGTACACTGTACACGAACATCTGCCTCAGCCCAACCTTGGGAACTTGATCTCTTCCAGGAGCCCAGCATGCAGAAGAGCGGCTTGCTCGTGGCTCCCAAGCACATACTTAATCACTGGAGGGGACATTCTTTTCAAAGTGTCCTCAGCTCCATAGTCTCATAGGGAGAGAAACAGGAACCAGACGGGTAGAGTGTGGGTTGATTTTTTTTTTTTTTCATCTGTTGACTGATGAACTTCTGGTGCCTATTTGCAAGGTTGCTTTGAGTATGTGAGCTGGTGGCTAGACCAGTCATGCCCTCTTTTTCCTGATTTGGAACATAGAAATTGAAGAAAACATTCTGTAGAACCCAAGTGCCGAAGGTCTGAATTTGTCCCGAGCCCACAGCAGTAAGGACGTTTTCCAAGAGAAGGATAAAGCATATGTATTTTATTTAGAGTGGACTGTTTTAAGTGTTATCTTTTCATTTGGAATGAATAGTAGTTCTCCACATGCCATTAACCAGTTGTTAAATGTGAGAATTCATTAGTTAAATAAGCCATCACGGTGTGTGGGATGATGTGAAATGAACATTAGCTCAGCTCCTTGATTCTGAGCATGGGAAGTTTTCCTTTTCTTTGTTACAGATTTGGGGGGCTTTTTGATATTCATTACAACAAAAGCGAGAGCTTGCTGATCTTCCAGATTTTATTGCCAAACGAATATCAACACTAGTCACTGGCTTCTTCTGTAGGATGTATGGGTTTCCTTTCTCTCCACAAAAGAAGACATGTCTAAACTTGCTTATCTCTCTATAGGACAGTCGGCCCAATATGTCAAGACCTCTGATCACTAGATCTCCTGCATCTCCACTGAACAACCAAGGCATTCCTACTCCAGCACAACTCACAAAATCCAACGCACCCGTCCACATCGACGTGGGCGGCCACATGTACACCAGCAGCCTGGCCACCCTCACCAAATACCCCGAATCAAGGTAATCCGAAAAGCCGCAAAGTCACGCTCCAGAGTGCATGTATTTGATGATCTAACTGTTTTTCCTTTGACCAGCTTAGCAGTGCAGCCTCGCCAGGGCCAGGGGTAGGACATGAAAGCATCATGTGGGCCACCTGTTATGGAGGCAGCTCTGGGACATGACCGTAAATCTACGAGTCAGGGTTTGATCCAGAGATTAGCCGAGTACGTGTGAAAGTGTCACTGAGAATGGGGTTCTGTGATATTTCACTCCTCTGAGAGCTTCACGTTTCTCAGCGTAGTAAACAAGGGATGATGATTTCTACCCCTGACCTTTCTTCTGTCCTCTTCTTCTAAAACACGCTTTCTTATCGAGTCTTAGAATTTTATAGTTGGCCCAACTTGTGAACTGGAGAAAAAAAAAAAGAGAGAGACTCTTATCAGTAGGGCAGTATATTTAGAACAGTTGGCAGAAGTACAGAAAGATAGCCTTGTTTGAAAAGAAAATGAAGGGCAGTGGAAGTTATGAACACTCGAGGCAGATAAGGAAATAGGAAAAGGGTATGAAGGGGGAGAGTGGTTTATAAATGGGTGTGTACACCACGCTGATGAGAACTCCCCTCCCACGCCCCACTCACCCATTTCTTTTTCTTTTTTTAAAAGTTTATTTATTTATTTGGTTGGGCTGGGTCTTAGCTGCGGCAGGTGGGCTCCTTAGTTGCGGCAAGTGGGCTCCTTAGTTGCGGCATATGAACTCTTAGTTGCAGCATATGAACTCTTAGTGGCGGCACGCGTGTGGGATCTAGTTCCCTGACCAGGGATCGAACCCGGGCCCCCTGCACTGGGAACGTGGAGTCTTAACCGCTGCACCACCAGGGAAGTCCCGCCACCCAGCCTTTTCTAAAGGAGTTTCCAAGGAAACAATTTACTTTGTGCCCCAGGACACCCCTCCTGGCTCCACCTAGATCTGGGGGCTGAGGCAGATCCTATTAGGGAATTTATCTTCGGGCCACTCGGCTGGTGGGTAGAGGAAGAGGCATGAGCTCACGTAGGCTGATGTCAGGAGAAAGGGTGTTTCTCTGCTTGTTTCTGCTCAAATGGAATGGAAACACAGCACCTGGGCTTCAGAAAAGCACTCATTGCATTTCTGAGAACCTCCTACAATATGACAGGTATCAGGTAACTTACAGCCTAAGAAGAGAGCACTGACATACGAATCGCTGTCATAACTGCACAAAGACTGCTTTTGTGGTTTTTGTTAGTCTCACCTCACTATCTGATATTTTACGAAGGAATGTGAAGGTTGAGAAAAGATGAAATATTTTCCCTCTCAATTTCCAGATTTCATTTCTACAATAGACATGAAATGATTTTTAAAAAGCAGATGTTATAAATTCAGTTACCCAAAACACTTGTATATTGGGAATTCCCTGGTGTTCCAATGGTTAGGGCTCCATGCTCCTACTGCAGGGGGCATGGGTTCTATCCCTGCTCAGGGCACTAAGATCCTGCAAGCTGTGCAGCATGGCCAAAAAAATAAAATTTTTTTTAAATGTATATTTTAAAATGAAATTATCATATCAGTCAGTTGTTAGTATTACTGAGTCTCCACCCTCCCTAAATGCATTGTTATTGGATGCTACAAAATTGTTACATGATGGTTGTATTTCTTAAGAGTATCATTATATAAGGAGGTTCTTTTTTTAAAAAAAATTCTATTTCCATTCCTTCTAATCTTCTAACACCAACATTGACAGTAGAAAATCACTGTGCCTCTTCAGATGAACACTTAATTCTAGGGGGCACGTCACCAAACAAACATAAGTCAAAAAGCAAGTTTCGACGATAGCAGAATGCACTGGTCTGATCTGGCGGCCTTTTCCTTCAGTCTGATTATTAGACTGTGATACAGGAGGGAAGTTAGTCATTACACTGTTTGCATGTGGTTGTAAATGGTAGGTTTTCTCGTGCTCATTGCAGCTGGGTGGGTCTCTTCCCACTGCCTAAGGCCCACCAGGGTTTTGGCTTTTGTGAAGCTCACCGGTGTCACTTGGCATATTGGCAGTGATATAAGATAGACGGTGAGGGACTCTGTAAATTCACTTCCTCTCTCTCAAGTCATTTGCCATTTCAATCGTGTTGATGCTTGGCAGTATTAAAGACCTCTGATAGTGTCTCATTTGGAGAGCCTTCCTCAGGCCAACTTTCCATGGGTATTTCTAAGAGTCCCCTTTTTGTCCCTTACTATTTTCCCCCTGAGACGTGCGTCACGTTTCATGGATCTCAGTACGGATTCAGAACTCTCGGTATCTGTACTGTCTCATATGGGAACCACTAGCCACGTGCAGCTTTGAGCACTTGATGTGTGGCTGGTCCAAACTGAAATGTCCTTTAAGTGTAAAATATACACTGGATTCTATAGACTTAGTGCCCCCCAAATGTGAACTATCTCAAAAATTTTATATTGATTTCATGTTGGAGTGATACTATGATAATATATTGAGTCGTATAAATAATAATAGAGTTAAATAAAATATATTAAAATTAATTTCACCTGTTTCTTTTTACGCTCTTTTTTTTTTTTTTTTTTTTGTGGTACGCGGGCCTCTCACTGTTGTGGCCTCTCCCGTTGCGGAGCACAGGCTCTGGACGCACAGGCTCAGTGGCCATGGCTCACGGGCCCAGCCGCTCCACTGCATGTGGGATCTTCCCAGACCGGGGCACGAACCCGTGTCCCCTGCATCGGCAGGTGGACTCTCAACCAATGCGCCACCAGGGAAGCCCGTCTTTTTACTCTTTTAATGTGGCTACCAGAAAACACAAAATTACAGACATGTCTCACTCTTTATTGCTGTTGCACAGCACTGAACTATATATATGCACAGATTTTTAAAAAAATCTCATTAAACCTCCCCCTCCCGAAACCTGATTCTTACATGCATCATAAGTTGAATTTCTCTTTCACCAACTTAATTAGAAAAGATAAAATTGTTCATCTTTCTTTCTTGACCTTTCTCTATGCTTCGCCGTCACCTCTATGCTCCCAGTGTCCTGGGAGCAACATCAAAAATAATATGTGGTTCATTAGTCCCAGGTTTGAACGCTGACGCTCCCATTTAATAGTTGTTTGGCCATGGATAGGTTCAATTTCTAAGTGCCTGTCTTCTGTCTTGTAAAATAGACACAAATATGTCTTCTTCCAAGGTTATTGGGAGGATTAAATGTGATTATGGAAAGCACGACATGGCCCTGTGCCCAACACGTTGTATTGCCTTTATACTTAATCTTCTGCCAAACCCAGCAATTGTTTCTTTTCCAACTGCCTTCCAAACTCCAAATATATCCCATTCCTTCATTTCCTAGACCACAGAAACAGCCTCGCTTCTGGATACTTGCCTGGATTTATAAAGGCTCAAGGGCCTCCTTGCCTGCACCTTCTGGTCCTTTATCTTTTTTTTTTTTTTGCGGTACGCGGGCCTCTCACTGCCGTGGCCTCTCCCGTTGTGGAGCACAGGCTCCGGACGCGCAGGCTCAGCGGCCATGGCTCACGGGCCCAAACGCTCCGCGGCATGTGGGATCCTCCCGGACCGGGGCACGAACCCGTGTCGCCTGCATCGGCAGGCGGACTCACAACCACTGCGCCACCAGGGAAGCCCTGGTCCTTTATCTTTAATGTCCCCACCTGTCTTGGAACTGCCGAGCTATTCCAAGATCATCTTTTTTTGTTAGGAGATATTTTTAAGCCTATGTCCAAACTTTTGGAAACAAGCCCTACAAGTAATTTACGTTTCTGTTGCTTACACCTAAAACTGATGACATTGGCTGGAAAACAATGCTGTGGATGTTGAATGGACCACTGTGTGTTGCTTTGCTTCCTCTTGGATTTGGAAAGGGGCGGGGGGGGGGTGGTGCTTGGAAAGAAATTAAATGTTCATTTCAAAGCAGCAGTCAGTTTAATGGGACCCATCCACAACTTTTAGTAGTCAAAGATATAGGGAAGAAATAGTCCTTCGTGCTTTTTCCGCAGATGTCAGATGCTCCTTCCAACTTCTGGGAAAATCTCTCACATATATCAACCTTTTGGGAATAAATTGTAGGACATTAGGTTGCCCCTGACCATAGAATTACAAGTAATTCCAAGTTGAGCTCTCTAGATTCTGGGTGTCTTGAATACGTCTCATCCTACTGGATGAGGGATCCTACGCTCCCTCTTAGAGCACCCTGGTTCCTCTCTCGCTCACACTTTCCTTGGTGTAGCCCAGTGGGGAAAAGGGCCTTTTCCTTGGTTTTCTTTTCTAGGATTTCAGGGGGAGATTTGTAGTGTAAAAGTACTAAGTTGTTTGTAACAAGTGACCCTAAAAGTGTCCTTCTATAATTTCAAAGGTCCTGCAAAGGGCCTTTACTCCATTTTGAAATATTGTGGGTGATTTTTTATTCTGTTTCTATTTCTTGTCCTCTGGGCTAAAGGCTACCTTTAGAACATTGTCCCCAGAAAGTGGTACATTGGACCACACAGCTAAACATTAGAAGCACCTGCAAAGCATCAAAAGGCCATGAAAGGCCATGCCCCAGACCAGTGAAACGGGAAACTCTGCGATTTTCCTAAGAGATCCTGATTTTAACCATATGGCTTTGTGTGGTCCCTCCAACTGAACATAGGCCTCTTACTTAATGAATCTCCCATGCTATATCATAATGGCCATTCCACCAAAGAAAATACATTTTGATCTTCATTTCTTTAATTAGCAAGGTTACCTGGTTCCACTGTCTGTGCACCCACATGCCCTATTTTTTTCTTTTTTTTGGCTTATACACCCTGAGTACGGATTCAATATGCAAGTTGACTTTTATATTTTACAACAAGGTTAATTACTTATGTTGTTATTCATTTCCATTACTGGGTGGTTTTTATTTTTTTTATTTTTTTATAAATTTATTTATTATTTCATTTATTTTTTTGGCTGTGTTGGCTGTTCATTGCTGTGCGTGGGCTTTCTCTAGTTGCGGCGAGCGGGGGCTACTCTTCGTTGCAGTGCGCGAGCTTCTCATTGCGGTGGCTTCTCTTGCTGCGGAGCATGGACTGTAGGCGAGCGGGCTTCAGTAGTTGCAGCACGTGGGCTCAGTAGTTGTGGTGCATGGGCTTAGTTGCTCCACGGCATGTGGGATCTTCCCGGACCGGGGCTTGAATCCGTGTCCCCTGCCTTGGCAGGCAGATTCTTAACCACTGTGCCACCAGGGAAGCCTATTGAGTTGTTTTTAGCTAACAGGACTGGACATAAAGGCTTCAAATTAACTGAAGTACTGCATACATCCGTGGTGTGGTCTGTCTTTACCGACATTTCGTGTGAGATGCAAAACAGTTCTTTGGAAGTGTTTATGAGACAGAGGCTGAGCCACACCACCTCAGTGAAAAACACTGTTCCCTTTCAGGGGAGCCTACAAGTCTCCAATTTTGGTTGCTATTTTGAATTGCAGTCACCAAGAAAAACACCCAGTTCAGACCTGCAATAATTTTACATCAAATAAGTAAAACCAAAAATATATATATATTTTTAAATAGATATACAAAGAAGATAGAAGATATTTAACAATTTGTTACCCTGATTTCTAAGTTGTAAATATCTAGGCATATGGGAGGTGGACCTCACTTGTACTCTTGCCCTGAGCCCCCCAAATTTTAAGGACAGACCTGATCATATCTGACTCAGAAATCCAAGGTACCCACTAACATCATTGGTAACAAAAAAATCTAGGTATCTAATTTGTCATAAGTAAATAATATTGGTACCAAAGTACATGGCCTCTTTAAAATCTCCCACTGTTGACAGTGAAATATCTTCTTAGCCACACGTGTGTGTGATATTAAAGAAATGTCCTATGCTTTAAAAGAAGACATAAGTCTGAGTTCAAAGTTAGGTCTGTGTCATCATTTACTGTCACCTCGAACGAAAACAATATTAACAGCAGTTATATTGATGGTTATTCAGATGTGGACCTTTTAAAACCAAGAAGTGGGCAGATACTGCTGGTAAACCACACCCATGGGGTGGCAGTGAGGCAGGGATCTTAGCTAAAAGAGCTACTAACCTAGAGGTGAAAGACACAGTCTCCTGTTACAATCCCCTGAGCCATCCGATCTGCCTGCTTGACAGAGCTTTTGTATATTTTAAACCAAGTATATGAGTTAACTCCGACACAAGGAGATTATGCTGAATTGGTCTCTCCTAAATTGCAGGGGTTACTAAGCACACTGGCATATGTAGGTAATTGCAAAACTCAAGAGACTCAGCTTTCAACGTTGCAGTCGACACCCAGGGCCACCCAAGGGGTGTGTGTATCTGGAGCTTCGGCATGGCGATGCCAGGCATGTGTGCCTTGCCAGTAGAGATCTGGTTTTGGCAGGCTTCACCCCCGATGTGCCGGCCATTCTAGGGTGGTTCCGTGGAGCTGCACTGAAGGAAAAGTGGGGCACTTGCAACGTTAAGGGGTTGGTCCGCACTCTCAGGACAATTAAATTCTAATGTCTGGATTTCCGAGTAACTGCTGTGCACCAGCCCCGGGAGTTTTCTGTAATCCCGTGTCAGGGCTGGGGGTTCCGTGCTCTGGCTTTGACTTCACAGTTCCAGGTCACGCTACGGTCCCTAGACACACGTGGTGTGTCCCACGTTGTCATCACACAGGCTCACGCTTCAGGATCTCAACAAAAATGCCCCCAAATTAATGCATCCTGTTTGTTTGCCAAACAGTTCCCTGAACTTTCTTTCAGAATGATTGCATGGCACTGAATACAAAGCTTTTTATTATGACCTGCTCTTTAGATCAGCATGATTTATAATTCAGTATCTATCTCAAGTTTTTAAAAAAAAATCACAGAATAGGTTATTGGGGGTTTTTAGGTGAGTGGACATCAACCTGGCATATATAGTCAGTCTCAGCACAAATGGAAAAAGAGAACGTATCCCTGCTGCTGGGAAAACGCCTGTGGAAATGCATACAATGAGGACTGCCTAGTGGTGAGCAGTTCTGACTGGTTGATCTTAAAACAAACAAAAAAAAGAAAATTAGTTTACAGAGGGATTAAAAGGAGGAAAAGCACTTGGCCAATGAAAAATGGATAGTTGCTCCAGGATTATAGGGACAAGTTTTCCTCTGCTCTGTTTCTTCTTTTCATCTTACAATAATGCTTTTCCAAAACTGCTCCTCACTTATATAGGCAAAGAGTAAATGAAACCAGCTTCAAAAGACTTTTTTTTTTTTTTTTCAAAACGATGAAACTGGATTTTCTGTTTAGTGTTGAAAGTCCAGCTTCAGTAACTTAGGCTGCATTGCTGGCAGATTCAGCAAACTTTCTTTGCCACTTGGGCACAACATGGGCCTAGCTTTTAAAGTAATCTAGCTCATCAAGTCTTATCTTCGACAATCATTTAAAGAAAAATGCAGCCATATTACAGGTACTGGCCTGTAGTTTTCCCTGTCATGTTCTTTTTTTTCATTCTACAGATTTATTCTGTGTTCCTTGTCAACCAGGGCATATACTGGCCAACAAAAGTCCTTGCTCTCTTGTCGTTTACTTGGGGGCAGGAGAGGACAGACAATAAACAAGTAAACAATCAATTAACAATATTTGAGTTGGTAGTAAGTAAAGTAGGAAGAAAAATAAAACAGGACGAATAGCCTTGGGATGTAGTTTGCTTCCTATGTTAAGTCTAAAGATAATTTTATTCTATGGTTTGTTTCTTCAGGATACATCTTTATTAGTTGGTCTACATTTTCAAGACAAAATCTAGTTTACATTTTAGAGTTGATGTAGAAACAGATTGTTGTTGCTTCAGTATCACAGGTCACACCTTATCAACGGCCTCTTCTGAGTTCTGTGATTCACCTCCTGTTATCTGATGTGTGGCAAATACATATGTTCACCCTTCATCTCAGCAGGAGGGAAGTACAGGGTGAAGTCTACTGTCTGGGCTATGGGTGTGGAACAGCTCCAGGCCAGACCATCATCTTCAGATCACCTTGCTAGTTATATTAACCATGATATTTTTTTATATTAACTCAGTTCAAATGTCACTTCTTTTTATTTTATTTATTTCTTTATTTGGCTGCATTGGGTCTTCGTTGCTGCGAGCAGGGGCTACTCTTCGTTGCGGTGCGCAGGCTTCTCATTGCAGTGGCTTCTCTTGTTGTGGAGCACGGGCTCTAGGCCCGCGGGCTGCAGTAGTTGCAGCATGCGGGCTCAGTAGTTGTGGCTCGCGGGCTTAGTTGCTCCGCGGCATGTGGGATCTTCCTGGACCAGGGATCGAGCCCGTGTCCCCTGCATTGACAGGTGGATTCTTAGCCATTGCGCCGCCAAGGAAGTCCCAACCGTGATACTGTTTCTGGTACATTTTCTGTAATTTTGCAGTTGGTGGTGACTGAAGTTAGATTTGGTGTTGACCAAAGTAGAGAGTTAACAGATGTTAAAATAAATGTGGGCAGAAGGCCCTTGGAGGTAAACAGTAACAAGGCCAGCGGCTCCCTTAGCCTGATCCTTAGACCAGGAAGGTGAGGGCCGCCTTGCGCCCCCCACATGGTGCTGGTGCCTTTGATGGCAGAGCAGTAACACTGGGTATTCAGCGTGAAACAACTCAGGACAGGACTGTAGGTCACGTTCTCGATTCTTATTAACTTCTCACTTGCCGAGAACTCAGCCTCAGCTTAGCTAGAAACCCTCTTCCTGAAAAACTCTTTCTTACTTAGTTCTCATCCTTGTGTTCTTGGTACCTAGTATCGGGCCTGGCACAGGGGACATTCACAAGTTTGCTTGATATATGAATTAATTACTGGGTAAGATTCTGTACCCAGAGGCCAGATCCTCAAAACAATGAAGGTCAAGTAATTGAATAAAGCTATTCAAAATAGAAAGTTACGTTTAAAGCTGGACTGGGCTCGATACCTATATCATTCCGTGTGCCGCCATAAGCTATTTATAGGAGGGGCTGTTGTAGATAAGAACACGCAGCTCTCCGAGGCTCAGCAACGTGTTCAGTCTTATTCAGCAAATGGGGAAGAGCCAGGATTCCAACTCCCACTCTGACTCCAGGGCCTTGGTTTTTTAATTCTTCTATAGCCATGCTTCTCAATCCTGAGGGCATGTTAGAATCATCTGGGATTCAAAAAACAACCTGGTCCTTCCCACAACGTTCCTGATTTCATTGGTCTGGACCTGGGCATGGGATTTGCTAACGCTTCCCGTGTTCAGCTATGCAGTCCATCTTCCCACCTTCTGGAACTGTGTTCTAAAGGTGAGCTTTAGCCAAGGGGACAGCTCATCTACAGTATCTCAAGCTATTTTATTCTCAAGGTGGCCTTCACCTAACTCTGGGTCAGCGCTGGGGCGTGTGTGAGCCCTGCCGCCCCTGTGGTACCGGAGCTCCCGGCCTGGTCTCCTGCCATCCAGTGTCATACAAATACAGTGCTATCATTTTCTATGTGTGTCATGACTTTAAAAAGTCTGCAAAGCACCGCCTTAGACTGGGCAATGGGATAAATTAATCTTGTTCTTATTTGCCTGTGGGTTTCAGGAAGCTCTTTTATTCATGCCCCCCATGTCCAGTGCACACAGTCGTCCCACAGCAAGGGACAAAGTTGGCCTTGGACCAGTGATCTTGCCACCTGCTGATGGCCACTGGGTTGACCTGTGAAGAGAAAATCATTAGCACAACATTCAGTGACCAGCTTCGGCCCCAGCACGCTGTGCCCACGGGAAAGAGTGGTCTACCGGATGCCAGGATAGGTAGGGCTGCTAATCAGGTTAGGGGTGTCTAGGTCCACTGATGTGTTAGTCACCGCCTCTCTGCTGGCCTCCTCCCTTTCCCGTTGCTACTGGAGCAGTGGACCTGAGTGCCCCGTGATGTAGCAAACTATCGCAGGTTCACTCCACTGCACAAAACACACGTGCCTGCACCAATCAGAAAAGTTGTTTTTTAAAAATTTTAAATTTATTTCTAAAACATGCCCTCTAAGCTTACACTTTAAGTTTTAAAACAAATAATACATCTACCGGTAGTCATCAGTGCTTTGAACTGTGCCTGGCAATGCTTGGTAAATATTTGTCGAATGTTGAATGAGTTTTGCGTAGTTGAGTTGAGTGAGTTTTGTTCTGACCTGGAGCAGCTCAGCCATCACAGGGCTGCTGCAGTGTGAAGGTCAAACATTTTGAATCATCAAGTGCTAACAGTGATGTCAGATCGTAACGGCAAGCCTAGTCCAACCTGGGCAGCAAAGATTAACATCCTTTTTCCTTCAAGGCAGAGAGAGACCAGAAAGGAATTTTCTAGGCTAATTACGCTGAAGGGAAAAGGTAAGGAGAAGGGAATAAATCAATCCAGTCACAACCCAGAGACCAATGAGCCAGATTAACAGAAGGGTGACACCTGCCTTCAGAATGTTTTCCTCCAACTGATAATCTCCTCCCTGAGCCCCTCGGATCATCTCCGGATGCTTGAAAGAATGCAGATTCCTTGTCTCCGGCTGCCATCTGTATCCCAGGATGTGAGGGAAATGAGCAGTTTTCATTGGCATCCAGGTAATCCACCTGCATCTCTGAGTTTGGGCCACAGATCTGCAGATAAGGGCAGTGAAACAGCAATGCATCCCCCTGCAGGATGGTGGGGACAGCGGTGGTGTGGCTAGAGACACAGTGTGAGAGCGAGGCTTTTCTTAGTGCTTCTGGCTTGATTCTCAGCACTTGGGACAATAATACGGACTGTGCTTATTTCGATCTGTCGTGATAAATGGTGTCATTGGGCGACACCAGCGTTGTTTTTGCCCTGTGTTCGTTATTGTACTTTCATGTTTCCTGCCTCATCATACAAGAAGTACTTTGATAATAAACTATATGTCCTATTTACTTGTTCGAAAAAGTTAATTCATAGGTATTTCGTAGAAGATTCTGGTAATTTCCTACAAGGTTAATATGTGAAAAATATGTTCCACTTTACTGTGTTCTCGAGAACAGTTCCAGTAGAAGGGCTTAAAATTGACAATGTTATTCTCCACAACCCGGCTCACATATCTCCTATGACTTTGGTTCCTTAAATCCTGTAGTTTCTGTCGGTCACATAACTCTGATTCTGGTTGAGTGCTTCGTTTGAGAGCTTTTTTATGGCAAATGAGAACCAACATTAATTTTAGGTGAATTTCCAAAAGACAAACCGCATTTTGGCTCCGTACAGAGCTTTGTGGGCCGAATATCACACCCCAGAGCTTGTGTCTACCATGTAGCTCTTAATTTCGTCTTCCCAGACCGCTATGGTCTACTTTGCAGAGAGATGAAATCTCTCCGTATCTCTCTGTGCAGGATACAGCGAGGTGTCTATGCTGTGTGTATTCTTGCCTGGAATAAAACAATGCACAAGTTATTCTCAAGTTGGGGGAGTCTTTTTTATTAAGCCAATGCAGAAAATAAACTTCCCCTCCCTTAATTTCTGAAGAGAAGCATTTATTCAAAACAAAATCACATGATGTTATAATTTGCATGTAAACTCTGAGGACTTAAAACTCTGAAAGTCACACTGAAGGATCCCTTATGGGTCCACTGAACACCCAGATGCCGTCTGCTGAAACTTGAGCTGTGGTCTTAGAAGAGTCCGTTTCACTGCATCTGCCGTGTCTGCCAGTTTGTTCTATTATCAGTATATAAATAACCCATTAAAATGCCATTTCTTTTCATTAGAAATGCAGGATTTATTGACTCAGGTTGATGAATTATCAATATTATGCTTCTGAATGGTTACTCTCAAGGTGCCTGGAGATAGAAAGTAGCAACAATTTGTCTCCAAAATAGCAAGCTGAAGTAGGTGCATAATGCTTGACGTGTGGCTTCTGAATGTGCCCAGGGTGGTCCTGGTGGGAGGATGAGGGATGTGAGAGGTGGTGAGGGATGAGAAGTCAGTTGTGCTCTTACAAGGCGTATGCATTTCATGTGGTCATACTCCAAAGGCAGACACCCAGAAGTTCCAATTGGGTGGCAATTCCATTTGCAAAAAAAAAAAAGTTAAAAAAAACCCCAAAACTTTCTTCAGTCCCACAATTATAACAGTTTTTTGCTGGACTGTCTGAATCTAATCAAGATTCAGTGTCAGTAGAAATGACACAGTCACTTGGATAATGGCTTCCTGCTGCCACATAAACGCCACGTGTCGGTTTGCTTAGTAATGACCTTGCTGTTTATCTTTTTTGGTGGTAATGATTATTTTTACTCCTGTGCAACTTTTCTTATTGTGTTCCCCATATTCAGAAGATAAATTACAACTGTGCATAACAGCTAACCACCACTTTCAAACAGTGGCGGAACTCACCAGGTTCAGAGGGCTTCGTAACCGAGAGGTGAATCTGAACTCACCCAGACCTGTTTCCATGATTTGAGCTGAACGTGCTCCATAACTCCCACCCAGCCTCATTAGGGCTTGGCTAGGTGCCTGCCACCCCTCCAAAAATTGATTTTTTTTTTTTTTTTAAAAAACAGCTTAGAAGGTCCTGAGGGCTTCAGAGCTTACCTAAAAAATGAAAACCTTTCTAGTCTCAAAGCGGTGCAAGAGAGTTAATGTCAAAGAAAAAAAGAAGGATCTTTTAAGTGTATCCTGCCGATCCATAATCTTAGTGGTACTTAAGGTACTTCATCACAACATCACCATTTTGATGATACGTTACAGAAGGAATAAGGTGGCATGAAGGGTGGAATTCAGAGAAAATTGTTGGACACGTTAAAATGGGCTGGAATAAAGGTTATAACAGTGAAGCAAACCTGGGGAGCCATGATCAGTGTGAATGAAGCTCTGGTCTCCACTCTGGCAGACATCTGTGACGACCACAAAAACCCAACAGTGACGACACAGTCTGTATTTCCAAACACACGTCCTGACAGGCTCTTGAAGAACCCATTTGTAATCCTTTATGGAGATTTAAAAGCTTCGAGAAAGTAGTTATTTGTAAAAGAAGATTTGGCTTTAGTGTACTTTCACTCAGGACTTGCAAATGAAAAGTTATGTGAACAAAAGATAGGGGAAGCAAATGGTTATCAAATGACTCCTGCAGTCTGTCCCGTTCTCTATATGATCACAGAAAGGAAGAAGAAACATGAGAAATTCTTGTCATTAGCTGGGATACTTTTGTTTCTTCAAATGTTTTGCAGGTCAGGGCTTGGTTCTGGTTTTTGTTGGAAGGGACAGGAAGAAACATCGATAGATACACCTACCGCCCAGCGAGTGTATGGACCGGCTTGATGCCTTTGGGTAAATTCTTAAACTGTGGTAAACCAAGCCTGAGCCCCAGAAGGGCGTGGACGGTTACACAAGACACACACCTGTGACAGCACATCGTTGACCGTGGTACAGCCAAAGGCAGGTGCTGTGAACAGCCACTTTCCTTATTTCTCAACCCCACACACCCGAGAATGTTGTCTTTGAATCACGAGCTGATACAAACTTCATATTTTTCACATGTCACTTTTGATTTGGTGACTATGTAAATAATCTTGCGACATCAATTCGAAATCTTAAGCTTCTCAGAGTACAATGCCAACCAGGTACATCATGAAGAGGCAATTAGACGGTGTTTCCAACAGAAGGGTAGGGTGGACATTTTTTATATTCTTTCAAATGTGTAGATCCTTCTGAAGCTCTGTAAACATGACTCTTGTCCAATTAGCAACTTTCTTTCCTTCTTCTAAGGAGGTATAACTCACAGTCCTGGGGCTAAATCTCCTCCCTTTGTCTTTGTCACCTCAAACCCAAAAGCCTAGTTTCTGAAAGTGTTTTTAAGCCTCCTAGTCACTCTGAAGTCATACAGTGACAGAATAATTCATTTTCATTCATCCAACCACCTTTCAATACTCCTGAGTATTTGAATGATACTCATAAGACTCTTGAACGGTGTCGGTAATGACGTGTGTGTGTGTGTGTGTGTGTGTGTGTGTGTGTGTGTGTGTGTGTGTAGCAGGATAGGGGTACAAAGGAGACAGTATAGATTCACTTACTTTCTTCCATACATCTTCTGTTAGGTTTTCAAAAAGCATTTACCTCGCCTTTAAGTAAATTATATTTTTCTTGTTCTTTCTTTTTATATTAAGTGCTGTGTGAAGCCTCTGGTTTTTTCACTTCTAGGTACTAAGCAAAATATGTAAATACTTCCCTGTAAACTTCTATTTTGCTGGCTCCATTACAAGTAGGAAAAAAATTGTTAAATTGAAAAAACAGCTGGCTCGCCCTAGCCCTCTCCTAGTGTCATATAGTTAACTGGATGCTTTTATGTGAAAGGACTGCTGTGACGTACTGTAAGCCAGTCCCAACAGCCTGGGCTAGTGAGATACCAGAGGAAATAGGGACGGGCTCCGTTCCACATCCTGTTTTTACTGATAGCCTCAAAGTATGGTGGAGAGAGTGGGGCCACTGGGGGAGCACAGCCACACGGGGATGGGCTGAGTTCATGCCATTTATGAGGGAGATGGAGGGCACAAATGGAAGAGGCAGGAATGTTTCATCATATAGGAAGGCACTCCTTCAACAGCTGGGGCTGCTAACACTCAGAATCCCAGGAATAAGAACAGTCACTCAAAAATAAGTTAAATTCAACGGGAACACATGCAAAAGGGTTTGCTTAGGTAACAAGAAACTGGAAACAAGAAAACTGGAGTGCAGCTGCAAGATGCAGAAAGGTTGGCGGGAGGTGTCTGAGTGGGAAAGGAGCAAGTGTTCTGGGACAGACGGACACTGAGAGTTGGAGACAGTGTCGAGGCTGGGCTGGCCCTCCCTCTTCCAGGACGGGAGGCTGCATAGTTCAGCAGTGACCTGGTGGCTCTGCACCTCAGTTTCTCCATCACTAACATCAAAGTATCACCTGTAAATACTCTACCGTTGCTGTGAGGATTAAAGCAGATAATCCATAGAGTTTTTAGCAGAGTGCCTAACACAAACTCAAAAAATGTTTTATAACATTTTTTCTCTGAATAGTAATTATTACTGTAAAATGGAAAACATATTCTAGAGTTTTAAGTCAAGAGAAAAAAGAAGTGTGTCACAAATACCTCCAAATATAGAACAGCCCGTTGGGAGTGGTGGGGGTGACCTGGGGTACTGACTGGTGCACACGTGCGGGCTTGCCTGCCCACAGAGAAAGCAAGGGGAAGCCTAAACAGAAACCGCTGGAGCCGAAAATACCAAAGTGGGCTCCCATGGGACACCATGATGCTCTGATCCAGGACTGACCTTAAAAAGTAGCCCTTTGCCCTAGAAATCATCTTAAAACAGACACTTGCTCAAACCAAAGAGCAGGACCAGGTGATGTAAAAAGTTGTCTTCCGGGACTTCCCTGGTGGTCCAGTGGTTAAGACTCTGTGCTTCCACCACAGGGGGCGCAAGTTCCCTGGGCTGGGAACTAAGATCCCGAATGCCCGGGGGCACAGCCAAAGAAATAAAAAGTCTTCCGATTTAAGATGCACAACAGGATTTTATATACCATCGGATTCTGTTTGGGCATTGCATGTCATCTCCAAAGGATGAAAATCTGTCAACATTTACGGAGCCCAGGCTTAACCGAGAGGCAGAGCGACCACTGGGCAGTAAGGGAGTGGCCCTGAGCTGGGCTCTGCAGTCCCACTGCCTCAGCGCTGGTGGACTGGCTGCAGTGTCTTCACCTGTAAAACGAGGGTGATGGTGTCTACCTAGCAGAGTTGTTGTGAAGGCTCAGTACTGTGCCCTGCATGTGGTGGACACTCGGTAAATGTAGCTCGTATTAGACATCCATTTATTCCTCGTAAGAATTCTTTGGACAGGGTATTATCCCATTCCTCAGATGAAGAAATCAAAACTCAAACCGATTTGGTCCTGAAGATGGTAAAGCCAGGATTCCAACCCAGGCCTGTGAGTCAGAGCTGAACATCCAGGGGCTTCCGAGATATTACTGAAGGCACCACGGCCAAGCTCTTGTGCCCTCACATGCTCTGCTCAGGTTGACCCTTTGAGAGAGATGCTTCTCACTTGTTGGTGTTGCCCACCTCACCCAACAGGCTCTTTCTTGCCTGAAATCCCTTCTCCAAGGCCCTGTGCCCTTCCCCTTACACCTGGTGATCCTGAAGACCCAGCACAGGGTTGCCTCCTGTAGGAAGCCTTCCCTCCCTGCCCTGGGCTGGCTAGGTGTCTGTCCTCTGTCCTTCCATAGCACCCAGCAGGAGCGCATCATGTTCATTTGAAGAGGCCTGGCAGAGCACCAGGAACATGGTCGGCATTCAATAAATGTAGGAATAAAAAGGCTACTTTTGTAAATTCTGGTGTTTTAAAAAAAATCAAGTTAATTATAATACATTTTTCATAATAAGCAGTTAATGTAATTTCTCCTAATTTAAACAACTTTCCCCATGAGTCAGGGGAGGAGCCTTGAGATTCTTGGAGGGTCAGCAGCCCCCTGCGTGGCTCTGGGCTCCCTCTGAGTCATCAGTATTGCCGTCAGCGATCAATTCTCCAAAACGCCGGGTTCCACGATTGTTGGCGCTCTCATACATTTTCTTATATTTTAAACTTGCTTTTCCTTTCTCCCCTACTTTCTTCAGCTCTATGTATCATTAAAGAAAATGATGTTGCCACGGGGAACAGGTACTGGAAACGCTACTTCCCCATAAGTAGATATAATTTGTTCTGTTTGCTTTTACTTAGAAGGTATTTTCTTCCTTCTCTTAAATTACTTCCATCCATTTCTATAACAAGCTCTGAATTCATTTTTATCTGTGTTCATGAGATATAGATGAAACTTCCCAAGTCTGGAAACTATAAAGAACTATTTCTAGAATTTTGTTAACAGTTATAAATGAATTAAATGCTGTGTGATAAGTAAGGTTTCAATAACAGTAAGTTAACTGGTGATTTTTTTTAACATTATAATAATACCCAGCTTAGCAATCTCCCCCCACCCCTTTTTTTTTTTTTTTTTTTTGCTGTATGCGGGCCTCTCACTGTTGTGGCCTCTCCCGTTGCGGAGCACAAGCTCCAGACGTGCAGACTCAGCGGCCATGGCTCACGGGCCTAGACGCTCAGCGGCATGTGGGATCTTCCCGGACCGGGGCACGAACCCGTGTCCCCTGCATCGGCAGGCGGACTCTCAACCACTGCGCCACCTGGGAAGCCCCAATCTCCCCCTTTTTTTAAGAAAAACTTTTTATTATGGACATTTAAAAATATATGCTTGGACTTCCCTGGTGGCACAGTGGTTAGGAATCCGCCTGCCAATGCAGCAGACACGGGCTCGATCCCTGGTCCGGGAAGATCCCACATGCCACGGAGCAACTTAGCCCGTGTGCCACGACTACTGAGCCTGCGTGCTGCAACTACGCGTCATGTGCCTAGAGCGTGCGCTCCTAGAGCCCATGCTCTGCAACAAGACCCTGCTCGCCGCAACTAGAGAAAGGCCCGCGCTCAGCAACGAAGACCCAACGCAGCCAAAAATATAAATAAATTTAAATATATATATATATATGCAAAAACAGAATACAATATTGAACCCTCACATTTCAAAAAGTTTGAGATATCAACCTAGCACTTCTCTTCCCTTCCACCCATTTTGTATCCTTCCTCTCCCATCTCAGCAGAAAGGAGGGAAGGGGACCCACTGGTTGCAATGCTGACTTTTCTGTCCCCATCTCCTTCCTTCCCTGCTGTTCCGAGTCCAGGTTCCACTGCAGTGACAGCTCCCCACACACCTCTCGTTTGTGTACCCACACCTACAAACACAGACACACACACACACGCACACGCAACTGCACAACACAAATGCACACACCTTCACCCAAGCCCTCTACCTCATTCACCGTCTTCCTTAGGTATATTAGGACAGAAACTTGGTTGGCAATCTACTAACTTGAGTTAGTAGACATGAAAAAGTATGAAGCCACAAGTGCTTCTGAAAACAAAATTATTCAATAGAAAAGTACTCTGTAAATCAGATTTTTAAAAAAAGTAACATCCTACTGATTGGTGGACTCGTGGGAGGGTGTCCTCCATGGGCTTCAATGTGACCGTCTTCTGCCCATCCCCCCAGGGGCAGCATGGAGGGTTTACAGCCAGCTCTCTGTCTCGCCAGCTCTCTGTCTAGCCAGCTGTGCATCCTAGAGCATTACATTTCTCCATTTGTAAAACGGGACGTTGATCTAGGCCATCCTGGAGATTGTCACCTCTAAAAGTGTGGTTGGCTATTTAAGAAAAAGTGCTGTGACAGTTCAGAGTGACAGAATGACTAACTGAGAGCATCTCCAGTCGACAACGTCGACTTGCTCCTCTCTAGTGTCTCTGCTCATCCGCCTTTGCACTGGTTCTCAACTCAGCTGTTCATTAGACTTCCTTGGGGAGCTTTTTAAGAGATGCAGATGCTTGGGTCCCAAGCCCGACCAATAATTACATCAGAATATGTGGCACTGGGCATCTGTATTTTTTAAAAGGTCCCCAGGTGATTCCATTGTGCAGCCAGGAGGCAGGACTTGGATAAGTTACAAGCTGCATCTGTGAGGAGCTGTGATTTCAGATAAAGTGTTTTGATTGTCTCACTTCTAAAGGAGCTCTTCTCCTTAACATCGCTGAGAGCATAGCCTGACATCAGTCCCTATCGCCCTCAGAACCAAATCCAAACTCCTTGACCTGGCTTACACAGCTCTTTGTGATCTGACTTAAGCTGATTTCTGCTGCCCCAGCCTCATTTTTCAGTTGGCCCCAGTGGAGAATAATCACATGTCTGTTTTTTTTCCAGCTTCAAGCGTTTGTATCTTCCCTACCCCTCTCCTTTCTTATCTAACCTTACCTCCCACCCCTGTACTTGGCCAACTTCTGCGTATCATTCAGGTTCTCCAGTGGACTTTTTTTCTTCCCTGTATACTCCCATAGCCCACTCTGCATACCCACTGGTGCACTCAATCACACTGCACTTGACCTGCAATTCCCAGCCCCACAGACTGTTAAATTCCACACAAGTCAAGAGTGCAGTTATTCTCCACTGCGCCCCCTGTATTTCACATGGCCGGGTTGAGTGAATACTGGTGGAAAGAATGGATGAATAACTGAATGACTACACAAGAAAAAAGGAAAGAGCAATTCTTAAGGAACTGAGTCATGGTAAATTAGAGAAACCAGGTCCTCTAAATGAATGACTACACAAGAAAAAATTCTCAGTGATTGATTCACACTAAGCCAGGTAAGTCAGGTCCTATCCCTATATTCTCTTTTATTTAAGACCATTCTTTAATGCCAGGGAGAGAGGGAGCCACAGTGAGGAAGCAGACTAACTTTCCACCAAAAGGAGCTTAATTTCCTTGGAGATTTGGGCTGCATTATTTCCACCATAAACAAAAGTAGTCAACAGAGTTAATACTAAAAAGCAAAAAAGAGGAATGTATTTTAATATCTGTTAATGCATTTTTTTAGTGAACCTTTATAATTCTTTTAATTAATGAAATATTTGCAGATAAAAATGATAGTATGGGGGCTTCCCTGGTGGTGCAGTGGTTGAGAGTCCACCTGCCGATGCAGGGGACACGGGTTCGTGCCCCGGTCCGGGAAGATCCCACATGCCGCGGAGCGGCTGGGCCCGTGAGCCATGGCCGCTGAGCCAGTGCGTCCGGAGCCTGTGCTCCGTAACGGGAGAGGCCACAGCAGTGAGAGGCCTGCGTACCGCAAAAAAAAAAAAGATAGTATGTTTGCAATTTACTTAGAAACTCCAGAGGGGGAGAGGGAGGCATAGAGGTACAGGTGAAACAAGACTGGACAAGAATTGATAGCTTTAGAAGCTGGGTGGACACATGGGGATTCATTATATTATTTTCTCTGCTTTGGCATAAAGTTTGAAACTGTCCAAAGTAGAATGTTAAAAAATAAATGTCAAAAAAAAAACTTGTGGAAGGAAGGTTCAATGAGTGTTAAAACAAAACAAAACAGCTGTACATCATCCGGAGCAAGCTTGGTCTTGGTCAGTTGAAAAACAGGAATGTTCTCAAAGGTTAGCAAACTGCAATCAGTTCCACATAGTTTTCAGGCACCAGAGTTTACAAGTCACTGCAGTTGATTTGTAACTCCATTCATATGTCCACAAGAAATACAGCCTGTGTCGATGTTCCCCTCTATTTGCTTAGCCAAACAATGCTTTTCCATAGCACGTTCAATCTCGAAACCGACCCAGGACCCCATTTTACGATCACTGGCACCACCCTGCCTTTCCGCATTGTTTTCACAAATTCAAAACCTCCTCCTTTTAAAGTTAGCAAAAATCTGCAGCAGTGTCTCTTTTTTATTACTTCAAACATTTGTTGACCCAAACGCAGGGACTCTTTCTTCTCCCAGGGGCCTTTCACCGCAGCCAGGAATGTGCATTCATGTGCCCACGGGTTCTTCCTTCCCGATCCCGCCGTCCTCCTCCTCTCCAGCTCCTTCCGCCCCGCGCAGAAGGCGGGAGGGTTTTCCCACCAATTTCAGGCCACGCCCTTCCCACCTTCTGGTCCGCAGATCGCGCCCTCCCCAGCCTGGCGCGAGCTCGAAGCGAAGGTTCCGGGCCAACGCAGGTTCCGGGGCTTCGGTGGGTTTCTCATCTAACGCGGGGAGTCCAGTCCTTCCAGCTTCTCACCCCCTTTCGTCTTGAATGATTCCACCTACAGACTCCATTTTTCCAACTGCCTCGCCCAGAGGTCGCAGTCACCTCCCTGCCCCCCCCCGCCCCCCACCCCCCCCCACCCCCTACCCCACCCGCGCTGGGTCTCCTTTCAGATTTCCCTCCTCTTTCCTTTGCCTCTTTTCCTATGTCATCCAAGTCAGATCTGAAGGCTTCTGATTGCAACTATGCGCAATTTCCCGTGTCTGCTGGAGGTGGGTTTTGTTTGTTTTGTTTTGATGGTATCCTAAAAGCCGCTTACACAACACGTTTCTCCTGTCTTGGAAAGGTCTGTATCAGTACACTTAAGCCAAGATTCTTCCTTTTATTCCTTCAGTCCTGTTCCCTACAGTGCCCGCAGGCTTCTAAGAACTGTTTTCGTAGACATTGTAGTTTTCGTTTGCTCCTTTGGGGTACCTTCTTTTGCTGTGTTCTTTTTGAGCGTGCCATGACTCTTTTTGTATTTTTCATCAACCCTGAGAAAAAGGGTACCTTTATAAAAGAAATGGAGACGCAGAGAAGTTGATTTACCCAGATTACAGCTAGTAACTGGCGGAGCCTCATTCCCCTCCTCACTCAGTCACTGCTTTCACCATTCACTCCGTGAAGATTTATTTATTTTATTTTATTTTATTTATTTATTTTTTTGCGGTACGCGGGCCTCTCACTGTTGTGGCCTCTCCCGTTGCGGAGCACAGGCTCCGGACGCGCAGGCCCAGCGGCCATGGCTCACGGGCCCAGCCGCTCCGCGGCATGTGGGATCTTCCCGGACCGGGGCACAAGCCCGTGTCCCCCTGCATCGGCAGGCAGGCTTCCAACCACTGCGCCACCGGGGAAGCCCGTGAAGATTTATTTAATCACTCATTCTGTGCTGGTGACCTTCCAAGTCTAGATTTTGAAATTGAGTATTTAAAAATTAAAAGCCTGGGATTTATTTAAGAATAAAATATTTACTTTTCATCTCATTAGTGAAGTGACTTGTAATCTTTGATATTAATTTATTTCAGGCCACAAAAATAATCAGTGTACATGCTTGGATTTCATTATAAAACTCTTGCTGAACAAATGTAAGGCAGAAATGAAAACTCTAGACCGAAAGCTTTCATTCAGCAGTGGTAATTCTTTTCATTCCAATCATTGTAGGGAGGCCCCTTTAAGATCAAACAGACTGTGCCCAAATCCCCCAATGCTACTTAACTAGTTGGGCAAGTTACTCATCATTTTGAGCCTATTTCTTCATCTTTAAAAGGAGGATAATGGATTTGTTGCATACATAAAGTGCTTAGGTGAGTGTAAGTTATCTGGAAAACAATAAATATAGTTCCCTTTTCTTCCCCTGTCAACCGTAAATTTATCATTAACAGTGAAGAGTAGAATGTTTTCATAATAGGCAAAGAAGTCTTATTCTTTCCCATCCTGCACCAAACTGTCCTGGAAACCTATAAATGCGTGACAAAATGTGTTTTAGTTTCGCTGCCTCTTCTTTCTATAGTCTACCATTTGATTGATGTGTTTATGAGAAATGAATGACAAGGTAGCATGTGGTGCAAGAATCCCAGGATGGTTGTAACCTACACCCTGGATGATCACCCTCAATTCGTGGAAAGTTGGATGAAAATAGTAGTTGAGAAAAATACATTGAGTTTTAAAAATATGATCTGACTAATTAGTTGCTTTCTTCTTTGCGCTTACTACCTTCAGGTAGGACGTGAGTTTTCTAATTATCTTTAAAAGATTTTTATTGAAACAGATTCACAAGTCTTTCTTTTTGGGGAGGGAGGGGAGCAGCTTTCCTATTTGTTGATTGGTTTGTTGTATTTTAAGAGGGATGGAATTGTCGATTTACCATTACATCTGTTCCATTTCAACAATAAGATTAGAAAATTTCAAAATCATCTTCAAATCAAAATCATCATCAAAGCAATAAAGTGGTGTTCCAAATCAGAGAGAGACTTGTTATGAGTTCTACAAAATCTTTTCTTAAAAAATGGAACCATTTTCTTGCCTACACTGTTCATGAAAATCAAATGCACCTCTTGGCAAAGGAAGAGATTTCAAGTGTGTAAATTCTATTTTCTGATACAGGATATTTATTTGTCATTAGCCAACACTCTACCTGTTCATACTATAGATGTGACTGCTTTCTATTAACTGAGTATATACTGAAGTGTATAGTTTCAGCCTTCCTTAAAGAGATAAATGATAATGGATACAAAATGCTTTAACTGTAGCACGCTTTTCAAATGTTAACTGTAAGACGAAAAACATATTATAGATTCCTGTTTTTAAAAATTACCCATAGCCACTTATGTTTCAGCACTAGGTCATACTTTTTGGGTGGTCAAATGTTTATACTTTATAACGATTCCTGGCTGTTACAGATGGTTTTTGCTGAGACCTAGGAAACTAGACTGCATATTGTTAATGGAAAACATATTCTCTTAGATGAGTGATATTCTCAATTATTGTTTTTTATAATTAAATGTAGATGTTAGCATATAGGCATTGCTTTATTTTTAGAAAATTTGGGAGTTATGGGTAGGGAAAGCTCAGAAAACAGATTTCTTAAAAACAAAATTGCTTTTTTTGTGGAATCTGTTTAAAAGACACTTTGGAGCAATTATATATATACATATATATGTATATATATGTGTGTGTGTATATATATATATATATATGTATTATAATGGCAGAGAGGGTTGTTTTAAGTAACACAGAGGGAAAGAAATGATCTTCCATTACAGTGAAAGCACTTAGCCATAATCACCATGTCAGGACATCTTCTTTACAGGTAAAAGACATTGAATAATAGAATTTACTTGAGAAAGGCTGAGACTGTTTTGAATTGTCTGGTCTTGAGATATTTATCAAGCAGGGGCCAGTATTTCTCAGAGAGCCATAACTACTTAGTGGGTGATTTTCCCGGACTGCCATCTTCAAAAGTGATACCTTTGACAGTGACACAAAACAGTAGCTCTCAGTCTTAGCGGCCGAACAATTGATTCTAATTGTCTTCACTGTTCCCTCTTTCCTATCACAGAATCGGAAGACTTTTTGATGGTACAGAGCCCATTGTTTTGGACAGTCTCAAACAGCACTATTTCATTGACAGAGATGGACAGATGTTCAGATATATCTTGAATTTTCTACGAACATCAAAACTCCTCATTCCTGATGATTTCAAGGTGAGGGATTCATATTAAATTACCAACAGCATAAATATGTGCTTTGTTTTGATATGCTCCAAAAAATATTTCCAGTTCTACATTTTTAACATACACCAACTCTAATGGCATCAGGTTTCTGACATGGTTATACTGTCTTAATGAAATAGCGTATATGGTCATTAAAGTTTTACATGGCCAAAAGAGGACAGCTTTTATGTGAAGAATAGAATTACAACTCATTTTAATAGATTGAAAATAAGTTGGTTAAATTCAAAGCTTATTTCTGACAAGTCTTAGGTAGAGAATAAAAGGAAACCTCCTTAGCTTAATAAAGACTTTTTCTCCCAGAAATTTAAAGGAAGAATTATACTTACCAGTAAAATTTTAGAAGCGTTCCCTTTTAAAGTTACTAACAAGTGTTAAAGTTAGTCCTACATGGTGCTGGCAACTCTAGGCAATGAAATTAGACAAGAACAAATAGAAAATGTTAATATTAGAAGGGTGTATACAAAAATGTTATCTTTGCAACTGTTAATACTTCTCTAAATAGAAGATTCTAAAGGATCAATTAAATACTATTACAACTAATAAAGAACTCATTAAAGCATCCACATTCAGGGTCAATACATTAAAATCGACAGCTTACCAATAGAAGAGCAAAAGCCAATTATAAAATGTAATGGGAAAATGTACCACTAACAGTAACAACAAAAATTATAACACCCAGGAATAAACTTAAGAAATATGCAAAGCCTGATTAAGAAAACTGCAAATCTCTACATACAAGTTTAAAACAAGAATTGAATAGATGAAGAGACATTCTCTGTTCCTGGTTGGGAAGCTTCAATATTGTAAAGATGTCAGCTATGCCCAAATTAACTTATACATTCAGTGCAAACCCATTTAAGTCACAGTTTTTTTTAAAGGAAATATGACCCATTTATAAAGTTTTTGTAGAAGAAAAGAATGCTTAAGAAGAGCTAAAAAATATTTGGTGGTGATAGTAATGGTGGGCAATAGTGGAAGTGTCCTACCAGACATCACAACATACTATAGCGCTACATTGATTAGAAAGTGTGATCCTGACAGGGCTAAATTATACACATAGATCAATGGAGAAAAACAGGGTTTGGAGACAGATGTGTGTGTATGTAGGAATTTGATATATTATAAAGGTGGTATTTCAAATCGGTGGGAAAAGAAAGGAATAGTCTGTAATTGGCAGTGAGACAATTGGCACTAAGACCTTTGGAAAAAATGTAAAGCCAGAGCCCTATCTCTGTCATAAGGTCACCAAAATTCCAGGAATAAACATAAAAATTAAAGCTATAAAAAGTATTGGAAGAAAATAAAAAGGAATTTCCAAAAGTATAATTTTCAGGCAGTGAGGGCCTACTTAAGCAAGACTTACTACCCAGAAGCCATCCTTAAAAAAAGAAAAAAATTGTTGAACTAAAGATACCATATACAAATAAAAGACAAGTGTCGGACTAGTTGAAATATTTGCAACAAAAAATTAATATCCATCATAAAAGAGCTCCTAAAAATCTGTAGGAAACATGCAAACAACCCAATGGAAAACATTTTAAAATGTAAACAAAAGTTTCTCAAAGAAGAGAATAGAAATTGCCAATAAACATTTGAAAAGATATTCAATCTCTCTAGTATCTAAGAAACAAAACTTAACTGAGATACCCCCTTTTATCCATCAGATTGGCAAAGATTAAAACATTGGTAATATATAGTATTGGGGAACATACAGTGTGGTTGGGAGTGAAAACTAGTAAACATTTTTGGAGGACAATTTAGTGGTAGTTTTAATTTAGTTTTCATTTAGCAATTCCATGTCTATTAATTTATCTTCTAGAAGTAACACATAAATATGCAAAAATATATGTACACAGAATGTTTATTATAATTATATTTGTAATAGTAAAAATTGGACACAATTAAAAAATGTTCAACAATGGCAGATGGTTACAAATATTACACACTATTCATACTATGGATTAGTTGATGTATGGGGGAAAAAATCACCAAGATTTTTTTCAGTGAAAGCGTTAAGTTGCAGAATATGTATAGTATGTTTCTATTTATGTAAAAACTTATGGGTATGTATGTGTAAATAGATAGAAAAAGATCTAGAAGAATAGATCCCAAATTAATAGGGGTTCGGGGGGGCTCTCATCCATCCTGTCCTTCAGGGCTTTGACCTGTAGGGTATGGGCCAAGGATGACTAGCCATATGGAAAAGAGAGTGTAGAAGGGTCATATCATGTACGCATTTCTCTTACATGAAAACAATATACATTTGGCAGAAAAACAAGAGAATAATAACTGTAACGAGTGTGTGCAGTTCCCCGCAGCCCTGGAATGAATCGGAGGAACTCTTGTGACTCTGTTGCGCCCCAGCCAGTTGGGGGTTCCCGGGGGCCTCTCAGAGCAGGCCTCTCACGGTGCTGAGCAGGATTCCAGGGTTTACAGACATTGGAAGTTGGTTTGTGCAACGTGGCTCCTAAATGCAAAAGTCGGCAACTTTACCAAGGATGGTCTCTTCCAACTCAGGAAGGAAAACGTATTGCGAGTCTCTAATACGGCGCCTTCCTAGACGGTGTTCAAGGATGCTCTTCAACGTATACACTCTTCTCTCTACTTGCCCCTTCCTGCCTTCCCCTCGTGCCACGCCATTCATCTGCGAGCATCGTCCGCAGAGGCCGCAGGGGACTCTCCGGGCTCCAGCCCTCAGTGTAGGGCTGGGGACCCACCTGCTTAGACACGAGGGCAGAGCGAGCCGACGGGTTTAGACAGCGGGGCCCTCGCTGCAGGGACCCCCCAGCTGCAGAGTTGACAGCCGGCCGCTTCGCACACCAGCTGCAGCGGACGGGAGCTCGGAGGGAAGTCTTCTAGAAAGCAGGCAGAAGCCCTACGTGGAGATGCGAAGCGCGGCTGAGTCCTGCACTGGGCACAGAAGGGAAGGAAGGAGTGGGGGAGGGGGAGAGGCCTGCTGCGCGTGGGCGGGGCTTCGGCAGGGACCCCAGCCTCTCATCAGACCCGGCGCCGCGGGTGGCAGGCGTTGGCTCCCAGGCTAGGGCTGGGAGAGCAATCGGCGAGTAGAGAAAGGGCTGAAAGAATGAGAGCCAAGGGTTCCTTCCTCTTTGGTGTTTTCCTAGAAGGAAGGCACTAGGAGTGGGAAAGTGGGTGGAGGAGAGAAATTTCACCTTTAGTCCTATTTGAAGGTGACTGCATTTCCAGACGCCCACTCAGAACAGTGACCTGGATAGTTCACTGGCTCCTTAAACGAGCTGCCCACCCAGGGGCTGGGGGGGGGGCACCGCCTCCTCCCCGCCGCCAGCACCGTGAAACCCGCTCCTCTCCCCTTGCGTCCTATCCATCTCAGTGAAAATGCCAGAATCCACCGTCCTGCTCCAGGCCCTACCCTCCCACATCCATCCATCGGTGGCTCTGCCTAGAGTACCCTCCGGATACTTCTCGAATCAATTCACCCCTCTCATCCCCCCTCCCTAGTCCAAGGCCCGGCAACTCTCTGGATGACTCAGGGTCCCTTCATAATTGGTGTCCCGCCTCCCACCCTTACCCCTTCTCACCCACTCTCCATGTTGAAACCAGGAGACACTTTTTTCCATTAAACTTTTTTCTTTTTTTTTTTTTTTGGTATGCGGGCCTCTCACTGTTGTGGCCTCTCCCGTTGTGGAGCACAGGCTCCGGACGCACAGGCTCAACGGCCATGGCTCACGGGCCCAGCCGCTCCGCGGCATGTGGGATCTTCCCAGACCGGGGCACGAACCCGTGTCCCCTGCATCGGCAGGCGGACTCTCAAACACTGCACCACCAGGGAAGCCCTCCATTAAACTTTTTATTTTGAGATCATGGTCGATTCTCATGCAGCTGTAAGAAATAATGGAGAGATCCTGTGTTACCCAGTTCCCCCCCAGTGTAACATCTTGCAAAATTATGCTACAACCTCACAACTGGGATGTCAGCATTGTCACAGTCAAGGTACAGAACATTTCCATCATGGCCAGGATCCCTCCTGTTGCCCTTTTATAGTTATGCCCTCCTCTCCCTCCCACTCCTCCATCTCCCACCCCATCCCTCACCAAGGGACACTTTTAAAAAAAAGTCGTGACTTGCTCCTGCTTCAAACTCTGCAGGAGTTTCCCATTCCTTGTTCATGGAGCAAAGCAGCACATCCCTGTCAGAGTGCCCAAGGCCCCTGCCTACCTCACCCGGCTCTTAACCTACACATGTGCCACACCATCTTCTTGTTCCCCTTCAGAGCAGCCCACTCTGTCTGTCTGCTGCTCTTTCCCTGGCCTTAATTTGTCACTTAGGGCTCATCATATTCATCACTAAGCCATCGTGTGCCTACTCTAGCTTAGATTTGCCTGTATCCCCGCTTCTCCGTGGTCACGCACAGTGTATTTGTAATGGTTTGTCTCTGTTGTTTAGCGCTGTGTACCCAGCTGTATGTTAGCAAATGCTTTCAGCTACAAGTGTTGAAATAGCCAATCAACAGCACCTTAAACTAATGGAGATTTATTTTTCTCACATAAGAAATCAGAGGTCCATGGCTGTTGGCAGTGGTATCTGCTCAGTGATGGTATCAAGGACAGGACTCTCTCTTTTTGTTTTGTCATCCTCAGTGCTGACGTTCTGGCCTCATGCTTGTCACCTCAGGGTCTTAAGGTGACTGCCACAGCTCCAGGCATCACATCCTCATTCAAGGCAGGAAAAGGGGACAGAAGGCTTATAACTCACAAGACTTCGTCCTTGTCAGAAGATTCCCAGGTTCTCTTTATATCTCATTGGCTAGAACTGAGCCTCCCCTAGCTGCAAAGGAGGCTGAAAAAGTGAATTTTTTTCTTTTTCAACCTCTACAGTGAGAGAAATGGGCAAAAGCTAAAGGGTTGGGCATAGCTATTGGGGAAGCTAGCCAGCAGTGTCTGTCACACTAGCTCAGCCCTGCACATAGTAACATGTAAATATCTGTGGCATAAGTGAATGAATACACGGATGGATGAGTAAATGAATGAAGTGAGTCTCACATTCAAACCAGATTCTCATTCATACCTGGTCATATACTTCCTTATATTTGAACTTTGGATATTTTGTATGTATATCCTGACTCTTTAACTACTTTGTAAGAGTCTCACAAACAGGATCATTTTTAGGTTTTTCTAGAGGACATTGTGTGCTGGACACGTAATAATTACTTAATATTAATTAATTTAAACACAGCCGAAAAAGGTCAAAAGAATCATAGGCGACCAGAAGCTAACTATAAGTAGGCACTACACTTCCATTTAAAATCATATAGGACTAAATGGAAATTATACAACATGTATGTATGTAATATCATCATCTTAAACTACTTGTCAGGGTAATATATTAACTTATAATTTCCGTGATTCAAAGAGATGCAGGGCTTCCCTGGTGGCACAGTGGTTGAGAGTCCGCCTGCCGATGCAGGGGACACGGGTTCATGACCGGGTCCGGGAAGATCCCACATGCCGCGGAGCGGCTGGGCCCGTGAGCCATGGCCGCTGAGCCTGCGCGTCCGGAGCCTGTGCTCTGCAACGGGAGAGGCCACAACAGTGAGAGGCCCGCGTACCGCAAAAAATAAAAAAAAAAAAAAAGAGATGCAGACTCCAGGGAATATAAAACAATTTATGGGGAATTACAGTCAGAAAATGGTAATAGCCATTTGTTTTTAGTTGCAGTATGTTCCAGAAACAGAGCTAGGTGTTTTAAACACATTTAAATGTGGCAGGCATTATTTTTCCTCCAAGAATATTCAGGTTAGATGCTGGGGAGAGAAAAACTGCATGGGAGATAAGCTGTGGCCCATTCCAGAGGACAGTCCCTTGAGGACTCACCCAGTCACCACCCCCAGCCCCCTACCCCTGGCTAGGATTGGGATGGGTGCTTCTCTGTACCTTTGGTGCTCCCTTGGGACTCCAGAGCTCTGAAAGACCTGCTGTTCGTCACCTCCAAGCACAGAACACACCCTTTAATTGCCTACGGTTTTAACTGTAGCCCACACTTGGGGAAAAAGACAAAAAGCATGTCAAATGAAACTCACGTATCCCAGGGCCCTGCAGCGTTTCCCACAGAACCTCTGGGTGACAGACAGGCTGTAAATTACAGAGTCTGGAACCTGGCAGAGCAGCCAAAGAACAGGTGATGATGGAGGTGCATCCATCGCAGTCTGTGCAAATCACAAACGTGGGCGCACACAGATGGGCTCTGTCTGCCCATCCCTGAGCAGTACTACAGTGCTTTCTTCCTTGGCAGAGTTTATCTCCTGACCTTGGAAAAGGGACACGGCATTTGGCTTGTGGAGAGAATCTCTCTCACTGGGTTTGCAGGGAAGCAAGCATTCCTTGATGACCTGCTCCCCTCTCCAGCTATTTAATGCTGGGTTGAGCAAATGCATGAAATCTTGAAATCACAGCATCCTACGACCCTGAAAATCTCGTTCTGCAAATGTGCTGTCTGAGCTAGATACCCATTTAACAATTTAGATAATTTCATACTTCAGAACACCACTGAAGTGGCAGCTGCTTGTGCGCTGCTCCCACTGAAAGGCGTTGGAATCTGTTCTCTAGATAAGTGATTGTAGAACTTCTCTGCCGTGTTTTATTATGGATAATAATAAAACTTCCCTTCCTTTCCCCTCACCCCTAATTATACTGATTTGTTCACTGTTGCTCTATTTTCTGCTCACTCCCAGGCATGCATGGGCGTGTGTGTGTGCACACACCCATATACACACGCATGCACACAGTTGGAATTCCCAGCACATCAGGAGTCCAGAGCTTTGGTTCCTTTTTTGATGGGGAACCACAAAATTACCCCTCTCTAGGCTTGTATTCTGAACCCCTTTGGTAAGTGCCCGCATGTTGCTAACATCTTTTGTGGTCTCTGGATAGATGTCTCCCCTTCTTAGATAAAGAAAAATTTGCTAGCAGACAGCTTCCAGCTTACCTCTCCCTGGCTTAAGTTCAAAAGTCTATTAGTTATTTCTAATAACCTTTTAATATTGCAGAAGAAGTATATCTACGTTGTAGGAAACCTGGAAAAATAGACAAGCAAAAAGAAAAGTTTCAACAGTATATTCCCACCACTCAGAGATTGCCGATGTTAAAACTTCAGTGCATAGGCTTCTGGGTCTTTTGCTATGCTTATTAGACAATATCTCTACCTTTCCATTTTAATAAAATTTTATTTCCTCTAATACTGCAACCATATTCAGATTTCCCTGGTAGACCCCCAGAATGTCTTTTCTATGTGGTTTTTTTTTTTTTGATACAGGGATTCTTTATTTTTTATTTTATTTTTGGCTGCATTGGGTGTTTGTTGCTGCGCGCGGGCTTTCTCTAGTGCTGAGCGGGGGCTACTCTTCACTGCAGTGCGCAGGCTTCTCATTGTGGTGGCTTCTCTTGTTGAGCACAGGCTCTAGGCGTGCGGACTGCAGTAGTTGTGACACGCGGGCTCATTAGTTGCGGCTCACAGGCTGTAGAGCACAGGCTCAGTAGTTGCAGTGCACGGGCTTAGTTGCTCTGCGGCATGGGGGTTCTTCCCGGACCAGGGATTGAACCCCTGTGCCCTGCATTGGCAGGCAGATTCTTATCCACTGAGCCACCAGGAAAGTCCCTTCTGTGTGGTTTTTCCAAGCTGGTATCTGATCCGAGACCTCGATGAACCTAGTTATTTTATGTCCCTTCCTTTTATTATCTAGCATAGTCCCTTTTTATATGATGCTGACTTGCTGAAGAGACCGGGCCACTTGCCCTACACAATGTCCCACCATCTGGATTTGTCTGGTTGCTTTGTCACGTGAGCTCATTACGCTAACCTCTCATTTCCTGTAAACTGCAACTTGTATCTAAAGACTTGATAGGGTTAAGTTAAATATTTTGGTGAGAATACATCTCCAGTGATGTTGGGTACTTCATATTACGTCACATTAGCAAACACATGTGGTTGAGTCACCACTAATGATCCTAGGAGTGACCATTCAATCAGGGTACGTTCCGTGTTCCTGTAGTTGCAACAAAAATGATTCCTGTCTAGCTCAGAGTTTCTCAGCTCACAGTATTAACATTCTGAGCCACATGATTGTTGTGGTAGGGCTGTCCCATGCATTGTCGGATGTTGAGTAGCATCCCTGGCCTCTACCCACTACATGCCAGTAGCACCCAACCCCTCCCAGTTATAGAACCAACAATGTCTCCAGACATTGCAAAATGTCCTAGCTTAAGGAAAAGAGGAAGGAAGGATTTATGGGATGGATTCTCGTTTATCTCACAGAATTAGTGGGAACATTCTCTCAGGGGTGGAAACACCAGGGCAGCTCTGAGGACCTTGGTTGTGGGAGTCTGTGGGCTTCTAGACTGCTGCCCTTAACCTGGCTCTGCCCCAGCAATGCCAGGGTCTCTCTCCCCTTTTTTGGTTCCACAGAGAGACCATCTGATTGGCTCCACTTGGCTCTGATGCTGGTGCTTTAGCCAATCAGCTGTGGCAACACAGACATGGCTTCTAGGTACTCATTCCTGAGGAACGAACTTTCTCAGAGGAGGCAGAGTGCTGAGCTGGGGAGACCTTCCCCCCCACCCCGCCGGAAGTTTCTTCTTCCCTAGCACCTGAGAGAGTGCCCACTCAGGATGTCGGCCCCCGCCCACGGTCTCAGCTCTGCCACCTAGAGTTTGCGTCCCTGCTGAGGGACTGTTGCTCCTGGTACGCCTGCCGAGACCCACTTCTCTCCCTCTCCCCAGGACACTCCCTCCGAGGCAGGACAAGCTGCAGTAACCAGAGGTAGCAACCAGCGCCAGCGCCCTGTCAGATAGCATCCCAGCCCTGGCCACACGCCAGGGTGTGGCTTCCAGATGCTCATGGATCTGCCTTGGGCTCTGCCCTCGGCACCCTGTCAGATAGCATCCCAGCCCTGGCCCTCGCCATCCTGCACAACAGCCCTAACTCCTGCAGCCTCGTGATCCAGTGACTTGCTGCGCCAGGGTGTGGCTTCCAGATGCACATGGATCTGCCATTGGCACCCTGTCATTGTCACCTGTGGACACTTTAGCTTTTCTCTGGGAGAGTCAGAGAGGTGGGGTGTGGAGACAGTGGCCGGGTAGAGAAGGGACCTTGCCACCTCTCACGTTACCTTCAGTAGCTATCAGGGCTGGGCATCCTTGGCCCAGGAAAAGGAGTGGTCGGGAGGGGCTGGAAGATGGTGTTCAGATGGTGCTGAACAGGGAAGAAGACTCCTGGCCGGAAGTACTAAGTGGTAGCAGGGCAAAAGGAGTGAGTGGGCCAGTCCTCCTGGGCTTTGAAGAAAAGGAAGGGGTTTGGGGGCGGGGAAAGCAGACCAGGTGGAGCACAGAGGAGTTTTAGGGCAGTGAAACTACCTTGTATGATATTATAATGCTGGATACATGTCATCAGACAGTTGTCCAAACCCACACAGTGTTCAACAGCGAGAGTGAACCCTAACGTGAGGACTTCGGTTATGATGTGTCAGTGTAAGTTCATAGATTGTAACAAATGGACCAGTCTGGTGGAGGCTATGGATAGCCAGGGAGGCTGTGCATGGGTGGGGGGAGGGGGCATATGGGAAACCTCTCTACCTTCTGCTCAGTTTTGCTGTGAACAAAACTGCTCTAAAAAAAGAAAATTGAAAGGAAGGAAAAAAGGAAGGAAAGGAGGGAGGAAAGGAGGGTTACAGAGCCAGGGGAATTAAGAACCTTAGAGGTCCCAAACCTCAAACACTGAAAAAACTGTGATGGCCCACCTCCCCCTAAAAAACACATGTTTTTAAAGCCAAGTTTTCTAAGGATCTGTTTTTGTTTATGATTACTACATGGATGCTATTGTTGAAATGTAAAATATAAAATCCTTTCATTCCCCCTCATTTTCTTGGCGCCTCCTCTTTGCAGGTGCCCAGATACATACATACCCTGCCTTCTGGGGAACCAAGCACGGCCCGAGAGACCCGGGAGCAGGACCCCCTGTCCCGAGCGCGGGTGGGAGAAGAGCTGCTAGAGCTCCGGGGAGGAGTCGGATGCATTCCTCGTAGAAAAACCCTCTTTGTGCCCACGGTACCTAGCATGGCCGATGCACATAAACAGGTCTTAAAATGAATGAGTGAGTGGCTGAGTTGCCTTTTGAGTGGAAGGACCTGTGAAACTTCAAGTACATTAGGTGTGAAATAAGCCTTTCAATGGTTTTGTGGAACTAGAAGCCGTGTGTGGTAGGCTGAGTAATGGCCCCCAAAGGTGTCCACATCCCAATCCCCAGGAACCTGTGAATGTCACCTTACGTGGCAAAAGGGACCTTGCAGATGTGATGAAGTTTAAGGGTTTGGAGATGGGGAGATTATCCAGGATAACCCAGGTGGACCCAATAGAACCACGGGAGTCCTTAGAAGTGAAAGAGGAAGGCTGGGGGGTCAGAGTCAGAGAAGATATCAGGAAGGAAGTGGTGTGATGGTTAGCCATGAGCCAAGGAATGTGTGGGCAGCCCCTGGAAGCTGGAAAACACGAGGAACCTGATTCCCCCCATGAACCTCCAGAAAAAGAGGCAGCTCTGCCAATACCCCGTCTTTGTTCTGTGAGACCCGTTTCAGACTTCTGACCTCCAGAACTGCAAGAGAATAAATTTGTGCTGTTTTACACCACCAAATTTGTGGTAATTTCTGACAGCAGCAGTAGGAAACCAATACACTGTGTTTATCACTTTCCTCCCTGTATGAAAAGTGTCTTCTGAATTCAAATATTTAATCAAGAAATAAGCTTTGGGAAAACGGCCCATCTGCCTTTTGGAGTCCACGCACATTTACTTTCCTGTTTCGTGTACTTCTCTCCAAGGTCTCAGGGAAGCCCAATGTATTCACCTGTAAAATGAGATCTTCATCTTTCTGCCTCTCAGAATTATTGCAAATCTCAAAAAAAAAAATTCCTTTTTATTTTAAAAATATGTATTCTAGGGTGTTAAATTATTTAAACAGGATAATACATCTGTGAATAACCTATCTTTTACTGAATATGAGGCTAAGCAAGAGATGGGGTGGATGCTGTCTTAACAAGAGAAGGTAATGTCAGCGTGGGAGCAGAGAAGAGTAATGGCTACTAGAACATTCTGGACTTGCTTTGCTGAAAGCAGACACGGATGCTTTGGATTCACTTCCTTCAAAAGAAGAACTGGGGCCAAACCTGCTTCAGCCCCGTAAACGCCTGCCCATTTCCACCTCGTCCCTTGGGAACAAGAGGCTGGGTCGTCTAGAGTTTGTAAAAAGCCAATGAAAGGAAGGCGGGCGTCTTCAGATAGGAACTGAGTCTTCAGGGAAAAAGACTTCAAAAGATTGAGATACCAGAAGAGATGAGCACAAGGCCAGAAAATCTAAAAGGAAACAGGATAAACCCTAAACAACGTGAAATGTAGACAGTAAAATTATATGATCCTGACTGAGGAAGGAAAGGAGGATGAGGCTTCTGGAGAGAGTGGCCGTGGAGACTGAGTCTGTTCTGCAGGGAGTTCTCGGATGAGACGGGAGGCGGGCGTTAGGAAGCAGAGAAGGACGGATGTAAAGGAGCCTACCGTGAAAAGAACAGCCAGCGTGAGCTTAGCTGTGCAGAAAATGGTTACAGAGTGACCCTTCTGGTGCTCGGGCTGGTGGAGGACGATGCTGGGAGGCGAGTCAGAGTGGGGAGCCAATGGCCACGCCAAGCGCACGCGCTCAGCTGTTCTCCAGCCCTCCCTCCCTAGCGCAGAGGGCGGCCCCGTCCTGCAGACCAGATGGTGCGGCGGTAAAGGAAGAAGTGGAGCCAGGATAGTCAAGAGACAGTAAAAGAACACCTGGCAGCTTGAGGTAGTTCAAGGCTAGGCCTGTGAGATGACGTCCCAGGTGCAGGATGACCTTCGGGAGAGCCCTTTTAATCCTTCACTTTACTGACCCCTAACTAGCAGGGTCCTTGAGCCGCCCTGAGCAGGGCCAGAGGGCTGGCAAGGCCAGTGTTCCCCTCACCTTCCAAGAGCGGTTAATGTGAACAACATTACGTAGGGAGGGGCTCAGTCCATGGCGGACTTCAGAGTGGATTATTACACACTTGCTTTGTGAACTCAGAGGAAAGAAGGAGAAGGTCAGAGTCAGCGTAGGGGGGACTTGTAACCCAGGCCCTGTTAGTCTCATTACTTCGGGGTTATGGTAGACAAACTGGTAGATCAGGGTGTTTGCACGGACACAGGCTCATACAGTAGCGGGGCTGGAAGCAACTTGAATGCGATTGATTCCACTCGCTTGACAGGTAAGTACACTGGAGCCCTAAACAGTTAAGGGGACTAGCTGGCAGTATGGTGACTTGGAGCCCCTCCCAGACCTCCAGCCTTTCCCCTGGAGTCCCACCCAAACACACAGTATTTCAACAAGAATCTAACAAATGCCACAGTTATGGGCTGGATTACAGATTGTATACCCAGGTGGCAGCCAGAATCCAGAGACTTAATTTATTAGCTGACTGTCAGCCTGAACAAAGCCCTGTATGTAGCCCTGTCCTCTCAGTACTTTTAGAAATGATTCACACATAGAAATAGGACACCCAGTTCAAAATGACACAAAAACGAGAGGGAGACCGAGAACATGGGTGAAAGAATTTGAATTTTCTCAGTACCTTGGAACAAACTCAGAACCTACAGTATGTAATTTAAAGAGGGATAAATAATGGAGGACTTAAAATTTTTCACAAAAGCTGAATGGGGAAGACCTAGCTCCACAGAAGCTTTGTGGAAAAGGCGTAGGGATTTCACTGTGAGCCTAAGCAGAATGTGAATAGAGTAATGGGACTGTGGGGAAGGCAGGAAAGCTGATATGACCTTATGCCGTGTGGTGGGCAGAGTAATGCCCCCCAAAGACGTCCATGTCCTAACTCCTGAAAGCTATAACTGTGTCACCTCACACAGCAAAAGGGATTTTGCAGATGTGACTAGATGAAGGATTTTGAGATGCGGGGATTATCCTGGATAATCCAGGTGGACCCAACATACTCAAAGGATCCTTACAAGTGAAAGAAGGAGGGGAAAGGGTCAGAGTAAGAGGAGGAGATGTGACAATGGTAGCAGAGCGGGGAGCGATGCAGGACCAGAAGCCAAGTGGTGCAGGCAGCCTCTGGAAGCTGGAAAAGGCAACGAAATGGATTCTCCCCTAGAGCTTCCAGAATAAACAGCCTTAGTGATTCATCTTGGACTTCTGATTCCCAGAACTACAGGAGAATAAGTTCATGTTGTTTTAAGCTACTAAACCCGTGCTAATTATTACAGCAGCAACAGAGAACTAATACAGACTGCATTCATAGCAGTTACAGTGTCCAGCCAAGCAAAGGTGGTGCAGTGCACTCATGAGATCGCATCTGAAATGTTAGGTTCCATTCTGGTTTGGGTTTTAGGCAGCATGTTGACAAATTCAAGTACAGTTGACCCATGAACAATGCAAGGATTGGGGGGGCAACCCTCCTCGCAGTTGAAAATCTGCATATGATTTAATCGGCCCTCTGTGTCTGCAGTTACACATCTGCGGATTCAACCAACTGCACATCATGTCACACTGTGGTACCTATTTAGTGAAAGAAGTCCACATGTAATTGGACCCGTGTAGTTCAAACCCGTGTTGTTTAAGGGTCAGCTGTACATACTAGATGTTGAAGAACTTCGAAGTCATAACAAATGAAAGGGAGCTGAAACGATTGGGTATTTTCAGCCTGAATAATATTTAGACATAACAGTTGTCTTCAAATGTTTGAAGGGTTAACACGTCAAAGATTAAGATCACTGAAACCCCAGAGTGCGGAATTAAGAACAAATAAGTTGAAGTTACAGGAAATTCAGGTCATTCTAACAAAGACATTTACAACAATCACAGCTTCAAACAAAGCAAATACTGTGCCTTGTTAAAGAGTAAGCTTCCCACCTCTGGAAGCATTCAATCAGAGGCTGAATGATCACTACTCAGTGACATTAGAAAGGATTCCTCCATGACTCCAAGGGTCAAGGTTGGTCAAGAAGACTGCTGTGAGCAGTTTTAAGATCTGAAGACTTGATGGCATGTTTTTCACTGGAGTCCGGATTCTTTTTCATGCTAAAATTTGTAATTAAATCTCACAGGAGAATAAAAAGCAGTAGCATTGTGTAACTCTCAATACTGTTTAAATCTCATTGAGAGCTGTCATCTTGATGAGTAAGATATTAAGGTCAGTATGTCACAGTTGGTGGACTTCAAAGATGACCAGGGCACGGTAGTGGGGTCCCCAGGTTGACCAGGAGGAACCTGCAGTTCCCTCACTCCAACCCTCAGGCTGGGCTGGTCTGGGGGCTCGGTTCTGCCCTCAGAGCGACCACACTGCAGCTTGGTTCTCAACACCTCAAACCGAGCAGTATCTCCTGTGAGACAGGAGGCGAAGTAGATGAAATGAGATGCTTGGAGCAGTGGGCTGCTCTCCTGCAGGGAGCCAGGCTCCTGTAGTGATGGGGTTGCTAGGAGACGACAGAGTAAAGCAGCAGCCCCTTCTGCTGATCAGCGTCCAGGTCATGTCTTAACACCTGGCCCGAGTTAATCAGCATGGAAGGTAGACGATCCAGCTAGGGACCCACTCATACTTTCTTGCCCCTCCAACTCTGTTTTCTGTGGAAGCCTTGAATAATGCTCCAGCTGTTGATTTGCAAGAAAAAGCAAAGTGCCAAATAAAGCAGCTCTCCTGAAGTCGTGCCCTCCTATGCTCCGTCCCGAGGCCTCTGGCGGCCCTCGAGCCCTGGGCTCAGGCATTGGCTCTCCTGCAGGCACGGGGCACCGCCTGCCAGCTCCAGCCCGTGGAAGGAAGGAGAAATGCGTGTCGGTTGATTAAAATGTTCTCAACCAGCGTGTCTGGACAAGTGTCCATGTACCTCACAGCCAGAGATGATTGTGGCCATAGCTACGTTTAGACATAATATTGACCTGCTTGATAACATTCTTCCTGAGCTGCTGCCTCCCCGTCATCCTCTTTTGTCCTCCCATTCAGTGGCTTGTGTGTGTTTTAATAGATTTTTTTTTTAAGACAAGAGAAAAAGAAACCACGCCCGAAGACTGGGTGACTGCATTTTCAGAAGTGGACTAGTTTCCTTTCCTGCACATCTGTCTTTCAGCAGCCCAGGCCTGAGGCTCTCTCACTTTGTTTGCCTCTCTCACTTTGTGATGGCGGCACCGAGGGCTGGTGGAGGGCAGTGCGTCCTCCATCAGCCTCCCCCAAACCATCACCCATCCCGCAAGTTTAGGTAAAAACAGCATGCGTGCCCTCCAGGTGCCCATCCACCCGTTTTCCAGCCCCACCTCCACCATGGCCCTGCCCCTCCCCCTCCTGTGAGACGTTCTGTAGCTGCCACTGAAGGTGACAAGGAGCATAGGCTCCTGGTGAATGGTGCACAGCTATGCCTCCCCCGCCTTGACCCATATAGGCGTTCCATCCAGCGGCCATAAAGTGGATTCTCATTGACACAAACTGTAAACACCCAAAGGCATTTTTCTACAAAAGAGAAAAGTCTTGGTGAATCCTTTCACATCCTAGTTTTCTCATCCGCAAAATGGGAATAAAAACATGGTTCCCAAGTCACTGGGCAATTATGGGGATTTCATGAAAGCACTTAGAACGGTCCCACCTGCCCCTTAATACCCTTAGCTCCTATTATAATCACTGAATGAATGAATGAATGAATGCAAACTGAGTCTGTACCAAAGTGTTATATAAGTGAAAAATTTACACCCAGATTTGATTATTGAAGTAACAGGGGTGAAAAATTCACCTCTCATATGTGGACATTTTTGGCACCTTAAGTTTGCATTTTACACTGTGGAATACCTTTTTTGTTTGTTTTTTCAGGACTACACTTTGTTATATGAAGAGGCAAAATATTTTCAGCTTCAGCCCATGTTGTTGGAGATGGAAAGATGGAAACAGGACAGAGAAACCGGTCGCTTTTCTAGGCCCTGTGAGTGCCTCGTGGTACGTGTTGCCCCAGACCTCGGAGAAAGGATCACGCTCAGTGGTGACAAATCCTTGATAGAAGAAGTGTTTCCAGAGATCGGCGACGTGATGTGTAACTCCGTCAATGCAGGCTGGAATCACGACTCGACACACGTCATCAGATTTCCACTGAATGGCTACTGTCACCTCAACTCAGTCCAGGTATAGTGTCATCACACACTGTGTGGCATTGAATGTTGCTCTTAATGCTGTTATCTTGCCTTCATGTGGTACCTTTCCTCCAGAGAGCTGGAGAACCCTCACATGGTTGGGGGGCGTAAACTGTTCACCCCTCTCTCTACAGCAGTCATTCAGTCATTCCACAAACATTTATTGAACATCTACTGTGTGCCGGGTGCTGGTATGAACACTGGTGATACAGAAGGGAAGAAAACAGACAACAGCCCTCTTTTCATGGAAAAGAGGGAATTATATTATGGGAATGGGGGTGGGAGGGTGCAAACAATAACCAACCTAAATGATGGGCAGGTAGTGAGAAGAGGATGCCTAGGGCAGGGTATCCTGGCAGGGGGAGCAGCAGTTCTGAAGCCCCCAGGGTAGGAGCACGTGCTTGACATAATGAGGAGTATCAGGAAAGCCAGCGTGGCTTTAAGCGAGTAAAGGTGGGGTGGGTAGTGCAGAGCCCCCCCCAGGGACAGATGGTGGAGTGCCCCACAGAGGGTGGGAAGAGCTCTGGGATTCTTTGTTTTGGTTTCTTTGGGGTTTGGTTCCCTTGCTTGTATGAGTCAAATGGAAAGCCATTTGAGGATTTTGAGCAAGAGACTGACACGTTGTAACTCGTATTTGAAAGTGAATATTCCAGCAACAGGTGGAAACCAGGGGGAGCAAGGGGACCAGTTAGAAAGCTGGTCCAAGCAATAACTGAGAAGTTTCTGACTCTGAATATCTTTTTTTTTTTTTGGCTGCACTACGCGGCATGCGGGATTTTAGTTCCCCGACCAGGGATTGAACCCGTGCCCCCTGCAGTGGAAGCACGGAGTCTTAGCCACTGGACTGGCAGGGAAGTTCCAAAGTAATTTTGTTTGTTTGTTTTGGAGGCACCACACAGCTTGGGGGACCTTAGTTCCCTGTCCAGGGATTGAACCCCGGGCCCTCGGCAGTAAGAACGCAGAGTCCTAACCACTGGACTGCCCTGAATATCTTGAATGTAGAGCTGACAAGGTTTTTCTGACAATGGCTCTGGGTTGTGGGACAGAAGCAAAGATGACTAAGATTTTTGATGGAGGAACTGGGTGAATGGAATTAGTATTTTCTGAGATAGAGAAGTTTATGGGAGAAGAAGACTTAAGGGCAGAATTCAGAAGTTTGGTTGACAAGGTGTGAGGGGCCACGTGCCTTAGATGATGGTGATTGTGGTCACCGTCGTAACTGACGCGTGCCAGCCCTGGGCCAAGCGTTGTCCGTGCTTGTCTTCTTACACCAACCCTAACAGGTAAGCACTGTAAATTCCCTGTCTTGCTGATGAGAAAAAGGAAGCGCACCTGGGTCTTGACTCCAGGTCTGTGTGATTCAAAACGATTTGAAGTCAATGGAGTCAGGGTTTGGGGGCTTTTCTCTGTCTTTTTAGTTGGAACGGGTCCATGGCTTTATTCAGTATTGAGCCAACAAAACCTCTCCCCAAACTCCAAGACTAGAAGCACCCACTCTACCATTCTGCCTCTTGAGGATGGTTTCACAGCTATTTATCATTTTAAAGTTTTGTGATCAGGTGTCTGAGAGCAGAGTAGCAGGAAGCTGGCAGACACTGAGCCCTGGGCATGCCAGAGGAAGGCACACACCCCAGCAGGCAGCGGGTGGCGCCTGGGCTGTGCAGGCCTGGAGTCGCACCCTGGACCGCCCTGTGCAGTTCCTGAGCGGGGCCTCAGCGATTTAGAAAAGCCTCTAGAGCCCTGAAAGCCTTTGCCCTCCTCCCCGTGCCCTGCCCCGCCCCCCTCCCCCAGCTCTCTCTAGACAGCATTTCATTGCTTCTCTAGGGCCCCATCCCTAGGGCCACTGAATAACTATCAGAAATTCACAAGCCTGACACGTTTCCCAGTCATTCGAGTCTGATCAGATGTGGATTTCCACCTGGATTAACTTCGTCATGTGACATGGCCATGCGAGCTCCTGCCCCATCTAGAGGGCAGGCACCGTCCTCTAGGCGTTCAGAGGCTTTGGGATAAGGCACAGGAGCCCTGAGAGCTACCCAAGTGATTTTAATATTCCCAAATGATCACTAACTTTAAGGAACTTTGCTATTAACGAGTTGTGGCTTAAAAAGGAACAGTCAAGAAGCATACATAAGCTATCTGCATTACACTGGGATAAGCTTTACCATCTTCAAGGTAACATTGGATCATATTGAATAATTATCATATGCATATTAGACCCTCTGGGGAGGAAGCTTAGGGACTTCCTTATATTAGCAATTTAGCGACCTAACAACACTGAAAGACAAACGGTATGAGTTAAGTTCTTTATTCTTCAGCTTCCTCTACCTTTGTAATTTCTCTCCTGATCAAGGCAAAAAAATCCTTTCCAAGGCAGTGGTTTGGCCAAGCAGGCTGGGGTGCTCCTTGCTGACAAGCTACATTCCTGCCTCTACTGGGGAAATCTCCTGAGAGTGAGCTGTTCACCTTTTTACTCACCTGCCACCAAAGCACATCTTAATGTGCTTGATTCTGAACTTAGAGATTGTTTTCTTCATAGCGTCCTTCTGCTGCCTGGTGTGCATATGCATTGTGAATTTATGTATAGAAGTAGACAACTGCAGGGAAGAGTGTTCATTTTGTTCCCATAAGGGCTTTTTTTTTTTAATTTGCCACCATTTGAGGTTTTAATTTTTAGAATGCATACTCTTGCTTTCCCATCTCATCTAGTTAGCTCTTTTGCAAAATAGCAGATTATATTACATGCAAAAGTAGCCAACCAAAAAATAATAATTCAAAAAAAGACATAGTAAGGATTCACTGTAATTACATTTTGAGAGTTATTTGGTAACATTTCACTTTGTTCCAAAAATTTTAAAAATTTGAGCCAGGCATTTTTTCTAAAGTTATGATTGAGTCATCTTGCCTTTAGAGTGGTGTAGATATAATTTAATTACATCCAGAATCCTAGCAGGGAACATTTGCAAATCTAATATTTGTTGGATTCCTAAATAAACAGAATGCTGTAGATCAGTTTCCTGTATTTCTGCGTATCTAAGAGTTGCAGGAAATGTTTCCTGCATTCAAGTGTGTCAGACAAGTAGTGACAAACCCAGGGATCTTTCTGGCATTAGGTATTTGATTTCAAAATCAGAGATTATATGGGTTATGTTTGTATGAGAAGTTTAGAACATCTTTATTTTTGGATATATTTTCTAATACAGATCATATACAACCATTGCATTTATTCTTGCCTCCCTGGATACACTCAAGGCAATAGAACTATTTCAAAAGCCACAAACTTGAAAAGCTGTAGATAAACCTCCACTGTCTTTAATAGTCCATTTCTTCTGCTGTTGAAATTGCGTCAGTCTTTAAAGCTGAAATATATTAACTCAGTTTCAGGAAATTTGAACAATGGCCCAGTCAAGAGTGAATGAGTTGAGGCTGAATCACCGATGGAGTAAATTCAGATAATATCACTGTCTCTCCATAGTCTTTATCATCTCATCGAATATATGTTAGTGGTAAATGAGCTTTGAAATGTGAACCCTCTCTTTCTGCAGAGAAGGTGGAGTTGCACATTGCAAAAAACATGGGATTTGAGGCCAAAGAGACCTAAGTTGGAAACCCAATTCCATCACTTACTAGGAGTGAGCCTCAGTTTTCTCATCTGTCAAATGGACTAACTCCACCCATTATGCAAGGTGGTTGTAATGAGTAAATGAACTTGGCATGTGTAAAGCTAGCGTGTGAAGGAACATTTTAGGTATTAAAAACGTTTGCTCGCTCCCTTCTGCCCTGTAATCCAGAGTTTTGTTTGAAAGCAGAGAAACAGAGATTTAAGGGTTGGATAAGATGAACCAGAGCTGCACATGATCTCAAACTTGGGGACAGTCTTTGGGCTGTTTATGTGGCCAAAGGACCTAGCTCACCCCTAACTGCCTGCTTGTATCGGTCCCTCACAGGTCCTTGAGAGGTTGCAGCAAAGAGGATTTGAAATCGTGGGCTCCTGTGGGGGAGGAGTGGACTCATCTCAGTTCAGCGAATACGTCCTGCGGCGGGAACTGAGGCGGACGCCCCGTGGACCCTCTGTCATCCGGATAAAGCAAGAGCCTCTGGACTAAGTGGACATATTTCTTATGCAAAAAGGAGAAAACATACACAACAAATAATGCAAACAAGAAAGGGACATTTATGTGCAGTTGGGACAGCAAACCAAGTCCTGGACCTAAAATTGAATAAAAGACACATTTATATCCAATAGAGACCACACCTGTATTCATATGGGAACAATTGGAATAGTGATATCCTCAAGGTGTAAAAAATATATAAATATATATATATATGTCAAAAGGTAGGAAATGCAAAAAAAGAAAAAAAGGTGGTAGCTACAGTTGGTGCTGTGATGGCCGTGAAGTGTCCTGGGCCTCCCAAGGCCTCTGACCAATAAACAAGCCACGAGCAGTGAGGACGCGTCTCCTTACAGTTTCCATTGCCAACAGCCATCCATTCTTTCTTTTTCCTTTGTCCTTCTTTTTCCTTTTTTAAAAAAACAAGAACACTTAGAATCGCATTTCTTTGCATATGGAAGTTTCATGTCTCTCTTTAGACGGGGGACTGGGCAGGACTTCAAAAACAGCTCTCACGAGCACACTGCATTCGAAAGACGTTAGACATGAAATTTTAAATGTAGTTTGTACAGAAGTCACACTTTTTTGTCCGCCTCACAGATGTGAACATGACTTTGTTTTTAAACCGATCAGTTTTGCAAAGGGGCCAGAATTATTACTTGTTAGAGTTGCTCCAGTTTGAGTCTGCTGCTTTCCTACAGTTTTTCAAATTTTATAATGTATTAAATACAATAAACTCTGTTTAAAAAATAAGGTCTGTGTGAAACACACGTGTTGGGGCGAGGCGGTATTAAAACGAAATTTTTCTATTTTAAAATTTTCTGTGTCGAACATTAAAAAGAGGCCTAAAAGCTGAGGCCATTGTTGAGACCCAAACCCACTAAAGGATAAGGATGTCGACCCTCCTTCTGAACAGTTCTGTTACTGCTCAGTGTTAGGTCGGGTGCTTTGTTATTCTGCATTGGTTAGCAAGATAAACCTTCCTTCCTGTGAGTTTACAAATTTCAGTTCTCTCTTGCTGCAGAGCGAACCACACCCAAACTTAGCAGCTTACAACATTTTCTTCTCTCTCTTGATTCTGTGATCCTCTTGTGTGGATTGGCCTGCGTGTGATGTCATCTGGGGCGTGGCCGGGGCGCCAGTCCCCACTGGCCATGGGCCTCTTCATGTGGTTTGGGCATCTCCCAGCATGGGAGCTAGGTTCCAAGAGGAAGGAAGGAAGACACGGTCCCCTGGAAGGCCAGGCCTGGAGCTACTCAATGCACTTCTGCAGGAATCTGTTAGTTCAGCAGATACAGAGCCAGCCCAGATTCAAGGAGGGGCAGGGGATAAAAACACACCTCCTGTAGGGGAGAGTGCCAAAGAAGTTGTAGCCAAATTGAATCTACCATAACACCTGTTCAAAAAAATCCAAAAAGTAAGGCATTAATGGCTTTGGAAGAAGTAGGGGAAAATCTCAGGGCCAGAATGATGACTTTCTTATTAGCCAAAGAGGCGAGAAACCGGAGATGTCAGTACCAGTTTGGAATCAGGCCCTCAGCTTTTCCAGGGTATTAGTGATTCTGAAGACTCCTCTGTCAGTGCTGCCACCACCTTTCTTCCTTACTTCCTCTTCCTCATTCCAGACACTCAAAATAAACCTGGCATGACGATAAGATTGACAGGTAAACTATAATGTGTTTCTGAGGCAGAGATGTTCCTGTGGTGATGTACTATTTCCATCCTGAACTTTCTTTTTTTAAATTAAAAAGTCTATGCCTGAGGACACTAGTAATAAAAACATTTGGGGCTTCTGAAACTACAGGTAAGCTGTTAATGGCTCCAATCACCCCCCTGAAACACAGAGGCAGCCCAAACACTGAATTACTCTAATGACTGCCAGCCAGGCTTTCACGTGGTTGTATAATTTCCCCTTATTGGCGACTAATACACACCACTGTATCAGATGGAGACAGCCAGGGCTGCTCCCACCGGCTGCCTGGTCATCCGCGTCTGCTGAAAGGAAAACAAAATTGCTCTATGATTTTACTGGTAATCCATTCTCAGTGGGTAAAATTTCCTAAAAGCAATAAAGCAAGGGCCCCACTTTGGGACTTTCTGTTGGTTATTGTCATCAGTGAACATTTACCCAGCCCTCTCTCTGGGCAGTTAGTATTGTCCCAATCAAACACTCCACAGAGTTATGTGTACTTTGTTCTCTTCTGAGCTCTTATGCCCATTTATACAACTACAACCCAGTTGTGCATTCTTTCTACAGAAACTCCAATCCATTTCAACAGAGCAAACACGTCAGATGTTATGTTGATTTTTTTTTTTTTTTTTTTTGCTGTACACGGGCCTCTCACTGTTGTGGCCTCTCCCGTTGCGGAGCACAGGCTCCGGACGCGCAGGCTCAGCGGCCATGGCTCACGGGCCCAGCCGCTCCGCGGCACGTGGTCTCTTCCCGGACCCGGGGCACGAACCCGTGTCCCCTGCATCGGCAGGCGGACTCTCAACCACTGCGCCACCAGGGAAGCCCTATGTTCATGTTTTTAGGTCTTACAACGAATAGATTCCCAGACACCAAAGTACTTCAGGAAAGAGCTGGTCAATCAAAATATAATTGAGTTACAATCTTATTTTTTCCCCTACGTTTAATTATCCAGTATATAGGGTTATCCATACTTCACCAGTTGTCCAAATAAGGATATTTATAGCTGTGCTTATTTTCCCCACAGAGGATGGGATCAAGGCTCAGCGCTGCATTGATTATTAATGTCTTTAGACCCTAATTTAGAAAGATTTCCCCTTTTTTTTTTCTTTTTCTTTCTTTCCTTCTTTTCCTGTGTTCCATGACATTGGTCTATTTGAAAAGTAAGAGTCAGTTGTTCTGGAGTTTGTTGCACAATCTAGATTTATCTTCTTGGTAGAGTCAAGTTAATTTTTTTTGCAAGAATACTGCATAGGGATGTTATTTCCTCATTACATCACATCACAAGGGTCTGTTTGGCCCATAATAGTGATGATAATTTTATTTGTATTTTTTGTTTTTATTTTTTGTTATTGTAGATCTTATTGCATGTCAGTTGTGGTTTTTCTTTGGTGGCGGTAATTCTGACCACTCAATTGAGGTGACAGTCACCAAATTTCTCCAATGTAAAAGCAGTTCGTCCCTTTGTAATTAATAACTAATCTATGGGATGAAATTGTGAGATTGTAAATACCCTGTACCTCAACACACTTTCACCTGATGGTTTTAACATTCATTGGTAATCTTTTCCTGAATCAGTCATTACCTTGGTGGTTATAAAAGTGTACTCTTAAAAAAGCTACTGTTGCCTGAACCTTTGGTATTTGAAATAACCATTTTTTTTGAGCGAAATACATTTCTTTAGTCTAAGTCACACAAACTATAATCTTTGACCTGCTCTTTACTAAGAAGTATTTTTAGAAAAAGTAGAATGAAGCAAAGCCAGTTCTTAACTGGTTTCTAAATATTAGGTGAGCTTTCACATAGTAATAATAATCGCCATGCACTTGATGTTTGCTCTGCCCAAGGCACTCTGCTAAGTACGTCACCTGCACATAACTCACTGAATCCTTATGACCACACTAGAGGTTGTAGTATCCCCGTTTCTCAGTTAAAGAAACTATTAAGCCATCAAGTAAATGATATGATAAAGGCTAATGTTCAGTTAAGCTCTCTAAGGAGGGCCAAAAACAGAATATTTGAGAAAGAGTAAGTCTTCATGTTGCAGTACGATGATGAGGGAAGTAGATTATTAGTTAACAGCATTTTCTCCTTAGAATGGAGATGTATTCCTATATCTAAATATTTTGATCATCCCTCACAATATATTGGGCTCTTGGTTTTGGTGATACTCTGAGGATTGCGACATGGTTTCTGCCATGGGGTAATGGGGGAGGGGGGTGTTCCCACATATCAAGCAGCAGAATTAGGGCCTGTACCCAGCTAACCACAGTACAAGGCACTATGGATGGGTGTCACATTTACAAACCAACGATTATAGAAATGCCAGATGATAAGGTTCACATCTGGCTGGGGAAATTAGAAAAGCATCACAGGGGAGGTGGCACCTGAAAGATGGGTAGGCTTTCACGAGGAAGGGGTATAGAGGGAGGGTGGAGGCTCCAAGCTGGGGAAGCAGGAAGCAGGTTCAGAGAATGCTGTGGATGCAGCTGGCTTAACTGGGATGTGAAACATGGCAGAAAATGACAGTGGACTGGGGGTTATCTTGAGTGCCAGGCTTGGGGGTGGACTTGATTCAGCAGCTTTTGGAGGATCATAGGAGGTAGGTACTGTGGATATTCACCTACGGGGTCTGCGGACTGGAGTGGCTGGAACAGTGTCGGTGTGAGGGGCAGTTAAGTGGCTGTTTCTCCAGTTTATCCATTTATGACTACTAACCAGGTTAAGAGCTGAGAATACAAAGATGTATGAGAAAATAAGACATCACCTTGGGTGTCAGGGTGACAAACTCAGATGCCTACAAGGGCCAGGTGAGTCGCAGAAATTAGGAAGCAGACAAGCAGGAACACGTGCTCCCCATTCAGAGGGGCAGCCCCTCCTCCACTCCAGCAGGTACTCCAGCAGGAGAACAAGGAGCCTGTATCCTTCAACTTTTCATTTTTCTAGAAAACCTGGAAATCCAGATTTTTGTGTGAAATCTCTAGCTGTGAATGTTAGAATAAACTCATTTTTTTCCCCAAGTGTACAGACCAAGCAAGACATCTGCAGAGTTTGTAGCTCTGAAAGTTATGAAAATAATAAAAACAGTTTTAGACATTCTAGAAAAATTCCATTTGGGTAGACTCATAAGCAATGGCACCAGAACTAAATTGTGTGAGAACATGACTTTTATGAAATATGGAAATTTAAGGCAAGCTTTCAGTCATATATCATTTGATCATAAAGATTTAAATCCTGGTGTATAAATAACAATAGCGATTATAAGCTACCTTCATTCCATGCTTTCTACATGCCAGGCACTGTGCTCAGGGTTTTACAGATGTTCTTCAGTCCTCATACAAACTCAAGGGAGTCGGCATTATTATCCCAATTTTACAGAGGAGAACATTGATATGTTAAAAAAAAAATGTGCCAAACTCCACAAGACACTTGGAACAACACGTTCACACACACGTTTGATGAATACCTTGGACTCAACTCTTTCTGGTTTTCTAATTCATGCAAAAAACGATTTTTCTCTGTCATTGGCAACTTCAGTAAGTTCGTCATAAAGGCACTAGACAAAAGTGTCGCTGCAGTAACTTACTGGCTCTAGGGTAGGAGTTACTAAGCCCTGAGGAGAAGTGTTTTCTCTGACTTTGTAACCATCAAGCAACTCTTCTCAATAAAAGTTTATATTGGTTATGTCCCAGCTCCCCCAACTTGCCCGCTCTTAAGACACACAAAAGGCACTTGTTAAAGTTACAGTTTCCAGTCCCTCTCCCCAGCCCCCCCGACATCTCCCCACCAATGTCTTGAATCTCAGTCTCCAAGTGAAGAGCCCGGGAAGCTGTGTTTTAAAAATGCCCATCACAGGTGAAATTTCGATCAGGCAAGGTTGGAAATTACTGGGTGATATCACTGTGTCCCTCAACCTAGACTAAGAATAGTAGATGAGAACCTTCTGCGGGTGCTTTTGTGACTTGCCTTTTTATGACTTCGTTGATGTTGGTTAAACAATAGTTGGCCCCTTCCATTGATTTGAAGGCCAGATTGAATACTTCCAATGGAGTTAGTGAGGGTGGAGAAGTACTTAACTGAAATTTAACCTGAGGGCCCTCACCCTTTCCTAATTAGGGAGAGAACTACCTGATCCTGCGGAAACAGTCTATCAGCTACAGAATCCTTTCACCTCCTCTTAACAAGCTACCAGAGGTTTGAATGAACAGAAACCTTACAGGAGAGAATTACCGCAGCATCTGCCACGTGTAAAAACAGCTGACTACAGGTGTGCAGGAATCCGACGTTTCCCGTATATTTTAATTTGTGTGAGTTTCTTTGAAATTTAAATGATGATTTTTCAACCTTCAGAGTTTGAAGAGGTATGTGAATCTATAACCCTAACCAGTTTAACACAAAAGTCCTTTGCATATGCTTTAAAAATGCTAGATTCAGAGAGCTCAGTCTGACTGTACTTCCCATGACTCCAAGTTCATTCTCTCTTTCCCCACCCCCTCAGCTTCCTCTTTCTCCCTCACTCTCAGGGTGAAACCCCAGTGTTTCATCACTCCTCACAATCTATCAGATCGTGCTTGTCAGAGTTCAGAACAGACAGTACAGGTATGAAATTATACTGTTGACTAACAGGACTACAAAAGCCAGAGCAACGCTTGCTGTGCATTCCACTCAAGCTCTGGAACTTGACTCAGAAAGCCTGTTCTGGAAGCTGAAAACCAAATCTTTGTCACAGAAGCCTCACCTTAGTTGGAAAAGAAGCAAGATCAGTAGGGACAGGTGATTAAATCAACTGAGGAGGCCCAAAAGGGTCATTTAAAGATCGGCAGCTTGAGACATCTATTTGATGCCACTGTTTTCTTGGCCACACCAAGTGGCTTGCGGAATCTTGGTTCCCTGACCAGTGACTGAACCCCCTGCCCTTGGCAGTGAAAGCGCAGAGTCCTAACCACGGGACCGCCAGGGAATTCCCTCCACTGGTTTTCCTATTAGTCAGCAATAACGGGCAACTGGATTGGCAAGAGAAAATGATGGGAGATGGATTGCTGGTGGGCCTTAACGTTTCAGTTTTGCATCCGTTATTGCTCTGTATTTGAAATGGAATTGTGTTATTTAAAATACTGTTGTCCTATAGTCTTATTTTCACATATGTGGTCTCTTAATATATATAAATACCAGAAGATTCAGAGTTCTGTTAAGTAGGTTGCGTATTCATGAAAATAATTCAGTTATAGCTCTTACTTTAAGCAGAGTAGATGTATTTCTACAACAGAACATTGACCTATATAATCTTTTCCCTACTGGCATCATAATTGCCAAATCAGAGTTATTTCTCATAGCTCCAGAGTCAGGGGAACTACATACACATCCCCACATCCTTCCTTCCTGTAGCTTTTTGCCTCTGTCCAGTCTGCATTAACCATCCTTCATCCCCCTGCCCACCCCTTAGATATTTTCTTCCAAGCAGAGATAGTCAAGTGATGGATCAAAATATGTCCATACAATCACTAAAAGCTTTTGTGTTAATATTTAAAATATGCAAAGGAAATGACTTACCTAAACCCAAAACACTGACAAAGCAGGTGGTATTTCATGGGGTCCATGGGAAAGCCCTATGGCAATGTGAAGCCAGGTCACTCGTTTCTCAAATTCTCACCCCAAGGTGTGAACATCTTCTTCTGTGTGTCACTGCTCTTCTTGGGCTCCTGTCTCTCCCTGGGTGATCTCATCCATTGATGGCTTCCCCATCACCTATGCTTCAGGCCCAACTTATTCCAGAGCTTCAGGCAGGGTAGGCAGCTGCAAGACACAGCGACAAGTAAGCTATGGTCCTGCCATTCGACTTTAGTTAGGCAAGTGAGTAAGATGTAATCAGATCACTCCAATATATTCTGTCATAGCAATGACAGATGTAGGGTCTGTACAATGTTTCCCTTTGACTATCCAGAACTGAACTTATTTTAGCCCCAGCCCTGTCCTTTCTCCTTTTAAATTTCTTATCTCAGTTCAAGATGCTCTCTTCCATCCAAACCAGGCATCCATTTCCTGCCCTCTCCATTCTAGCTGATCACCAAGTTCTACAGAAAGTATCTCCTAAACATTTCTCAAATCAGTCTCTTCCTCTCCATCCCTACTACCACTTCTCAATATCATATTATCAACTCCTCTTCCATGGACTATTTCCATAAGATCTTAACTGGTTTTTCTGCCAGGAATTGGGTGTGTCATCCCCCAAATGCTTCTTCCACTTTGCAGCCTCTCACTCCCCTGTTAAAAGCCTAGCAATGTTTCCTCATTGCTTTCAGAATCATCTTGTTTCCTTGGTATGGCATCCAAGGCTCTCCTCGACCTAACTCTCAGCCTCATCTCCTGCATAAGTACAGGAGCTTTTAGCTCCCCCATGTGTCTTATTGTTTTAAGTCTTCCTGCTTTGAAATATATTTATCATCTTATTTGCTTAATCACCTTCCCCTCATCCTTGAAGATTCCCTTTACCTATTGCCACATTCCCATGGGCCCTTCAGCTGAGCGACCCTTCTTTATGGTCCTAAAGCATCCTATTTGTACTTTTATTATGGCACTGATCACATAATACTGAAATATTTATTTACATGTCTACATCGAATGGCCAAACTTAAGATCGTCAATGGGAGAAATCTGACTTATTTCTGTCACACCTAGTGGGTGCTAAAGAAATTATTTGTTGTGACAGATGAAATAAACAAATGAAGTCTATTATTCCTAGAAAAGGCAGAGTCTGTGTTTTCATGTTATGAACCCCATCACTTGGAGAGACTGTTTATCCGCATAAGCACTAGATTAAATGTAAATTATTTTTAAAGGAACAGGCATACAATAGGGAATCCATTACTAGTAATATTAAATCCCTCAAGCACTGTAGGTTTTTAAATGTGTACTTTGGATTTTGCCCAGTTAAAAGTTATGGTGGACTTCCACATTTGACCAGTATGGAATAACAGATTTACTCTACCACATGAAACAACTAAAAAACTGGACCAAATATATGAAACAGTGGTTTTCAAGACACTGGATATCAGGCAACAGAGGACAGTGATGTCTGAGAGGTGGATAACACACAGGGTAATCAGACTTCCCTGGTGGTGCAGTGGTTAAGAATCTGCCTGCCAGTGCGGAGGATGCAGGTTCAAGCCCTGGTCTGGGAAGGTCCCACATGCTGCAGAGCAACTAAGCCCGTGGGCCACACTACTGAGCCAGCACTCTAGAGCCTGTGAGCCACAACTAGCCTGCGTGCCACAACTACTGAAGCCCGCGTGCCTAGACCCCGTGCTCTACAACAAGAGAAGCCACCACAATGAGAAGCCGGCTTACCACAATGAAGAGTAGCCCCTGCTTGCTGCAACTAGAGAAAGCCCCCATGCAGCAACAAAGACCCAATGCAGCCAAAAATGTAAATAAATTTAAAAACAAACAAACAAAAAACAAACCAAAAAAACCAGGGTGATCCCTACATTTGCCCAGGCATGGTACAGGGAAAAGTAACTCAGGCAGAAGCCAGTGGTCTCCTTGAGTTGGAGAGACAGAGCTGGCAGTCCAGGGAAGCCAAGACATCTAGAGTTTATAGAACAGAGTAACGGGGAGGTGAGACCTGCACACAGAGAGAGAAGGCCAAAGAACTGAAGAGGGTCTTCCTGGAGTCTTCAGCTGAGTACTGATCAGTGCATGTGCCTGAGGAAACTGCCCAAGGTTAGGCAAAGAACTAAGTAGAAGGATTAGAAAAACTATTGCTCACACAGGGCCAGCGATAGTTCCTATTTCCACCAGACTGGAAAACCTCATAACTAACGGGGCATTGTCTAGAATACTCAGAATGCCTTAGTGGTAGGAAAAAAATAGCCATAAACTAAACATAGCTCTGATCTCACCTAACAAAGCTTAAAAGCAAATCCCAAAGGGATCAAACTATTTCCAAGTAACTCAACCTCATGCTAAAACGAAGTTCAAGAATATTTATAGGAATACAAATATATCCAGCAGCCAACAAGGTAAAATTCACAACATCTGGCATCTAATAAAAAATTACCAGGCATGCAAAAGAGCAGGAAAATTCAACCCATAGTAAGAAGAAATATCAATCTATATAAATCAACCTAGAAATGACAAAGATGATAGAATCAGTGGACAAAGACATTAAAACAGCTATTACACTATATTCCATACGTCCAAGGAGCTAAAGTGAAGAATGACGTGTTAACTGGTGACACGGGAAATATAAAAAAGAACAGAGTCAAATTTCTAGAAATAAAAATTCCAGTGCCTGGAAAATACACCTGATAGAATTAATATCAGATTATACATTAGAGAAGAAAAAATTAGTGAACTTGAAGATATAGTAATAGAAACTATGTAAAATGAAACAGATTTCCAAAGCAAAATGAACAGATCATTGCTGAGCTGTGGGGCAACTTCAGTCAGCCTAATATACATGTAATTGGAGTCTCTCTCAAGGAGTTTGGGGAAAGAAACTGAAAAGTATTTGAAGAAACAATGGCTGAATATTTTCCAAATTTGAAGATGACTATCAACCCACAGATCCAAGGAGCTCAATGAACTCTGAGGAAAAGAAATAGGAGGAAAAACACACCAACGTACATCATAAACAAATTGCTTAAAAACAGTGATAAAGAAAAGAATCTTAAAAGCAGCCATGAGGGGAGAATGAAGATACATTATAAACAGAAGAAGAAAGATAGGATGATAGCAAATTTCTTGTCAGAAACAATGCAAGCCAGAAGATATTGGAATAACATCCTTAAAGTACTGAAAGACATAATCTGTCATCCTAGATTTCTATACCTAGTAAAACTATCTTTCAAAATCAATGGCAAACTAAAGACTTTTCCAGACATACAAAGGCTAAAAGAATTCATCACCAGCAGACCTCTCTACAAAAAATGTTGAAGGAAGTCCTTCAGGCAGAAGGGAAATGATACCAGAGGGAAACCTGCATTTATACAAAAAATGAAGAGCACTGGAAATCACAACTACCTGGGTAAACATAAAAGGCTTTATTTTTTATTGTTTAAGTACTTTTAAAAGATAACCGACCATGTAAAGGAAAAATAACAACACTGCATTATAAATTTATAGCATATGTAGAAGTAGAATGTATGACAATAGCACAAGGAAGAGAGAAATACAAGGTTCTCATGTCACTTCACTACTTGTCAAGTGATATCATATCACATGAAGTCAGACTGTGATATCTGAAAGATGATACTATATATAAACGATAAAATAGCCAAGAATCAATGCAACAAAGAGTTACAGCTGATAAGACAACAGGGATGAAATAAAATCATTAAAAACACTCACTTTATCCAAAATAAGTCAGAAAAAAGAAGAAAAGCAAACAAAGTGCAATGGAATAAGTAAAAAGGAACACCCAACTAGAATTAAGCCATATCAAGAATCACATTAAATATAAATGGCCTAACACCTCAATTAAGAGACAAATGTCAGATTGGATGAAAATACATCATCCATCCTATATGATGCCTACAGGAAACCCCACTTTCAATAAGAAATAGGTTAAAAGTAAAAGGATGGGAAAAAAATATACCACATTAACACCAATCAAAAGAAAGCTAGAGTTACTGTATTAATATCAGGTAAACAAGATTTCAGAGCAGAGAATATTACCAGGGATAAAAAGGTCATTTCATAATTATAAAGAGGTCAAGAGGACATACTTCTAGTCTTTTTTTTTTTTTTTTGGCACATAATAACAGAGCATTAGAGTAGAATAGAATAGGAACTAAAAAATGATAGAATTGCTGAGAGATATAAGCAAATTATACTTACTACAAAAGATTTCAACACAAATCTTTTAAGAACTGATAGAGAAAGTAGACCGAATATTATTAACAATGGAGACAACTTGAACAACCCTAACAACATAAATCAGAAATGAGTTAAGTCATACTAAGGATGTTCTCTAACCATAATGGAATTAAATTAGAAATCAATAACGGAAAGATCTCTAGAAAATTCCCAAATATTTGAAAACTAAATAATACATTTCTAAACCACCCATGAGTCAAAGAAGAAACCAAAAAGGCAATTAGAAAGTATTTGAACTGAATGAAAATGAAAATACAACATATCAAAAAGTGTGGGATTCTGCTAATGCAGAATACTCAGGGGGAAAATTATATCACTAAACATCTATATGGGAAAAGAAGAAAGGTTTCCAGTGAATGACCCAAGCTTCTACCTTAAGAAACTAGAAAATGAAGAGCAAATGAAATCCAAAGTAAGCAGAAGAGCAAAAATAATAAAGATCAGAATAAAAATCAACAAAAAAAAGAAAGAAAAAACAATAGAGAAAAACAATGAAATCAAAAGTTTTCTTTGAGAAAATCAGTAACATTGATAAACCTAGCCAGATCGATCAGGGACAAAAAGCAAGAGGACACTTATAGTAAATAACAGGGATAAGGCAAAGAGTAAAGCAATGAAGGAGCCCAGATTCCAGCCAGGTCTGACCACCTGTCACGCCCAGGTTCCATGGACTCTTCAGAGTTCCGAGAGGCACACCAGATTGGCAAACAGGTTGGGCGAGGCTTGTGTAAAATTTTTTCTGGGCCCATAAAAGTATCTCTAACAAGTTTAATAACCCTCCAAATTACACATTTGCAACCCAAACACTTCACAGCAATACTTTTATGTTAAAAAATTTATATTTTGTAAAAAAAATTTTTAAAACATTATTTATTTTGGCAATTCATCTGACTTTCAAAATTAATTTTTTAAAATAGATTTTTAAATTCTGTACATCTTTCAAACTAAAAGTGTTTTCCAGAAAAGCAAAAATAATTATGGCTTGTATTTCAAAGACGCTTTACGTACGGCAACATGCTGGAACCCTGGCTATACTGGTTTGAGGTAGGACTGTCTCCTCTTCTTATAAGCATCAGTAAGTAACTATAGGGTTAATCAGAGTGATGGAATAGCGGTGGAGAAAAGAGACTTAAAGAGCCTGATCTCGGGTTTCCCTGGTGGCGCAGTGGTTGAGAGTCCGCCTGCCGATGTGGGGAGCGCGGGTTTGTGCCTCGGTCCGGGGGGGTCACGCGTGCCGCGGAGAGGCTGGGCCCGTGGGCCATGGCCGCTGGGCCTGCGCGTCCGGAGCCTGTGATCCGCAGTGGGAGAGGCCACGGCAGTGAGAGGCCTGCCTACCGCCAAAAAAAAAAAAAAAAAGAGGCTGATCTTTCCCTCTGCCTCTCAAGTCTGAATGAGCTGATAAATGAGTTCATCTACCACACAAAACAGCCTTTGTTTTATTCTGTAGTTTACTGGCTTTACACTGCTAAGAAAAGAAAAGAGGTAACATGGTTTGCCCCAACTTGCCTACTTACCACCGGAGCTTTTCGTTTTTAGGCTTACAACACAGTAAAAGTATTTCTTGAAATCTGCCTTAATTTCAATGTTAATCCACCCTTGCCTCAGCTTTCATTTGAAAATATTCAAACCTACAGAAAAGTTGAAACAATAGTACAAATAATACCCTCCTCTTAGATTCATCAGTTGTTAACATTTTACCATGTCTGCTCTTCCCGCTGGTCTCATCGTGTGTATGGTTTTTGATGAACCATTTGAAGATAAATTGCAACCATCACGACAATCTAACCCTAAGTTCTTCAGCATGTAATCGCCTAAGAAAAAGAACATACTCCTACATAACTCTCAATAAATTTAACATTGATGGGATAATATCTCATATGCACACACCCACGTGTGCAGGGTCAATATTCAAATTCCCCCAATTGTCCCAATAATTTATTTTAGAACTGTTTTGTTTGGTTTGCGATTCTGGAACCAATCAAGGCTCACACGTTACATGTAGCTGTCATATTGCCAAGCACTTTCTAACCCACGCTAAGTGTGTCTGTCTGATTTGCCACTCCCACCCATTAGGGAGTCACAGATAATGAAAGCTTGATTTTGCAGTTAATTTGGAAGTAATAACACTTGAAGTAAAGACCTGATACCAGACCCACGATTCCAAAAGGCAGAAGGAGCTGTTTCATTAAATCATGCTTTTGAATAAGTGACATAACTCATTGGAAAATGGTGCTGCAAAGGCAGCGAACATCGAACATTCCGCTCACAGCCATGCTGGTGTTTGCCGGGTGGCTGGTGGGGGACATAAGAGCGTCAGTTGCTTGCATCCTGTCATCACGTGCACAGTGATGAACACAGTTTGCAGAAGAGTCTGATGTCCAGCATGGGGCATCCTGGCGATCACAGACACTCAGAGCCAGGGCTCGGAAGGACTCACCTCCGCGGCACCCCTGCCATGATCTTCCAGCCTCTCCTTCAACACCTTGATCATAGGAAACTCAGGGAGTCCATCAGACGGGGAACCAGAACACCTGGCTTCCAGTCTTAGCTCTGCCACTTGGGAGCTGTGTGACCTTGGGCCGGTCGCTTAAATGCTCTTTCTTTAGCCATGCCGTTTCTTTGGCTCTAACGAGAGCACATCATCCTCTGTCTCAACTCTACCCAAAGGCTGTGTGGGGAACAAATAAGAAAGAGAATGTGGAACAGCGAAGCCCCGCACGAGTGTAAGTGGCCGCAGTTATGGGGAGCTCGCCGCGGTCAGGTGCAACATGCTCTTGTCACCTGGATCACCTTTACCTTGGTCCACTGGCCTCCGCTGTTTGAAGAAAGGCATTGAATCCACCCTTCATACTGTCTTCACCAGATCCAGCAGCCCTATTTTCGTGTGAACACTACCCGCAGCTTAGTGCAGCCCAAGAAACAGACACCACCCTGAGCTTGACTTCCATCAGGCCAGGTATCCCACATCCCTCGAGCAGTTGATCGTTTGTAACCAAATGAAGAACTTGGCATTAGTCCCAGTGAACTTTCGTGGAATTGGTGTCTGTCCTTCATCCCCGCCTCTCAGGTGCCGTGGGAGTCTTGCATCTGTCCTCCAGGAAGCTCTTCACTCTCTGTCCAGTCTGAGGTCTGAGAATTCTGTGATCCTGGCCTGTTTCCCCCCAAGCCACGGATGTACTTGTCCAACTGAAGCACCATCCAAGTTCTCTCTCCAGCATGAGGCCAGTCCATTAATCAGTATTCTTTGGGTCAGCTGTCTTTCCTGACGGCTTTTCTTTTTCCAGACGTCACCCTCAGTAGGACTCGGACCCCACTGCTGTTGCTGCCTTCTCCAGGCTGGGAGACCACAACCCCCCGGTCCCCACCGCCTCCCCGGCCACAGAAGGCAGTGCCCTGCTGGCTAAAGAAATAAATGTTACCGCCCAGCAACGAGGGAAACCACCTCAGTGGGGCTTTTCAGGCTGGAAGTTCTTTACAGTGACATGGGCAGGGGAGGGGTGTTCTCTCATGATACCCAAATCAAACAGCCTTGGTAGGCGGCAGAGTTGAGAAGCTGCCCCTCCTCAATCTCTCCTTAATTTTCTGCTACTGAAAAAAAAGAGAGAAGAGAAATAAAATTTACCAAAATGACTTGGAGAAACTGGAGGTCCTAACCAAAGCAACACTTACAAACTCACATTGGGTTTTTCCTAACTATTAGCACTGCCATCTAACAAGCAGTGCTTGAAGTAGGAAAGGGGAAGGAGGAAGGGACGTTCATTCTTTCACTCGTTGGCCAAACCGGAAGGGGGGCTGATGTGCCAGGCACTGTGCTAGGCACCAAGGACACAGGCAGAAGGAGACGTCGTCCTGCCTTTGAGGAAGATGCATCCAGCAAGAGAGGCAGGTGGCCTGCTCATATAGCAGCAGGGTTGATAGATGCCCTGACGGGGGGTGTGCACACTGCCCTGGGGACACGGAGGAGGGGACAACTCATTCATCCCAGGGAAGCCAGAGAAGGCTTCACGGAAGCCTGTAGGTTGAGCCCACCAGGAAAACAAGGGAGGGGGAATGGCAAGCAGAAGGTGTTCCAGGCAGAGACAACAGCCTGAGCAGAGCAGAGAGGCTGCAAAGCACAGAGGCTTGAACAAGCAAGACGCCAGTGTACTAAGAATAGCACATTCCCCGTGGGGCAGGAGCAGGTGCGGGGAAGACAGCTTCCAGACCCGCCTAGGGAAGTTAGGAAAGGAGCTCCTTTTTACTGCAGGTATCCAGGCCTCACCTAATGACTCAGAATTCCTGGGCTGGGCCCCCAGGAATCTACCTCCAGGTGACCCTGGGGCCAGGCACCCTGTGTGGGAACCAGCCATAGGCAACAAGGAATCAGTGACGTTTTAAAGCCCAAGAGTGAAGCAACTAGATTTATTTTTAAGAAATACTATTTTCTGGTGGCAGAATGGAGAAGGAAGTGAAACAGACAGGGACTGAGAAATAAACTGGGAGATTATTCCAGCTGTCTCGTGGAGCTATGATAAATGAAAGCAATTGGAAGGTAGAAGGGGGGGTGAATTCATGAGCTATTTCCAAGGTAGAAACAACAGAACTTGAGCAATTAGATGTGGGTGGTGAAGGAGAGAAAAGAATCAAGAATGATTCCAAAGTTTCTATCTCAGGCTCTTAAGGGTTGGGGAGCCCTTAAGAGAAAGAGGCAATGGAGGCCAGGCAGAAGCGTGCATTTGTAGGGCAGGTAAAGAGGACACTCAGTCGGGTTTGGTTTCGAGCATGTGGCGGGGAGGTGTCTGTGGGAAACAAGATGTCCAGACTCGGGGCAGGAGGGGTAGGCTCTAGGGGGAGGAGCTGCACTTAAACACGTGGCTTTGGCGTGGTGACTGCCAAGAAAGCGCCCGCAATGCCCAGGGAGAGCGTAGAGAGGGGGCGTGGTCCCCACATGGAGAGGCCACCAACACCTAGAAGTGGTTGGGGACCCAGAAGGAACAGTCAAGAGGAAAAATGAAAACCGGTGTACGATGGGGTGGGAAATTGGGGTGGAGGAAGAATTTCAAAGAAAGAATGAGCATGTTCAGTGCCGGAGCGAGGTCCAGCAGCTATGGCAACTGCAAGGCCATTGCTGACCCTAGAGAAAGCCATTGCAGAGTGCTGGGATCCAGAACCAGACCACGGCAGGCTGAGAAGGGAATCAGAGGCGAGGAAGTAAAGACAGTGATTGTCCATTCTTCTTCTTTTTTTTTTTTTTTGCGGTACACGGGCCTCTCACTGTTGTGGCCTCTCCGGTTGCGGAGCACAGGCTCCGGACGCACAGGCTCAGCAGCCATGGCTCACGGACCCAGCCGCGCCGTGACATGTGGGATCTTCCCGGACTGGGACTGGGGCACGAACCCACGTCCCCTGCATTGGCAGGCAGACTCTCAACCACTGCACCACCAGGGAAGCCCTGTCCATTATTCTTTTTAAGAACTTGTGAAAGAAAAGAGAGCCAGGGCAGCAGCCAGAAGGAAAAGGCAGAGTGAAATATGCAAATCCTCTTCTTTTTTGAACTTTTTACTTTATTAAAATGGCATGCCTTAACACGAGCCAGTTGATATAATTATTGTTTTCTACATTCTGTAGACCAAGAATTATGAGAAATATTTTCTACACCAGCAATTCCTAATGATGTATTTTTTGCAAAGGGTACAGGCTCAGCGGGTTGGGGTGTTACTATTTTTTCAGCTGGAATATTTGAGAACCATATCTATGCATGTCATCTCATATTCTTGCAGTGAAAAAAAATTAATACCAGGGTTACAAGTGAGCTTACATCTTACATGATATTTATGAGAAGGGATGTAAGTGATAAGAATGAGGCTCAAAATCCATGCTCCTTGCGTAACTCTTGCATCACAGATGTGTTTCTATGAAGAGAGTATGACCCATTTAATCCTCACAACAGTTCAGTAATAATATAAATAATAGCAAACACTTATACAGTGCTTATTATATTCCAGGCAGTATCCTAAGTGCTTCAGTATATAAACCTAATAATTATAACTTGGGTATATATTCATATGAATATATGAAATATATGTTTCCTGGTTTTTACTATTTTGGTAATATGAATTGAAAGAAGAAATATTACTACCACAAAGGAAGAACCCCAACTAAAGAAATCTGAAATATATAGTAAATGCTTTTTTCCCCTTTTTTCTTCATTTTAGATGCTGGTACTAATCTTCCAAGTATCATGATTTTAAAATAAATTTTATATCCTTCTTATTTATTCCTAGGGTGAGGGGAGGATAACATTTTTTCCTTTCTTATGTGACTTTCTTTGAAAATGTACAGTATGAAGTTCCTCAAAAATAAAATTTTTACCCTTGAAAGGAAAAAAAAATACCCAAAACAATTTTATGAAAAAGATACTATTGCCCGAAACAATACCTGAAAAAAAATCTTATAAAAAAGATACTATTATTATCCCATTTTACAGATAAGGAAGGAAACTGTAGCTCAGAGAACCTAAGTAACCTGCTCAAGGTCACATGTAAGTGGGAATGAATTTTTAAAAATGATTGTATTACATTTAGGAATTAAGGGAAAACAGCTAAATGTAAAAGAAGTTAAAAACACAAAAAGTCCAAAACCAGAAACAATCCAAATGTCTTCTAATGAGACAGTTGGTAAACAAATTGTGATTTATTCAAACAACAAAATATAGTAGTCAAAAAGAATGAACTACGGGTACATGCAACAACGCAAATGAATCTCAAAAAAAGTTATGTTGAATGAAAAATCGAGCAACCAAAGGAATGCTGTACGGTTCCATGTATGTGAAGTTCCAGAACTGGCAAAACTAGTTTCCAGTGATAGAAGTTAGAATAGTGGTCACCTCTAGGGTGGAGGCAAAGGGGTGAGGGCTAGTGGCTAGAAAGGGGCTCGAAGGAACTCTCTGGGGTAATGAAAATGTTTCTTGCGAGGGTGGTCATCCCAAATCTAGTCATATCGAAATACATTTTAGAAAATAGGAAAAGGTCCAGAGCTAATTGATGCAGCAAAGCTGGGGAGCAGGCTGCGGAGCTGGGTTCACAACCAGAGATGCAGGCTTAGCTCCAGACAAGCCACTAAGGGCTGAGAAGGAGAATGAGCCAGCCCAGGGCCTGGGCAGGGGCCAGCTGGGGGATTGGCAACCGAGGCTTTTGTGTCATTCAGCTGCACGAGTGAGCACAGGGAGAATCCTTTTCCAAGGGCAGAGGTTCTTGGGGTTAAGGATGTTAGGGCTGGTAGAGAATCCTCTCTTTATAGATAAGGACCCAGTGTTAGTGACTTATTCATGGTTCCACAGCTAATTAGCCAGAGCTGGGATTAGCATTTAGTTCTTTAAGCATCAATAAGATAAGTCAATTGGGGGAGTGTAGGGCTTACCTCACCTCCACTGGTAATGAGGGCTCTGACCCTGGCTTACACACAGCAAGGAAGGACTTCCCGTCATTTCTTTCATTTAATAAACATTCATTAATCACCTCCCATTGGCCAGGTGCTCTTAGGTGCTGAAAATCTAAAAATAAAAAGCCACTGCCCCTGTCCTCGGGTAATGCAAGGTTGGTTAGGGGAGACCCACGGGAATAGACAACGCACTGTAGTGTGAAAAGCATTAAGAGGAGAGGGGATAAGATTTACTGGTCAAGCAATTCTGCTAAGGTGCTCGGTTGCAAAGGCTTCATAGAGAAGATATTTAAGTTTCTGAGAGGATGGGGCGGGCTGAGGTTAGGGGAAATGAGGGAGGAGTTGAAGAATAAAATAACTGCATTGAAAGCCCGGGGAAGCCCATGTGCAAAGACACAGGACCCTGCCCTCCCCGCTCCCCACCCAAGACCCCAGGCCCCAAAGGCAGCCCTTAGCCAAGTGCACCAGCCAAATGGACCCATCACATCAATCAATGCCAAAAGTGCCCACGAACAGACTGACAAATACACCCCTGAGAATAAATGCAACAGAAGCTGAACCTTATTCTATAGATAGAATGTCCACGATAGAGTTAGGACTGAGTTTTGCTGAGTGGAAACCTGGTACTTTAAAGCACATCTTAACCAACATAATGGTCTTAGAACAGTCACCTAAACCGGTTCCACAGGCAGTAATCCTGGCAGGAACCTGCTGGTTTTATCAACCACTATCTCCTGAATCCAAGAAACATGCACACTGGCTGAAATGCAGGCTAGGGCTCCACCAGTGATGGATAGCAAAACAAAGCCAGCACTAATGAAAAATTAATGAAAACGGTTACTTCCGTAAGAAAAATGATCTGTTCTCTCCCAACTTTGTATTGATTTTTGACCAGCCCTGTAATTGGAAATGTATGATTTTATCCTAAGGTAAAGGCAGGCAGAGGGGCAGAGTATGGGAGGCTTTCAGCCACCCAGCCAAGCTTCACCCTGGGAGGATAGCCCGCATCCCTCTCCGGGTCTCTCTCCTGGAAACCTGATCCTCCCAAGCCCTGAAGCCTGAGTCATTTGAAGGTTACTGATAATAAATGACACCTGAATGTTCTCATGTCCACCAGCCTTTTGGGATTACCTTTCCTGTGTTATTCAATTAAGATAAATACAAACCTCAACCTACATAACGCAGGAAGCCCCACCTCTCCCCCAATTTTTTAGGAATTCCTTGGGAAGGTATTTCTCTTTTATCAGGTGGTCAACTGTCACATCTCACTCAATTCCAGCCTCACCACTCCCACCCCTTCTTAGCTCACCTGCCCTGTCTACCACAGTGGGCCACATGTTTAGATACAGCCCACCTTCTGGCCTTGCCAAAGACACCGATCTAAAGCAGTACTAGGTTAGGTTAGTTAAAGCAGACTTTATTGGAGGTTGGAGGGCGGACACCTCATTTGCTTTGCTCACCACTGAATCCCACGTGCCAAACTACCTCTTGAGTCATCATAGGAGATTAAAAATAATTATTGACCTAGGGTCATCAAATTTATGGAGGCAGAAGGTAGAATGGTGAGTACCAGGGCTCCCGGGGGATGGAGAGTTATATTTAATGGGTATGGAGTTTCAAGTCGGGGAGATGAAAACGTTCTGGAGATGGATGGTGGTGATGGTCACACAACAGTGTGAATGTGCTTAATGCCACTGAGCCGTACACGTAAAAACGGTTAAGATGGTACATTTTGTGTTATGTACATTTTGCCACAATTTTTTTAAAAAGTTGAATGAAGTACTGGTATTATAAGAGAGGGCTGCAACTCAGAATAAATATAACCTAAAAATTGAGCTCAGAATTTCTAACTTTCCCAGCTTATAGGGTGGCTGGTCCAGAATTCTCCAAAGTGAATGCTCCAAATCCATTCCTAATACAATTCAACTGGGGAGAGGGAAAAACATACTAGAACTTCTATGTATCTATTCGAATTCATTCTTTAAATTTTTCTATTTGGGGATAGATTTAAATGCACATAATATAGAATAGTATAAATGCACATGTACATAATTTATAAATCGATAAACTTACAGAGGAGGAACAGTATCAAACACTTTGTGCTCCTGGGTTGCGTGGTCAACACACTCTGAAGGCCACCATTGCGATGACTTTATAGCGTCTGGCTTACCCACCGGGCTGTGAGCTCCACGAGGGCAGGGGTCTTTATGTTTCTTCAGACATGTATCCCATACCCTGGAGCAGTGCCTGGCACGTGATAGGTTCTCATTCAGTAGTTGTTGGATGGAAGAGCCACGGCTGCTGTTACTGGCGCTCTCCCCATATGCAGGTGCTCTTAGCCCATGACAGCCATATTGCTGGAGGCTCTGGCTTCCATGGACCATCTCCTTTTCCTCTTCCTCCTCCCCTTCCTTTTTTGCCACTCCATCTCCCAGTTTTTAAATCTGTAAAATGAGGACATTGGACCACATGCTTCCAAAGTTCTTAGCCTTCTGCAATGCCAAGTTCCTTGTGCAAATGCCAACTGCCAGGTAGAAGTCATTCCAAGTGACAACATGATTCTGTGTCAGGGATGGAGGCAGCTCACCCCTACTGCCCCAGCTTCAAGGTGACTTTTGGAACTTGGTCTGACTTTCAGTCACTGACAAACTGCCAATACTTCCTTTAGGACAACAAAAGCCATGTACCCCATCTAAGATCACTAATCAGGGCCCTTCCACTGTTCAAAGTAGGTATCACGAAAGCTGGCGCTTTTGGGGGTAGAAAAACAAATCTACGTCAAGTCTCCATTAAGGTCTTGTTCCTATAGAGTCTGGGTCTAGTGGGAAATCTGTGTTTTTGAGGACTTGGCCCAGTGCTGGCTTTGCAGCCAGGCAGTCCTGGACATAAGTCTCCTGTCCCCCATGCATTCTCTGGGTGACTCCAAGCAAGTTGCCTAACTGTCCTGAGTCTCAAGTTCCTTTTCTGATAATTTCAGAACATAACACCTGTCTTGTGGGGCCATTGGGAGAATAAAAAGATGAGTACACAGTAAGACTCAATAAAATATAACCATGATGACTACTATTATATTTATTGATAGTCTCCCCATATGTGAAACAAGAGATTAAATCAGTAGTTTTCAGAGGAATTCTAGAATTCTGAAGGGCTACCAGAACTATTAGAGGATGGGGCTCGAGGTAGCTCACCCTCCAAGATGCTTCTGTTTTTCAGCTCTGCTTTTCTCAGATTTATGAATTTTTATTTATTTTGGGAAAAAAGAATTCTAAGGCTTTTTTAAAGTGCTTGAAAAATTCTGGACTGGATAATCAGATAAATTTCAACCTTACGAATCTAATTAAAAGATAGTAAGACATTGGAACTCCAGTCGGGGGGAGGGGGTATCTCACCTGGCAGGGAGAGTGTGACGGCCTGGCCCCAGAACTCCAGACCCCAAACTTCCTAAGTTTCCTTCACTGGGCTCTGTAAGGACTAGTTCCCTGTTAGAGTAACCTCCAGCGTCAGTCTCTCCTCTGCTGAACAAATGGTGGTTAAACCTCTCCTCGGTGAAATATCTCACACTGCCATCTCTGCCTACGACTGCTTATTCCCCCAAACTGTCGCATTCATGAAACGGAGGAAGGGAGAGGTAGTTATTAGGAAATACTTCTGGGTACTTCTGTCTCTCACGTCTTTTCTATCTAATTTCAACCCTGGGCATGGATTTAAAATGAAGCTATTCTGGAGGTGGTCTTCAAATGCTTGATGATTAAGGCTCACGCTGTCCTTTGAGGCCATGGGCTGTCTTGTGCACTATTCCCCATGGCTGCTGCTAATCTGGGTTCAGGGTATGGTGGAATAGCCTGGCCTAGAAGTCCGGAGCAGACCCAGCTCCTTCATTTGCTGGCTTAAAAACCTTGGGCAAATAATGTGCATTCTTGAGCCTTGGTTTCCACATCTGAAAAATTAAGGCAAATAATATCTGCCTTGCCCACCCCACAGACCTTTGTAAAGATCTCATGAAAGAATGGATACAAGCAGCACACAGAACTACACAGAAGGGAAGCCCCAAGGTTACAGAGACCCTCTGAGCTGCCCCTCCCTGAAAAGGTCCAGCTTGGCAGAGGGGGGCCTTGCTCTGGACACGCACGTGGGTCCCTGGGCGTGGGGTGATCTGGAGAGGGCTGGGCCGTGGGGGCTGCAGGTTACCACACGGTCCCTCCTCACATCTGATCAGAGCAGCTCACATTCACAGCTTGCCCAATGCCAGGCAGGTTAGGATGAAAGTGTCCTGGCTGAGATTCCATCCAGGTACCACTGGTTCTTCCATGGTTACACAGATAGTGGATCTTACTCCCCTCAGCTTCTCCAAGGCAGAGCTGGTCTTTGGCTCAGTGGAGCCCAAGGCAAGAATGGCTGGGGCCCCTCCTCCACCCGACGCTCCCATCCAGCCCCTGAGGAAGGTGGGTGTGAGTGATCCACAGGCATAGCTACTTATTTGGGGAACATCAGGACGTGGAAAGCCAGAGAAAGCCAAGAGAAGAGGGCTAATGACATGGACCGGGAAACACGTGTGGCTGAACTGACGCGGAAGTAAATGATGTAGGGAAGTGAAACAAGATGAATGCGAAGTTCAGTGCAAAGTACATTTGGAGGCTTACCCCGTGGTCCCAGACTTGGACTCCGGAAACCTGGCTCTGCTCCCTACTCTGGGGGCCTTGGGCAAGTCATGTCTCCTCCTCAGGCTTCTATAAATCTTGCCCACTGGTGAAAAGCTACAAGTTTCTTATCTTCCTGGAATGCCAACTTTACATGAAGATGGTGAGGGACAATTTTTTATTTTTTAAGAGCTTTATGTGATATAATTCATATCACATACAATCCAGCCATTTAAAGCATACAATTCAATGGTTTTTAGTATATTCATGGATTGTGCAACCATCACACAATCAATTTTAGATCATTTCCATCACCCCAAAAAGAAGGCCTGTACCCTTCAGCCATTTCCTCCCATCTCACCCAGCCCTGGCAGCCCCAGGCAACCCCTAACCCACTTTCTGTCCCCACAGATTTGCCTATTCTGGGCATTTCATGTAAGTGGAATCATATAATATGTGGTCTTGGGAGGGTAATTTTTATATGAAACCAAACAGCTATGTTATGAAAAGCAAGCAAAAAATCATATTCATTTTTAAGTCACAAAAGATATTTCAAAAAAATTTCTCTTAAATCTGGCAGCTTCACGGTAAGTTTGTCTCCTTCAGGGACAGTGATTCACGGTGCTCTGCCCCTAGGGCCACTTGGTGGAAATTCTGGGGAGCACTGGACTTAATGATCTTTTATCCTCATCCTAAGTCCAGTCTTTAGAAGACACCAAGGCCCAGCCTGATAAACCTACAGAGAGAGTTTTCCAGGAGAAACTGCTAGTGACCTTCTGTTACCAGTTCTTCCTTCATCTCCTTATCTGTCCATCTCATCTCTACCCGGAGGTCTGCATTTAGAATAACTGAAAAAATAATCAGATTACAGCAATACTGCAGCTTTCTCTATAAAAGAACGACAGGTTGGGTTGTCCTCCCTGCCCACTCACCCTATACATTCCCCCAGATCTTGAGAGGAGCTTCTTGATCTGTTTTATTCACTGAAGTCTCTCCAGTGCCCGGTGCAGTGACTTGCAACATCATAGGGACTCAATAACTATTTGCTGGAAGAAAGAAATGAAAGAAAAGATGAAGGAATTAAAGGAGGGAAGGATAGAGGGAAGGAAGGAGGAAAAGAGGGAAGGAAGGCAGGAGGCAGGGCGGGCCTTGGCTAGTGTCATCATACAGGAAGTTAGGCTGTGAGAGGCACTCAGCATCAGTGCCAGGAAAGTTTATCTGTCTTCCAGGTTTGACAGTCTGAAGGAACTGGCTCTGTCCCTTCAGTTCCATCCAATGGGAAAGAAAAAAAGTAACCATGAGCAAACAAAAGAAAACAGGAAGATGAAACAGAGAAGGGACTCAGGGTGCCCTCTGAGAGGGGGCCCAGGAAAGTAGACAGGCAGTTCCATCTTATGCACCCAGGACTGTCTAATAGGGAGTTTCTTTCCAAAGTAAAGTCCTGACCCAACACGAATGCCAAATAACCCCAGGATCCCGCTTTACATTCATGGGCAGGGAAGCATCTCAGGGCGATTTTGACACAAAGAACCAACCACTCACCAGAAATAGTGGCAAAGAAACATTGAAGCCTGGGATCCAAGGGCCACCAAGGCCATAGAGAAGTGGGTAGTGAACTTCTGTGGATTTGGCCTGTCCCGGTTGCCTAGACCCCTGGCTGCCTGGACTCCAAGGCTCTAAAGACAAGAAATGAATGAAATAAGTTTTTGAGCTACATAAAATCTATTAATTTAGTCAACAAGGATTACTGTTCTTATCACCAAACTGATGAAACAAAGAAACAGAAGAGTAAAGGCCACGTCTTTCCTTTTGTATCACTCAGCTTTTTCTAGGTTATGCTGCATAACAAATGTCCCCCCAAATCTGTGTCATACAACAACAGGTTTCTTGCTCACATTTCACACTTTCTACAAGTCAATTGCAGGTTTTCTTCCATTCTAGTACCAAGGCTGAGGGTGCAGCCCTCTCTGGAACAAGTTGGTCTCGTGGCAGAGAAAAAAGATCCAGAGGACTGGTGGAGACAGGCAATGACTCACAAGTGGCAAATGCCACTTTCACTCACATCTCATTGGCCAGTGGAAGCCGTCCACCCAAGCCAAGGTCAATGATGCAGAGAAAAACAAAACTCTCAGAAGAAGGGCAGCAAATAATTGCAAACAACTGTATGGTCTACCACAGTCCAAATGTTGCCAGAAAGGCTATGCTGAACCTCTTGAAGGGCAGAATTGAGACTTTTTTCCTTTGCCCCAGTGTCTGGCAGAGCCTGGTTATAGTAGAGTGTTCAAGAATGAAAGGATGGTGCCCACCTTTAAAGGTGGAAGATAAGGACAATGACATTGCCAAGATTAGAAATCAGACATCCTGATATCAGCCTTCTCTCTTCCCATCACCACACCAACCTGAAATGCAGCCACCTAAAGAGCTTTGACCTTGCACATGGCAGTAACTTTGCTTTTCAGAAATCGTTCCTGCCCCAGATCAAGACAACAAAACCAACTGTTGACTAAAGAATTTGAGGATGAAGAGGGGTGAATGAGTTGGGGGTGGTGGTATTAAACCAGGAAGCATAGCACTGTTAACTTATAAAGTGCTTTTGCATATATTAACTCATTTGACCTTCCCAGAAACCTGGTGAAAAAGCAAAGTTTATTTAGGCTGTTTTTGATGAAGAAACAGTGCTTAAGTAGAAAACAGTGGTTTAGCACACAGGTTCTAGAATCACTCAGCCTGGCTTAAGTCCCGTCTCAGCCCCTTGCTGGCTGTGTGACCTTGGGAACACTGCTTTACCTTGGTCATGCTAATGGACACAGGGAATAGCACTGGTCATTGGGGCAGAGGCTGGAACACACAGGGAGAAGGGGCAGCCAGTGCTTGGGTGCTGTATTCTCCCGGCATGGTGCCCCATGCCTGTGCTCCAGGAGAGGAGACATCTATCTTTCTACTGGCCATGAAAGGAGCCTTGGAGGGTGAGGGACAAGTCAGGTGGGGGTACTAGGAGGTCTGAACATAGACTTGGGCTGTTCAAGGGGGTGATGGGAGTGCTGGTGCCCAGGATCTGGAGACAGGGAGCAAGTCGAGACTGTGCACAGCCCTCCCACCTTGGTCCCAGAGACCCTGTTGCCAGGCAACTTGAGGGTCATCCATTGAACAATTCATCCGACATTACATCTGACATTTGGAGTGGGAAGGGCTGGGCCCAGCGCCCTCCTGGAGGGGCTCACGGGGTGGAAGGGGCAGACACGCAGGATGTGAGTGTAACACAGTGGGTGTGGTGGATGAATGACTGCACAGAGATGTGAGCACTCGAGCTGGACCAGTGGCAGGCAGGGGGGATGCTTGACGAGGGAAGAGGCAGGAGCGGACACCTGAGGAGGTGAGGGAGGCCTCCCAGGTCAGGGTCAGCCCAGCAAAGCGAGAGCCTGTGCGGGGAGCGCTGAGGGGCCTGAGGCTGGGAAGAGCCACCCTGACCTCCGAGCAGAGAACAGATGGAGGCCTGGGAGGGGTGCGGGGCCGGGCCTGGGAGCTTATAGGCGCACACCTCATTCTGCATGGATGAGGAACCAGTGAGGCAGGCCCGGCCACATAATTAGGGGCCCAGTGCAAAATGAAGATGTGGGGCCCCCTTGCTTAAAGAGTGTTCGCAATTTCAAGACAGCAGCAAAAGAGCATTGTACCAAGTCCAGGGTCCTGAGCGCAGGCCCCATGTGACCACCCAGGCTGCAGCCCTGGGAAGATGGCTGTGGGTATGGCTTAGGGAATGAATCCAGACCCAACAGCTGGCAGCTCCCAGTCTCGGCCAGGGAAATCTTGCACTTGTCTGTCTTTGCAATATGCTGTTTTACAGGCACACCTTCATTTTATTAGGTTTCACTTCATCGTACTTCACAGGTATTTTTGTTTTACAAGTTGAAGGTTTGTGGCAACCCTGTGTTGTCAGATGATAGTCCCCATTTTTTAGCAATAAAGTATTTTAAAATTAAGATATGTACATTTTTTTAGACAATGCTATTGCACACTTAATAGACTACAGTGTAGTGTAATCATAACTTTTTACACACTGGGAAACCAAAAAAATTGTGTGACTTGCTTTATTGCAATAGTTGCATTATTGTGGTGGTGTGGAACCAAGCCTGTAATATCTCCAAGGTGTGCCTGTAGTTTTTCTTCAAATAGAAAATTTTAAAATATAATTTTTAATCTTTTATGAGATGTTTAAAATGTTATATGCCATTAAATACACAAATTATTCAACTAATAGAAACATTTCAGAGACAATTTTTTGAGAATCTCTCTTCTCCAGAGAGGGACAGCTGGAGTAAATCATCAGGGTTGCCCCTGTGGCTGGCATGCAACTTGCTGCTGGGGTCAGGAGCCAGCAATGCCTCGAAAACAGGGCAGCGACACCTAAGGTTTAAGTTCTGGCAACAGTGGTCTGTCTCCTTCCACGTATTTTACATCAAAGCCAGCCAAATTTCTCTGAGTTTCCCTAAGAATTTCTCTCACTATATCTCTAGGAGAAGGTAGAGTTGGAGAGAAGAAATCGTGTTTTTAAAGGACCAGTGAGGACCCTCCTTTGGGGAGCCTCACAGCCCTTTTCCCCCAAGCCCTGGGCTCGTCCATCAAGGCAAGGCCCCAAGGGATCTTGAATCCTGTCCAGGTTCACAGTCAGACTCCATGTCCCACAGGAGGGAGCCCTGTGGAGAGAAAGCTCTACCTGTGCACTCCCTGCTGAGAAGAGACCCAGACCCTCTCCAAGTGGACGGCACGTGAAGGAACAAACTTTCAAATATAGATGTGATTTTTTTTAGGTTCTTATTTCTCTGGTCCTTGAATTTCTGCCTGGAATGTGAAGAGGTTTCCAAGAAGACCCCAAGCTGTACCCTGAAGTGGAACACGTGGAGTGGGAGCCTGGGCTTCCTACCCAGCTTCACGGAGGGTGTGACCCAGCCCTGCTAAGCCTCACTTTCCTCATCTGTAAAATGAGCATAAAAATACTCTGCTGCCACAAGTCCCAGTGGTGCCATGAGTATGAAGTGGGGAGATGGACACACCCGCACACAGTGAGAGTCTAATAAATGTTGACTGCTGTGACTTCTGCCCAACAGAAGTTTGCTTTAGTTACCTAAAGCAAATATCCTCAATCTGGAGGGTTGAGAATGGTCAAGCTGTTAGAAACGGTCTGGATGGAAGGCTGATTTTTCATAAAATTACTGTCTTCACTGCCCTCGTAATAACCCCTGTGGGATGCCCACCCAGAGGCACAAGTTTCCTCCTGTGAACCCACTGCCCTGGATTTTATCTGTGGCCTTTGACCTCTGGTAATGGCCATGGGTGGGACTCCCAGTGATGCTCCTGAGCTCAGCCCCACCCCTGCTGCCCCATGCCCAGTGCACGCCAGCTGATGGCTTTAGTTGCCGTAACAACGCAAGCTGCTCCCCAGTACACAGCTTCAAGTTTTTCCATCCCTAAACCATACTTTATGTGTTTAAACTAACAACAGAGTATCCATCAGCGCAGAAAAGTGGATTTCCTCCTTCTTTCAGAGAGAGGAGTGAATGGGGAAGCAAATCACTTAAAGGGGTTTCAGAAATGAACAACCAGGAGCTCTTGGTTGTGAGCAGGTTGGAAGGAGACTCTGCCCTCTCTTCCACAGTGTGCCCGCCAGCTCGCCAGGGAGCAACCACCAAAAAGCACGGACAAGGTGGAAATCTCCAGAGAGGTGAGAGTTTCTGTAACTCCTACAGAGCATGACTTGGGCCCTGGGAACACCCCAAGAACTGTCACCTGGCCCTGAAGGTTATTCGCTAAAGAAGAGTTAATTCCAACTGCTGGTGGTCACTGAACCTCCAGAAGGAGAGAATAACATGCATCCTTTCCAAAACAGAACTCACCACAAAACGTTTTTATTCACGGAGTTCTGAGGGAATGGCTCCCTCAAGCCATTGCTCTAGGGACATGAGCAAAGAGAGAAGACACAGCTCCCAGACACAGGAGGGGACAAGCAAGTTGAGGCCACGCTGCCGCCATGTTGAAGAAACCAGACACACGACCCCAGGCAGCCAAGCCAAGGGAGGTTGTCGTGGACTGAAGGGCCTTCCCCTTCCTTTGCTCTCCCTTCTTTCTGAGTACACGCTCCTGGGTGTTTTCCTGGCTCCATCATAGCATCCATCACAGAGGCTCGGGGGGTGTGGGGGAGTAGCCAGGGGCGGGGGAGGTCCAGTCCCTCACATGGCCCGGACAGCTGACCCAAGTCCCAGCCAGGCCTGAGACAGAGGTGGGGATCCTGAGTTTTGTCTTTGTGTTTTCTATGACTGTATTTTCCACCATCAAATGGACTTTTTCAAAGCAGTCATTCTCATTGTTTTAAAGGATGAAATTTATGGTTTGAAAGTAATGGCTGCCAACCTCATAAAATGAGCTTTAATATCTCCACATTCTCACAATTGGCCAAATCCCTAGGACCCCTATAAAGAGTGAATCGCCCTAGGCAGAAAAGGATTAAATTTACTGAACATCATAAAAATACACAATGAGCTCCATATCCTTTCTCATTTTCCAGTGACAGTCGTGCTGGGCAGGGGTCCTTTGGTCATGATCTCCTCTCCCCTCACCGTGCCCTCCTCCCACTGTCCACGTGCTGGCCTCCACACTAACCCCACACAGCCTGGTCTTCTACCCCTGGTCTCGGCCCCTGACATCAGTGTTGACCTGCTCCAGCCCAATCACAGTCAGTGTCTTCTCTTGGATCCTGAAGAATCAGATGAGTCCAGAATTTGTTTCTAGATGTTGGGAATATGGACTCATTAATATAAGGCAATTAAAGGCTAATATTCACCTTGACCTGTGAGATGTGTGAAAATCTCTTTATAGGTAGGCTATGCTCTGCTTTATAAACTGTGACCTTGAGAAAGTTACTTAACTGCTCTGAAACTGCTTATTCATCTGTTAAAAAAATTTTTTTTTAGTATGGAAGGTAACTTTATTATATCGTTTCCCTTAAAATTAAATTCCAACTTTCACAGCAGTTGAGGAAACTGACATTCCCCAGCCAGTATGAGTGGAGTTGGGGTTCCGATTCTGGTTTGTCTGATTCCAAAATTCACACTCTTTTTCGAGAGCCCTCCATCATATCCTGGGACAGGGGCGGGAACTTCTGGAATAGTAGGCAAGATAGCTGAGAAATGAAAGAGGCCAATAGCAGAGCCTGGCACACTGGTCCAGAGTGAGAGATCCTAAACCAGAGTAACAGCAACTGGAGGGGACAGAGGTGTTGTGAAGGCTGAACCAACTTGATAGGAGCCAAGGGGGAGAAGAGTAAGGAAGTGGGAGGGACCATTACTAAATTGAGATTTTTGAACCTAAATGACCCAGGAGGTGATGGAAGAGATGAATGTAAAAAATTTAGAGAAGAGAGGCATCTTGAGCATCAGGACAGTAAATGAAATGTCTGGAAGGAATTTAGGGATACAAGATTTTATATTTAGAAGAGATTAGATGCAGAATCAAGATGTGAAAAGCAGCCGCATTAATTAAGGCTAAAGTCACGAAGGCAGGGGACCTCCCAGTACAGAGAGGAAGGCTGCGGGCTGAGAGAGGCTTGGGTGGAGAGGTCACAGGTCACGGGGCAGGGGGAGCACAAGGCATTGCAGGGCCACCCTAGGGAAGGGACACTTTCCCAGCAGGAGTGCTCAGAATTGGTACACAAAGCTGAGGGAAGGATGTGGTGATAGAAGGAAAGCTTTCCTTTTTAAGATCGTAATCTCAGTAGATAGGTAAGGGTGGAGGTCAGATTATAGATGGTTAAAAAAAGACTTCTTTTTTTAGTCTGGAGGATCTGACTAAAGAAGACAGAAGTCATAGACCACATGTTTAAGATACTTGGAAGGGAAACGATAAAAAAGGGAACACAGGACCAAGGGAAGAGATTTTTCTTTCCCCTCCAAGTCGGATACTTGAGTGTGTTTGACTAGAGAAGGGAGGAATCTAGTGAAGATGGAGAGTGAGTAAGGAAAAGAGATCATTGGAAAAGCTGATTTCTAGAGAAGGCAAGAAGGGATTCATTTGTTAAGTGACAATGAGCCATTATATGCAAAGTACTGTGTTCAGGACAGTAAGAAATAATAAGGATAAAATGAAAAACAGTGCTTTCTCTAAGGAGCCCACAGTTTAGTAGGAGAGATGACAGATAAACAAATAGAATTATTGCATGGCAGTGTGAGCCCTATGTTCATTTAGCAATATAGTGTTATTTGAGGTTCAGAGAGGAAATTTGGGATGAAAAGGAAAGGGACAGCTCAACAGGTATCACAGAAGAGAAAGTACCATATTCAGCCTCAGAAGATGAGCAATAATATGACTGACAAAGATGCAGAGGAAGTGTGTGAGAAAGGAGGAATTCCAGATGCAAAGACGGTGTTCAGAACAAGGACAGAGGAGGTAGCCCTGGAAAGAGGAAAAATTCTCTAAATGGGACTTAAGGAAAGAATAAGTAGGGAGGAAAAATAGGATAAAGAGGTATTGGAAAGCAGAAAGGAGGGAGTACAAGAGTACTCATACCTGATGGTCTCACTGTACTTTGTAAGGTTGGCAAGCAGAGGAGCCTCTGAAAGCAGAGGATCAGGGGTCAAGGTCAAGAAGAAAAGGGTGCATCTGAAAGAGATGGAAACACAGACTGCAAAGCAGCCAGGTGGGCTTGTTCTACTGAAGTTAGAAACTCCCAAAACTTTGTCTAACAAAAGTCAGCTCTCTGGGAATAGGAACTGGAATAGTAACTGTTGGGAGGACTTTTACTTCTGGAAGCATGGAAGAGATACACTGGCCTACCCTCTTATGGAAAGCGATTAACAATGCTGATCTATAAAAAGCATTGTTGAGTTTGGCCAGAAAAATGGCAAGAGACTGAAAATTAAGTGAAAGTGAAAAACCAGAGAGATGTGTAGACTTCTAAAGCCAGCTTTTACCTTGATGACATTTGCTGCAACAGTGAACTTGAATTTTGTTTTTCACAGCCTTGCTGGGTGAAGGAAATAGGGCCCAATCAAGGTGAGGAGTCTAATAGAACACCCCCTACATAAAGTTAGAGACTCACTGGGTTATATCTTTCCTGTAAGAGTGAACTGAGAAATAAACTCATCTATTCCCTCCTCCAAGGGGGTGCAAGGAATTTGCCTCTGTGAACCTAGAACTGAGGAAGAAGGAAAAACTTCAAGTTGAATATTTAGTTTAAAGATATTTATGACAGGAGGTGCCCCAGATGCCTGAAAGAGGCAAACACAAATCTTCCCAAGAGAAACTCATCAACCGAACCTCAAATAATTCCCACAGGTATCAGCTCACAGTCAAAAATCACAAAATACATAAGGAAACAAAGCATGAGTGGGTACAAGCAGGATTTAAAAAAAAAAAAAGAAGAAGAAGAATCAGACCCATGGAATTATCAGATAAAGAATATATGATTTAAAAGATAAAATAAGGAATTTTAAATATGAGTAAAGACAAGAGACTATATGAAAAAGAACCAAAAAACCCAAGAAATGAAAATGATAATTATAACATGAAACTCAGTAGTTGAGTTTAACAGCAGATTGGATACAATTGAAGAGAGAATTAGTGGATCAAAATACAAAACCTTATAGCATATAGTCTGAGATTAGAGGAGGGGTTTTTTGATAGGAGTTAAACTATCCCTCAAATCATGTATTGTTCAGAGGGAGAAAATACTGATTAACTTTGATGTTAGAATTTCTAGAATAGTAAGAAAAAATGGGAAAAAATTATATAATTTTTAAGCTAGTAAGGGGGAAAAGGAGATAAGAAAAATAATTTTTACTCTAAAAAAAGAAAGAAATGGGTGGGCCTTAGTGGATCCAATTCAAGCAAACCAATACAACAGTAAAAAAAAAAAAAATTGTGTATGTGAGACAATTAGGAAAATTTGAACACTAACTGGATATTTAATGATATTAAAGAGTTACTATTTTTTAAGATGTAATAATGGTAATGTGGTTTTGTTTTATAAAAGACCTCTTAAATATTATAGATACACACTGAAGAATGTATGAATGAAATTATATGATGGCTTTGTTTTGCTTAAAAACAATCCAATGCTGGGTTGTGGGGAAAATATAGAGGAGAGAAAAAATTCATTTGGTGAAGCTGAGAGATGGTTTTTCCATTTTTGTATGTGTTTAAAACTTTCTGTAATAAAACGTTAAAATAAGAAAATAAATATTAAAAAGATAAAAGAAGGCAAGTAAGGAGAGAAAAAGAAACAAAGAAGGCAAGACAAATAGAAAGCTTTTGATAAAATGGCAAATATATCAGTAATCACAATCAATACAAATTGACAGTTTCAGTTATAAATCTGTCTATATGCTATTTATAGGTAACACATAGAAACATAAAAGGTGAAAGTAAAAAGAACTGAAAATGATATTCCAGGCAAATGCTAATCAAAAAAGCTGGTGTACCTAAATTTAGAGTAGACAAAATAGACATGCAGGTAAGAAGCGCCACTAGGAATAAACAGAATCATTATACAGTGATACAAGTTTCAGTTTACTGGGAAAATAGAGCAACTTTAAACATGTGTAACCTAAAAATATAGCTTCTAAATATATAAAAGAAAAAATATACACAATTACAAGGGGAAATAAGTAAATCCACTCTTATGGTAGGAAAATTTATCATACCTGTCCCAGTAATTGAAACATCAAGAATACAAAGCAGGGCTTCCCTCGTGGCGCAGTGGTTGAGAGTCCGCCTGCCAATGCAGGGGACACGGGTTCGTGCCCCGGTCCGGGAAGACCCCACATGCCGCGGAGCGGCTGGGCCCGTGAGCCATGGCTGCTGAGCCTGCGTGTCTGGAGCCTGTGCTCTGCAACAGGAGAGGCCATAACAGTGAGAGGTCCGCGTACCACAAAAAAAAAAAAAAAAAAAAAAAAAAGAATACAAAGCAAAACAAAGCAACAACAAAAAAAGCAAAAAACATATACAAATATAGAAGATTGGAACAGCACCATAAGATTGATCTAACATATATTTATAGAGAACTATACCAAACAACTATAGAATGTAAGTTATTTTCAGTGATAACACACTGAGTCAAAAAATGTCTCTATGGATTTTAGAGTATTGATATCACACAGACCACATTCTCTGATTACAATGCAGTTAAATGAGAAAGCAATAACAAAAACATAACTTCCTAATGGTTGGAAATTTTAAAATATGCTTATAACCAGTGATTCAAAGAAGCTAAGGAAAACAATTTATAATAGAATTAATGAGCTAAGCATACAACTTAAGAAGACAGAAAAAGATAAAATGAACCCAAAGAAAGATGAAGAAAATAAAGATGAGAAATTAATGAAATAGAAGACAAAAATACAGAGAGAATCAACAGAGCCGAAAGTTGTTTTTGGACAAAACTAATAAAATGGATACATTTCTGGCAGGATTAATCAAGAAAAGGGGCAGTCACAGATAACAATATCAGAAATTAAAAATGAGACATAATTATAGATGCTGCAGACATTACAACAATTTAAGAGGTTAATATAAACAACTTCATACCAATAAACTTGGAAATGTACACGAAATGGACAAATTACTAGGTAAGTATAATTTTATATAACTGACTCAAGAAAAAATAGAAAACTCAAATAGTCCTTTAAACATTAAATAAATTGAAATAATAGTTGAAAATCTTTCAAAAAGGAAACACCAGGCTCAGATGATTTTACCGGCAAGTTCTACCAACATTCAAGAAATGAAACTAGTTTCAAATTATGCTAAGATAGAGAAAAGTAGGTACGACTCACCATTTCATTTTAATGAGGCTGGCAGAACTTTGGTATCAAAAGCAGACAAGGACAGTAGCAGAAAGTTACAATCTCACTTATGAAATATGGATGTAAAAATAGTAAATGGCTAACTAACGACGGCAGATTAAAGATGGCTGCACTTTTTTGTGTGACTTCTCCCATTCAGAGGTAGAGTCTAATTCCTTCCGTTTTCTTCTAGAAAAGTGCTTCATCAATAGAATGTGGTAGATGTGCCACTGCATGACCTCCTTCTGCCTTAGTCTCTTAGAAACTTCCTCTGGGAAGCCCTGAGCAGCCATGTAAGGAGTAAGACTACTGTGAGAATGCCAGGTGGAAAGGCAACATGAGAGCACTGTGGTTGACAGTCCCAGATGAGTCCAGTTTTTCAGCCATTTCTGTCAAAGCACCAAACACATGAATGAGGTTGTTTTGGACCTGCCAGACCAGCCCATCTGCCAGCTTAAATCCACCAAGTGACCTCAAGGAGTCCATATGAAGCAGGAAAATCCCTGAGCTGAGTCCTGTCCAAATTTCTGATCTGCAAAATTATGAATAAAATAAAATGAATATTGTTTTAATCAACTAAGTTTTGAAGTAGTTTGTTATGCAACAAGAGATAAACAGAAACACTAACAAATTCCAGTACTGTATAAAATCATTTATGACCTAGTTGGTCATAAATATTAGAAAATCAGTTAATATAATTTACTCCATTAACAGATTAAAGGAGAATAGTCATCTTCTCAAAGTAAAAAGAAAGGTAGTTGTTAAAGTACTACTCATGATTTAAAAAAAACAAAAAACTCTTAGTAATCTAAGTACATAAAGGAACTTCTTCAGCCTAGACATCACTTTACAGACATCATCATATGGTAAAACATCGTCTGTATTTCTTTTAATATCGGGTACAAGACAAATGTGTCCGCTCTCACTACTTCTAATCCATTTTGTACTGGAGATTCAACCCAATAGAGGAGGGCAAGAAAAAGAAGTAAGAATTGTAAAGACTGCAAAGGAAAAAGCAAATCTGTCGTTATTTGCAGATGATACAATTGTCTTCAAAAACAACCCTAGAAAATCTATCAGAGGGCTTCCCTGATGGCGCAGTGGTTGACAGTCCGCCTGCTGATGCAGGGGACATGGGTTCGTGCCCTGGTCCCGGAGGATCCCACATGCCGCGGAGCGGCTGGGCCCATGAGCCATGGCTGCTGAGCCTGCGCGTCCGGAGCCTGTGCTCCGCAATGGGAGAGGCCACAACAGTGAGAGGCCCGCGTACCACAAAAAAAAAAAAAAAAAAATCTATCAGAAAGAGTATAAGTATTGATGAAATTTTATCAAAGGTGCTGGATGGGTATAAAATCAACATACAAAGATCAATTTCATTTTCATCTATCAACAAAAAAATGCTAGAAAGTTTGTTTTAAAAACACAGTTTAGAGTAGTATCAAAATCTTTTAATCAACAAAGATACCAATTTTTCACAAACTCATCTACAGATTTAGTTCATATCCAGTCAAATACCAATAGAGTTTTTGTGGACCTTGATGAGCTGAGTCTAAAAGTTACATGGACAAGACAGCTTAGCAGCCAAGACACTGTTGAAGAAGAATGGGGGAGGAGGAGTGTGGAACTAACATCACAAGGTATCAATATTTATTCAAAGCCATAGTGCATAAAACAGTGTGGTACTGGAGAGAAACAAACTGATCAACAGAATTGAGAGCCTCAAAGAGACCAATATTGATATGAATTTGGTGCATTATAGATCAATGGAAAGGATGGACTATTCAATAAATTGGTGGAATAATGCTGTATCCATATGAAGGGAAAATTTTAACTGGACCCTGAACTCACACCATTAAAAAAAAAAAAAAGAATTTCAGGTGGACTAAAGTGCTAAATGCAAAAGATAAAACTATTAAACTTTTAAAAGATAATTTAGGAGACTATCCTTATGAACTTGAATGTAGTTGAAAAGGATTCCTAAAACCAGACACAGTTACGCAAATTCTAAAGGGAAAGATTGAAGAACTTAACTATGTTAAAATTAATAACTTCTGTTCATCAAAAGGCACCACAAAGACAGTGGAATGATAAGCCAAAATTGGGAGTATATATTTGCACAACACATAACTGACTGAGGATGGACATCCAAAACATATAAAGAACACCTGTAAATCCATTAAGAAAAACAGGCAAAATAGTTCAATAGGTGCTTCACAATGGCTAATTGGCATAATTAAAAGACACCCATCCTCATTAACCAACAGGGGAATTCAAACTGAAACAACGGTGAGCCGTCATTTTCTGCTCACTGGACTGGCAAAGATAAAAAACAATATCAAGTGTTGGTAAGGAAACAAATGGTACACTTACTACACTGGAGCAGAATGGAAACTGACCTAGCCACTTTTGGAAAACTGAAGATGTACACACTCTAGAACCAGTCATTTTACTTCCAGAGCAAGTCTCGGACAAGGAGACATATCTAGAATGTACATACCACAGCAGGAAAGTCTGAAATAGTGAAAACAACCTAAATGTCCTTTGGAATCAACATCACCATACGATGGGACTCAGTGAGCGGTGACACTGAACAATTTCACAGCTGCAGCCAAAAGGATGCTTCTCGGGAGACTGATGTTGCCGGAAAGAAGATGCAGAAGAATATTATTCTATCATGTAAAGTCCGGAAACATGCAAACTGAATATTCTAGTTAGAGATACTCAATATACATGAAAACGTAAAGAAAAGCAAGGGAATGGTGAACACACACCTCAGGATGATTGATCACTTCTGGGGGAGAGAGAAGGAGATGGAGAGCCAACAGGACACACCACAGGCAAGAGCAATGGCCTTTTATTTAGGGTGAGGGTTGGGCACATGGGTGTTCCCTAAATCGAGTCTTCTTATTCTATTCCGTCTCATTAAAAACAGCGAAGGTCCCCCAGGATTGGCGATTGGTGGCCAGAGGCGCCACTACAGGACAGAGATCCCTGTTTAGCCCCAGCTTCCAGACAGTTGGCCTTAAGAGGAATGTGTTGTAATTCTCTTCGGTCGCTCCTCAAAAATAAGAAAATGCCTTTTTAAAAAAGCAAAAGCCCAGGTTTTCCACCTGAGCTAGCTTCAGGGAAACCTCTGACTCTGAGGGATTAAGAATTATGCATGTGTGAATGCGTAGGTGGCCAGGGAGGGGTTGAAGAAGGATGAGGGAAAGTGAGAAAAGAGAAGAGTGTGATGGTGGTGGTTCGGGCCCCAAAGACAGGCACCCAATGGGAGAGGTTATGGGAAAGCTTCTGGTAGTCCCCAAAGAAAGTGAGGATTAACGCTGAACGCACCAATTAACACACGTAGCATCTACACTCAGAGTCTGATGAAACCAATTTGATTCTGGCCAACAGCCAAGGGGAGAAAACCCCACTGGATCTGATTTCATAGTGCCCTTGAGGATGTACCCAGTAAATGGACACCTTGGAAAGAGGAAGAAAGGGTTGTGTCAGTTTCTGCCAACTTCTTATCCTTGCAAGGTCCTGCCATCAGTTAAAAATGCCTCTCTCCTGTTGGGCCTGTCTGCCAGGGCACAGGGGAGGTACAATGGCCTTGCTTAATACCAGGCGCTGGCCTTCAGCGTGGCAGAAAGACAAGCCCGTCCCTCCCAGGCCCAGGCCATTCATTCCTCGCCTGGACTTGGGGCGGGAAGGTTGGTGATGCATGAAGCGCCTCTGGGAAGGGGCCACCGTGCTGGCCTGGCTTCCCAGGCACAGGGTTTGAATCAAAGGCGGAGGGGGAGCCGCTGGCTCCAGTTGGGCTGTGCTCAGAGCTCCAGCTGTTGGGTCTTTGGTTTTTATTACATTAGTCTTAAAAAAAAAAGTTTTTAATCAGCAAGAATCAGTGAAGCAGGCTTTATGGTGCAATAATTCTGCATGTTTTGTTATAAATATCCCCAGGCAAAGTTAAGGTTATTTCATACGACTATCAAAGTAACACGCCCGCTTCAGTTGCAACAAGGAATCTGCGAGGACTAGCAAACAGGAAGCATACCATTTGCATTTAAGAGGCTTTTGTTTTAATAAAACGGGTACATATTTATCTATAAAAGAGACTGACCGGCTTGGTAAAGCCAGAGCCTGTAATAAGTAAAGATACAGAGAGAAGCCATGTTATTTGCTGAATTAAAAAAAAAAAATCATCCTTCCACTCACTTTCCAGAAACAGCACTCAACTGTGGGTTTTGGCCACACTGATGTTTACAATGAACTCTCGGAGCTCAAAGGCTCCAGGTCCAGTACCCGGAGGCCTTGGCTCTACAGGAGATGCTGACGTCTGATTTTTTATTAAGAGTTAAGACCCTTCCCCACCCCTCCCCTGAAAAAACATCAGATGAAAGTTTGAAATTGTTCAGTCCAGGATGAAAAGACACTCCCATGGTTCTGCTTCATATATCACGCTCGATCTCGCTTATTTCGACCCTGAAGAGGTTTGGCAGTAGACACGGGAAGCTTGCAGAGGGGCAGCGCAGAGGCGACAACCCCCACCCCCCGCCCCTCCCCGTGCAGTTCTTTCTGAACCGCACACACTTTCTGATCTCGGTGCAAAGACACATTTCCAAACTCCATGCTTCCTGCCAGGAAGGGTGTCACAAATTCTTTTCCATCAAACTTCCCGAAAGCTGCAATTATTGATGCTGAGGCTGTCCTGGGTCAGAAGGAAATATCTACAGGGTGTCAGATTTTAGTAGGAAGTCTGTTTGTTCGCTTACCTTTTCATTTACTAGGCGTCTCACACGTCCCAGGCTGGCCCTGGGCATCTGCATATTGAGACATCCAATGACCCTGCAAGGCAGGCATCTCCCCTGGCACAGACGGACCCGCAGAGGCCGGAGAGGGCAGGAAGGTGTCCAGGAGCACAGGCTGCTTGGTCACTGAGGGCTTGGGAGGCAGATCTGCCTGCCCCCCTTTCTTCCTCTTTCCCACCATAAATAACCCATTTGGCTCTCCTCCCTCTGACCCCTCCGCCATCCAGGTGGGTGAGTTGTGAGAAACATGGGCAGCCACGAAATGCAGCATGAACTTGACCTGGAGGCAGACCCTGTGGGGACGCTCAGGTTCTCACACTGTGGAGAGAGCAGCTGCAGGAACTCCGTGTCAAACCACCCATCCCAATTTTGAGTGGGAGACATGGCACTGACTGTCACAGTGACCCTCCTTCTGCCCTTTGACTGGATGCTCTACTTGGAGACCCTCCCAGGAGTGTGTCCCAGGGACACTGCCAGCCTCCTGTCCCACAGTGAGGTGCAGAACAAGCATCTTTACCCTCCTGACCTCCGTGCTTCTGAGCCGTGTGGAGCCGTGGCCTCTGACACGGGGTTTGTGAGCCCGTCCGCCTGGCATCCACCCCCCAGGTAACATCCCCTGGCCCATCCTCCAGCCTGGATGGTGATGGCCACACCAGCGGGGCTGCCCGAGTCTCAGGATAATCATCTCCCTCGCCCCTCATACCCATAAATGCACACCTGACGCCACGTAATCCCCTTGGGGCTCAGTCAGCAGCCTACGTGGTATTTGGAAGGGATTTCTTCTCTGAGAGCCCTTCCTACAATGGACAGACTAGGCTTCTAGGCAGTAATCTAGTCTTCCCACCCCACAAAAAATAAAATGACCAGGGAGCCCATGGTTGGTTAACAGGCCTTTAGTTGGTGCCCGAGTGGGAAACCCGGGGCTCTGGCTAGGGACAGAAGGGTCTGGAAGTAAGACAGGTCGACCCATCTTGATTGTGCAGCCAGAGGCTTTGCTCCCAGGACAACAGAGTGATGATAAGGGAAAAAACACTGACCTTCTCTTCTCGGTTTTCCAGCTGGAGAGACAGCATCCAACCCTGTGGGGGAGAAATGGCTGGGACACCACACGACCACCGACCAGAGGAGGAGAAGGGGCGACAGCAGGAGAGGAGCCGCAGCTGGGCTCTCTATTACAGAACACGTTTGAAAGTGCTTAACCAGAGTCCATGATCTACATGGCACAAGCTACCTGCCGGCTGTGGCTTCCAGGAGATGACTTACGAGGGTTCTGCACCCAGAGGACCCACCTAAGCCCTCTCACCGTGCCTGTGGCTCAGAGGTGGCTGTGCTGCCATCAACAGTCAGGAGAACCACTGCCCGGCCCTGCCCAGCCAGTTTGGCTCCTGCTGACTTCCAGAATTTCCATTCCAGAGGAGCTAAAAACAGACAGTAAAATCCCTAATTATGGCTTCTATAGGCACTCCCTCCCCCAGGCTCAGACTACCTGGCAGGCAGCTAAGAAGCTCCCAGGTGCCAGTGCCTGGGGAGGGGACCCCTGCTGGTGCTGAGCCTGCCCAGTGCTGCTAGGGCCCACAAGTCTTCCCTCAACCTTCAAACCTCTAACCAGACCTGGGGTTTTCCAGAACCGAGGTTGCAGTGAAGGGGCACCTCTTCTGCTTGTTACCGCAACACAAGTCACATGGCGCCTCAGTGGACCAGTCCCACATGAGGCCGTCTGCAGACAGCCTGGACCTGTGTCCTAACCCACTCCCACCAATCCCACCACGGAGAAGGAGAGGGTGGGAGTGGGCCAAGGAGCCCCCAGAAAGACGCTCCAGGGTCCGACCAGGCAGGGGCTCAGGCAGCTGGGCAGCAAGCAAGCCAGCCCTTGGCTGTTCTCTCGGTAATGGTGCCTGCCGCCATGAGATGCTTCACCATCAGTCCGGCCATGTGTGAAAGACCAAAGCCCAAGGATGGAGGCGGCTGGCGTGTGGGTGTGAATGGTGAGCAAAAGGGAGACTGTGTGAAAGCTGAGGGCCTCTCGTGCTTAAATTCAAGCAGGCCTTACCTCTCAGGAAGCCTGTGTGTGTACCATCAACGTATTATCATTTAAAGGGCTCCAGAGTCAGGGGAGTCTGGGACGTGTGTCCTGTGCCACTATTGGAGGGTTGACTCCTGTACTCCTGAGCTGGCTTATAGAAGCTGTCATTCTGTACATGCTCCAGCCTCAGTAAACAAACAAGTCCCCAGATATAGACAGGTCATGGACCTCTGCCTTTTGCCTGGACAATCTTCTTCCTAGGAGTCTAGGCAACTCCTATTTATTCTTCAAGTTTCAGTGTAAACTTTCCCAACTCCCTCCCAGAGAAGGCCCTTCTCCTGTACCCGGAGGGGCCTTGCACGCCCCCCGTCCCAGCACTTAGCACACCCCATGCAGCTATTTGGCGACAAGTGTGTCACCTGTCACTGACATAGTTCACCTCTGTGTACCCATCACAGTGCTTGGGTACAATGGACGTGTGATAAAATAAAACCAGGTATTACTATCCTTAAGCTATTTGATATTTAGTCATTTTCAAGAAGGAAGAGAAACTGAAAGAAAAGGCAGAAAGTGAAAGAAATAGAGTTGATGCAAACAAGAATGAAAACCCTCCCACTGCACTTGGTTCATCTTTCACCCTCACCACACTGTGTTCCATCCACCTGCCTCCCAGATGTCTTGTTTACTCTATGCAGGGAGCTCCCAGGGCAGGGAGCGTGTCTTCTTCATCCTGGAATCCCACTGCATGAGATGCAGTGCCTGGTACACAGTAGGCACCAAATATATGTCTGTTGGATGCATGGCAAAACCGATGATTGCAAGAAATCCATAGACAAGAGCAGCAGTCCTACACATTGAGGGAAAATGGTTGAGTGCATTGGAGTATATCCAACTCACAACCAAGACACCTATATACCTGGAAGCAAGAACCACAGCTAAGACCTGTCGCTGGGGAGCAGGGGTAAGTATTTTGCCAGGCGGCCCAAGCAAATGCCCAAATATCAGGCTCACAGGCTCCCAAGACCAAGCTCACAGCCACATGGGACACCCTACCGATCTGTTGGATGATTCAAACCTCTGTCCCCCTGGGCGCCCGTTTCTGCTTTGCCACTGACCATTTATGGACATTATTCTCCTCACCTGTAAAACGAGATGCCAGTTCCAGGCTCTCTAACATTCCTTTGAGTGTTCATGTATATAATTCCACCCCCTCAAAAGCTCTGCAAAGGGGATATTCTGTAGCTAAATATTGAATGAGCAGTGACCACTACAAAACCTAAGAAGAGTATTTTAAACTATAAGATCAATTTATGGATCAAATGGAAAATTCATCAGGGAAAACCTTCAAGATTTGCAATGGCACATTTTTTTAGATATCCGTGTGACATACATAGCTCATTCATACAGATCTAAAATGCTGTACTAATTATTATTTCTACCAGTGCCACTACTGCAAGTGCTTTTATTACCATGGTGTTTGTTTAGATGAAAAATGTGTGTGGGCCAAAGGCATTCTGATGAGAATCAAAATGGAAATTTAAAATATAAAAGATGTGGGAGAATTTGCTTAGAAATGGGATAGACTTTAATAATCTCTCCTAAGAGGGTAAGACCAGATGGAGTAATTCTCCAAGCCAAGTGTTGGCCCCTGTAACTGGAAGCACGGTGGTGTTTCTCTTTGGCAGACAATCCTTCCAACTTCTCTTCAACCCTCCACGGCACTAACCCCTCTGAATGCAGTTCATGTATGCAGCCAGCTAATTCGTCCATTGCTTTAACAAGTTTAGGCCCAGTTCTTACGTTTATCTGGCTCAGAAACTGACTCAGTATTGCTGGGTTTCATAAGAAAATAATTTTTTTTAATGTTACCAGTGTTCCCACACAATTGTGCATAATTAAATGCATTCTAGTGCTGTGCTCTTAGGCAAAACTAATCTCTCTGGTCTTCAACTCGTCCTGAAATCTGACTGCATGGCTAAGGCTCAGCACAGCTTTAAAACTCCTAGGATCTGATCTGACCCACACGGGTATGCAGTTTTAAGCAAGGCTAATATTCAGAAAAGTTCAAATTTACCAAAAATCAGTGGGGGCAGGGCTTGGTAGAGCAGTTCTCAAACTTATAACACACATACAAATCCCCTGGGTCTTGTTAAAATGCAAATTCTGGTTGAGCAGCGCTGGGGTGGAGTCAAGGTTCCTCATCTACCAAGCTCCTGGTGATGCCCATGCTGCTGGTCCATGGACCACACTTTGAGTAGCAAGGGTGTGCCCGCTATGCTAAAGTCTTCCAGTAAACAACACTGCCAAGGGCGCTTCCTCACATGGGATCTTGTCTTGCTTTACACCTGTGACATTATACCCAGGGACTAGCCCCTGACCCCAGAGCAACTATCTATAGGCCAGCCAGTCAGTCACCTGTGAGATAGTTTAGCACAAAATCATTATCCAAAATGTATGAATATCCAAAAGGAAGAACAGTTAATCCATCTAAGCACTTCTTCTCTCTTGGGAGGTTTGAATGTGACACACAGAGATTTGTGCCCAGATGTAAAAATGTGCAGGGAGAAAGCACTCAACAGAGAACAAAAGCAGTAGCAGAAAAGTTAGCAGGAGAAGCAGGGATTGAGCAGCTGAGGCACTAATGTCAGAAGCACCAGAGTCAAGAGAAAGGGATTCTGACGTCGAGGGGACAAGATGACAGGGCTGCTGGAGTTTGTGCTGTATGGTGATGACTTTTTCATTCTCCCAGAAGCTTCACCTCAGGGGTGTTGTATTCTGGGATTCCCAGTAAGCTTTGATTAAAGCCCATGAATGCAGACACCTTGAACATTCCTCTGTACCTTGTAACCCTAGAAGTGATTTTGCCCTTTGAGTCAATCCTTTACTTCACCCAGGACGTTACTGGAGCAAACAGCCCTGAGGCATTTTAAAGGTAGCATCCTTTATGCCCACGTTTCTCACACACACAGAAAGGTACCACCTCAGATCATCTTACCAGAGCCAGATGATCTATTCTACCAAAACGCAGTGGCAGAAGAGGGGAGGGGACGGGATGGTAGATTGCTCAAGGCTGCCGTAACAAAGAACCACAAACTGGGGGGCTTAGACGACAGAATATTTTCTCATGATTCTGGAGCCCAGAGATCAAGGTGTTGGCAGGGCTGGGGTCTTCTGAGGCCTCTCTCCTTGGCTTGCAGGTGACTGCCTACCTGCTGCGTCCTCACATGATCTTCCCTCTGTACCTGTGCCTGTGTCCCAATCTTCCCTTCTTATAAGGACACCAGTCACATTGGATTAGGGCCACCCGGATGAGCTCATTGTAACTACCTCTTCCAAGACCCTATCTCTAAATACAGCCACATTCTGAAGTGCTGGGGGTTAGGAATCTGCTAGCAGGTGAAGACCTTCCAAACCATCATCATGTTCTTTGAGGTGCCTGCCAGGCTGGTCCAGCACGCGCTGGGTGGTGCATACGAGGGAGCGAGTCCGCCGGAGCTGCTCGTGAAGACTCTGGGGGCCCTGCAGCGGCACTGTCAGTCAGATGCGACCCCGGGCGGCCAGAGCAGGGTCAGTGCTGATTAACAGGCTGATGGTGGAGACAGAAACGTGCTTCATTATGTCCTAGCAGCCCTGTCTTGTTCAACACATTCATGCGCAAACTGAATGAACACAGAAGGCATGCTGACGAAACGTGTGGGTGATGCAAGGCTGAGCAGGATAATGGGTTGCAGAGTTGACTGAGTCACTTGAACTCAAATGTGCTCACTGAGTGACAGAATCAAATTTAAATGATCATAACAGGCCAAAACTAACAAAATGAAGAAAGCAGAACATAGCAATGTTTTCTCTTTAAGCTGATAGAGGCAATTGAGAGACAAGTGCTTCTCAAACTGCAGGGAGCACAGGAGTCACCTGGGGATCTTGCTAAAATGCAGGTTCTGATTCAGTAGGTCTGGAGTGCGGGCTTCAGCTCCTGCCTTTCTAACAAGTTCCTAGGTGAAGATGATGTTGCTGGTCCACTGGCTACTCTCTGAGTAGCAAGGGTGAAAAAGCCCTGGGGTGATTAGTCAGCCACAAGTTCACACGACCACCATCTGACTTCCAGCGTACGAATGGGCCCGCTCTCCTCCGATGCCCCCAGCCCCTTCTGTTGTGTTGCATTTAGCATAGGAAACCAAGTTTTAATGTGGCCTTTAGCAGAGTAGAATGTGACCAAGAGAACAATGAAAATTCTGAGACATCTGGAATCTATGTGGGGAGAATGGAAAGGACTAGGACGCTTCAGCTGACAGAAGGGAATACCAAGTGTAGGAAAGGACACCGGTAGCTATCCCTAGATATTTAAAGTGCTGTCACATGGGACAGAGATGAGCTCTGAAGCATTAAAAAACAAACAAAAACAAAACAAGACACAACAACCCCCCAGCTCAGTGTAAGGATCAAGAGTGTAGGCTCTGGAGTTAGACCTCCAACTCTACGACTTTCTCTGTGACTTCCACTAAATTGTCTAATCTCTTAAGGCACCGGTGTGTTTATCTGTAAGATAGAAATAATAGTAGCAGTAGCTATCTGGGTTAGTTGATTTAGCTGCTATAGTTATATTACACATCATAATATGTACAGCATAGTTATATTACATATATAGTTATTAGCAATTAACTACTACGGTAGTTACGTCATATTAGTGATTTACACATTAGATGTTTATTTCTCACTTGTGCATAGTCCAAAATGGGTGTCCTTGATTAGCAGGCAGTTTTGCTCCAAGCCATGATTCAGTGACCACAGCTCCTTCCATCTGGTGGCTCGGCCATCTTCACGAGTCTTTCAGGGCCTCTGTGGAAAGGGAAAGAGCACGCAAGTCATACATGGCAGGCTGTCATGAGCCAGCTCTGACATGTCACACATCACTTCTGCCTACATGTCATTGGCCAGACCTCAGGCACAAGGCCACTTTCAACAGGGAGACTCAGAAACATGGTCTAGCCGCGTGCCCAGGAGGAAACGGGTTTAGTGCACAGCCAGCCACTTTCTGACTGTGAGAGTGATGATTTAGACAGCACCAGTAGAATGCTTAGTTTGGTCCAGTCTCCGTTACAGTCAGTGCTCAACAAACCTGTGTTATTATGTAACTTCGGAGAACAAATGTAGGCCCCAAATGTTAAATTATAGGAAGGCAGATTTCAAATCAAACCAAGACCAAACAAAGAAATAATAGTTCAAATATGAATTCCATGATAAGATAGTAAGGTCCCCATCAATGAAGCTATTCAAGTAGAGGACCTAGGCCTCAGGGATGCTGAAGGGAATTCCTTTATTAGTGGAATGTTGGACTAGCTAACCTTCCGATAGCCTTAGAAGTATCGAGAACCTTGGGCTGCAAGTAAGTGGCTTGATTCTAAGTGGATTTGTACTCAATTGTGGTAGACTAGACCACATCACCTCTTGTTCTGCTGACACTCATCTTTGTGACCTAGCCTGCATCTCAGCAATTGACATCTCTCAGTAACACTGAAACAGATGTAACCAGAGAGAAGATGCAACGTCCTATCATTTTGCTTGATTTGATGTCTTTCTCTCCTTATCCCCATGCCTGCCTCTGCATCTGCCTCTGCATCTATCAAACAGATGGATTAAAACTTAATCTGGGGAACCTGAGATCTGAGTCCTCCCTTGAGATAACTACAGACTATGTCATGAAAACAAGTTTGAGAATCTGGTAGATGATTGAGCCTATGTTAGCATTTTAGGCACAGCCTGCTGTTTTTTGACCTTTACAGACTGCACTCGATAGACTTTTCTGTGGGATTCTGCTTAGAATATATGCAGACGTCATCTAAGGGCCTTTTCCCCAAACCCCTGCCAACTGTTTGCCTAGTTATTCAGTAAATCCATAAGAAGTAGACAGAGGATGGCCTTTGAAAGCTGCAGTAGGGAAAATACACATTCTTTAAAAAGTTAGTTAGGATCTTTTCAATATTCTATCGCAAAAGAAATCTGATAAAAACCTGAACTGCCTGTTAGGCACTCTAGATTTACAACTTGCTATCAACTCCCAGGTCCAGAGGCTAATGCCTGATGGTGGCATCTGTGATGAAATCAATAAAACTATTCTTGATGTTTCTCCAATTTCTAAGTCTCCTCAGTGATGCATCTCTCCCCAGTAATTCTGGGCTTTGCTTCTTCCTTTCCTTTTCCAATAATACAGATTCCCACCTCAAAAGTGAGACTGCCAGTGTCAAATCAACTGACTTGATTGATTTAATGGGACTGGGTCCACAGTTGGCACTTGGGAAGCAGATTGTGAAAGGAACAGTTACTGACATTTTCCATATATTGGCACATTCTCATTTAAGGACTAGACAGGCATACCCTGGAGATATTGTGGGTTTGGTTCCAGACCACTGCAATAAAGCAAATATCACAATAAAGTAAGTCACACAAATTGTTTGGTTTCCCAGTCCATGTAAAACTTATGTTTACACTATACTGTAGTCTATTAGGTATACAATAGCATTATGTCTAAAAAAACAATGTAGGGGCCTCCCTGGTGGCACAGTGGTTGGGAGTCCGCCTGCCGATGCAGGGGACGCGGGTTCGTGCCCCGGTCAGGGAGGATCCCACGTGCTGTGGACCAGTGGGGCCCGTGAGCCATGGTCGCTGGGCCTGCGCGTCCGGAGCCTGTGCTCCACAACGGGAGGGGCCACAACAGTGAGAGGCCCGTGTACCGCAAAAAAAACAAAACAAACAAACAAAAAAACAATGTACATACCTTTATTTAAACATACTTAATTGCTAAAATATGCTAACTATCATCTGAGCCTTCAGCGAGTCATAATCTTTTTGCTGGTGGAGGGTTTGAAATATTGCGAGATACTGAACAAACTGTGACACACAGACATGAAGTGAGGAAATGCTGCTGGAAAAATGGTGCCAATAGACTTGTTCGACACAGGGTTGTCACAAACCTTCAATTTGTAAAGCAAAGCACAATTAAATGAGGTACGCCTGTACTCTCTTGACGTTCTTGCAGAGAGGACCTGGGTCCACTTCTATTAAAAAAATTCTAATACTTGACCCTTGTTAGAAATAAACTTATGATTTGCTCATAGTGTGGAGAATTTCCTTAAGAACAGTCAACATGTACATAGCATTCAGAATCTCAAAAGGCTTCTGAAGACAGAGTCACTTGAATATACTTCTGTAAACACCAGGATGGCACAGTCTAAACCACATCAAAGACACATTTCTCAGAACAGAGCCACCTACTAGGAACTTCTGAGCTGAAAGAGAGAAGCGGGGAGAAGTGGAGGACAGGTATCTTGACAGACCACAAGATTCTAAGATACCCATTTAGGGAGACATAAAATCAACCCCTTTACATTTTAACAACCATTAAGTTTTTCACTACTTTTGAAGTCAGAGGTAAAAAATAAAGTATCAGGAATATATAATCATATACAGTATGCTCCTATAGTGGGGTGGACAGTGTCCCCCTACCTAATACACGTTCACCTGGAACCTCAGAATGGGACCCTATTTGGAAATAGGGTCTTTGTAGATGTTAGTTGAGGGTCCAGATGAGATCATACTGGATTAGAGTGGGCTCTGAATTCAATGCCTGGTGTTCTTATAAGAAGAGGAGAGGACACAGAAGACACAGAGAAGACCATGTGAAGATGGAAGCAGACACCGGAGTTCTGCTGTCACAGTCAAGGCCATTAAAAGCTACCAGAAGCTGGAAAGGCAAAGAAGGTTCTCCCCAGAGCCTCTGGAAGCAGCTTGGCCCTGCTGACACCTTGATTTCAGACTTCTGGCCTCCAGAACCGTGAGAGAATTTAACTGCGCTTTAAGCAGCCCAGTCGCGGCAATTTGCTTTGGAAGCCATGGGAAATTCATCTAGCTCGATATACCTCAAGAAGGATGCTTGGATTGTTCTTTGATTGGGGTCTGGCCCAGCACCATGCACAACTTACACTTTTTGATAATGGCAGAAGACACGGAAAAGGCATGATGCACCATTTATTCAATTGGTCTCCTCAGCCGCAGAGGCAACCACTGTCTACTCTGATAGCAATTAAAACTCCCAGTGAGATACTCATACCATCTGAAAGTTTAAAGGTTTCTTGACGACCAGCTGGCACAACTTCACACTTCTTTTTAGGGACATGAAAACCGAAGGCATGAGATTTCATCAAGAAGCCAACCAGCAAATCCTTACCTTCCCCTCATCTTCAGGCAGAGCCTCCATTAAGATTACAAATAGGAAGGTTATCAGTCCTATAGCCTAAACCTCATGGATAACATTCCTACACTAGCTTTGAATCTGCTCAATAGTTTACAGAGAATTATGGCAATTCTTCCTCCACATTACCTTCTCATGTAGAGGCCCAATGCAAGTAATGATGAGACATAAAAGGTACTCTCATTTCACCCCGAAGTGCAGCAGACTGAAATTGTTTTAAACAAATCCACATGCTATATGAGGGCACCAGAAACATGGCCTCAACATCACTTTGAAAAGACAGAACTCAAAAAAGTGATGTTTTATTCTCCTAGCTGTGTTTCTTCTCATTTTCCCTAGTGTCTCCAATGGTGTGTAGGTAAGGATACAAAGCTGGATCAACTTCATGATCTAAAACATCTATCTACAGATTTAGCACAGAAAAAAAAAGGATAGAAAGAAATGCACCGAATATTATTATATTTTTCATTTTCCTTATAGTCTTTTATTTTCCAAATTTTATACAGTGTGAATATATCATTGTTATAATCAAGGGAAAATCTTTTGGGTGGGTAGGGGGTTGGTTTCAGGGAACTCTTACCACTCTCTTTCTCTATAATCACTTTGAAATAAAAATTATAAATAACTTATCTAGAAGACAAAGGTAGGGAACTTATATTCTTTTGTATCTATGAATTTTGGACACTGTAAATATTAGTTGTCGCTATCTTAATTTCCAAAATTATTTTCCATTTCTCCCTTACATGACTTTCATAATCAGCCAAACTAGATCTAGATATTTACTTCCCTAAAAGTACTCTATCCTTTTTTTTTTTTTTTGCTTCCCAACCTTTTGCCTTAGAAGGCCTTAAAACATACGACTTGAAAAAATCTTATCCATTCCTTTCATTGCACAGGTCAAATTCTATCTCTTCTGTGAGAAATTGAATACGATTGTTCCATTTGGAAGCGACATCTTTTTTTCTAAAGGCACCTACAAGAAACTGCTATTTATACCTCTCTTTAGGAGGAGTATATGCTACTTTGTGTTTATGTGTCTAGAGTCCATCTCTCTGACTAGAAAACCCCTCCAGGCCATGGACTGTGTCTTATGCATCTTTGTTCCCCATAGTGCAGAAAATTTTTACAAATTTGCCAAATGAATATTTTGATATCAGGCATTCCTTCATGGATCATTCTCAGGAACCCCAAATTTAGATCATCCCTATTATGATCTACTTATTACATTTAAATGAAGAATATCAATCTTACAAAAAAGAGGTTGGAGTGATCCTCAATTCAGGTTGGCTTCCAATGCTAGTGTTCACGGTGGGAGGGTTCTGTCAGTGAAACTTTATAATTACAACTAGAATACTCAGTTCTTCCTTTAAATGATTTTTCCTCTTTCCCTCTCTCCACTTCCTCCCAGAGGAAACCTCTACTCCCCTTGTTGCTTTTCATGATGCCTGTTTGGTAGAGGAACGTTGTTGACACACACTCAGGTATGACTGAATTCTTCTAGTGAAATAAGAAAATTTACAAAACAGTAAGAAAATCTGAGACTAAATCCCTCAAGGAAAAATTCAGTGTTGTTTTCCCAAAGATTTACAGGAAGATTCTACTAGGACCCCTGGCCTGGGACACAGTATAAATTGAATTAAGAATAATGAAACCGTGAGAATGGCAAGGGATAGATCAGTATGCTCCCGTATGCAAATAAAGGGGGAACCTACAACTATGTGCTTATATGTATACAAACTATGTCTGTTAAGAGATATATGAAGCTGGTAAAAGTGGGTGAATCTAGGGAGGGAAGCACAGGACCTCAGGAGGTCTGTGAGTAGAATTACTTTGGTATGCCCTGTTATGTGATTTGATTGTTCACAATATCTATAATAGTTTCAATTAAAAATTTTAAAATAACGGCACGGCTTCATTACTGCTTCCAACCCTACAAGAAACTTAATAGGCAAAGCCAGGGACATAAGAATTACTCTGCTTAATGGCTCCACTATAGTATCATACTTTTCTCCTTCTAGCCTCCCATCCTCCAATCCTCAATGCAATACATTAGACTTTTGCATGAGCTTAGATTATTCTATTTAAAATAAGATACTAGGTTCAGGCATTCAACTAGTGACTTTTATCAATACAATCTAGTACTGGAGGTGGGTGGGAGGTAGAACTATGCCTTTCAGAATTGACACAGCCGTGACAACCACCGTTACTAACAAATACAGTGTTTACTACATGCGACACACTGTTCTAAGAATTCATTAAATTCTCACAACTACCTCACCGGTAGGTACTCTTATTTGCCGATGAGGAAACAAAGGCAGAGAGATTAAATAGTTTACCCAAGGTCACACAACTGGTAAGAGGCAAGACTGAGATGTTGACAATGTCAGCCAGGGCGACATTGCCTCAGTACCGCCTATAAGAGAACTTAGAAAGATATCAAACTGACCTTATTATTTGAAAGGAGAAGAGCTGCCATTAAAATTGCTCTCATCATGTTTTACCAACAAAGTCAAAAGTCTTCAAGTGAGTTCCTTGGAAGTATTTTCTTCCCACAAATATTCAATGTGCAAAGTCTACACAAATTCTAAACATATAACTGTTAACATTATCTGTTCCTCTCACCCAACCAGTCAGTGTCCAAGTACACAGTGCCCAACACTTTAGGTTTCTTGCATGCACAGCAGTCTCTCAAAGTTTCCCAAAGAAAATTACGGCAAATATATTCTACTTGGAACAATTTCTAACTGATGGAATAACTTCGGTGAAAACGTAATTGCACCAATGCCATACAGCTAAAATGCATGTGAAAATACCAAGAGGTTGTTAAAAAGTCAGAGAAAAAGAAGTTGATATCAGATGTAAACTGTGCCTAAATGTTAAAAAAAAAAAAAGTTGTTTCAGGGCAGCAAGGCATATGAAAGTATATGAAAAGATAATAACGCTAAAAACAACAAGGTAAAAACTGGCTACTAGGTCATATATAAACATAGGATATATTATACTTTTATTTCCTGTAGAATCACTGAGTCTTGCTGAGGTTAAAGTGTCATAAACATTTAGTTGGTTCATTGTACAACTAGGTATAAAGTCCAACTTAATCCCCCTGAGATCTTGCTTTCTTATTTTTCTGAAGAATATGTCCTAATATTGCTTGTGTTTTTTTTGCTGCAACTATGACATAACTAGTATAAATGGTTTTAATTCTAAATAAACTTTTGCCAAAATTTTAATAAGACAAAATTTACCTCAAATCAGATTTCAAGAAATATAGGCTTTAACTCGTATTCAACAAAATTTTGGAAGTCCTAGCCACAGAATCAGAATAGAAAAAGAAATAAAAGGAATCCAAACTGGAAAGGAAGAAGTAAAAGTATCACTTTTCTCAGATGACATGAAAATCCTAAAGATGCTACCGGAAAATTAGAGCTCATCAATGAATTCAATAAAGTTGCAGGATACACAATTAATATACAGAAATCTGTTGCATTTCTATACACTAACAATGAACTATCAGAAACAGAAATTAAGGAAACAATCCCATTTACCACTGCATCAAAAAGAATAAAATACCTAGGAATAAACCTATCTGAGGAGGTAAAAGACCTGTACTCGGAAATCTTTAAGACACTGATGAAAGAAACTGAAGACAACACCAACAGATGGAAAGATATACCATGTTCTTGGATTGGAAGAATTAATATTGTTAAAATGACCATACTACCCAAGGCATTGAATCTGCAGATTCAATGCAATCCCTATCAAAATACCAATGGCATTTTTCACAGAACTAGAGCAGGTAATTTTAAAATTTGTACGGAAACACAAAAAACCCCAAGTAGCCAAAACAATCTTGAGAAAGAATAACAGAGCTGGAGGAATCATGCTCCCTGACTTCAGACTATACTACAAACCTGCAGTACTTAAAACAGTATGGTACTGGCACAAAAACGGACACTTAGATCAATGGAACAGGATAGAAATCCCAGAAATAAACCCAATGCTATGGTTAATTAATTCATGAAAAAGGAAGCAAGAATATACAATGGAGAAAAGATAGTCTCTTCAATAAATGGTGCTGGGAAAACTGGAGAGTTACTTGTAAAAGAATGAAATTAGAAATTCTCTAGCACCATATACAAAAATAAATTCAAAATGGATTAAAGACCTAAATGTAAGGCTGAATACATAGAAGAAACTCCTAGATGAAAACAGAGGCAGAACACCCTTTGACATAAATCGCAGCAATATTTTTTGGATGTTTCCTAAAGCAAAGGAAACAAAAGTAAAAATAAACAAATAGGACCTAATTAAACTTAAAACCTTTTACACAGCAAAGGAAACCACTGACAAAATGAAAAGACAACCTATTGAATAGGAGAAGATACTTGCAAATGATATGGCCAGTAAGGGGTTAATATCCAACATATATAAACAACTCATACAACTCAACATCAAAAAAAAAAACCTGATTAAAAAAATGGGCAGAAGAACTGAAGAGACATTTTTCTAAAGAGGAAATGCAGATGGCCAACAGGCATATGAAAAGATGCTCAACATCACTAGTTATCACGGAAATGCAAATCAAAACCACAATGAGATATCACTGTACACCTGTCAGAATGGCCATCATCCAAAAAACAAAAACAAAAAACCCACAGGTAACAAATGTTGGCAAGGATGTGGAGAAAAGGGACCCCTCGTACACTGTTGGTGGGAATGTATTGGGTTGGCCAAAAGGTTCATTTGGCTTTGCATAAGATGGCTCTAGTAGCACTTAGTTGTCTTTAACTTCATTCAAAACAATTTTGTTAGACTGTATGTGACAGCTGTCATATCAGCATGCATTTAAAAAATGACATCAAAATTAGCGAATTTTTGTGTAGGCATTTTAATATTGAAGATGGAAGAAAAAAAGCACCATTTTCGGCATATTATGCTTTATTATTTCAAGAAAGGTAAAAATGCAACCGAAATGCAAAAAAATGATTTGTGCAGTATATGGAGAAGGTGCTGTGACTGATCAAACATGTCAAAAGTGGTTTGCGAAGTTTTGTGCTGGAGATTTCTCGCTGGATGATGCTCCACGGTTGGGCAGACCAGTTGACAGCGATCAAATCGAGACATTAACTGAGAACAATCAACAATACACCACGCGGGAGATAGTCGACAGACTCAAAATATCCAAATCAAGCATTGAAAATCATTTGCACCAGCTTGGTTATGTTAATCGCTTTGATGTTTGGGTTCTATGTAAGTTAAGCAAAAAAAACCTCAACCGTATTTCTGCATGCAATTCTCTACTTAAACGTAATGAAGACGTTCCGTTTTTAAACAAATTGCGACAGGTGATGAAAAGTGGATACTGTACAATAATGTGGAACGGAAGAGATCGAGGGGCAAGCGAAATGAACCACCAAACACACCAAAGGCCGGTCTTCATCCAAAGAAGGTGATGTCGTGTATATGGTGGAATTGGAAGGGAGTCCTCTATTATGAGCTCCTTCCGGAAAACCAAACGATTAATTCCGACAAGTACTGCTCCCAATTAGACCAACTGAAAGCAGCATTTGATGAAAAGCATCCAGAATTAGTCAAAAGAAAATGCATCATCTTCCATCAGGATAACGCAAGACCGCGTTTCTCTGATGACCAGACAAGAAGTGTTACAGCTTGTCTGGGAAGTTCTGATTCATCCGCCGTATTCACCAGACGTTGCACCTTCGGATTTCCATTTATTTAGGTCGTTACAGAATTCTCTTAATGGAAAAAAATTTAATTCCCTGGAAGACTGTAAAAAGCACCTGGAACAGTTCTTTGCTCAAAAAGATAAAAGGTTTGGGGAAGATGGAATTTTGAACTTGCCTGAAAAATGGCAGAAGGTAGTGGAACAAAAGGGTGAATATGTTGTTCAATAAAGTTCTTGGTGAAAATGAAAAATGTGTCTTTTATTTTTACTTAGAAACCGAAGGTACTCTTTGGCCAACCCAATAAATTGGTGCAGCCACTGTGGAAAGAAGTATAGAGGCTTCTCCAAACACTATAAATAGAACTACCATATGACCCAGCAATTCCACTCCTGGGTATATATCCAAAAAAAACCAAAAACACAAATTTTAAAAGATACATGCACCCCAACGTTCATAGCAGCATTATTTACAATTGTCAAGTATGGAAGCAACCTAAATTTCCATCAACAAATGAATGGATAAAGAAGATGTGGTATACACACACACACACACACACACACACACACACACACACACAACGGAATACCACTCAGCCATAAAAAAGAATGAAATTTTGCCATTTGCAGTAACATGGATGGACTTGGAGGGCATTGCGCTAAGTGAAATAAGTCAGACAAATACTGTATTATATTACTTATATGTGGAATTTAAAAAATACAACAAACTAGTGAATAAAACAAAAAAGAAGCAGACTCACAGATATAGAGAACAAACTAGTGGTTACCAGTGGGGAGAGGGAAGGAGGGAGGGGCATTACAGGAGTAGGGAAAAAAGGGTTAGTATGGGATTATATGAAATCATGTGTGTGAAACTTTTGAAAATTGTAAAGCACTAAAGCGCTAGAGAATTTAAAGAATCTTTCATTCAATAAAAAAAAAAGAAAAAGAAATATAGGCTTTACAAGAATGTTAAACTTCGCTTCTTTTAAGAGGAGAAGAATCTTACAGATATTCAGGAGGAAACAATTTAAAAGGTCCATCGGTCATATTAAAATTAAATGGATAAAATGGTGAATTTTATATGTAAAACATGCCTCAATAAAATTGCTTAAAAAACAGTAAATAGATGGAGAATTTCTGGCACTTTCCCCTTTTAGTGTTCATCACTTAAGATCAACATTGAAGGCAGACTCTCACACTTCAGTGCTTAAAGGGATCAGGCAAGGGAAGGTGAACTTACGCTCCCACATCTGAAGTGGACAGCCACTGGTCGGCTCCAGCAGACTGTCACACAAACGGTACACCTAGTGACTCCAGATCTTCTAATTTTTCAAAAGAAGTGGAAGTATAGATTTTTGTGAATTAAAATATTGGCAGCACCATGTGAGTTACAGAGAACACATTTAGAGATCAAATCGGCCCCAAGGCCATCATTTTGCAAACTGAGTGGAAGAATACCTTGGGTCCACTGTTTGTTCTTTTGTGTGTAAGATATACTTTAGGACACAAAGTTTTAAAATGTATATTAAGGATAAATTTTGAAAAAGAATACCTTTGTAAGAAAACCCTGATGGGCAAGAGAAGCTTTTGTAATGAATATGTGTAGCTTTCACTGTGAGTCAAATACCATGCAAGTTTACAACTATTTCAAAGAAAGTGATACAGGAACTTGGATGTGAAGTGAGCTTCTGGAACCCAAATGCTCACACTCCAAGGTAACAATCCCAGCCAAGAAAGATCTACTGCCCTGCCCCCAGCTTCAGGGGCCAACTTCCAGAGATATTTCCAAAGTCAGTGACTGAGCAAAGTTATTCTTATAATAAAATAATTATTTTAATGAAGTATTTGAAATAATTTTAAACATCTGATCAATAAGATTACACACAAATATGGGAGTGTGCTGCACTTTACCAAAAAATAAAGCTAAGCATTTAAATATACAAAAACAACTTTAGGTATAGATCTCTTCTTAAAGGACTCTTTTAACATACACATAATTTATAGCATTTTTACATAATAACTCGCTGAAACAGAAAATGTGGCCAATTTGAAACTTACTACAGTATAGAATATGGCCATAACAGTCCCGATGGGAAGAACAGGATGAAGAATAACATACTTGAGGTTTTATTCCCCTGAATTCTTTTTCTAAGAAGCACAGCTTTCCCTTTTTTTCTTTTCTTTAGCCTTCTTTGGAGGATTTACGCATTCTTTCTGTATGTGATTCTAACTACAGCTATTATTTTTCACCAGCTACATACCACAAAAGTGGAATTAAAAAAAAAAAAAAAGAGGGTTTGCGTTGCAAAATGTCAGCTTCCTCAGACGAGTATATATAACATGCTTCTCATAATATATGTAGAGCCAAGATTTCCAAGAGTAAGATGCTGACCTTACCTTTTGAGTACAGAATCCAAAATGGAATCCCATTGTTAAAAATTTCTAATCATCAATTACGATTTTTTTTAATGCAACAAGATGCTTAAAACTTAGGGTAACTAAAAGAGTTTATAAAACTATCCTTCTTGAGATTTAAAGCAGTACACAAAACAAAGAATAACTTCTTCCTTTTGAAATACTGTAATTTGAAAATGTTTGATACATTTTCCTTTTTGGTTGGGCTGTGATTTTTTTCCTGTCAACAAAACATGTACTGGTTGGTTCGGAGTTCCAATTCGTCCACTGACCCCTCTTAGGTGTATACAGCATATTTCCTGTTTTATGATTCCGTTTTCATTTTCCCTCCATCGCTGGTGGTGAGGTGAACCAGGGAACAGCAACTTCAGGCACAAACTATCCCCATTTGTCAATGTTTTAACAACAATGGGACTCAGACGACAAAAGCCACCACTGGCCTTACCCTGTGGCTTGTCACCTTCAACCACAGAAGGCAGCTGTCATAACTTGCTAAGCAACTTCTGATTCCAGTCCAGAAAACCTAATGCTTTGAGTCAGGTTCCATGTAGGATGAAATACATAGTTTCCTGGTAAGTGGTGACCCTTCTTTTCTTCCCCCTGCATCTCAATGCAGGCTGTACTAGGGAAAGACGCCTTACCTATTAATAGTTTGGCAAATGAAGCAGGGAGTAACAAACAGAGCCTTGCTGAAATTAAACACGTAGGTAGGCATATGCCTACTTCTGTGTAAATAAACCGTACTTCACAACCTATTTTTAGAAGCTGATTCCTAGTCATTAAGAACCTAATGGAATACATAAAAGTTAATAAAAGTATATAACTGTAAACAATGGTCTTCCCTATCGGTGATTATTTTCCAGAAACTGAAATCTCAGGACCATGTGACACCGCTCTTTATATCTTCTTTGGCAGTAAGTAGCAAGGATCTGGATGGAGAGGGCCATGGTCACTTCAGAAGGGCCAGGTACAGAGCTCGGGAATACTTCATCTCCCTCTCCTGCTCCATACAGAAGATCAGGTCCCTGAGGCAGATTCTTGTGATTCTTGGACGAAGCAACTGTTTGGTGGCTGTCAGGCTGGATGTCCCAGAAGCAAAAAGGTTGTCTTTTAAACCCTATACAAAGTAAAGGGAGAAGCAAGTTTAAAATAAGCAATCTTTCATAAAGAGAGAACCTGTCAATTCAGCAAGAGCCTGCTAGCCTCTGGCCCCTGGGGTAGGTGCTGGAGGTAATAGCATGATGCAGCTTGTCCTCCAGCAGCCCAGGCTCTTGGGGGAGGCCCATGGCCAGCACACCTAGTTCATGGCCTCAGTCACTCTCTCTCACCTGGACCATGGCCACAGCCTTTTAACTGACTTCTCCACTTCAATCCGTTCTTTGCTGCACATCACAGGGCAGACTGTCCTCTTTAAAGGTCTTAGACAAAAGTTTCGGGAGTGATGACTGTGGTCATAATTCTGATTGTGGCGATGATTTCACAGGTGTGTATATATGTAAGAACCTGTCAGATTACACACTTTAAATGTGTGCGGTCTTTTGTTTGTCAATTATAAAAGTAAAAGTGAAAGCCTCACATGGTTCAGATCCCACCACTCCATGGTTCAAAAACCTTCAATGGCTCCTCTCTGTCCAGAGTAGCTACTTGAGCACTTATTATACTTTCAGAGCTACGTTAAGCACCTTCCACACATGATCTTTCTTTCATACAACACTGCAGCACGTTACATGGGTGCTGTCCTCATTTATCAAGTGAGGAAACTGAGCTTAGACAGGTTAAAGCAACCTGTTTAAGGTCACACAGCAACACTGAGCTGGGACTCAACTTTTAGTTTGATCTAAAGTGAATGCTCGCCGCGTAGCACAGGGAGATCAGCTCGGTGCTTTGTGTCCACAAAGAGGGGTGGGATAGGGAGGGTGGGAGGGAGACACAAGAGGGAGGAGATATGGGGATGTATGTATATGTATAGCTGATTCACTGTTATCCAGCAGAAACTAACACACCATTGTAAAGCAATTATACTCCAATAAAGATGTTAAAAAAAATAATAAAGTGAATGCTCTTAGCCTGTTCTATATTATACATCATATCAGGTAGAAACTCATTACCTGGCTTCTCTTCAGCCTTACTTCCCATTGCAGAGATCAGCAAAAGCCCATTCCAGGCCAACCTACTCAACCTTTAAGACCCATTTCAAATGGGTCTACTTACCCTCCCCTTCCCCATAAGAATTCTTACTGTGGTAACTATCTTACATCGTATTATAGTAATTTGTATACGCTACCACCACCAGCACATACCCACTAGATTGTAAGCTTTCTGAGGACAGAGACTATCATTTCTATACCTTCTATGGCTTAGCAAAGTATACAGAACAACACAGATTATCAGCAATATTTTCTCAATTGAATACACCAGTTTAAAACATAACAACTAACATGAGTTCTAAATGTCATTCAAAATTGAATGAAACCCAATACTTCTGTATTAAGATATTAAGTTTCCTAGGTATCAATATGTCTATACACCACTATTTTAAAAAAAGATTTGGAAGAAGAAATAAAAATACAGAAAACTCAGATATAGAATAATTTGGCAAAAATGAATCCTTTATTCTTCTATTCTTTTTTTTTTTTTTAACTATACTTTGTTTCAAAAACATCTCAATTGAGTTGGCAACCCTCCTTTCCCTACCCAAAAGACTTACACAAGGAAAGATATCTATCTAACACAGGAAGCGAATCTTCTGGTTCCATTACTATCTTTTAATAACCTTCAAATTTTAATTACTCCCTCTACATTTCTGGTTTTTTCTTTTTGCTTTGTTTTAGTTTGATGGAGGGTAAGGAAATCCCCTTTAAGGTCTCCAAAACCCTATGGTCAAAACAAGTGAACTTAATTCCATACATGTTCACAGAATGACTGGGAGTTTTTACATTCGACTTTACCTCACAGTAGAATAAAATGTCCTTCAAAGATACTACTCACTTTTGAAGGGATATGATATCACAATCCCACTTCTATACTCATTAGGTCAGACTCATTCAAAAGCATCCATGTAGCAAATTTTGGAAAGTCCATGTTTAAAAAAAAAGGACAAAAAGACTAACTTAGAGGTGGTGTAACACAGATATAATCTTAACTCTTGTAAATTATAATCATCAAAATATTCTCATAAGATTTTTACAGAATGGGCCCACCAACTCAGCTTTGGAACACTGGATAAAAGGACAAATTAGGAAGAAAGTTAATGTCCCAGGCACTGAGCAGCAATTTTGCTGTATATAGGAGTTATCTATTTAAAACTACAGTATATTTAACTAGAGGCATTTTTCTTAGCCAAAAATTAGATATATTATGCTAAAGCTGAATCTATATATGTTTATAGATCTTTCCTACCAAGTTTGCCAAAAATCACTCGTTTAGTGTTTTACATGAATATTTAAATTAAATGACTAGTTGGACATACTATATCTTGGCAATTTAATTTCTACGTAAATATCCAGAAATATGTCATGTCTTTTGATAAAAAGACATGTATGAGAATGTTTAGCACTACTATTCATAATGGCCCTAAGCTAGAAACGATCCAAACGCCCATTAAGAGCAGAATAAACTGTGGACTATTCATACAAATGGAATACTACACAGCAGTAACAAACTGAGTAACATGGACAAATGTCACAAAATATTAAATGAAAGGATCCAGATGCAAAGGAATACATATGGCTTGATTCCATTTCTATAATGTTTAAAACAGGCAAAGCTATAGAAGTCAGGATAATGATTCCCCTTAAGGGAGAAGAGTGGTAACCAGAAGGGGATAGTAGAGGTTTTCTGGGATTCTGGTGATGTTCTCTTTCTTGACCTAAGTACTGTCTGCATAGGTGTGCTCTGCTGTGAAAATTCAGTGAGCTTACTCATGATTTGTGTACTTTTCTGCATTGATGTCCTACTTCAAAAAAAAAATTAAACTGCTACCAAAAAAGTCTTGTGTAGGTAGGAAATACAAAGGGAAATGAAGAGGGAAAAGAGGAAAGAAGATAAGGCAAAATTGTTAAATAGAAAAAAATTATGGAGAACGAACCATCTGGGTAAGGAACAAAGGGGTCACAGTTCATGTCTGTCATGTGACAAGCCTGAAGGATCCCAGGGAAAGAGCCACATCACAGCTGCCAGCACAGGGTTGAAAAGGAGGTCATTCCAACAGGATGCAGCAGAAGGCCTGAGGCAATGTTATAAATGAAACAAACCCCAAGGGACATTCAGTAATCCCACAGAAATGTCTTTTATAATTCACAACTTCATGAAGGTGACAGCATTCTCTTCCCCCAAATAGTGACTGGCTTGGAAAGTTAATCTTTGTTGAACTTAGATACAAATACATAGCATTTTTATTGCTATGCTTATGATTTGAAAAAATCCACAATCTGACTTTTCAGCTTCATACTGACCTGGCCAGAATAATCAGCTACATCTCAGTTATCCATGGTAAAGCGGGTGGAACTCAGAGCCATAAAAATTCGAACCTGCCTTCACCATCAGTTTTTATTTTCTTCCTCACCAAGTCCTTTGCCCAAAGTCACCTAGGGCTGATTTCTGGTTACACTATACTGTCAGTGCCAAAGAACACAAATGTAGTTAGGAGACCATTTGTAAGAAGAAAAAAAAAACCTGTTGGGACAATGTACTATTTGTTTCTGAAATAGAGGATTTTCCCAATCGACTTTCTACGTGAAGGTATTCCTTAATCTGAATTCTTCACTTAGATGAATAGAGGGTAAAATAGAAGATGGAATTCAGTGAAGATGAAAGAAATAATTCACTTACTAAGTGTACAACAGATGTTTTCGGAAGCGAAACCGAACCTAAATGTAAACATTCTTCAACACTGCCAGGTCAATTAAGTTAGCCCTCAATTTGTTCAATTATATCACTAAACAAAGTTTCATATTTTTATAATGAAACTTCTGAGAAACGCTTTTGCTCTAATAAGGAAAACTTGAACACTGTCAGTTACCAATTTCAGAGCAATGACACCATTTTAAGAATGACACTAAGTAATTAAAAATAACCAATTATTCACATTTCCCCCCAACTTAATAGAGCAGGTGCTGTGAGGTAAAACTTTTAAAAGCGTCTCTACTTCTTTTTCCATGTTTCCTTAAATTATGTTACTGCTATACTAACTAGTTCATGCTAGCCCATGTACTGATTCAATTCAAAAGTTATCTGGGTTACTGGGCACCTACTATGGGCAAAGGAACTGTTCTGGCAGCATAAGATATACAGGGGGACTGAATGGTGGTGAGTACACATTGTCTCCTCCATAAGGAAACTCAGACAAATTACTTAACTTCTCTGTGCCTCAGTTTCCTAATCTGCAAAATAGGGACAGTAACTGTAATTATCTCACAGGGTTGGCCTGAGGATTAAATGAGAACAATGCCTGGCATACAGTATACAGTCTATAAATGTCATTTGTCAGTTGGGAGGCATTGAAGGTTTATAAACAGGAAACAGTATAATCCTAGTTCCAGATCTTTTTTTCCATCCCCTAGTTTAAATGCCCTATTCTCGTAAGTCCTGGCTAATTTAAATAATTTGTCCTGCCACACTAACCTTGTCCCTCCTAGAGAAATTTTTAAATTTTAGTTGAGCTTTGAATGTTTAAAGCTAAAAAGTAAACTAATGGGCATTACAGACATATGGCAAATGGATGAGGGATGTATCCTGGGACAGGAAGGTTTTCACAAGCTCCTCAGATCAAACAGTGGAGGACCAACCACACTTATCAGTACTGTCTGCAGGAGCTGATGTTCATTCCTTCCATTCTAGTCCCTGAATCATAAGACCAAGAAAACACAAACGTGTCCCTGAATCTTAACAGTCGACCAGGAACAAGAGTTGGGCATTTTAACCTCTAAAAGGCAAAGATCCTTTATATTTCTCAGACTCTCTACTTGATTTATTCTAACCCCATGTCACCATGGCAGCTCTTAAGGGATGACTCAAGTCTCAAACTTTAAGGAAAAATAAGAACTAGACATAGGGCACAGGGGGTGGAAAGAAAATCTGGCTCCAGAACAAAAATCAAACATCTTCTAAGTCTTGGAAGCAAAGATAAATAAAAGTGTCCTGGATGCCTGGCCTTAGTGTAATAATGTAATAAGATCACTGAAAATCTATGTTTGAAAGACCTGAGCTTCTAGGCCTCAAGGGCAGCACAGAGCAGAAAATACTGACTTGTGAGACTGCCTGCCCTCTGCTGGTCAACAAGCAGAATTTATGAAGTAACACATCCCTCACCTCTATCACCTTCATTTCATTCCTTTGAGTTATTTCAGAATACAGACAACCTTGCATATTAACTTCCACCCTAGAATTTTGTCACCTCTAAGTATCCGTTTTTCAACAGTCTTTATAGAAGTAATATGTCTAAATAGACTGATGTGATGTGTAATCGTGGGCTTTGAGTTCTAATTCTAGTTGTGTGATTATGAGAGTTGTAAAGACAATACTGGTTGTCCTATGCTAATGACCACTCGCGTCTTTATCTCCAAAAGAACACTTTCTTAAATTCTAGGCCTCATTGTTCAATTTCCTAACAAAGTATGTATCCTAAATTCAACATGTTTCAAATCATTACTCCTGCCTTTCTCCTCTTCTCTTTCTCATTTAAAGGAATGGTAATACCATTCACCTCCAATGCCTAATCCAGAAAACTGGGTGTCATCCTCAACCCTTTCTTCTTCTAATCCCATCTATCACTTCTTATCAGTTCTAACCTCTTTAATAGTTTCCAAATCATCTACATCCTTCTACATTTTCACTTCCATTATCTTCTGCCTAAGATGACTTCATCAACCTTCTAAGAAACTATTTCCAGTATTAATATTCTTCACACTGCTGTGAGTATGATCTTTCTAAAATAAGTAATCTGATAATACCATTTTCCTGTTTAAAATGCTCCAGTGGCTAAAAACCTCCTCTAGGACCAAGTCCAAGTATTTAAGCATGACAAATACAGTCAACCATGAGCATACTAAAGCTTCTCCCCACATTCTCATCTCTCATTCCTTTCTTCCTATCTCAAACTATTGATCATGCCATAGAATGTTTTTTCCTCTTTGTTCCAGACAGTTAATTCTCTCCTCCTGGAACTCCTTCTCCAATCTCTCTGTCCTATCCTTACATCACATCACTCGACTAAGTCCTTTAAGACTCAACTCAGGTAACCTGTTTCCCCAATGCTACAAACACAGACTCACCCCAGGTCTAGATTAGGTGCAACTCCTGTGTATTTTAGCTGTACTCTCTACTTTACCGTCACATGTATTCAGTGCAATGCAACAACCTCTTTAACTTTCTCACTCACTGGAAAGGAAGGATTTTGTACCTGTGAATATTTTATATATATGGCACTTAGCTGGTATCCAATCAACGTTTGTAGTACAATTATGCATCAAGTGTCACCCAATATCATCAGTTATATGAATGACCAAATAGTGAAAATGAGCCATATTATGGGCTTTGGACATTTTAAATCAAGATCCTGCTGTCATTCTTAGCTTTAAGCCAAATAAATTTGGGAGAAAAGCTGAAAGGTAAAATCCTTTGATGACTTGTTCCTCAGCATTACTCATCCCCACCAAGCTGCCACCAGATGGGATTTGCTCAAAAGGCTATTTTATGCCACTTTCTCGAAACAGTGGGTAAGTGCTTCAACCCACCAAGTAATACAACACACAAGAACAGCAAATAACCAAATAAATGTCAATTCTGAAAAGCAGTAACTTACTGCAAGTTGAAAAGCCTGTGTCAGCAGGACTTTCCTCTTTACTCTCGTAATTTTCTTTACCTTTAATTAAGACACAAAGTCCTTTGAAAACTCAAGTAACCTATGTCCAGAACTAAGTTTTATCTATTATTTTATGCTAACTTCTTTAAAGGACTGCCAGTTACAGATTTTTCTTTCAGAGCCAACTTTAATTTTATCCTTGAAGGATTGTAAATGTTAAAAAAAACTACAACATCAGTAAGGATTGCTGTGCCTCACAACTAAAGGTAGATTTACCAGTATATTTAAATGTATTAATAGTAGCTTTAGGTTTATTTAATTAAAACTCTGGTAATTCTGGAGTTGATGAATTGCATATAGACAGATGGAAAATGATACTAGAAAGAAATATGAATTTACAGGAAAAATGAAAGAGCACTAGAAATGGTAAACATTAAAAAGCTGTTTTTATTTTCATAAGTTCTTTAAGAGATATATGACCAAGTGATAACAATGTACTATGGAGGTTAAAACATATGCATAAGTAAAATAGGTGACAACAATAGCACAAAGGATGGGAGGAATTTGTATAATGGAATTATATAGTTAAAAGGTTTTTATATGATATATGAAGTGGCATTAATTCAAGATTGAGTATAATTAGTTAAGGATACATATTGTACCTTTAAACAGATCTGTAAAGCAACCATTAAAAAAAAAAAAGAGGTATAGTTAAGAAGCCAAAAGAGGATATAGAATGGTATACTAAAACACTACTTGGTTAACTCAAAAGATGACAAGAAAGGAGAAACAAAAAAACAGAGGGACAAACAGAAAATAGTAAGATGGTAAACTCAAATCTAATCATAGTAATAATTGCATTAAATGTAAATGGACTAAACAGTCCAAATAAATTTTCAGACTGGATACAAATCCAAAGCTCAATTACATGCTACTCATAAGAAACCAGCTTTAAATAAAGACACAGATAGGCTGGAAGTAAAAGAATGGAGAAATGATAAATCATGCTAATACTAAGCATAAGAAGTGCCGGTGTAGCTATAATAATATCAAAGTAAACTTTAAGACAAGGAATATTAGAAATGAGAACAATTTCACAATGACAAAAGGGAGCAATTCATCAAAAAGACATAATGTGTTTGCACTTAGTAAGACCATCAAATAAAAGAAGCAAAAATCGACAGGTAAACATAGACAAATGTACAATTATAGTTAAAAGAAAAGAAAACTTATGGAATATTATTCAACCATAAATAGGAATGAAGTACTGATACATGCTACAATATGGATGGATCTTGAAAACATTAAGCTAAGTCAAAGAAATTAGATACAAAAGGCCAAATATTGTATAATTCCTTTTATATGAATGCCTAGAACAGGTAAATCCATAGAGACAGATGGTTGCACAGCTATGTGAATATACAGTTGTCCCTAGGTATATTGGTTCCAGGACCTCCCATGGATACCAGAACCTGTGGATGCTTAAGTCCCTTATATACAGTGGCATAGCATTTGCACATAACCTCCACACATCCTCCTGCATACTTTAAATCACCACTAGATTACTTATAATACCTAATACAATCTAAATGCTATGTAAATAGTTGCCAGCACTTAGCAAATTCAAGTTTTGCTTTTTGGAACTTTCTGGAATTCTTTTCCCCAAATACTTTCAATCCATGGTTGGTTGAATCCATGGATGTGGAATCCAGCAGATATGGAGGGCCAACTGTACTGACTTGCACGCTTTAAAATGATGAGGTGTGGTATGTGAATTTTATCTCAACAAAAATCCAAATAATGGCACAGTCTGGTAAGTCAAACAAACAAGTTCAAATAAACATTTCAAAAACAACTTATATTTATTCTTTTCAATACTCTCCACAATTCTTAGGAAAAAATGCATAAATAGGAATTCAACAACATACTCTAAATAGGTACTGTTGCAATGCTTAAGGCAGATACATTGTTTTCCATGTAAACCTGGATTTTCACTGGTAACATTAGTTGAAAATCTGAACATTTTATTTCGGAATATTTCAGAGAGAAATTTACTGTCATTTAAACTAACAAATAATTTTATTGCTGATTTCTCCTCTCTTCTTTATTCTTGTGTATTTATGTCATTTTCACTCCTTTACAAACATTTAAGGGGGATTTGGGAAGGAGGGAAGATAAACCCATAATGTGCAATTCAACTTATTTCACAGGGGGCCCCTGAAGATAGCTGACAAGGTGTCAGACTTTAAATCTCTGGAAAATTTTAAAGATCCATCTAAAATTCAGATTTATGTTTAAGTCATTTATAAAAAAGAGGCATATTTGTTTATGGAAGTGTGAGCAAAATAAAATGTGAAAAATATATCTCAAAACATAAAAAAGCTGCTTCTTTATCTAAAGTAATAATGCTCTAAATTCTAATGAATCTATATGATATTTATAGAAGGTGTTAGATGACAACAAATCTGAAATCTGAAATCTCTAATTCTGTTTGTTCCCTAGTAGATTTTAAGCTGCTCTGTTTCCTCAAATCATTTCGGCTTAATATTTCAATTATAATCTACTCAGATCCTCAAATAATGAAAACTAGTAAATACGGTAAACAAAATGACATCTATGTAAGATCAATCATTCAAATACCCATAAGAATTCAACTCAGTTCTCTATTTCAAAATACACACATTTCTAAGTTATGAAAAAAAGTCCATAAATAATTTTAATGCTTAAATAAAAATGAAAAAACCCAAGTATCTCCCTCATAAGGTATTTTAGAGGTTTTTCACACTTCGACACCATGTTTCCATACAGAAATAGAACCTCAGCCCTTGAAGAGGGCACATAGTAATGGTAGAGATACAATAAAGGAAAAATTGTAGCAACTAGAATATTTTGAAATGACTGATCCTATCTGTTGCTAAAAGGGAATGGGAAAATAGGCATTCACACAGTGGTGGAAACTGGCACAAAGTTTTTGGAAAGTATTATGGAAATATCTATTAAAATTTAAGATGTGCATACCCTTTGACCCAGAAGTTCCATTTCTAGAAATCAATTTGGCAAAATAAATGGGTGCATGAAGATAGAGGATGTTAACTGTTTATAATAAACCAATGAAAATATTCTAAATGTCTATCAGTGGATCATAGAATTACGGCACAGAAGTATGTACCAGTATGGAAAAATGTCCAAGATGCAGTGCTTCACAAATTGTAAAACAGTACTTTTAGGATGATCCCATTATAGTAATTAAGAGCACAGACAAACATCAAATTCTCTGGACGTGTATCTGGGCTTCTCCACTTACTAACTGTGGAACTCTGGAAAAGTCATCTTCCCTATACCTCAACTTTTTCATTTAGGGAAAATAATAGTATGATTTTACAAAGGAGTTACAAGGACTAACCAAGATAATACATTCTAAGTGCTCGCTAAAAGTAAACTATTATTATATATGCAATTGTAAATATATATATATTTGATTATATTAGGTAGAACTATAAAAAATTGCCAATACTTGATAGTTTTTCACCTATGAAAACGGCAAGTTCATATGGTTTAACCTAATACATGCATGGATAATTTTGGAAAGGATAACCCAAGAAACTTAAGAGCTGTTTGTAATACTCTTTTATACTATTTTGACATTTTCAACATGATCAGTTAACAAACACTCTTCTCTCCCAAATGAAAAGCTATCTACTCTATTCCCCTTGCTTTAAGCAGTACTATCTTAAAAGTATAACAGACATTTTTCTTCCCCCCAAAATCAATAATCATTTGTTGAATGTATAATCTACCTTCTGATAGTACTCTTCTAGAAACTGAGTCTTCTTCATTTCAGAGAAATTTAGACTTCATAAGAAATTTGCAAGCATTGGAAAGGATCTTACCATACCTAGGTAAATTCATACTAGTTTAAACAATGGAAGAAAGTTATCACTGAAATCTATTCTAAATATTATATTCCAAAGAGCTTTGATTTTAATAATTCTATACAACTATCCTTATATAAAGGTGGGTGGGAAGAGAGAAGAAAAGTCAAGAAATAAGAACAAAATAATATTTTCTGGCAGAAAATATTAAGAAAAAACAAAGAAACGTGTGGGGGAGTCTGTGTTTGAGACCACCACACGTCTAGTGCTTTGGAAGCCCTAGCCTGCTCCATGTTGAAGATTCTTGGAAAAGTAATAATGGGGGAAATAATTAAGTCCAGAAATTCCCTAATCATCTTCCTCTGAAGAAGGCAAAGCAATGGAATCCATCTTAACTGTGCCTCCTGATATTTCCTCTTATCTGATACAGACAAACACAAACCAGCAAAGTTCCAACCGTTCTTGGACAGAACACTCTCTGGTACCATCACTGCCTTTCCAGGACATCCCATCTTCCCCAGACTTCATTTTTGTCTATGAGCAGGAAGCTAATGCTGAGTGCTTGTTTTAAAAAACAGGTACATCATTACCTGGCACTTAACTTGCTAACTTCCACTTCCTTGAAGGGGCGCACCACCAAAGAACAGAAATAATGAGAGAGGGACAGAGAATACTGTTGTTAGGATTAGCATGGAGGGAAAAAAATGGCTACCCACCACACAGACTTCTTCAGCATCTCAGAGATAGTTCTTGGACTCCAGTAAGCAATTCTTTTCCTGAATGCTCAAAGACATCCTAAGACACTGAGGATATAGTATTAAATCATGAGGACAGGCAAATGTTTGTGCTACTATGACTCTGATAAATTTTTTCTCAGATATTTTCAAATTAGTAGAATGCTCAGGTGATTTCTGGCTGTCTATGAAGTAACTACAATTATTTTTCTTTTTCATAAGAAGAAAATTATAACAGCTCAAGAAAAAAATTTTTTTCAAAACACAATGCGTTTTATTACTTTTTACACTGCTTCATAGTAACTTGTGATTTTTCTTCAAACAATTTCAGTTTAGTTTCTAAAAAAAACCTTTATTTCCCACCTGATTTTCAAAGTTGTATACTAGGTACCAAAAAATTCACATAAATGAATTTTCAAACCCTAAGATATCTTTAACCTAAAACAGGTTAGGCCCTAATGGTGTACTTTGCCCTTCAGAGGACTAGGCATCTAGCAGAGTAGAGACATTCTGTTTTAGGGCACCTACACACAGGCTAAAATAACAAAGAAAACATATGGAAAGATTCTTAAAGCTCTATTGTTTCCTTTATAGCAACATCATTTATTTCTTTATCCTGATTTTTTTATTGCAGTTTGCCCACAGTCTTCTGAAAACTGCCTTCTCTCTCCCTACCTTGTCCCCCCAAAATCAAAGTACTCTAATACTTTAAACATCAAATTGGAGCTAAAGGGAAAGGTAAGTTGCTACAATAGATGTATCACAAGACCCTCAAGTTCTATATAGAGAAGTTCTAATAATATCTATAGCAAACTGCTGTGGAATACTATTTGAGGTACAGGATTTTTTCAAAAGTTCATCTCTAAATACATGTAAAAATTAATGAAACTTTCTCAGAAATCACTCTTCTGTAAGCTGTAGCATGAAATATTCTTGCCAATGGAATTCAACACATTATTCTAAAATGGTCCTTTCTCACCTTCTTAAGCCTACTCATAAAATACTGCAATGTGATAATTTCTATTATTAATGTTATAGTGAGACCACTAAACATAAATGGTTAAGAATATAGATTTAGGGTTCTGCAGTAGAATCATTTTATAGGTTCTGTCCAAATAATATTTGCTTGGCTAATAATATTTAAAGAATGCTTGTTTTAAAAATATTTACAAGTATGCCTAACTGAAATGCCTTGTTTTCAAGGTATACAAATTTTAAAAGTACAATAAAGAAGAAATGAATTTTAGGAATGCACCTTTAATTGTAGGGAGATACAGCAATATTGTTATCAATATCTAACATTTATCTCTGAATTAGAATTCAGCTGTGGGAAAAAAAAATGTTTGTCTGAAAGCAATTCTGATTCAACCAAATTTTCTATTTATTGCTAAGAAACGTTTCAAAAAAGCCCCTTCTCCTCATTCTCTTCCTCTAAAATTCTTACAGTTTTACAGGGTAGTACTTTAACCTGCTTCTAGATAGAAAGGACATACACTTATCTATATAGTAATAATTTCTTTGTTTTGGTTAGCAAATGAACACTATTTTAAGCAACACATACCAGGTATATCAATACTATAAGCATCATGTAGTTGATCTGGCACTGTAACCACTTACTTTTAAAAGAAATATCAGCATTTTCAAGCCAATATGTTATAAGGTTAAAATAAAACCTATCTTTATTTTCAGTAAAATAAAGAAATATTGTTATGATGGTTGGCTCATTAAGTTAGGTGAACTATTTGAAAGTATTGCTAATACAGAAAAGATAGAGCCTTTATAATCCAAGGACCTAAAATCAATGCAGGAAGTAAAGTTATTAATGACCTAACATTCCAAAGAACCCCAAACACATCACCTCAGCGTATACATACATGACATACACATGGAAACACTCTAAATCTTTAAGTAGGTTCTAGATTACTGCATAGGTATCTGTGCAGCCTATGTTAATTTAAGAACTAATTTCATATGCATATATTCTTATATATAACTTTAACACACAGCAGTAAATTAAGGACAAAGTAAATACTCCAAAGTAGTAAATTTTAAGTCCCCCCCCACTCAGAGCCAACAGGCTTATGAAACAAATAATTTGGTTCTAAATGATAATTGGTACTTGTTGCTTTTTGCCAGGTTAACACGAGGAGACAGGAGCTGATGCTATTCAACTCTACCAAGACTTCTGAGAATATCAATGTAAATCTACACAGAGGACAGTTTAATGTATAAATTGTACAACTAGAAAGATTTTTTAAAGGATAAGAGCCAATTTTGCTTTGTTTTACATAATAGAAAAATATACTAAAGGAAGAAGGTCTAAAACGAATTTCTCCAAATTTATTATTGTTGATTTATTATCAACAAAAATTATAATCTATGAATGCTAAACGTTTAATTCTCTGAATTTTACATTTTTTAAAATCACCGTTTTATGCAATATTCCAAGCTGAAACCTCTTCCCTTCAGTACTAAAAACCTGCATTTGAACTAAGGATTTTACTCTTCAAAGAGCAAGACTCTACCTCACTCCCCTCTGGGATTATATGCTTATTCTAGTAAATTCTAATCAAACAGGTAAGATTTCAGGTTCCCATCTATAAAGAAAGAGGCAGACAAAAAGTAGACCCTCAGTCTTCAAGGTATAGAATATTAAAAATCTAAATGGTTTCATACATCAATTTTGTGTTATTTGTGAGAGAACAAAAAACCTGAATCGTTAAAGGGTTTTTAACAATCCTGATTCATGCAATTTAAGTGACTGGAGGGGCAAATCAATCAGCAGTATATGTAAACACCGAAAGAGCATACAGCAGGGTTCTCTCTAGTTTCCCATTTTTCAAAGAAAATTACCTTTGAAGTTAAAACACCATGAATAAAAAAAAATCAACAAAAAAATAGTTTTCAGCTAATTTCAAAATAAGGATTGTACTAAAATGTCGCCAACTCATTAAAGAAATGGATATTTTCAATTCAGGTTGGCATTACTTAAAAGTACTCGCTGTTATAATTCAGTAAAAGTCTGACAACGATCGAAGTTTAAAGTCCAGGAATAAAGGGGAAAACATACAGGCCTAAGTTCTCAAAACTGAAGAAGCACCAAGCAAACACACACTTCAGTATATTTATAGCCAAGTTAGAACACATCTGTTTTGAAATTTAAAAATTAAATAAGCTTATATTTTAATGCTAATAGATAAATCACATTAACTGATATTTTTTTAATCACTGTTTTGAACATCAACAGTACATTTCATTTTCCCCCCTGTAACTATGGACTTTCTCAGATTCAAACATACAATCGATGAATTCTTTAAAATCACTGATTATTAGAAACCAGGGAACATTTAATGTTTCTGAGATTTGTGACGAACTCAAATGAGACATAAAAATGAAGCTTTGAAGAGATTAATGATTAACAGTTCAAATTCACTATGGGTCATTAATACTACTTATAAAATTCTATTAAAAGCTAAAATGATGGTACTATTACTATGATGACAAAGACGACAATTTATTAGGCCTGTACTTGAGGCCAGGAACTAATTAAGCACTTTACATAATCCAATCCTTAAAACATTGTAAGGCGGGTATTACACCCATATTCCAGATGGGGATAATTGAGGTAAGAGGTTTAAAGAACTTGTCAAAGGTTACAAAACTTAATGGTCAAGAACCAAACCCAGATTTGACTGAGTCCAAACTATTATGTACTTATGATGCTATGATGCTTCCCCACGAAGCAAACATTTAACAGAATTTGTTGTATAAAGCTACCATTATCAAAAAGTAGGGCAGGAACTTAGACATCCCTGTAGCTCTTTCTCAAAGGAATTATAATATTATAAAGAATAACTTTATGTGGATGAAAAAAAATTCCAAGTAACTGTTCTTGCCAAAAAGAAAAAACTATGCTAACTAGGCCATATTTATAGGAATACGCTTAATGATGAAATAGCATGCCCCACTTTTAATAAAATATTTACACATTTACATACAAATAGACCAAAAATAAAGGGCAGTGGGTTGTCCTGTGCTAGAGAAGTAGGAACATAAAAAACTCTACTGGACTAGTGTTACCATATTTTAAAATATACTAAGATTTGGAAACTTGAGGTCACAAAAAGACAAATACTAAATGATTCCATTTACATGAGCTATCTAAGCAGTCAAATTCATAGAATCAAAGTAGAATGGTGGTTACCAGGGGCTGGGAAAAGGGAAGATGGGGAGTTGTTTAATGGGTATAGAGTTTCAATTTTGCAAGATGAAAAAGTTCTGGAGGTGTGGTGCATAACAATGTGAATATGCTCAACACTACTGAACTGTACACTTAAAAATGGTTAAGATGGTTAAAAAGAAAGATTTGGTACTAATACATAAATAGCCATAAACAGATATACATCACTAGACTGGTCCTGCTGCACTTATATGGTAGTTGCTAGTCACATGTGACTATTAAAATTTACATTAATTTAAAAAAATTAAAACTATTTCCTCAATCACACTAGCCACAGCTCAACTGCTCAACAGCCATATGTAGTTGCTGAGGACAGCACAGACAGCACATTCTCATCACAGAAAGTTCTATTAGCTAGCACTGGGTCAGAGTATACAGAAACAGTCTCAAATAAATATGGGAATTTGTATTTGACACAAAATTGTTTGTGATAAAGGTGGCATTTCAAATCAGTGGGGAAAGAATCATTGAGTAAACAGTGTTGGGACAATCTGCTAGCCTGGGGGAGAATGAGGGGGAAGTGAGGGAGTAAAGGTAAATCCAGATCTCAACTCTTATTCAAAACAAATTCTGAGTGAACCAAAGATTTATACTTAAAAGCTGAAATGATAAAATACTAACACATAAGTCTAATTATTAAGAAAGGGCTTTCCAAACACAATAGAACCCCAGGAGGACAAAAGCAGAAGACTGATTTTTTTTTTTTAATTTAAGAAAATACAAACTTTTAGATGAATAAAGCCCAGACAAACTGAAAGGAAAGTGGAGGGAGGTGTGGAGTGTTCCATTTTCTTAATCTATTAAAAAATATAACTCAGTGGGGAAAAGGTAAATTGAAAGTGCCAATATACACATGAAAAAATTGCTCAATTTCATTCATAATTTAAACACTCTATTAAAAATTGCATTTTCAACCATCAGATGGCAAAGAGAATCCCCAGTGTTAAATGAGAGTGTGAGAAAACAGGCACTAATGGATATAAAGCCTGATACAACTCATTCAGGAGGTAATTTTAAAATATTTATCAAAAATGAAAAGCAACAAATAATATTTATGGGTAAAATGATATTAAGCCTAGGACTGACTTTAAAATAACCTGAGGAGTGAAAAACTTACCTGAGAAGGTTGGTGTAGATATAAATAAAACAAAATTAGGCATAAACTGATAGTAGTTGCAGCAGGATGGTAGGTGTGTAGGGGATTCATACTACTCTAGCTTTGAGTATGTTTGAATTTTTCCAAAAAGGTTTTCCTATTAATGCACACCCTTTAACCCAGGTATTCTATTTCTAGGTATTTAGTCTATAGCTACGTTGGACAAGCACACAACAAGGTAAGTACAAGGATGTTCTCTGAGGCAATAAAAGCAAAGACCCGGAAACAACCTACATTTCCATTAGAGAACTGGTTGAATACATTATTTATCTAAACACAGTAATGTCATATACCTTTAAAAAGTATGGAGATAAATTATATGAGAGGTATTACGGAAAAGGGGAAAAGTATCAAGAGCAGAACAATAGACACAGTTTGACTGCATTTAGTAAAAACAAAATCAAATGTGGATTTGTGAAGGCACATGAGATACATGCCCATATTCACAACGAATTCTAGAAGGATATGTGAGAATCTTAATGGTGGTTACATCTGGCTGGGCAGGAGATGGGGGACTAGAAATCTGTGAGGAGGAAACGTTTATTTTTTTCAAACATTTTTATACTATGAATTTTTTTTGCATGTGAACATATTGCATTCATTACACTTTTATTAATAAAAAGAACTAGACTTTTAAAATCCTTCTTCTATTGAGATGATTGTCATTCATTTAGGAAACATCAGTGTTTAGGGTCAGCACTGGGAGGAGCTTGTCTCAAAGCACATTTAAGTTTTACAGAGCAGAACAGACGAGCCGAGCCGTGGTTCCTTTATTGCTGACCTAGCTCAGGGCTCTTATCGAACCTGTATCTCAGCCCTGATAACCGATCTGAAAATCTATCACTACAGCAAATAATTGCTCTAAAGATGTAAGTAAGATCCTTCCTTGGTGTTAATCAAACATTAATGATATTTATTGAATATGTATGTGCCCGGTCCTGTGGGAGATACAAAGGAAAAGGATTATAGTCTTGCTCAAGAAATTCATAATCTCACAGAAGAGAAAACACGCACGCGAGGAGCAGAGAATGATTAATGCCGTGCAAACACATTATGTGCTGAGAAAAGGAGAAGTCAGTATGGGTATGTAGAGTCAAGGTTCATGATAGAAATGAGAGGGCAGACTTGATTTTAACAGATGAGCTGGATTTAGATACACAGCGGGGAGAAAATTACATAAAACTGCCTGAAAGAGTGTACAGAAGAAACTGCGATAGTGAGATTCAGTATAACTAGAGATGGGGGATAGGAAAAAGTATAAAATAAGTAATTAGTAGGAGTAAAGTTCAATGTGATACATATTTTTAAAAACAAGCAAAAATTGGGCTTCCCTGGTGGCGCAGTGGTTGAGAGTCCACCTGCCGATACAGGGCACATGGGTTTGTGCCCCGGTCCGGGAAGATCCCACATGCCTCGGAGCGGCTGGACCCGTGAGCCATGGCCGCTGAACCTGCGCGTCCGGAGCCTGTGCTCCGCAACAGGAGAGGCCACAACAGTGAGAGGCCCACGTACGGCAAAAACAAACAAACAAACAAAAAAAAAAACCAAGCAAAAATTAAGATTTTATAAAAGAGGCAAAGGAGAGTTTTAACAAGTATTTGACAGCAACAGTGTGCAAGGCAGAGTAAATTTGCGTTCTTTGCTTCCTTTAGGCTTGCTTTTTTGACATGAAAAATAAAATAAACAAATGTTATTTCAATACCTCACTTCCAGACCCAGATTCGAGTGGTCTCTTCTTCCTTGGTCCAATAGCTGCAAGAGCTGTGAGATTAGCATCTCTATGCTGTATCTGCGCGAGCTCCAACTGTTGTAACTAGAAGATGGAATAAAAAAGAGAAAAATATCAACGTTTACACACAGTGATGCTCAAAGGGGGAAAGAAACTGATCACTAAGCCCACTTCTCTGTTCTTTACTAAACACGTGACAGTGTAAAATAAATATCAGATTTCCCTAACAGCCAACAGTGCATCATTTCTTGATCCCTTTCCTCTAACAAATTCTTTATTCCTGAATCTCTAAATAGAAGAGGCAGAATTTAGGTAAGGAAGAAGTATGGAATAAAAGAAAAAGAAGAAAAGAAGCACCACTAGAGCTTAAGCTCTCCTTAGTTTAAGCACAGGTTAAGAAATGCCTGAAGAATAAGTTGAATGGTAAATTGGAGGGAAAGTGGCCAAAATATAGTCAAACTTTTTGGAATAAGAGAGAATTACAGTTGGCCTTTGAACAACAAATGTGGGGGATAGAGGTGCAGACCCTCTATGCAGTAGAAAGTTCACATGTAACTTATCGTTGGCTCTCCACATCCGAGGTTTCTCCATATCCACGCATCTGCATCCATTAATTCAACTAACTGAGAATCGTGTAGCACTGTAGTAGGTACTTAGTGAACAAAACATGCATAAAAGGGAACCCACGCAATTCAAACCTGTGTTGTTCAAAGGTCAACGGTACTTAAAAATAGTTTCTGTATATTATAGGAAACAGTTCTATGCCGTATGATTTACAAAGCACTTCCTTAAAATTAACTCAGTTAACTCTTACAACGACACTGAAAGTTATATATTAACTGCTATAATAACATGAAAATTATACATATATATATTTTTTAATAACTAAGGGAGAAAGTGAGGTTTTAAGAAATTGGGAAAACTTCATAAAGGTCACACAAATAATAAGTGGTAGAAACAGAACGCAGAGCCAAGTGTTCTCATTATAAACCTTTTCAATATATCACACTTTCTTATGGATTTACTCTGTATCTATCTTCATGTCAACAATTGAAAGTGAGTTAGTATTGTTTTGTTGTACAGCTTTCATTATGCCTAACCCAAATGACCAAATCTACAAGGTATAATTTTTTAGTATTTGGGCACTAAACTATTCAGGGGCACCCATCAAAGATGCCTCATTAAGGTAGATAAATTTAAGATATTAAAACTGGGAAATAAATGCATGAAACATAGCATCATTTCACGAAGGCAAGTAAGTGTCAAATGGTATTCTTTAAAAAAAACAAGGTGAAGAAGTCAAAATAAAATATCACTACACAGGTTGCTAAGTTTTTCTGGAAAAGGAAGCAGGCTTAATTCCCACCGAAATCTTATTAGTGTGGAGAAGAAGGAAGAAAGAACCTGGCACTGGTTGCTAGATAAATATTCAAACAAGATCAGACTCCAAGATAGTCAACTGAAAGTAACCTATTGGGGAAGCATAAAGGTATCCGGAGAATATTTTTCTAAAAGAACACTAACTAAATTTTTAACATTAAAAAAAAAAAAGCCTAGATGAAAGAAGCAAACAATTTATGATGAAATAGGCAGTCTCAGAGAGACACAAAGTAAAGATCACTTCAAATTATTTTATAATATCAGAGGAAAGACAAAGAATAAGCCATAGGTAACTGAATCCAGCAAAGCAGAAAACACTTAACTAAAGAAAATGAACTAGGAACCATTTTCCATTTGTTCCCCAAATAACAGAGCAGAAATCCTTCATTTAAATTGTATATTTACTTATATATAAATTGCTAGAAAACTATTTTCAGGAGTTATAAACCATCTTTTGTTAATGCTGGCCTTTTAAATAAAATATATAGTTTTAGAGTCTGACGCTGTCACAACATAGAACTTGTAGGTGACAAAATATAATTTTAATTAATCTACCCTGCAGCACAAATCAAACAACAAGCTATATTTTAGTCTTTCCCTGTAGAGAAATGGCATCTGCACGATAGTCACACCAAATAAATAGTTTTAAAATTGACCTCTGTCATCAAATTCCACTACCTATACAGGAAAACATTTTCTCTCACTCTGCAAATTACACTTTGGTTTTCAGAAATCTCACAGACGTTTAAGAAAATTTTGCAAAACTATTAACAAAAATGGAAACTGACAATAGGTTGGTTGTATTTACAATGAACTACCTTAAAACCAATGTATTTTGGGGCTTCCCTGGTGGCGCAGTGGTTGAGACTCCACCTGCCGATGCAGGGGACATGGGTTCGTGCCCCGGTCCGGGAAGATCGCACATGCCGTGGAGCGGCTGGGCCCGTGAGCCATGGCTGCTGAGCCTGCGCGTCTGGAGCCTGTGCTCCACAACGGGAGAGGCCACAACAGTGAGAGGCCCGCGTACCACAAAAAAACAAACAAAAAAACCCAATGTATTTTGGCCAGCACAATATAGAAAAACTATGGACTTTATTTTTTTCTAACATCTTCATTGGAGTATAATTGCTTTACAATGGTGTGTTAGTTTCTGCTTTATAACAAAGTGAATCAGCTATACATATTCACATATCACCATATCTCCTCCCTCTTGCGTCTCCCTCCTACCCTCCTTATCCCACCTCTCTAGGTGGTCACAAAGCACCGAGGTGATCTCCCTATGCCATGCGGCTGCTTCCCACTAGCTATCTATTTTATATTTGGTAGTATATGTAAATCCATGCCACTTTCTCACTTCGTCCCAGCTTACCCTTCCCCCTCCCCGTGTGCTCCAGTCCATTCTCTATGTCTGCGTCTTTATTCCTGTCCTGCCCTTAGGTTCTTCAGAACCTTTTTTTCTTAGATGCCATATAAATGTGTTAGCATACGGTATTTTTCTCTTTCTGACTTACTTCACTGTGTATGACAGACTCTAGGTCCATCTACCTCACTACAAATAACTCAATTTCGATTCTTTTTATGGCTGAGTAATATTCCATTGTATATATGTGCCACTTCTTCTTTATCCATTCATCTGTCGATGGACACTTAGGTTGCTTCCATGTCCTGGCTAATGTAAACAGAGATGCAATGAACATTGTGCTACATGACTCTTTTTGAAATATGGTTTTCTCTGCATATATGCCCAGTAGTGGGATTGCTGGGTCATACGGTAGTTCTATTTTTAGTTGTTTTTTTTTTTTTTTAAACATCTTTATTGGGGTATAATTGCTTTACAATGGTGTGTTAGTTTCTGCTTTATAACAAAGTGAATCAGTTATACATATACATATGTCCCCATATCTCTTCCCTCTTGCGTCTCCCTCCCTCCCACCCTCCCTATCCCACCCCTCCAGGCAGTCACAAAGCACCGAGCCGATATCCCTGTGCCATGCGGCTGCTTCCCACTAGCTATCTACCTTACGTTTGGTAGTGTATATATGTCCATGCCTCTCTCTCGCCCTGTCACAGCTCACCCTTCCCCCTCCGCATATCCTCAAGTCCGTTCTCCAGTAGGTCTGTGTCTTTATTCCTGTCTTACCCCTAGGTTCTTCATGACATTTTTTTTTCTTAAATTCCATACATATGTGTTAGCATACAGTATTTGTCTTTTTTTTTTCTGACTTACTTCACTCTGTATGACAGACTCTAGGTCTATCCACCTCATTACAAATAGCTCAATTTCGTTTCTTTTTATGGCTGAGTAATATTCCATTGTATATATGTGCCACATCTTCTTTATCCATTCATCTGATGATGGGCACTTAGGTTGTTTCCATCTCTGGGCTATTGTACATAGAGCTGCAATGAACATTTTGGTACATGAGTCTTTTTGAATTTTGGTTTTCTCAGAGTATATGCCCAGTAGTGGGATTGCTGGGTCATATGGTAGTTCTATTTTTAGTTTTTTAAGGAACCTCCATACTGTTCTCCATAGTGGATGTATCAATTTACATTCCCAACAACAGTGCAAGAGGGTCCCCTTTTCTCCACACCCTCTTCAGCACTGTTTGTAGATTTTTTGATGATGGCCATTCTGACTGGTGTGAGGTGATACCTCACCATAGTTTTGATTTGCACTTCTCTAATGATTAGTGATGTAGAGCACTCTTTCATGTGTTCGTTGGGAATCTGTATATCTTCTTTAGAGAAATGTCTATTTAGGTCTTCTGCCCATTTTTGAATTGGGTTGTTTGTCTTTTTGATATTGAGCTGCATGACCTGCTTGTAAATTTTGGAGATTAATCCTTTGTCAGTTGCTTCGTTTGCAAATATTTTATCCCATTCTGAGGGTTGCTTTTCGTCTTGTTTATGGTTTCCTTTGCTGAGCAAAAGCTTTTAAGTTTCAGTAGGTCTCATTGGTTTATTTTTGTTTTTATTTCCATTTCTCTAGGAGGTGGGTCAAAAAGGATCTTCCTGTGATTTATGTCATAGAGTGTTCTGCCTATTTTCTCCTCTAAGAGTTTTATAGTGTCCGCCCTTACATTAGGTCTTTAATCCATTTTGAGTTTATTTTTGTGTATGGTGTTAGGGAGTGTTCTAATTTCATTCTTTTACATGTAGCTGTCCAGTTTTCCCAGCACCACTTATTGAAGGGGCTGTCTTTTCTCCATTGTATATTCTTGATCCTTCATCAAAAATAAGGTGACCATGAGATTGGTTCAAGATGGCAGAGTAGAAGGACGTGCTCTTACTTCCTCTTGTGAGAGCACTGGAATCACAACTAACTTCTGAGCAATCATAGACAGGAAGACACTGGAACTCACCAAAAAAGATACCCCACATCCAAAGACAAAGGAGAAGCCACAATGAGACAGTAGGAAGGGCGCAAACACAATAAAATCAAATCCCATAACTGCTGCATGGGTGACTCACAAACTGGAGAACACTTATACCACAGAAGTCCACCCACTGCAGTGAAGGTTCTGAGCCCCATGTCAGGCTTCCCAACCTGGGGGTCTGGCAACGGGAGGAGGAATTCCTAGAGAATCAGACTTTGAAGGCTAGCGGGATTTGACAGCAGGACTTCGACAGGACTGGGAGAAACAGAGACTAGACTCTAGGAGGGCACACACAAAGTACTGTGGGAATCAGGACACAGGGGAAGGATCAGTGACCCCATAGGAGACTGAACCAGAACTACCTACTAGTGTTGGAGGATCTCCTTCAGAAGCGGGGGGTGGCTGTGTCTCACCGTGAGGACAAGGACACTGGCAGCAGAAGTTCTGGGAAGTACTCCTTGGTGTGAGCCTTCCCAGAGTCCGCCATTAGTCCCACCAAAGAACCCTGGTAGGCTCCAGTGTTGGGTCGCAGCAGGCCAAACAACCAACAGGGAGGGAACCCAGCCCCACCTATCAGCAGTCAAGAGGATTAAAGTTTTACTGAGATCTGCCCACCAGAGCAACAGCCAGTTCTACCCACCACCAGTCCCTCCCACCAGGAAACTTGCACAAGCCTCTTAGATAGCCTCATCCACCAGAGGGAAGACAGCAGAAGCAGGATGAACTACAATCCAGCCTGTGGAACAAAAACCACATTCAAAGAAAGATAGACAAGATGAAAAGGCAGAGGGCTATGTACCAGATGAAGGAACAAGATAAAGCTCCAGAAAAACAACTAAATGGAGATAGACAACCTTCCAGAAAAACAATTCAGAATAATGACACTTAAGATGATCCAGGACCTCGGAAAAAGAATGGAGGCAAAGATCGAGAAGATGCAAGAAATGTTTAACAAAGACCTAGAAGAATTAAAGAACAAACAGAGATGAACAGTGCAATAGGTGAAATGAAAAATACACTAGAAGGAATCAATATCAGAATAACTGAGGCAGAAGAACGGATAAGTGACCTGGAAGACAGAATGGTAGAATTCACTGCTGCGGAAAAGAATAAAGAAAAAAGAATGAAAAGAAATGATGACAGCCTAAGACACCTCTGGGACAACGTTAAACGCAACAACATTCACATTACAGGGGTCCAGAAGGAGAAGAAAGAGAGAAAGGACGTGAGAAAATATTTGAAGATATTATAGTTGAAAACTTCCCTAACATGAGAAAGGAAAGAGCCACCCAAGTCCAGAAAGCGCACAGTCCCATACAGGATAAACCCAAGGAGAAACACGCCGAGACACATAGTAATCAAATTGGCAAAACTTAAAGACAAAGAAAAATTATTGAAAGCAGCAAGGGAAAAATGAAATATAATATACAAGGGAACTCCCATGAGGTTAACAGATGATTTCTCAGCAGAAACTCTACAAACCAGAAGGGAGTGGCAAGATATACTTAAAGTGATGAAAGAGAAGAACCTACAACGAAGATTACTCTACCCAGCAAGGATCTCATTCAGATTCGATGGAGAAATTAAAAGCTTTACAGACAAGCAAAGGCTAAGAGAATTCAGCACCACCAAACCAGCTCTAGAGCAAATGCTGAAAGAACTTCTCTAAGTGGGAAACACAAGACAAGAAAAGGAGCTACAAAAACTAACCCAAAACGATTAAGAAAATGGTAATAGGAACATACATATCAATAATTACCTTAAACATGAATGGATTAAATGTTCCAACCAAAAGACACAGGCTTGCTGAATGGATACAAAAACAAGACCCGGGCTTCCCTGGTGGCGCAGTGGTTGGGTGTCCGCCTGCCGATGCAGGGGGCGCGGGTTCGTGCCCCGGTCCGGGAGGATCCCATGTGCCGTGGAGCAGCTGGGCCCGTGAGCCATGGCCGCTGGGCCTGCGCGTCCGGAGCCTGTGCTCCACGATGGGAGAGGCCACGGTGGTGAGAGGCCCACATACAGCAAAAGAAAAAAAAAAACCCCAAAACACCCCCAAAAAACAAGACCCATATATATGCTATCTACAAGAGACCCACTTCAGACCTAGGGGCACATACAGAATGAAAGTGAGGGGATGGAAAAAGATATTCCATGCAAATGGAAATTAAAAGACAGCTGGAGTTGCAATACTCGTATCAGATAAAATAGACTTTAAAATAAAGAATGTTATAAGAGACAAGGAAAGACACTACATAACAGTCAAGGGATCAATCCAAGAAGATATAACAATTATAAATATATAGGCACCCAACATAGGAGCACCTCAATACATAAGGCAACTGCTAACAGCTATAAAAGAGGAAATTGATAGTAACACAATAATAGTGGGGGACTTTTTTAACACCTCACTTACACCAATGGACAGATCATCCAAAGAGAAAATTAATAAGGAAACACAAGCTTTAAATGACACAATAGACCAGATAGATTTAGTTGATATTTATAGGAGATTCCATCCAAAAACAACAGATTACACTTTCTTCTCAAGTGTGCATGGAACATTCTCCAGAATAGATCACCTCTTGGGTCACAAATCAAGCCTTAGTAAATTTAAGAAAATTGAAATCATATCAAGCATCTTTTCTGACCACAATGCTATGAGATAACAAATCAATTACAGGGAAAAAAAACGTAAAAAACACAAACACATGGAGGCTAAACAATACGTTACTAAATAACCAAGAGATCACCAAAGAAATCAAAGAGGAAATCAAAAAATACCTAGAGACAAATGACAATGACAACACGACGATCCAAAACCTACGGTATGCAGCAAAAGTAGTTCTAAGACGGAAGCTTATAGCAATATAAGCCTACGTCAAGAAACAAGAAACATCTCAAATGAACGATCTAAACTTATACCTAAAGTAACTAGAGAAAGAAGAACAAAGAAAACCCAAAGTTAGCAGACAGAAAGAAATCATAAAGATCAGAGCAGAAACAAATGAAAAAGAAATGAAGGAAAGAATAGCAAAGATCAATAAAACTAAAAGCTGGTTCTTTGAGAAGATAAACAAAATTGATAAACCATCAGCCAGACTCATCAAGAAAAAGAGGGAGAGGACTCAAATCAATATAATTAGAAATGAAAAAGGAGAAGTTACAACAGACACCGTAGAAATACAAAGCATCCTAAGAGGCTACTACAAGAAACTCTATGCCAATAAAATGGACAACTTGGAAGAAATGGACAAATTCTTAGAAAGGTATAATCTTCCAAGATTGAACCAAGAAGAAATAGAAAATATGAACAGACCAATCACAAGTAATGAAATTGAAACTGTGATTAAAAATCTTCCAACAAACAAAAGTTCAGGACCAGATGGCTTCACAGCTGAATTCTACCAAACATTTAGAGAAGAGCTAACACCCACCCTTCTAAAACACTTCCAAAAAACTGCAGAGGAAGGAAACCCCAAACTCATTCTATGAGGCCACCATCACCCTGATACCAAAATCAGACAAAGATGTCACAAAGAAAGAAAATTACAGACCAACATCACTGATGAATATAGATGCAAAAATCCTCAACAAAATACTAGCAAACAGAATTCAACAACACATTAAAAGGATCATACCCCATGATTAAGTGGGATTTATCCCAGGGATGCAAGGATTCTTCAATATACAGAAATCAATCAATGTGACACACCATATTAACAAATTGAAGAAGTAAAACCATATGATCATCTCAATAGATGCAGAAAAAGCTTTTGACAAAATTCAACATTCATTTATGATAAAACTCTCCAGAAAGTGGGCATAGAGGGAACCTACCTCAACATAATAAAGGCCATATATGACAAACTCACAGCAAACATCATTCTCAATGGTGAAAATCTGAAAGCATTTCTTTCAAGATCAGGAACAAGACAAGGATGTCCACTGTCACCACTATTATTCAGCATAGCTTTGGAAGTCCTAGCCACGGCAATCAGAGAAGAAAAAGAAAGAAAAGGAATACAAATCAGAAAAGAAGTAAAACTGTCACTGTTTGTGGATGACATGATACTATACATAGAGAATCCTAAAGATGCCAGCAGAACACTACTAGAGCTAATCAATGAATTTGGTAAAGTTGCAGGATACAAAATTAATGCACAGAAATCTCTTGCATTCCTAAACACTAATGATGAAAAATGTGACAGAGAAATTAAGGAAACACTCCCATTTACCACGGCAACAAAAAGAATAAAATACCTAGGAATAAACCTACCGAGGAAGACAAAAGACCTGTATGCAGAAAATTATAAGACACTGATGAAAGAAATTAAAGATGATACAAACAAATGGAGAGATATACCATGTTCTTGGATTGGAAGAATCAATACTGTGAAAATGACTACACTACCCAAAACAATCTACAGATGCAATGCAATCCCTATCAAATTACCAGTGGCATTGCTTACAGAACTAGAAAAAAAAATCTTAAAATTTTTATGGAGACAGAAAAGACCCCGAATAGCCAAAGCAGTCTTCAGGGGAAAAAACAGAGCTGGAAGAATCAGACTCCCTGACTTCAAAGCTACAGTAATCAAGACAATATTGTACTGGCACAAAAACAGAAATATAGATCAATGGAACAGGATAGAAAGCCCAGAGATAAACTCATGCACCTATGGTCAACTAATCTATGACAAAAGAGGTAAGGATATACAACGGAGAAAAGAGAGTCTCTTCAATAATTGGTGCTGGGAAAACTGGACAGCTACATGTAAAAGAATGAAATTAAAACACTCTCTAAAACCATACACAAAAATAAACTCAAAATGGATTAGAGACCTAAATGTAACATCGGACACTATAAAACTCTTAGAGGAAAACAGAGGAAGAACACTCTTTGACATAAATCACAGCAAGATCTTTTTTGATCCACCTCCTAGAGTAATGGAAATCAAAACAAAAGTAAACAAATAGGACCTAATGAACCTTAAAAGCTTTTGCAAAGCAAAGGAAACTACAAACAAGACGATAAGACAACCCTCAGAATGGGAGAAAATATTTGCAAACAAATAAATGGGCAAAGAATTAATCTCCAAAATATATAAACAGCTCATGCAGCTCAATATTAAAAAAAAAAAAACCACCCAATCCAAAAATGGGCAGACATTTCTCCAAAGAAGACATACAGATGGCCAAGAAGCACATGAAAAGCTGCTCAACATCACTAATTACTAGAGAAATGCAAATCAAAACTACAATGAGGTATCACCTCACATCAGTTAGAATGGGCATCATCAGAAAATCTACAAACAACAAATGCTACAGAGGTTGTGGAGAAAAGGGAACACTCTTGTACTGTTGTTGGGAATGTAAATTGACACAGCCACTATGGAGAACAGTATGGAGGTTCCTTAAAGAACTAAAAATAGAATTACCATATGACCCAGCAATCCCACTACTGGGCATATACCCAGAGAAAACCATAATTCAAAAAGACACATGCACACCAATGTTCACTGCAGCCCTATTTACAACAGCCAGGTCATGGAAGCAACCTAAATGTCCATTGACAGATGAATGGGTAAAGAAGATGTGGTACATATATACCATGGACTATTACTCAGCCATAAAAAGGAATGAAATTGGGTCATTTGTAGAGACGTGGATGCATCTAGAGACTGTCATAAAGAGTGAAGTAAGTCAGAAAAACAAATATCGTATATTAACGCATATTTGTGGAACCTAAAAAATGGTACAGATGAACCAGTTTCTAGAGCAGAAATTGAGACAGAGAAGTAGAGAAAAAACGTATGGACACCAAGTGGAGAAAGAGGCGGGGGCTGGGGGTTGTGGTGTGATGAATTGGCAGATTGGGACTGACATATATACACTACTATGTATAATATGGATAACTAATAAGAACCTGCTGTATAAAAAGATAAATAAAATTAAAATATTAAAAAAAAAAGAAGGTGGCCATATGTGCATGGGTTTATCTTTGGGCTTTCTATCCTGTTCCATTGATTCATATTTCTGTTTTTGTGCCAGTACAATATTGTCTTGGTTACTGTAGCTTTGTAGTATAGTCTGAAGTCAGGGAGCCTGATTCCTCCAGCTATGTTTTTCTTTCTCCAGATTGCTTTGGCTATTCGGGATCTTTTGTGTTTCCATACAAACTGTGAAATTTTTTGTTCTAGTTCTGTGAAAAATGCCATGGGTAGTTTGATAGGGATTGCGTTGAATGTGTAGATTGCTTTGAGTAGTATTGTCATTTTCACAATATTGATTCTTCCAATCCAAGAACATGGTATATCTCTCCATCTATTTGCATATTTAATTTCTGTCATCTATGTCTTATAGTTTCCTGAGTACAGGTCTTTTGTTTCCTTAGGTAGGTTTATTTCTAGGTATTTTATTCTTTTTGTTGCAATGGTAAATGGGAGTGTTTCCTTAATTTCTCTGTCACATTTTTCATCATTAGTGTATAGGAATGCAAGAGATTTCTGTGCCTTAATTTTGTATCCTGCTACTCTACCAAATTCATTGATTTGGTCTAGCAGTTTTCTGGTAGAATCTTTAGGATTCTTTATGTATAATATCATGTTATCTGCAGACAGTGACAGCTTTACTTTTTCTTTTCTGATTTGGATTCCTTTTATTTCTTTTTCTTCTCTGAGGGCTGTGGCTAAAGCTTCCAAAACTATGCTGAATAATAGTGGTGAGTGTGGGCAACCTTGTCTTGTTCCTGATCTTAGTGGAAACGGTTTCAGTTTTTCACCATTGAGAACGATGTTGGCTGTGGGTTTGTCATATATAGCCTTAATAATGTTGAGGTAAGTTCCCTGTATGCCTACTTTCTGGAGGGTTTTTATCATAAATGGGTGGTGAATTTTGTCGAAAGCTTTTTCGGCATCTATTGAGGTGATCATATGGTTTTTATCCTTCAGTTTGTTAATATGGTGTATCACATTGATTGATTTGTGTATATTGAAGAATCCTTGCATCCCTGGGATAAACCACACTTGATCATGGTGTATGATCCTTTTAATGTGCTGTTGGATGCTGTTTGCTAGTATTTTGTTCAGGATGTTTTTGCATTTATGTTCATCAGTGATATTGGCCTGAAGTTTTCTTTCTTTGTGACATCTTTGCCTGGTTTTGGTATCAGGGTGATGGTGGCCTCGTAGAATGAGTTTGGGAGTGTTCCTCCCTCTGCCATATTTTGGAAGAGTTTGAGAAGGACAGGTGTTAGCTCTTCTCTAAATGTTTGATAGAATTTGCCTGTGAAGCCATTTGGTCCTGGGCTTTTGTTTGTTGGAAGATTTTTAATCACAGTTTCAATTTCAGTGCTTGTGATTGGTCTGTTTACGTTTTCTATTTCTTCCTCGTTCAGTCTTGGAAGGTTGTGGTTTTCTAAGAATTTGTTCATTTCTTCCAAGTTGTCCATTTTATTGGCATATAGTTGCTTGTAGTAGCCTCTTAGGATGCTTTGTATTTCTGCAGTGTCAGTTGTTACTTCTCCTTTTTCATTTCTAATTCTATTGATTTGGGTCTTCTCCCTTTTTTTCTTGATGAGTCTGGCTAATGGTTTATCAATTTTGTTTATCTTCTCAAAGAATCAGCTTTTAGTTTTACTGATCTTTGCTACTGTTTCCTTCATTTCTTTTTCATTTGTTTCTGCTCTGATATTTACGATTTCTTTCCTTCTGCTAACTTTGGGGGTTTTTTGTTTTACTTTCTCTAATTGCTTTAGGTGTAAGGCTAGGTTGTTTGAGATGTTTCTTGTTTCTTGAGGTAGGATTGTATTGCTATAAACTTCCCTCTTAGATCTACTTTTGCTGCATCCTATAGGTTTTGGGTCATCGTGTTTTCATTGTCATTTTTCTCTAGGTATTTTTTGATTTCCTCTTTGATTTCTTCAGTGATCTCTTAGTTATTAAGTAGTGTATTGTTTATTTTCCATGTGTTTGTATTTTTTACAGATCTTTTCCTGTAATTGATATCTAGTCTCATAGTGTTGTGGTCGGAAAAGATACTTGATACGATTTCAATTTTCTTAAATTTACCAGGGCTTGATTTGTAACACTAGATATGATCTATCCTGGAGAATGTTCCATGAGCACTTGAGAAGAAAGTGTATTCTGTTGTTTTTGGATGGAATGTCCTATAAATATCAGTTAAGTCCATCTTGTTTAATGTATCATTTAAATCTTGTGTTTCCATATTTATTTTCATTTTAGATGATCTGTTCATTGGTGAAAGTGGGGTGTTAATGTTCCCTACTATGATTGTGTTATTGTTGATTTCCCCTTTCATGGCTGTTAGCATTTGCCTTATGTATTGAGGTGCTCCTATGTTGGGTGCATAAATATTTACAACTGTTATATTTTCTTCTTGGATGGATCCCTTGATCATTATATAGTGTCCTTCTTTGTCTCTTCTAATAGTCTTTATTTTAAAGTCCATTTTGTCTGATACGAGAATTGCTACTTCAGCTTTCTTTTGATTTCCATTTGCATGAAGTGTCTTTTTTTCATCCCCTCACTTTCAGTCTGTATGTGTCCCTAGGTCTGAAGTGGGTCTCTTGAAGACAGCATGTACACATACGGGTCTTGTTTTTGTATCCATTCAGTCAGTCTATGTCTTTTGGTTGGAGCATTTAATCCATTTGCATTTAAGGTAATTATCGATATGTATGTTCCTATTACAATTTTCTTACTGGTTTTTGGTTTGTTATTGTAGGTCTTTTCCTTCTCTTGTGTTTCCTGCCTAGAGAAGTTCCTTTAGCATTTGTTGTAAAGCTGACTTGGTGGTGCTGAATTCTCTTAGCTTTTGCTTGTCTGTAAAGGTTTTAATTTCTCCATCGAATTTGAATGAGATCCTTGCTGGGTAGAGTAATGTTGGTTGTAGGTTTTTCCCTTTCATCACTTTAAATATGCCCTGCCACTCCCTTCTGGCTTGCAGAGTTTCTGCTGAAAGATCAGCTATTAACCTTATGGGAATTCCCTTGTATATTGTTTGTTCTTTTTCCGTTGCTGCTTTTAATATTTTTTCTTTGTATTTAATTTTTGATAGTTTCATTAATATGTGTCTTGGCATGTTTCTCCTTGGATTTATCCTGTATGGGACTCTCTGCCCTTTCTGGACTTGGGTGGCTATTTCCTTTCCCATATTAGGGAAGTTTTCAACTATAAACTCTTCCAATATTTTCTTAGTCCCTTTCTTTTTCTCTTTTTCTTCTAGGACTCGAATAATTTGAATGTTGGTGTGTTTAATGTTGTTCCAGAGGTTTCTGAGACTGTCCTCAATTCTTTTCATTCTTTTTTCTTTATTCTGCTCTGCAGTAATTTTTTCCACTATTTTATCTTCCAGGTCACTTTTCCGTTCTTCTGCCTCAGTTATTCTGCTATTGATTCCTTCTAGAGAATTTTAAATTTCATTTATTGTGTTGTTCATCATTGTTTGTTTGCTCTTTAGTTCTTCTAGGTCCTTGTTGAACGTTTCTTGTTTTTTCTCCATTCTAGTTCCAAGATTTTGGATCATCTTTACTATCATCACTCTGAATTCTTTTTCAGATAGACTGTCTATTTCCTCTTCATTTGTTTGGTCTGGTGGGTTTTTATCTTGCTCCTTCATCTGTCGTGTGTTTCTCTGACGTCTCATTTTGCTTAACTTACTGTGTTGGGGTCTCCTTTTCACAGGCTGCAGGTTCGTAGTTCCTGTTGTTTTTGGTGTCTGCCCCCCAGTGGGTAATGTTGGTTCAGTGGGTTGTGTAGGCTCCCTGGTGGAGGGGACTGGTGCCTGTGTTCTGGTGGATGAGGCTGGATCTTGTCTTTCTGGTGGGCAGGTCTGCATCCCATGGTGTGTTTTGGGCTGTCTGTGACCTTATTATGATTTTAGGCAGCCTCTCTGCTAATGGGTGGGGTTAAGTTCCCGTCTTGCTAGTTGTTTGGCATAGGGTGTCCAGCACTCGAGTGGAGCTGGGTCTTAGCATTGAGATGGAGATCTCTCGGAGAGCTTTCGCCATTTGATATCACGTGGAGCTGGGAGGTCTCTGGTGGACCAATGTCCTGAACTTGGCTCTCCCACCTCAGAGGCACAGGCCTGACACCCAGCTGGAGCACGAAGACCCTGTCAGCCACACAGCTCAGAAGAAAAGGGAGGAAAAAAGAAAGAAAGAAAGAAAAAATAAAATAAAATAAAGTTGTTAAAATAAAAAATTATTAAAATGTAATTTAAAAAAAGGAAAGAAGAAAAAACTGACAGACAGAACCCTAGGACAAATGGTAAAAGCAAAGCTATACAGACAAAATCATACAGAGAAGCATACACATACACACTCACAAAAAGAGAAAAAGGAAAAAAATATATATTTTGTTGCTCTCACAGTCCACCACCTCAATTCTGGGATGATTCGTTGTCTATTCAGGTATCCCACAGATGCAGGGTACATAAGTTGATTGTGGAGATTTAATCTGCTGCTCCTGAGGCTGCTGGGAGAGATTTCCCTTTCTCTTCTTTTTTTGCACAGCTCCTGGGGTTCAGCTTTGGATTTGGCCCCGCCTCTGCGTGCAGATTGCCTGAAGGCATCTGTTTCTGTTCAGACAGGATGGGGTTAAAGGAGTGGCTGATTAGGGGGCTCTGGCTCACTCAGGCCGTGGGGAGGGAGGGGTATGGAATGCGGGGCGAGACTGGACGTTGCAACAGCCTGAGGTGTGCCTGGATGTTCTCCCGGAGAAGTTGTCTCTGGATCATGGGACCCTGGCAGTGGCCGGCTGCACAGCCTCCTGGGAGGGGAGGTGTGGATAGTGACCTGTGCTTGCACACAGGCTTCTTGGTGGCTGCAGCAGCAGCCTTAGCCTTTCATGCCCATCTCTGGTGTCTGCGCTGATAGCTGTGGCTTGCGCCCGTCTCTGGAGCTCGTTTAGGCTGTGCTCTGAATCTCCTCTCGTTGCGCACCCCAAAACAATGGTCTCTTGCCTCTTAGGCAGGTCCAGAGTTTTTCCTGGACTCCCTCCCGGCTAGCTGTGGCACACTAGCCCCCTTCAGGCTGTCTTTACGCAGCCAACCCCAGTCCTCTCCCTGGGATCTGACCTCCGAAACCATAGCCTCAGCTCCCAGCCCCCACGTGCCCCGGCGGGTGAGCGCACAAGCCTCTCAGGCTGGTGAGTGCCGGCTGGCACCGATCCTCTGTGTGGGAATCTCTCCGCTTTGCTCTCTGCACCCCTGTTGCTGTGCTCTCCTCTGAAGCCTCCCAGCCACCCACCCTCTGTCTCCACCAGTGAAGGTGCTTCCTAGTGTGTGGAAGCTTGTCCTCCTTCACAGCTTCCTCCCAGAGGTGCAGGTCCTGTCCCTATTCTTTTGTCTCTGTTTTTTCTTTTCTCTTTTGCCCTACGCAGGTACATGGGGAGTTTCTTGCCATTTGTGAGGTCTGAGGTCTTCTGCCAGCGTTCAGTAGGTGTTCTGTAGGAGTTGTTCCACATGTAGATGTATTTCTGACGTATCTGTGGGTAGGAAAGTGATCTCCACATCTTACTCTTCCGCCATCTTGAAGGTCTCTGAAAAACTATGCACTTTTAACTGGAACAGGAGGATGTTCTGGGCATTAATGTGGACTTGGCATACACAGTAGGTGAAAATGACATGCAAGCTCAGTTCAGTAAAAACAGCCATTGAATTAGAGGTTTGCTGGTGGAAAAGGGATTGCAAGTGACATGCTTATCTACACAGAAAACCTCAAGGTAGATAAAAAAAAACAAAACCAAAAAGCCTCCTAGGACCAATGAATGAGTTTAGTAAGGCAACAAGACTCAAGGTCAATACATAGAATAATCGTATTTCTAAATATCATTAAGGTAAAGTCTGAAACTTAAATTTTTAAAAATCCCACTTATAATAGCTTTCCCCAAAATGAAATACTTAGGTATCAATCTAACATGTACAGGTATCTGTATGCTGTAAACCACAAGACACAGATGAAAGAAATAAAGGAAAATACAGATAAATGGAGAGACATGCTGCATTCATGGATTGTAAGATTCAACATAGTAAAGATCTCAATTCTCTCCAAATTCATCTACAGATTTAACACAATTCCAAAAAAAATTTTTTGTGGATATGGATAAGTTGATTGTAAAACTTACATGGAAACCGAAGAAACTAGAAAAGCTAAATCAATTTTCGGGAGAAAAAGGGAACAAAATGGAAAGAATTACACCATGCAGTTTTAAGAATTACTTATATAAGGCTACAGTAATCAAAATTATGTGTTATTGATGAAGGAATCGACACATAGGTTAATGAAACAGAATAGAGAATCGAGAAATAGATCCAGATAAATATGGCCGATTTATTTTTGACCAGGGTGGAAAACAATTCAATTGAGAAAGCAGTCATTTCAACAAATGGGGCAATTGAACATTCACATGCAAAAAAATGAATCTTGAACCTCACACCTTATAAAAAATTAACTCAAAATGTCAACTATAAACTTCTAGCAAAAAGCTTAAGGAAAAATCTTTGTGACTTGGGACCCAGAAAAGAATTCTTAGACATGACAGCCAAAGGCAGGTCTATTTTTTTTTTAATTGACAAATTTGACTTCATAAAAATTAAACTTTTGCTCTGTAAAGGACACAGTTAAGAGAATGAAAGAACAAACTAATTTTTCTCTACAAGCTATATGCCTTTCTTTTTCTTGCCTTATTGTACCAACAATATAATGTTGAATAGTAGTGAAGAAAGCAGACATCCTTGCCTTTTTCCTAATCTTTGGAAGAAAGCATTCAGACTTTTCACCATTAAGAATGATTTTTAGTGGTAGGGTTTTAACAGCTGCCCTTTATCAGACTGAGAAAGTCCCTTCTATTCCAAGATTGCTGAGAGTTTTATTATTAATGGATGTTGAAATCTGCCAAATGTATTTTTACATCAATTGATATAGTCACATGGTTTTTCCTTCTTAGACTATTAAGATGTTAGATTTTACTGACTAATTTTTGAATATTGAACCAGTTTTGCATCCCTGGGGTAAACTCTACTTGGTCAAGATATATTATTATTTTTATATATCACTGGATTTGATTTGCTAATATTTTGGTGAAGATGTTTACATCTATGTTCATGAAGCATATTGGTCTGTAGTGTTCGTTGGTATGCTGATTAGATCAGAGTCACATATAACAAACCTGTAGCTCAAGAGTGGTAATAAGAATTAAACATAGTAATATGGGGTTGGTTTCCTGAGCTCCTCCCTTTGGCCCTCTGGCCAGAAAGCTGGGGCTTTAGTTACTCCTCTTTGCCACATAGTTCTGTGACTACATCCATACCTAGGGTCAAGGAGCAAGAAAAAATGGGGGTGGGGAGTGGGGTAAAAGTGAGATGGCAACCTCACTGCTGGTTCAGAAGTCAGTTTGAATTCTCATCTTCTTCCCCAATTTGCCTACTATTTACTTTTCAAAGCCTTCGAATAGCTGCTCCATGCATTCTGTCCACGTTTATAGCTGTGTTCAGTGGCAGAAACAGTATGGAATGTTTTTACTCCATCTTAACTGAAACCATTAAAAGCTAGTTTAATCAGAATTCTGACAGGAGGCTTCTGTTATACTATATTCCTACTAGCTTTTACTTCATAAAACTTAAGCCTGCTTGCTCACCTATACCAGCAAACTCTCTCAACTTCGTCCAAAAGGACCTAACAGGCTTGGCAGATTTTCTTTTAAGGGCACCCTCATTCCTTCCTTAATGGCTAATGAAAAAGGCAGAAGTCTTCATCTCCCTTATCATAGTCTCTCTGATATCAAGTAGAAGTCCCCTAAAATTCAAGTCAGTGCCCTAGAGAGCAACAGAGCAATCATGGTTGAAAATTATTTTATCTCTGGTGTTTAGTACTTGTCTCTGTTCCTTAAAAGTATAACTATGGTAGTACTGACTTTAATCAAGGGCCAAACCACATTAACAGATTACCTTAAAAAATCACACAAGCTCTCAGAGGTAAAACTCAGTAGAGGTACTTCTTGATGTTAAGGACATAATATTTTAAAAAAACAAAAGATATAGAAAAAATGAAAATTAATGAAAACAGAAACCAAAAGCTTATTAGGCAGAATCAGAGGAGTTACATGAAGAATGAATAAGCTAGTGTCCTACAGCTAACTCCCTCAACAAATATAGGGACATATTTAACAAAAAGGGCTAAATTATCTAGATAATTATGACACTGACATAATGGGAAATCCAAAAATGAGTTTCTTTTTCATGCTCAAGGAAGGCAAGATATAGGGGGAAAATGCAGGCACAGAGAGTACAAAAGATGACAGCAGAGCTGTCCTTCATAACAAATGATCCAAAACTATGAAGTAGTGTCACCTTCAGTCTGATTTTGCTACATACGTTCGGAAAGTGTAAAGGTATAAAGCAAAGGAAGGAATTGAGAGGTAAGTTAATGAGCCTGTGCTCTAGAGCCCTCGTGCCACAACTACTGAAGCCCGTGTGCCTAGAGCCCGTGCTCCACAAGAGAAGCCACCACAATGAGAAGCATGTGCACCACAACAAAGAGTAGCCCCTGCTCGCTGCAACTAGAAAAAGCCTGCGCGCAGCAATGAAGACCCAACACAGCCAAAAATAAATAAATTAATTTTTTTAAAAAAGAATGTCCTGCTTAGATTTCATAATTACAGTTAACATAATCTTAAACCAAAGGAAAAAAATTTTGGAACAAGTTCCAAAAAAAATCATCTCCCTACCTTACATAAATTCAAGGATACCACAATTCAAACACAGAATCCTTTTTAACCCCTTAAAGACAATTATTAAGCAGGCATTCTACCAAATCAAACAGTCACAGGGTCTGATTAATTTTTCTCCCAACCATTAAGGCTAATGATATCAGGACACTGTCCAGAACACCTGAGATGCTTGGCTTGAAGTTTTTTCCTCCACTGATAATTATTTTAATTGAAGTATAGTTGATTTAAAATACTGTGTTACAGTGTTCATTGCAGCTCTATTTACAATAGCCAGGACATGGAAACAACCTAAGTGTCCATCGACAGATGAACAGACAAAGAAGATGTGGCACATATATACAATGGAATATTACTCAGCCGTAAAAAGAAATGAAACTGAGTTATTTGTAGTGAGGTGAATGGACCAAGAGACTGTCATACAGAGTGAAGTAAGTCAGAAAGAGAAAAACAAATACTGTATGCTAACACATATATATGGAATCTAAAAAAAAAAAAAAAGGTTCTGAAGAACCTACGGGAAGGACAGGAATAAAGACGCAGACATAGAAAATGGACTTGAGGACAAGGGGAGGGGGAAGGGTAAGCTGGGACGAAGTGAGAGAGTGACATGGACATATATACACTACCAAATGTAAAAGAGATAGCTAGTGGGAAGCAGCCGTATAGCACAGGGAGATCAGCTTGGTGCTTTGTGACTACCTAGAGGGGTGGGATAGGGAGGGTGGGAGGGAGATGCAAGAGGGAGGAGATACAGGGATATATGTATACATATAGCTGATTCACTTTGTTATACAGCAGAAACTAACACACCATTGTAAAGCAATTATACTCCAATAAAGATGTTTAAAAAATAAATAAATAAAATACTGTGTTAGTTTCAGGTGTATAGCAAAGTGGTTCATATATATATATATTTTTTTCAGATTATGTTCCATCATAGGTTATTACAAGATATTGAATATTGTTCCCTGTGTTATACAGTAAATCCTTGTTGCCACCTGATATACTTGGAATCTGAAATGTATACCTGCTGGTCAGCCGTTCTAATCCATCTCTACCTTTCAGGAAAATAGTATATTCCACATAATCTCACTTGAACACTTTTCCCCTTACATGCAAACATAATACTTGATTTATGTATTATTAAAAAGAAATATAATGTGCTGTATTCATATTAGATTATATAATTTTTTTTCTAGTTCTTACTCTTATATCCTTTTTTTTATTCCCAAACTTCTTTTCATTCCTCTGGAAGGAAAAAAAGAAACCAAAAAAACTGACATATTAGTTTTTGGAAACTGACATACCCATGGGCAATCTCAAGATTATTATATTTAAGAGCTTGATGGCATCTTTCTTAAATGTATCTTAGCTAATGGTTTTAAGCTACTGGTTTTCCCTGTAATACCTCACCTTTCCCTAAATTATGACAGCTCTGTAATACAAGCAGAGATTGTATTGTTACATTCATTTTAAATACAAGGAAACAGGTAAGTTCAAAGAGGTCAAGTAACTTTCCCAAAGTGAAATCTAGATAATGGCATGCTGAATCTAGCATCCACAACTCCTGACTTCTACTTCAATGCTATTTCCTCTATAATACACACCTTTTCTATCAAAAGGATAATACATATCTCAAGACACACAGATCCTATACATCAAAATTAAAGAATGAGTACAACCTTCTGAAGAAGCTCTAAATAAAATGTTATATTTTCTATGTAAGGTCCACCTATCAAGAGATACAACCAATAAAGGTCTCTTGAGAAAATATCCATTAAAAAACCTAGTGTAGCTTTCCTGCTTCCAAAGAGAGAACCTAGTGAATGGTAATTGGATGGTAACTGAACTATGCCAGTTCAAGATGCCAATTCTCAGATTCCCAAATCACAGTATTTTATTTAACTTTCTATGAACATTTAGTCAATGGGAAAACAAAAGTGATAGATTTTAAAGGCCCCCTTCTTTCCCCTCCTAGATTCTAAGTGTGATCTCCAGAACAGTGACAGCAATAGAAAAATCACCGAAAATTTTGTTGGAAATGCAAATTCTCAGACTTCACCCAGGCCTACTGTGTCATAGATTCCTGGGGTGGTACCCAGCAACCTGTGTTTTAACAAGCCCTCCAGATAATTCTTATGCATATCGAAGTTTGAGAACTACTATCTTATTAGACTATCAATGCTTTGAAAACATTGCATTTCTGTTTCTCTGCTATGTATACAAGCTCTTTATAACTTGCCATTTTAAGAACATCTTCTCCATACTACATTAATTTGATTGCACTTTTAATGAAAAACTTAAATTTTCCCTGTTCAGTGTTCCATGAGTTTTGGCTCATGCAGAACTAGTATAAAGTTTAAATACAAGTTGTTATAAATTTAATAGTTAGCCTTAACTATATTTCACTGACTCCATATCTTTTAAAATTTCATTAAAAAAAATCCCTTGCCCTTTTTGTACCTAAATGATATATCTTCTAATCAGTAATGAGCCTTATGAGTCAGTATTTTATTTATTGTACAATAATGCTTCATGGAGAGTTGTATTACTTATAGTTTTTATATCCTATATTTTCTTTAAACAAAAATCCAAAGTCCTTCAGGGTACAAGTTTTCTAATCTGTTATGCATTTTAATTATTTAATACTTATTTTTGCTCAGTTTCTACAGGATGCACTGTGAAACTAATGTGCCAGCAGGTACATGTCATGCATTCCTTTTTCTTTCTTCTAATGTCTGATAAAAAATGAAAGTGGGGATGCTAGGAATTGTTAAAAAGAAAGTAAATGAATTCTTTGTCTCACTCTGCACAGATGTACTAAACTCACATTTCCCAAAGGAGAAAGAAGATATTCAAAGGAAATAAGGGTCACGATATATATAACAAATGTTTAAGGAATCAGGATGTCTGAACTCCAAGGTCAGATGGTTTGCTCTGCAGAACTCTGGATGATGTGGTAAGAAAGGAAAACATTGAAGGCTAGATGGTAATCTAGGACACACAGCACACATTTCAGACAAGTCTGCAGATGCATTAAACAAAAACGTGCCTGCTTGTTTGAAGTCAGAATTTGGCAATTAGTAATCTATTTAAAACCTTTCACACATTGATGGTGAAATGGAAGAATGTCAGTACTTACATTTCAGTAAAAGTATCTAGGGGAAAAAAGCCATCACAATTTAAAAGTGTCCATATTTAAAATATAAACTTACAATACAGAGAGCGAGAACACTTATGACTTTTTAAAGGCAAAGATAGAAAACAGGAAAAAGATGGCCCCAAAGTTGGAACTAAAATGTTTGATATCCACAGACATTTTAGCCAGACAACAATGTTTTCAAATAGATGGATAACCTGTCAGATCAATAAGAATAGTATGCAGCAGGAGCTGCTTCAACGGATTCAGACTAGGCTGGAGGCAAACCCAAAGGCAGCCTACTTTCTTAAGTGCCAAGTGAGAATGACAAAATTGGAAGAAGTCAATAGGAAGGATGAAAAGAAATTAGACATCTTTATAAAAACCTGCTCAATTTAACAGTTTGGCTTTACACCAGAATGCAAAGAAGAAATGCACAGACTCTAAATCTGTATTAGAGAGAAGAAAACCCATGGGAGAAATGACCAAGATCAAAACTCTAGTCCTGGGCTTCCCTGGTGGCGCAGTGGTTGAGAGTCCGCCTGCTGACGCAGGGGACACGGGTTCGTGCTCCGGTCCAGGAAGATCCCACATGCCGCAGAGTGGCTGGGCCCGTGAGCCATGGCCGCTGAGCCTGCGCGTCCGGGGCCTGTGCTCCGCAAAGGGAGAGGCCACAACAGTGAGAGGCCCGTGTACTGCAAAAAAAAAAACCCCCAAAACCCCCCAAAACTCTAGTTCTTAACAGTTGAAAGCAACCATGGATTATAAGACTACGTATGAAGGGGATTCAAGTTGTGATTTAATATTTATATGACAAACATCACTGCTGAAACATTCCTCAGGATCAATAAAGCCTACAACTTCTCTAAACAGTTCTTTGGAGTTCTATATTTGTAAGATACTGTCATTAATCTGTTTCCTATGCCCAGCTTGGTAGGTAGGTAGTTACCGGAAAAAGGAAAGCAAAGCAGTTTTATATTGAGCAACAGTAAGGAATCTGTACTAATTTTCACAATCGGACAAAGAAAATTTCCTAAATAGCCAAATACCAAAAAATCACAAACCAAAGCTTTATAGTTTATAGCAGTGTGATAACAATTAGTATATCCCAAATGATAACCTTACAAATTACCATATAAGACAACAATTCAACTCTATATAAAGATAGGGTCAATGATTTTGCAACCAAACAAAATATGGTGTGTTTGATTCTAAATTAGAGCCCCTTAGAATATTAAAGTTATTAAGAGCTCTAGGGGGCATGGGGATGACAAAAATGACAATATTTTACTTTCATCCAACATTTGCAACTAATAGAGAGTGGCTCTGTTCTTGGAACTGGGCCAATGTATTTGACTCTTTTTTAAATCAAAGATGATTTAGAATAGGAAGCAACCAGAAAACTTTTGAAATATTTTGGAAGGAAAATATAGTTTTTTTAATCTTGCTAGGAAAAATAAATAAATGGAGGTGCAAAAACAGTGGGAAAAAAAAAACAGGTTTGCTACAGCACACCTGCTCTCATTGAGAGGTTTTTTTTTTTTTCTTTTCACATTTGCTCTTAGAATTTTCTTCAAAAAATGCTGTCCACCTATTCATCCTTCAGGGAATAAAAAACACAATTAAAAGAAAAACAAACAAACAAAAGCATTCCATACAAACCTGAAGGAAAAATTAATCTATGATCCAGATGTTTGTGAAGGTATATGAAAGAAAAACAGACAGGGTAAGACCTTTAAGGATAAAGCGGTAAGTTTTCTGATATTTATTTTCCAAAGAGTGGGTGGGATTAGAAGTAAGATAAGCATCTATCAGTCCTAAATGAAAACAAAGAGGGACACTCATGATTCAAAGCAACCAATCAATCTATCATCAAGCCAGGCTTGCTGTAAGATTATAGGTACAGTTCTCATGTTAACTTTTTTAGATAATATTTTTAGATAAATTTTCTGGAAATGAGTAACAGAAATTTTTTGTTGTTGAAATAAAATGGTTCGGTTTCAAATCCTTTTTAATATTCTCCTTTCCCAGTTCTCTTCACCTCAATCCAGAAACCCCTCCATCCAGAGTTCATGTTTTCTTCCTTTTCTATTTTAGTGAAAACACACCACATTGATTGTAAGAATCTTACTAGATTTCCATTTGCTTTGCCTCAGCTCCTACATTAATCCAAACAATAAGGGCCTTTAAAACATTCATAAATAACCTGCTGCTGCTGGCACCTAGAAGCCGAGTGCAGCAATGTTAAGCAACAACAAATTTCATAGTTCAAGAGGCACAGTTAAGGAAAAAGGTTGCTCAGGAAATCACTCTTATTTAGCACAAAGATCCTTAAAAATTGCATGAAATCAGTCAAGTAACTATAGAAACCAATTTCTTCAGCTCCATATCACACGTCTCACACCTCAATTGTCTTTATTATCGTCTGCTGTCAGATCCTTAATCAGAAATGTGAACAGGCTTGATGATTTATTCAGCAGGGAAAAGAATCTGTAGGTCAAGTGAAAAATTTCACACACACACCCATACATACACCATGTCTTCAACCTTAGGTACTTTCATTTCCTTCTGTTCTCAGCAGCTCTGGGGGCAACTCCAGTGAGATCCAATATTAAGGCTCAATTAAAATAAGCTCCAATTAGTGGAGCTTTTTTCTCTGGGGCTAGAAAAGTCAGGAAATGGATATTGGGAAATGTAAAAAGTCAGCTACTGAGAGGAGGCTGCAGACATAAATGAACTTATTTGTTGATTTCTACAGTTGCTATGCAGAGGCCTCTGGGAGTAAAAGCTTAACCAGTCTAAGCTATAAACTAAAACCCCCGCAGCTAAACATGAACTGTGTGAAACAAGGGCTCCATTCCAGAACAGAAAACTGCTGGGCCCAGAAAATTAAAAGCCAGAGGCGTTTTCCATTTAAAACTAAATCCCAGTACCACCTCCCAGCCAAAGAATTATAAGCAGTATCAGATTTACAAAACGAACAATTACCCTGGAAAAATGTAGCCTATTGTACAGTCCCAGATGCTAAATCTCAGAAGTTTCTTTTCTTTCTTTTTTTTTAATCCCACATTATATTCCTCCAAGTGTGCTGCTGTAGTTTACAAAGAGCCATTTCTAGACAGGCCTAAGCCTTGAAAATAAATTTTAAAAAGAGAGCACATAACTCATTGACCTCATTTGAAGTACTGCCCTTGCCTTCAGCAGTTCCTGTCCTTCCCCAAGGCTTCGGCAAATGGTATGCAACAGCAAAATAAACCCTGACCTAATTGCCAGGAGAGAGCTGCCAACCTTCCCTCAAACACAAAGACAAGCATGGTAACTTGAAAGTCCTACCTCTTTGGCTTTCTGCTTTAATCTCAGCTGTTCTGGATCTTCTTTATTGGAACGACTCTATCAAAGGAAAAGAAAATTTTAATAGAAATTACTAGCATCTAAACACCATAGTTGCCGTTAAATATTTAATAAATGACAATTTTCTCTTGTGATTGAAAACCTTAGCTCCAGGGGAAAATGCCTCAATCCAGTCTCGTGCTCTCCCTCCCACCTCCCCCTCCCTCTCATCATCTGGGCTGGCTGCTGCAGTTCTAGCCTGGAGGAAGCTTATAGAGAAAATGATGCTAACAATGTCAGTCAGGTCCAGTTGAGGCATGACGTTGGTCCTGTTGGAACACTAAAAACTGAAAAATGGATGGTAGAGATGAAGGAAAAGAAAAGGATAACTGTTGGCTCAAATGAATGAAAACAATCAACATTGGCTAATCCTTAGGTGAAGCCATTTTGGTAAAAAATATGGTATTTCAAGGACTATTAAAAACAAGAACGTGATGAACTTTGAACCAAATTTCTCTCTCTTCAAAAGTGTAATTTTTTAAAATTAAGAAATACATCCCATGTTTTCATTAGAGTATCTTACCATCTTTGGGTCCTCTATAGCACTTAACAGAATGCTGTGCCCAAGAAAATGTTCAATAAATGTTTATTGAATGTCACTTTCCATACTGATTCAGTTTAACATTCAAAAAATGAATAATCTTACAGGACTGCTATAAGAAAAGAGCTACATTCTACATGTAATGCTATGATGGAACCAAAGGTAAGGGAAGAACTATATTTCTGACACTACAGACATTTGTCCACTGAAAAATATGCTGCAGATAGGTGTATTCTTCTTCTTATTCTAATAAAGTTACCTAACTCCTTATAAATCTGAATATTCCACAACATTCAATAGCAGCTAACTAAAGATAGCTAACAAAATAAAAGCAGAAAGTATTTTCCTATTTACTTAGTTTAACTGATAACGTTTTTACTGATTTATCAGTACTTCTGTTAAAGGAAAACACAAGGAAGAAACTGTTTATATCTGAGTGCCTTCTAATTTTAAACACCTTAATTAAATACCTACATAAGATTCTACCGAAAGCTAATACATTTTTTCTTAATTTTGTCTCCAATCTAATAAAACAATTTCACTCTAGCCCAAACTAAGAAAACTCCCTTGTCATTCTACTTATGTTAGGAGAGAATGAGTATATGTGTATTCACATAAAAATACGGGTGTATATGTATGTGTGTATGTATATGTGTGTGTATATAATTTTTGCCACAGTATAAAATGGGCACATTTGGGTATCAAGTCTTTGTCAGTCAACCAATATTTATTGACTATCCATAGTATATATTCTACTCTCTGTGCCATTGTTCTAGGCCTTGGAGATATAGAAATGAGGTAACAAGACAAAGTCTCTGCCTTCGAGTAACTTACATTTTAAGAAGAGAAAAATAAAATAATTTTATAGAAATTAAACACAGTTGTGAAATGTAAAACATTTATGATGGGGAAAAATAAAAAACAATGACTGATAGTGATAAGTACTATAAATAAAATAAAATAGGATAATGTGATAGAAAGAGGGGCGTACTTCTGTAGCCAGAACGGGATGGAAGACATCTCTGAGGAGTGACAACTGAGTAGAGATCTGAATGACAAGAAGGAGGCAGCCATATAAAGATCTGGGGGAAGAACACTCTTAAGCAGAAGGTGCAGTCACTGCGGAAGCCAAAAAATGGGAATATGGTTGGCATACTTGAGGAAAGAACGAAGGCTGGTGTGACTGGAGCATAAAGAAAAGTTGAGAGATAAGGCTGGAGACAATGTGCCGCCTTGTAGGTCATGATGAGGAGTGGGGCTTTGATTCTAGTTGTAACAAAAAGCCACTGGAGGGTTTGGAGCACAGGTGTGAGATGCCACTGGCAGGACACTTTCGAAAGGTCACTCTGGCTGCCGTATAGACGATGCACTGTATGGATCCAAGACTGGAGGCACAGGCACACAGAGCAATTAGGAAGCTGTTCTAAAACAACTGCTGTAAATACAAGACTGAGAAAAAGATGAGGGCAACTTGAACCAGCATCATAGAATATGATGATAAATAACTAGATTGAAATACATGTTGGGGGTAGAGCCAACCAGATTTATTGATGGATTGGATATAGGGTGTGAAGTAAAGAGAGGAATCAGGAATGATGCCTAGGGTTGTGGCCTAAGTAACTGGAAGGATAGAAAATTCCAACTTCCCGAGAAGGTAAAGACCAGAGCAGATTTGGGGAAAGGGAACTCAGTGTTCAGTTTTAGATGCTTCATTAGTAGCCTAGGATACAAACTAGGAGCACAAAGAAAGTCTGCTCTGTGACTGGAGCAGAATGAGTGAAGAAGGGAGGGACATGAGGAAAGTTCAGAGAGAGAGGTGGGTGCGTTTAAAAATTTGGTAGTAAGTTTGGATTTTATTTTAAGGCAAGAGGAAGTCACTGAAGGGTTTTAAGCAACAGAGACACACATGATTTGTTACGAAAACACTATCCTGACAACAGTATGAAAAATGGATTGTAGAAGGAAAAGGACATTAGTTAGAAGACATTATAAAGGTCCAAGGGAAACATGACTCAGATCAGGGTGATGACAACAGTGATGAAGAGAAGGTGGTGGATACATTTTGGGAACTGAATAGGAAAGTGAACTGGATGTAGGGAGAGAAAAGAGGAAAAGGAGTTAAAGATGACTCCTAGGTTTTTTTGGCTTGAACATCTGGGTGAATAATGATGTTATTTACTGAGTTAGAAAATCTGTAAGAGTAGAAGGTAAAACTACGAGAAAGTGAGAGCAACTATAATATACTACACCGGATAATAACTAAACAAGTATTTAAAGGTTTATAACCTTGTTTACAGCAAAGTAATTGGGAATAAAATGCCAATAAACCACCTCGTTACATTGGCTGTGTGCTTGCTTATAATACTCAAGGGCTCGAGAAAGAGCATCTTCCTGTCCCAGCAGCCTTTCCCAGTGCAAGAGGGGTCAGAATGGGGACTGAGACCGTGGGACAGTGAGAAGCTGCACAGTGACAAGGTTGTGGTGCACCTTGGCACATGAAGGTATAGAACAGAGGTCAAGAATGCAGGGTGATGAAGGGCTGGGGAAGACCCACCAAGGCATGGGCCAGTGGGCATGGCGGCCAGTTACATGGGCAATGAAATGAGGGCAGGGGTAACAGTGGTAGCAGACAGAAGAGTCAGTCAGCATGGTTGCTTGGGAGATTAGTTACATTGATCAAATAAATAAATTGAGAACATAAGTAAATATATCGAGGATAATGAGAGTCAGGTTTCTGACTTCAGAGTAAGTACTTATAAACATGGAAAGGTTAAAGCTAGGAAGAACCCTAAGATATCACGGAGATATTCATATAAATTTATAGTTTTATAATGTACACACACAGTAAAATAGTTATAGATCTATGTTTGTGTGTTTATATAGATATGTGTACATATCACATACCATACATGTTTCCTAGATCTGTCCATTTGACAGGGTCTACATGTAATGATACTCTCTTAGCAATGAGCACACTGTAGGCTCTAATCTTGATTTCTGGATATCATCCTCAACTAAAAAGTATATGGTTCCTTGATGAACTGACTGATTCCAGGGCTGGGAAAGGATGAGTAAAAGCTGGGCCTGGAGTATCTTGTGCCTGAAAGTAAGGACATGCTCAGTGAATGATGGAAACATGATTAAAGGACAGAAGTGCCAGCTGGAAGGGTCTCCCACTCAGGAGCAATTTGAGCAACAAAATAAATAATGATAGTAATGGGTTACAACCTGTTGCATCAAATAGAAATCCACGAGCACATGTTGATATAAATGAATGCATGAATGTATGAATGAATGAATGAGAGAGAGGAAAGCTCTTTCACAAAGTAGAGTACTAATAAACATAGACGAGATGATGAGAATAAAGAATCACCATTTGGCAGCCATCACAGAGGTATCTGATTCACAGGTATCATCTATGGATGCTAAAGTTGCTCTGTGGAGTTTGATGAGGTATGGGATATTAGTATAATGCTATAATACCTTCCTACAGAAAACTAATTGATTACAAAGGGGGAAAGGGAAACTTTAAAATGGAGAGAATTGATCAAGGTTGCCTTTTGATAGAATCAGCTGAGAAGAATGAAGCATCATTTCTATGCATTCCCACCAAGAATGCATGACCCAAGTCAAGTTGTAAGGAAACATAAGATGAACCCAGGTTGAGAGTCACCCTACAGAAGGTAAGGCTTGTACTCTTGTACTCCTGAAACTTGTCAAAGACATGAAAGAAAAAGAGTGAGAAAATCTGACTGAAGGAATCTGATGACAACTGAATAGACACACATTCCTGAATGGGAAAATGGACCATGAAGGAAAAAGAGGCTTGAGATAGCGGGTTAAATCTGAATAGGGTCTGTGGATTAGATGGTAGTGTCATGTTATTCACGTCCTGACTTGGAAGCTTATACAGGAGAATGGCCTTGCTTTCGCAAATACATGCCAGAATGTTTAGGAGTGATGAGCCATCATGTCTGAAGCTTGCTTTCAAAAGGTTCAGAGAAAGACTAATTAGAGACAACAGTTCCATAACTTTGTGAATGTACGAGAAACCTCTGAATTCAAAGAAGAAAGAACAAAAGAAAGAGAATAATGATAACGGGAGTGTGCACCTGTGTACAGAAATGATGGAGATGGAGGAAATGCAGTAAAATGTTAAAAATGGGGAACCCCAACTGAAAAGGAGATGTATAGTTCTGGCAACTTTTCTGTAAGTATGAAATCATTTCAAAATAAATGAATTTTAAAAAAAGTGATTAGTATGTGACTAGGAACAAATATTCTAAAAGGGGAGGATTCCAGTAACATTGGAAATCAAAACTGAAGCGTTTAAAACAAAAAATAACACTAGTATCCAACCCTTAAGACTGCTCCCCAAGGCCTACAAAGAAATGTGCAGCAACAAAACGCAAACTATAATGGAACTAGCTCTCACTCCATCTGGCACTAATGGTCCAGGAAAATGCTTAAAGGAGGGAGAAAGAAAATCAATAATAGCCTTACCTGTTCTCTCTTTTAGTATCTCTCTAACCCATTCCTGCTCATCTTCTATTTTGTTTCATATAATCCTAATTATTCCTAATTTTTACCTATAACATTCATGTCCACTTTCCAAAGTTTCCTCTCTCAACTTCAACTTGGCACATATTAAATCATATCCCTGAAAAGACCTTGAAAAATTTTAAAACATTTTTACTTGGGGAGGGGGAAGTGGTATGATGCTAGGCACACAGGAATTGAGAATGAGGAGACAAAAGATTATGTCTCATTAAACTAAATTAACTGAAAGCCACTGTACGACACCATCCTGTGGCTGTGAGAGAATTTATTAGTAATTTCATTTTAAGAAATCCTTCAGAGAAATCTAAAGGCCTAACAAAACCAAGATAGTCAACAAATGATAAAGCCAATTCTGACCTCCTTGCCAGGCCATATTCACTCATAAATCACATAGGACCTTACCTTGGCTACTTTAAGTAACATTTCTCTTTCTTCTACATCCTTTCTATGCTTCTCCAGTTGATCTAGCTTTTCAAGAAATTTGAGCTGTGATCTGGTGTCATTAGACAGGATGTAATTTTCACTTGCCTGGGGAAAAAAAAAGTTTTATGATGATCCTAGGCAACACATTCTACATTAAGTCTTGTTATAAATCAGCTAAAGACAGTAACACAAACATAGGGAACTAAATTTACAGGAGGTAATATGTTTATTTCTGTTAAGCAAACAACAACAAAATAAGAACTTTAATCATCCTTAAAATTTGAGAGGTGATTAAGCATTGAAATTTCAAAGAGCTTTCCTAGTAAGCTTCATCCAGAGGGGAGGAAAAAGGAATTAAGCCAAGCAGATTCTAATAACTGGAAGTAGAAAGCAAGACAGTGCACCCTTTACCTATAATCTAAATCTTTTTATTTAAACTATCGTCCATCTCAGCAGGCCTTAATGATTAATTAAATCGTAGGACTGTGAAAGACAAAAAATAAGAAACAATCATATCACTGAAAAATATACCTAAGATGAAAGTTATCACCCTTGTTTCTATTGTTGAATTGGTCTAACCATGCCAAGTGAAGACAACTTCTACCAAAATACGACATAAGACAAAATGGCAAACATTAAAATCCTAAACGCTGTTGTAAGAATTTCCTTAAGCTATGGACTTGGGCAGAAACTATAGTCAAAGAAATTAAGTATACAATGTATAAATGAGTCATAACAGAGAAATATAATTATTCATCTTCAATGTTCCATAAAATGATAAAATTTATACTGTTTCATTTATTCTGATATTCTACAGTGTAAAACAGTGCTTTACAATCTAAATATTTTGTAATTTTATCTGATATGACCACCTATCTCTCCTCCTTTAATACATGTATGCTTGTTGGGGGTGGGGTGACTTCCTGCCATCTACTCATTTCAGTAATTCAGACATCCAAGCTATAGGAGGGAGACTATAAAATAGGAAAACTGAATGTTTTTAAACGTTTAGCCCAACGGTCAGTGTGTGGCTTGGAAATCTGGGTACAGCACCATTCCCATCTTTGTTTTATCCCATGCTTATGGTTGATTCAATTAACTGGGACTGAGAGATTTCATATGCCCAAGATTCTTTTTAAATTAAATTTTTATTGTTGGTATTTAACTAGATCAAAAGAGTATTACATAGAATAATGAACAAGGATGTATTAGTGCTACTTATTTTACTTTGTGTTTAATACAAAAAGAATTCTCAAATGTTTTTAAAGTTAAATAATACAAGATAGAATATGGAATACATTATAAGCCAACCATACAGGCATAAACATAATAACCAGTGGTTTCTTAAATACTTCATTTTTACCATTTTTGTGTTCATATACCCTGGAGATAATTTACTGACAGGATTTAATTTAAAAGGACAGCAAATGCTAAATTAAAAAGGCACACAGACTTTCTAAATTTGAACCCAATCTCACTTCCATGCTAAGATTCCTTCTCTCTCTTCCAACTCAGTACAACTGCCTCTTGCTTAATGCATCCTTCCTTTACTCTTCCAGTCCTAAACAACTGAGTGTCTTCCCTACTTCTACTGAGTCTCCAACTTTATTTAAACAACAGTACCCCAATCTTATCATGATGCTTCCTGTCTACCCAGCTGGTCTAACTGAAGTCTTCTTGCACCACAGAGTCAGGTGGTTTAGCAGTGAAAATATAAGGACTCAGACCAAACAATAACATCATCAAGTGAATCCCATCTAAAGAAAGTACTACAGCCCCTTTCAACTGGAAAACATGAAGTTTCTCCACAGCCACCGGCACGTAGAAGACTCTAACATATCTTCAGTGGGAAAAAACCTGGCAGCAAGATCAAAAGCTTTGTATCACATGTGTCACTTTCTACTTGTTTACTTAAATCTCAGTTTATGGACTATGATTAATTAGAGAATTATGTCTAACCAGGTGAAAGATTATCAAAAGTAGAGGGATTTCAAATGGAAAGAGATGGTGGGATTTTGCTTTTAATAAAAGTAGCTCACTTTTGTGAAATTCATGGAGTAAAATTTCCCATACTGTACAGATAAAAATAAATCCTATCAGGGATGAACTGAAATGTAAGGACAGGGCTCAATCTGTGACACAAAGATTATTACAATCAAAGTCTACAAAATAAGTATATAATTTTGAACTAGATCCAAATATAATTAAATGATTATTATTTCTGTTTAAAGAAGGATGATCGTGTAGCTGCTTTTCTATATGTGCAAATTCACACAGCTGTGAATTAGCTGTATTAAGGAATAAGTGTGGGGAAAGGCGGACAGGGGAAAATCAATCAGGATAGGCAGTGTCAAGACAGAAGGTTAAGAAGGTGTTAGCTTTAAGCTAAGTTACTGAGTTTCTAAGTGGGGTAGATACTATCCATTTTGCCTGGGGCAACTAAATCCTTGGAATATGTGTTATTGATATACACTAGAAGAACTACTCCACCTGAAGGCTATACATAATAGAGCTTTGGATGGCATTCTGGATAGTAAACATTACTTGGAAAAATTCTATTCCATACTAAATGCACATACTACATTTTGTATAGAAACTGCCTACTGTAAATGAAAGTGCACTCATGTATATCTGAAACAACAGGGTGTTTGAGGCAGGAAAAAGGGAGAATCCAGAGGTGAAAAATTATAAGGCTCTTTAAAACGTTACAGTAAAAAGACAAAAATGAAGACTAATCCCCCCACATCCCAAAAGTGAAGGTAAATTGTTATCAATTTAAATTAGGTTACTGCAAATTCAGGATGCTAATTGTAATCCCCAAGGTAACCACTAAGAAAATATCTAAAAAATACACACACACACACACATGCTCAAAGGGAATCAAAACAATATACAACGAAAAAAATCAAACAAAAAAGAAGGCAGTAGTAAAGGAATGCCAAAAAAAGCCGTAAGACACACACAAAAACAGAAATAGCAGAAGTTTTTCCTTAATCAGTAATTACTTTAAATGTGAATGGATTAAACTCCTCAATCAAAAGGTAGAGACTGACAGAATGGATAAAAAGCAAAATCCAACTATATGCTGTCTAAAAGATATTGGCTTTAGATAAAAGCACAAATAGGCTGCAAGTCAAAGGATGGAAAAAAAATATTCCATGCAAATAATAACCAAAAGAAAGCAGGGGTGGTTATACTAATATCAGCCAAGACAGACTTTGTGTCAAAAACTGTTAAAAGAGACAGGACATTATATACTGACAAAAGAGTGAATTCACCAAGAAGATATAACAAGAAGATATACACACTAGACAACAGAGCCCCCAAATATATGAAGCAAACACTGACAGAACTAAAGAGAAATAGTTTTACAATAGTAGTTGAAGTCTTCAATACCCTACTTTCAATACTGGATTGAATACCTATACAGAATATCAATATGGAAATAGAGGACCTAACACTATAAACCAACTAGATCTAACAGACATATATGAACACTCCTCCCCAACAACAGAATACACATTCTTCTCAAGTGCACATGGAACATTCTCCAAGACAGACCATAAGTTAGGCCACAAAACAAGCCTCAATAAATTTAAAATGATTGAATTGTGCTAAGAATATTCTCTGACAACAATGGAATGAAGCTAGAAATCAACAACAGAATGAAAACTGGAAATTTCACGAATATGTGGAAATTAAACAACATACTCTCAAATAACCAATGAAATAAAGAGATCTCAAGGGAAATTAGAAAATACCTAAGAAATGAATGAAAACAAAAAACACAATGTACCAAAACGTATAGAATGCAGCAAAAGCAGTGCTCAGAGAGAATTTTATAGCAATAAATAAATGCCTACATTAAAAGGGTAGATCTTAAATCAGTAACCAACCTTATATCTTCAGGAAACAAAATGAGAAATGAAAGTAGGATCATTACCACTGACCTTACAGAAATAAAAAGGATTATTAGAGAATACTATGAACAACTGTATGCCAACAAATTAAATAACCTAGAAGAAATGGACAAATTCCAAAAGCACACAAAAATAAATACTGATAGTAGGGGTTTTTTCACAGCTTTTTCTGATGATCATATATTTTTAAGTCAGTCCAGCAAATTCTCACAAAGATTTATACAAGTGAGGACCTCAGCAACTATAAATAATTCTTCCAAAGTTCTAAATGAAGCAGAAAGGAGAGAAAACAGAATGATTTCCTCCAGGAAATTTACCGGTGGTAGAGTGGCTGATCTTCCCTAGATTGCTTTTAACCTATGTGTAGGACATCATGACAGTGATCATTCTTGCAAACTCAAAACCTTATAAGGTTACCCATATACCACATTGTACAAAATCTACCTATGAACATTTCTTGATATAGGGGGAAAAGGTTATCTTTTTCAACCCTCATTACCCAATACATTTGTTCTCCATCCAAACCATAATGCAAACAAATCTAATGCTTTCATCTTGATGATGGCAAGTGATTTGGTTCACACTACTAGGGATAAGATAGGCTATTCTTGTATTTAATTTTTTATAAAAGTGGTCAATATAAATAATGAGTGGCACCAATATTAGCACTCAATGCAATCATTTAACTTATTAAAAGGAACAGGAGTGCTAGCAGAGAACGGATCACTGAAGAGAACACAGCTATCCAATACATTATCCCTTCTAACATATCCTCCCTCCCAGTCAAGAGCTTTAGGAGGAGAAGCCTCAGGCAGAACAGATGCAAATTTCAATGTACAGTGACATAGAAGCTTTGGATACCATTTGAAACCCTATTTTATTTGTCATGTAAGCGTATCTAAATAAGGCAAGTTAGGAATGAGACTTTTATTTTCTACCAATATGAAATATGTCTCAACCATTTCCTTGAAAAAATATACTTAGAATATGAATCCATATCAAAAAACTACCTTTAACACAACAAAGAAGAGACAGAAGAGTTTGTTCTTCTTTAAGGATTTCCTTTACCTTGTAAGTTGTCATTCGATGCTGAGCGATTGTAGTCAGTTTTTCTAGAAGGCCTCGTAATCGCTCCTGTGTTGCATGGGAGATCAAGTTCACAGCATCAGAGTTAAGTTCTGTAATGTCATGCTTTTTACCTGTGGAAGCAGAGAAAATCCATTACGTGTTTTAGTAGTGGCTGATAATTGAAATAATTAGCACAGCAGGTATTCTGTTCCCCCTGGAAGTCATACCCATTATGAATAAAGGTTTGGAGATTATGATTTTCCTGGTAAAGTCACAACTTCAAAGATCTTAGACATTACATTAATAAAACCTAGCCTGAAGCCTCAGAAAATATAGACATTGTTTCACTTAGCCTCTAGACTCATTCTCCTTGCAAGGTCATTTATAGGACAAAGTTAATAAGAACACAAATCAAGTCTAGTGTTCAGGGAGGAAAATGGTAACTGCAGAAATCAGTGCTATATTCTGTTAATTTTAGTCATTAAAAAAATAGAAAATTACATTTTGCCGTTTGACACTGTTAACAATTTATGACATTTATTTCAGTTAATTCAGATTGTGAGTCTCTGTTAATAACTTGTCTGCATGACACACCTATACACCTTTTGTCCATTACCAATCATGCTTATTTTGCACTAACTCATGTTCCATAAGCTGACCTTGTAATTAATTTACAAGTTGAAATGGGTTCAAAGCCTCATCATTTTACCCATCAATTTGAAAAATTTCTCTTTCACTATATCTCTTTCCATAAATAAACCAAACTTCTATTCTTCCTTCTGCTAACTAGGAGGAAAGTTTCAAGAAAACAATTTGGACCACATACCCCAAAGCAGAAGCTCATTTATAAATCAACCTTATCAGTTTTTAAATAGTAATTCTCCAGCTCAGTGAAACTACCTGTATCATCAGAGACCTAACTCTAAAGATACAGGTAATTAGGTAATCTCATTTAAATGAGCTTTTAAATAGTGCTATTGTGTTTGTTTTTAACATATGCATTTATAGAAATTTAAAATATATTATTGTTTGATTTTGCACTCTATCTGAAACATACTCATATACTCAAAGTGTGAATGAGTATTGCAAAAAACAAGCTTTAATTAAAAGCTAACAATTCTTAAACACATTCTTTGACATTATTCTATAACAAATGTTCAACTTAATTCAAAACGTGGGCTATAGTAAATCACACAGGAAAACGATATAAAATGATTCAGCTTCTCCTATAACAAACCTTCAAAATAAAGCAGTTCATTACTTTGTAGCAAAAATGAATTAATCACCAAGTTATGATTCAAGGGGGGGAAAAACACTGAAAAGTCAAATCTACTTTACTAAAACATCAGCATAAACAAATAGTGGGGGCCTTCTACAGAAGGAATAATGCAATTTCAAAACAATCCAGTGATTAAAATTATAAGTAAACATAGAGTATATAGAGGATGACATGCCAGTTAATGCCTAAAGAAAGTGAACATTTAAGAATATAGTGTTGGGCTTCCCTAGTGGCGCAGTGGTTCAGAATCTGCCTGCTAATGCAGGGGATACGGGTTTGAGTCCTGGTCTGGGAGGATCCCACATGCCGCGGAGCAACTGGGCCCGTGAGCCACAACTACTGAGCCTGCGCGTCTGGAGCCTGTGCTCTGCAGCAAGAGAGGCCGCGACAGTGAGAGGCCCGCGCACCGTGATGAAGAGTGGCCCCCGCTTGCCACAACTAGAGAAAGCCCTCGCACAGAAACAAAGACCCAACACAGCCATAAATAAATTAAAAAAAAAAAGAATATATAGTGTTTGGGGAGAAACTTTGAAAATAATTTCATATGTATTTACAAAACAGAAACCTACGCTAAAGAAATATCCATATTTTTAAAATACTAAAAATAAACAAGTACTGGGAGTTGCAATCAATTCCAGGGCTTAGTGAACAATCAAACATTCTAATATCTTCACTAAACTGATGATAAAACATAAGAGAGTTACAAGTTAAAGTCTCACTTTAAAATAAAACACTCCCTTTAGTAAAGTCACCATTGACTGTTTAAGGCAATCTAGTAGGTGTTTGCAAGCTTACTATGTGATTTTTACAGAATGTCTGGCAATTTAATTTAGGTAATTAGCAAAAAAGGAAGAACATTGGCATGTTTACTCCCCTAACATATTCAAGTAAGAAAATCTTCCTCCCCAAATTCTTTGGGTTACTTTATAATTCCTGTTATTAAGAAATGGTCTTGGTTCTGATCTGTTCTGTAAACATGGAACATTTTATTGTACATGAAAAAATTTTATTGTATTAAATAAAAAACATTTTATTGTAAATGAAAAAATTCCTAGAAATATATAACTCCATTCACTCTATGGTTTTTGTTTTTGTTTTAAAAGCTTAAGTAATTTAGAGGGAAGAAGTTTTGCAATTTTCCATCATATTAAATGACAAGTTGGTGTTTTATCATCAAGAACTGAAAATACAAAGAGTTCTCCCCAGAATTCTCCTTGAAAGCAGAGGTTAGCAAACTCAATCTAATCTCTCTTTATAGATAAAGTTTGATGGCAATACAGTCTTTTCTATTTGTTCATATGCTGTCTACAGTTGCTTCTGTAACTTAACAGCAGAGGTAAGCATTTGCAACACTGACTATATGGCCCACAAAGTGGCGAATATTTACGATCTGGTCCTTTGCAGGAAAAAATATTGTCAATCCCTGTCCTAAATGATGGAAAATGCTCTGTCAAACTAAAAGTTTTCCTATCATATAATCAAGGTTTAAATCAAGCTAGAAATAAAATTTAGAAGGGGGGCAGGGAATTGCTAAAACTAAGTATGAACCTACTTCTACTCCACCAGTTCTAAATAATTATATGGCTAAAAGGAGTTAAAACACCAGTAAATTTCCCAAGCCATCACAGAAAGATATTTGCTTAGGCTTATTCCAAAATTAAGGAACCGTCTCCTATACAATACAAAATACAATGCAAGAAGAAAACGAAAGAGAAAGAAAGAGAGGGAGGGAGGGAGGGAAGGAGGAAGAGGAGGGAGAAATCAAACAAAACACAAGCAAACAGCAAACAAACATTTTACAATTAGCTCTTCTGAATTTCTATCCCTTTGAACTACTGTAAATTCTAGTTTTTCAAGATAAAAGAATGATAACATATAACCAACTTAAATTAGAGGTGAAAAAAGTGATAATTTGAATAACATACAGTAGGAGCTCACATATTTCTTTATTGAGTAATTGTGAAGTAAACTTAGAATATGTAATAGTAATGCATTTTGAAGTTCTTAAATATACCATGGATGTATCAAAAATCTGAAACCTTCACATTTTTGTGTTAGGCCTTCAACACAGAATGTAAAGGTTCTTAGTCAAGCATACTAAAAGGTCACTGGTACTGGCCCCTCAAATTGGACATGGGTGAAGGAAGAGAGCTAGAGGAGACTCCAATAAGTCCCTGTGTCAGGACACAAGAAGTGAGATAACTCACGTGCAACAATCTCTCTCCAATCTGTCTCTTTTTTCAGTTATCACTGCAAGTTTGGTATTAAACAACAACAAAAAAGCTGTTTGCCTCCAGAATAAAACTGGTATGTTCTCTTCCATTTCCTTTCACATACTTCAGGCCACCCAGCAACTACTCCTGGCCAGAGAGAACTCTGATATTCTAGCTCAGTTCTTTTATGGTAAGGATGGGTTTGAATTTCAGTGTTGAGATGAGGAAAAAGGGACTAACTCTCATTGGTTGTTTCTTTATTTCATAAAAACAAACTTGTAATAAGTTACATGCCTAAAGCCCAACCAAGGAAGAACAGCACAGAAAAAAATAGTATATCATAAGCATATATTCATTTTTTACACATCTATTCTCCCATTAAGATGAATAAAATATTAACGTCTATTATCTACACCAGAAACCATAGGTTACATGATTTAAGTTACATTAATAACTTTTAAAACAAAATACTTTTTTCTATAACACCCATGAAATCTTGATTACTTCCAGAGCCTTTTTTAAGCCTCAGAATTCCCAGAAAAACCAACCCAGGCTATCTCTTTTGGTAACATTTTCCTTGGAAGAGACAGTCCTATCAGGTCAATAATCATACTTACCAATGTCTAAAATTCTCTTTTGTAGAGGTCCAATGAAAAGAAACGGTTCATCTTTACATGACTGAACAAGTGTGCCAACCAATTCAGAGTTTGTTGCTAAGATGCAGGCATTTTCTTCACTGAGGTTGACCCCTGCCATGGAAGTCACATCATTGATGTCATCTTCATCTCTAATAGAAAAGAAAAAGAAAGCTTTCAGTGGTTGTGGTATGTGAATGAGTGATTTAAGACAGCAAAGAATTATAGATCTCTCCTTATAACTAAAGACATTATTTTACTCAATTTATCCAAGCAAGAGAAGTAAAGCATGGCTATCTTTCCCTGTCAGCCTTTAAAATTCACTGGTGTTTCTAACCACTAGTGTACATTTAATATCAGAAAGATGAATCAGAAGCAACTTTTGTCTCCTAGTGCCCATCTCTCCCACTCTCAGTTTAGTAAATAAGATAGTCTAAGAGGGATTTGGAAGTTATACTAAGTTATCCACAAATTGCGGGTAATGAAAGAATGAAATAAAAACAGACTTCTTTGTTTTCATCCAAGATGATTTAAAAACCCCTCAGATATCCCCAGTGCAGTCCACTGTTCCACTGAGGAGGAGAAATCCCCCAATCCCGAAAGGTCCATACCCATGTAAAAGCCCTTGAAAAGAAGCTTTCTAGACTAGCTATTCTGAAACCATATGGTTAAAAGTAGTTTTGTTTTTCCGCTTCAGACTTTTGGTGTGCTCCACCTGTACCAATTGAATTCATTAAACCACCTCCTCAAGCAAGTGGCTGCAAAGGGCTTATATTTAAAATATAAAATTATTTTATACACACATATGCAAAAGACATACATATAAAAACACAAAATATGTTTGAGCTCCTTGCATTGTTCCAGCAAAATTAAATAGTTGCTTTTATCTAACAGAATTGCTACATGGCTACAGTACTAAGATGAGTATATATGTTTCAGGATAGAGAAGTGAGAGACAAAAACCTAAAATTCCCTAATGGCATTCTTAACACCCTGTAATAACAAGCATGTTACTGATCATAACTCATGTACCAATGCATAACATAATTTACACAAACATGATTATATAAAAAACATATTGTTTCTATTTATTGCACGGGCCGAAAGATATATCATGTGGTTTCATGTCAACAGATTTAAATTATGAACCTCCTTGTGGTAATGCATTTATGCACAAAAAAGGGAAATAAAGTATAACTGTCAAGCGCTCAAGATACGAAGGCCTCTGGTGTTCAGCTTTAAAAAGCAGCATGTTAGGAGGGAGAGGGAAAGAGCCCCTACTCACACAGGTATGAGAGATTCAAACTAAATGAAAGAAAGTTAAGTGCTGGATATAGCAGTTGCAAGTGGAGAGAAAGAACAAAGGTCTCACAATCTGAACACTATATTTAAAGACCTAACATTAAAAGGTATGTCTGTGTAATGGAGAAAAGAAAAAAATTTTAATTAGTATCTCAAATCAACCAAATGAAACATGCAATATAAATAAACTGTATGGGGACTTCCCTGGTGGTCCAGTGGATAAGACTCCGTGCTCCCAATGCAGGGGGCCTAGGTTTGAACCCTGGTCAGGGAACTAGAGCCCACATACCACAACTTAAAGAGCCCACATGCCGCAACTAAAGATCCTGCATGCCGCAATGAAGATCCCACGTGTTGCAACTAAGACCTGGCACAGTCAAATACATAAATATTAAAAAAAAACACAATAATCTATATGAAAATGGTTGGACTCCACCTCATCAAATGTCACAGAGGTTCTGTCAGAGGGATGGTATGAGAATGGTTCTAAGAATCAATTTACCAACTATGAAAACAAAGAAGTATTCCAGAAACATCTAAACATTTAAAGTCTAAAGTGTAAGACGTAGAGAATGGACATGAGGACATAGGGAGGGGGAAGGGTAAGCTGGGATGAAGTGAGAGAGTGGCATGGACATATATACACTACCAAATGTAAAACAGATAGCTAGTGGGAAGCAGCCGCATAGCACAGGGAGATCAGCTCAGTGCTTTGTGACCAGCTCAGTGCTTTGTGACACCTAGAGGGTGGGAGGGAGATGCAAGACGGAGGAGATATGGGGATATATGTATATGTATAGCTGATTCACTTTATTATACAGCAGAAACTAACACACCATTGTAAAGCAATTATACTCCAATAAAGATGTTAAAAAAATAAAATCTAAAGCATAAGAACAGTAGAAACCATAAACCTAAAGATGGACCAAGGTCTGAGTAAAAAAAGTATCTTAAAAGGTCTGAGTAAAAAATATTTAAAAAAACCCCAAGTATCAAGAAAATGAAAAGACAAGCCACACAATGGGAGAAAATATTTGTAAAAGACATATCTGATAAAGGACTGTTATTCAAAACATATAAAGAACTCTTAAAACTCAACAATATGAAAACAAACAGATTAAAAAATGGGCCAAAGACCTAACAGACACCTCACCAAAAAGATGTGCAGATGGCAAACAAGCACATGAAAAGATGCTCCACATCCTATGTCATCAGGGAAATGCAGATTAAAATAATGAGATACCATTACACGCCTATCAGAATGGCCAAAATCCTGAACACGGACAGCACCAAATGCTGATGAGGGTGTGGAGCAACAGGAACTCTCATTCATTGCTGGTAGGAATGCAAAATGGTACAGCTACTATGAAAGACAGTTTGGCAGTTTATTACAAAACTAAACATACTCTTACCATATGATCCAGCAGTTAAACTTCTTAGTACTAACCCAAAGGAGCTGAAAATTTATGTCCACACAAAAACCTGTACATGGATGTTTATAGCACATATACTCTTAATTGTCAAAACTTGGAAACAACCAAGATGTCATTCAGCAGGTGATTGGATAAATAAACTGTGGTAAATCCAAACAATGGAATATTATTGAGTCCTAAAAAGAAATGGTATCATACCATGAAAAGACTAGAGGAACCTTAAATGTACATTATTAAGTGAAGTAAGCCAATCTGAAAAGGCTACATACTGATGATTCCAGCTATATGACATTCTGGAAAACGCAAATTATGGAGACAATAAAATGACCAGTGGTTGCCAGGGGTTAGCAGAGAGGGATGAATATGCAGAAAACAGAGGACTCATTACACACTTGTCAAAACCCACAGAATGTACCACACACCGAGTGAACTGTAAAGTAAACTATGAACTTTGGGTGATAATGATGTCTCGATGCAGGTTCATCAATTGTAACAAACAGACCACTCTGGTGGGGGATGTGGATAATGGGGGAGGCTGTGCATGTGCTGCCATTTTCTACAACGTCCAAATCAATTTTTTGCTATGAACCGAAAACTACTCTAAGAAACAGTCTATTTAAAACAAAAAGGCCAAGTACAAATCGATGAAAAGTCAGGTCACTCCAAAAGAGAATACCAACCAGTTACTTAACACCTTTAGGGCTCAAATTTTTCTTCCTTTAAAAAATGAATAACTTAGATTAGGTATTTTCTAAGGTCACTCTCAGCCACTTAAAAGAATGAGGCAGCTCTCTTTGGCCAGACACAGAACAAATGCCAAGGTGTATTGTGAAGTGGGAAAAAAACTAAACAAAACATAACAAGGTATAGAACAGACTGCACCTTGAAAAAAATACACACACACACACACACACACACACACACGCGCGGGCATAACATATCTCTGGATGCACAAGAAATTCTCCTCTGGAGAGGGAAACAGGGAAGCATGGATAGGAAGATGATTTCATTTATACCACATCATACTCCTTTCTACCCTTTGAATGTTGTAGTATATACACAGATTACCCAATCAAATGGTTAGTGGTATTTTAAAAAATAATATATAAATAAACAGAGAAAGAAAACCGGAGACAGAAAAATATTATGAAGTTTAGACATATGGCCTCATCTTTCCTTTAAAAAAAATCAGAATTGTATAAGGTACACAGCACATGGCCTTTACACACATGCACACAACACTGATTGTTCACAATCTCAGCTGTTTGCTAGGTACACAGGCCCTGTAAACTGCACCCTGCTTCCATAGGTGAGGTCCCACATAGCCCCTGCTGAAATCTCACATACAGACTGGAGAGGCCAGTACCAGGCCTCCTTACTACCAGTACCATGCACAGTACTAGAAATGAACAGAACTCAATGTTCAATGAGGGGACTGTCCCATGTCTTTTAGAATCTTCTTGCAGCCCTTCTCTGAACTAAGAAGGGAGCTAAACACCCAATAAGATTTGTTCTTGCCTACCCACCCACCCAATTTGGCCCCAAGCTGAACACAGCTCCCTCTACTTCAGCTGCCAGTTGCTATGGTTACAGCGGGTAGCAGGAATAGAGGAAGACCCCTACTGAGGGAAGAGGAAAAGGTACCACAATAAACAGTACCCGAACCACTTAAAACTTCCTCTAAGAAAGGAGACAGACTAAAGGAAAGCAAAGACAACACAATGTTGTAGCAGCATTATTGATAAGGCTAAATATTGTAAGATAGGCCAAGGCAGTAATAAAGGCTTTGACGCTGAGGCGTATTTGTGATTCTGGGTTGGCTCAATTTTAAAGGAAAAGAAAGTGAGAACCTCCAAATCGCATCTTCAAGACTTCTGGTCTAATGCAGTATGTCTTTTAATGAAGGTGCTGTGAAAGATAACCTGTTTCATTTTAAAAGACATACAAAAAGGAAGTTTAATAGTGCCTCAGTAGAAAAAGGCTTCCAACTCAAGATTTTGTGGGGAGTAATAGGTTAATATGCAAAAATTAAAGTAGCATTACCCAATTATCATTAATACCTTGCATTTTGGTTTCTGAAACTGATCTAATTCTTCAGCTTTTTATAAAGTTAACCATTGCTTGTACCTACCTTCTTAAATCTCTTCTACCCTTTTAAGATCTATAATAGCACCAGACTAATTTTTCTATAGTAGAGAAAATCACATTACTTTCCTATTCAAAAACATTTCATGGGGCTTCCCTGGTGGCGCAGTGGTTGAGAGTCCACCTGCTGATGCAGGGGACATGGGTTCATGCCCTGGTCCGGGAAGATCCCACATGCCGCGGAGCGGCTGGGCCCGTGAGCCATGGCCGCTGAGCCTGCGCGTCCGGAGCCTGTGCTCCGCAATGGGAGAAGCCACAACAGTGAGAGGCCCGCGTACCGCAAAAAAAACAAAAAACAAAAAACAAACATTTCATGATCCTATGAGCTCAACCTGATATTCAAGGCCTTCCAAGTAATGACCTTAACTTAGCACTCTTACCTCCCATTCCTCACCATAAAATAGCTCCTACTGATTCTGGCTTTCCTGTTCTAGTCTTTAGCTCCTCTTGCTTTATTATCTTTCAGCTGTCAGTGCCTTATCTATATTCCAGACCTATTTCAAATGCCTACTTTGGAAATGTTGGTTTAACTTATCTTTATACTTTTAAAGCATCTGTCCAATTGCTACATCTTTTGAACTTCCAAGGGTACATTTTGTCTCTGTTATGGTAGGTCTTACTCTGTCTTCCAATAGTCAACTATTTGCCTTATACTTCAACCAGACTAATTTTATTGATCATATTAATCACTCTCATCACCTATTGTTTCTAGCAGAGTAGTCATAAATGGTACTTAAATATTTGAGGGATTTGTATGTGCTCAGAACAGCATGCTGTTTATCTGTGACAATGTATTGGGAAGTAGAAGAATGGTGGGTAAAAAAAGATGAGTCAAACTGCCTACCGTGAAATCCTGACTCTGCCACTTACTGTCTATATGAAATAAAGCAAATTAATTAACCTCTCTAGGCCTGCATCATCAGTAAAATGGAGACAATAACAATCCCCACATCTGAGACTGAGGATTGAAGGAAGCAATCATATCATGAAAAAAAGGAGTGCCTTTAATATATAAAGAGCTCCTACCAATAACTAAGGAAAAGACCTAAAATCCAATGGAAAAATGGACAAAACATAGAAATCTTCAGTTAATGAAAAATTTTAAATGACTCAAATATAAGATGTTTTACCCTACTCATAAGAAAAATGTAAGACACAATTTTTCACCTGTTAGATTGGTAAAGTTCACGAGAACATGTGGAAATATGATACCTTAAGCTTTGTTGCTCAGAGTATAATTTGTTAAGCCAACTCCACTGAGGGTTATTTGACATTATCTAATTTAAAATGAATAAACTGCTCTTTCTAGGAATTATGTGAAACGATAGTCATTGCAACTCTGTTTTCTGAGTACAAAACACTGGAAACAACCTAAATATCTATCATTATGTAACTTTGTTTAAAACATCAAATCACAATGATTATATACTGATATAGAATAATCTGCAAGATTTATTACTACTAAGTTGTAAATATCAAAATGGGTTGGCCAAAAAGTTCATTTGGGTTTTTCCATTACATCTTACGGAAAAACCCGAACAAACTTTCTGGCCAACCCAATAAAACATCATATATTGTATCCTGCCATCTATGTTGAAAAGATTCTATCTAGAGAGATATGCAAGAAATTGATAACAGTGGTTGGCTCTAGGCTGAGAACCTGTAGCAGAGGGAAAATGATGCAAGAGAGAACCTTATTTTTTTCCCACTGTATATCCTTTTGTTCCTTTCGAATGCTATACAAAATGTATGTATTATCTAGTCAAATAAATAAATAATTCGCTTAAAAGGTATAAACAAAAATTTTTATTTTAAGAAGATCAAGTTCTTCCTTTAGGTTACTAATCCCTGGTTAAATAAGGTTATTACCTTCAATATTCTTTTTTCACCACCCTTGGGCATAACCTCGCTATGTTACCACAGCCAGCTTACAAACCCTGCTTTCTTCCTTCTATGACTTTTTTAAAGGTATCTTTCCTCATGGGAAATTCCCTTTCCTCTTTTTAACTCAAACACAGCATAGGATATTGCAGTATTTCTCAAACTTCAGTGACTGTAGGAACTACTTACGAGTATATTCCTTTGCAGTTCATTCAGCATGTAAGCACAAAGATAATTTTTCCTAAATCGCATTTTACTATGAAAAAATCTGCCTAAAAACTATGAAAGACTTCACAATCTCATCTCTAAGTCTTCATTCATGTAATTTCGCTGTGAGGAATGTTTAAGAACCTAATTTCTAACAAGATTTAGCATAAAGCAACTCCTTCAAGAAGATTTTTTTGTTGTTGAATTTTAACCCTAGAGTTAGAGTTTATCTGGGCACAGCTCAGAAGGATGTTTCTTCCGTCTCCTGACTTTCCAAGATTTTGTCACCAGAGACTGTTTTCTCTCTCTTTAAGTCCTTACTTGAATGATTAATCATCTATATTATGTCGTACTCTATATAACAAGTATATATCATTGATACACTTGTATATATAAGGACAGACTCTTAATAAATACATAATGAAACAATTAATTACATATGAATCAAGGTAGAGCATATGTTTAATCTACACTAGAGAATCTGATTCCTGCAATATGAAAAAATGGGACATTAAAGTTGGTGGAATAATATTATCTGTGCAAACGGCATGTAACCTTGTCCTATATTATTTTCTAAGTGTCTTTTAAAGCAAATTTTTAAAAAACCTCTTAATTCCTAGCTGGTAAAATACCTTCTAAGTTATGTAAGTATATATTAATATACATATATATATTATTCATCCATAAATATTTTATAATTTCTCTCTAAAATATAAGGACTCTAAACGAAGACCTTAACCATAAGGCATTATCACCTCTTCAAAAAATCAACGATAATTCCTTATTATAATCAAATAGCCAGTCTGTTTAAATAGAGTTAACTCTACAAACATGCAGGTACTGTAATGTTTATCACTTCTGATTCTGAAGTACGAAGAATAAAACACAAATCTCTGGCACCCTCTGGTGTTTAAACACTATATAGCTTCCCTTATTCATCCCAGAGGTACTGACAAGCACAACAGAAAATATGATTTACACTGGGAAAAAGTCACAAAAATGTTCTTTTCAGTTAAACAGGTAGTTATGAAAATACAGGAAGATATCACTCTATGTTATTAAACCTCATCCAGTTAAGACAGGATCTAATGCCATACACTATTACCTCCTCTTATTTAACAAGAGTCAATATTAAGGGTCTATTTTAAGCTTCATTTTAACAATAACTGAAGTGATATTAAGTATCCAAGAAAGAAAACTGAAAGACATTACTATAAAAAGATATGCATAAAACCACATATAACCCAAATAACTAGAACATATTATACAAAAATGAAAAGTGTATCTTTGTGCAAAAATAAAATATATCTTAAAAATAGATTATATCTAAGATTATAGATAATCCTGTTCTCTTTTTCAAAATTCATTATTTCAACAAATTTCTGAATGCTTATTATGAACAAGGCATTGTTCTAAATGTTAGATATACAATGGTAAAGTTATTGTAAACTCTCAGAGATTTAAAAAGGAGTGGGGCGCATAAAGAAGGGTAAATAAATGAATAGGGTAACTTTAGATAGTGCCTCAAGACAGCAGATATGACTGAAAAAGGAATAAAGAGAGAGGATTTATCTGAACAGATATAAAAACATATAATGAAAGATAACTGAAAATGCAAAAATATTAACACAGAAATAAAACAAAAACAGCACTAAAATGAAAATCTAGAAATGTACCCTTGTATAACTGAGAATTTACTAAAAGGTAAAGTAGCATTTCAAATCAGAAAAGTAAGGATGATGAAATCTTCAGTAACTGTTGTTAAGATGAGCAACCCAACTGGGAAAAGGTAATTTCTGTTTAAGGTATTTACAAAGATAGAATCAAGAATTGCTGAAGATTTTGTAAAGGTCTATTGCATATATGAGGTGTGTATAGATAACCTGGAAGAAAATATAGGAGCACATCATTATGAGCTAAGGATAGGGAAAGATTTTTTAAAATAATGCAAAATTCAAAAGCTATAAAGGAAGAGACTAATAAAGTTAATATTGTGATTTAAAATCTTCAAATAACAAAAGACACTAAAAACAAAATTACAAGTTAAACAAAATATTGGGAGAAAAATATTTATAACATACACAATGAAGATCTACTCTCAGGAATTCCCTGGCGGTCCAGTGGTTAGGACTTTGTGTTTTCACTTCTGAGGGCCCGGGTTCAATCCCTGGTTGGGGAAATAAGATCCCACAAGCCACACAGTGCGGCCAGGAAAAAAAAACAAAAACTATTTTCCAATATACAAGTCTAGAAAGCAATAAGCACTCAATAGCTAAATGAGCAAAAGTAGTAAGCTAGAAACTACCTAAAGAAAATACTAATGGTGACACTTTTGCTTCAGGCATTAACTGGACTAGATTTATCCATGAGAAATTACATGACATTCTTCTAATTTAGACCAGCTTATTTTCATTCCAGTGTTGGATGCACAGAAGTTGTCAAAAAGGTGTCAGTAAAAATAAGCACTGAGCACATTCTAAAAGTAGAACTGCTTCAGGGGCAAATGCCTGTGGCTAGCACTAGTTTTCGGACCTCTGTTAAAGTGGAGAAACTCTTAAGTCAGGTTCTCTAGAACAGGTACTAACGTGGTCCCAAGTCAATAGTCATCCCTGGTTCCTATGGGACACAGTCACAAATCTTCTTTGGAGTAAAGCAAACTCAATTTGGGTCACCAGATTTAATCTGATTTACCCATCCACTGAGGTTTTAAATTCAACAATTACATTTTTCACTTCTAAATGTCCTATTTGGTTCTTTATCAAATATGAATAAAAATGTTCATTTTTTAATAGATAATTGTTACTTGCTCATTTTTTGTGATTCCACATTTTATTTTTAACCATTTTATAAGAGTTTTTTTTTTTTGCGGTACGTGGGCCTCTCACTGCTGTGGCCTCTCCCATTGCGGAGCACAAGCTCCGTACGTGCAGGCTCAGCGGCCATGGTTAATGGGCCCAGCCGCTCCACGGCATATGGGGTCTTCCCGGGTCAGGGCACGAACCCACGTCCCCTGCATCGGCAGGCGGGCTCTCAACCACTGCGCCACCAGGGAAGCCCTATGAGAGTTTTTAATACTGAATATTTGATCACCCAATGTTTGAAGTCAGTGGCATTCCAATTGTGTTGATGTTTCCTTTGCTTGGGGTGACCTTTCCTTGTAGGCTTTATCTTTGAAAGTGGACACATGCATACATACCAGAAAAGAATGAAATGACATTATTAAAGTGCTGGAAGCAAAAAAAGAAAAGCCAACCTATAATTCTAATCTCACTCCTGACATCACTGTCTACATAAACAACGTAATTTAAAAATTATCAGGAATAAGAACTTAACAAGGGGGTTGGCATATAATTTTTTTAAAAAAAGCAACCTAGGGAATTCCCTGGTTGTCCAGTGGTTAAGACGTGGGCTTTCACTGCTGTGGGCCCAGGTTCAATCCCTGGTTGGGGAACTAAGATCCCACAAGGTGCGTGGCGTGGCCAAAAATAAATATAAATAAATAAATAAAAAACAACCTACATTTCTATATACTAGGAACAGAAAAGGCAATTACCAAAAATTTTACCTATAATAGCAACAAAAAGGTGCCTAGGAATAAACCTAACAGATAAACAAAACAAATGGTGTACAACCTGTATAGATAAAATTATATCACTTTACTGAAAGATGTTAAAGAAAGCATGCATAAATGGAGACATAAATCATGTTCATAGATAGAAGGTTCAAAATTATAAAGAAATCAGCTGAAGGACAATGGACCTATAGGCTCAGGGCCATGTTGGTCAAATTCTAGCAGGTTTTTTGTGGAATTTAAACTGATGCTTAAATTTATATGAACAGCAAAATCCCAAGAATGGCAAAAAAAATCAAGAAGAGCAGGGGAAGCGGGTATGGAAGTGGAGGAAGGAGGGTGTAAAAGTAGAGGAAGGAGAGGAAATAAAAAAATAAAGAGGGATAGGTAGGAGACATGCCTTAACAGAGGTAAAATTTATTTTGAAGTTATAGCAAATTGAGCAGTATGCTATTGGAAATAAATTAAACAGTAAGATAAAATAGATATTTAAAAAAAAGATTAACAGAACAGATAAGCCCAGAAAAGACCGTGCCTATACAGGCACACCTCCTTTTATTGCACTTCACTTTATTGTGCTTTGAGATAATGTGTTTTTTACAAATTGAAGGTCTGTGGCAACCCAGTGGTCAAGCAAGTCTACCAGCGCCAGTTTTCCAATAGCATTTGCTCATTTCGTGACTCTTCATCACATTTTGTCAGTTCCTGCAATATTTCAGACTTTTTCATTATTATTTTATTTGTTATGGTGATCTGTGATCAGTGATCTTTGATGTTACTATTGTAATCGTTTTGGGTCACCACAAACCATGCCCATACAAGATTGCCGACTTAATAGGTAAATGTTGTGTGTGTTCTGACTGCTCTATCAACCAGCCATTCCACAGTCTCTCTCCCTCTCCTCAGGCCTCCCTATTCCCTGAGACATGACAATATTGAAATTAGGCCAGGTAATAACCCAACAATGCCTCCTAAGTGTTCAAGTGAAAGGAAGAGTTACTCATCTCTCACTTTAAATCAAAAGCTAGAAATGATGAAGATTAATGAGGAAGGCCTGCAGAAAGCCAAGATAGGCCGAAAGCTAGGCCTCTTGTGCCAGTTAGTCAAGTTGTGAATGCAAAGGAAAAGTTCTTGAAGGAAATTAAAAGTGTTACTGCAGTGAACACACAAATGATAAGAAAGTGAAACAGCCTTACTGCTGATATGAAGAAAGTTTTAGTGGTTCTGGACAGAAGATCAAACCAGCCACAACATTTCCTTCAGCCAAAGCCCAATTCAGAGTCAGGTCCTACCTTTCTTCAATTCTATTGATAGAAAAGCTGATACAAAAGAAAGTTTTAGTGGTTCTGGACAGAAGATCAAACCAGCCACAACATTTCCTTCAGCCAAAGCCCAATTCAAAGTCAGGTCCTACCTTTCTTCAATTCTATTGCTACAAAAGCTGAAGAAGAAAAGTTTGAAGCTAGCAGAGGTTGGTTCATGAGGTTTAAGGAAAAAAGCTGCCTCTGTAACATAAAAGTACAAGGTGAAGCAGAAAGTGCTGATGTAGAAACTACTGCAAGTTATCCAGAAGATCTACCTAAGATAATTAATAGAAGTGGCTACACTAAACAACATACTTCTAAAGTAGACAAAACAGCTTATACTGGAAGAAGATACCATCAGGACTTTCATAGGTAGAGAGGAGAAGTCAACCCCTGGCTTCAAAGCTTCAAAGGTCAGGCTGACTCTCTTGTTAGGGATTAATGCAGCTTATGATCTTAAGTTGAAGCCAATGCTCATTTACCATTCTGAAAATCCTAAAATTAGGGTTCAGAATCCAGCAAAGAAAAGTACCCTAAGTCTTAGTTGAAATACCTGAGGTACTACATCCTATAGTCAGGGAGAACCAAAGGGACATGGAGTCTTGGAAAGATTACAGCCTAGATTTGAATTCAGTTACTGACTAGATGAAGGCAATCTGCTCCTCTCCTGCCAACCAGCAAACTGGATAAATTCTCTTTCTGGAGGTAATTAATCCAAAACTCCTATAATTATTTTTTACACATATTTGACACTGACTCAAAAATTACTAAGTTCATACCAAGAAATAGGACTAAAAAGCCAAATAACAGAAACAGACTTACAGACAACCTGGATGTTGGGAATATTAGGTATGAACTTTAATATAACTATGACTAATTGTTCAAGAATGCAGAGGATAATTCCAATAGAGAACAAAAATCTATTAAAAAGAAATGGAGGTGTGGTTTCTGGTAATGACAGAGTAGCTTAATTAATCATTACAAAATCAACATACAACTTTTTAAAAAGGCAACCACTTTAAAAAATGGGAAAAAGGCAACCAGAAACTAGAGAGAAGTCAACCCTTGAAATATGGTAACAACGATGGGTAAAATTTGTGAGTTTATGTCTTTTGGCCTGAAAGCACTCTCCAGCCTGTGCAGCCGTATTCTTGGTGTCAGAGGACAGATTTCAGTGTTGAAAGAGCACTTGGACAATTAGGGAAGATACACCAGAATGTAAGCCTCCACAGAGCAGTAATCCCTCAAATCTGCATATAAATCTGACCTAATCATTGACTGATGGAAGAACTACATATGCCCCAGGGGACACCCCAGCAGCCTAACAAAAACAGCAATAGGAAGGGGAAAGAACCGAGTGAATATTTCAGCTGCTACTCAACCTAAGAAAGACTAAGTTTGGAATTTAAGAACAGTCAAGTTAAACTAAAATAAAGTCTACTAAATTAAAAATCAGTCTTCAGGAACATAACTGAATCCAGAGTCAATAATTACTAGATATGTGAAAAAACAGAAAGTCACTGAATGTTCTGAACACAATGAAAACTTATAAGACGTATGAAAAACTGGAAAATGGGACCTAGAGTTAAAAAAAAAAAGTTGGCAGAAATGAGCCAAATGTTGCAATTAGCAGACAAAGATTTTTAAGGAAGCATACAAATATGCTGACAGATTTAAAGGAGCATAAAGATCAAAGAAAATAACAGAGCCTTGGTATATGCAGGAAAATATCAAAGTCTAATGCATATATAATTGGATTCATAAAAGGACAGGAGAGATAATGGTATGAATATATATAATGATATGAATGAAAACTGACTTTTCATCAGTAACAATGGAGACCAGAAAACAATGGAATAACATCTTTAAGTCTTCACAGTAAAGAAGACTGGGTCAGCCTACAATTTCTAATTGGAAAAAAAAAAAACCCCAAAAAACCTACCCTTCTGAAGGGAAGGTAAACAAAAATATTTCTCAGGAAAAGGAAAACAGAAGAGTTGTCACCAGAATTACAGACCAAGAAATGCTATAGGAAGCTCTTTAGCTGAAGGGAAAAAATACCACTGAAAACTGAACTCTACAGAAAAAAAAGAAGAGCACTGGGAATGTTTTAAAGAAAAGAAAGAATATTTTAAGGAAAAAAAAAAGGACTTTAAAGCTAAAATCATAACACTGTGGATACATACATACATTTATAATGCATGCTGATGTAACTAACACATATGAAAATAAAAATATATAGCACAGAAGAAGAGAGTGAGGTAAATGGACTTATATTGTTGCAAAGTTCACATATTTTATGTGTAGTACTATATTAACTCCAAATAGAGTGTATACTAAAAATACATGTTATAGCATATTGTAATCCCTGTTGATCAAAAACAAAAAAATGCAGATATAGATAAGAAGCCAACAGAGGAATTAAAATGAAATATAAAATAATAATCACTTACCCTAAAAGACAAAAAACAAATGAATAAAATAGCAAAATATTAACCTAAAGAAACAACTGTTGAATTTCATAAGAAAAGCTCAACCTAGCTATATGCAATGTATAAAGGACACTCTTTAAATACAAAGACACATGTAGGTTGAAAAAAAGGAAGGAAAAAGATAGAATATGCAAACAGTAACAAAGCTGAAGTGTTTATATTCAGCAGATAAAATACACAGCAATACAAGAAATATTTTCAAATAAAGAAGGACATGTGGGGACTTCCCTGGTGGTCCAGTGGTTAAGACTCTGTGCTTCCACTGCAGGGGGCCCGGGTTTCATCCCTGGTCCGGGAGCTAAGATCCTACATGCCACGCAGCATGGTCAAAAATTTTTTTTAAATAATAATAAAATAAATAAATAAAAATTTTAAAAATAATAAAAAAGGACATGTAATTATGATAAAAGGGCCAATTTATTAGAAAAACATAACAATTATAAATATGTGTATACCTAATAACAGAGCTTCAAATAATTAATGTAAAAACTGGCAGAACTAAAGGAAAAAATAAATCTATAAGCATAGTTGGAGATTTAATACCCACTCTCAGTAACTGATGGAACTAGTCCAAAAAAAGAAAGCCAGGAAATAGATATAAACACTACTAGCTACCTTCACCAGAATGCCACTTACAAAAAACTACTCCCCCAAACTGAGTAATACATTTTTTCCAAGGGCATATGAGATATTCATCAAGTTTGACCACAATAAAGAGTCTCAAATTTAGTAAGATTGATATTTTACAGTGTATATTCTCTGATCAGGACAAAATTACATTAGAAAAAAATGAATAAAATCTCTAGAGAAGCCCCAAGTATTTGTACTATTAAATAAAAGGAAAAGGAGAAAATATTTTGACATGAATAAAAATGAAAATGAAACACTATAATTGGCTGGATGCTAACTCAGTACTTAGGGGGTTTATAGTTTTAAATGAGAAGCAACTAAAACCCAACATAAGGAAAAGAAAGGAATATTTTTTATAAGTCAATAAAATAGACAAAAGATGAACAGATAAAAACAATAAAATCGGGCTTCCCTGGTGGCACAGTGGTTAAGAATCCGCCTGCCAATGCAGGGGACACGGGTTCAAGCTCTGGTCAGGGAAGATCCCACATGCTGGTGAGCAACTAAACCTGTGCACCACAACTACTGAGCCTGCGCTCTAGAGCCTGGGTGCCACAACTACTGAGCCCATGTGCCACAACTACTGAAGCCCATGTGCTTAGAGCCTGTGCTCCACAACAAGAGAAGCCACCACAATGAGAAGCCTGTGCACCCCAACAAAGAGTAGTCCCTGCGTGCCGCAACTAGAGAAAGCCTATGTGCAGTAACAAAGACCCAGTGCAGCCAAAATAAATTAATTTAAAAAAAAAGTAAAATCAAAAGTTAACTTTCTAAAAACACTAAACAAAACTGAAAGAAACATATCAATGAAAAGAGAGAGTATTACTACAAATCTTACAGATATTAAAAGGATAAGGGAATAAAATGAACAGCTATATGCCCAAAAAAGTCAACAACTAAGATAAAATACACAAAATCCTTCAAAAAAAAAAAAAGCATGATACTATGTTACCCTAAAGAATCTACAAATATTAAAAGGAAAAGAAAGTAGTAGCACAGTTTCATTTCAACAAATTTAAAAGTAAGATGAAATGTACAAAAACCTTAAAAAATGCAACTTTCTGAAATTGACATTAAGATGACAGAGAAAATCATTTATAGATGAAACTGACTTTCTTATCAAAACCTTCCCCCAGGGGACTTCTCTAGTGGTGCAGTGGATAACACTCCATGCTCCCAATGCACAGGGCCTGGGTTCGATCCCTGGTCAGGGAACTAGATCCCACATGCATGCCGCAACTAAGAGTTTGCATGACTCAACTAAGGAGCCCACAAGCCACAACTAAGGAGCCCACCTGCCGCAACTAAGGAGCCCACCTGCCGCAACTAAGACCCAGAGCAAACAAATAAATAAAAAAACAAAAAAACCCAAAACCTTCCCCCCAAAGAAAACAAAAGACCTATTTAGTTTCAAGGGTAAATTCATTCGTATATTTAAGGAAGAAATAATTTCTACTCAAAGGTTTAAAATGAAGGAGAGGGAAAAACATGATACAACTCATTTTTGAGACCAGCATAACCACGTACCAAAATCTGGCAAAGACACCATAAGAACAGAAAACTACACACCAGTATCCCTAAAGAACATACATATAAAACCCTTAAAATATTAATCAAATCAAATGCAGCAATATATAAAAAGGATAATAATACTTCAGCAATACTAACATTCAAACTATTTTTTAAAAAATCAGTGTAATTCAGAATACATTGTATTATTTAAAAAATGAATGATCATCTTAAATAGATGAAGAAAAAGTGCATGACAAAATCACTCAATTTAAAAATGGGCAAAATATTTGAACAGGCATTTCACAAAAGGAGCTACACAAATGGCCAATAAGGACATGAAAATACACTCAGCATCTTGATCAACATGGGTTTGAACTGCACGGGTCCGCTCATACACAGATTTTTTTCAGTAAATACACACAGTAGTAGATGATCTGGAGCTGGTTGAATCCGAGGATGCAGAACCACAGATATGCTGGGCAGACTATAGAACTTGAGCATCTGCAATGGGTCCTAAAACCAATCCCATCGCAGATACTGAAGAATGAGGGTACAGCTAAATACCAACTACAATGGTTAAAACTTTAAAAACTGCAGTTTATCAATTGTTAGCAAGGATATGGAACAAATTCTCATACTTTGCGGGTAGGACTGTAAATGGTACAACCACAAAGGAAAACAGTTTGGCAGCTTCTTATAAAGTTAAACATACACCTACTAAATGATTCAGCATTTTCATTCATATCTTTATGTAAGTAAAGGGAAAACTTATGTCCATACAAAGACTTGGATACAGGTGTTCCTAGCAGCTTTATTCATAATAGCCAAAAACTGGAAACAACCCGCATGTCCACCAATGGATAAAGAGACAATTCAGTACAAACAAATGCAGTAGACCCATACAGTGGAATACTACTCAGCAATGAAAAGCAACAAATTACTAATACATGCAACAACACTGCATGTATATCAAACACATTATGCTGAGCAAAGGAAACCAAACATAAGAATACAAATTATATGATTCTATTGATTTGAAACCCCAGGAAAGACAAATCTACAATGATAAGAAGCCAATCAGTGGCTGCCTAAGGTATAATGGGGGGACTGGCTGGGAAGTCTCACAAAGGAGGCTTCTGAGGTATTGAAAGTATTCTATGTATCTTGACTGAGGTACTGCGTACATGAATTTAGCCTTTTGTCAAAACTCACTGCACTGGAAGACAATGATGACTTCCTAGGTCACCATCTTCCAACATTTACTCCCCAAAACAATACAGAACAACAGAAACCACAGCCTCAGCATAACTTGAAGACAAAGAATACCCAAACTTCAAAACAAGAATAAGTGAAAAAGGAAAACAATTCCCAGTGCATACTTTCTTGTCCTATTGCGACCAATTTCCCAACCCACTCACCCCCACCTCAAAGGCTTTGGGTAAAAGGAGACTGAATAAAAACTGCAGAAGAGAGACCAGAGAACTAGTGGCAGGCATAAGGATGAAATAATGGTTGTCCTGGTAGATCAAAGTATGGACTACATTCAATTAATTTCATCCAAACAAGAGATGACTAGGAAAACTTCAGAGAACAGACTGAAGGTGAGCATTTTAATATAAAAGTAGAACTACAACTAAAATATAGGTGGGGATGAGGAAGGAGGACTAATGTACAAATATTTATATATTGTGACAAATAATGCAACTAAAAATGGGAGAAGATAGAGAAAAAAGAAAATAGAATATCCACACACTGATTTTTAAATAATCGACTGGTAGAAATTAAAGAATATCAATCCAAGGACAAACATAAGACTGTAAAACTTCTAGAACAAAGCACAGAAGAAAATCTTTGAAACCTTGGGTTACACAAATATTTCTTAGACAAAACATGAAAAGCATAACCTATAAGAGAAAAAAATTAATGAACCAGACTTCAGCAAAATTAAAAACTTTTGCTCTGTGAAAGACACTGGTAAAAGAATGATAAAACACACCACAAAGAAAATACTTCCTAATCACTATGTGACAAAGAACTTGGATCTTGCATATATAATGAACTCTAAAGACTCAATCATAAGAAAAAAAACAACTCAAAGGAAAAATGGGCAAAAGATCTGAATACACACTTCACCAAAGAAGATAGTATAAGGATAGCAAATAAGCATAAGAACAGATGCTCAACATCTTAAGTCATTAGGAAAGTGCAAATTAAAATGACAATAATAACAACCACTATACACTTATTGGAATAGTAAAAATCAAAAGAATTGGCAATAACAAGTACTGACAGAGTTGGAGTGCAACTGGAACTCTCATCACTGCTGGTGGGAATGCAAAGTAAACAAAGTAAACAACTTTGGTAGTTTCTTAAATAGTAAAACACATACTTACCTAATGACCCAGCAATAATACTCTTAGATATTTACTACAGAGAAATCAAACCTATGTTCACATAAAAATCTGTATGTAAATGTTTATAGCAACTTTATATAGAATCATTAAAAAACCGGGAACATCCTAATGTCCATCAACAGGAAAACGGATAAACAAATTTACATTCAGACAATGAATGCTGCTCACCAGTACAAAAGAACAATCTTCTAATAATCAAAATGATGTAGATAAATCTCAAAAAAATGCTGAGTGAAAAAATTCAAATGCAAAAGAGTAGATAATGTAATTTTCCATTTATGTAAAGTTCAAGAATGGACAAAAATGATCTATGGTGATGGACATAAGAACAGTGGCTGCCAAAGGCAAGGGTTGGAAGTCATTGATTTGAAAGGAGCATAGAGATGATGGATATGTTCAGCATCTTGGTCTGAATTATGATTACACAGGCATATGTTCGTCAAAATTCATTGAGCTCTACATTTAAGATTTGTGCACTTTACTGCTTATAAATTATACTCAATAAAGTACTGTTAGCTTTTTTTAAAGGCATCATTAAATTTATTTTATATAAGTATTATTCTGTCATCCCTTTCCTGTTTTTTAAAAAATTATTAATTTCTTAAACCAGACCAAGTTTTAGCTATTTAATTTCTTTACCTGAAGGATGCTGTTCCATTCTCTTTTATTTTGCTTTTATGAATAGATGACTGAAGTGACAGAACTTTATTTCCTGGCAGGGTAATTTGCTTTAGAATGGAAGCTATAAAATCAAAAGAAGAAAGAAAAGGTAAAATTAAAAAAAAGCAATCACACTACATTAGGAAAAATTCAGGACAAGTTATGTTTAATGCATATAGAATAATCAAAGAAAATTTCAAGCTGCCCTAGAACTATGTTTAAATTCAAACACGACAATGATTTATTCCCTGCACAAGAAATCATAAAATTAAGACCTCTCCCATTTCTTTTTATATGGTCCTCAAACTGGCTAGAGAATTACCAGCATTATAAAAATATTATGCAGAAAAGGTGACAGAAACATGTTAATAATATATCCTTTATATTGGTAGATTTAAAAAATACATAAAACCTCTTTTATTTGTAAGACTGACTTCCAAACGTAGGGAAAGAAGCACATTTTAAAAAGAAATAAGACAATAGCAAATTTTATAAGTTAAAAAAAGTACTTTATTTACTAGTAGATTGTTTTATCTAGTTACAAAACACCATGAGTGGTGCTTCTTTAATCTAAAACAACATACACCCTTAAAAAGTGGCTATGTACAAAGAATATAATAAAGTTATCTTTCAGTCTTCTCTCACAGGTCTCAACTTAAAAGAAATCTCTCTTCTCTTAACAGTGCAAAAGAAAAGTACGGAAACCCATCGTGTTCCAAACCCAAGGGATGAGCCAGAGTCTACCTTGAGAAAACTGACTGGTAGGTACTGCAGTGCCCACTGTCACCTTCTGTCCAGATTTCTGGATGGTCAATGCTGAGGAATGGGAAAGTGTGGTCACTTGTTTTGCAAGGCCTCCTGAAGGCTGCTGGACTACCTGAAACAATGAGAATTATTAATACAGTCATTCAACTAGACCTGCTTTAGGAAAGAACAAGCTTTCAATTGTAACAATAGAAAAAATGATTAGGCTCACCTAACTAAATATAGCTTTATCGTAGCATCACAAGAAAGCCTACTTAAAATTTAAATTTGTATGTAGCAAAATTATCTTACTCAAAAGTGAAAAACATGACTATCTCACACTATAATTTTCAGAGTGTAATTCAAATTTATATTCTGCTAAATTTAAATCTCCAAATAGACCCTATTTTCATCTTTTAACTTAACACAGAAAATTTCAAACACATACAAAAGCATAGGGAACAATAAAATGAAACCATCTATACCATTATTACCCAGCTTCAACTATGATTAATTCTTGACCAATTTTATTTCATCTATATCCTTACCCACTTCTCCCCACTCTCAATTATTTTAAAGCAAATCCCAGATATATCTTTTTATCCATAAATATTTCAAAATATACCTCTAGAAGATGATGACTTTCAATCGGTTGTTTTTTTAAAAGTATCTGAAAGATAACAATGCTACAGGCATTCTCCAAGATAACAGTTCAAGAAATCCAGAGGGTGAGGGTTGGGGATAAAGGAAGAGAAATTAAAGTAATAGCAGGGCCTTGTTTTTAGCTTCAAAGAAGAAAAAACAGAATAGCAGAGTTTCATTTTTTCACTTCAAAGAAAAAAAACAGTCACCATGTATTTGAGCCAGCTACTGAGAGCGAACTATTTATAAGTCCTCAAACTCATATATGGCTAATATAAATGATCTAGGAGGTAGACTTCATAATGGAATTCTGGAGGTATAATTTGTTCTATACTCTAATTTTTTGTAAATAAAATTGTCTAGTGCATATTACTAAACAAAAGTAACTTACAAGAAATCCAAAATGTCCCAATAAATAATCTCATAGGAACCAATGTTCCTAGAGAAAAAATACAAGTTGGAATAATTCAATTGCCATGATTCTATGAGAATAGACTCTTGAAAGAGAGAAACAACTCTTGAAAACAATGATATATTTCAGTTGAGATCATACTTATGTATTGTAAAGTCCTAGGAAACAGATTTAAATTCTATAAAGTAATACACATTCAGAGTCCCATTTATGCATTCAGATTGAAACTCAAAAGAAAACAGAAACACTCCTAACAATTCTGGCATACCTCCCTGTTGTTCATATTTTCTTCCTTGATCTTTTATTTGGTATTCTTTTCAGTATTTTAATTACAAAAGATAGTAATAAAATGTTATTAGAAATTTGCTTATGAGTTAGTCTTCATACCATTTTTGATGGGTACTCAAAAATATTAAAAAAAAGTAACAGCCTAGAGACCAGCCCCTGAGGTGGAAGGAGGCTCTATGCCTCCTGGGGTCCTGCCAGGAGGGGTGGGGGCATGGAGGCCAGAAGACCCCAGCATCAGCATGTGGCCCTAGCACAGAACAAGCTGGGGAAGGCAAGCCTTGGTGCCTGCAGGAGGGCTCCCAGGCCAGGGATGTGTGTGGCTCAGCCTACAGCCCACTCCAGGGCAAGTTCATGCAGGGAGCAGGAGGCAAATGTGGCAACTGATTTAATAATCCTGGATACCCATCATTCCTCATCCTAATGAGGATGTACCAATGAGGATGTATGCTACCAAGTGCACCTAATACACTTGGGATCACATGTGCAGCATATTCCTGCACACTTGCTGAGCAAAATAAAATACAATGAGAAAGTATAAAACAGTTCAGTAGTCTTTCAAAGAAAGTACCATTTTTAGACCACAATATTAGGCATCTTATGGACACTGAAATTAGAGAGATGGAAATTGGCCCAAAGATGATACATCTGCTCTTACTTGGCAAGCAAAACAAAGAGCTATTATATTTTAAAAACATGTCCTTTATTTACTTTCCCTCCAAAAAAACCACTAGAAAAGAAGAAGAGTAAATAGTACATACCTTAGCTTTTTCTCTTGACAAGTCAAGTTCTGATGTTTTACTAGGATGTTAATTTATTTTATTTATTTATTTATTTATTTTTGCGCGCAGGCTCAGCGGCCATGGCCCACGGGCCCAGCCGCTCCGCGGCATGTGGGATCCTCCCGGACCGGGGCACGAACCCGTGTCCCCTGCATCGGCAGGCGGACTCTCAACCACTGCGCCACCAGGGAAGCCCTAGGATGTTAATTTAATGTTCTATAGTTTATAGAAACTGCAGGTCTAGAGCTACACAATATTCTTCAGGTGACAGCTATTTTTTTTTACATTAATTATGATTTTTACACTAACTATGATCTGGAATATCTGACATGGAACTGTTCTTAAATTCCATAAGGAAAGGAAGCAAACAAACACAAGTACAGATTAAACTAGTAGATGAAAACACCCTTCACACTCTGCTTTCTCTATATTTCGACCCCACCAACTCCTCTGTTCATAAATACACAGCAATCAAATACTTAGCTCTAAATAACTCAAGCAGTACATGCACACAAAGTTACTAAAGGGTAATACCTCCTCTAATTTTTATATAGTATTCAATATGTGATTACTGGCACACACTCACTGAGGTTGAGTTCTAGAAAACATAGGGCCCCAAATGAACAAAAACTGTAGTATAAAAAGTCAGGAAATAGGGAATCCCTGGTGGTCCAGTGGTTAGGACTCTGTGCTTTCACTGCCGAGGGCCTGGGTTCAATCCCTGGTCGGGGAACTAAGACCTCGCAAGCTGCGCAGCATGGGCCCCCCCCCCCGCCAAAAGTCAGGAAATACATGTTAGTTGCCACTATTTCTTAGGAACAGCCAATGTGTGGTTCTTGTGCCACTACTCATATTCTGGGACAAGCATACATCACTAAATACCACCATTTCTATATACCCACACGCAGCCTTAGAATCTTTCTTAACACAGAGGTCCAGTAAAATCCTATAATGAGAGTTGAAATGTATTTGCCATGCCCAATCTAGATTAAAATTCAACCTTGGCAACCTCAGAATATGCTGTTTTTTCAAAGGGCCTTCTAACCACTTTTTAAAATGTGCCCAAATGAATTCTTAATTATATTACCAGCTTTTATAGAAATCAGTAAATGCTGCTTCAAATCGAGAACCTATAAATTTCTGTTAAAAAAGTTAAATGTGCTTATTTGTATGATGATTTATATGAACTTTAACAACAAGCAAAACTAATCTGTGGGAGTCATTGCTTCTGGAGGTACACAGGTGGGGACTGACTGGGAAGGGACAAAAGGGAACTAACTGCAAGGTGATGGTAACACTCCATATCTTGAAAGGGTTTGAGTTACACAGAGGTAAGCATTGTCAAAACTTATCCAATGTTACATTTAAAATTTGTGCACAGCACTGAATATAAATTTTAGTTAAAAGGAAGAATAGAGTAAACAAATATTGATTGGTAGTTAATGATATGCATGCATTAAAATTAATGTTTAATTTTTTAAGGAAGAAACCTTTGAAATGTATCAAAAATTAAGATTGATGGGTGGATAAATCAAGTATAGTAACTGTAAATAGTGGAATCTAGGTGGTTGGTATATGGGTGTTCACTATAAACTTCAACTTTGCTATGTTTGGAAATTTTCATAATAAAACATTTTCTTGAATAAGGCAAAAATAAGACAACATACACACTGTAAATATTGTCTCTAAATAGTCTATTTTCCATAAATTCTAATGTATCCTCATCAAACTAAAACCTAAAAAAAATATATTCTTCAATTAAATTTAAATGAACTGGCATTAATCAACCTATATATTAAGACTACTATATGAACCCTGACTAAATTATAGTCCATGAAGATTTTTCGACGCAACTCCTGATTATATATGGAAAATAAAGGGTAGTAGGCCTTACTTGGATTCAGCCTCTTTACCAAATCTTTCATTAGTCCTATTTGACAATCAACAACTGAATTCTACCTCTCCTGTCACTCTTAACAGCATGCTAAGAAGAAAGAAAAAAAAGACAAACTGATTACTTAAGTCTGGATCGTAGTAGATCAGTCCAATATGAAACTGACAGTGAACTACTTGACCCAATAAAACAATAATCCTTGTTTTGTTTCCCACTCAATTTTAATTTCAACTTCTTTAACAAAAATACTGGCCACCAGCACACTCAGAGACTGAAATTTATACCTTGAAAATGTTTCTCCTTCTTCAGTGAGAAGTGAAGACAGAGACAATCAGCAGAGTTAAGCCTCACAGAGCATTTCATATAAAAATGTGTATTCTGAAATTCTTTAATGATTCCCTACTTCAAAATAATTAGGTACGAGACAAAAATATGATGCAACAACAACAAATTTTTTCTAATATTCTGGGTCAATTTATTTTAGGAGATCAGTTTTACTTCGATGAAACTGAAAATTACATTAATAATATACTGATAATTAGTTGTTTTTCTCTTATATCCACAAAACAGTAATAGTTGGAGAACGACTGTTGAACGTACTTGGCCACTTACTTATCAAATGTCTACAATTCTGTTAAGAAAGAAATGCAAGTAATAGTCACCTGGGGAAATATATATCTGAAATAAGGAAAATATCTATGATAATACTACAACTTCCTGCCCTATCTCCAAATCAAAAAATTTTTTTAAAGATTTTACACACACACACACACACACACACACACACACACACACACGATTACTAAGAGTAACAGTATTCAGTTTACTCTCTAAAACTATACACCTTTTTTCTAAAAACAGAAACCCAGAATTTTCTTTCTCATTCATGATTTTTGTTCACACATGTGGATTTGAGAAGCTTATTAATTTTTTGTGTTAAAATTAGTTATTAAAATTTATCAAAATTTAATTTAAAAAATGATGAGACATTAAAATTTAGCTCTTTTAAATTAAATTAACTTTTCTAATTACATTGAAACTGAATTACTATGACAATGTTTAATTTAAATTAAATTTAGCTTTTGCTCAATTATGTGTAAAATAATTTTTTCACCAATAACGTAAGGAAAATTTTAAGCATCAAAACTCCTGAAAGCTTCTACTTATTATCTATCCACCACTGGTAGATTCTAATCCAATTCATCCACTCTCTTTCATTAACTTTTTAAAAAAGGTAAAAATGTCAAGCTCTGCTTAGTTGTAGTATATAACATCCTATAATAGCTGCTATGCCAGAATTGGTAGACAACCAATAAGATTAATCATTTAAAAGAATTAGATTCTTAGACGAAATCCGGGAACTACTGGATAGGTCCATATTTCAACAATTCAAGCATTTGAGGACCAAGATATACAAAGCACTATGTTGAACTACTGGTACAAAATGAAAAATTTACACCTAAAGAAAGTGTGAACAATCCTAGCTAATTTACTTGATGAGAACTTTAGCAGATCCCCAGAGGGTAACATACAAAAAAATCCATGAGATAGAAAAGATAACATGTGGTCATAAATCTAAATTTTTTTTAAAAAATTGGGAGGGGGGTCTCTTTAATCTGGAATGAAAACATATACTTCATAAAATAATAACTGTACAAAATCTAAACCCTGCAATGGCAGATTAAGAGGATTCTCATACCTTGAAAGTGTGATATTTAAAACATCTTATCAAGAAGGCAGGAAACCTATACAACTCTTTAGGAAAACTAGACAAGCTAGAAAAAGATAAAGTATTAACAGGGATTTTTAAATTCATGGTTATTAAAGGAAATAAATCACACAAATTTTATACCTAACATTGAAAAACACAGCCATACTTCTAACTGTTCAGACCACTTTTGGAGATTGCATCCTGAGTTACATGGACCACAGATTTGAACTAGCGTGGCAATTCTCATATTTTAAATAATTGTTTACCATATTTCTTACAAGCTGCATTGAATACTTTATGTTTCTAGCACCCGGAGTGTTTTCCTCCTCACTTAGACAGACCTAGGATTAAACTGGACTATGGTTTATAATAAACTCACTGATGATATTCTTAAATTACTTGAGTAATACTAATTCAAACTTAAGTAACATTAATTTTCTAAATTAGCTGATTTGAAAGAACGTCCTAGTTCAATCCTCTCTGTGGCATTACCATAGAACAGCTTATGTTGTTTTGTGCCCCAGGTAAAAATTTGTTATAAAACAGATTACAATGCATCTTCAGTGTCTAGCTGCTCTGTTTCTGCCATTTTAAACAGGAAGATATGAATACTGACATCAAATTTGTTGACTAAAATGGAAACAAAGGCCAAACAAGAAAACAGAATTCACAAGGAAGATGTATTCCCCATTCTTTTAAGAATGAAAGCAGGAAGTTTAAAAATCCCTAAAATTTACCAGTGGATTTTGTTACATGTTTTTCTTGATTGAAACTGTTTCTAATGTTTAACAAGGTAAGCCTATAAAATGTAAATGCTGTCAAGATGTTATTACCTGACAGTTTTCCATTTCAGGACCCTCTAGAAACCTAGAAGTTCTTGCCATAAGTGCCAGAATCTAATGGGAAAGACGCTGGGTTCTAGGCTGAGATCTATTACTTGTTGAGTGCCAGTGGATAGGTCCCTTACAATTTCTGGGATTCTTAGTTTTCTCCCTGCCTTGTCTTCATCAAAATTATTTCAAAATCCATACTGCATACAAGACATGTTTTAAGACTCTATGTAGCTATAAAGTATTATTTCACTTAGGGGTGGATATGCTATAGATTTTCAATAAAGATTAGCATTTATTCAAGAATCAGCTATGACCCATAAAGAGGATTTCAATACTCTTAAGTGCTACCAAAAGAGACCTTTCACCAAGGCAATTACAGTTACAATGGTTCCCAAACCTGGCTACTCAGATCGATGTTTAAGAATCATTGCTTCTAAAGAAGGTTCGTCTCTGAGATTAAATGCAGACGGCCAAGAGAAACGCCACAAGGCAGGTTACATTTCTCCACTTGAAAATCAGACGCAGAGTAGGAAGGGATGAAAAAAGATCAACGCCCAGGAAATGATTATTACTTCCCACCTACCCAAGAGTTTTGACTGTTGTCCAAACCGATCTTTCCTCTTTCATTCTACACCTAAAGCTTGCCCTCTGCCTCAAAGACAATCATTCACAGATACTAATGTCTTCTCCTGATCACGTACACAAGGCTGGGAAGTTTACTTAGATTTTACTGTTCCAAAAAGCAGAAAAAATTAAAACAAAGAGATTCAAAACACAGCCTTTAACATGAAGGTTTTCAAAGAAGAACAAGGGCAATCACCAAAAATCAAAAGAACAGTTAGTTCTGTTACAGTATAAGGTAGGGGAGAACTTTACTTTAAAAATGCGATTTTTAATTAATTCACCATGTACTATCTTCCACAGGTTAACAGTACTTTCAGTCTTCCGATAAAACACGTCTTGAGTGAAGTAAATCTAAACACTAACAGATAAACAGCTAAAATTTCAGGTTTCTTCCACCCAAGAACTTCCCAATCTATAGGGTTTAGGAAGAAACACAACTTCTTACTCATCTACTCCCCTCACTTCTCTCTTCCTTCAGCACATTTTTAAAAGAAATGTTACCATAATATCACCTATGTAATAACCTTACCAAACATATTTAATCTGAATCTAGTCTTGAGGAAATGATTAGACAAAACAAAATAAAGGACACTCTGCAAAACAACTAGCCCAGGCACTTAAAATAGTACAACACAATGAACAACTACAAAAGGCTGAGAACTGTTCTAGATTAACGGAGCCTGAAAAAAAAAAAAAAAAAAGACAAGTGTAATATGCAATTCTTTACCAGAAACATCAGGAAAAAAATTAGCTATTAAGGACATTGTTGGGACAACTGTAAATATTGTGCCAATATTAACTACCCATGTGTGATAATAAGTACGTTTGCAGTTATGCTAAAAAAAATCCTTTTCCTTAAGAGATACACAGTACTTAATGGCACAAAGTCAATTTCTGTAACCAACTCTTAAATGGTTCAGGAAAAAATTACGTGTGTGTTTGTGTATGTGAATAGAGGGAGGAGAGACAAAGCAAACATGATACAACGTTAACAACTGGTCAACCCTGGTCAAGGGTACACAGGGGTTCATTTTACTAGTCTTGCCAATTTTCTGAATGTCTGAAATTTTCAAAAGAAGAAATGGAGGAAGAAATGAAATGTTACTCACTAGTTGTTTGACTTTAACTGCCTGTGGAATGCTGGCTGGTTGTGTAAGCACGGGGCCCGGCTGTGCAAGTTTGATTTGGACTGGAGTGCCAATGACAGGCTTGTCAGATGTGGTCCCAGCAGAAGTAACAACAGGTTTCACTGACGGAAGACATACAGCTGCTGCTGAGGTTTCTCCAAAAGTTACCGAGGGGAGGGCCAGTGTCACTGCTGTCCCAGAGACAACTGGCTTTTCAGGCTGAAGTGAGACTGCTGTCACTGTGTTCTGCAGAGATGTCACTAGCGGTTTTGGAGTCTGAAGCACAACAGTTCCAGCTGTTGTTCCTCCTGGCACAGCAGCTGGACCCACAGAATGAAGTGTCACAACTCCAGTTTTTGCTCCCCCTGGAGCAAGTGGATTCAGAGTTTGCACTGACACAGTTCCAGATGTTGCTGCTTCAGAACCAATGATGGGCTTTTCAGGCTGGACTGAGGAAACTACTGTTGTCACCACAGGAGAAGGCGTTACTGTTGTGGTACAGGTAGCAATGACCACCTCGCTAGAAGTCTGCTGAACACACTGCTGAATAAAGCTCTGGGAGTTAGGCATCAGTTGTCGTAAGGCAATCACACTTTTCTAGAAACAGAGGACAAAAAAAACACTGATAACTAAATAAATGAGCTCTAGTAAAACAGAACTATTTTGTATGTCATATCTTTACAACATAAAATTAAAAGTATACCAACGTTTCAGTTGAGGAACTCTGTTATCAATCATTTACATTCTGTCAATATCCAGGATATAATTTAAAGCCCCGAAGTGCTTCATTTTTCAATTCATAATTATTATGTCTCAGTATTAAACTTATTTTATATACTTCAGTATCAAATTGGTATCAAATATTAATTTGGTAAAATAAAACACTGTATCCTACTTATTTGTATTTATCTAAACCCCATAATAGATCATCCATAACTTCAGTGTTTACAAGTTTGTTTACAGGACAGCAGAATCAAAAAAAAAAGTTTTTGTCAAATAACTTCCAAACTTTGAGTAGAAACAGCCTTTACATCAAAATAAAATTAATAGAAAGAAGGTCAATTTCCTTAATTGAGCTAGAATATTTTCTGACTGGGTTTTAAGTTGGAGTCTACCTTTGTATCTTGCTAAAAAAATAAAAACAGCTTAACCTATAAAGAAGGTTCTGCCTTTTCATCCCTGGGGTTTTTATCTACTTTTGTTTTTGAGTAAGAAAACAAGATGAAAAAGGAGGTGGTTAGTAGGTTATCTTTCAGCGAATTCATGAGCTGTTTTGGAAGATTTCCTTGTTTTGATACTTAAATTCAGTCAGATTGCCTTTACTTAAGAAGCAAATGAGAACTATTGCTTCTCTTCCCTTTCCTTCTAGTTACTTCTTTTACTTTTTTTTACTTAAATAGATTGAGAATATTTTAATCTGAAGGTTTTCAATTATATATATCTATAAATAGTATCAAAAGAAAGAAACAAAAAGTCTTTCACGCTCTTTTCCCAAACTTTAAAAATGGTAGAAAACAGGGGCTTCCCTGGTGGTGCAGTGGTTGAGAGTCCGCCTGCCGATGCAGGGGACGCGGGTTCGTGCCCCGGTCTGGGAGGATCCCACATGCCGCGGAGAGCCTGGGCCCGTGAGCCATGGCTGCTGAGCCTGCGCGTCCGGAGCCTGTGCTCCACAACGGGAGAGGCCACAACAGTGAGAGGCCCACGTACCGCAAAAAAAAAAAAAAAAAAAAGGTAGAAAACAAGCTGCTTTGGAAATACATGAACAAATGAAGTGATTTGATTAATTAAATTTAAGCAAGAAATCTAAGATGGGGGAGACCTGAGAAAAACACAACTGGAAAGAAATGATAAAGTAATAAGACTTAAAGAGACAACAATAAAAACATGTATGTTAAATTATCTCTTGATCACCTGGCCAGAGTTAAGTCTAAATGCCGAATCCCTTATCCCTATGCAAAGTCCAACCTCCAGAGCTCTCAAGGATGTGAAAAAAATATTCTCAAGAAAATAACATAAGGCTTAATAATACTCCTTAGAAAACTGATACAAAATGCAAGTACTTAATGGTAATATTTAGTAACTTCAAGGGAGTGTTACATAGCCAGTAGAGTCAGGCTAAATTCTAGACCTGTGTGTTTGATCAAAAGTTAAGTCAATTTAAACAATTTTCTCATCTCCAAAATGGAAAATACTATACCATCTAGCACCTATTGTCAAAAGACTGATATGAAAATTAAGTCCAAACAATGCAAATTATAAGTGAAGTAGCTAGCAAAGCACAGAACACATAGTAGGTACTTTCTTATTTCCCTCCTTCTCCCCCCCAGTGTCTCCAGTGAGTATGAAACATAGATACACTAAACAGAGTTGTCAGTATCACGTAGAGCACCTACAGCTCACAGAGCTTTTACATTGAAAGGGACCCAAGAAGAACTGCAGCTAACTTCTCAATCAAGAGGGTCACCCGAAAACAGGCCTCTAGTCATTTGATGTTCGGTACTGCACTGACCCTTCAATCTTCCCTTCCCCAGATTAAGTCTTCCCTGGCTAAAACATTCTCAGTTTTTTAGCCACATTTTATATCACATGATTGGCATCTTCCTAATCAACATGGTCAGCCTCCTAGGGACAATTTCCAGTTATTTTAATAGCCTTCTGAAAATGTGGTACCCCATCTCCTTTCCCACTCTTCTTTCATGAGGCATCAAAAAGAGTCTTCCTCTATGAAGTCTCTTTCATCTCCCCTAGATAATTAAGCCAAATTTTTCTAAAGGCAACTCTTCGTTCCATTATTTCAAAATATATGGGATGAGTGTTTGGTTCACTAAAATCTCAGGTCTTTAATAACTTCATAAATTTCAATTCAATTCCTTTTCAGCTTCAAAATATCCAAAAGGAATATATTTTTTCAGCCTGCCAAACAAAGCTCTTGTTATCAAAGTTATTGTTCTCCATCAAAATCTATTTAATTCAATAAATCTTAGAGAAGAGTGTGTCTACTAACAATATAAATTAATTTAAAAAAATAATAGCTTCCTCCCTCCAAGAAAAATAATAATAATAGATTTCCCACTAAATTTGGTACCATGTGGTTTACTACTTCTAAGAGAATAAGAGTCATCAGGACAAAGCAGAGACACTATTTTTTTTTAAAGTTAAGAATCTTTGAGAATACAAGCATCAAATAATATAATCATTAAGCTATGTTCATGAATGAGATGTTACTTCTGTTTTCTCAATGTGTTCCAATGCAAAGAATATGAATTATGAATGTGCTTTACAGATTACAACAGCCCTGAGAGATTTCTTCTACTGTTACTATCTTCACATTAAATTGCTGTCATATTGAAATATTCAGATTTTAAATTACTTTAAAGTAATCTAATTCAAACTATTTCTTCAAAGTAACACATAACTCTACCTTAAGGAAAGGAACTAGGTGAGGCTGAGGTGAAGACTTGAGTTCAACATACAGTTGTCTAGTAAATTCTTCTGCTTCAATTTTTGCATCCTGAGGAATGGAAGAAAGAAAACACTTTTAGGTCTACAAATATTTTACAAGAGGAAAAGTGTGTGGTTCATGATTGTAGACATAGCAAACTTTGAACAGTAATAAAGTCAAAGTCTATCATTAAATAGGGGCAGTTTTTTCATGTCCCCTACAAAATAAACATAGAGATGTTTTTTCATACAGAATACAACGAAGAGATTATTATTATTATTTTTTAAGATCCCAGTAAGCAAAGTGAGAGAAGAGCTGGCTGACTGGATAAGGTGATAGTACTACAGTCTGTTAAGAACAATTAAGAAGTAAAGACACAGGAGTCCTACACTTCTTAGGGTAGGAAATTGGAAGTTATTTGGTGTGGGGGCCTTGGATTTTTTTTGTTTTCTTTTCTCAATTTTTAAATTACTTTAACTGAGGTTAGACTGTATTTTATTATAAGGCCACAATAATAGATATGCTGTTGTTCCAAAGAACTTAGGAACCCTTCCATACTGGTTTGGACTCTAAACACTGCAGGGGTCTATGAGGTCTAAATTATTTTCACATTAATACTAATCATTTTTTTGCCTTTTTCACTGTGCTGAGATTTGCACTGATGGTACGCAACTGCTGGCAAGAAAGGCAATTGATAAAAAATTTAAATAGTTGTCGTCATACTCTGCATTGCTATGCATGTGTGGCAAAGAAAAAAAAAATAGAGCCAGTTCCACTTTAAAATGTCCTTCACAGAACAGTAAAATTTAATTTTACTAAATCTTAACCCTTTAGTAGACATCTTTTAAAAATACTATGTGCAAAATAATGGGAACCGTACATACAGTAGACCAAAGTAAGATACTCAAGGAAAAGCACTTTGTGATTGAGTTGCTAGCTGAGCTAGCTGCTTTTTTTTCATTTACTGGAAAGAATATCAAACCAGCTGTGGTTATTCTTCACATTGGGGTATTTTGAGAGACACTCTCTCAAAAAACAAACAAACGAACGAAGCCTGTCACTGTAAGGAAAACAACTGATGGTTTTTGTTGCTAATGATAAAAATCAGAGCTCTCAAGCCAAAATTAGAATTTTGGAAAATTTGTAACCACAATCCTGAAGCTTCGGTACAGCTTCCCTGTACTGAAAAAATTTTCTGATGTGATTGTTACATTACAAGTATGATTTTTTGATATCTTAATGAACAAATCTGTCAACATTTGGAAGATCTATACAACTCAGCGAACCAATTATTTTCCAGACAACCAAATGTGAGCTGTTACATTTGGGTGAAAGATCCATTCAGGGTATAAGACAAACCAGTGGACTCTAAAGAATATCCATAATGATCTGGAGAAAAGCTCTTAAAATACTTTTCCAACCACCTCTTTTCATGAGGCCAAATATTCTCCAAATACTAATAAGTTTTTATTTGACCAAGTAGTCAACCTTCTCTCCAAAGCTCTTTTTAGGCTAAGTGAAGCAAGACTAGCAAACATAAAGTAATACAGTCAGCCCTTCGTATCCCCACGTTTTGCATGAGCAGATTCAACCAACTAAGGACCGGTGTAGTACTATATTTACAATTCACAGTTGGTTGAATCCACAGATGCGGAACCCACGGATAGGGAGGGCCAACTATGGGACTTGACCATCCATGGATTTTGGTATCCTCGGCCGGTCCTGGAGCCAACCCCCATGGATACTGAGGGACGACTGTATAGACTAGATTTACTAGTCTAAGATTTATAATCATTACAAAGCTTTCAATAAGCAAAAGCAAAGGTTATCCAAAAATGCACTTAAGATAAACCTCATTTAAAAATATTTATTTCTCATTTAAAACATGTTCTACGGCTGCTTACAGAGCTTTTATAGTCCCAACTTACCAAAAGTTGTTCCACCAACTTCTTCACATTCTGCCCCATCTCTGGGGACTGTGATCCGCTACACGCTAGTTTTATTAACATTGCGAGGAAGTTCTTACATTTCTTCACATTTTCTAGCATCGTCTAAATATAGAAGTATAAACAAACACTCACAAATGTTAGCTAGAAAATATACTTAAAGAAAATTTGTAAAGAGTTCTATTTATGTAAGGTACAAGGGAGAGCTTTACCGGAGAAAGACTAGTCTGAGCAGTGGCTGAGTTCTCTGCTGTGAGACTGGGCTCACTTGAGGGGGTGGGTGGCGCTCCCAAACTTGAAGGCTTCAGGGTAGCCACAGTATTCAACGGCTTTGCAGGGGTCACTGTGACAACACTGGTTGGCACAGCCACAGACTGAAAGTAAAAGCGGTAGATATCGAGAGATGTATTACTATGATATGCATCATGGCGAGTGCCTCATTTCACAGACTACAAATGGATCTTGACATCCTTGCTTTTATATTATGCTCTACTAGTCTAAGGCAATGTAACACCATTTACCAGCTCTGGACTCTGGCAGCTCTGGGTTTCATTCTCACCTACCTACCTATTTATCACTGACACCCAAGTGTTGACCTCAGGCAAGTTACTTTATCCTAACCCTCTGATTCCTGTTTGTAAAAAACAAGGACAGCATTGGTACCTACTATCCTGGGATTGTTTTTAAAAAACAGTGCCAAGCACGTAGTCCTCAAATATTATTAATACTTCTCCAGAAAAATTTGAAATAGTAAGTTTTTGTAAGAAAATATAGAATTTCTTATTTTATAATATTCTGCTTTTTATTAAGTATAAATCTGAGAGATCTATTGATCGTCTCATATTCAGATAAGCTGCTTTTATGTAGACTATTAGAAAAACAGTAATAGCTTTGTAATTTGTAATAACAAATATTACAAAATGTGATTATCTTATTTTCACACTGAAAAGAATTCCGGTTGTTTCTTCTATCCTCTATTAAGTGAGGTGTGATTATAGCACCACCTGCAGGATAAAAAGTTTAATATAAGAAATCGCAAATTGGGTAATAATTTAGACAAGCAGATTGAGATAAAGCAACAATCTTACTTTAAAGACAAACACTAAAAGTTACAGAACATGAGCAAAGTTTGAGGGTAGGGGAGAGAATAGCATTTACAATTCACACAGAAAACTGAACAGTGCACCATCATTTTAATTTAAATACTTGTGTTCTACAGGCATAAAACACAAAAAGGTCAGGTTGTTATTACCCTCAAGAAACTTTCTTTCTGCAACAATTAATATAAGTGAATTCAAATATACATCAAAAATTTCCACTTTAGGGCTTCCCTGGTGGCGCAGTGGTTGAGAGTCCGCCTGCCGATGCAGGGGACACGGGTTCGTGCCCCGGTCTGGGAAGATCCCACGTGCTGCGGAGCGGCTGGGCCCGTGAGCCATGGCCGCTGAGCCTGCACGTCCGGAGCCTGTGCTCCGCAACGGGAGAGGCCGCAACAGTGAGAGGCCCGCATACCGCAAAAAAAAAAAAAAAAAAAAATAATTTCCACTTTAGAAAGACTGAAGCATATATTAGACAAGAATGTTTTGGAGGTAAAAAAATGGGAAAGAAGTTTAAAACACTGATTAATGATGAAGACGAAAACGTATGAAATGTTAAGCAAAAAAGGTGAAATTAAAAATCATACCTAAATTAGTAGTTTTATTAAATATTAACAGATCTCAAAGACAACAATGAAAATGAAGTCTCGTTCTTAGTCTATCCCTAGTCCTGCTCTTCAAGGACAAGTACTGTACAGTTCCCTCTGAATCCTTTTGGAGATCTTCTAATAAACATTCTTAGGTTTATGTACAGTAAACACATACTCTTTTTTCAGTGAGTATGTTTTATACACTACCATTAATTCTCTGTACTACTATATTTAAGAAAGTAATGTCGAACTTTAGCTGTTGACTATGATTACCTCGCAGGACTGATGGGAGGGGTTCCTCAGGCGAGTACTGTCCCTCTTCCTTATGAAGCAAAATAAGGCCCAGCGAAATGTGAGCTCAGGAAAAAAGTCCTATTTTTTGTGAGTAGAAGAAGCATTTGTGGCACTCCTACTTTCCTTGTCAATATCTTATTCTGTCTCCAGCACAAAATTTGTCCTTCATAACTCTTTTTAATAGAGCTACTACCTGTACCTTACCAGATACCTGCAACTCTTAAGAGGCATGGAGAAATACACAATCCTGGTCTTACTCTATGTATATAATCACACTGCCGTAATGGACGGACTGTTTTAAACTCAATCATAAATCTCAATATTCTAGACCAGGCAACGCTATTTCCATGCTTTGCAAGGCTGCACTGGCACTGATTAGGCATGTCTAGGGGACAGGAGAGAAAAGACCTGGGGTATATGTGAAGTAAATTGTGAAAATCAGTTATATTAATACACAAGAGTCAGTGAAATTAATTGTATACAAACTTAACAGACTAAATTGCCTTTTAAGGAGAGTCATCCAAGTTCTAGCTCCTTATTTCCAAGAAATGCCTAAAATTGAGATGCTTTACCTCTCAAAGTGGACACAGAAATTATTCACTAACTTCACTGATAATTTCTGCTGCCTTAGCCTACCACTAAGGAGCAACTCAGCTTAAAAAATGCATCAATCTAAATTAAGAAAAGTTATACACACCCTGCATGGAAACAGCAACTGTAGACATATATATGGAAAAATAACCCAAGGAAAAGAATTAAACAACACATATATACCATTTTAGTACAACTATATGTACTAAATCTTTAATAAATAGATACAATAAAAAAATTGATTTACTCAAAATACTGTGGAAGTTGAAACCCCTTTCATAAAATAACTGTATTGTAAATTCTTCAAACTTCGTATTTTTCTGTTGCCTCAACATCCCTACAAACAGGCTGTGAACGCCTTGCCCAGGTGACCAGGTGCACCAGTGTGATAAGGCTGGTCCCTGCCACAAGTTCCCTTTCTGCTCTCCCAACTGTGACATAATGACATTCAAACACACCAATGAAATCCCCTCACGTCTTTCACTTGTGTACTCCATACCAACCCTCAACAAAGGCACTTGCCCCCAGGTCCTCATTCCCTCTCAGATCCCCACTTGTTTGGTTGAGTCTGCCCCGGTGCTCCTCCCATATGGCCCCCTGCATGTCGTTCCATGCCACCCTCTTCTAGGACCTGTCAGTATAGGACGTCTCTTTCACTTTCATATACCTTCCTGTGGTGTTATTTGGTGTCCACATCTGACTGATCAAAAACAAAAAAAAAAATCCCATTTTAAGAAACATAATTATTTCTTACAACACATAGCAGCTATCAGTAGGCCTAAATTCATACCCTTTGGCCCAGTGATCTCCCCAGAATAACCTAAGGGCAGGGGGGCAGGGGGGAGGTGGAACCTAGAGTTTGAGACAATCAGCACAGAGGTCATTAAGAATATAGTTTACAGAGTCAGATAGAGACCTTGGTTCAAATGCCCCCTTTGCTACATATTAGCAGAAATCATGCAAATTTCTTAACTTCTCTAAACTGATTTTCACCTACATAAAATAGAGATAACACTTCCTTACAGAATAGTCACAGGATGAAATGAAATGAGATGAGGGATGTAAAGCACTTAAAAAGTGTCCAACACATTAAGTGCTCAATAAATGGTAGCCATTATTAGCAAAAAAAACCCAACAAAAACAAAACAACAACAACAAAAATTATGTTTAAAATCAGGTTCACTGATCACCATCTCTGTTAGAGGAAGTAATACGGTTAAGTAATTCTGAAACACCAAACACCATGTTTGATCCACAGCATGGGATTTCACATAACATGCTTCAAGAAGATGTACCTTCTATACAGCAAAGGAAGTACAACAGTGGTCCCATGATCATGGGATCCACTGATTATATCAAATATGGCATGATCCAGAAGCTGCCTGCCTAGTAAAGTATTAGGACAGTGTTCAGAAAACACAGGTGAAGTGCAAACTCAGAGACAATACTCTATGAAGATGGAATTCTATCCTCCATCTTCTAAGACTTAGTGCATACTCACTGAATCAAAAAATTCTATATGGTACTATGTCCCCGACAGGACAAATATATGAAGAACCAAGGAATCAAAGAGTAGAAGGAAGAATGGCTCCACTTATCATTACTCCCAAAGATCCACTGGGGGATCCTGTGCTTCCCATTCCTGCCAGTAGTGGGCACACTTTCACCAAAGAACATAGCAAGAGTCCCTATAAACTTAGACACCATGGCTGCCTCTTGGACACTTCAGGGTCCCTGCGTCCAGTGACCAACAGGAAAGAGAAGAGTCATTATCATGACAGGGGTAACTGACCTGACAACTGGAATAGGTAGGGTAGCTTTTACACAATGAAGGCCAAGAGGAGTTTATGCAGTGAATCCAGGTGATCCACTTAAGTGCCTCTTGGTATTTCCTTGCCCAATTGTGATGATAAATGGACAAGTGACACAACTCTTGCCTCAAAGGACTGTGGCAATTTGGACCTTGGATCCCTCAGGGATAAAAGTCTGATCACACTACCAGTTAAGACCCAGAAGAGTTGGTAGTTGAGTGTGGGAGGAATCTAGAATGGATGGTGGAGGAGGAAATGATGGTATCAGCTGCAGCACTGGGGACTGTAGTTCATCCTACTAACCTCTTCTTTGCTTCTCCAAGGAAGAAACCTATAGAAATCCAAGGAGAGCTGGTTTCCAACACATATGAGGAAGTAGATCCCAGCAATTCAAGGAGTAGACTGTGATACACCATCACAAAGAGAGATTTGTGTTATCCTAGCTGTTGGGAATGCTATTTAGACAGATGACAATTGTCAGCTCCTTCAGAGTCTGCTTCAGCTACAGAGAATTACCTGCCCATGAGCACAACTCTCCCTGGAGAGTCCACATCCTACGACTGATCACAGAGGGGAAATTATGGCTCAGCCAACCATGTTGGCACACAGTGGGACAACTCTGACGTGCTACACTTGCTCCAAAGCTCTCCATCAGGTTGGCTGAGGCTTTATTGGACCTGCATCTAGTTCAAACTCTTACTCTCCTTCCCTTCCACAGGTATGAATCCCTAATAAATATCCCATACACCAAAATTCTGTCCCAGCACCTGCTTCTAGACACTGTGACACATGAACATTAGATGCATTTGTATTAATTTAATACATTCAAATAAATCTGATATTCCAAGAATATACACCATGTTCATCTTGTGTTTCCCATACTTCTAACAGCTCCCAGTTTAATAAGTGTCCTCATATATCATTGAATTGCTCTCTTCAGGAAATAGCTAACAATAAATAATAGCAAAAGATGAGAAAACAACCAGTGCGCACATGGCCACAAGTCACAACTTACTTGCACTGGGGAAGGCTTCGGAACAGTGGTCACCACAGTAGTTCCTATTTGTGCCAGTTGTTTAACAGGTGCCACTGCCACCTTCTTGATTAACTGTGAACTAGAATTCTTGGGGGGGAGGGGGAGATAGTACAGAGTCATCAGCATTAGTAATTTAAAATTAATCGGTACTATGGCAAACATCAAAACACTTTACCACAGCAAACTTCTTTGTTATAACTGGTTTTATAACCTCATGAATTTTATGCATATTTTCTACTATTAACCTAACTGGTCAATTGGCCATTTCTTATTCCTAAAGAGGCAACTGATTAAACAGATAAATATCACAGTATTTCTGCATTAAAATATTGAATTTTACTCTTTGGCTCACACAGAAAACATATAGATACTTTTTTTTTTTTTTGGTCATTTCTATTGCTGGTATCCTTTTAGTCTTTTTTTAAAAATAACTTTAATTAAACTTTATTTTTTGTGATATAATTGACATATAACATTGCGTAAATTTAAGGTGTACAATGTGATTTGATATATTTATATATTGCAGTGTGATTCCCACCATAACAACTATATCACATCACATAATTATCATTTTTCTTTATTGAAGTATAGTTGATTTACAGTATTCTATAAGTTTCAGGTTTACAACATGTCAATTCACAATTCTTAAAGGTTATACTCCATTTATAGTTATTTTAAAAGATTGTCTATATTCCGTGTTGTACAATATATCCTTGTAGCTGATTTATTTTATATATAGTAGTTTGTATCTCTTAATGTTCTACCTCTATCTTGCCCCTCCCCCTTAGATTCTTATTTAATATATTATTATAAACAAAAGTCTGCTAATCTATCTCCTCAACCCATAGCAAACAAGAAAGGGAAGGAGCAGCTATCATTGACAGATACAGAAATAGAGAAAATGACTGGCTGAGAACCTAGAATCAAATTATGAGAGAGTGGGTTGGGGGAAACTGGCAAAGAATGATATTACCACAGAATACAATGAAACTTTTTATTAGGATGAGCCTGCTTCACCAAGAAAATACTATACTACATTCCACATTTTCTGTTTAACCAAAGAAAGATGCTCATAAAAATATACTTTTTAACTCTGGCACACACAGGATAAGCTTTAGTTACCTAGAAAGATGATCACGTATGTAAAATAAATCATCTTCTAACAATGTCAAGTTAATGAAATATTACAGCAGATTTCTAATTTTTTTAAAGGTAATTCCTATATGATATGGATAAAAAATATTATAAATTGTAGTGTTAATATTTTACCACAAATTAAAATTGAAGCAGAATGGCTATTTTCTTCCCGTTTAGAGATGCACATAGCCCTTTGAACATCCCCTTGAGGACGACAAAATCTTTGCGTACGAAGATTAACTTATTAGTTTTGCCAAACGACAAAACCAAACACCTAGATTAAATTAACATATTCAAAGAAAGTAGCTTAATTCAAAAAGTCGAGCAGAATCATCTCTTCTATATTTTTACTGGCAAATACATACAAATTTATATGAAGATAACTGCTGGAAAACTGAGGAGGATGAAAAAAACTTTAATGTACATTACCTGCATTGTACAGATTTTGACTGTTTGAGTATTCGTTGGTACAGCTGGCCTTGAAGTTATGTTACTTGTGGTCTCGGTTCTTGTTACAGCTTGCTGAGGAGATACCAACATCAACTGACCACTGTTACTTTTGATCAAGACTGTTCCTATAGTTAAAAGAAAACAAAATGTGAGCTAATAAAGTATAATCATCACATATTCTTCTTCCCCTTCTTTCAGTGCTATAAAGTGTTCTGAATAAGTGGTTAGTTAGTACATACTGAATTCCATGTCTACTAATTAAGATATATAATATGGAAAAAATGTTGTCACTCAAAGCTATTTAAAATATTAAAAGTCTAAACATATGAACAAGATACTCCTGAAGAAGGCAAAACACTTTTCCTCATGACATCAAACTATTTATAATGCTACAGTAAGACGGTATGGTAACAGCAAAAGACTACACAAACTGACCAATGGAGTAGAATAGAAAACCCCCAAATAGGCCCCAAATAGCCCGCAGATACGTCATATCAAATTTTTCTAAAATCACTGCAGATCAGTGAGAAAAAGAGCTACTATTCAATAAATAGAGCTTGCTCAATTGAATAATGGAAAAGATGAAAAGTTTCACACCATACACAAAAACCCAAGGGCATTAAGGATACAAGGATAAAAAGTAAAAACTTTTAGACAATGTAGAAAACTGTCATTCTGAACTTGGGATAGGGAAAAATTTCTTAAATAAGTAAACTTTGATACATACAACTATATTTTAAAAACTTTTGTTCAGCAACAGATATCTTCAGGTAAAAAGACAAACCACAAAATTGGAGAAAATTTGGGGACTTCCCTGGTGGCGCAGTGGTTAAAAATCCACCTGCCAAGGCAGGGGACACGGGTTCGATCCCCAGTCCAGGAAGATCCCACATGCCGTGGAGCAACTAAGCCTGTGCGCCACACTACTGAGCCCACGTGCCTAGAGCCTGTGCTCTGCAAACAGAAGCCACCACAATGAGAAGCCCACGCACTGCGACAAAGGGTAGCCCCTGCTCACAGCGACTAGAGAAAGCCCCTGCGCAGCAACAAACACACAACACAGCCAAAAATAAATAAATTTTTAAAAATAAATAAACTAAAAAAAAAATTGGAGAAAATTTTAGTTCACGTATATTCAAAGAACAAATATCCAAAATGCAAAAAAGAAACACAGATACCAGTGACAGGGAAAGGTAAATTAACACCACAGTGAGATATCACTTTATATCTACCTAGAGAGAAAAAAATTAAAAAGTCCAGTGACAATATTAAGTGTTAGAGAGATGTGTGGCAACAAAAACTCTCAACATCTTTAGGCTGGTAGTGTAATTTGGTACAACTGCTTTGTTCAACTCTACATTGTTGTGCCAAACTGGTTCCAATTTGCATACTCTCTAACCCAGTATTTCTAACGTAAAGAGATTGTTGTCCATGTAAGTAGGAGGTACAAACAAGAATATTCATAGCTGGAGTTCCATTTCTGGAATGGCAGCATGAAGAGCTCAATAAAGCCACTCCCCAGCAAAACAAGCATAATGTGAAAATTATTTTTAAAAACAACCATTTAAAGTCTTTGGAAATGCCCTAAGGCATACAGAAAATGACTAGACAATTATTAAAGAGAATCTACTAAAACTCAGAACAGCAAGAATCTGTGGCATCTGAACCATGACCCACTCCCTCTCCCTTCTCAGTTCAGGCATTGTGGACAACATAAGGCCTCCGTCTTTCCCAAACTCCCAGTTGAGGGCTATGGTATCTCCCTGGGAGAAGCAGGCCACTAGCATTTCCCATCTCTGCCACCCCAACTTGCATACAGAAGAGAACAAATTTGAAATAAGTGCATCCAAGAGTTTCCAGGCTTCTTGTTTCACCCATCCCTACTCAGAAAGGGAAGGCTCTACCCCAGGGATGGCTCAGAGAATACTTGGGGCCCAATCACCCTCACCCCAGTTCTTTCATAGGGTGGAGGTCCCACACTGGAAGAGGTAAGCAGAGAAGACCAGAGGCTACCACCATGCCCAGTACCCCACTTCTAAAACATGGATATCACTCAGAAAGAAACATGCCACAGCCCTGGGTACTTGCTTCAAACATCTCCCAAAAGAAACTGACTTTATTTCCAACAGAGTGTGGGAAAGGTCAAGGCTAAGGTCACTCTCAAGTACAACAGAACAATTAAAAGGTTTCTGGTATCTTCATGACAGATATAAGCTAAGTCACAGGCATATCTCCAGTTTATCAGAGAGAACAAGATAAAGAAACAACTAAGAAGGGCCCTTCTGGGATGAGAACCTCAAGCAATGACCTCAAAAAACTACCCCTTGTAAAGGAGTCCACATTTAATTGAGTCAGACTATGGAGGAAGTTAGGCTCTAGGGCACTGTTGAAAACAAGAGGGTAACTGGCTGGCAGTGAGTGGAGCCTAACAGCTATGCATGACACCAGCTGAAGCAGAAATCTTAACAGAGAGATCAGAGAAAGAAACAGTCAAAAACAGCTAAAACCACTGTCATCCCAGGGTGGCTGTGCTTATGCCCAAAGCTGCACCCTGTGAGGAAAACAGACTTCACTAAAATAACACAGCCATTTAAAAAAATAAACAAACAAATAACAATAACCCACTCAGGGGAGTAAAGACCAGTATCTAGACTTGCTATATTAGTTTTGGGGCTTCCCTGGTGGCGCAGTGGTTGAGAATCTGCCTGCCAATGCAGGGGACACGGGTTCGAGCCCTGGTCTGGGAGGATCCCACATGCCGCAGAGCAACTAGGCCTGTGAGCCACAACTACTGAGCCTGCGCGTCTGGAGCCTGTGCTCTGAAACAAGAGAGGCTGTGATAGTGAGAGGCCTGTGCACCGTGACAAAGAGTGGACCCCGCTTGCCACAACTAGAAAAAGCCCTCACACAGAAATGAAGACCCAACACAGCAAAAATAAATTAATTAATTAATAAACTCCTACCCCCAACATCTTCTTTAAAAAAAAAAAAATATATATATATATATATATATTAGTTTTGCTCAACAAATTACAAGACATACAAAGAGAAAGAAAAGTGTGACACAGAAAAAGGCAGGCAACAGAAACCACCTATGAGGGACTAGATGTTAGATTTAACAAAGACATCAAAGTAACTGTTATAAATATGTCAAGAAGCTAAAGGAAATCATGCTTAAAGAAGGAAGATATGATGATGATCTCAACAAATAGAGAATAACATTAGAGAAATAAATATCATAAAAAAAGGAATTCTGTAGTTAAAAAGTACAATAACTGAGGGCCTCACTGGTGGCACAGTGGTTGAGAGTCTGCCTGCCAATGCAGGGGACACGGGTTCATGCCCCAGTCCAGGAGGATCCCACATGCCACAGAGCAGCTAGGCTCGTGAGCCATGGCCGCTGAGCCTGCGCGTCTGGAGCCTGTGCTCCGCAACGGGAGAGGCCACAACAGTGAGAGGCCCGCGTACCGCAAAAAAAAAAAAAAAAAAGTACAATAATTGAAATAAAAATTTCACTAGAGAGGCTTAACAGCAGACTTGAATGAACAGAAGATAAGTCAGTGAACTTGAATATAGTTCAATAGAGATTATGCAATCCAAAGAACTGAGAGAAAAAAGAATGAAAATGAACAGAGCTTCATAGAAACGCGGGACAATGATAGGCGCACCAACGTAGGCATAATGTGAGTACCAGAAAGAGCAGGGGAGGGAGGGGAAGGAGGGAGGGGGGGAGAGAAAGAGAGAGAGAGAGAGAGAGAGAGAGATAGGAAGAGAAAAAATATTCAAAGAAATAATGGCTGACAATTTCCCAAATTTGATGAAAAATAATCTAAACATCCAAGTAGCTCAACAAACTCTAAGTAAGATAAATGCAAAGAGATCCACACCAAGACACAATATGATAAAAATGTACAAAGAGAAAATCTTGAGAACACCAGGAGAAAAATGTACAAGAGCACTGCATTAATAGGATTAACAGTTAACTTCTCATTAGAAACAATGGAGGCCAGACAGCAGGGGTATGACACATTCCACTTGCTGGGGAAAAAACAAAAAAAAAACAACTATCAACCAACAATCAGACATTCCCTGAAAATATCTGTCAAAAAAGGAGACAAAATAAAGACATCCTAGACTGGGATTGACATATACACACTACTATATATAAAATAGATAACTAATAAGAACCTACTGTATAGCACAGGGAACTCTACTCGATACTCTGTAATGGCCTATATGGGAAAAGAATCTAAAAACAGAGTAGATATATGTATATGTAAAACAGATTCAATTTGCTGTACACCTGAAACTAACACAGCATTGTAAATCAAATATACCCCAATAAAAACGTAAAAAAAAAAAAAAGACATCCTCCTTAGAGGACTGAGTGCTAGCAGACAAACCAGACAGGAAATACTAAATGAAGTTCTTCAGGCTGAAAACAAGAGACTCCAGAAAGTAACTCAAATTCACATGAAAAGGGCACTGGTAAAGTTAATTATATAATTTATATGCATATTACTGCTTTGTCTTAATGGGTTTAAAAAACAACTATATAGAACAATATATATAATTGTATTCTTGAACCTATAATATATTAGATATGTAACATATTTGTGAACAATAACACAAAGAAAGTGGTCAGGAGCAAAGTTGTACTGCACTAGGGAAATGACTTCAGATGGTAACTGGAATCTATAGGAACAAATGAAGAAAACTAGGAATGGTAAATAAGAAGGTAATAAAACAAATGCTACAAATATATCCTTGTGCTCCTTTCTTCTGTCAGCATCTTTAAAAGACATATAATTACATAAGGTAATAATTATAACAAGGTATTGTTGGCTTCGTAACATATCTAGATGCAATATGTAGAGCAATAATAGCACAAAAATAAAAAAGAGGGAAATGAGCTAAATAGGAAAAATGTTTCTACATCTCACTGAAACAAGTTAATATAAATGTGAAGTAAATTCTAATAAGATGTATATTGTAAGCCCAACAGCAATCACTAAAAAATATATATTCTTTTTTTTTTTTTTTTTTTTTTTGCGGTACGCGGGCTTCTCACTGTTATGGCCTCTCCCGTTGTGGAGCACAGGCTCCGGACGCACAGGCTCAGCGGCCATGGCTCACGGGCCCAGCTGCTCCATGGCATGTGGGATCTTCCCAGACCGGGGCACAAACCTGTGTCCCCTGCATCGGCAGGCAGACTCTCAACCACTGTGCCACCAGGGAAGCCCAAAGTATATATATTCTTAAAAAATATTATAAAGGAATTAAAATGTTACACTAGAAAATATTCACTTAATGCAAAGGAAAGAGGGAACAGAGGAAGAACAAAAAAGAGAAAATATATAGAAACAAAAGTAAATGGCAGGCTTAAACCCAACTATATCAGTAACATTAAATGTAAATGGATTAAATAATCCAATCAAAAGGCAAAAAGTGTCATACCCAATTATAAAATAGGATTCAACTATATGCTGCCTACAGAAGACACACTTTAGACTCAAAGACACTAAAAAGGTCAAAGTAAAAGGACAGAAAAGACATATCATCCAACAGCAACCATAAGAAAACTGGAGTGGCCATACTAATATCAGACAATAGAGTAAAACATAATGTGTCACTGGAGATAAAGAGGGATACTTTATAATTGATAAAACAGCCAATGGATCAGGAAGATTTAACAATTACAAACATACATACAACAAAGCCCAAAATATATGAAGAAAAGTTGACATAAACGAAGGAAAAAAATAGAGAATTCAACAATAATACTTGCGAGACCTCAACACTCTACTTTCAATGAAAGATAGATGTCTAGGTAGAAGATCAACTAGGAAATCAAATACTTGAACAACACTATAAACCAACCATACCTAAAACACATCAATAGTATACTCCACCCAACAACAGCATTCTTCTTAAGTGTATGTGGAACAGTCTCAGGATAGGCTACATGCTAGGATATAAAACAAGTTTAAATAAATTTAAAAGGACTGAAATCATACAATGTGTGGTCTCCAACTACAATGGAGTGAAATTAGAAATCAGTAACAAAAAGAAATTAGGGGAACTCACAAATATGTAGAAATTAATTACTGCTAAGTAGCCAGTTGGTCAGTTAAGAAATCACAAGGGAAACTGGACTATACTTTGAGATGAATGAAAATGAAGACACAACATACCCAAATTTATGTGATGCAGCTAAAGTAGTGTTTAAGGAAAATTTATACAGCTGACCCTGGACAACGTGGGGGTTGGAGGTACTGACGCCCCACACCCCTGTTCCGTTGAAAATCTGCATGTATCTTTACAGTTGGCCCTCAATATCTGAAGTTCCGCATCCACAGATTCAACTGATTGCAGCTCATGTAGTAGCATAGTATGCACTTATTGAAAAAAATCTGAGTATAAGTGGACCTGTGCAGTTCAAACCTGTGTTGTACACAGGTCAACTGTTGTTGTAAATCCCTCTATTTTAAAAGAAGGATTAGGGCTTCCCTGGTGGCCCAGTGGTTAAGAATCTGCCTGCCAATGCAGGGAGCGTGGGTTCAAGCCCTGGTCCAGGAAGATCCCACATGCCACGGAGCAACTAAGCCCGTGCACCACAACTACTGAGCCTGCGCTCTAGAGCCTGCGAGTCACAACTACTGAAGCCCGCGCACCTAGAGCTCGTGCTCTGCAACAAAAGAAGCCACCACAATGAGAAGCCCGCGCACCACAATGAAGAGTAGCCCCTGCTCGCCACAACTAGAGAAAGCCCGCGTGCAGCAATGAAGACCCAACACAGCCAAAAACAGATAAATAAATAAATAAATTTATATATTAAAAAAAAAAGATCTGAGGAGATGTGGGAAGCCCTGAAGGATTTCAAGTAGGAGAGACATTATTATATTTGCATTTCAAAAAAAAAATAAAAGAACGATTATTTGAATTAATAACTTAACCTATCTTAAGACATTGGGGAAAAAAGCAAAATAAAAACTATAGCAAGAAGACGAAAGAAAATTAATAAAGATTAGAGCAGGGATCAATAGAATAGAGAATAGAAAAACAAAAACAACTGAGAAAAATCAAAACAAAAGTTGGTTCTCTGAACAGACCAACAAAATTGACAAATCTTTACCTAGATTAACTAAGAGGAAAGGAGAGAAGGCTCAATCTGCTAAAATTAGGAATGAAAGAGGGGATATGACCACTAATCTTACAGAAAGAAGGATTATAATAGAATACTATGACCTATTATAAACCAATAAATTGGATAAATAATATGAAATGGACAAATTCCTAGAAACACATAAACTACTAAAACTAACTTAAGAAAATGGGCAACCTGAATAGATCTCTAACAAACACAGATTGAATTAATAATCAAAAATAGTATCCACAAGATAAGCTCAGTTCCAGATGGCTTCACTGATGAATTCTACCGAACATCTAAGGAAAAATAAATCCTTCACAGATTCTTCTAAAAAACAGAAGAGGAAACATGTGTCAATTCATTCTGTAAGGTCGGTATTACCCTGATATTAAAACCAAACAAAGACATCACAAGAAAACTAGAGACCAAAATGTCTTATGTATACCAATGCAAAAATTCTCAACAAAGTACTACCAACTGAATCCAGCAACATTTAAAAAGTGTTATACCCCATGACCAAGTGATATTTATCTCAGTATGCAAGGTTGGTTTAAGACCCACAGCGAACACCATACTTAGTGGTGAAAGACTAAATGCTTTTCCCCTAAGATCAGGAACATTTGAGATGAGGAATGAGACAAAGATGCCTACAATCACTATCACTTTTATTTAACATTATACTGAGAGTTCTAACCAGGGAAATTAAGCAAGAAAATAAAATAAAAGGCATCCAGAATAGAAAGTAAAACTATCCACATATATTATGATCTTCTATATAAAAATCCAAACAAATCCACGAAAAAAGCCATTAAAATTAATAAACAAGTTCAGCTAGGAAGAGGATACAAGATCAATTTAAAAAAATCAACTGTATTTCTATACATTTCCAATGACTAACTATAAATGGAATTAAGAAAAAAAATTTTATTTACAATAGCATCAAAAATAATATACTTTAGGAATAAATTTAACAAAATAAGTGCAAAAGCAATACTGTGGAAACTACAAACTGTTGCTGAAAGAAATTAAACATCTAAATAAATGGAAAGATATCCCATGTTTGTGGACTGAGAGACTTATACTTGCTTTGTAGGACTGTTAAAGGGATCAAATGAGACAATATGAGCAAATTTATGAATTTTAAAGTTATTGGTGGTAGTTGTTATTAATGCCTTAAGGTCCACAACCTTTGAGTCTTTCTAACTCAAATATGAGTTAAAGCGACTTCACAGCCTTTGAAATCCAAACTGTGGAGGGCGCATATGGTGAGCACCGAAGACAACTGCCTCTCATTTCATGACGTCCAGGAGCACTGTTACAACTGTGGGAGCAGATGATCATGTAATATTCCTTTGATAAAGCTAGGGTGGAAACAAGAACCACGAAGATTATCCAGGAACTAATTCAGGAATTTGAGAAATGCAAAACCTATACCATGTCTCAGCATGAAGGAGTTGATGAAAAAGGACCAGAACCATTTCACAAGCAACTTTTCACAAACTTCTGTACAGTAAGACTGAGAAGCAGAATTTACGAAGCACAGTCTATGATATAAAAGAAGCAATCAAGTCCTTACTCATCACTCTGAAATACATTATAGAAGAGACACAGAATACCAAAAAAGGAAAGAGCCACAGTCTGGTCTAAATCCCACAAATTCATAAAAAAGAAGACTGAAGAGATTACCAAAAATATTCAACAGAATAATCTTCAGGGCTTTGCTACAGTTTCTTTCATTTCCTCACAATGCCCCCCTTTTTGTTTCCAGCTCCTGCTCCCTGGAAAAACCTGTGGTGCATATGCATATTTTTTAAAAACTAGTTCTGTTCACAGAGGAAATCCTGAAGTAAAGAGAAATCAAATAAAGTATTCATTACCTTGGGAAAATCAGAGCTGACTCCTATGTAATTTAAGCATCCTTGAGCAATCCTCTGCTAATCCTCAGTATATAAAAGAAGTAGAACAAGACCTTTTTAAAATGTTATTTTAATCAGTGTTTCTATGTCATTCCTCAAGTATTGGTTATCTTATTGTGCATCTGTGAGAGCACAAATATGAGTATGTCCTTCTGCCACACCTCAGCAGAAATTCCAAAAGCTGCTCTTCAAGGTAACTTCTCACCTCCTCTCTAAATAACAACTAAAGGCAATTTATCCCCTCTATTTTGTGGGAGTTTATCCATGGTCGACAGCATAACAAGTTATAGTGTAGTGCATACTTAGGCTGTGGTCCTGGTTTGCTGCTGTTTTGCTCTAGCAAGTTTCAGTTTTTGTTTCTCTGTGTAATAAAAAGATCAGGTTCTAAAATGCTATAAATCGCCTTTTAACATTGCTACGCAAGGAGGCATATTGTACACACACCAAGTGGTAAGCACAGTGTTACGGAAAGAATAGAGTTAAACAGACCTGAATTCAAATTCCCTCTGACATCTATGACTTGTCTGGCATTGGGCAAATTCTTTACCTTCAGAGACCTTTTTCCTTATTTGCTATCTATCTATTATGACCAGCAAACAAAAGAATATAAATAATGTATAAAAATAATAATGGATGAAAAGTGCCCAGCAATATAATGTTGTATGTCAATTGTAGCTCAATTTTTTAAAAAAGGGCTTAGCACAGTACGCCCTCAATAAGTGATCCATTCCCACTTACCAGCAAGTTTCCACTCCTGAAAGTTCTTCTCTCTTAATACTTTTTTGATTGTTTCTAAACCAACTTCACTGACTAGATAGGAATTTTGTTTTTAACAAATTAGGAGTAATTTCATTCAAACACATTCATAGCTACTTTATAAGAGTGCATGTAGGAGGACAATTTAGAACCAGCAGAAAATGTATCCAGTGGTGCACACAGCCTTAAGTGTAGGTACCTCGTGTACAATACAAAACTAAAACACAGCTACAACAGAACATTAGGTACAAAAGAGGCACCCTCATTTTGCTAGGGGAAACTGACATCACGTGAACCAAATGCTTCCACTTCTTTACCACCTTTGGGGGTCAGAGTTCCCACTGCTGCTCAGCAAAATACATAGAAAATAATCAAATTATGAGTAGAGTTTTTTCCCGAAGAAGATAACACGTGCTTTTTTTCCCCACTGAAATTCCAAGTGACTTTCATTTGAGGAAAGAAAACAAGGTAGAACGCTCCAACACCATTCTGCATATTTATAATATGCAAATGATCACAAAGCAAAACCTTTGTCTCAGTCATGAAAAACAGCCCCACAGAGTACACTCTAGTATAAAAAGTAGTCACAGGCTCATTAACGGTAGCATTCACACAATGCTTCACAAATAACCACCTCATGGCTCTGACCTGTCAACTCTGGCATTTGCTCCCTGTGAGAGGGCTCCTTCTAACTCAAAGTTACTTACAATCATCACCCATCTGAAAATTGTGCGGGAAGCAACATTATTCATTTCTAAGCAGTAAACTTACTTAGGCTTGTTTAAATTTAAAATTCACTTTCGGTCTTAACACACAAGAGCCTTTTAAAAACACTTTTTTTTTTAACATAGTAATCTAAGCGTGTGGATATAAAAATTGATCCTTTCTCCATATGAAAATAAACTTTAGCGATACTCTTTATCCTCCCGCACCTAAGAGCCAGTGCCTCAAAGGCCCTCCTGAATAGGCTGCTCCAGCTTTTCCTGTGTCACTTAAGGGAAAAGATGCTCTCTTTAAATAGGAAAAGAAAAACTATGCAGTAAGGACTCAAAGATGCTATCTTGATTGTAACGCCAAATCACTGCCCCGCAAAGTCAAGATTATGAAAGGTTCTCTTGGCTGAGTTTTTTAGAACTCCCAGCGAAAAGGCGCAATCCCGGGCTGCGACGTTTCCCGTGTCACCGCTGGCCGGCCCGAGGGATAAGCCGGAAAAGGTGAGCGACATACCTGGAGGAAGCTGAAAATTAGCAGGCAACTGGATTGTTGTGGTGTTGGGTGCTTTCACAGCGACAATCTGAGGAGCTGGCAGACGAGGGCCGCTGCTGAGTTTAGGAAGAGCACTGACAGGAGCCACTTTAGTCACCAGGGTCCCCACGGGGGACCGCAGCGGCTGGGGCGCCGTGGACTCCACGCAGACGCTGACAGGAGCCTTAGTCACGGCGCCCAAGGCCACCGGAGTGCTCTCCACCCGGACTGGCAGAGCCGCGGCGGGGGCCATGGTCACGGTCCCGGAGGCGCCCACACCAGCTGGGGGAGCAGCGCCGGCCGGTTCTGTGAGGCCCGCGGGCATCCCCAGGTGGATCAGCGGCAGCTGAGGCGCCGCCGTTCCGGGAGCACAGGCGAGGGGACGCTTGACAAGCGGCAGCCGACTCCAGTGCAGTTCCGGCTCCACAGCATCGCTAGGGAGAGGCGCCGGGGCCGCCACACGAGTCAGTGACCGGCGCCGGCTGGACAGCGGGACCCCGGCGATCCGGACCTTCCTCCAGTCAGCGCGGCCCCGCCGGCAGCCACACCTGCTCGGCCGCTCGCCGCTTCCTCAGCGGCGCTCACACGTGCGCCGGCTCAACCCGGCCCCTCAGTCTCGCGACCAGATGCAGCGGAGCCCGGCGGCGCGGCTCCCGGAAGGGCGTCACTTCGGCTCCCACCTTCCACCAAAACTCTGCGCGGCGGATTCCCCCGCCAGAAATTTCAAAACTACAAACCCAGAGTGCCCCAAAGCCCCCTACGCGCGCTCTGCACGGCCCCTCTGCGCGACCACGCCAGCCATGTTTATATAGCCACGCGGAGACCCCGCGCACGCGCACCAGCTGCCGCCGCTGCCCCGGGCTTCCCCCAGAATCCGGCCGCGTGATTGGCCACAGACTGGAATCGCGCTCGTGACGTCAGTAGGGACGGCTCCAGAGGGCGTTAGAATCCGCCTCTGGATCCTGAGGAAAGAGGGGCGAGTTGCCAAAAATCTACCACGTGGTGAGGCCAGACAGCGCTTGGAAAACTGCGGTATCCGCGTTCTGCTCTCTCCTTGGTATCCCCAGTTGCGTGTTCCTTGAAGAGCCCGGACTATACGCTCCACAGGCTTCTACTTTTTAAGGAAACAGTGTGGAAGACCGATTTCAGAGAACGGTAACAAAGTAAGAACTCAATCACGCTTCCTCACTGTTTTTCTGCGGGCTTGGCTGTATAGCGTCGTTAGAATGAGCATTGCATTTGACACTGTGAAAAAAAACCTTCCATTTCTTTCTTTTAAATGTTTAAGCATGGCGTATAATTTTACAGTCTGTAAAATGTGCCTATTTTCGTATAATTAATTTAGGGTTGAGCTGCCCCAAGGGAAAATCTCTTTCTTCCTTGGCGTTGCTGTAGATGTCTCCGTCACCTCTGAGCTTATTTAAGTTGTTTACATGTCTGTCTGCTAGAAAAGTGGGACAGTGTCTTTTGATTCCTACATCCTCAGATTCTAGCGCTTAGATTTTAAGTGCAATGCTAGATATTCTTTGAATAAGTGAAAAGAGTGTGGCAAATGAATCAATAATACAAGTAAAATATGGGAAAACTTGCCCCTTAGAGATCTAATCAGAGAAGATGCCTTGATTTAAGGCTGGTGTCCTAATATTATATATTTTAGGAACTGACACTATACTGAATGAGATAGATTATGCAGGTAGGCAGGCAACGTGACCTTTACGGCTTCTAGTTCTGTCCCTCCCTGTATGTTCCAACAGACAGGATCTACTCACAGTCCTCACACGTCACTGCATTTGCCATCTCCCACATCTCAGCCAGTCCAAATCAAGAACCCATCTCATGACCCAAATCAATCGCAACATTCCCCATTTTATGAAGACTTACTTGATCACTTACCTTACAGAAAACCCCTCCAAGTGGAGTTGAAGAGAGGAAAACTAAATTTATTGAGCACCTTTTGCGTGCTGGTCTTAGGAGATACCTTTCTTTCTCCTTTCTTTCTTTCTTTTTTTATTTCTTTCTTTCTCTCTCTTTCTCTCCCTCCCTCTCTTTCTTTCTTTACCACCTCATTTTACTGACTTAAAAACTGTAAGAGTAATTTATCCATGAAGCTGGGAATCTAACCAGTCTGTATGAAGCCAAAGTACATCTCTTTCCACTACTCCACAAATGTCTGATTCATCTTATATCCTCCATTGCCACTGGCAAAATGCCTTGAACAGAAAAGGTATTTAATAAATAATTTGCTAAGTGAATGAATTAAATGGAGCCATGCAACATTTTCAGTGAAGCAAAGCCATCTAGTGGATTTGAATCTTAGACCTGCTTTTTACTAGATAGGCAAATTGTTTAGCCTTGGTTTTTCTCTCTCCGTGTAGTATAGTTCAGGGAATGCTAGAGGAAGGAAGGCTCCGGACGTTTGCTCTGAGAACTACCCTTTTTTAAACTTCCATTAAACCCCACCTCCAACTCACATACTTTATTTAGGTATGTAAATAACCTCTATCAAGTTACTAAGAGGCTTGAATTGAGGAAGTATACTTTCTTTTTAAGGTGACCTTGAACATTTTTCTTTTATGTTTGCTTTATAATTTGCCTTGCTAATGGGAACTTTAATTTTCTAGTTGAAAAAAATATACTCCTCCTTACCCAGCACTTGTCCTGATATTTGGAGTTTAGCAATAATTATGTTTAGTACATTTCCTTCCTATAGAAACTTATAAGAATAAAATAGGATACATAGGAAGGCAAAATGCATTTTGTCTCCATGTAAGAAAAGAAAAAATGTAGGGGGAAGATTATATCTTGATTTCATTAGATTTATCTGTTAAAATATTTGTAAAATTAAAGATGTTGAAAAATACTTATCCATTTACCTTCTGTCTTAGTCCAGAGTATTAATCCCATTCATGAGGGTTCCACTGTCATAATTTTACACCTCCCAAAAGCCCCACCTACTAATACCATCACCTTTGGGAATTAGGATTTCAAAATACGAATTTTGGGGAGACACAAACATTCAGATTATAGCGACTTCTAAATGATGGACTCAGTCATTAATTGTCCAAATATTCTGCTTATCAACTCAGGTAATAAAACAAAATTGAACAAATATAAAATTTATGTTCTGAATATTTTACTATTTTACATACAAACGCACAAACATAATTTAACTAGGGTACAGTTACCGAGTGGACAATGTAAGTTTTTCTTATTGTCCACTTGATTTTACAAGTACATACAGTCTCTTCACAAAATGAATAAAAGTTTACTACTCTAGAATTTAAGTAGGAAGCCTTCTTTATCAGTGAAATGAGACCAGCTGAAAAATCTGCCGGAGAAAACATAACTGTTTGACTAAGATGGCTATGGCCTCAGCTTCAAAACGAGCCAGGAACAACTGTGTGCCTTCAAGTTCTATACCTTGAACCTAGTCCCAGTATCTGTGTTTTGCATCAGAGCATTTAAATACTTTCTGCAACAGAACACCACTCTGTCATTCCCTTCCTCTTAAAGGAATGTGACTCGAACTTTTTTTTGGCTGCGCCACGTGGCTTGCAGGATCCCAGTCAAGGATCGAACCTGGGCTCCCGGCACAGAGTCCTAACCACTAGACCACCAGGGAATTCCTGTGGTCCAGACTCTTAAAGAGTTTTGACTTTATGAATGATTTCCAGTTTTGGTGGCTTCATTAAAGATTCAGTGAAGTTTGAGACACTTTTTAACATTTTTAGTGTTTGAAATCTTGCTCTTAGAAAAAGTGAATGCAGCTGAATGATCCTAACATAAGAGATCCATTCACACTATGGAATATTAATTAGTATTAAGATTTACACATTTAGGGACTTCCCTAGTGGCTCAGTGGTTAAGAAACCGTCTGCCAATGCAGAGGACACTGGTTCAAGCCCTGGTCCAGGAAGATCCCACATGCTGCAGAGCAACTAGGCCCATGTGCCATAACTACTGAGCCTGCGCTCTAGAGCCCGCGGGCCACAATTACTGAGCCCATGTACCACAACTACAGATGCCTAGAGCCCTGCTCCGCAACAAGAGAGGCCACTGCAATGAGAAGCCCACGCACCGCAACGAAGTGTTGCCCCTGCTCGCCACAACTGGAGAAGGCCCGCGCGCAGCAGCAAAGATCCGACTCAACCAAAAATAAATAAATAAATAAAATTTATTTTTTAAAAAAAAGAGATTTACACATTTAGAGGTATATTTATGGAAAATTGATCATGGTATACTGTTAAAATTTTTAAAAGGTTATAAAATAGTATGCAAAGTATGACTCCATTTTTTTGTAAATTAAAACAAATTTTTAATCAATAAGCAGATTAGATATATACTCAGAAGAAAATCTAGATTATACACCAAACCCTTAACAGAGGACATCTCTATTTGGAGATACTCTAAGCGATCCTTTTTTTTTTAATTTTTATTGAAGTATAGTTGCTTTACAATATTGTGTTAGTTTCTACTGTACAGCAAAGTGAATCGGCTATAAGTATACATATATCCCCTCGTTTTTGGATTTCCTTCCCATTTAGGTCACCATGGAGCATTGAGTAGAGTTCCCTGTACTATGAAGTAGGTTCTCATTAGTTAACTAAGTGATCGTTTTTAAAAGAAATTCTGTGTATTTTCTAATTCTTTTAACAATGAATGAATAGTATCTACATAGTCAAAAATTAACACAAGCTTTTTCTTAAAATATGTATTCTTAGTAACAATTGAAATCTGTAAACACAGCTAAGTACTCCCTAGTCTCCTTCGCATAGCATCCAAGAAACTTCACTGAACTTCACCAAGCTGGGAACCTTCCACTGGCCCATATGTAACTACGGGAATTTCCCAGATACCCCCAAACTTTCTCTCAACTTTATGCCTTTTCATACATTGGTTCACATCCCTTCAAAGACCTTCCGCATCTGAAACATGTTCTACCTGGCCAATTCCTATTTGGCCTTCAACAGGCTACAGCCTGCACTGGATGAATTCAGTGCCTCTTTCGTCTCTCATAGCACACTGTAGTATCTGAGTTGTTTTTCTTGTCTGTCCTCTCTCACTAAATTGTGAACTTCCTGATAGCTGAGACTGTGTCATGTTCATCTCAGAACCAGAAGAGAGAATCTAATACATAGTAGAAAGACAAAGAGTACTTCTCCGACTCCTATTCCAATCCCAACCTCTAGACTGGCTACCAGGGGCAGGAATTCTATCTTGTCTGTGTATTCCTGGTGTCTAATAGGAGGGTAATATTTCAGCTTTCTGTTCTCAGTCTATACTTTCCTTGGGTGATAACATTCACTTCCATGGCTTAATTTCTATCTATATGTTTATGACTTCCAGATCTATCTATCTTTGGCCCAGTTTCTCTCCTGGTTTCCAGACTTATGTAGACAGCTGCCTACTGTCTTCACCTGGATGTCCCACAGGTTCAAACTAAACTTATTCTGCCATCTTCAAACCTGCTTTTTCTTCTATGATCCTATTTCAGTGAACCAATGAACCCCTTTCCAGTTGCCTAAGATGTAAAATTAGGAACTGACCTTGAGTTTTCCCTCTTTTTCACCTGTTTCAATCAGTCTTAGATCCTGTCAATCCCAGCATCATATCTGTAATATCTCTGTGATCCATCAACTTCTCTCATTCCCACCATCACTCTTCTAGTTCAACCCAAGTGCACTCACTTAAATTATACTAACTGTGCTGTGTCCATGCTTCTAGCCTTGCCCCTCCATTCTATTCTGCAGTCTGCAATTAGAGAGACTTTTTTTTTTTCCCAAAATGTTCCTTTAAGCACTAACATGCGAGTTATTATCATCATTCTTTGATTTAGGATTATTTTTCTTTCTTACTGAAAGGAACCTAAAAAGAAAACAATTTCTATATTTAACCATTTGTAATTCTATCATTCTGGCTGAATTCTAATTTTTGCATATTACTTTCTAATCCTTGTCCATTGTTTGCTTGTGAAGTATGATTTTGTATATAACTTATAGAACTTACCTTTGCCGAAATAATTTTCCATGCTTAAACATTTAAAGCAAGTCACTTGCATAGTTCCATACTTCTAAAATGTCTTCATAATGATCATTTTACACGTTTATGAAATACAAACACATAGTTGTTTGCATGTATAATTACAAATTATGATAAATGCTATGAAAGAAAAGAACAAGGTGCTTCAAAAGAGGGTAATGGATAGGATCTAATTTCGCTATGGAGATAGGGAAGTGTTCCAGGAATTAAAAGAATGCCTGTGAGACAACTAGGGGAAGGGTGGCCTAAATGACCTTTGGAGAGGCCAAAAGGGGCTTGACCACCTTCAGGGCTTAAAGGTCATGTGATGTGTAAATGAAAGCAATTGAAATATTTTAAGCAGAGGAGTAAAAATGAATCAATTTACGTTTGAAAACTTTTTATTTGGAAATAATTTCAAATTTAGAGAAGAGCTGCAAGAAATAGTACTTAAAATTCCCATATTCTCTCCATCCAGATTCACCAATTTTAACATTTTGATTTGTTCATCACTTGCTCTGTCTCTTTGTGTATAAGTGTGTGTGTGTATGCATATATAGTAAACATACTCACTCGGTCCTCATTACTCACACATTCTGTATTTGCAAATTCAAATTCAAACCCCCTACCAAACCCCCTACCTAAAATATATTTGTTCCTCCCCTCATGCCCTGTGGTACTTGCAAGGTCTTTTGCAGACATTTGCAGAGGAGGGAAAATTTTAGTTGCCAAATGTGCACATTCCCAAGTGAGCTCAAACAAGGCTCTGCCTTCTTGTTTTAGCTCTCATACTGTAAACAAGTATCCTTTTTGCAGCCTATTTAGTGCCATGTTTTTCATATTTTTGTACTTTTTGTTGATGATGTCACTGTTTAAAATGGTGCTCAGGCACAGTGCTGAAGTGCTGTCTAGTGTTCCTAGGTTACATGCCTTACAGAGAATATATGTGTTAGATACGCTTCTTTCAGGCATGAGTTGTAGTGCTATTGGTTGTGAGTTCAATGTTAATGAATCAACAATATATATTAAATAAGGTATCTTTAAACAGAAACACATAAGACATGTTGATACATTGAAGGGTGGAAAAAAAAAACACGTTATGACCAGAGGCTTAGAGGAACCTAACTCTGTATTTCCCTAGTCACGATTTTTTAGTATTTGCTAATTCAGTGTTCTGTAACTTCATAGAACACAATCACCACAAATAATGAGAATCAATTCTATATACACTTTTCCCCTAAACTACTTGAAAGCAAGTTGCAGACTTACCCCTTACCCCCAAATACTTCAGTTTATATTTCCTAAAAACAAGGACTTATATAACCACAGTACAACTAACAAAAGTAGGAAATTTAACATTGATACAACTATTTAGTCAGCAGATCTTTAATCAACAGATCTTTTTCCATTTTGTCCCAATAATGTTTTTTATAGCAAATTTTTTTCTAATCCAGGATCCAATCCAGAATCTTTCATTGCATACAGTTTTATATCTCTTCAGTCTCCTTCAGTGTGGAACAGTTCTCTGCCTTTCTTTTTCATGATATTGCCATTTTTGAAAACAACAGGCCCTTTATTTTGTAGAATGTCCTCAATTGGGTTTGTTTGTTGTTTCCTCATGATCAGATTCAGGTTATGCATTTTGACAGGAATACTGCATGAGTGATGTTATGTCCTCTGTGTCACATTAGGAGATACATTATGTAAGTTTACGTTATTACTGTTTACCTTAAATTTGATCACTTGTCTGTGTTGGTATACGCCAAGTTTCTCACCATAAAGTTAACTGTTTTTCCTCTTTGTATTTAATAAGTAATGTGGTGGGACATATTTTGAGACTATATAAATATGCTGTTCTTCATCAAGCTTTGTCTTATTAATTTTAGCATCCATTAATGACTTGGCTGAATCAGTTATTACTATGGTGGCCGCAAAATAGTGATTTTTTAAAACTCATTTCTTCTACATTATTGTTTGACATTCTACTGAAAGAAATAGCTTTCCCATTTCTCTCATGTATGTATCAGCATGGGTTCATGCATTCTGTTTTAGTCAATGGGCTATGATCAGTAATTGCCATGACTTATTTTGATTCTCAAATTGTCCGAGATTTGGACAGTGAGAACTCCTTTTTAAGTTGTTTCCTGTATCCTTTTGATGTACCCCCATCATTTTCTGAGTAACGTACATTCTTAAAACACCATTCTAGTTATTATATGGAGAATGGACTTGGGGAAGGCAAAAGAAGCAACAAAGAAACTAGTTGGATGGCTCTTGCAGGTGAGAGATGATGGCAGCTTGAAATAAGTTGGTAGCAGTGGACAGATTTGAAGTATATCTTGGAGGTAAAAATCTGTGGGTGTTAGTGGTAAATTGAGTAAAGTAGCTTAGGGAGTGGAAGGTGTTAAGAATGACTAACATTTCTAGCTTGAGATATTGGGTGGATGGTGATTGCATTCACAGTCATGGGGAAGATTGGAGATGGAGCAGCTCTGATGGAAAAGATCAAGAGTTCAAGAAAGATCAAATGGAACTTGAAAGTGAAACAAAAACTAGGCTTTATATTACCTTTCTACCTGCACTTCTTGACAGTATAGATTATACTTGAAGTAATGGGAGTAAATGTTATGATGGAAGGAGAGCAGGTGCAGTAAAGAGAGAAGAACCCATATCAAACCTCAGCATTTCATGGTAGCATAGAAAAAGAAGCCAATAAAAGGAACTAGAGAAGGAGGAGAGGCTGGAGAGATAGGGGGAAAAACCAAAAAGGGTGAAGTCAGGAAGCCAAGGCAAAAAAAATCAAAACAGGTGAAGTCAGGAAGCCAAGATAAAAGTGTTGAACTAGGTGAAATGCTGAGAGGTCACATTTCAATTTGCCTCTTCTAGAATGATGCTTGATGAAGACAGGGATCTTTTGTTGTTGTTCACTGCTATACCCATATATATGGGCCAATGCCTGGCCCATAGTAGGTGTTTCATAAATATTTTTGACTCAATGAATGAATTTGTAGATCATGTGTTTCTGTAGTGTTATCACATTGATTAGATATAATGTCCAGGAAAATGTTGAATAATAACAATGGTATGCTTCCTAGTCTTGTTCTTTTTTTTTGGCCATGCAGCATGCCAGATCTGTAGGATCCTAGTTTCCCAATCAGGGATTGAACCCGTGCCCCCTGCAGTGGAAGCAAGGAGTCCTATCCACTGGACTGCCAGGAAAGTCCCAAGATGAAGGCTTTGACATCACATCAGCTCAGGGCCATGTTTTGTTTTTGTTTTTTGCTGCCATCAAACATGGAGGTGCTGGGAGTTGAACCCATGGCCTTGTGCATGCTAAGCACGCATTCTACCACTGAGCTACACCTCCCCTTGAGTTCCTAGTCTTGTTCTTGATGTAATGTTTCCTCAAGTGGTTTAATTGTTTGATGTTTGCCTCTCCAAAACAAAAATTTGTGGTTTCTTGCGTCATTAGTAAGTTTCCATGCCCCCCACCCCGTCACCACATGCCCCTCCTCTCCCCCAGTGTCTCCGGAGTAACCCAAATGTAGAATAGAGGTCCCATCGTGATGTGACCGCTGGTTGGCATCACTTCTGGCTACCACCTCCCTTTTCCCACATCTTCTTGTGGTGCCATGCTCCTCTTGCCAGGCAAAGAGGTGGGGGAAGAACTTTCCCAAGGAAGTCTTCTTTGACCCCCTCCCCAGCAAAACCCCCCATTATGTTTGTTTTCCTCTTGGGTGATCCTCCTAGTAGATTCTCCTAGTATATTCCTTACTTCCCTGTTTCTCTTGAGACTCTATAAGTTTCTTTCAGAAAGGTCTGTTATTTTACTGTTTAACCTGCAGTTTCTGACACAGTATCGTGAGGTTTTGTGGTAGGAAGGAAGGAAGTCAAGGTCCCAGGCAAAACAGCTAAAACCTTTCACCCACCATCACCTCTCTGTTTCCAGGTATTCTTCCCACAGACTCTGTCTTCTAAGTTTCAACAAATTCTTCATTATATCTTTCCTATACTGTCAAGTAATCCCAACTAATGTATTTCATTTTAATTACATTGTTAACTGATAAGGTGTGATTCTTTTCTTTTTTTATTTTTTAAGAAACTTCTGAATGAGAAAAAAGTTTCAGGTTTTCAGGACTTAAAAGTTGTCGACCTCACCATCTCCTAAAGCTTTAGGTATGTTAGATCTGGGTTTAAATTCAGATTTGCAATGTGCATTTGTATATCAAAACTCTTAGAAGACTTGCAATAAAGCAACTGTTTTCAAACTTTTTCATCTCAGGAAACTTTAATACTATTAAAACTTACTGAGGACCCCTAAAATCTTTTGTCTGTGTGGATTGTATCTATCAATATTTGCCATGTTAGAAATGAAAACTGAGAAAAGTATAAATTATTTATTTATGGGTCCATTTAAAAATACCAGTAAAAGCCTCACTACATGTTATATTAGCCAGGGTCCATTCAGGGGACAGATACCACATCAATTTTTTGAAGAGCTAAAATTTAATATAAAAATTTGTTAGCTACTAGAAGGTGGTTAGATACTGAAAGGAGTAGAAGAGGACTGACTCTAAGGCATCCTTAGAGTAGCAGATGCAAAAAAGCATCTATACCCTCCAGCTAGAGGGAGAGTGGGCATTAAAAGAACCAGGGATTAGGAGAGGGACAGTTCCCATGGCTGAGATTCAGACCTCCTCCAAGGGGGCATGGAGCACACAGCCTGGCAGGGATGAAGAAACTTGCCAGATGAAATGGGCCATTGCTGGTCTATAAAGCCCCTGAAGGTGGGGAAAGCATGGCCTGCGGGTGTAACTGGAGTGATCTGTACTTCATAACAGCGGAGTACCAGAATCCGTAAGCCAAATAGTTAGTTACCTGTTGCTGTGGCTCTGCAGTGTGACTTCAGTGCCCTCTATTGGCGAAGTGTAACATTTCATTAGCTGGCAAAGGAGAAATGTTACCAGGGTCCAGCTCTGCTATCACAAAAGAGGGCAAAGAAAGGCAGATTTGTAGCTGAGAGTCAAGAAATTGATAATTAGCACACATAATACCATAAATATTTTAAATGAAAAATAACTATAGTTTTCTCAGCCAGAGATGCCCACATTCTAGTAGGAGATACAAGTGTGAAACAATTATAGACAGTATGAGACAGGTCACAACAAAGAACCTTGGAGACACAGAGGTTGGGCCTCTAATCAAGCCCGAGGAAAGGCTTCTTGGAGAGGGCTACCTGTGGTGAGTCATAAGAAGTTTCCAGAGTCAGCTCAATCGATGAAAAGGAGGAGGAGAAAAGTCTTTTCTGTGAGAGGAAGCATGTGTGTGCTCCCCAGGTCAGTCACATACGCAGCCCCTTGCAATAGAGCTGCTTTACTGACAAAAAGGGCATCATGGGGTGGAACCACTTGACCCCAAGCTGCTGGCCACCACAGACTGGACAAGCAACAGGAAGCTGGCCCAAGGGCAGCCACTCCTTTGGCGACAATGACCCTACCCAGGCCTGATGCAAAAATATCAGCTGGTCCAAACATATTTACTCGTGTAGAATTGCAGTTGGGAACCTTGGAAAGAGAAGGGAAGTTAACTGTGGAAGCTGAAGCTACATGATTATAATGGAAAGAGAAGCTAGAGAGGCCATAATGCACATGTATGAGCTAGAAGGTTATAAGGGAAAAGAAACCATGAGTTAGCATAAACCGTGAGTTAAAGAAAGAAAATGAGACCGAGAAAGTCAGACAGTAAAGAGAGAAGAACAGATGTGCTGAAAGGAACTGATCCTGTTACTGCTTCAGCGTTAGAGTTAAGATCCAAAAGTTCCTGATGCTGACATTTCTAACGCTGCCATTCCTAGGAGGCAAAATGATGTTGTTGTTCCCAGTTTTGTAATTCCCCATGAGGGCCCTTGTTTCTTTGAATCCTTTCTGGAGTGAACCTTTGTTTCTTTTAACCAAAAGATCTCAACTGAAGTGGGCATAGAGAAAACATGACACAATCAAAATGCAAATATCATGTCTGAAAAAAGGTGGCCTTGAATTGTCCCTGAATTCCTAGTGCAGGTGGGCCAGCCTTATATACGTGATCCACTCACATGTTATATGTATTTCAAAGACAGAATTATAATTCACCAAACACATCATTTGGAGAACTTTTCAAAACCTCTTTCCTATTACTTTATCCATTATCAACAAATATGATATTATGCTAGAATAAGATAAGCAAAGAACAATCTCATCTTAGTCAGTAATTTTAAGTAAGAAACATGGAAACAACTGGTATCTGATTTTGGATTTTTAAGTTGTAATATAAATGAATGGCTCTCTAATATTCATTCAGTAAGTATTTATTAACTACCTACTGTAAGCTCAGACTGTTCTAGGCACTGGCCATACACCAACGAACAAAATAGACGTGGAACTTACAATTCTAATGGGGCGGGGCAGTCAGTAAACACATACAAACACATATTTCAGGTGTTAGGTGTTTGGGGCGTGGGAGTCCTATTTTATAAATGATGGTCAGAGAAAACCTCTCTGATAGGGTGACATTTGTGCAGCAAATGGAAGGAAGTACAGGAGCAAGCCATGTCCACATAGAGTACGGGTAGAGCACTGCAGGCAGAGGACAGTTAGTTTCAAAGCTCTGAGACAGGAGCCTGCTTAGTGTTTATGAGGAACAGCAGGGAGGCCAGCGTGGCTTGAGGTGAATGAAGGATGGCAGAAATGGCAGGAATGGCAAGAGATGAAGCAAAGAGGTATGGGGAAGGTGGGGGAAGGGAGATCACACAGACTGTAGTAGGGGCTACGTGTAGATGTCTCCTAAATACTTAGTTAATGAGATCTAACAAGTACTTAGGTGATGCCAGTGCATCCTAAGCATCCATCATCTGGGAGCTTGACAGAAAAGACTCATGGGCTCTACCTCAGACTGATTGAATCAGAACCTGCATTTTAAAAAGATCCTCAGAGATTCATATATACATTAAAGCATGAGAAACACTAGTTTAGCTTATGTTAGTCAGCAAAGACATAGGAAACCACAATCAGCACTTTTTCTTTAATTTTCAGTTTAGGATGGATTTTTCTACTTCTGCAAAAAAAATCACTGGGATTTAGATAGGGATTGCATTGCATCTGTGGACGGCTTTGGGTAGTACTGACATCTTAACAATATTAAGTCTTCCAATCTATGAAAACAGGGTGTCTCTCCATTTATTTATGTCTTCTTTTATTTCTTCCAGCAATGTTTTGCAGTTTTCAGTGCACAAGTCTTTTGCCTCCTTGGTTAAGTTTATTCCTAAGAATTTTATTCTTTTTGATGCTGTTGTAAATGGAATTTCTTAATTTTCTTTTTGGATTGTTCATTGTTAGTGTATAAAATGCGTCTAATTTTTGTTTGTTGATTTTTTTATCCTGGAACTTTGTTTTCTACTCCAAAGATTCCATTTAAAAAATGTTAGAACTAATAAACATCAGTGAACAAAGATGATTTTACTTCTTCCTTTCCAAATTGGATGCCTTTTATTTCTTTTTCTTGCTCAGTTGTTCTGGCTAGAATGTCCAATACACTGATGAATAGAAGTGGTGAGAGTAGGTGTCCTTGTCTTGTTCCTGATTTTAGAGGAAAAGCTTTCTGTCTTTCACCATTGAATATGATGTTAACTTTGGGTTCTTATCATGTTGAGGAAGTTCCCTTCTGTTTCTAGTATACTGAGTATTTTGTTTTTAAATCACAATTGATACCTCAGATTCTTTCGCATTTGGTAGCTTAAATGGACACAGAAGTCTTGGGAGTGTTTGAAAATGGCATGTTGAAGATGGCAGAGACACAAAATGGGAGGAGTCTTGGCTCCTAGACTTTTTTTTTTTTTTTTTAGTTCCTAGATTTTCGCTTGGAGGATTGCAATCAACAATGGGATTTGTTATTGGGAAACAAACTGGGGAATTCCCTGGTGGTCCAGTGGCTAAGGCTCTGCGTTTCTAATGCTGGGGGCTCGGGTTCAATCCCTGGTCAGGGAACTAGATCCCACATGCCTCAACTGAAAATCCCCCACGCGGCAACAAAGATCCCACTTGCTGCAACTAAGACCCAGCACAGCCAAATAAATTAAATTAAATTTAATTTAATTTAAAAAGAGAAGCAAACTGTGTGGGCTCATCTACTATAGTAGATTTGCTTTAACATTGCTTTAACATGTAAGCAAAAAGTAATTTCACAAATATAGTAAATGCTCTTACAAATTATGTGGGAAAAAACCAAAACCTATTGGAAAAATTAGGCAAAGGATATGAACAATCAATGGGAGGAAAATTCAAAAGACTTTTAAACAAACATAAAGATGTTCCACATCATTCATAAAAGAAATGCAAATCAAAATTATTTGGGTAAATTTTTAAAAATACAAAGTAAATAGCTATGAAATTATATATTGAGATTTCACCTATTTATTGGCAAAAAAGTTTGAAGCACTGTTTTATTAGTTTGAGTTCAATTAGAGAAGCAAAACCACTGTGGTATCAAATAAGCAATTTTCTTCCTCTAGGAATTAGACCTCACACAATTGTGGGAGTTGATGGAGAAGTCTGTGCAAGGTTGTTGTCGCTGGTGTCAGCTCATTCTGGTAGTCAGGAAGGAAAGTTGGATGTGAAGTGGGGAGGGTGAGAATAAACTGTAACCCATGGGGACAAACAGTGCCCTCATGTATCTTTCACCATCTGCAACCTTGGCAATGCTGGTGACCTACAGGAAAAGCTGGTGTCCTTTGCCATGAAGCTGCATGCAAAGAATCTGTTAGCAAAGAATATGAAGGAGGAGATCCGGTAAGATCTGGAGGAACTAGAGTAGCTATGGGCCTGGATGCCTCCCCACACCAATAAAGTGAGCCAGCAAACCAACATCCTTTGTGAGCTGCTACAGTGCTGGTGCCCTATATGGAGCTACTTCTCTTCTGCCTTTCAAATACTGTGCAAATTTCTCTTGTGGCCAACTCAAACTTGCAGCCATATAGGAAAGAAAATTCTGGGAAATAGTTCCAAGGTTAGCTGAGTTGATACCATACAAAGCCAATGCAACTACAATGGGAAAGGTATAGCAGAGGGACCCTCACTCACTGTTAGGAGAAACATAAATTTGTATAATTGTATAACATATTTTTCACCCTGAAATTCTAATTCTAGTGATTTATCCTGTGAATATACTTCTAACTATGGGAAATGACAAACAAAAGTTTATTCATTGCAACATTATTTGCAGTAGCAACACCATGAACAGTAATGATCATCAGTAGAAGACTGGTTAAGAATTTAACCTTATATCTGTACGTTGGAAAGAATGATCCTCTCATGGGAAGATCCTCAAAGATATGTTAAGTGAAAAAATCAAGATACAGAACAGTGTACAGTATGCTACCACTTGCATTAAAAGATATATTCATGTTTGTATATGTATGGAATATCAATAGAAGTATACTGAAAATACCAGTAGAAACATACTGATAACATCCGTTACCTTCAAGAAGAGAAACTTAGTTACTGGGGGACCAAAATGAGATGGAGTATTTATACAATTTTTTAAAAATTTGTGTACCACGTGAATGTATCAGTTATTAAAAATGAGAGTCTCCTTTAAATGAGGCTGTTACATGCATTTCTTCTGTTTATTTCTGATATATGCTTCTTGAAATCAAGATCTTACAGAAAATATTCTTGTGACCTGTTTTCTCTATGATAGGTGAAGCACAGTATACCTTTATAACTCTATTAAAAATACAGTGAAGGGCTTCCCTGGTGGCGCAGTGGTTGAGAGTCTGCCTGCCAATGCAGGGGACATGGGTTCGTGCCCCGGTCCAGGAAGATCCCACATGCCGTGGAGCTGCTGGGCCCGTGAGCCATGGCCATTTAGCCTGTGCATCTGGAGCCTGTGCTCCGCAACGGGAGAGGCCACAACAGTGAGAGGCCCGCGTACCGCAAAAAAAACCAAAACAAAACAAAACAAAAAACAGTGAAAAACCTTCTTATAATTTTTAATTAGATGAGGCATTTTTATGACCCCTCAATAACCAATGAAAATTTATATGGAGTTATGATAAAGTAACTGCTTAATTTCTTTCTAAAGGAATGTCAATGTATGAAATATATATATACATGTATAGATATACTTATATATGTATTCAATTAAACAAGACAAAGCATGGGAATACTTGGAATGAAGAGCCCTAAGGAAATATGAAATATGAGATTAAGTGGGTTTTTTTGCAAACTTGGAGAGTATTTATTTCAATCACATCCTTTTCCAAAGATCAATTAGAAATTTACTTGCTTCCAAGTGTCTTTTAAAACTTACTGTGCAAACTGCAGATCTGCTTCCTAAGAGAATTAGTCATGACTTCACTTCAGATGATGGTGAGATTGTCATGTCTTTCATTACTTCACTCACTTGGTCATCATCCTCAAGATGACCAGGAATGAGGGAAAAAACTTTTAGAAAGGAATAAGTGCTAACCTTAGTAATGAAGCAAAGCTGTCTCTGGCTCTGTCAGACAAGGGAATATTGTAATGACCACTCTTATACCATCCACTATTCAAGAAATAAAGAAATATGATGTGTCAAGTGCAGTCGAAGCCCCGTGTGTTCCCTTCTCTTCCAACCGTCCTGATTTTGCTTTTTATTTTTACTACATATGGATACATACATAGACAACACAATACATTATAGTTACGCATGCTTTTAAGTTTTCTTAAGCAGTGTGCTTCTTGAGGGCAAGGTATGCATGTTTAAACTTTCTTACACTTTTTCTGCATTGAATGTTTTTTGGATTTATAATTGTAAGATACATAATAAAGTATAGATAATTGACATGTACAGTTTAGAGAATAATGAAGTGAACATGCACATGCTCACCACCCAGCTTTATAAAAGCCTTACCTTTCTTGTGCATTTCTCTCCCCGGCTCCCAACAGAAGTACTCATGTCCTGACTTTTGCAACAACTAATTCCCTTGCTTTTCTTCAGTTTTACCTCACTGTATCTGTTAAACACTATATTTAGCTTTGTAGGTCTTTAAGCTTGCTATAAACATTCCTTTGTGTATACTCTCTCACAATTGGCTTTAGTTTTTGCTCAGTGTTTTGGAGACATATACCTGTTGTGTACATGTAACTGTAGTGCCTTCTTTTTCCCTGCTATATGGTATGCTACTGTATGAATAAATCATAATTTATTCAGTCATTTTCCTGTTGATGAATATTAGGTTACTTCCAATTTTTTTTTTTTTTGCTATCACAAGCAATGCCTTTATAGGTGATTGTTTTTATGCACATATACTAGAGTTTCTGTAGGCTGTATACCTCAGAGTGGAATTACTGGCTGAAGGACACTTGCCTCTTTGACTTTCTAGATCTCACTACCTTGTTGCCCAGAGCAGGTGTCCTAAAGTCCAATAGCAGTATAGGAGTTTCTTGGGCACCAGATGCTCACCAACATTTTATATAGTCTAAAAAAAAATTTTACACAGTCATTTTAAATTTTTTCCAACTTGATGGCTGTGAAGTAGTGTCTTATCATAGTTTAATATGTGTTTCCTGGATTAGTGTGGTAGAGCATTACTTAATAAGCTCCTCATAAAGAGAAAATCATCCAGGTGTTCTCTTCTGTGAACTGCCTGTTTAAATGGTCCATCCATTTTTCTCTTGCATTGTTTTTTTTTATTCCTTTGAACCAACAGTCCTACATAAACTCCAGACACACACCTTTTATCAGTTATATGTTACACGTCTTCTCCCATTTATGGCCCGTCTTTTCACTTTCATTATGGTATCTTTTGATGTAGAGAAGCTTACATTTTCAGAGTTGAATTATCAATCTCTTCCTTAAGTGTTAGCACTTTTTGTAGCTTGTTTAGGTACAAGGTCTTAAAGATATTTTCCTGTATTGTCTTCTAAACGTTTTACCTTTTATGTTTAGGTCTTTAATTCATCTGACATTGACTTTTTAAAAAATGGTGTGAAGTAGAGTTTCCATTTTCTTTCTTTCCAAATGGATAACCAGTTGTCCTATTTTCTTTCTTTCCAAATGGATAACCAGTTGTCCTATCACCATTTATTGAAGCACTTATTCTTTACCCACAGATACGCAGTGCTAGCTGCCATAACCCAAGTATCCCAATGAGGGTGGCTGTGTTTCTAGGCTTTTTATCGTCTCATTCTTATTTTGGTTATTCTGCCAGTACAGCTTTCTCCTGGGCAGCACCGGCATCTGCTCTAATGCCTTCTCTGATTCTCAACCCCTTTCTGTTTTTGGCCTCTGGGGATTTCCCTTACTTCTTGTGAGTTCAGTTATGCATTTAAAGGGCATATGTTATGTTTATTAGATCTTATCCAGCATTTCTTTGCTTGTAGTGAGAGATTGTTTGCAGACTATATAGTTAATGATAACCTAATGATGGAAAGAGAAGTTGTTTAGCTGATTCCCAAAAACAAATGTTTGTGATCATCTCACCTTGAGGATACAAGGGAGGAAAAGCACAAAGTGCTTGCATATTGCATTTTTCCAGTAAAGCACAAAGTGCTTGCATATTGCATTTTTCCAGTAAAAGAGGTAAAACTGACATTTTAAATAGCAATAATGTTTGAATATATTTTGGCTAAAACTTCACATTAAATAAAAAATCATTTTGTATAGATCAGCGAAACGTGACCAAAACAATACTTAGATTTCCAAAGTAAAACAAAGCAATTGAGTCAAAAATAATCTGACTCTCATGCCAGTTACAGGAAGAATAAAACCAATGAGATAGAAAAGCTTCTGCCTCCTATGATACAGCCTTGTGAGGAAGATTTGGGCAGAAATGTGTCCATTTCGATGGATAGCCGTGGTGTAAACACTATAAGCATCAGCACTTCGGGCATAAACTATACAATGTGTCTCATAAGAATTAAGTGAGTTAACGTTTATAAAGAATTCAAAACAGTGTCTGGCATGTAGTAAGCACTATGTGAGTGGTTGTTTAATAAAAATAAGGGGTGGAATTACAACCGTATCATTTGGATGGTGTGTCCCTATTTCGCCCCATATAGGAAACATGTCTTCAAGACAAGGACCATATCGTTTGTTTCTGGTACTTAGCACGAAAAGAACGTTCTATGAGGATGAGGAGTAGGTGAATGCACCTTCGTGAGAAGGCTTCCCAGGGCCATGTGTGGTATCGCAACACATCCCTCGCTTCCCGGAGGTCCCCCCATTTTTACTTAACCAGTGTCTGAATCCACTTTCAGGGACCCTGCATGCAGTATATATTCAACAATTATGTGGCGCCTTCCCATCACTATAATGTTCAACAAGGGCCAAAGACATTGGGGAAGACATAGAGATTGAAAACAGGCACATGACAAGATGCTCAACATCACTAATCACCAGGGAAATGCAAATCAAAACCACAATGAGATACCGCCTCACACCTGTTAGAATGGCTATTATCCAAAAGACAACAAATAACAAGTGTTGGCGAGAATGTGGAGAAAAGAGAACCCTGTGTACTGATGGTGGGAATGTAAATTGGTTCAGCCACTATGGAAAACAGTATGGAAATTCCTCAACAAAATTAAAAATTGAAGTACCGTATATTCAGCAATTCCACTCCTGGGTATTTTTTTTTTCTTTTTAGGCCACACTGCACAGCCTGTGGGATCTTAGTTCTCCGACCAGGGATTGAACCCAGACCCTCTGGAGTGAAAGTCCTAACCACTGGACTGCCAGGGAATTCCCCACTCCTGGGTATTTATCCTAAGAAAACAAAAATGCTAATTAGAAAAGATATACGTACCCCTATGCTCACTTCAGCATTATTTACTGATACGGTAGCTAAGATATGGAAGCAGCCAAAGTATCCATCAGTAGATGAATGGATAAGGAAAATATATACACACGTGTGTGTGTGCATGCACGCGCACGTGTAACGGAATATTACTCAGCCATAAAAAAGAATTAAATCCTGCCGTTTGTAACAACACGAATGGACATAGAGGGTATTACGCTAAGTGAAAGAAGTCAGAAGAGACAAATAGTGCATTTTACCTATATATGTAATCTACAAAACAAAACAAATGAACAAAAAATAAGGAAACAGAAAGAGTTATAAATACAGAGAACAAACAGGTGATTGTCAGAGGGGAGGGCGTGTACAAGGAGGAAAGAAATAGATGAGAGAGATTAAGAAGTACAAACTTCCAGGGGCTTCCCTGCTGGCACAGTGGTTGAGAATCCGCCTGCCAATGCAGGGGACACGGGTTCGATCCCTGGTCCAGGAAGATCCCACATGCCATGGAGCAGCTAAGCCCATGTGCCACAACTACTGAGCCTGCGCTCTAGAGCCCGCAAGCCACAACTACTGAGCCCATGCACCTAGAGCCCATGCTCCGCAACAAGAGAAGCCACTGCAGTGAGAAGCCTGTGCACCGCGACGAAGCGTAGCCCCCGCTTGCTACAACTAGAGAAAGCCCGTGCACAGCAACAGAGACCCAACGCAGCTAAAAATAAACTAAATAAATTTTAAAAAAAAAGAAAAAACAAACAAACTCACTCAAGAGATCAGATTTGTGGTTCCCAGAGGCAGAGGTTGGAGGAAGGGGCAATTGGATGAAGGCAGTCAAAAGGCACAAACTTCCAGGCGTAAGATAAATAAGTACTAGGGATGTAATGTACAACATGGTAAATATAATTCATGCTGTTGTACGTTATATATGAAAGTTGTTAAGAGAGTAAATCCTAAGAGTTCTCCACAAGAAATAGAATTATTTTCTGTTTATTTCATTTTGCATCTATATGAGATGATGTCCACTAAACTTATTGTGATAATCACTTCATGATGTTTCTAAATCAAATCATTATGCTGTACTCCTTAAACTTATACAGTGCTGTATGTCAATTATATCTCAATAAAAGTGGAAGAAAATATAAAGTATACAAGAGGATGTGTATAGGTTAATGCAAATACTGTGCCATTTTGTATAAGGGACTTGAGCATCTGCATATTTCGGTATCCACAAGGGGTCCTGGAACCAATCCCCCTTGGATACCAAGGGATGACTGTACTGCAACTTATAAAATAACAAAGGTAAAATAAATATAACAAAATATTTTAAAATTTCTTTAAAAGGCTCTGACAAAATTTTGGCAATTCACCAACACAAGGATGTTTTTATCATTCATCTAGAAATGCAAGTCAATAGTATATTCAGTTTATTTTGGAATAGCTATCTTTAACTGACAGTCTATGCTCAAATGGCACCAAATTATTAATTTTTAATTAAACATTTTTATTAATTAAATTTGCATGTATGAAAAAAGTAACATACAAGGCAAGTTATATAGTCTCGGGCTTGACTGCTTTCAACAATTACTGAACTCTCTTTTCAAAGAAAATCTTCATATTAATGTATGTTTGTCCATGTAATAGACTGAAGACAGCCACAAATATGGCACTCTCAAAACAACACGTAACTACTAAATGTAATGTTGCAAATTAACTTATTTCCTTAAAATTTCACTAAATAATTCTAAGGAGCACAACAAAATATTAAAAGCTCCCAGGGTTTATCCTAAGAATTGGGCAGTCTTCTTTGATTTTTTCTTCTTTGCTTCTTCCTTTTTCTTTCCTGTTTCATTTACTTGTAATTCAATTTCTTTGGCACTAAACATCTGAAAAGAGAAAAAAATTTAAAAAGCAAATTTCAATTATAGCAATAATTTCTAAATATTTATAATGTGAAGGAACCCAATTATATTTTATAAATTTTTATGTTCTATTTATAACATTATATTTTATAACTTCAAATATATAATGAAATATTTCACAAGGTTCAAAAGCAACATACTTGTAACAATTATGGACAAAACCAGAACTCTATGACATTTCCACTCTCGTGTGCTAATATAGAAAGCTGGGCAAATGCAACATTGCATTACATATCCTATATATGATAACTCTGAAAACATTTTTATGCGAGGCTTATTCTATTCATGAGCAAATAACTCATTACTGAACTCCTATCCCTACCCCACTGTGTGATTCTTAAAAAGGTTTGTCTATTTTATCAGCTCATGGACTAGCCAAAGGCAGGAAAATGATGATTTACACTGTGCTTTGTTTACAGCTACTGAGTAGAGAGCAAAACAGTTTTTATTTTATTTAAATCAATTTTATTTTATTTGAAATCAAAGTTGGGAGCAACTTGCTCCAGATCATATGGTTAAACAAATGTATCTGCTGGAAATTAAACCCAGATCTATCCAATTCCAAAGCACAGGCTCTATTCACTACACAGCCTATTGTGAAATATGTGGAAAGATAGTGTAACTTTGGTGCCAGTACACATACCATTCTACCACTCATAAATAAAACTATATGTATATCTGTGTGTGTGTGTCTGTCCAGGTGTGTACATATCTCTGGACTCAGTGGTTCTGTGTCCCTGTGGTGTTGGCACATCTGTCCCTGAGTCCTTGGCAGCAGGGGTGACAACCTGACCCATTTCCTATCTCCATACTCTGTGCTCAGCACCCTGGTTATTTATGTGGAGCCTTGCAGAGGCAGACCCAACTACCCTGTCCCCATTTCTCTTATTCATTGAAACTTGCTCCTGCACTCTCCTTGCATCCCCATCCATTGGTGTCAAAACAACAATAACAACAACAAAAAAACTGTCAAGAAAACAGAAACAAAAGCAAAAACCACTACTCCACACAGCACTGATTTTAACATTATTTCCCCTTGAAATATTTTCTTTAAAACAGAAGTTATATGTAAAATAATCCTTTTTAGCGCACTTTTCATATAGTTTCCCATGCAAGTGCTTTTGTATACTCTCAGCTAAAGGACAGCTAGTTAGCAAACAGTGTGAAGCTCTACCTAATGAACAATAGTGAAACACATTTCAAATGCTCTTTAGCCAATGAGTCCTCTATCACAATATTTGGAACAATTTATCACAGCATTCTGAATACTTTATTTTGCTGTCTAGCAGTTTTAACACATAATGGCTGACAAAAGGTGTACAAATAATAATGCTAGACTTGCCATAAAGAAATATGGAAAGATTATCACACTAGATATTAAAATGCAAGTCTTACATAAGCTCAAGGCACTCATAAATGAAAAGTAGAGAAAATAGATAAAAACCAGTAGGCAATCAAGAAAGGGTGGGGTTTTTTTTTTTGTTGTGTTTTTTTTTTGCGGTACGCGGGCTTCTCACTGCTGTGGCCTCTCCCGTTGCGGAGCACAGGTTCCGGACGCGCAGGCTCAGCAGCCATGGCTCACGGGCCCAGCCGCTCCACGGCACGCGGGATCCTCCCAGACCGGGACACGAACCCGCGTCCCCTGCATCGGCAGGCGGACTCTCAACCACTGCGCCACCAGGGAAGCCCAAGGGTGGTTTTTTGACATAATGAAGGATAACATTGTGTTAGAAGCCTAGAGGGCCAACAATTATATAAATGGCAGCGGAATGACACTGGCTAGAAGCTAATCTTGATTTCAGAAGATGTAAAGACAGGAAGAGTAACTGTTCTCTATATGGTGCCAGGAATGAATCTTTGTAAGGAATATGCTACACTGACCCTATATAGGACTGACTCAGTAGGGGTTCCTACTTATAAGAGCGTATACTAAATGGGGTAGGCCTATATATAGATCTCAGCACATCTAGGTCTTCCCAGAGGGCTAGGAATAGATAACTGCTTGTGTAATAAGCATGTACAAATTAGTGACTATTAGGCTACAGAAACAAAACAGAAGTCATCATAGTGTCAGTGGATGCTAATGGATGTTTCAGGCTTATAATAAAAGATTCACAGGTGTCAACAACATATTAAATTTTGTCAAAATACTTTATACTACAGATATTTTTTCCTCTTTGGTTAATGACTTACCTTCAAAGGTTGCTTTCTTCTTATTATAGCAAGTTCAATGTTTTTTCCACCAGATTGGACAACCTAATGTAAAACAAGTGCAATTTTAGAATTACTTCAGGAAAGTCTCTGTTTTAAAAGGCGACTGAATGAGGGGAAAAATCATGCTTTTCTGTATATGCTTTATTAGATCACTTACTTCCAGCAAAGCTCTTATTGCTAATTTGATAGCTTCACTGTCGTTTGCTATAGCATCTTCTGTGTAATTCTTTTCTAGAAATTCTCGGACAGTTTTAGCACTTCGACCTATTGCATTTGCCTTGAAAGATAGAAGATAATTATTAATATCACTGCAATATGAATGAACTTATGGTTACTAAGTGAGGTTTAGAGCTTACTCCAATATTTCTTAGCGTAATTACTAAATGAAGATTGTAGGTTCGAAGATTTAGCAAACATTTCAACAGCTCATCTGATTACTATATGAATAATCTGTGGTGATGGCATGCCTGACTTTCAAATATACCAATGCTTTCCTAGCCAGTGCTTTCTATTTCCTTAATGGCTCCAAAGTCCTTAGTAGTCAGAAAAGATTAAAAGAGTTGAAACTCGAAAAGATGTGAAGAGGAAAGGAGACATAACTTTGCAATATGATGAAAAAAGAAGAAAAGAAAAAAAAGGACATCACTGTGAAGAAGAAAGTTGTTTCTGTGGATAGGACTGCGCATCATTTTCTTAGAACTTAGAATATAAGTATACTAATTACTGATTCATTATATCCTTCGACTATAAGCAAGAAAGGCTGCTTCTGTTCCATGCCCCATTTTTCTTTGTTCTTTGGAAATTTTCATCAAATGAAGGGAAGAGGTAAATGCATTTTCCTGGCTGCATGACTACAAGTAGTATATGGCATGTTCTTTCCATTTAGTCTCAGTATCCAGTACTAGTAATGATAATGATGATAACAGTAATTTATATTAACAGAGCCCTTAACGTGCCAGGCACTATGCTAAGCACCTTACATGGATTATCTCATCTTAACCATCACAAAAACGATTAAATAGGAACTGTTACTACTCTAATTCATACAGGGTTAAAAGAGCCTTCTCAGCCTCAGCACTGTTGGCATCCTGGGCTGGATAGCTCTGCCCTTGTGAGGGCTGTCCTGTGCACTGTAGGATGTTTAGCAGCCTTTATCCACTAGATGCCAGCAGCACCCCGGCCTCAGCTGTGACAACCAAATGTGTCTCTAGACATTGCCAAGTGTCCCTTAGATGGGACAAAATCACCCCCATTGTGAACCACTGGCTTAAGTAATCTTGCCCAAGATCATATAGCGGGTAAGTAGAAGATCTGAGCTTTGAAACCAAGTAGACGGAATCACCAATCCAAGCTTTGAACTCTATACCCCATGCTGCCACATGCCCCTTGCTGTGATGTCTCTAGAGAGAGAAAAGAACCAGCAGAAAGGCCCATCCTTTCACTGAAGGATTCTGGCACGAAATGGGGGATGTCTCAGTTCCAACTGGTAGGTATTATGATTACTGGAAAGAGATCTCAAAGGAGTCTCTCAGGAAGTGAGAATGAACACACACCTTTTGTACTACATGAGTATATAGTTCTGCTGCTTGACAGAACTTTTTTGATACCTTTATATTTCAGAAGATTAAACTAAATAGCTGTGAAATTTTAAATCACATTTTGTGGCCTTGAAATTTCATTAAGATCAAAGGTAAAGACTTCAGCCTGGTATGACTTTGGAGTTTATCACCTTCTAGTTTGTTTTGGTTAACTAATTGGTTGCTGCCCAGAGAGGAAGTACATAAGGTAGTGGTTTGTCCAAGAATCTCACTGAGCCTTTAAAAGTCACCTTGTAAATTCCTGGTGACGTTCCTGTCCACCTCTTCCGATTGCTGATGTCAAAATCCTTTAACTCTTAACCTATTTGACTGGTTTCCTAAAATCTAGCTGCTTCTTGCCACACTCATGCCCCTACCCTCCCTGCAACCCGATCACCCACTCCAGCTCACTTCAACAGACTCTGATGGGTTTGCAGTGTTTTTCCTGCCTGCCTATCCAGATTAATGACGATTTTCTGTGGCAAACAATATGAGCTGCCAACCCCAATGTCCATTCTTCCTTTGTAACAGAACTCTAGGCAATGTGCCTGCTGAAAAATGTCATGTCCTACCCTCTGTTACCAAAAGGTATATACAAGTGGAAGTAACTGGGTGAAACTTCTAGTAATCCTTGCTGCCTGTAATGCAGACATGTTGGCTGGAGGTCTAGTCACTACCTTGAGAGCATGAGAAAAGACTAAGATAATAAAAGAGACAAACACAAGCAACTGCCTATTTCAACCTTCTCGTTATGTGGGAGAAATAAATCCTTCTGTGTGAAGAATCATCGCATCTCTGTTGTTAGGAGCCAAGAACAATAACTCACGAATACACCTTTGAGTAGATCCTGTGACATACTGCCTCACTCCCCTTCAGAAATGAAAGCCTTATTCCTACAGTTGCTGGAAGTGCCAATGGCACACAGCCCTCAGCTCTTAACTTTCTTTAAGAGGTGCCTTTGTTAACAAGAGCTGCCTCATCTAAGGTCTTGTACTATCTAGGGTTGGCCCAAGTCCAATGACTGATTGATGAAGAGCTATTAATGTCCAGTCCCCTCACCCCAACTTGGAACAACTTTGAAGAGCTACCCCAGATCCAGGGCTTCCCATGGGATTGATGAGGCCTTTATTGAGATTGCACTGCAGTCCAACTTTTCCCTCAGCCTAATCTGGTTCCCTTCCCTTCAACAAATGCTGATCCCCAAAGCACTTCCTAATATACTTCCTAAAAATGATGGTTAAATGACCTTTAAAATATTTTCCAAAGAATACCAGGGTGGAGAGAGGATCTATGATAAAAGGGTTCCAAATTCAAGTAATCTTGGAGACTACTACTTTAGCTGCTTCTAGAATATTTATAATGCCTTTTAGAAGATGCAGAACGTAACAAAATTTATTAAATTTCTTTAGAAAAACATCTCTCAAAGTTAATTAGCTTTAAAGAGCTTGTTTACATTACACCTATTAACATCAAAAGAAATACACTTTGAGAAACACTGCTCTGAAATATACAACATATTAACTTTGTTCCTGTTTTAAAGTGTTACCTACAACAGCAAAACACTTGGCCTTATAAGCTCTTCACCATCGCTCCATCCAAGCTGTCCTTGCCGAAGTCACCAATGACTTACCTGTTACCAAATTAAATCATTTCATGTCCTCTTCTTACTTGATCCATCAGTGGCACTGACTCAGCTGATCAACTCTTCTTAGAATACTGTTTTCACTTAGGATCCAGGATATTGCTTTCTGGGTTCTCCTCCTTTACAGAATAGACTGGATCTATCCCCACCTTTCACTGGCCACTGCCCCTGATCTAAATCTGGTCTTGCCTGAATTATTAAGAGTCCCCTAACTTGTTTGCCTGCTTCTACCCTACAATCTGTTCTCAATAAAAGAGATACTTTTAGGGTTTCCCTGGTGGCGCAGTGGTTGAGAGTCTGCTTGCGGATGCAGGGGACACGGGTTCGTGCCCCGGTCTGGGAGGTTCCCACATGCTGTGGAGCAGCTGGGCCCGTGAGCCATGGCCACTGAGCCTGCGCGTCCGGAGCCTGTGCTCCACAACGGGAGAGGCCACGACAGTGAGAGGCCCACGTACCGCAAAAAAAAAAAAAAAAGAGAGATACTTTTAAAATATAAATCAGATCATGTTACTCTAATAAGCAAAAATCTCTAGTATCTATTTCACATGTCCTCTATGTGTACCCTGTAAGACTACAGCCTAGTACTGCAGTGTTGTCATCTCATGGTACCAGAGCTGTGTTCTCAAGTCCTCTATACCATCCTGTCAGGCTACGTGGTATAGTAGGTCAGAGTAAAAAAACAAAACATAGAAACAAACAAACAAAAAAACTTGATCTTATGTTTAAAGTGCCATAGCGCGCCCCCCCAGAAATAAAAATAAAACCGGAAGATTTTACTCCACCTTTAAAGACTGAATATCAGAATTTATATAAAATGTATAGAGAATCCTTTGGCCTAGGGAAGTAGCATGAAGTAGTGGACAGAATACTGGACTAACAAGCAGAAGACCCTGAGTTCTAATTCCAGTTTTGCTATTAACTAGTGAACTTAAAAAAAAAAAAATCACTTAACTCCTGAGTCTTACCAAATACGTAAAATTAAAGTTTTCAAGACTTTTTTGTTATTGATGATTCAACCAAAATCTTATAAGAAAGTACAACATGTAAAATCAGTAAAGTGATGATAACGGGGTGTAGGTGTGTGTGTGCACATGCTCACGCTGTTCACACCCTCCCCACCACCACGTGGGCTTGCAGTACCACAGCAGCAGTTTCAGACCTGAGTGATAAATGAAATCCCCAACAATTAAAAAAATTTCCATAATTTTCCTGACTGACCTTGAAGTGAAATAAAAATGCTTCTCTATATAACCCCCAGGGAGCAACCAAATTAAAATAGAAAATTATGTAAACTTGGAAATTGTTATGATATTGAAATTAAAGGTCAGGATGTAATGATAAATGTAAACAGAAGATGGCAGACTTCAAAATATTTAAAGAAAGATTGAGTGTAATAATTTGTTTTGTTTAGGGCATAGATTTGGGAGGCACATGAAATCTAGTACCTGTAAAAGATTTCTAGCCGGCAGAAAAAAAGTCTGGCATTTGCATCAGGTAAATTCATAGTTTCTGGTTACCAATTAGATTGTCCAGATAGCTTTTTAAGATGTGCAGTTAATAACGCAAGTATTCAGATCTTTGTGGCAAGAATATAATCCACTGTTTTACTGGCCTGGTTAACTCATAACCGTCTTATGAGTATGGTCAGCTAAAATCAAATCCTTTAGTTAATACAGGTTTAAAGACCAAGGCAGTATTTCCCATGAATTTATTTGGCCCTTAATAACAGTAAAATAAGCTCTTTATAAAATTATTTAAAGCCTGAGTGTTTAAACTTTTAATAAAGTCAAAATCACTTAGACTCTATAATATATAGTCTTATTCTTATATATGAGAATATACAAAAATTCACTTCTGCAAGCTGTCACTAGTTTCCCTAAGCCCTAGACTTTTGTATTAGATTTGAGTTTACCATTAAACAAAGTTAGCAGTTGGGTACTAAAACAAGAGTAACAACTTATCTGGAAAACAAACTATGTTCCAGGAATTATGTGGATACAACTGCCAGGTACTGACACATAGGTATAGATTCATAGTTTGGGGTGCTTTGACTCTCCTAGAATAGAGGATATATTAAAGATTTCACCATGAGATTTAAAAGCTCATTTAATTCTTTACTGAAAACAAAAAGACTATTTCTACTCAAAGCAAGCATCCTACTAATATGGAGGAATGAATGATGAAAAGAAACTGGGTATTTATCTTACTTTGCCATTTATATACATTTTGGTTTGTCACATTTTTCAAAAGTAAAGATCCTGTGATTAATAAACCAAAGTGTTTCTTTATCCATCAAAAACCATCATAGTTTCTGACTAGCTAAATTGTTACATAAAGTTTATACTACCATCAATATTTTAGTACAACATAATTTGTTGTCATGTCCCTGAAAGAGATAAAGCACCTACTCAAATTCTAAAATACATTAACAAATTCATGACTCACCTTCCAAGCATGATAAGTACCAGAGGGATCAGTCTGATATAATCTTGAGATACCATCATTGTCAAAACCTACAATTAAGGCAGAAATACCAAAAGGTCTTCGTCCATTGCTTTGAGTATATTTCTGAAAAATAAAATGTTTTCATGACTACTTTCTATATGAGGCCTTTTAAAGAAAGGACAACACTATTACTTATCAAATAACAAATTCCAATAGTAAAGTATTCCTGATAATATGATCTTTATTAATTCCTATTGTGTATAACTTCAAGATCCTCTTCCTTTTTTTGTACTAACCACAATCCATGATGAAAATTTTGAGAAATAAATGTACACGATATGTAAAATAAAATCGTAAGTTTCTTATGTATGGTCTTAAATTTGTTTTCTCGTTGCCTTATGTAAGTTTGGTAACATAACTAGACTTTAAGGTTTTTTCTTACTTCAGAGAACTGTGCGTGTCATACCATTTTCGTTCCCAATAAAGCTGATTTCAATGAGCTGTGCTTTGGAAGCGTGTCCTTGGTTTACTTTGAGGGACACTTTGTTATTATCAAGTATTCTTACTTGATACTATTAGTATCAGGTATATTCTGTTCACTATACCAAGTTATCTCTATATAAAAACCCAACTAAGACACTTCTTTCAGTACCAAGACAAGGAACCTCTGTTTCTCTTGAAGAAAAAATAAGTTTTTTCCTGACTGACAGTGGGGCACTGGAAACCAATGGTATTTCTTTTTACTTTAGTGCCAGGAACTTTCTGAATTTGTGCTCTAGGGAGTGGAATTCACACTAATTCTGAGACTGGCATCCACAGAAGTTGTGCAGAGAGGCAGCCCTGGCAGAAAACTCAGGACTACATTTGTAGGCAACTGTAGGAACTGTATATAACTCTATGGCTTGAGATAGCTTTATACTAGCTTTCTTCTTGGACTTGTCTACATATCTGTTTTTAAATTTTAATTGTATTATATCTATATTTATAGGCCACTTTAAGTTTCGGGGTTTTTTGGGGTTTTTTTTTGGCTTCATGGCTTGTGGGATCTTAGTTCCCAGACCAGGTATTGAACCCGGGCCCCCTGCAGTGGAAGCATGGAGTCCTAACCACTGGACAGCCAGGGAATCCCAAACCACTTTAAATTTTGAATGCAAATAGTGAGTTAAAACATAAACTCTTCTTTTTAATAACATACTTTTATTTTTTATAAATTTATTTATTTTTATTTTTGGCTGCGTTGGGTCTTCGTTGATGCACGGTCTTTCTCTAGCTGTGGTGAGCAGTGGCTACTCTTCGTTGCGGTGCATGGGCTTCTCATTAGGGTGGCCTTTCTTGTTGCGGAGCACAGGCTCTAGGCACGTGGGCTTTAGTAGTTGTGGCACGCAGGCTCAGTAGATGTGGCTCACGGACTCTAGAGCACAGGCTCAGTAGTTGTGGCGCATGGGCTTAGTTGCTCGGCAGCATGTGGGATCTTCCCGGATGAGGGATCGAACCCATGTCCCCTGCACTGGCAGGCGGATTCTTAACCACTGCACCACCAGGGAAGTCCACAATATAAACTCTTAAAGAATAGGGTTTGTCTTTTTTCTCTGTATTTCCTAATGTTCCTAGTTCACACCTAGGTATGAAGTAGATGTTTTGTAAATATACTTTAGAGGAGAGAAACTTTTACCTTATTTGCTTAATTAACCACTTTTTTTGTTTTGTTTTGTATTGGCTGCACCGTGCCGCATGTGGGAACTTAGTTCCCCCACCAAGGATCAAACCCGCGCCCCCTGCACTGGAAGCGTGGAGTCGTAACCACTGGACCTCAAGGGAAGTCCTAATCAACCACTTTTTAATGAAACAGTAACATATGCACAACTTAAAATAATTTAAAAGAACAAAAGGTGTACATGGGGATAACTCTTTTGTCCCACAGCCTCAGCCTCCTCCTCAGTAGCAACCCCACTGTTACAGATTCACAATGTATATTTCTATAAATGTTCCATGCATAATAGCTTTTGTATTTCCAAAAGAAAACCTAAAATCCACATTTGAGAACCTTGTATATACAATGTTCCACACCTTGTTTTTTGGTGAGTACCTTTTAACTACTGAGAAATCAAAGCAAAGAAAAAAGAAAAACAGAACAATATAAAAATGTTGAACTTTCTTGAAACATGAATTAAATTAAAAATACATATATGTAATCTAAAACTTTAATATCTAGAATATATAGAACCTATTAAAAAATCTCTGTGTAGACAAATGGTAAAATCCATGCCAGGAAGTATTCTAAATGCATTAAAATGTACTAAATCATTTAATCCATACTGCAATTCAACAAACATTATTGTAACATTCATTTTATAAATAAGAAAATTGAGGCAAAACAGGCTAAATAGTTTTCCCAAGGCATTAACTAGGAAGTAGCAAAGCCAGCATTTAAATCCCAAAATTCTGGCTCCTGGGAGTACATTCTTAACTACTAGAGTGCCTGTCAAAAGGAAAGATAGTTTACACTGGGAGAAATGAAAATAGCATACCAACATGTGGAAAAAAATTGACCTTACTACTAATTATAAAATACAAATTAAAACAACTATTACAGTACTATGTTATACTTATTTGCAAAATAAAAGAAAAATGAAAAACCCAATGCTGATGATTCTTCAGGGATGTATTTATGCATTGCTAGTTGTACAATAAAAATTTGTTCAATCTTTTTAGAAAGCAATTTAGCTACGTATAACAAGAGTCTTAAAACTAATTACAATCTCTAATCTAGTAATTCCATACTGAAAATTAATTTAACAATATAATTCAAAAAAGAAAAACAAAAGCTGTGACAAAGATAGAGTAATGTTATTAAAGCAGCAAATAGAGAGACAGAGAGAAAGGCAGAGAGAGAGAGAGAGAGAGAGAGAGAGAGAAAAGGAGAAAAGGAAAGAAACTGGAAACAACCTAAATAATTACCAGATAGCAACTAGAAACAGTACTATATAGTTCGTAAGGATGGTAATTATAAGGAGATGTTGCCATATTTAAAGAACAAAGAAAATGATAATAAATGAAACAATACTTGTATACATCATGATTATACTAAATGTCAAATCATGTTTCTACACATGGACTCAGAAGAAGTCATATCTAAACCTGATCAGTTGTGTTTAGCTTTGTAGGTGAAACAATCATGGGTATTTCTTTGGAAAACTTTAAAACATGTGTTTTACTGCTACATCTCTGATGTAGAAATCTGTACAACTGTAGAAATCTCCTTAAAAGGTTACTCATTTTTTAAAATTTAATATAATTCTCAGAATTGACATTGATTGAGATTTCTGATATCAAATCAATCCACTCCACTGGAATAAGAATGTGAGTTTGAAGTTAAGTGTGAGAAATAATAAGGAATTTAGCATGTTTTAATAGACTAAATGGTTGGAGTGACTGTAGTATTCCCATGACAGGACCCATAAAGATGGAAAAGAAGAAAACTTGAAGAAATCTGTTGGAATACTGGCTTACCTGCTTTAAGGTTGCTATGAAGCGAGTTATATATTCTACAGTGACTGGGTCCTCAACTGTAAGCTTATGACTCTGGCACTCCACACGAGCTCTGCTTATTACTACTCTTGCATCAGCAGTCAGTCCTATAAAAGTAGTCGATACATTAGAAAAAAAGGATGACATTTTTTCTTGTCAAAAGGGTTTTGGCCACCATGATATTTTTCTTGTAACATCCTTTGTTTTTTCCAATATATGTTCTTTTTGTGTGTGTGTGGTACGCGGGCCTCTCACTGTTGTGGCCTCTCCCGTTGCGGAGACAGGCTCCGGACGCGCAGGCTCAGCGGCCATGGCTCACGGGCCCAGCCGCTCCGCGGCATGTGGGATCTTCCCGAACCGGGGCACGAACCCATGTCCCCTGCATCGGCAGGCGGACTCTCAACCACTGCACCACCAGGGAAGCCCTGATCCATTCTTATTTACTTTTTAAAGAAAATTGTTTTAAAGAATAATGTTTAAACACTAATGTTAAGTCAGCTATTTCCCAAATATCAAAACGGTTTAATTCACAGGACAGTAAGTCCCCTACATACGAACGAGTTCTGTTCCGAAAGTGCATTCATAAGTCCAGTTTGTTCCTAAGTCCAACAAAGTTAGCCTAGGTACCCAACGAACACAATTGGCTACATAGTACTGTACTGTAATAGGTTTATAATACTTTTCACACAAATAATACATAAAAAACACTAAAAATAAAGAAAACATTTTTAATCTTACAGTCCAGTACCTTGAAAAGTACAGTAGTCCAGTACAACAGCTGGCATACAGGGGCTGCCATCGAGTGAACAGGCAAGAAGAGTTACTGAGTGGAGGAGGGAGAGGAGGTGGGAGATGGTAGAGCTGAAGGATCGTCAGCAATAGGAGATGGAGGGCAAGCTGCAGTTTCACTCATGCCTGACGTTGATGGCACAGGTTCTGGTTCCTTGCTGGGTTCAATTCTATCTACATGCTTGAAAAAACAATCCAGTGATGTCTGGGTAGTAGCTTTTTTTTTCTCGTCATAGATGACACGGTAGCACTGGACTGCATTCTGAATGGCTGCTGCAACCTTCGTGTACCATTCTATGTTCAGGTCCTGTCCTCAAAAACTAACAGCGCCTTGTCAAATAAAGAAAATCCCCTTGTCATTTCTTGCATTGAGAATCTCTTCAGTTCTTCAGCAGTACCAGCTACATCACTGCTGCTTTTACCCTTGCTTCCAGATATCCTGGGCTTGAAATAAAGACACTGTACTACTGTACTCTATACAGTCCTGTACAGTATATAAAAGCACAACCACTTGTAGAGGATGCACGCACATGACAATGTACGCCAGACACGTGAACTAACTTATGTGATTGGACATGTGAAGACCCGTTTGCATCTTTGAAAGTTCTCAACTCGAAGGTTCATATGTAGGGGACTTACTGTAGCTGGTTTGATTATTAGGTTTTAAAACTTTTTTGAGAAGGTATCAGTGGCAGATTGTTCAAAGGTTGATGGTCTATCCTAATTCCAGAACCAAAATACTTATTACCTAAACCATGAAGTAAGCTGGATTTCTTCTTATGAAAACAATGAGTATTACTTCATTAACAAACAGAATTCAATCTGCATTCAGTATAACTGTGACATGTCACTTCTCAGCTTTTTGTCTAAGATTAGGGGTTTGAAAATCAGGAATGTTAAAACAGAAAAAGAAGGGAATTCCCTGGTGGTCCAGTGGTTAGGACTCTGTGCTTCCACTGCCGATGGCCCGGGTTCAATCCCTGGTTGGGGAACTAAGATCCCACAAACCATGTGGCCGAGAAAGAGAAAGAAAGAAAAAAAAAACTTCATCTTGCTTTTGTCATACCAAAACATCATGTGATGAATTCTCAACACTTCTAATAAGGAGATAGAAGGTGTTCCTATCAAAAGAAAAACAAACTGACCAAAAACTTAAAATGGATTCTAATAATTACAAACATTTCTACGAAAAACTTTTTTGGCATTTGACATTTCCATCACCATTTTCTTTCTTTCTCCACTCTCTTAATATCATATTGCCCCAAAAATTCTTTCACAAAATCTCTGAAACAGCCGTTTCCCACATAACCATCAGTCTTCTGCAGTCGCAGACTCTTGTTTCCCTTCCACACCACTTCAAAACGTGTTTCTACAAACCTGGAAGAACTGTCAGCTCCTGAAGATACTTAACAGTAACCAACAATGAAGACGTTGTCAGAATATGCCGCTGTTAAGAACACTCTAACATTCATGAGTAGGGTGTGAATTATAATCAGATACTCAGTTAAAGAAGAGAAACTGATTCTCTTCTCTTTGCAAAGGTTATCTGAGAGAAAGAAATGGGAACAGATTGACTTATCCTACCCTATAGACTAAAAGCTTCACTCAACTTAAAAATATGATCAGAAAGGAGATTTTGAAGTACAGTTTTCCCCTTTACATTGTAAATATGGTCCAAAACTACAGAAAAATAAAAGTATCATACTTAGAAAGTAGTAATGTAACTACTTCAAGGAAAAAAATAAGTGATAAATTTGTCAAACCATACGAGTAACATAGTTGTGTATATGTGTCTGATTTTAACATAAGAACTAACAATTATACAAATCAATACTAAATGGCTAGGAAAAAGAGAACCACTTCTATTTAAAGATACATTGAAAATTGCGATTTCACTTTCTTTATAAATAGGTAACCTATAGAAGAAATGAGTCCTCAGTCTGTTGCTTTTAAATTTATACAACTTTAACTTGAAAATACTATCATAGTGTTGATCTTTTCAAAGAACCAAATCTTGGGTCCATTGCTTTTTCTCTATTGTTTTTCTGTTCTCTATTTTACATATCTCTGCTCTAATCTTTATTATTTCCTTCCTTCTGCTGGCTTTGGGTTTATAGTTTGTTCTTCTTTTACTAGTTCTTAATGTAAAGTTAGATTGCTAAATTGAAATCTTTTTTTTTTTTTTTTTTTTGCGGTACGCGGGCCTCTCACTGTTGTGGCCTCTCCCATTGCAGAGCACAGGCTCTGGACGCGCAGGCTCAGCGGCCATGGCTCACGGGCCCAGCCGCTCCGCAGCATGTGGGATCCTCCCGGACCAGGGCACAAACCTGTGTCCCCTGCATCAGCAGGCGGACCCTCAACCACTGCGCCACCAGGGAAGCCCTCTTTTTTTTAATGTAAGCATTTATAGCTATAAATTTTCCTCTTAGCAATCCTTTGGCTGCATCCCGTAAGTTTTGTATGTTGTGTTTTCATTTTCATTTGTCTCAAGATATTCTCTGATTTCTCTTGTGATTTCTTCTTTGATTCATGGGGTTTTTTTAGGTGTACTCTTTAATTTCCACATATTGTGGATTTTTCCATTTTTCTTCTGCTCTTGATTTCTAGTTTTATTCAATTTTGGTCAGAAAAAATACTTTGTATGATTTCAACCTTTTAAAATGTATTAAGACTTGTTCTGTGGCAAAATGATTCCTTTTATAAGATAGTAAGGTAAAAGCTATTTTTTGCTCAATAAAGTTTTTAAACTTCAATACAAAATTTTGGTTTTGAAAAAAAACAATTAGAAAAGGAGCAAAAAGAAAAAAAAAGACAAGAAACATGTCTTGTTTGCTATACAGTGGCAAATAAACACATGAAAATATGTTCAACATCATTAGCTATGAGGCAAATGCAAATTAAATCCAAAAAGAGATTTCACGACACACCTACACAAATGTCTAAAATAAAAAATAGTAATAACACAAATGCTAATGAGGATGCAGAGAAAATGAATCATTCATACAATGTGAGCAAGAATGCAAGATAGTACAGCCTCTCTGGAAAACAATTTGGCGGTCTTTTATTAAACTAAACATGCATTATTATATGACCCAGCAACTGTGCTCAAGCATTTATCCCAGAAAAATGAAAACGCAAAAAACTGTACACGAATGTTCACACCAGCTTTATTTGTAATAGGCAAAAATTGGAAATAATCCAAATGTCCTTTAATTGGTGAGTTGTTAGCAAAGTGTGGTATATCCCGTACCATGGAATACTATTCGGCAATAAAAAGCAATGGAGTAATGACGTATGCAATAACTTGGATGAACTGCAAGGGAATTATGCTGAACAAGAAAAGCCAATATGAAAAGGTTATATACCACGTGATTTTATTCATACAACATTCTCATGCAAAATTACACAGATAGAGAATAGATTAGTAGTTGCCAGATGTCAGACACAAGAAGGAGGAATAGCATGATGTAGCCCTGTGATGACCAAAGAGTTGTATATCTTGATTTTGGTGATGGCTACATGAATGTACGCATGTTAAATCTATTAAACCTACACACACACACACACACACACACACAAATGCACACAGAGCTGGTGAAATCTGGATAAGCTCTGTGGCTTGTACCAATGTCAATTTACTGGTTTTTAAAGATGTTACCTTTGGAGGAAACTGGGTAAAGGGGACTTCCCTGTGTTGTTTTGTAACTTCCTAAGTATAATTATTTCAAAGTAAAAAGTTTAAAAAGAAAACAGGTACCTAAAGTTATAATTAAGGTAATATATTTCTTTTAACATTTATGTTTTATTAAAGCTCATTATCAGAAATGCTGGTTTAGAGTTGTGATTTCCCAAAAAATATAAGGCATACTGTTTATGTTTAATAAGAAATGGAGTTTAGCTCTATATGTTGTATAAATATTGCATAACAGCTACAGAGGGGCCAACTGTTAGCCTACTACACCAAGATACTCTATCATTATTGTAGGTCCCTAAGTACCTGCAAAAGCCATGCAGACATGGTCATCAAGGGCACAAATTTTCCTCACAATTCTTTCATCTTGAAGCTTGGCAACAGATTTTTTTTCGACCCCAAGCACAACTATATCAGTACCTCGAATTCCAACCTGTTGAGTCATTAAAAAAACATAACGAGTTGTCAGTTTTAACACTAAAATCAAATTATTCTAACATATGACTTATGGAGAAAGGCTTTTCCTTAACCTTCAATAAAAATGAGAAAAGGAGACTTCTAAGAAAATAGATGCATAGGTATAGGCTTACTTGAAGTTCATTTCCCAAACTCAAAGCAAAGACAAATAGGTATAAACTAGAAGAATATACCACCAATGCTGAAACTACGTGAGTGTCCTAATCTCATACAGTACACCTAAAGAAGTACTATCTCAATAAAGAAAAAAATTAACCCAAATGAAAGAAGATGCTGGAAATACATGTGAATTCCTTATGGAATGGGTAGTACCAGTGCTGGTGGTAGGAGAAGTAGTATAGAAAGTCAAGTAGAAAAAATCCTGAAAGCTCTCCCATGAATCTCACAATTTGGAGGGATAAGGAATAGGGGCCATAAGTAGCCAAGAGAAAGACCAAATGCCCTCACGCTACATCAGTGATAAGGAAAACCTCAATGCAAACATGAATATAACAAGAAGAATCACTATTGCTCCACTCTCCAGTCCTTCACTTGGGAAGGAAGTGGGAAAAAGTTTAAAGAATAATGTATAAGAGTAGTAGCTCTCAGATAGGGACTTCTGGGAAACATGACCCTTTTCTCAGGGGTTCAAGAGTAATCTATGAGAATTTTAATTCTGTATTACAATGGTAATGTAAATATTTTGAGAGGCATTTGTGTTTTATGATTGCCTTGTGACCAAATGTGGTATTAGTACTGTTTTATACAATATAATTATGCAAAAGGTGTGCTTGAATTAGTATTATTGAAGTAAAAATATAGAACAAGTTAAATATATAGAAGTAGATCTGAGACTACATCTTCCAGTTAAGTAAAACACAGACAATTTATCAAGGCTTTTGCTTTTATTGTTCCCTTACTTCAAGTCTGTCCGTTTATCCAATAGTCCTTCTCTTACCATTCTATCCAACATCAGCTACCCTCCCCCCCCACATCCCACCCTCACCTAATACACACATGTCAAACTTTATACCCTACAGGGAATATGCCTTTCTATCAAGCCATGGGACATTATAACACTTTAACATATATTAGGACTCAAAAAAAATCTCAATGTTTTCCCAAAATTGAAATAAATCCAATTCAATTCATTGGTCACAAGAGAACAAAATATGTAGCTCTCAACTAAATAATTTTTGACTTGATAAAGTGATTAAAACTGTCAAAACAGACTATTTAGAAAATGTTTATAATGAAAATCCTAATATTAAAGTCTTCTGTGGATGAAATTAAGCTCAGAAGAAAATTCATAATCTCACTTTATAAAATCAAGTAAAAACTAAGAATTCATTCAAGAAGATCAAAAAGGAATAAAAATACTTAAGCTAAACTTAAGAGGCGAAGTAAGGCAAAAGCAGAAATTAATGGTTAGGGAGAAAACAATACAATTGATAAATAATACTAAGATGTAAAAAAAATTTTTTTTTTTTTTTGGCAGCACTGAGCAGCTTGCAGGATCTCAGTTCCCTGACCAGGGATTGAACCTGGACCACGGCAGTGAAAGAGCTGAATCCTAACCACTAGACCACCAGCGGACTCCTCAAGATATGTTTTTTTAAAAAAATAATTAAAAGCAGTATTACAGTTAATATAGCCAAGAGGAGGAAAGGATAAAATAAATATATGCACATGTGAAAAAGTAGGAATTTAAAAACCCTAGTTAATAAATTTGAAAACCTGACTGAAAAAAGATGACAGATTAGAAAAATTAAAAGTTGCTCATACTTACTCAAGAAAAGATAGAAGTCTCACTCTCACTAACCAACATGGGATAATTTCAGGAAAAAACTGTTTCTCAAAAGCAAGTGTCAGACCTAGAAGGTTCATGGATAAATTCTTTCTAATCTGTTGTAGGTACTTCCTATGCTATTTAAATTATTCTATGGTGCAGATCAAAATTGAAATATTCTTAATGCTTTTAAAAAATTATTTTGATTGATTGATTTTTGGCAGCGTTGGGTCTTCGTTGCTGTGCGCAGGCTTTCTCTAGTTGCGGCGAGCAGGGGCTACACTTCATTGTGGTGTGTGGGCTTCTTATTGCTGTGGCTTCTTTTGTTCCGGAGCACGGGCTCTAGGCGCCCGGGCTTCAGCAGTTGGAGCACATGAGCTCATTATTTGTGGCGCACGGGCTTAGTTGCTCCGCAGCATGTGGGATCTTCCTGGACCAGGGATCGAACCCGTGTCCCCTGCATTGTCAGGTGGATTCTTAACCACTGTGCCACCAGGGAAGTCCCCCTAATACTTTTAGGGAAAGCTACATAACAATGTTAAAATCTGGCAAAAAGTACTAATGATTTTCACTTAGGAAACCTGATGCCCAATCAAAATGATATTCATAAATAGAATCTAGAGGTACAGAAAAATAACAATATACCATAAATAGTATGGTTCATTCCAGGAGTTTTAGGAACATCAATAAAAGTAAATCTTTTAATATAAATGTTACACTGGGTAAGTGGAGATCTGTTATTTTTGGCCTTCTGATGAGAACAGAACTTCAATTGTTCTTGAAAAAATACTGAGTCTTTAGGTGGGGCTATAATGTAACCCAGCCTAGCCAAATGATAAATCCTTAAAGTTTTACTGGAAGTGTTTGGAAGATAAGATAATTCCTTCTGCTGTACCTAGAGCTGGCAGCCTGAAGCCTAGGGCTCTCTGGGAGCCACCACGTAGAGATGTTATGTCTGAGGGTGAAAGTAACAGGGAGAGGAAGTAAGAGACAGAAGGGGAGAGAGAAAGAGAGAAAGGGAGGAAGAGACACACCAGTTCTGCTGACATCGTTTGATACCCTAGCAGCCATATCGTTGAACCTGAAAGCAAGGTTTACCGCTGCTCCCTTTGGATACTTGACTCAACAGATTTATTTTTTTTGCTTAAATTAATTTGATTTGAATTTCTGATACTGGCAACTGAAATAGTACAAACTAAAACAATCAAATAGTAAAAATAAAAAGTAAACGATAAAACTACAAAGACGTGATAAAATTCAACATCCATACCTAAATTAAAAATAACACTAGAAAGGCAGGAAGAAGATTATTTGTGAAAACTATTTCAAAGCTTGTTAAAAGTATCACAAACCAGCAGCCAGGTTCGTCTCAGAATATGAATCACCGTCCATTCAACTGTTCAAGCCAAAAATCTGGTTGACATCCTTTATCATTCCTTCTTCCACACTATCCATTTCCAAGCAATCACCAAGTTTCTGTCCATTTTACCTGCAAAAGCTATCCACTTCTTCCTATCACCACTCTAGTAAAAGCAACCATCATTTCTTGCCTGGACTACATACTACTGCATATCCTAATAGGTTTTCCAGTTTCTTCTCTTGTTCCCCACCTTCCTCCTTCCAGCCTCACCCTTCACTGTACCCCCATCTAGTCTCCACAAAGCAGCCAGCATGAGCATTTAAAAACATCAACAAGGTCAGATTACTCCCCAGTTGAATATCCTTCCGCTGCCCTTAGAAACTTTTTTCAAACTCCTTAGTCTTGCCAATAGAGCTGGGCATGATCTGACCCCTGCCTACTTCTACAATAGTATGTAATGGTTGTTAACCAAGCACCAGCTACACTACCTTCTTTCAAGACTTCTCAAACACAATTCTGTTTCCCTCCTCTGAGCCTTCACATGTGGTATTCCCACTGTCTGGAATGCTTCTCCCCTTATTTCAGGTCTCAATTTAAATCTCACCTCAAGGAGTCCTTCTGTATTATTCTCTAAACAACGTATCTGTTCGTGCAATCAACACATATATAATTATTTATTCATTATACTTACCTCTCCAAATCGTTAAATCTATGAGGGCCAAAAAACCAATCAGGCAAATCTAGATGGGGGATACTACTGAACAATTAATCCAGTCTCTTCAAAAAGTCCAAGGCGGGCTTCCCTGGTGGTGCAGTGGTTGAGAGTCCGCCTGCCAATGCAGGGGACACGGGTTCATGCCCCGGTCCGGGAAGATCCCACATGCCACGGAGCAGCTAGGCCTGTGAGCCATGGCTGCTAAGCCTGCATGTCTGGAGCCTGTGCTCCACAACGGGAGAGGCCACAACAGTGAGAGACCCGTGTACCACACACACAAAAAAAAGTCCAAGGCAGGAAAATAAAGGGGGATGCTGTTCAAGAATAAAAGAGATATCTAACAGCTTACTGCAATGCCTGGATTTTAGATTCAGACTCAAACAAAAGAGCTATAAAAAGATATTTTGTAAGCAATAAGGAAAATTAGAATGTAGACTATTACAAAATATTAAGGAGTTTTTGTTAATTTCATTGGGAGTGATCATGGTTTTAAAAAAACATCTTTTTTGGGACTTCCGTGGTGGTCCAGTGGGTAGGACTCCATGCTCCCAATGCAGGGGGCCCAGGTTCGATCCCTGGCTGGGGAACTAGATCCTGCATGTGTGCCACAACAAAGAGTTCGCATGCCACAATGAAGAGCTCGCATGCCACAACTAATAAGTCCGCGTGCTGCTACTAAGGAGTCCACGTGCCGCGACTAAAGATCCTGCATGCTGCAACAAAGATCCCCTGTGCTGCAACTAAGACCCGGCACAGCTGAAGTAAATAAATAAATATTAAAATAAATAAATAAAAATAAAAAACATCCTTTTCAATCGAGATAAATACTGAAATATTTACAGGGGAAATATAATATAATACTCCATTGAGAAATGAATTTCAACTTCAGCCTCACACCATATACAAAAATTAACTCAATATGGATCATAGAATTTGCTTGGGGACTTCCCTGGTGGTGCAGTGGTTAAGAATCCGCCTGCCAATGCAGGGTACATGGGTTCGAGCTCTGGTCCAGGAAGATCCCACATGCTGTGGAACAACTAAGCCCATACACCACAACTACTAAGTCTGCACTCTAGAGCCCAAGAGCCCACAACTACTGAGCCCACGCATCACAAAAACTGAAGCCCTTGCACCCAAAGCCCATGCTCCGCAACAAGAGAAGCCACTGCAATGAGAAGTCCATGCACCATAACAAAGAGTAGCCCCTACTCACCACAACTAGAGAAAAGCACGCACGCAGCAACAAAGACCCAACACAGCCAAATAAACACAGCCCAACAAAACTCAATAAATAAATAAATAAATTTATTTAAAAAAAAAAGAATTCGCCTGTGAAGCCATCACGTCCTGAACTTTTGTTTGTTGGAAGATTTTTAATCATAGTTTCAATTTCAGTACTTGTAATTTGTCTGTTCATATTTTCTATTTCTTCCTGGTTCATTCTTGGAAGGTTGTACCTTCTAAGAATTTCTTCTAGATTGTCCATTTTAATGGTGTATAGTTGCTTGTAGCAGTCTCTTATGAGCCTTTGTATTTCTGTGGTATCCATTGTAACTTCTCCTTTTTCATTGCTAATTTTATTAATTTGAGTCCTATCCCTTTTTTTCTTGTTGAGTCTGGCTAAAGGTTTATCAATTTTGTTTATCTTCTCAAAGAACCAGCTTTTAGTTTCATTGATCTTTGCTATTCTTTTCTTTGTTTCTATTTCATTTATTTCTGCTCTGATCTTGATGATTTCTTTCCTTCTACTAATTTGGGTTTTGTTTTCTCCTCTCTAGTTGCTTTAGGTGTAAGGTTAGGTTGTTTATTTGAGATTTTTCTTGTTTCTTGAGGTAGGATTGTATTGCTATAAACTTCCCTCTTAGAACTGCTTTTGCTGCATCCCATAGGTTTTCATTGTCATTTATCTCTAGGGATTTTTTGATTTCCTCTCTGATTTCTTCAGTGATCCATTGGTTCTCTAGTAACATTGTTTAGCCTCCATGTGTATGTGGTTTTTACAGTTTTTTTTCTGTAATTGATTTCTAATCTCAGAGCATTGTGGTTGGAAAAGATGCTTGACATGATTTCAATTTTCTTAAATTTATCGAGGCTTGATTTGTGACCCAAGATGTGATCTATCCTGGAGAATGTTCCATGTGCACTTGAGAAGAAAGTGTATTCTGCAGTTTTTGGATGGAATGTCCTATAAATATCAATTAAGTCTATCTGGTCTAATGTGCCATTTAATGCTTGTGTTTCCTTATTAGTTTTCTGTCTGGATGATCTACACATTGGCGTAAGTGGGGTGTTAAAGTCTTCCACTGTTATTGTGTTTCCCCTTTCATGGCTGTTAGCATTTGCCTTATATATTGAGGTGCTCCTATGTTGGGTGCATATATACATTTACAATTGTTATAACTTCTTCTTGGATTGATCCCTTGATCATTATGTAGTGTCCTTTCTTGTCTCTTGTAACAGTCTTTATTTTAAAGCTTATTTTGTCTGATATGAGTATTGCTACTCCAGCTTTGTTTTGAATTGCATTTGCATGGAAATGCAAATCATTTTTCTATCCCCTCACTTTCAGTCTGTATGTGTCCCTAGGTCTGAAATGGGTCTCTTGTAGACAGCATATATAAGGGTCTTGTTTTTGTATCCATTCAGCCAGTCTATGTCTTTTGGTTGGAGCATTTAATCCATTTACATTTAAGGTAATCATCGATATGTATGTTCCTACTGCCATTTTCTTAATTGTTTTGGGCTTGTTTTTGTAGGTCTTTTTTCTTCCCTTCCTCTTTTGTTCTCTTCTCTTGTGTTTCCCTCCTAGAGAAGTTCCTTTAGCGTTTGTTGTAAAGCTGGTCTGGTGGTGCTGAATTCTTTTAGCTTTTGCTTGTCTGTAAACCTTTTGATTTCTCCGTCAAATCTGAATGACAGCCTTGCTGGGCAGAATATTATTCATTGAAGGTTTTTCCTGTTCATCACTTTAAATATATCATGCCACTCCCTTCTGGCCTGCAGAGTTTCTGCTGAAAAATCAGCTGATAACCTTATGGGGATTCCCTTGTATATTATTTGTTGCTTTTCCCTTGTTGCTTTTAATATTTTTCTTTGTATTTAATTTTTGTTAGAAAAATATGGAATGCTATGAATTTGCATGTCATCCTTGAGCAGGGGCCACACTAATCTCTGTATCGTTCCAATTTTAGTATATGTGCTGCCAAAGTGAGCACTTAATATGGATCATAGAGTCAAATGTAAAACTATAAACTCTTAAAAAAAAAGGAGAAAATTTTGGGGATCTAGGCAAAGAGTTCTACTTGACACCAAAAGTATGAACCATAAAAAGGAAAAAAATTATAAATTTGGCCTCATTAAAATTACAAACTTTTGCTCTGTGGATGTCCATGTGAAGAGGATGAAAAGACAAGGTACAGAGTGAGAGAAAATATTTGCAAACCACTTAACTGACAAAGTACCAGAATCTAGAATATATAAAGAACTGTCAAAACTCAACAGTAAAAAAACTAAACAGTCTAGTTAGAAAATGGACAAAAGACATGAAAGATATTTCACTGAAGAAGGTATACAGATGGCAAATAAGCACATGAAAATATGTTCAACATTATTAGCCATTAATGGCTAATTTAATTAAAACCACACTTAGGTATCACTACACACTTATCAGAATAGCTAAAATGAAAAACAGTAACACCAAATGCTGGCAAGGATGTGTAGAAACTGGATCACTAACATATTGCTGGTAGGAATGTAAAATGGTACAGCCACTCGGGGAAACAATTTGGCAGCTTCTTATAAAACATGCAATTACCATACAATCTAGTAATTGTACACTTGGGAGATTTATATCAGAGAAATAAAAACTTACGTTCATACAAAAGCCTGCTATGAATGCAGCTTTATTCATAACAGCTCCAAACTGGAAACAACTGAAATGTTCTCCAACACATGAATAGTTAAACACTGTGGTACATCCATACCATGGAACACTACTTGCAATAATATGCAACAACTTGGATGAATCTCAAGGGAAGAAACCAAATTCCAAAAGGTTTCATACTGTACAATGCCATTTAAATAACCTTTTGAAGTTAAATCAACCTCAACATTCTCTCCAGGCTTTTTCTCACCAACATTTAAATGTATGTTGAAGTCTCTCTTATCTTAAACAAAATCTTAAAGACCACTTCATTTCAATTCTGCTTCTCTCTCTCAACTTCAAGGCCAAATACTGTCATCAACTCTTAGCTTATAGTAACCTGCTTTCTACCCCACTCCTCCCAGTGTTTTGCCAAGGTAGACTACACATAGGGTCATTAAGGTCCCTTAAGGTTGCAGTCTACCCCAGTCTACATAGTCTATAGTCTAAATTTTGCCTTCTCTAGTTTAGAAGAGTTCTCAAGAATACTCATTTACTTGACCTTCAACATAGGTTATTTTTGTTTTTGTTTTTCTGCTACGCGGGCCTCTCACTGTCTTGGCCTCTCCCGTTGCGGAGCACAGGCTCCGGACGCGCAGGCTCAGCGGCCATGGCTCACGGGCCCAGCCGCTCTGCGGCATGTGGGATCTTTCCGGACCAGGGCACGAACCCGCGTCCCCTGCATCGGCAGGCGGACTCTCAACCACTGCACCACCAGGGAAGTCCCAACATAGGTTTTAAGTAAGGGAGAGAAAGGATACACTTCAAAATACCAATAACTATCTCCAGCCCAGATCAATATCCTGAGTTCCAAATGTGTATATTCAGCTGCCTCCCTGTCTCTGTGGATCAGGAATCTGGAAACAGTTTAGCAAAGTTCTCTGGCTCAGGGTCTCTCACAAAGCTGCAACCAAGTTGTCCCTCAGGACTGCACTCATCTCAAGGTTCATGGGGGAGAATCCATTTACAAGTTCACTCCTATAGTTGTTAACAAGATTCAGTTCCTGTGGATTGTTGGACTAAGGGCCTCAGTTCCATACTGGGTTTTGCTCCATACTGGGCTTTTAACAGAAGCTTCCCTCAGTTCCTTGCTACATCATAGGACCCTCCAAATGACAAATCACAACATGCCAACTGTGTTCCACCAGAGTAAACAAATGAGGGAGTGAGGATGAACAAGACGCAAGTCGCCATCTGTAATGTAATATCTGAAGTGATGTTCCATCACTTTTGCCTATCCCATTCCTTAGAAGCAAGTCACTAGGTTCAGCCAACATCCAGGGGAGAGGGTTACTTAAGGGCATGAACACCAGAAGGTGGGGATCATTAGAGGCCATTTTAGAGGCTGCCTACTACAGATTCTATAAGCATCTCAATCTCAAAAAGTCCAAACCTCAGTTATCTTGTCCTCATACTTAGTGCTTCATATTCCCTAAAAAAATGGCAGTGCCATATACTAAGAGGCTAAATCCAGAAATGGAGGCACCCTCTCTAACTCCTCCTTCTTCAGTACCTCCTCTTCTCCTTCCCCCACCCCCAGTACCAGCCAAATAATCATCAAATGTATCAACTATGCTGCTTAAGTTTCTCCAGAATCTGCCTTATTTCCATTTTGGGCCCAACCTTAGGGAGAACTATTATCATCTTTCATCTAGACTACTTCCATAGACTCCCATGTGGTCTCCCTGCTTCCAGTCTTGATTTCACTAATCCACTGACCACGATGCAGTCTGAGAAGTCTTTGAAAAATAAAAATATGAAGAAAAAAGAAAAGAAAATCTGAATGTGGCATTCCTCTACTTAAAACCTGTATTAGTAGGGAACATTTCTCACTAGGCGAACCAAGACAACACAGAGATGGATTAGGGGCAAAAGGATCTAGGGACTATAATATTTACTTCTGCATATCAGCCTTCCTGCTCTCTTGATGCAGAGAGGCTTTATCTGTACAGAAAAAAAGATGGCCACCAGCAACCTTGGACTCATATCCCAACAGTTCTCCCAGAGGAAAAAAGCTGCCACTATCTCTAGCTAGAAAAGCCCTGAGGATGGACTTATTTGCCAGATTTCTGTCATTGCTCATCACAGGAGGACAGAAACTATGAATGATTCCGCTCGGGTCATGTGAGTACCTCTTTGGTGGGACAAACGCAGTCTGTTATTAGAAGGACAGAACAGCAATAGTCACATCAAAAGCCTTCAAGGCTTCTTATTACTTTAAAAGTATTCCGTGATCTGGCTCCTGTATCTAGCTTCATCTCTTCCCATTTTTCCACTGCTTCAGCAATCCTGAATGCCTTCCAGTTTGTGAACCATAGTCATATTTTCCTTCTTGGTCTTCCCATACGCTATTTCTTTTGTGTAAAATACTCTTCTCTTTCCCCTTCCACTTTTTCACCTGGCTAACTTTCCTCTTTCAGGTGTCTACTTAAATATTACATACATCTTCATGGGGACCTAACACCTAGAGTTCCCACAATGCCTCATATTCTCTCATTATAATACTCAGATAGGCCTTGTTAGGACTATCTACTCATAGTCATCTAACGTTCCTGCTAGAGAGTAAGCTCTCTGAGGCCACTGACTGAGTCTATTTTGTCCACTGTGAAATCCTAGGACCTAGCACCACATTTGGCAGATGTAAGTGTTCAACAAAAATGTCTTGAAATAATAAATGAAAGTGCTGGAAGAAATACAAACCCAATTGAAGGAAAAGGAGAAAACAAAGGGATAGTAAAGAATAATACCTACCATTTATTAAGTACTTGCTGTGAACCAGACACTGCGCAAGACGCTGAACGTGCATTATTACCTCATTCATTTATCACATCAACACTATGAAGCAGGCACTATTTCGAGGCCTATTTTACTATTTAAAAAACGCCTGGGCTTCCCTGGTGGTGCAGTGGTTGAGAATCTGCCTGCTAATGCAGGGGACATGGGTTCGAGCCCTGGTCTGGGAAGATCCCACATGCTGCGGAGCAACTAGGCCTGTGAGCCACAACTACTGAGCCTGCGCATCTGGAGCCTGTGCTCTGCAACAAGAGAGGCCACAACAGTGAAAGGCCTGCGCACCGCGATGAAGAGTGGCCCCCGCTTGCCACAACTAGAGAAAGGCCTCGCACAGAAACGAAGACCCAACACAGCCAAAAATAAAAATAAATAAATTAAAAGAAGGCTCAACATTAAAAAAAGCAAAACAAACAAACAAAAACCCCTGAAGCTTAGAGAATTGCTTTACATGATACATATCTAGCTTCCACACTCATGATGTCGACAGATAAGTAATATACAAAATTTATGAAATAAATTGCATGGTGCAATGCAAAGAGCAGAGGCTTTGGAACTAGAAAAACTTAAGTGAGAATACGGACTCTATCACTTTCTAGTTGGGTACCTTCACCAAGCTATGGAAGCATCCTAATCATGGTTTCCACATACATTAAAAAGGGGATTAAATACTGTTCTTAACGTTAGATAATGTACATGAAATACATGGTATAAAATAGGTATTACTTAAATGGTAGTTTACTTCCTTGTCAGTTCATCCACTATATATCTTGCAGTAGAAGCACAAAAGGAATTACACCATCTAGATTCTCAAAGATCTTACTATCCAGTTGGTGTGAGAAGACTATTAAGAATACCTGAAGTTAAAGAGACTATGAGGCTAAATAGTAAATACTCTACACTGCTCTGTGGTACAGATGGTAAATTCAGAAGAAGAAAGAGGTCCATGATAACTAGACTGGATCAGAGACAGGGCCACAAAGGAAAGAAATGTGCAGAGACTCTTAGAGGATAAGTAAGATGGAGAGTGACAGAGAGGTGTTTTTCACTCTCCCCACCTACAAGGCAGAAGCATATATTGGTAAAACCATGAAACTGCTTCCTTAATTAAAGAGCGTGGATGTGGATCATGTAAGATGTTCATGGCCAGACTGTGGAGCTGAGATTTGATAAAGTAGGAAATATGGAGCTAATAACAGTTTGGGGTCAGGGAAAGGACAGAATGAGGAAGGATAATAAACCTTAACCTTTTCATGGGAATATTGTGAAGGATTCATTTTTTTCTTCCCTAGAAAGAAAGTATTACCTCTTCGAAATGTTATTCAAACATATTTTTCATTTATATAAAAGGGAACTTGGGCTTCCCTGGTGGCGCAGTGGTTGAGAGTCCGCCTGCCGATGCAGGGGACACGGGTTCGTGCCCCGGTCCGGGAGGATCCCACGTGCCGCGGAGCAGCTGGGCCCGTGGGCCATGGCCGCTGGGCCTGCGCGTCCGGAGCCTATGCTCCGCAGCGGGAGGGGCCACAGCGGTGAGAGGCCCGCGTACCGCAAAAAAAAAAAGAAAGCAGCAGAACCCAAGGACTCTAATTGTGGCCCATATAACTTTTTGTATTACCAAATAATATCATATCTACATACTGGTCACAGCTGGCCAACCTCAGCTTATTTATAACTCATCATATCAACTGTCATTTATAGACAGAATATTTTGTGCCAAATTTTAATAAACAAGTGCCATTGTAAACTTTACCCCACGTGAAAGGTCATAGTGCCCTCAAGGAAACACAATGAATAACTCCATACAAAGATGCAAATTATAATTTCAGAATCCTGAGACAAAACTGTCTCATCCTTCCAATGTGTCTTTAAAAATGCCCACTATAGGTATTTTTATATCCTTACCCTCTTACAGTTCATTACAAAGGAACCATCAATCAGTTCTATAGCATTCTTAAAACATTTTAAATAGCCAATGTGGTTTCTTATTACACCTCAGTCTTCTCCCATTACTCCCTTTATTTTAGGTTCTAAAACTCGGGCATTATTTTCTAACCATATGCTTCATGGCATGCTGGGGATTATATAATTTTTGTTTTTATCAAAATGGTACCCTTTTGGTTTAAGCTACATCAGGCTTTTCTTAAATTTACAATTCCAAAAGAATTACTTACAAAACAGAAGTAAAACTAGAGGGCCCAATTAAATAGAAAAATACTTCAAAAAATGGTAAGATTCTTTCTAGTGTTATTTTTTTTACCGCTTTACATTTGATAGATTTATGATAAAAGTGAATTACTTCCTTTCATAACTAAGTTGGTATGGAAAGTGAGAGAAAATACAGATACTACTAGACTTAGAAATGCACTGCGTATTGTCATAGCTAGTGTCTCAATTTCCAAGATACATAACAAACATGCTCATGAAATTTGAAAGATTTAAAAAAATTGGATCCTCCTGAATTCAAAGGCTAGGATCTGGACGATTTGGGGTAATATATCTTTGGTCACCAGGGCACTTTTGTCCTTTTAAATTTTTATAAATCACCAAGATTATTAAATATAATTAAAACTTGGCAGGAGCATTACTGCTGCCCTGAATGTTTTAAAGTTTTTCAGAAATATGGATATATCAATTTAAAGGAGGGTATAATCTCTCAAGGAATTCCAGTATTATTTTAAAACCAAACCAAAACAAGTGGAAATGGCAAAAGAGCAGAGATTCTTGGGCTTAAAGCCTCTAGGAGGCTGCTAAATATTCAGGAGTAAATTTTTGGACAATTATTTTTAAAAGGTGAAAGTGTTGGAGTAGATTAGTATTTTCAACCATTCTCTCAACAAAGATTTAATTTTACATCGATTTAAGCCACATTTCAGGGACGGCCATGTTTGATTTTTACTGTAATTATTACTTTTCTATATGTCTGCCAAATCCTGAGGAAGTGGGCAGTGTGCATTCAGGCAGGCTGTTACAGGCTGAAAGAAGTCTTTTCTTTCTTTACAAGTCAGACACAGCATTAATCTCTCTTCTACAGTCAAGGCTACAACACACACACACACACACCCTAGTTAAACGTTTACAGTGACTGTTAAAGGCAGTTGCACAACGGAAACCTATGAAATCTACCAACTTTTAACTCCACTGCTTCCATCCCACATTTCAGAACCGCATCTCCCTCAATAAAGGAAGGGGGCAATTTTCACACGTGGGAGACTCTTTTCTTGTCCCCTTACACTGAGTGATGCGCTGGGGCAGCGGGGTAAGGAAGGCCTGAGGGCAGAGAAGGGTGGTCAAGAAGAGTTGCTCGCTCACCACAGTGGATCCTTTCTTTACCGCTTCCTGGGCATATTCCACTTGGAATAGGTGTCCGTCCGGGGAGAAGACAGTGATTGCCCGGTCATACTGAGACGCCATTGGCGCAGGGCTACCGCAGTATCCGCTGAGTCCCACACTGCCTCAGTCGAGGGGTCAGAGGAGTCGCACCTGCGGCCACATGCTACCCGGAAGTGCTTGCGCATGCTCAAGACGCCATCGGAAGTGATCACGGGGACAGCTCAGGGGTCCTCGTGGCCTTCTAATGGTTCGAGGCTGTGCGTGCGAGTCGACTGTGTTCCTCCGGTATCCTTAGTGCGTGGCACGTGTGTCCCAATTTTCCCACGCTGGTGTTGCTCCAGGAGTGGGGTTATTAAAATGACCCTCAAAGATTAGGGCTTAATAGTGAGAACTTCAAAGATCAGGTATTTTTGTTTTCACAAACCTATTAGAGAACCAGTGGTAAGTTAATTTTCAACCTCTTATTTTTGGATTCAAATTCTAAAATGTCCTTCTCTCTCTTTCTCTTCCCCTCCATCCTTGGTTATCTTACATTACTTTAACCCAAAGAAATAAGTTATAATTTTCGAATTTTCATTTGTCCTTGCACTTGCTCACGCTGTTTCTCTCTTTTAATTTTTTCGTCCATTTCTGCCTTGTGATCAAAATAGAGCAAATGAGCAAATAGTCCATCAAAGTAATGTTAATGATAGGAATTAAGATAATACTATTTTAACCAAAGAAATTTTCTAAAAGCCCAAATTATGCTAACTTGAAAGATATCTTCAAATTTAACTGTTCTAAAAGTCTGTATAATCTGGTACAACATTACTACCTGTGAAACAACTCTTGTCTCTTTGTCCTCATCAATAAAATGGGAATATTTAAAAACTGGTAGAAAAGTGTTCGTCTGAGGTTTAATGTATTTATAGGTATAAATAACTTAAAATGGTGCCTAGTGGATAGTAATAGCCAGGTAAGTTTAAGTATTGTTATTACTTTCCATGTTGTTTTCCATCGGGGAGGATCTTAAGCTTGGTGAAACCAACCTTAACTAAAAAAAGAAAAAAGGGTGCCCACAAAAGAGAACTCCATACCCTCAATTCCAAATACTTAATTCAGAGTTTTAGTTGACTACTAAAAGCAATTTGTATTTAGCCCCCCATGCCCCCCATCTTTTTCTTTAATATTAGAAACTCTTGAAAAGTCTGGTTTTACTAAAAAAGAAAAAAATTCCTAACCAAACCAATTCACGCTAACGTTTCAAGAGTTTCTGAAATTTACAATGTTATGGTAAACCAACATTTGCAAGAAGCTATTATTTAAAAAGTGTCTTGGTGTCCTTGCTGAATAATATGATTTTTTCTTTTTCTTTTTACATGATTATAGATCACAAGAAATTTCAAAAATAGTGCAGAGAGGTCCCCTGTACCTTTCACCCAGCTTCCCCCAATGGTAATATTTTAACGTAACTATAGTACAATATCAAAACCAGGAAAATGACATTGGTACAAACTTATTCAGCTTTTACCAGTTTTACATGTACCCATTTGTGTATGTGTGCATAGTTGTATGCAATTTATCAGGTGTAGATTGGTATACACACTACCACAATCAAATACAGAACTGTTCCATGACCACAAAGCTCCCTTGTGCTGTTCACTTACAGTCATACCCATCCTACTTCCCTCCCCCAACCCTGGAAACCACGAATCTGTTCTTCATCTCTATAATTTTGTCATTTCAAAAATTTTATATAAATAAAATCATACAGTATGTAACTTTTTATTTCAAGATAATTGTAGATTCACAGGAAGTTACAATGATAATACAGAATGGTCTCCTGTACCCTTCACTTAGTTTACCCAATATGTTACATTTTATTGACTATAGTACAATATCAGAATGAGGAAATTGATGTTGGTAGAAAATATGTATATAGCTTTGATTGAAAGACATTTTGAAAGTGTTATGATGTATTTTAGCATTTATTTCACAAATACGATAGCATTAAAATGTTGACAAGGATTCATTGACCCATTTGGGATTCACATTGACACTGCAGCTTAACAGTGTGGCTTTGGGCAGGTAAATTTCACTTCACAAAAAACTAGTTTCCTGGGCTTCCCTGGTGGCGCAGTGGTTGAGAGTCCGCCTGCTGATTCAGGGGACACGGGTTCGTGCCCTGGTCTGGGAAGATCCCACATGCCGTGGAGCGGCTGGACCTGTGAGCCATGGCCGCTGAGCCTGCGCGTCCGGAGCCTGTGCTCCGCAACGGGAGAGGCCACAACAGTGAGAGGCCCGTGTACCGCAAAAAAAAAAAAAACAAAAAAAAAACTAGTTTCCTGATCTGTAAAACAAGGGTAATAATACTTCATAAGCTTGTTGTGAAGAGCAAATGACATAATGTGTTAGTGCACATAGGGCAGTGCCTGACACAGATAAGCACTTGAAAAATGTTAACTATTGTTACTAATCATTGAGTTAACTAAAAAGTTAAGATTATTCTGTAAGAGAGAAATTAGGAAAGTAAAAAAATGTAGCATGAACCCATTTATATATTTTTAACATGTATATATGTATAAATATACATTTGTAAGTATACAGACAAAAAAGAGTGAAAGAACATACACCAATTTGACAAAAGTGGTTTTCTTTGCAGGAGGCCAGGGATTGGAAGGAGAATGGGGAGACATGGTAAGGAAAGAGAAGTTACTGTTCTAAACTTTATATGTATAACTGTATTATTTAAAAAATTTTACAGCAAGCATAGTTTATACTTAAACAATAAAAACAACATTGAGAAAGTTTAATGCTTAGAGGCTTCCAGCAATGACAGCCTTGATGGTTTGAGCCAAATATCCTATTGAGAACAATTAGAAATATTGAACAAAGTATTTTTTTAAAATTATGTATGCTGACTCCAACTAGGGTTTGTGGTGCCAAGATTCAGAAGAGAAGGAAAACTCGTAGAGAGTAAGCCTAGCATCTTCCCTTGGAGGTATTTGCCTATTTCCAAAGCACTCACTAGATGAGGAGACCTTTGATAAACAAAAACTGGAGTTCAAAGTCTGTCAGGGTATAGAGGTCATGAAAAACACCTAGGCTTTTGCTTGGGACTCGGGGCCACAGCCCCGAAGTAAGAGTGAAACAAAAATAGACCTGTTCTCACAGGGACTAACATTGAGCTTTGAATCATCTCAATCCATGATTGGAATAAAGCAGTGTTTCTCAGACTGTGGTTCAGAGATCTTGGAGGTACCCAGAAAACTTTCAAGGGATTCACAATGTCAAGCCTATAGTGATAACACTAAAACAGTATTTGCCCTTTCACAGTGTGGATATTTACATTCACAGTGCAAAAGAAATGGGTAAAACTGCTAGAGCCTTAGAATAAATCAAGGCAGTAGTACCAAACTGTGCTAGTAAACATTGTATTTTTTTTTTTTTTTTTTTGCCGTACGCGGGCCTCTCACTGTTGTGGCCTCTCCCGTTGCGGAGCACAGGCTCCGGACGCGCAGGCTCAGCGGCCATGGCCCACGGGCCCAGCCGCTCCGCGGCATGCGGGATCCTCCCAGACCAGGGCACGAACCCGTGTCCCCTGCATCGGCAGGCGGACTCTCAACCACTGCGCCACCAGGGAAGCCCAACATTGTATTTTTTACCACTAAGCACCTATGGAAAAAAATGCCAATTTCATTTTAGAGAGTATCATTGAATAAGCAGTAAATTATTAATTTTATTAAATCTTGTCTCTTGAGTACCTGTCTTTTTAATATTCAGAATGACATAATGGGCAGTACTCATAAAGCACCTCTGCTGCCTCCAAAGTAAGATAGTTAGCTTGAGAAAAAGCATTTTTTAAAATATTTGAGTTGCTAACCAAACCAGCCCCCTTTCTTGTTGAACACCATTTATACTTGAAAGAATGACTGACACACTGCGGTTATTCAGAGTTATAATTTGGGCAGGCATTTCTTGAAAATGAACAAAATTAGCCTGTCATTTCAAGAAAACAACACTATGTGTTTCAAAAGATAAAATTCAAGCTTTTAAGCAAAAATTAGAATTTTGGAAGACTTGTATACATCACCATGAACTTGACAACTTTCCCATAATTAAAAACTTTTCTGGGACTTCCCTGGTGGCGCAGTGGTTAAGATTCTGCCTGCCAATGCAGGGGACACGGGTTCGATCCCTGGTCCGGGAGGATCCCACATGGTGCAGAGCAACTAAGCCTGTGTGCCACAACTACTGAGCCTGTGCTCTAGAGCCCACGAGCCACAACTATTGAGCCCATGTGCCACAACTACTGAAGCCTGTGTGCCTAGAGCCCATGCTCTGCAACAAGAGAAGCCATCGTAATGAGAAGCCTGCGCACCTCAATGAAAGAGTAGCCGCCGCTTGCCACAACTAGAGAAAGACTGTGTGCAGCAGCAAAGACCCAACACAGCCCAAAATAAGTAAATAAAATAAATTTTTAAAAAATTAAAAACTTTACTGGGACTTCCCTGGTGGCGCAGTGGTTAAGAATCTGCCTGCCAATGCAGAGGATACAGGTTTGAACCCTGGTCCAGGAAGATCCCACATGCTGAGGAGCAACTAAGCCCAAGCACCACAACTACTGAGCCTGCGCTCTAGAGCCTGCGAGCCACAATTACTGAGCCCATGCACCGCAACTACTGAAGCCCATGTGCCTAGTGCCCATGCTCCTCAACAAGAGAAGCCACTGAAAGGAGAAGCCCACGCACCGCAATGACGAGTAGCCCGCGCTTACCACAACTAGAGGAAGCCTGCACACACCAACGAAGACCCAACACAGCCATAAATAAATAAATAAAATTTGTTTTTTAAAAAAAGACATTCAAATTGCTGTAGACCAATGGATTTTAATGTAATAATCAAAGTTCACTCATAGGATTCTAAATTGTGTTTCAACCAACTTTAAGAAACTATCACCTTTTGAGCACTGGACTAGTATCAAAGGAGACCCAATGATTGAAATTCACTGAATGATTGATGTGCAGTGATTTAAAAAGGCTATAAAAAATACTCCTCTATTTTCTAATACATATCTTTGTGAGTTTTTTCCCTATATTTCAACCAAAATAACATATTGCAACAGTTTGCATGTAGAAAGAGATATAAGAATACAACTATATTTTATTAAGCCAGACATGAATGAGACTTACAATCTCATTCTTCTCACTAATTTTTCAAATTTGGGAAAATACAGCTTTTTTAATAGAAATATATAAAACATACATGTCAATATGTAATGAGTTTACTATTTTAAATGAATTAATAAATAAAATGTTTTAATTTCTTATACGATCAATATTGATAGATATAACCCACATAAACAAAAGCTCTTTGAGATCTTCAGTAATTTTTAAGAGGGTAAAGTGTTCCTAAGGCCAAAAAGTTGGGAAGCACTGGGAAAAAGCATTGCTAGTGCCCCTAGATGATTAGCTACCTGCCAGAAGCAAAAGTAAATCCTTTGTAGAGGAAGATAAGATCATGTAGAAGCTCAAATAATTACTACACTTTCTCATTTGCAATATCATGTGCTCAATCAAAAATAACCGGGCACACACAAAAAATGGTGTGACCAAAGAACAAGAGAAACAGCAGACAATATAGCATCTAGATAATGGAGTTATCAGATGCAGATTTTTAAAACAAATAAGATAATTATGTTCAAGGGGTTAAAGACAAGATCAAGATTTTCAGCAGGGACTAGAACTATCAATAAAGCACATACTGGAAATTGTAGAAATGAAAACTAACTACATTAATTGAGATTAAGAGTTCAATAAATGGATTTAAAATCAGCGTAGATATAGTTGAAGAGAGAAGTGGAGAACTAGAAGATAGTTTTATATGTATATAAAATCTCCATATCTTGGAAATTCAAAGTTTTCTCTGTGAATTACTAGTAAGAATGATTAAAAATAAAAACTAATGAATAAAGATGTAAAAAAAAAAGTAAAAAAATAGAAAATAAAAACTAATGGATGCACCGAAAAAAAACAAAGAAAAAACCCCCTCCATATCAAAGTAGAGAGAGGTAAAAGGATAGAGAACACTGAAAAAGAATTTAAAACATTTTGGATATGCTGAAAAGCCTAATGTTTGTATAGTTTCAGTACCAGAACAATAGCAGATAGAAAAATAGGGCAGAAACACGTAAAGATAGTTTGTTTAGAAATTTTCAAAACTGACAAAAGAATCAAGCAACAGATTCAGGAAAAACTATTAACAACAAGCAGGATAAGTGAAAGAAATTCAGCTTAGAAAACCCATAATAAACCTGCATGTATGTATTGGCCACTTCATTACTATGAAGTCTTTAAATCTTTTGTCCATTTTTGTTAATAGGGTTGTTTGTCTTCTTACTGAGTTGTAAGGGTTCTTTAAATATTCTAGATACAGGTTCTTTGTTTTCATACATTTTTTCATGGAGTATAACTTGCCTTTACATTTTCTTATAATCCTTTGAAGAGCAGATTTTTTAATTTTATTGAAATCCAATTTATCAATCTTTCTCTTATGCTTCTTGCTTTTGGTTATGTCTAAGAAATATTTAACCTAAGGTCATGAAGATTTTCTCCAATTTTTTGTTTCAGAAGTTTTATAGTTTTATTTTTTACGTTTAGGTCCACAATCTCTTTCAAGTTAACTTTTGTGTCTATGTGAGGAAAAGGTCAAAGTTCATTTTTAAAAACATGGATGAAACATGGATTGTTGTTCCAAAACAACCTTTTCTCTATTGAATTACCTTGGCATCTGTATTAGTTTCCTATAGCTGCCATAATTAATTCCCACAAACCTGATGGCTTAAAACAGAAATTTATTCTGTCACAATTCTGGAGGCCAGAAGGCTGAAATCATGGTGTCTACAGGACTGCACTATAATATTATGCTATTATTTTTCTTTTATAGAAAATATACAATAAATGTGATTGATAAGTTAGCTTAGTATATAATTAGGACAGTAGTTTGTAACGTATTGAATAACATCAATATTTTAGTGCACATTGCATAATTCAACCATCAATGTTAGATGGGGAATAAACATTGTATTAGTTTCCTATTGCTACTTGAACAAATTATCACAAACTTAAAGCTTAAAACAACACAAATTTATTACTTTACAGTTTTAGAGGTCAGATGTCCAAAAGGGTCTCACTGGGCTATAATTAGGGTGTCGGCAGGGTTTTGCTACTTCTGGAGGCTCTAGGGGAGAATCTGCTTCCTTGCCTTTTCCAGCATCTCGAGGCCACCCACATTCCTTGGCTTATAACCCCCTTCTATCTTCAAAGCCAGCAATGTCCAGTCAATTCTTTCTCAAGGTGCCATCTCTCTACGACTCTTCAGCCTCACTGTTCTCCTTTTAGGGATATCTGTGATTACACTGAGCTCACTCAAATAATTCAGGTTAATCTTTGTATTTTAAGGTCAGCTGGTAAACCACTTTAATTCCATCTGGAAACTTAATTCCATGTTGCCATGTAACCTATCATATTCACAGGTTCTGAAGATTGGGAAGTAGTCATCTTTGTGAGGATGAAATTATTGTGCCTATCATACCCATTCATAGGGAAAGTAGCTATGAATTCATAGGGAAATTATAAATCCTATAAATTGTGAAGTAGTTCAACAGTTATATTCTTTTACTAAAGGTAAAGTAACTGCACATCATGCACAAGGTCAGGAAACATGTTAAACAGGAAAAAAAAATCATATGGTCTCTAAATTATTGCCAGAAACTATCTCAAGGATAGACTACCAAGTGTTTGGGACCATTTCTAGCCTTGAAGTATGTATTTCTCTTCTTATTAGATTATTAAGTACAAATCTTATCCTTGTTTAGTAATTTACAATATCACGTGTTTCTGCATATTTTACCTGTTAAAATTGACACAATCTTAAAGAATCTAAGGTAAGACTATCACTTAGCACAGTGGCTGTGCATAATAAATGCTAACTAAATGATTAAACAATTTATTATTTCTAATAGCCTTTTAAATAGGGCGACTGTTTTTTAGAAAGGTGAATGAGATACAGAAATGCCCTGTCCAGTATCATACCACAGGTGGACGAACTGGGAACTCCAAACTTGGGCATCCATCACAGTGAGTTACGATTGCATAGAGCTTCCCATAGAAACTAATTTTTTTGAAGCAATACTTTCTTATGACATTAAATCCCCCAATACAATTGATTCAGCTCCTTCTTAATTCATTAAATATTTGATACTATAAGAAGAAATGGAAATGCGCCAGAGAGGCCTAAGTTATAGTCTACTTTGAATGAAATCTTCTGGAGTATTGAAAATAAAGTCTTTTATGAAGAATTGGAAAAGGTGATTTGTTCTTGCCTAGAATAATGATTATATATATAGATGTATGCTCTTCACCTTATAGTCTTGAAATCTGTGGAAGCCACAACTCAAAATGACTCATCAAATGCCATGGTGACAGTAAGCAGAGAAATATTTTGAAAGATATTACCTGAGGGGTTTTGCTATGAGCCCAATTACAAGCAGACAGGCTTGGTCTGTGCCTTCCCAATGTATTATAAGAATTTATGGCAGCACTGGGGCTTAAAATATCAGCTAATTTGATAGTACAGAGATTCTACTAATTATAAAACAATAAGTATTAAAGAAATGTTTGTATGAAAGTAATCTCAATTATGTGCAAATTCATGATTTGTTTTGTGGATTAAGGTAATTCTAATGCCATGATTATATAGTTTCCCTAAATATTGAGCATATTCCTACAGCACTTCAAGCTATCACTTCAGTGAAATACATTTAAGGAATACAGATTCATGTAAAACAAATAAAAAATTGAAGCATATTTGAAAATCAAGCATGGATAATTTCCTTATTACCTTTTTTTGGTTTGTACTACATTCATTAGTGTGAATAATCAACACTTAATTGTTCATCCAGATTATTTTATTTACTCTGAGCTTTGTATATTCTAAAAAACCTTTCACATCTTCATTATGTGATCTCAATTCCTTTTTCAGATGTCTCAATCCAAGAACAATTTAAATAATGGGACTGATTTTTCTGGTTGCCTGGGTAGCTCATTTTTAAGTTCCCAGAGTCATTTCTCAAACTTGGGCCAACTGCTCGTATTCTTTCTCTGTTTTCTCCTTAACTAAATGCTGGGGACTCTATTCTTTTCTTTCCAGCTCTGATACCACTCAATCTGTACCTTGGGATTCCTCTCTCTTAATGGCGAGGTGAGACAGGATTTACTAGATGCTTCTATCTTTTTTCTAACTCAGGGCTTTTACAGGTATAAAGACTCCAAAATTCTAAGAAAGTTCCTCCAGGCTACAACGTTCCATAAGGAACTTTCCATTCACTTTCTGAATTTTCCACTTTTCCAGGTCAAGCTGATTGATTGGTTTACAGTGGACGCTTAGGAGTAAGATAAAGTCCCTTTTAAAAAGTGTCTTCTGAAAAAGAAAAAAAGGTGTCTTCTCTTGGGGAGATCATTTGTATTTTTGGATGGATCTTTACACCAGTGCTACCCCTCTGATTTCATGTGATGGACACATAGAAAATACTGGTATTTTTATGGCACACATGGTATCAGAGAAAACTGTGGTCCATGCCTAGAGGCTCGGGGTGCCCTAGGCTCTAGCATGCTACTCTGAAGGAATAAACACCTTAAGCAGATCTCTTACCCATTCTGTTGATTTCCTTTCCTGCTGTTGGGAAACTGTAATTTAGACAAAAAATGTACCCATCTCTGGGTACCTCCTTGGAATAGGAGTCCCCTTGGCACTTTTTTTTTTTTTCTGGGATCTAGTAATTCAGACAGTGTTCCTACTGGTTCATGTCGTTCTTCTAAAATTTCTGTGCTATCTGCCTAGCAGACAGAACTGAAGCAGTAAGAGTATTTTTCATTTCTCCTACTGAAATATTGTTTTTAACTACTAAGGCACGTTTGTGTAAACATCAAGACAAGACGATGGCAGCCAGGCTTTCATCTTGAAAGACTTAGTGATGGATTTCGTTTCTGTTCTGAATTCAATAGGTATAGGTTTTCTAAATTGATGTGTTACATTATGTCCAAATATACCAGAGTATTTTTGTCAAGGCTTAGGGTAGTGAAAGACAATTAAATTCCTAAGAGTAACTACTATTTGTAGGAGTACAAATCATCTTACTTTTATTCTTAGGATGGCTTGAGCCTTTTCATCCTTTAGGCCTCAGTTTAAATATAACCGAGGGGACTTCCCACCCTAACCCACACGAGTGCCTCTGTCACTCTCTCTCAGTTCCCTGTTTGCTAGTCTTTCTTAGTACTTTAATTTTTTTTTTAGCTGTGCCATGTGGCATGTGGGATCTTATTTCCCCAACCAGGAATAGAACCCGTGCCCCTTGCAGTGGAAGGGCAGAATCCTCACTACTGGACCACCAAAGAAGTCCCTGTTAGTGCTTTACATACGTACATATTTGTTTACTTGTTTCTGGTCTCTCAGCTCTATCACAGCTGTACCCTAGGTGCCTAGCATAAAGCCTAGCACATAAAATGCACCCAAATTTGCTGAATGAATGAAACTCATGACCTTTTTGTGAAGAGCATTTATTTGAAACATAAATTTTAAAATATGAAAATTTCCTTTATTTTTTCTGATATAGTTTATACATAAACTAAGGGATTGATTTTTGAGCCTCATTAATGTTGGGTAACACTTTTAAACTTTTCCTTTGTGTTACATGGAAGTCTAAATTTACACCATGGTAGTAAACCCCACGCCAACACATTACACACATTTGCCCACGTCCCTTACAAAATTTGAAAGCTATGGCTTTTTGCCTCACACTGATTGGAAGCCTGGTAGCTTGGGCCTAATTTACAAGCCACTAAATATTGCAAAAGAAAAGAGCAAGGGTGCCCTATTTCAAAAGTTAACTCCGAAGATACAAGTCAGATGAAATCGACCCACATTTCTGACAAGGGTTTATCCTAAGAGGTGAACTCTTCAACTGTGGCCTTTCCAGCCAACTTGGCCGACTGACCCCGAGTGCAAGAAACAACCTTCGTTTCCCAATTTTGCGTCGCGCTTACTTTCCAATTGTTAAGAACGACTGTGTGTGCGCGCGAGACCGTGGACTCGGAGGTGCGCACTGGGGGCGTAGCTGAGCCATTCAAACCAGCGAATCCGCGTTCCCCTCGTCCTCCCAACTCTGCCTCATCTTGGCAGATGCCCCACGGGTTGGCACGAAGTCCCGGGTCCTGATCTCCCTCCTCCCATCTCCGGGGTACCCGGACAGCTCGGGGAGGCCACTTCTTCCCCGGAGGGGGGTAAGGATGAAGTTGGAAAAACTAAACGCAGTCTACAGCAGAGCGCCGAAACGCAGCCGGAGGGACGCTCCGGCGTGCGGAGCGGGAGGAAAGCGGCCCCGCGCGAAAGGGGCGGGCCGGCTCGGGCGCTCGCATTTCCTGTGACAGGGGCTGCCCTAGCCGCTCCCTCTCCCGCGGCGGCGGGACCATTTCCTGAATCGCTGAAACGGAGGGAGGGCTGGGGTGCGGCCCTACCACAAGCGCAGGGGGCCGGGGGGTGGCGGGGAAGGAAAGGTGGAGGAACGGGAGGACGATCAAGAGCAGGGAAGTTCTGCCGGGGCTGTGGTTCCAAAGTACCGCGCAGAAACTGGACTAGTACGGGCCAGAGTTCCCCGTCCAGGCTGAGCCGGCCGGCTGCCCGTCGGGCGCTGGAGCATCCCCCCTCCCCGCGCTCTCGACGTGGTTCGGCCCGAGAGACCGGCGTCTTTCCCCCAGTTTGCCGTTCACCCGGAGCGCTTGGCACTTGCCGATAGTGGTGACGGCGGCAACATGTCCGTGGCGTTCGCGGCCCCGAGGCAGCGCGGCAAGGGGGAGATCACTCCCGCTGCGATTCAGAAGGTGAAACCGCGTGGGGTCGGAGATGCCAGGCCCTGCCCGCGTTTGGGAGGGACCCGGGGGCCGGGCCGGGAGTCGGCCGGGCTGGGGGCGGAGGCGGGCCTGCTGGGAGGCGGGTGGGTGTGGGAACCCGAGCCGCGGGCTGCGCCCGAGTGGGTGGCGGAAGGGGGCGAACCGGTTCTCTCGAGGAGTCTTGCGCGCGTTTGGGCTCCTTCCTACAGGCACAAAAGCCCAAGCAACTGGCGCCCGTTTTCTCTAGGGATGGGGCGGCGTTCGCGCGGCGGGGCGCGTGCACCCGGCGGTGGCGGCCGCGCGAGAAGGGCTGTTTTCCGCGGCCCGCGCCCCCCGCGCGTCGCTCCGGAGTTACTTTGGCGTCGCCCCGCCCCGCGCGCCGAGGCGGCTCTGTGCAGACCTCACCTAGGGTCGCCGGGGGCCCGAGGGGAAGCCGGAGCGTTGCTGTCTCCCCGCGCAGAGCTGCAAACTCCGGCCGAGTTGGGGAGCTCTCACCAGAACTTGGGGGACGCGGCAGGGAACCTTAGTCGAGGCTCAGGGGCGGGCGAGGGAGAACCCTCTGGATTTCGGGGTTCTCTCGGAGTCCCTCCTCCCTTCCGGATGCACCCCTTACCTCTACAGCTGCAGCGAATACTCATTGATCGCCTACAGCAGGCGCCGAGGCTGCAGTGGTGAGCATGGTCCTTGCCTTCACGGAGCTTACAGTCGAGTAGTGAAGACAGTCTGATTCTCGTGACCAATTGCAGAAGTAGTGATAAATACACAGGGAGCTGTGCTGTCGTTGCTGTTACTTGCCAGTTGGGGACACAAAGGTTCTTTATTCTCTACCCCTTGTTGCCTATGAGCAAGGCAGCGTTCTGAGTTTTAGTTAACCAGACTTTGAAAAGTTACTTAGAAAATTTTTCAGTTTACCTTAAATATTTCGGTTTTGTTTTATGCACCGGAACAAAGGTGAAAATTGAAGAGAAGTCAACTTCTAGTACCACTCAGGATACCATCCTACGCCCGGTAGATTATGTTAATTGGCTTCTGTTGACTCTCAGGTTCTTTGTAGTGTGGCATTTGACATTTGCCCAACTGTTGCTTTATTTTTATGAACAAACCGGCTTGGCAGTGCCTGAAAATGCAGTGCTTTTCCTGTAGCGTACTGGGCTACATTAGTCTGCGGCCTGGCAAACAGCTCCAAGTACACATAGGCAAAACGTGTTTCTGGAAGGCTTCGCTTTTTATTTTTGGCCTGTAGAAAAGTTCTGAGTTTTTCTTTTTTTTTTCTGTAAAGAGTTTTCTTACATACATCTAAAGATATTTATCATGGGTGATTAATTCAGGAGATGCTGATCAGTTAAAGTTTTCATCCTCAGCCGAGGAGAGAAAAAGGATTCCAAATTAAGTGCCTCATTCTATAGTGTGAGGGATTGATGTTAGGTATGAGACAAATATTCTAATGGTGAAGTTTATTAGGTTGAAGAATCCGAGAAGATAGGTTGTGAAACCGTTAGAGTGGAGATTGTATTAACACATTTTAAAGACAAATTTTTTGGCATCTGATGATTAAGAAGAAAACTACATTTTTTAGAAGGGCATGTTAATATTTTTTTCCAGCGATATGAATCATATGCACAGTATTTTTTTCTGCATATGATTCATATGCAGAAAAGTCATACTGTTCAATGGGTTTTCGTGTTTAGTTAAAAGAATTACATTAACTAAATTAGTGAGAAAGAGTGGCTATGGTATACTTCATGCTTTCATTGAATCCTGGAAGGGTGGGGCAGTTTTAGGAGGAACATCTACTCCTGTCACTTGATAAATCTGAGACCCTGAAATCTTAAGTGGTTTTCACAGGGTAGCAAAGCTGGCACTAAAACTAACTGGCCTTTTAATTGCTACATCAGTGCTTTTTCCTCAGTGCCACTTTGCTTAGATGAATTATTTAACCCTTAAAGCTAGTTTTGCTTTGAATTGTTATAAGATGATAGTATGATAGATTGATATGCTTCTTATTTTTAAACTTTTGGTACAATTAAATTATAAGGTAGGCTCATAGAGTCTGCGATAAATATTACAGTACTTACCTAGAAATTATTGTAATTGATTATTGCATATTTGGAGAATCACAAAACCATGCCGTATAAAACTTGGAAACTAGCCAGCTATCTCCTTAAGCCTCCTGAGTTGAAGTTTTCATGAGCTTATTCTGGATAAAGACAGATTTATTTTTCACTAAGGCAAAGCATTACAATGATGCAAAGCCAACTTGGACTCTTAACTTTCGGTCTTTATTGTTTGTTTTTTTTTTGGCTGTACCCCACGGCTTGGGGGCTCTTAGCTCCCCTGCCAGGGATTGAACCTGTGCTCTCTGCAGTGGAAGCTCAGAGTCCTAACCACTGGACCATCAGGGAATTCTCTCTTAACTTTTAGTCTTAGTAAGGCTAAAACTTCTATTTCAGATAGTAGAGGTAATTAAATGTTTGAACAGAAAAGAAACTCCAAATTTTCTGTGCTGAGCTTCAGGTAGTAATTCAGAGGGAGAATAATTGAAATAGAAATATTAGGGAATTCCCTGGTGGTCCACTGGTTAAGACTCCACGCTTCCACTGCAGGGGACGTGGGTTCGATCCCTGGTCAGGGAATAAAATCCTGCAAGCCGGGCGGCACTGCCAAAAAAAAATTTAAAAATGTTGATTAAACATGATAACATTCCAAAGGTATAAAATAAGATCTTTTGTGCTGAGCTATATACTATGTATAAAAAAAGTCCTGTGAATTCAGTTCCTGTAGAGATAAATGTTTCTAGAAATCTGAATTTTTTATTAATTGTTGCACTAGATTTACAATAAACTTTTTCTCATTTCAGATGTTGGATGAAAATAACCATCTTATTCAGTGTATAATGGACTATCAGAATAAAGGAAAGACCTCAGAGTGTTCTCAGTAAGACTGATATGAATTTTTTTGTATTTGTTTTTCTGTGTTGGTTAATTTTTTACTTTTCTTTTTAAGAACAGCTTTATTGAGATATAATTCACATACCATATAATTCACCTATTTTAAAGTGTACAATTCAGTGGTTTTTAGTATATTCATAGAGTTGTACTATTACTTTAATCAATTTTAGAACATTTTCATCATTCCCAAAAGAAACCGTATCCCATTAGCAGTCACTCCCTGTTCTCACTTCCCGATCCCACACCCCTTGTTAACCACTAATTTGTTTTCTGTTTGTGTAGATTTGCTTATTGTGGACACTTCATATTAATGGATTCATTCAATACATGGTTTTTTTTGACCGACTTCTTTCCCTTAGCATAGCGTTTTCAAGATTCATCCATGTTGAAGCTTGTATCAGTATTTCCTTCCTTTTTATTGCTGAATAATCTTCCATGGCTATACCACATTTTATTTATTCATCAGTGATGTTGTTTGGGTTGGTTCCATTTCTTGACTATGATGAATAATGCTGCTGTGAACATTCGTGTGCAATTTTTTGTGTGACTTTTCTTGATTTTTTTATAAAAAAAATTTGTTCTTTGGGATGGAGTGGATATCAGTGTTTTTCTAATACTTCTTATCCTGCATTATAAAATAATGACTTCAAACTTGCATAGTCTGATTTGTGGAAAAGTTAGATCTTCACATTTATAAGGTATTTAGTTACATCCATGTACAGTTGACTCTTGAACAACATGGGTTTAAACTACACAGGTGCACTTCCATGTGGATTTTTTTCAGTAAAGATGTACTGCAGTGCTACATGATCTGCGGTTGGTTGAATATGTGGATGTGGAACCATGGATACTGGGGGCAGACTGTAGAGTTATACTCAGATTTTCAACTGCGCCGGGCTCAGTCCCTCCTACCACTGTGTGCAAAGGTCAGCTGTATGTGGTTGAGAACGCAAAGTTTATGTCTAGTACAGAATTGATTACCACTCATAAGAACCGAACTTCTTACTCTGAAGTGATGATGTGTCAGAAGTAAACGGTATCCCCTAATAGAATCTGGTATCGTGGAACAAATTGAATATTTTATCAAAAGTCTCTAGAACAACACTATCAGTAGGAATATATTGGGAGCCACATAAGTAATTCTACATTTGCTAGTAGGCACATTAAACCAGTAAAAAGAAACATGAAATTAATTTTTATAATATATTTTATTTAACTTACTATTTCTAAAATAATATCTCTTCAATATGTAATCAGTATAAAAATACTAATGAGTTATTTTGTTCTTTTGTTTCATAATAAGTCTTTGAAATCTATTGTGCATCTTACCCTACTAACATGTCATTTTGTACTAGCCACAAGTTCAGTGTGTCTAGTGGCTACCGTATTGGACAACTCAGCTCTGAATATTTTACTCTCACCATTGTTTTGGGACACATCTATCTTTCCTAGAGATCTCATTGGTCTGCTCTCAGGAAGATTTTTTCAGCAACCCTGGCTCTTTCTCTGCGTGGCTTTCATGCTGTGCTGGTCGCCTGCTGTCATCCGATTAACTCTTTACCTAGTTTTGAGTCCCTCTCCATGACTTTTTCTCTTTCCCCTTTGTTTAAAATTGTTTTTGAATTAAGAAACTTATAAACCATAAAAGTTTGTAGGGATAAAAGTCGCTTTTTTACTTCTCACTCTTATATCTCTCTTCTCTCCACAGAGGTAATTACTTACAATGGTTTGGTACCCATCTTTCAAAACATTTTTCTGTGCATTTACAAATATGTGCTCACATTTATCTAAACACATTCAGACAGGTATTTTAGTTTTCACAGATTAAGGTTTTCTAAATGGAATGGCTGGGTCAAAGACCGTTCTAAATCTCCAAATTACCCTGCAAAGAGATTGTATTGGTTTGCTTTCCTCCCACTAGGTTTCAGAGTCCTGGTTTTCAACCATATCTTCCAGCAATGGATACTGGCCATCTTTTAAAATTTTTTTACACATCTGATTGGTGAAAAGCGGTATCTCTTTCTAAAACCTTTTATTTTTAAATAATTTCACTCTTATAAAAAAGTTTCAAAGATAGTAGAAGAAATTGCTGTATGCCCTTCACTGAAATGCCTCAAATGTTAACATATTAGTCCACTATGTCATTCACTTCTTCCCCATGTCGTTTTTCTGAAATATTGGAGAAAAAAGTTGCAGGCATGATTCTCTCTTATCTTTGTAACATCCATGTGTATTTCATAAAAACAAGCACAAATTCTTAGAGTCTAATTGTTAAAATCAAGAATTCAGGGACTTCCCTGGTGCTTCAGTGATTAAATACTGTTATCATATTTTCAGACCTTTCAAAAATTTTGCCAATTGTCCCGTTAGTGTATTTTTTCAGTTCCATGATCCAGTGCAGGATCAGATGTTATATTTAGGTCTGTGTCTTCAGAATACTTTAATCTGTAACTGTCCTTCAGTTTTTCTGTTATCTTTCGTGATGTTGACATTGTTGAAGAGTACAGACCAGTTGTCGTGTTATATGTCCCTCATTTTGGGTTGACTGGTGTTTCTCCTTGATTAGACTCATGTTATACACTTTTGGCAGGAGTACCACAGACAAGATGTTGCGTCCTTCTCAGTGCATCCTCAGTAACCATGTGATAGCAGTTTGTCCCAATATTCAGGGTAACTTTGGCTACTTTGTTAAGGTGGTGCCTGCCAGGATCTCTACTGTAAAGTTACTATTTCTTCCTTTGTTATTTCTGTGTATGTGTTGGGGAGATACCTTGAGACACACATAACCCTGTTTCTTAGCCTATTTCCACACATTCGTTTTAACATCCACCAGTGATTCTGGACTAAAACAGTTATTACTGTGGCAGTTGCCAGAAGGTGACTGAACCCATCTTTCCTTCTACAGTTATTTGGAATCCTACTGTAAGGAACAAATTTCCCAGCCCCTGCCCCATTCATTCATTCATTGATTTATATCTGAATGAACTTATGGATTCTTACTGTATTCTCTGGGTTTTAATTTGTTAGTGTATTATTTATTTATTTTCTTTTTCAAATTGTCCCAGATGTTGGCCACTGGGAGCCCCTCATGCTGGTTTCTTGACTTGTCTCTTATTTTTTGAGCATTTAAAAAATTTCTTGTATGACAGAATGTTCCAGGCTCCTCTTGTACTTTTTTGTGCCCCAGTCTGGAATCATTTCTCCAAGCCCTAGTTCTTTTTTTGGAGAATAATATTTAGAAATTAAGATCTGGATGCTAGGATATCTTAATTTCTAATCACTTGTACATTTTGCATTTTATGTGACCATTGCCACTTCTTTTATGTATATTTTCTTTGATGAATCTTGTCTTTTTATATGTGAAAATTTCTTTTAAGAAATTACAACTGTGGATAATCATCAGTGGTTAGGAGATCACTACCTCATGTCAGCCGTGGAATAACAACTGAGAGGCACTGATTAGAATAATTATTTTCACTTACGGCTTTTTTTCTTCTTTTTACTACCTTTATCCAGCTCCTCCTCTTCCCCTCCCCCCACCACTGGTAACCACAAATCTGATCTCTTTTTCTGTGAGTTTGTCTGTTTTTGTTATTCTGTTATTCTTTTTGGGGGGCTGCACTGTGCAGCATGTGGGATCTTAGTTTCCTGACCAGGGATCGAACCCATGCCCCCTGCGGTGGAAGCGCTGAGTCTTAACTGCAGGACGGCCAGGGAAGTCCCTGTCCGTTTGTTTTTGAAGTATAACTGACCTACATCACTATGCTAGTTCCTGGTGCACAACATAGTGATTTGACATATCTATATGTTACAAAGTGGTCATCACACCTGTGGCGTTTTAAAATGCCAGGTAAAGCCACGGGCATAGGACTGGTTCAATTTCCTATAGGCCCTAGCAGTACGTGACAGGGATAAGACATGTTCAGATGTAGAACCCACTTTTCCAACTTGACGGCAAAAGTTTATACTGTCTTATTCTTCATAGTCTTAGCTTTTTTGTGTATGTGATCATTTTCCCCTTCTCTGCCTATTGACATAGACCTCATTTGCTCACATATATGTATAAATGGGGCTTAAATTGCTTTAGGTAGAATCTTAAATTTTGCCCTTTCTGTTGTATTTAATTTCATTCTTAGAGTTCTTCATATACTCTTTCTTTCTCAAGTTGTCAGAATTGGTTTGTGAGTGAAGAAAAAAAATTTCTCCTCTCAACATTAATAAATGTTCTTGTTTCTCACAGGAGAAGTGAAAGGAGAATAAAGAGAAACATCGATGACAGCCATCTGGGAATTGATAGTTCAATTTTATTTATTTATTTATTTATATTTTTGGCTGTGTTGGGTCTTCGTTTCTGTGCGAGGGTTTTCTCTAGTTGCGGCGAGTGGGGGCTACTCTTCATTGCGGTGCGCGGGCCTCTCACTGTCATGGCGTCTCTTGTTGCGGAGCACAGGCTCCAGACACGCAGGTTCAGTAGTTGTGGCTCACGGGCCCAGTTGCTCCGTGGCATGTGGGATCTTCCCAGAACAGGGCTCGAACCCAGGTCGTCTGCATTGGCAGGCAGATTATCAACCACTGCGCCACCAGGGAAGCCCGATTTCAACTTTAATTAAACAGTTCCTTAAGATGTGATAACTGCCTGAAGCAGTGTTTTGTTTTTTTTTTTTTTTTTTTTGCGGTACGTGGGCCTCTTACTGTTGTGGCCTCTCCCGTTGCAGAGCACAGGCTCCGCATGCGCAGGCTCAGTGGCCATGGCTCACAGGCCCAGCTGCTCCGCGGCATGTGGCATCTTCCCGGACTGGGGCACGAACCCGTGTCCCCTGCATTGGCAGATGGCCTCTCAACCACTGTGCCACCAGGGAAGCCCTGAAGCAATGTTTTTTAAAATCGAAAGTAACTTTATTTTGATGAAAGCAGTATAGGCATTGTAGAAAATTAGAAAACACAGATACTTAAAATTTAGAGAACGAACACCATATTCTCACCACCCAAAGATTTTTCACTGGTAACATCTTTGGATATATTACTCTACCCTTATCTACACACACACACACGCTCACACTCACACTCACTCTCATATAAGTCAGTGAATCACTTGTAGAGCTCATATGCCCAGATCCTCTTCCCTTTAAATTCTGACAACTTATATGTAAGAATATATTATTGCTCTCTTGTGGTGTTTGGTTTGAGCATTTTCTAAATCATCCCATGTATTTGCTTAAATCAGCCCTTATTTTTTGTATTTCAGGGTGAGTGCACCTATTTCAGAGTGTGTTATAAACAGTTATCAAGTGAAAAATTTTTGTTCATCAAAGTGTAAATGAATTTAGTTTTAAATCTCTAGTTAGGAAGTTAACTTTTATTCTATAAATTGTATTTGTGTTGACCTAAAAATACACTGTTCATAGCTTCTAGGTAAAAGTTTCTTTTTCAAAATGAAATCTGACTTTTTTGGATTCATTTTGTAATTATATCAATAAATTTAATGGTGGTTATTTTACTTTATTCGAGGTAATTCATGTATTGGCTCTTAGTGGAATCTTTGGGAAGTGAACTGCCTCTCATTTAATAGGTTAATAATTAAGGGTATCTGGAAGTATCTGCCAGTATTTATGAGGAAGTTACCATCATGAAATATAAAATGTCGAATATATTTTATATCTTCCCTTTGCTTACATACTGTTTTCTTTTATTAACGTATACTTTTTAGAAATAATAAGCATATAAAAACTGCTTCAGTGACAAATTAATAGTATTTATAGAATTTTAAAAAAAGTTTCTCAGGAAAATGTTTAATATTTGTAGAAGAATCTTAGAATAAGCTTATTTGATGAGTGCTGTAAAAAGAATGCAGTTTTTACAAAAAGAAACCCTACTGAAGTTACAAAAGACCATTAAAAATGATCATTTTTACTTACCCCCTTACATTAGGTAAAAAGATTTGGGGCTTTTGGGACAATTGTATAAATTTGACTGGTTTCTGTGGATTCGATGGTAATATTGTATCAGTATTCATTTCCTTGTTATGATGGTTGTATTGTAGTTATATAGGGGAATGTCCTTGTTTTTGGGAAATTGACACTGAAGTGTTAGGAGTAATGGGGTATTATGCTGGTAATTGACTCTCGATGGTTTTGGAAAAAAGTGTGTCGTTGCATGCACGTGTATGTTGGTGTAGGTGTTTAGAGACAGTATAAGACAGATGTAAGATGCTGACAGTTGGGGAGCGTGGGAGAAAAATATTTGGGAGTTCTTCATACTATTCTTGAAACTGTAAGTTTGAGATTATTTCAAGATTAAAAATTAAGATTTGATAGTTGGGGAAATGTCTTTAAAGTATTCATAAAAGTTGCTATATTTATAGATATTTAGAACCACAAGGACTTTAGAGATCTACCCTCACTGCCATTATTTTATTTTATTTTGTTATTATTTTTTAAAATAAATTTATTTATTTTTGTCTGCATTGGGTCTTTGTTGCTGGGCGCGGGCTTTCTCTAGTTGGGGTGAGCGGGGGCTACTCTTTGTTGCAGTGCACGTGCTTCTCATTGCGGTGGCTTCTTTTGTTGTGGAGCATGGGCTCTAGGTGCGCAGGCTTCAGTAGTTGTAGTACGCGGACTTAGTAGTTGTGGCTCGCGGGCTCTAGAGTGCAGCCTCAATAGTTGTGGTGCAGGGGCTTAGTTGCTCCACGGCATGTGGGATCTTCCCGGACCAGGGCTCGAACCCGTGTTCCAGGCATTGGCAGCGGATTCTTAGCCACTGTGCCACCAGGGAAGTTCCTGCCATTATTTTATAAATGAGGCCTCAAGCGTGTGGCAGATTAAACAGTATTTTAACATTGGCTTACCGAGGACCAATAAGCATGACTAGAATTTTCTTAAAGGGTCATGAGTAAGCCATAGTCTCTGAGTAAAGTTGGTAATTTTATTTTTGATAGGGCAGTCAGCAAATCTCATATCTGAGTACATGTGATAGAGCCATACTAATATTCAGAAGAAAAGAAAAACTTGAAAGAGCAGCCTTTGAAATGGGTTACATGTTCTAATGGCTGGTTGGTTTTTTAAAAATGGCAAGGTTGTAGAATCCTGTATCTTAAATTCCATTCAAGATGTCTATGGAATAATGAAGTAGTTCCAGCTAGTGGTGCCTGTTAGTGCTGTTTGAAGAATTTCAATGACATAATTAACCATTATGAATAATTCAGTGCAAAATAATAATTCTTGGTCCTTGTTTGTTTAAGGATCCCTATAACAATATGTCATGTCTGATTGAGCAACATAGTGTATATGTGAGGAGGAGCATTAAGAACTTAGACTTGGTTTTAAACAACAACAAAAAAACAAAAACAATGAAACAAGGAAACCTTGGGAAGTGTTGGATATATCTGTTACCTCCATGATGGTGATGTTTTCACTGGTGTTCATGTATGTCCAAACTCATCAAATTGTACACATTAAATACGTGAAGTTCTTTATATATATCAGTTATATCTCAATAAATTTATAAAAACACAAACAAGCAAACTACAAAAGTATGATCTTGTTGGTGAAGAAACTTTAAGTTCAGTGAGAAATAAGTTTTTTCCTCCCTAATAAGAAAACAGTAGTGATACCAGTTTTTCCAGCAGGATATAAATAATGCAGCGAAGAATTTACTAGGATTCCTCTTAACGGTGTCTGTCTTAGAAAATTACTTCATTTGGGATCCATATTAGAAGACTTTATTTAGCTGAATAAAGTTCTTTTGACTTATTTTCATTATTTTAATTTGTATAGTATTTATTAGTAAATGAAATTCTAAAAGCTTAATTTGATGCACGTTTTACATTTGTATTATTTTGTGGGTTTACCAGCACTAGTTATTGGATCACTACTAATTTCAATCTGGTTTCATCTGAGTTAATTTTTTAAATTATGAAGAGGGGCTTAGCAAAACTAATTCATAGGTAAGTAAGATCACAATAAACATGTTTAACCACTTGACTCTGATAATGAGAATTTGCTTTATTTTTTAAAGTTAATTTGCAGTGTTGTTGGTGTCCTATTATTTCCTCCATCCCGGTGCTTTAGCGTATAACTTTTTTCTTTTTTGTGTAATTGGAGATGCCTCTTTATTGTCCTCTCTATACGTCCTGATAGATGGGCAGCATAACCACGGCAGGCATAGATTGTTGGTCACTGCTGCAGGAATGAGAAGGGAAAAAATGTGTGGTTTCCACCTCCTTTCTGACATTTTAGCAGAGTGTGTTGACTGTACTTGGCTTTGAGGTTTTTGGCAACAGGAAAATGGCAGAGGGAAGGGAATAAGCATATCAGTTTTGTTGATTCCTTCACTCTAGATCTCTTTGCATATGTTATATGTGGGGAGCCAGTACCTGTTTCAGTTATTCCATTTACTACGCTGTACAATCTTGTACAAGTTATTAACCTTTCTAAACCTCAATTTCTTCATCTGTGAAATGGAGAAAATAAGAATCCTCACTTCATAGTGTTGGTTTGAGGATTAAATCGGATGTTTATGTAAAACAACTATAGCAATATCTAGCACATGGTAAGAGCTCCGTGTTTATTATTGTCTTTGAACATACTTATTTGGAATTATTTTGCAGAGGAACTAGGAAAAATTGAAGTGCTGTTGATGTTCAGGTAACAGAAATCGCTTATTAAACTTGAGGAATAAAATGCTGTTTGTATAATATGTAAGCAGATAGGAAGAAAATTATTTTTTAATATTGATATTTGTTTTGTTTTAATAGGTATCAACAGATGCTGCATACAAACTTGGTCTACCTTGCTACAATAGCAGATTCTAATCAAAACATGCAGTCTCTTTTACCAGCAGTAAGTACCTTTAAAATAGTGTGAAGTAGATAATTTTTATAGAGTTCTTTACAGAATAACACATTTTTGTTTGGTGATTCTGAGTTTTGTTTAGCAAATCCTGCCCTCTTCTGAGAACATGAAGATATTCTCCTATATGATCTACAAGCTTTATTATTTTGCCTTCATATTTAATTTGAATTAATTCACCTGGAATTGATTCCCTGACTGAAGAAGTTATATCCATCCATCTATTCACTAACCCACCTATTTATTTATTTATTTAAATGTGTAATTGCACAAATTATTTAGGAACAAATCTGTAATATTTTAAAGCAGATCCCCAGCCATCATATATGTAATTTAATATGCATCTCTGGCAGATAAGGACTATTATCCCACACCACAAAATTAACCAGAATCTCTTAATGTCTTATAATACCCAGGATGTTTTCAGTTTTCACCAATTATCTAAAAAACTCGAATGTTTTAATGATTGTTTGCCGCAGAATCCAAACAAGGTCCACCTGTTGCATTCGTTGATCTGTGTCTTAAGTTTTTTTTAATCTGTATCAGTTTATATTTTTTATTCTCCATTTATTTGCTGAAGAAACTGGGTCACATATTTTGCAGAACTTCTCACATTTTGGATTTGGCTGATTGTATCCTCCTGGTTCTTTAACGTGTTCCTCCATCTCATCTCTGTTTCCTCTAAACTGATAATTTATAGATTGAGAGGCTCCATTAGAATTAGGTTTAGTTTTATGTTATTTCATTGGTGGCCCCGTGTTTGTGTTGCCTGTTGTATCTCGTTAGCAGGGACATATTTTGTTGTCCCGTTTTTAGTGATGTCCGGATTGATCAGTGCACACAGTTGGTACTGGTCTGATCAGTCCATTATAAAGTTCCCCATCTACCTTTCAGTTAGTGGTTTTAGCAGTCATTGGTGCTTGTTGACCAGGTTCGTTGTTTCATTTTAGGATCTAAGAACAATGAGTTTCTAACTTTACAGTTCCTCCTGCAATGTACTTCTTTTAAAAAGGAAAATTTCCCTTAATCAAATATTTGGTTATCCTGAAATAGAGAGTTCTATAGGAAAGTCATGATAAAGGCTTGATTCTATTCCTTTATCAATTTTCGGAATAACCAGTTGGTCTCTAGCAACCTGCAAAAGATGACCAAGGATTTTGTCTTTTTTTTATTATCTGAACTTACACATTTTTATATTTTTAATGTGTTTAAATCCATTGAGTCATTCTTTGTGATACTCAAGTTTTCTCACCTGTGGTCAGTGGGTACCCCTTCATTTGGCTCCTGTGTCCTTCTGACATGATTTCGGTATTGTATAGCTTCTTCGCTTCAGAATTTGTGAGAGAGATCAGACTGATTATGTTTTCTGCCCCAGAACTATTCTGCCCCGACTATTTTTCCAACCAGCCTTTTTCCTATGGGAATTGGTATTTAGAAACCACAATTTGGATTGTGGTTTGGGCATTCATTATTACTGAGTTTTCATTTTTTCTTGGCATTTTCAGCAGACAGAGGTAGTAAACACGCTTTTTAAAAAGAAAGAAAATATTAAATTAGTGATATTGCCGGATTTGATTTTATTTGATTTTATGTATTAGTATCTCTTCTGTCTTACTCTAAAAATCTTGATACCTCAATGACATTATTATAGTCACTTGTTTGCTTTATACTACTATATATGTAACATAATTTCAATATAACAATACCAAGATTGCCGCTAACAATAATATGCTTGTCCTTAGATATATCTCACTAGGCATATATAATGAATAAATTTAGTTTTGAATCTGAAAGAATGTTAATGTGATTTTTTTGCCATGGATTTCATTATCAGCTAGTATGAGCAATAGATTTGATTTCATTGGTTTCCAGGTAGATAATTCTCTCCCAGCATTATCTGTTAGAAAAATAAAACAAAATATCTTTTCTCTATTTTGTCATGCCACTTGATATTATATATCAAGTGTCCATATATGTGCGGGTCTGTGTCTAATCTCTCTATTCTGTTCCATTGGCCAGTTTTTATAAATTCCACTATCTTGTCACAGTTGTCATAGTCCAGTAAGTCTTGATGTATGTTAGAGAAGTTCTTTACTTATTCCTTATATTCCTTATTTTTTTCAAGAATATCTTGTGTACTGATCCTTTGCATTGCCATATACACTTAAACATCAGCATGTCCAACATAATCCACTTGTGATTTTCATTAAGGTGAACTTGACTATAAATCAGTTTGGGGAGAATTGATGTCTCTACAATACTGAGTCTTTCAAATCATGATCATTGCATGTATTTTGATTTATTTAGTCCTTTACTATCTGTCAATAAAGTTTTGTGATTTTCCTGAAAAGGAAATTTACACATCTCTCTCCTGCAGAGAGATTTACACATCTCTCTGGATTTATTGCTAAGTACCCCGTATTTTTGAGGCAATTTGAAATGGAATCGTTGTTTTTTAAGTTTTATTTTGTAACTGTGATTACAGTTTACATAGAAACTCAATTGATTTTGAATCTCACAGCCTTGTTCAACTCTTACTTCTAACAGTTTTTCTGAAGATACTTCCAGTTTTCTATATTCACGAACATATTTGTGAATAATGAGTTTTGTTTTTTCTTGCCAATCCTTACACCTTTTATTTCTTTCTCTTGCCTTACTTCTCTGGCTAGGACCTCCAGTACATTCCTGAATAGAAGTGGTGATAGAGGACATCTTAAATCTTGTTCCTGATCACAAAGGGAAAGCTTTCACTGTTTGACCATTATGTATGATGCTTGCTGTAGGTTTTTTTGTGGATACCTTTTATCAGATTAAGGAAATTCCCTTTCGTTTCTGTTGTGCTAATAGTTTATATATTGAATGGATGTTAAATTTTATTAAATACTTTTATTACATCTAATGAGGTGATCATAGTTTTTTCTTTAATCTGTTAATGTGGTGAATTACATTGATTTACTTCTCAATGCTCAGTCAGTCTTGGATTTTTGTAATTAACCTACTTTTTCATGACCCACTTGGTCATGGTCTTTTTAAAAAAATTGCTGTATTCGGTTTGTTAAATTTTTGATCAAGATTTTTATGGCTGTTCATGAGTGTCATTGATTTTTAATTTTCTTTTCTTATAATGCCTTTGTCTGTTTTTTATTTTGAGGTTATGCTGGCTTCATAAAATGACCTGCAGAATTTTCCCACTTTGTCTTATCTGGAAGAATTTGCAGAGTATAACCATTTCCTAAATGATTGGTGTAATTCTTTAGAAAAGCCATTTGGATCTGAAATTTTCTTTGTGAGGCTTTTATTTACTGACTCAGTTTCTTTATGGTTATAGAACAGTTTATACATTTCTATATCTTATGAGATAGCTATTTTGGTAAATTGTGCTTTTTAACATTTTTTCCAGATTTTCAAATTTATTGACATAAAGTTTGTGAAATAATCTCTTTTTTCTAACGTCTGTGGGATCTGTAGTGATAGTTTATTTTATTCTTAATGTGGTTTATTTGTGTCTCCATGTTAAAAAATTTTTTTGATCACTGTTGCCACGTATTTATTGTATTTTCTTCTTTTAAAGCGTCAGTTTTTGACTTTGATCTTTCCCTGTTGCAGCATTTCTCAAACTTTTTGTTCACAGAACCCCATTATATTATACTTAAACATTACTGAGCGCTCTGAGGAGTTTCATGTCAGTTATATACACTGATATTATTGATTATATTTTACTTATTATGCTAATATTCATTTAAAATGAACAACAGTAAACCCATTGCGTGTTAATATAAATAACATTCTTTAAAGGAAAAATAACTGTATCTTTGAAAAAAAATTTAGTGAGTTAAATGACACTTTAATAATTTTGCAAATTTCTTTTAACTGGCTTAATAGGAAACATCTGTATTCTCATATCTACTTCTGGATTCAATCTAGCACATGTTTTGGTTGAAGTAGAAGAAAATCCAGTCTCACACAGATGTGGAATTTGAAAAGGGAAGAATATTTTTAGCCTTTTTAGGTTGTGGATAATCTGTGATAGTATAGCAGATCTCAGCAAGTGTTTTTTAAAGGTTAGTTGCAGTATGGAATCTGAAATTATATCAGTACATTTTTCTTATTCTGGTACATTAAAGTTCATTGGTCTGTTTTGCATTCTGTATGGATCTTTTACTCATGTGTGATTTCATAACATCATGCTTTGGTCATTTGGAAAATAATAAGTTCACTTAGTTATGCACCTTTTCCAAATACTGATATATTTCATTATATGATACCAAAAAATTGGTGATTTTTTGAAATCACCACCAATCTAATCAGAAAGGTCTCTTAAGTACTGGGATGTTGTCAAGCTCAAGACAGTAAATATAAGTTTGCCAAATTCCCAATTCTTCCTTGAAAAGTCAAATTTGATCATTCGCAGAAAATGCCATCAGTTGTTTTCCAGGCTCATGGTGTTCAGTTTTGAGGAAATGTCTGCCAAATACCCAAGCCTGGATAAGTATAATTTGTGTAGATATTGTTCTTTTGTTTGTTTGTTCTTTGCGGTACGTGGGCCTCTCACTGCTGTGGCCTCTCCCGTTGCGGAGCACAGGCTCCGGACGCGCAGGCTCAGCGGCCATGGCTCACGGGCCCAGCCGCTCCGCGGCATGTGGGATCTTCCTGGACCGGGGCACGAACCTGTGTCCCCTGCATCGGCAGGTGGACTCTCAACCACTGTTCCACCAGGGAAGCCCTAGATATTGTTCTTTTAAGTAAAATTGGTGTTCCATGAAAACAGTGCCTAAATCAGCAAGCAGCACAATCACAAAGTGTTTTCATTTTACTTTGATTTGCAGCAGATATGTTTATTATTTTCACATTTTGTCACACAGAATATTTAACTGACACGGAGAATTTAATAAATGAATAATTTTTACTGCTTCGTCAAGGACTTTCTTAAGTGAAAATGACTTTTTCTTTCTTTAACTGCTAGTCTGGGGCAGTCAATAGTACGATGATTTATAGTAGAGTTTGATACCTTGACATATGCCAAGGCTCCATCAGTGACATCCACTTTTGCTTTTGCACCATGATGTTGTAAATATTAACATAGCCTAAAAGGCAAACATCATCTTAGTATTATTATGGAAATAGTTTTGACCTTTTAGATTCCCTAAAAGAATCTTGAGAAGCAGAGTTTGTGACCATTACTCTTTTGTATGTTTTTGGATATGATTAATTTCTGATCTCATCTTTATTATTTCATTTTATTTTCCTTCAGTGTATTTTGCTGTCCTTTTTCTGAGTTTTAAGATGAATGCCTTCTTCATCAGTTTTAATCCTTCCATACTAATACATGCATTTGAAGGGTGTAAATTTCTGTCTAATTAGTTCTGTTATGTAGTATATTCATATTTATTCAGTTTCAAATATTTTATAATTTCCATTGTTATTTCTTCTTTTTACATAGGTTGATAAATATATTAGTTTGCAAACATAGGGAGATTTTATTGTTTTCTTTTTCTTAATCATTTCTGACTTCATTGCATCGTGGGTAGGTAACACTTTGTATGATTTCAGTTCTTGGGAATTCTTTGAGATTTGTTTTACAATCCAGCATATGGTCAGTTTTTACAAATGTTCCATGTATTCTTTAGCCCCTGAGTGCAGAGTCCTGTATATGTTCACTAGTTCAAGAGTGTTAATCTTGTTTGAATCTTCTGCATAGCCTTACTGAATTTTTTTTTAACTTTGTGATGTTTCATTTGTGTGTTTGTTCTGTCAGTTACTGAGAGGTGTATGTTTAAAATGTCCAAGTATAGTTGTGGATTGACTGTTTTTCCTTGTAACTCTTTTCGAGTTTATTACATTTTGAGGCACTGTAGTGCATGTATGTTTAGAAATGTTATAGCTTTCTGGTTCTCTGTAACATGTCATTATGAAGTATCCCTCCTTATCTCTAATTATGCTTTTGGTATTAATGTCTACTTGTCTGGTTTTTGTGTAGCTGAGTCAGCTTTCTTTAGCATTTGCATGGTGTATCCACCTTTCCATTTCTTTGTGTTAGAGATATGTGTCTTATGAACAGCATGTTGTTTTTTTAAAAAAAATCCAATCCAGCAATCTTTGTTATTTACTTGAAACATCAAATCCATTTACAGTGAATGTAATTGCTTATATATCTTAATTTAAACCTGCCATCATAGAATGCACTTTATTTTTGTCTCATCTGTTTATATTCCTTTTTTTCTGTTCTTTTTGTCTTGATAATTATTTAAAAGAATTTTTTTCCCCACTAGTTTGGAAATTATATACTTACATACTTATTTTAGAGGTTACTATATAGTTAACAATTCAAGGACCCTCAGATACTTTATTTCAATTCATTCCCTCAATGACTTATCCATTGTGTTACACATTTTAAATCTGTGGATGTTTACTCACAAGTGATTTTTACTTTTTTTTAAAGTTAGTCTTCATTAGATGATTATCATTGTTACCATTTTTGATGCTTTTCATTCCTCCCTTCATTTACAACCTTTTCTCTCAGATCATTTCTTTTTTCCTCCCTAGAGAACATATTTCAGTATTTCCTTTTAGCATTGGTTTGGTGGTGACAGATACCTTCAGGTCTTTTTTTGTTTGTTTTTGTTTTTTTGGTGATCTAAAAATGCCTTTTCACTATCATTCTTAAAAGATGTTTTTGCCAGGGACAGGTTTTAGGTTGGCATGTGAGCACATTAAATTAATCATTCTACTGTTGTCTGGCTTTTATCTATTGACAGTTGAATGTCAGTGTAAACGTTACTATTTTGAAGGCAGTTTGACTATTTTCTTTGACTGTGTTGAAGATTTTTTGCTTTGTCTAGAGTTTTTTGCAGTTTTACTATGATCTCTCTAGGTGTGCGTTTCTTTTTATTTATCCTGCTTGGTGTTTGTTGAGATTTCTGAAATCTGTGGATTGATATCAGTTTTGGAAGATTCTCAACTGGCTTTCTATATTGGCTAACATGCCCACAGCAAATGTAGCCCCCAAGTTTGGGCCCATGTCTCTAGAATTTTTTTCTTCTGGATCTTGGCCTGTTCATTTCTAACTACTTTGCTCTTCCATATCTTTAAACATATTTTAAAAGTATTTTCTTCAGCTTTTTTTGTTGTCCGCAGTGGAGGGTTTGAATGACCTAGTTTGCTGTTAACCTGTGATTCCTTAGTATTGGAATAGAATTCTGTTTTGCTATCCATAGAATATTAGTTATTTTTAAGGCTTCTTAGATATGACTGTTTCACTGGAGAGAGAACAAACACTTGCAGAAGGACTACTAAGTATTGGGTCCTTTCAGTACTTTATTTCATCCTTAGAATTTTTTAAGATATTAGTCCCATTCTATGGTTGAGGAAACTGAGTCTCAGGGTGATTAATGCATCTAGGGACTTGTAGTTGCTAAGTGGTAGCATGGCATTTGAACCCAGGCCTTACTGAAAGCAGTTCATGCATTATGATACCAAGTCATGTTGCTACTAGGATGGAATAGAAATTAAAGTCTGACCCATTTGCTCTTAAGTTTGTGTATCAGGGTAGGACGTGGCTAGATTTTTCAAGAGCTTGAATCTAAATTTTACAACCTGCAGTGTCCTGATTGTTCTACTGTGTTGTTACGGAAATGAATGCCTTGATCATTTTTGTTTCTTTCTTGTCTATCATTATTCCTGTACTCAGGTGTTAAGTTTAAAAAATAAAGTTAAATGAATGAGTCTGCTTATAGTTTGGGGACTATACTATAGATTTAAGAGGCAGGTTAAGAACTTAGCTTATTAGTGGGAAGCAGCCGCATAGCACGGGGAGATCAGCTTGGTGCTTTGTGACCACCTAGAGGGGTGGGATAGGGAGGGTGGGAGGGAGAAGCAAGAGGGAGGGGATATGGGGATATATGTATACTTATAGCTGATTCACTTTGTTATACAGCAGAAACTAACACACCATTGTAAAGCAATTATACTCCAATAAAGATGTTAAAAAAAAAGAATTTAGCTTATTATCACCATGGTGACCTATAACTCAGTGATTCTTTTTTTTTTTTTGCGGCACGTGGGCCTCTCACCACCGCGGCCCCTCCCGTTGCGGAGCACAGGCTCCGGACGCACAGGCCCAGCGACCATGGCCCACGGGCCCAGCCGCCCCGAGGCATGTGGGATCCTCTCGGACCAGGGCACGAACCCGTGTCCCCTGCATTGGCAGGCAGACTCTCAACCACTGCGCCACCCGGGAAACCCTCTCTTTTTTTTTTTTTCGCCTGTTCTAGTACATCTGAAAGATGTGACACATTGTGAACATGTTCTCATCAAAAGAGTAACGCATTGCGCAGGGGTTCTCAAGTCAGGGCACTGAGTGTGAAGAGGGGAACTGAGTGTGAAGAGGGGACGTTCTCCTCCAGATAGTCTTAGAGTCTCGTGGGTGGTTGGGGAATGAGGGTAGTTTGCAGAGTGTTCTCAGGTGATTCTGTTAACCCTTCCGTATCCCTTCTACCCAACCAGTTGAGAGTCTCTATGTGACTTATAGTACTGTGCAATTCTGGATTTTGTCAGTTTGTCTTGATTTGAAATATTGTCTTCATAATATATGGAAATGTCTTAAAGTCTTAAGCATTACAGTTTCTCAGATATGTCCCATATTCTCTCCAGCTTTTATGCAGAACACAAAAATGTTGGGTCATACCACACATCTTGAGATTTAGTTACTCATTTCTCTTGCCCTTCCTCAAGGAGGTAGTAATTATTGAGAAGCCAGTGTGGTAAAATTTAGCTTCCCATAGATATTCATTAAGGTACTGCAAAATCTCTAACTCAGAATTTACTATTCCATTCTCATCTGTTGCTAAGTTATACACTGTTATTGAATTTTTTTTCATTTGTTTTTTATAGAGTTTACATTTTTCCCTACCAATCAAATAGGACAGTAAAAATTATTATTATTTATATTCAGGGAAAGTATTATGTTATTTTACCGTCACCTGGTTAAGAACCATTACAAAGGAAAGACACACATTTCATTACAAACCTACCATTGTTTCAGATTCATTTAACACAGTTACTATTTTACATCATATTTTACTAAAGAATATAGTTATTGCCATTTGTGTATTTTGAAATAAAATTTTTCCTTCTTAATATTGGTCAAAGTTTTATTTAAAATGTGTAATCAGGGCTTCCCTGGTGGCGCAGTGGTTGGGAGTCCGCCTGCCAATGCAGGGGACACGGGTTCGTGCCCCGGTCCGGGAGGATCCCACATGCCACGGAGCGGCTGGGCCCATGAGCCATGGCCGCTGAGCCTGCACGTCCGGAGCCCGTGCTCCGCAACGGGAGAGGCCACAACAGTGAGAGGCCCGTGTACCGCAAAAATAAATAAATAAATAAATAAAATATGTGATCACATTTTCATTTTAAAAAATGGGTATTTTGAAGGTTAGGTTGCTTGGGAAGCTAAGTTAACAAAGGAAGAGGGGTTTTAGAAAGCCTAGAAATAAATAGATCCTCACAGTAGGGGTAACAACAGAGAGTTGGACCAATAATAAAAGCGGGGCTAAAGAGGGGGAAAATCAGCAAGAAGGAAAGCAGTTGGATTAGAAATGAAATAGGAAGAAAGGTGAATTTGAGAAAACTAGAATAGTAGAATACATACTACCAATCTGCCAAAAGGGATAAAATATACTACTTACTAACTGTAGTTTGAGAAATTTTGACCCTGAAAAAGGACTGTATGTTTTAGGGTGATTTTACTGAAGTTTTCCAGAACGGCGTTTTTCACTTTATTTAACTGGTTAGTAATGTGCTCATGATTATACGTATGCTCAACTTTTACGTTTTTTAATGTCCTCCCAAAAGAGGAATTATATATTTATAGTAATATTTCATGTATCTGGAACAAGACCAGATCTAGCAAACTTCTCCTATTTGAAAGAAAGTCAAGAATTAAAAAACCAGGAATAAATGGAAAAAGACCTAAAAGGAGAAAAACAATTTATAAAGCCAGTGTACTAACACTTAGGCATTTTGCTTCTTAGTTTGGGCCCTGGGTATTCTTTTCTTATTTCAAAGGCCTTGTAAGTTTGTAACAGAAGCTATTCTTAGTCTTACACATATTTGAACAAGTTTGCTTTTTCAATTTTAAGCCCATAGCCAAAAAGCAGCAAATCACACATCAGAACTTGGAGAGTGTATTCCATAGGCAGGCATACTTACAAGCAGTGTACCTGACAGCTGAGGTGGCATTGAAAGAGACCAAATATTTGTACAAAACTGACATAATTCAAAATTTACACTATTCTGACTCCATTTAGTAGAGGCATATAGGGTCCTATCTACCTTGGTAACTGTTGGAGGCATGATTAGAATGTTGGTTTTCAGAGTTGGTATACTTTCTGAAACAACATAAACTATTGACATAGTTATTTTCATTATATGAACTAGGAACAATTTTGCCAGTAGAAAATATGACTATATTATGTGTATGTAAGTCCTTCCTACAAATGTACTTTGAAGAAATTGCATTTCTAAGTTTTAGGCTAATATTAGTTATTGTTAGTTTATTTTTGTCATCTGCTAGTATTATGAAGTAGTAAGCACCATTGATTTAAGAAAGAATTATGAGAGAACAATTTTAAAAAAAAAGCTTTTATCCATTGATTTAATTTTTCTTTGGGAAAAACTTGGGGGAGAAAATAGTCTTTTTATTGTGGTAGTTCATTTTGAAGGCATACAGTCTAGAAATATTTCTACAGAATTAAAAGTTTTAGAACTGGAAGGAGCTTGGATAATCACATAGTCTAGTACTAGTTTCTTTACCTTGGCTGCACATTTTGAAAGCTTTTCAGGTGATTCTATTGTGTAACTAGGAATTGAGGATTTTATATTGCTACGCATTTTAAATGGAATATCCAGTGATGTTTGAGGATATGCAAAACTTTGGAAAAATATGATTCCTATTTCTGTAGTATCACCTTCATTTGATGTGTACCATGGCCATTTTTACAGTATGAGAAAGATAATACTTATTCTGTAATGCTGTTAAATGAAGGATTAATTCAGACAATTCATGGTGTCCAGTATATAGGAGGTACTCAGTAAATATTGATGGTGATGAAGATGAAGGTAGTACGCAATTGGAATGTGTAAATGGAAAGAGAAGTCCGATTAAGGAGAATTTGAAAGAAGATTAGCAGGTTTCAGTTACTGAATACATATGCAGGATAAGGAAGGAGTTTGGAGACTCGAGTGACATTAATGCCATTCCCTAAGATTGAGTATGTATGCATTTAATTTTCTTTTGTCAGTATGGAAGAAGGCAAAGCATATATTTGTAGAATCAAGTTTTTTTTTTTTAACATCTTTATTGGAGTATAATTGCTTTACAATGGTGTGTTAGTTTCTGCTGTATAACAAAGTGAATCAGCTATATGTATACATATATCCTCATATCCCCTCCCTCTTGCGTCTCCCTCCCACCCTCCCTATCCCACCCCTCTAGGTGGACACAAAGCACCAAGCTGATCTCCCTGTGCTATGCAGCTGCTTCCCACAAGCTATCTATTTAACATTTGGTAGTGTATATATGTCCGTGCCACTCTCTTACTTCGTCCCATCTTACCCTTCCCCCTCCCCGTGTCCTCAAGTCCATTCTCTACGTCTGCGTCTTTGTTCCTGTCCTGCCTGAGTGTTCTTCAGAACCGTTTTTTTTGGTAAGATTCCATGTATATGTGTTAGCATACGGTATTTGTTTTTCTCTTTCTCACTTACTTGACTCTGTATGACAGTCTCTAAGTCCATCCACCTCACTACAAATAAACTCAATTTCATTTCTTTTTATGGTATGCATTTAATTTTAAAAGAAGGCTGAAAGTTGATTGGAATTACTTGTCTTGCTTTTCACTTAATTCATTATGAGCATTGTTTAAAGAAATCTCTAATTTAATCAGATACACTTGAATTTTAAAAGTATTAAAGATCATTTTTGTTTAATAGGTGTTCTGTCCAAAAAATAAAAGTCTTAACTATTAATGAAAATTGGTTAGAGGGAGTAGCCTTACATTTTATATATTTTTTATTTCCTAAATTTCATTTTTTGGTGATACCACACTTGATGTTTTGAGTTAGCATTGGGCACTTGATCAGCCTTTCCTTACACAAGTGTCAGTAAAAACGATAATATATTTGTCTTCAGGTTCAGTGACTGTGCTGGCAGAGCATCCATCTGTTAAGGTATTTCACTGACTAAAATTTGATATTATAGGATTTACTGTTTACAGGTGTGATCCAAGTGAAGTGAAGGAACACGTGGTTAGCGTTGTGGAACATTTTAAAGATTAGCAGAGTTTATTTCATTTATAAATTTTAACTTAATTTTTAGCACAGGTAATACTTTGATGTGGTTAGAACATTAAAAACTACAAAAAGTCATACAGAAGCCTACTCCCACCTCTGTCTTATACCTGCTTTTTATGCAAATAAAAGCCAATGTAAATACATACTTTCCCCTTCTTTTCTAGGCAGGTAGAACCTTGCTTGCCATACACACTGTTCTGTACCTTGTCTTTTTATTACAGTTTTTTTAATGAAAGGGTTTAAGTTCTTATTTAGAATTAATAGAAAGAACTTTTCTTCAATATTGTCATCATTTTCAGCACGTCTTAAGTGTTTGATGAACATGATCATATTTATTTGGTCAGTGTGATAATGTTGAAACTTGTATTCTTTAACTTCTGTGATAGTTTTCTTTTTTACCTTTCTAGCTGCTCGGCTCCCTATGTTTTACCTGCCTATCAAATGTTGATGATCTGTACTTGAACAACTTTTTACTATACACACTCTTCCTGGGAGATTTCACCCACACTCCTGGTTTTTTATATTCTTGACTTGATGTTCCCCTCCATATTCTTGGCTCCCAAATATGTATCTTCTTGCCCAAGTGTGCCCCATGAATGTAGCTTCCACTTGACATAACCAGTTTGGATATTTTACAGGCCTCTGCACACAATGTAGGCAAAAGTCATCCGTCTCAGTTCCCCCTCTGTTCCCTGCTGTTAAAGGGAAAAAAAGTGCAGAGCCATTTTGCTATTTCCTGTCTCAAGTGAGTAGTGGGAACCCTGAGTTCTTTTAGTCAGAAACATAGTGATCATCTCAGACCACTCCCCTTTCTTTCACCAGCCACAGCTGTCTTCTTTCTCTTCTACCTAATAAAGTGCTGCAAAATAAAAGGTGTCTAATTAAGACATTTTGGTATTAAAAACAGAAGCAAGACTACAGGTGAGATGGCCTTTTGAAATGTGTATTTTATATGCCAAAAAGTTCTATAAATGATATTAAAGACAGCAGATAGTAATTCTATAGTACACTTAAATGCTATTTTAGAATTATGTATATTTAAAGTACATCTGAAACATAGAAGTAATTAGTTCTGTTGAGGATTAGGGAAGGTTTCATAAAGGAGGTAACCCTGTATTTCATAGAGAATTGATTTATGGGGACACATTTCTCTACATTAATGTATGATAGGGAGCATTTTGCCAACGTTGTTGCCTATCTTGTCTTTTTAGAATCCTAGGAAAAATCATGTTAACTGTTTGCTGGATAGCATATATAAAATTCAGAAGACTGTCTGAGTCCAAATATGTAAAGAAATTGGATATATCTTACTGCGAGAAATACAAATGTGTGTGTAATTTTATTGCAGAACTATATTAGTGAATGAAGCTTATAAATGTACTAGAGAACCTAAAGGTTGTCCCTTTGTTATTAATTGAAAATAATGTATCTAGCTCACCTCTATAAAGAGCGGAATTTGTTTGCCATATAGCTAAGAAAGTAAAGAACCTAAATGTTGGAAATTAAGTAATTTATTCTTATTTGCACAGAATAAGTACAGAAAAGTATTTGTACAGGGTTGTTTAAGCATTATTTTTATTGGCAAAATAATGAAACAATATAAGGAAAAACTGTCAGTAGTGAGGATGGGTTAAAAACTGTTATATCTTATTCAGTTGAGTTCTGTACTTTTGCATGAGATTGAATTATATGCTGATATAGGATAATACCTACAGTAGAATTAATAACAGGATAGTGTGACCCTACTTTTAAAAACTAAATATATGTTTATATATATGAATTTTGAAAAAGATTCTGGAGATGTGCATACCAAGCTTTTAGCAATGGTTCCCGTGTGTATTGTTTCTATTTTTATAATGATTACACATTATTTTTGTAATTTAGCCAGACTGGTATAGATACAAAAACAATATTTAAAAAATTCAAGATCAAGCAAATATATATTTCTTCATTTTAAAAAAAAAAATTATTTATTAGTTTTGGTTGTGCTGGGTCTTCATTGCTGCACACAGGCATTCTCTAGTTGCAGTGAGCAGGGGTTACTCTTTGTTGCGGTGTGCGGGCTTCTCATTGCAGTGGCTTCTCGTTGTGGAGCACGGGCTCTAGGTGCGCAGGCTTCAGTAGTTGTGGCTCGTGGGCTCTAGAACACAGGCTCAGTAGTTGCGGCGCATGGGCTTAGTTGCTCCGCAGCATGTGGGATCTTCCCGGTGCAGGGCTTGAACCTGTGTCCCCTGCATTGGCACTGCGCCACCAGGGAAGTCCCAAGCCAAATATATATTTCTTAATGGGTGGTATTATTACAACTTTAAGAAAGGCTTAGGGCTTCCCTGGTGGCGCAGTGGTTGAGAGTCCGCCTGCCGATGCAGGGGACACGGGTTCGTGCCCCGGTCCGGGAAGACCCCACATGCCGCGGAGCAGCTGGGCCCGTGAGCCATGGCCGCTGAGCCTGCGCGTCCGGAGCCTGTGCTCCGCAATGGGAGAGACCACAACAGTGAGAGACCGAAAAAAAAAAAAAAAAAAAGAGAAAGGCTTAGGGTCCTATCTCCCAGTATTTCCGGAGTAGATTAGTTTATTTATTTTTTTCTTTTCTTTTGAAAGAATACTCTAGAGAAATCTTCTGGTCTGTGAAGAAAAAGACATTTACTTTTTGTTCTTTAGATTATATGGTTCTGGAGTGATTGTTTAGTGGTTAACATCATCAGGGTCTGGAAGACTTGGTTTTTCAGAGCTGAGACAAAGTGTAATGTTGGATTTGTTATGGTAAAAATGTTTGCTCTTTCATAAAGTTGAATTTAGTGGGGAACCTAGTACAAAACTGGGGAGAGTATTTTTAGTAGGTCAGTCATTCTGGGGCCTAAGCCTTTAGGACAGTTGAAGAATCAAAATGCTGTGAAAATAACTGGGAGATATTATTAGTTATGAAAGTTAAACTGATCACATTTTACGATAGGACTGAATATTAGCTATCTTTTTTGGAACAAGGTGCCATATGACAATTTATGAGATTGTTAAATTGAAGAAATCAATTGGTGAGGTCAAAAGCCAGCATAAATTCAAGGCTACCCATGGTGGCATCCTGAAATTTCTTGTAGGCACGAATGAGGAATCGAGGAGACCTTCCTAAACTGTTTCAGATATGTGTAAAATTCATTTTGGGGAGACTGATTTTAGGACTAGGAAGTAAGGCAAATATGATACAGATGGGGCTTTTGGATCCAGTCTTGGTTGACTAATCAAGAGTCTTGTGTGTGTATAGGGATCATCTCTTTATCAACTTTTGGAAGTATTTTATCTGTGTATATGTATCTATATATGTAAAATATGTATAGCCTGTTTTGAATAATTTATTTTTAAATCTCCTATTTCTACATGTCACTTTAGTGCCTCCTTTGGGGAACTATTTTAATGACAGCTATACTAATGATAGTTATACAGATGAAGAATTGTTAAACTAAAATTTGTATTTTTCAGTTTTTTTATATTCTAAAGAAATATTGAAGATAATTTTATAGTCAAAATTATTTTTAGTTTTATAGTAAATCATTTAAATTTGATGGTTTCTTCATTTATTTACTAAGCATTAAGTGCCTACTGTGTGTCAGGCAATAGTTTTTGAAACGTCAGTGAGCAAAACATTCCTGCTCTCTTGGGTTTTATATTCTAGCAAACGAGGCAGGCATAACAAATAATTAAATCACGTAGTCTGTTGGACAATGGAAAGAGCTAAGGAAAAGGAAAACAAATAGGAGAGGGAGAGGTGTATTGGGAATACTGGAGGCAGGGGATGGAATTTGTAATATGAAGTAGACTGGTCAGGGTATACCTCTTTGAGAAGGTGACATCTGAGCTAAGACTTGAGGAAGAATGTTTTAGGCGGAGGAAAGAAGCAGTGGAAAGCTCCTGAAGTGAAACTGTGCCTGGCTTGTTGAAGGAACAACATGAAGGCTGTTGTGGCTGGGACAGAATAAGGAGTTTATATGAACAGAACCTATTGTGTAGACTATTGTAAGGACTTTTTCACTCTGAAATCGGAAGCCCTTGGAGGATTTTGAGCCGAAGAGTGAAATTGGTATATTTTAATAAGCTCATTCTGCTTACTGTGTGGAGAATTTACTATGGAGAAGCGTGGGTCGGAGCAGGAAATCCAGTAAGGAGGCCCTTGCAGTAATCAACATGAGAGAGGTGATGGTGGCTGGTAGCAGGGTGGTAGCAGAAGAGGTAGTGGTAGAAGTGGTCAAACTGTTGAGTATATGTTAAAGGTAGAGATCAAAGGATATGTTGAAAATTGGACGTAGGGGGCAGAGTGTAAGAAGAAAAGTGTCAAAGATGACCCCATGGTTTTCAGAGCAACTGGACGGATGAAATTGCCATCAGCTGATACTGTTGGGTAAAGGGATTTGAGGCTGAGGCAGAGATATCAGGGAGTCAGTGTTGTAGATTTTAAGTTGAGATGTCTGATAGACTTCCAGATGGAGATGAGGTAGAATAGGGAATTTTGACAATTAAAAAACATGAAAATTACCACAAAGATACTGGCCTCTGATTTAATTTTGAAATGCTATATTTTAAAATCATTTTTTCATTTAACAAATCTTTATTGAGTACCATATTTTACACTAGATGATTGGGGGCTACAGTGATAGGCAAATATAATTATGGACTGAGTCCTAACAGAAGTTAACATACAGTGTGGTCGGCAGACATTAAGTAATTACACAAACATTTTAAGTGCCAATTGTAAATGCTATGAAGGAAGGGCATCTAGGACTAAGGGAGCAGATAATGGGGGCTGATGATTCTGGTGGTCTTCCTTGAGGAAATGACATTTGAGGTATAATTTACAGAGAATAAAATTCATTCATTTAAATTGTATAGATGGATTAATTTTGACAAATCCATGTAACCACCACTACAATCAGGATATAGAACAATGCTGCCATTCCAGAAAAGTTTTCCGATGCCTGTTTTTTGCCCATTTTCCATTGGGTTTTCTTTTTTTAAATTTATTTGTAGGGGTTCTTTATTCTAGATACAAATCTTTTATTGGCTATATATATTGCAGATACCTTCTTCCAGTTCGAAAGTTGCTTTTTTATTCTCTTTATGATGTCTTTGGATGAACAGAGTTTCTAATTTAAATGAAATCCAGTTTATCAATCTTTTTTATTTCTTTTCTGTATCTTGTCTAAGAAATATTTTCTTGTATCAGGGTCATGAAGATATGCCTATGCATTCTTCTAAAAGTTTGTCTATCCATGATTCATTGCAAATTAAATTTGTTTATGATCTGAGCTAGGAGTCAGGGTTCATTTTTGTTCATATGATATTCAACTTATCCAGTACCATTTATTGGAAAGATCAGTTTTTACCCATTGAATATAAGTCGTTTTGTTGTAACGTGACTGTATGTGTTACACTGTTCCTCAACTGTATTCTGTTGGTCTTTTTATTCTTTTGGTTTGTTTATCTGTCCTTGCACCAACCAATATCTTAATTATAGCAGCAGATAGTGTTGTTCTTTGAGTGTCCTGGCTGTTTTGTCTTTTGTATTTCCATATAAATTTTACAGTCAGCTTGTTAATTTCTACAGCAAGCCTGTTGGGATTTTGGTTGAGATTACATGGAATCTCTAAGTCAACATTGGAGAAACTGATATCTCCACGATATTTAGTCTTCCAGTCAATGAAGATGGCATATCCCTCTGTTTAGTAAACTCCTTAATTTCTCTCAACATTGTCACAGTGTAGAAGTATTGCACATATCTTGCTAGATTTGTTCCTAGCTATTCAGTTTTTTTGGATGCTATTATACATGGTATCATCTTTTAAATTTTAATTTTCTAGTTTATTGGCAATATATAGAAATACAGTTGATTTTTATATATTGACCTTGTCTCTAGTTACCTTAGTGATTCTCATAGTTTGTTACAGATTTCCTTGGGGTTTTCTATGCATTCAATCATGTCATCTTTGAATAATAATTGTGTCTTTTCCAATCTTTTATTCCTTCTTATTTTTTTCCTACTTTTTTTTTATACTACTGATTTGTTTATTGGTTTATTTATTTTGCTGAATAGTCTTGGTGTTAATGGATATTCTTGTCTTGTTCCTGAATTCTTGTTTTCTTTCCTGAAAGTCCAGCATTTCATCAGTAAGATGATATTGAGTATACATTTTTTTTGTAAACTAGATTTGTTAGATTAAGGATGCTCCTATTAATTTTTTAAAGTCTTTAGTGGGTATTGAATTTTATCACACCATTTTCCTTTATTGAGATGATTATATGAATTTTATTTTGGTAATTTGGTGAGTTACAATGATCAATTTCCAAAAGTTAAATCAGCCTGCACTCCTGGAATAAATTCCATTGGTTATATAATGTATCATCTTTAATACAGTCTATATTTGATTTGCAAAATTCTGTTTAGGATTTTTGTGTCTGTTCATGAGAAATATTGGCCTGTAAATTTCTTTCTTGTAATGTCATTTTGAGGTTTTGGTGTCAGAGTTTTGGTGACCTCATTAAGGATTGGGAATTGTTCTGCGTTTTTGTGTTCTCTGGAAGATTGTATATGGTTCATTGAGTACTTGTCTATTTTATGTCCTTCATTATACTACTTTGGGTTTGACTGATGTCTTTTCCTAGCTACTGCACGTAGAAGCTTATATCATTAATTTTCAACTTTTCTTAAAAATGAATTTTAAATATGCATTTTAAAGCTATAAATTTTCCTTTTAGCATAGCTGTAGCTGCGTCTCACAAATTTTGATGTTGCATTTTCATTACCATTCAGTTAAACATATTTTCTAATTTCCATTGTTATTTCTTCATTAACTAACAGGTTATTGGTTTTCTGTTATTGATTTCTAGTTTAATTTCACTGTGCTCAAAACATACAGCATAAGATTTCAATCATTTGTTATTTGTTGACTTGCCCTGTGGTCCTGTGTATGACCTAGTTTGGTCTATATTCCTTGAGTATTTGAGAAGAATGTGTATTATGCAATTGTTGAATATAGTACTCTATGCATGTTAATTACATCGAGTTGTTACTAATGATGTCAAATCTTTCATATTCTCAGGGTTTCTTTTTCATTTGTTTGTTGTTTTTTTGGTCTCCTTGTTCTGTCAGTTACTAGAAGAAGTATATTAAAATCTCCAACCATTATTATGGATTATTCCGTTTTTCCTTTTACGTTATAGATTTTGAAACTGCAATTATGAGATGTATGCAAATTTATGATTGTTACATTTCTGTTGAATTGATCCTTTTATTATAATAAACTATCCCTTTAGTATTTCTAGTAGTATTCCTTTTTATTTTATTTGTTTATTTGGTCACACTATGTGGCTTGTGGGATCTTAGTTCCCTAATCAGGGACCAGGGATTGAACCCGTGCCCCCTGCAGTGGAAGCACAGAGTCCTAACTGGACTGCCAGGGAATTCCCCCAGTAATATGTCTTGATTTAAGTCAACTATCTAATGTATGGTTACATCACCATACTTTTTTTTTTTTTTTTTTTTTGTGGTACGCGGGCCTCTCACTGTTGTGGCCTTTCCCGTTGCGGAGCACAGGCTCCCGACGCACAGGCACAGCGGCCATGGCTCACGGGCCCAGCTGCTCCGCAGCATGTGGGATCCTCCCGGACCGGGGCACGAACCCGTGTCCCCTGCATTGGCAGGTGGACTCTCAACCACTGCGCCACTAGGGAAGCCCCATCACCATACTTTTGATTAGAGTTTACATAGTATTCTTTTTCATTTTTTTTTTTTGCAGTACGCGGGCCTCTCACTGCTGTGGCTTCTCCTGCTGTGGAGCACAGGCTCCGGACGTGCAGGCCCAGTGGCCATGGCTCACGGGCCCAGCCGCTCCGCGGCATGTGGGATCTTCCCAGACCAGGGCACGAACCCGCGTCCCCTGCATCGTCAGGCGGACTCCCAACCACTGTGCCACCAGGGAAGCCCCCATAGTATTCTTTTTCTTGTAACACATATGTGTCCTTAAGTTTAAAGTGGATCTCTTGTGAACAGAATATAGTTGAGCGTTTTAAAAAATAATTTTGTTATTTTATTGAAATGAGGGGTCTATATACATTTAACGTTGAACATGATATAGTAGGCTTTCCGTCTATCACCCTGATACTAGTTTCCTATTTGTCTCTTTCTGGTCCTTCTTTGAATTAGTCAAGCATTATTTGTTCCTCTCTTCTAGTTTTTTAGTTATACATTTTTTATAGGTGCATATGCATTTTTAAGTAGTTGCCTAACAGATTACAATATGCATCCTTGGTTTATTAGATTCCGCTCAAATTTGTACTTTTAACAGTTGCTGAAAAATACGGGAAACTTGCAACAATATAACTTCATGAATTCTGCTGTCCTTTATGTTAGTCTTGTCATATTTTATACTTCTACATATGTTTAAACTATACTATTCATTGTTACTATTATTTAATTAAATTAATTAATTAATTTATTTTTGGCTGCGTTGGGTCTTTGTTGCTGCACGTGGGCTTTCTCTAGTTGTGGCGAGCGGGGGTTACTCTTTGTTGCCGTGCGCATGCTTCTCTTGTTGTGGAGCACAGGCTCTCGGCACACGGGCTTCAGTAGTTGTGGCACGTGGGCTCAGTAGTTGTGGCTTGCGGGCTATAGAGCGCAGGCTCAGTAGTTGTGGCGCACAGGCTCAGTTGCTCCGCGGCATGTGGGATCTTCCCAGACCAGGGCTCGAACCCATGTCCCCTGCACTGGCAGGCAGATTCTTAACCACTGTGCCACCAGGAAAGTCCCACTATTATTTTAAATGTTAATATTTTTATTTATCTACATATTTACCTTTCCATTCCTATTAATCCCTCTAGTTCTGTGCCATTTTCATTTAGCTGGATGAATTCTCTTCATTTGTTACAGGTTATCTTAGCTTTTGTTCATCTGAAACTATTATTGTTTCATTTTTGTGTTTGGAGGTTATTTTCTCTTAGTATAGAATTCTAGGTTGGTTGTTGATTATTTTCTTTTTCTGTCTTAGCACTTTATAGATGTCATTTTTTAAATATTCTATTTCCATTATTTCTGATAAAAAATAGGTTTTTAGTCTAATTGCCATTCACCTGAAGGTAATGTGTTTTATTTTCCCTGGCTACTTTTAAGATTTTCACTTTGACTTTGGTTTTTAGGACTTTGAAGTATCTAGCCATGGTTTTCTTCATATCCTGCTGAGGTTTGTAGCGCTTCATACGTTTGCTAGAGACTCATGTCTTTTGTTAGCTTTGGAAAATTCTTGAGCAGTATTCTTATTGCTTATGTGTTATTTTCTCTTCTCTACATTTTTTCTCTTTTTTTGGCTGCACTGCATGGCTTGTGGGATTTTAGCTCCCCAACCAGGTATCAAGCCCATGTCCTTGGCAGTGAGAGCACGGAGTCCTAACCTCTGGACCTCCAGGGAATTCCCTCTCTTCTACTTTTGTAACTCCAGTTAGATGTGTTTTAGGCCTTTTCACCATGACGTACATGTCTTTCTTTACATTTTCTGCTCATATTTTCTCTCCTTTATATCTTTTTGATGTGTTGTATTTTCTATATGTTTGTTGCTCCCTTTGACTTAAGAATTCTAGGCTTTGCTGAAATTCTCCATTTGTCCTGTTTGTTTTTTGCCTTGAATATATCAATCAGTCATTTTTAAAGTCTCTCAGATAACTCTAAAATGTGAATGACCTATGTGTCTTCTCCTGTTTTCTATTATTTCTATTTGTTGTCCATCTGCTCTTTTGTTTTTTTTAAATGGAGATGAAATTCGCATAACATGAGGTTCATCATTTTAACCTTTAAAAGTACAGGCACCCCTCAGAGATATTGTGGATTCAGTTCCAGACCACCACCGTACAGTGAATATTGCAATAAAGCTAGTTACAGAAATTTTTCAGTTTCCCAGAGCATATAAAAGTTATGTTTAGACTGTACTGTAGTCTGTGAAGTATGCAGTAGCACTGTGTCTAAAAATCAATGTACATACCTTAATTAAAAAATATTTTATTGCTAAAAAATGCTAACCATAATCTGAACCTTCAGTGAGTGATAATCTTTTTGCAATAGTAACATTAAAGGGCACTGCTCACAGACCACCATAACATATATAATAATCATGAAAAAGTTTGAAGTATTGTGAAAATTATCAAAATGTGACACAAAGACACGAAATGAGCAGATGCTGTTGGAAAAATGGTGTCGATCCACTTGTTCCACACAGGGTTGCCACAGACCTCTGATTTGTAGAAAAACATGGTATCTGTGAAGCACAATAAAATGAGGAATCCCTGTATACAAATTCAGTGGGTGTTAGTATATTCATAGTGCTGTGCAGCCATCACCATTATCTAATTCTAGGACACCATCACCCCAAAGAAGAAAACTCATGACCATTGACAGTCAACCTCAATTCTCCCCTCTGCCCGTCCCCTGGCAAAGACTGATCAGTCTACTTTCTGTCTCTCCGGCTTTGCCTATTCTGGACAGTTGATATAAATGGAATCATACAATGTATGGCCTTTTGAGTCTGACTTCTTCACTTAGCGTAGTGTTTTCAAGATTTATCCATGTTGTAGCGTGTATCACTACTTCATTCCATTTTGTGGCTGAATGATATTCCATTGTGTGGATATTTACCACATTTTGTTTATCAATTCAGCTGAAGGACATTTAGGTTTTTTTCTACCGTCTGGCTATTATGAATAGTGCTGCTGTGAACATTCACGTATAAGTTTTGTGTGAATGTACGTCTTCAGTTCTCTTGGGTCTATACCAGGAGTGGAATTGCTAGGTCATACGGTAACTCTATGTTTAACTCTTTGAGAAACCGCTAGTGTTCTCCACAATAGTTGCACCCTTTTACAATCCCATCAGCATGTACAAGAGATTTTCTCTGCATTCTTGCCAACATACGTTACTTTCTGTAGTTTCTTTTTTTTTTAAAATTATTATAGCCATCCTAATGGGTGTTGGCCATTTATTCTTATTTTTTTAGAATGCCTTGTAACTTTTAATTGCGGGCTTATTGACTTGTTAGGGCTGATCTGTTTCAATTTTTACTTTAGTCCAAGGAGAGGCTTTTTTGAAGTCTCAACAGAGAGACTGAATTGTTTTTGAAGGCCCTTCTGATTTGGTGGGGCCTACACTCCAATCTTTGTCTCCCTCGAATTGGGCAGAAGCTGAAATCTCTTTTCAGCTCTTTTGCTTCCAAACTGCTGTTTTCTGCTCGTTTTCTTGAATTTACCCCTCTTTGTGTTTCTTCCTCTCTGGAACTTGGTTCTTTAATTTCCAGCTCTCTGTTAGCCAAAAATTCTGTCTTCTCTCCGTCTAGTAGGACTGCCACTTTCTACTTGGACTCTATTTTCCTGTTATACAGCAAAGTAAAGGAAAAGCCAAGTTGATTATGGGGCTGATTTTCTATTTTTCCCTTCTTTAAAGAGTTGTAGCCCCTCTTGTTCCTCTCTGTGTACATTACTCTTCAGTGCCTTCAAATGGTTTCTACATTTGTCTAGATTTTATAACTTTTATTAGCAAGAGGGTTGGTTTGGTACAAGCTAGTCTGTTATGATGGGAACCACGCATACTGATGTTTCATGAATTGAATCACAAGAAAATGAAAAACTAATACCTATTGAGAGTGAGAGCATGAATTTTCAAGAGAAAATCTGGACAAGGATATAGGGGAAAGGAATTTTATTTTCAAGCAAGAGGGCCAAGTCAGCCATATTGAAGGATGGTAAAGGATGATTTAAAGTGAGATATGTGACACTAAGTTGATATTTAGTAAGTTTTTTGAAAATGGAACAAAGTGTTTAAAGAATACAAATTGGATGAAGAATTTAAGATAAGAATTGAAGAGAAAATATTTAATGAGCAATTATTGGATTGGATTTAGTAGTGAAGAAATTAAGATTATGAATTTGGAACGAGTGCTGTTAGAGTAGTACTTGGTTAATTTTGTAAATGTTAGTGGTTATTAGGTGGTTGGAGATTTGAGTGTTTACTGTGATGTCTAAAGAACAATGTATATCTGGTAAGTATGCCCGGGAGGATTGCGTTCGCAAAATCTGGGTGTAAACACAAAATCTGGGTGTAGACGCAGTAAACATACCGGAGGAAGAGAATGACTGAAGTTCTAGGAATGGACATTATGTTTAAAATGTAGACAAGTAGAGAAAGAAGGCAGAAATAGATTTATAAAGAACAATACTTCCCTATCCTCTTGTAGGATTAAAAAACTGGGGTTTGGAAAGAAACTATGTGCTTTCTCTACCCAAATATTCCCAAGAAGGGAGCCAGGTGTTATAGAGCACCTTGTATCTGTGTTTTTCCTTTCGCCCTTTTGTGAACTCTCAAGGTTAGTCAGTGATTTTTTTCACACTTTCATTAGGAAATTTGCCAAAGGCATCCTTTTGAGGCAGCTGTCTCTGTACCCTTGGAGGCCATCAGTAATGTTTCCAATCCATAGGAGTAGTCGGCACAAAAATGTTGGGCTGAGCTGAGTCTTTGCGGTTTAAAACATTCCCCCTCCAAAACCACTCCCCCTCCTCAAACAGTATAAAATATATCACATTTTGAAGCTTCTGGTCCTTAGTCTTTTGTTACTATATCTTTTCAGGTAAAATTCATCATTAATAGTAAATATATCCAAATATATTAATAATGAAAGGAGACTTAATTTTTAAAACATAATTTAAATAACAACAATAGTGGGCACATTAGAAATCCTTATACATAAATAAATAAGAATTCTTTTTGTATAGAATGTTATAAGTTTTAATTTTCACTGTAAAGTAGAATATACTTGAATCATGGTGTTCTTTTGGTGTAAGGTGGTCGGATGATATATTCATGCTGACGATCTTGTGAAGTCTTTTGAATCTTGTGAAGCATATTAAATATGATGTGGTTAAGTCCATGATTAAAATGCATTAGAAAAAGTTGAAATGCATTTGTGTTTTTGTCCCTATTCAACTGAATAGTATAGGCAACTGTTATACCATATGCATCTTTAGTATATTAGTCTGACTGTTTTTCTTATTTTACTAAACTGTCTTCTTTCAGCCACCCACACAGAATATGCCTATGGGTCCTGGAGGGATGAATCAGAGCGGCCCTCCCCCACCTCCACGCTCACACAACATGCCTTCAGATGGAATGGTAGCTGGGGGTCCTCCTGCACCACACATGCAGAACCAGATGAACGGCCAGATGCCTGGTAAGTTTTTCTCCTCTAAGACATTAACAACGGAGTTGCTTAGCAACTGAAACGACGTGGGGGCTCAAGGGATACTAGATTGTTGATGACAAAACTGCTTTGAATGCCCCCGAGTCCAAGCTCTCTTAGAGTTTGTTAGCTACAGAGCTACGTGACCTGTATTCAGTGTTTATCAGGCTGCCCTTGGGCTTTGATGTAGCTGACACACAGCATTCCTCTGATGAACAGAACTGGCTAAATTTAGTCTGTCTGAAACTATGCAATACAGCTGGCTTTAGAAGCTTTTGGGGGGAAAAAGGCATTGTGCCATAGCTTAAGAATTAAGATCTGTTTATAAAAATGTGTAACATTTCTCTGAGTTTTGTATTTACTTAAAAATTTATTGGTCTCAGAAACAGTATTGCTGGAAAAGACACATGGGGAGAAAAAACAAAACAGGCTCTAAAGTGCTCATGTATTTAGTATTTCCTCATTGGTCTTTTGAAACTGAGTATGCATTTTTATGAATACATGTTTATAGTATAGTAGAAATATGGAAATTGATATTGAAGCAAAATTAAAAGCTGAAAAGTGTCAGGTTTCTTATATAATGAACCATTTACTATTTATCCATTTTAAGTTTAGAGCCGCTTAAAATATCCTTGAGACCATTGGATGCTTATTTAGTTACCTTTTGCTGGTTTGAATTTTTAATCTGAAAAGTATCAGTATCTTTAAACTATTTTGTTTTTGTAACATCAGTCACACCCATACCTATAATTCATATTTTTACTTTCTAAAGACAAAGGTTGTTTTCATTAACAAAAAGAAAGTATTAAACAAATAGCAATAAAGAGAGTAAGTTAAAATAACAGAGCAATTTATTTTTTAAATTAGTAATATTAGCATCCTTAGGATAGTGTTGTCTTAACTGATTATGTTGGTTGGTAGCATTGGTGTCCAGGGACTATGGGTGTAAAAAATGAAGCAAAAGAGAGCACAGAGCAAAAGAGGCCAGATAGCCTGGCTTATAGGAGATTGATGTGTGATGGGTCATGTAGGAGGGCTGTGGTGTCTTGGTGGCAACCTTCTCTTTCCTGCCAAGGCTTCCACGGTCATGGCCCAGTGGCCCTCCACCATGTGGAGGTAGGAATAAAGAGGTAACTACTTGTCTGGTTGTGGTCAGAAGCAAGCTTCTTGCTTAATCCACATCTAGCTCATTAGGACACATTGTTTTTAAAACTGGTGGGGTAGTGCTAATGCAGGTTAGCATGTTAGAGGAGTTTTGTGACTTTTTATGGTGGTACCTTTTTTTTTTTGGTGGTACGCGGGCCTCTCACTGTTGTGGCCTCTCCCGTTGCGGAGCACAGGCTCTGGACGCGCAAGCTCAGCGGCCATGGCTCACGGGCCCAGCCGCTCCGCGGCATGTGGGATCTTCCCGGACCAGGGCATGAACCCGTGTCCCCTGCATTGGCAGGCAGACTCCCAACCCCTGCGCCACCAGGGAAGCCCGGTGGTATCTTTAATTAGGATTTTGACTCAACTTCTCCAAATAACATTCAAGCCTAAGGCTGAGGAAGCAAGCAGCAGCAATATAATTATTGTTAACGTGACATTTTCGTTTTTGTGTAAGGCTGTCTGGAATAAGATATACTCTTTATGAGCCAGAGATTTTCAACCACTTATGACCTAGATTGTCCAGAATACCGTAGAGCTTCTAAAACAATTTATAATTAGAGAGTTTACAGTTAGGTGTAGGAGAAATTGGAAGTCCAGTTACTTATATTGTCTTTATTTAATAAGTTTTGTATAGTATTTAGCCAACCTCTTTATGCACACAAGTTTGTAACTAGGCTTTTAATTTCCGATTTTAGTTTTGTTCTTAATATTTTATTTTATAATGTAAGTTGTAGTGCTTCTTATATGCTGTTTGATTTGTTCGTATATCCTCTTAGTCTTAGGTTCCTTTTAAAAAAAATGGATTAAAAAAAATTAGATAATACGTATCTATGGCACCAAAATAAAAAAGGTACAAAAAGGCGCATACAGCCCCTACCTACCCAGACTCTTTGTTCCAGACAGGCATTGGTACCCAGTTATCCTTGAAAAACATATGCATATGCATGTATACATTCTATTTTCTTATTCTTTTTTTAAAAACACAAATGGTAGCATATAGTAGATATTACTAGATATCATTTTTTTACCTCTTAAAGGTTTCTCTTGGAGACCATGAGTATATAAACATATATTTTGGAGACCGGTCGGTATATAAAGAGCTGCCTCATTCCTTTTGATGACTGCATTACATTCTTTTTTATGGATGCCTCTAATTTACTTGGACAGTTCCCTTCTGATAGAAATATAGGTTATTTCTAGTCTTTTGGTGTTAAAAATTATGCTCTTGTGACTATGCCTGTAAAATATAAATAAGTAAACAGATAAACTTAAAATTTTGCATCCATATACGTACACACACAAAAACTTGTATATTTATAGGATAAGTTCCTAGAACTGAAATTGCTAGGTTAAAGGTATATGCATTTTATTTTTATTCATTCATTCATTCATTCATTCATTCATTTATGGCTGCGCTGGGTCCTTGTTGCTGCATGCGGGCTTTCTTTAGTTTCAGGGGGCTACTCTTCATTTCGGTGCGCAGGCTTCTCATTGCCGTGGCTTCTCTTGTTGCGGAGCACAGGCTTTAGGTGCGCGGGCTTCAGTAGTTGTGACATACGGGCTCAGTAGTTGTGACATGCAGGCTCAGTAGTTATGGTGCATGGGCTTAGTTGCTCGGAGGCATGTGGGATCTTCCTGGACCAGGGCTCAAACCCGTGTCCCCTGCATTAGCACCACTTCCCCTGCACTGTACCACCAGGGAAGCCCTAAAGGTATATGTATTTTAAAATATGGTAGTTATTACCATATTGGTTTACATAAAAATAGTAGACCAGTTTATAGTAGACTTATTTATACATTTATATTCTCTCAACAAAGTATGAGAGTGCTTCTTTCTTCATAATATAATTGGAACAAAACTTTTGATCTTTGTAAATCTAAAAGGTGAAAAGTGGATCTCATAGTTTTAATTTGCCTTTTTATTATATTAAATAAAGCAAGCAATTTTCTCATGTTTTATGACCGCTTTTGTAGTTTTCTTGTGAAGTGATCATTCATATACTTGGCCCTTTTACTGCTGGTGGTCTTTTACTTGCTTTATATGTTAAGTAAGTAGTTTGGTCTGTGATATTTCTTGTAAATAATTTTTTCCCAGTTTATCTTTTTATTACTTAATTTTTTTTTGTTGGTCATGTGCAAATGTTTTATTTTTATGTACTCTACTTTATAAATCTTTTATGGTTCTGGGTTTTTTGGCATACTTAAAAAGGCCCTTACAGTCCAAGATTATTTTTAAAATTCTCCGTTTTGCAATACTCTGTTATGATTTCTTTGCTTTTTCTTCTTTTTAATGTTTAATTTTTTTATTCATCTGGACTTAGTTTTGGTAGAAGGAATGTGGTAGGAACCCAACCTGTATTTTTGCAGATATCTACTCAGTTGTTAAACATCATTTATTGAATTATCTTTTCTTTTGTTCATTGATACTTAATGTCAGTGCCATTGTCATTTACCAAATTATGCATTTCCATCACTTTCAGACTGTGTTCTAGGTTTATTGATCTGTTAATCAGTTCACTTATGTGTTAATACTACATAGTTTTAATTCAGCTTTATATGTTTTGGTCTCTTACAAAACAAGTCCTCCTTCATTACTCTTTTTTTTTTTTTTCCAGGATGTTCCTGGCTTTTCAAAAGCAACAGTTTCTTAATCTGTAAAATGATAATAATGTCTACCTCACAGTATTTGCTATCATTCATGTAAAGCATTTACTTTGTTTGCTATTGATTAAATACTCAAGTTATTGTTTGTGCTCTTGTTACATTAATGCAAAAGAATAAATAAGCTTTTTAAGGTACTTTTGTATAGATCATCTGTTTAACTTTCATATTTTGGTTCTGATCACTTTTCTTCAAAGGGCCTAACCATATGCCTATGCAGGGACCTGGACCCAATCAACTCAATATGACAAACAGTTCCATGAATATGCCTTCAAGTAGCCACGGGTCCATGGGAGGTTACAGCCATTCCGTGCCATCGTCCCAGAGCATGCCGGTACAGAACCAGATGACCATGAGTCAAGGGCAGCCAATGGGAAACTATGGCCCCAGACCAAATATGAATATTCAACCAAACCAAGGTAAGTAAGCTTTATAAAATTCTTGACTAGGATGCTCCATTAGCCTTCGAAAATCAAACAGTTTTTTCAAAATGTTAGCTGATTTGCAAAATTACAAGTTTGAAGTGAGGAACAATAATACCCATAGAAAAGGAACATCAAGTTCGAAACCAACTTAAAATAATTTTTTCCTTTTACATTTAGAAATTAAAATGCTCAATTTAGCTTTTTAAGCTTATTTATTTTTATGTCTTTTGGACAGTTTGAGATTTTATATTTTTGGATTTTTAAGCTAATCAATGAATAACCAAACATTTGGTTAGAGCTAGAAAACTGAGAAAATACAATTTTATCTTTGTAAGTACAGTCCTTAAAAAACATCTGTTCTGTGGTTCATTTTACTTGTGAAGAATATATTAATTTCTATGAATTTCCCTTGATTTAATGTTTTCTGATGCTGTGTTTCAGCATTAAAGGTAATTTTAACATAATTTGTTATTAGAATGTTCAGTGGAGGTGCTGCTGTATTCTTATATTCTTAGAGTGGTGTGAAGTCTATTAAAGTTTATTACCAGCCTCAGAGAATGAAATTGTTATCATGTTTCTCTTTTAAGTATTCTTGTGAATAATAACTAAAAACCAGTAAGTGGTGCTCTGTTCTGCTAATTGCCTGGGAAAACATTTGGCCTGTTGCCAGCCTAAAGCTACTTCAGTTACTAAATGCGGTGAGGTTAAGAGTCAGAATTAAATGTATTTGCAATAAAATTTTCTAGATTTTGCTTATGAAAAACACATCACCAGAGTACACCCAGAAAAAGGAAGTTAATCTGTTGATCATGATTTTTGATGAAATAATATATTATAATTTTAAAATATTAATAAAGATATTTTCTGTAATTTAGATAAAATACACCGGAGACAAAGGGAGATAATAGAACAAATTGTCAATGGATGCAGCTTCACAAAACTGGCACTTGCTCCATTTTTCCCCGCAAAAGTTGTTCAGTGCCCATGGTGGAGTATTTTTTTTTATTCTGTCAATTAAAGGTTCAAAACAACAGCAAGATCCAGTCAGTGCTAGATCAGAAGGGGGTTCAGATGTTCCTCTGCACAGTTTGGTTACCAGGAAAAAGCAGAAAAATCGATAGTGATTCTTTACAGCAACCGCCGTAGTTATGGTACACTTCTTACAAAGTATAGTTAAGGAAAGGTGGGATGTGCGCAAAAATGGATGTTGCTGCAGCATGGTTTGATATGACATTATAAGATCTGAAGAAGAAAAAATAATGCATGCAGCAGTGTGTATGTATAAAATAGTTAACTGTTTTTGGAGAAAGGACTTGAAGTGTTTATAGGAATTTTTTGTTCAAAACATGGGGACCAACTAGTCTTTCTATTTTTTTTTTAACTAAAATTATTTTTCTTTTATTGAGTTATAATTAACATACAATATTAGTTTCAGGTGTACAACATCATGATTCGATATTTTCACACATGAAATGATCACCATGATAAGTCTAGTTACCAACTGTCATTGAACAAAATGGTTAAATATTATTGACTGTATTCCCTATGTGAAAAATTAAAAAAAAAAACGTATTAATGCAAAGGCTAATATAATAAAAACATGTAGACCTACCACACAAAACATGTCATTTCAAAAAGCTGCTCAAAAAGTTGGCCCTATTAAATTTACTGATTATATATTACTATGTTCATGGTCATTATAAAAATTTCAACAGTTACTATTTTTTTAGCTTTAAAAGAAAAATGAGTTTAGATGACAGTGGCATTGTAATTGGTGCCTACTTTTAGTTGTAGTTTTATTTATTTATTTTTAGTTGTGGTTTTATACATATCTGTGAATTGAGAAAACTGAAATATTTTTTAATTCAGCATTTAGGTTTATTATTTTAGCAGAATATTTCCCTCTAAGTTTTCTTATGAGGACTACTGCTTTTAGGTGAAACGTTTAGCAAGTTTTTAATGTTAATTTCTTTCTTAAATTGCTAGGAAAATGTTGTAAATAGTCAATCCAGCAAACTTTCCATGTTATTCTCACTGTTACCCAGATAAAGTTCAGTGACCATCACTTTGAACTTTAGGAGTAAGACCTGTGTTCAGAGTGAATCACTGTCTTCTTATGTATTGGATCTACTCACTCATGGAGAGAGAGCGTAAGCTCCACTGGAATTCAGAAAGCTCCAGAAAGGGAGAAGTTTGCCTCTTTTGTTCACACTGTTTTGTTCTGGTGCCTAGAACAAAACCTGAGGGTAGGCATACCAATCTGTCTCTTCAGTGAATAGGAACTGAAACCAGATGTTATATGATAACCCGGAAAGACAGAGTTAGTGCCTTAAAGATGTTTCTTTAAAAGTCAAATTGGAATAGTAAGGCTTTCTGGACCAACAGATAGCATTTGGTAGAATCAGCAGTTTTCATTCCCAGGCATTACTGATTATCGCTTTCCACATTTAACACCATTTTACTTACTTATTCCATATTCAAATATAACGATTTTCACAAATTGTTATATTTGTGTTAAAGCATGTATTTCACAAGTTCCGGGTATGGTATATAATTCTTCAGACTTGGATCCAAGTATTGGCCCCACAGACTACCGTGTGTGGGATCTTTGACTCACTCACTCAATTTCTTTAAGTAAGATTAAGTGAGATGATAGCATTTAAAAATCCTAATTCGGTAATTGTATAGTTTACATAAAATCAGTTAGAATAAACAAGGTAGTTTTTCTTTTTTGTAATAAAAACTCAAGATCAGTTTACTGGCTGTTGTCTTTTTTAACCATAAGATCTAATTTATTTCTGGCTTTAATTTTGTTTGAATAGTATTAAGAAAGTTTTGATTCATTTAGCTAATAAGTTGCAAGTGATAATGATCTGATCTAGAGGCTTGGAATTAGAGTAGTGGGAAATTTTTCTTTCAGTACCTTTATTATTGTAAATATGAAGGGCAAAAAGTATGTATTACCATAGCCAGGACTGTTATATTTACTCTTATTATACAGTGGTTTATTATCTGATCAGAGCTGTACACATCTTTGGGTTAGTAGCTACTGTTATTATCCTCATTCCGTGCATGAGGAAACACATCCTTTGGAAATACAGGCAGGCCTGCTGTTGCAAAGTTCTGATATGCATGAACTTCTGTTACCACAATTTAGTTAAATAACACCTGTTGCCGAACAGCGTGGTTCAGAGTTCACTTACCATGGTGTATTAACTGTGAGTAGTTGCATAAAGCACAGACTTGGCTGCTGTCTCCTCAGTCCACAAATCACTGTATTTATGATTGTCATGATCGAGGACCATTCACGTCACTTTCAGATTCTGTCAGTGATTGATCACTGTGCATCCATCCGTTACGCACATAACAGCAAAGCATGGAGTTGTGTTGCTTCCTTGGCTCCCAGAGATACATGTTATTTTATAAAAATAGATAATTCAAAGAGGGCCTTGGCCAACAAAGATTAAAAAAAAGTCTTAACAAAGAAATGAAAAGTAATACTGCGGGAAATAAATCCAAGTCCTTTGTAAGTAGAATTAGAGAAGGAATTGCTGACCTTGGGAATGTTGACACTGCTGCCATTTGAGAGACTCTAGATCTGCATTGCAGGTCCTCAGTGAAGGTGAACTTGCTGATGTAAATGAGGAAACTGGCTGTGATGAAAGAACGAAGATGTCCCAGAGAAAGCGAGACTAGCAAAATATTTTGTATTAAGGAAAGTCTTGGAGACATTTCATAACATTGAAAGCGCAAAGGATAAAACGTTGGAAGTTGATCTGCACTCTTTTTTAAAAATTTATTTATTTTTGGCTGCATTGGGTCTTCGTTGCTGCACGCGGGCTTTTTCTAGTTGCAGCGGGCAGGGACCACTCTTCGTTGTGGTGCACAGGCTTCTCATTGCAGTGGCTTCTCTGGTTATGGAGCACAGGCTCTAGGCACGTGGCCTTCAGTAGTTGCAGCATGTGGGCTCAGTAGTTGTGGCTCACGGGCTCTAGTCGCAGGCTCAGTAGTTGTGGTGCATGGGCTTAGATGTTCTGCAGCATGGGGGATCTTCCGGGACCAGGGATCGAACCCTTGTCCCCTGCATTGGCAGGTGGGTTCTTAACTACTGCGCCACCAGGGAAGCCCTGGAAGTTGGTCTATACTTAAAAAGGAATATGCCAATTTGCCAAGCTATAGAAAAGACGCTAGCTCCGAATCATCAGTTACATCATGACAATTTGGAGCTAGCATCTTTTTGAACTAAAGATGGGAAGATAATAAATCATGTTTGTATACTGATAGGAATGATCCATTGGAGAGAGGGGAATTGATGCTGCAAGAGAGTGAGGAAAGGAACAATTGCAGGAGCAATGTATTTGAGCTGCTGGGAGGAGTTTGAGGTCAAAGTCCCCAAGACTTCTGTCACCTGAGTCTAGCCCACTGCAGAGTTACCGGGAACAGTCCCCAAGGTTGGCTTCATATTTGACACCAGTTACAAGTCTAGGGTTCCCAAAACTACTCTCAAGTTCAGTGATTTGCTGGAAAGACTCACAAAACTCACTAAAAGTTGTTATACTTAGAGTTATGATTTATTACAGTGAAAGGATACAGATTAATGTCAGCCAAGGGAAGAATCCAGAAGACGTATGAATGCAGAGTTTCTTTCCCATGCAGTCAGGATGCTTTGCTCTCCTGGTCCAGTGTGTGACACACAGAGATTGGTAACCAGGGGAATTCACCCGAACCTCCATCAACGTTCAGAGTTTATATTGGGGCTCCATTATGTAGATTTGATTGATTGATTGATTGATTGCTCACGGTGTCTGTCTCAGTGTCCAGTCTCTGGTCCCTCTGGGCATGATTCAGAGCTCCCGCCAACCAGGTTCAGGAGCTTTAGGAATCCTCAGTTTAATAAATTTAGTAAATCTTCAATATAAAAAAGCACTGTGATATTATACTGAATTTCAAGTACAACATAGAATATCTACAAATGAAAGAATTATTTCAACTATTTTATTCCATAGAAATATCATGTGTACCTCCATAGTGGATTTGAGTGAGTGAGAACTGTGCATACACTCATCTTTCTTCACTGTAAAAATTGGTAAATTGGGTTTCCCTGGTGGCGCAGTGGTTGAGAGTCCGCCTGCCGATGCAGGGGACACGGGTTCGTGCCCCGGTCCGGGAAGATCCCACATGCCCTGGAGCGGCTGGACCCGTGAGCCATGGCCACTGAGCCTGCGCGCCCGGAGCCTGTGCTCCACAACTGGAGAGGCCACAACAGTGAGAGGCCCGTGTACGGGGGAAAAAAAAAAATTGGTAAATCAACATTGGTAATATTGCAAGTTTCTTTTTGTTACAGTTTAGGTATACACAACCATTACATTGTAGTTCAGACTAGATGCTTTGTTTAAACATTTGATCATTATTCCTATATTGGATGGGTTTTTCAAGATTGTAATCTTTCCCCCACTGATGACATTTTTCTGGTTATAAAATATTTAATATGAAAAATTTGGAAAAGAAGGAAAAGCATAGAGCATAAAATAAAATCACCTATATAATCTTGCACTATAAGTTTTAAATTACTCCACAGACAGGGTACAGTCCACTTATGGATAGTAAGTAACCTGTACTTAGGCTCTTTGTAGCAACAGTTTGAGTACCTGTAATTACATAATTATTTGTAAATATCTGTTTTATTATTTTTCCCTAGACTCTTTAAGTTCTGTGAATTCAGGAACTGTGTCATGTTTTTGTTCACTATTTTATCCTATTTGTTAACTGATAGATTAGCTAGATTTCCTGCTGCTGTAACAAATTAGAAAACTAGCATCCTTGTCTGTTGTATTGTCACCCATTGGCTGTCATTCCATGAATGAACCGAAGAGGGAACCTGTCAGGTACTGTCAGAGGAAGCAGATGATGGTCAGTTATACCAAAACCTTTCCGGTTTGGGAGACAGAATCCAGATGAATTTCTATTCAACAGATTATAAACTTAGTTTCATTATGACTCATTTTAAAATATTTTTTATTTTGAAATAATTGTAGGTTTACAGGAAGTTGCAGAGGTAATATAGAGAGATCCTGTGTATCCTCCTTTCAATCATCTTTAAGCCCTGGCAACCACTGTTGCTCTTCTCTCCATTTCTATTATTTTGTCATTTTCAGAATGCTACATAAATGGTATAATGCAGTGTGCAGCCTTTTGAGATTGGCTTTTTTTACTCAGCATGATTAATATTTATTCAACTTGTTGCATGTATCAGTTGTTCATTCCTTTTTGTTGCTGAGTAGTATTCCATGTTATGGCTGTACCACAGTTTGTTTAACCATTCATCTATTGAGGGACATTTCAGTTTCTAGTTTTTGGCTTTTACAAATAAAGATGCTCTGAACAGTCGTGTACATGATAATGTTTTTGTTTGGACATTAGTTTTCATTTTTCTGGGATAAATAACCAGGAGTGCTATTTCTGGGTCATATCATAAGTTATATATTGAGTTTTTTTAGAAACTGCCGAAGTGATCACCAAAGTAACTACCGTTTTACCATCCCACCAGCAATGAGTGAGAGATCTGCTTTTTCCAAGTCCTTGCCAGCATTTGGTATTGTCAGTTTTCTTCTTTTTTATCTTAGCTGTTCTAAAAATGTGTAGTAGGCTACATCTCATTGTGGTCCTGATTTGCATCTCCCCAATGGCTACTGATACTGGACATCTTTTCATGTGCTTATTTGCCATCTCTATATCCTCTTCAGTGAAATGTCTCTTCATGTCTTTTGCCCGTTTTCTAGTTGAATTATTTTTTAACTGTCTATCTGTCCATCCATCTACTCATCCATTAATAGCATCTTTTTCAGAATGCATTTCAGAGTAACTTGCAGATGTTAGTACACTTTACCCATGAATACTTTAGTCTGCATATCATTAGAGCTCAACGTTTAAAAATTTTTCTTTTTTCTTTTAATAGTTTTTTCTTTAGGTAATATTTACATGCAATGAAGTGCACCAATCTTAAGTGTGTCATTCACTGGGTTTTGACGTATTTGTAACATTTACTCCTTGGGATTCATTTTACAGCTGACATCCTAGGTGCCCTTATGGGATGCAGTTCTAATCCAGTTTAACCATTTTGCATGAACTATAATCTGGTTGCTTTTATGGTAAAAGGGGACAATTGGTTACTTCTTTTCCATTACACCTCTGTCTCAATGTGTGATCCTAAGAGTACCGGGATAAGAATCATCTGGGGTAGTTGTTAAAACAAGATTTGTCTGCTCCACCCCATACCTGCTAAATCAGAAACTCTGGGGGTAAATTTTGGAAATTACGTTTTACAAACATTCCAAGTTCATACTTACAGTCCATTCCCTCAGAAGTTTTTTCTAGGCAGGATCATTTCTTCTGCACCTGATGGCTCATAACTTTTCAGCTTTCATGCTAAGTGACACAAAGCTATATGTTCTAATATAGCCCATCTCCATGGCTTTCTACTTGGACAAGATAGGACCTTACTTTCACAACAGATTGTCACTTGTGTCCCATAAATCTAGAGCTTGTGGAATGCCTTTCATTCTACAATAGATGTTTAACAGTGACTTTGTTTTCGAATTAATATTGTATAGTATAGTTGAAACTATTAAGAGAAGTTGGCTAAGAGATTGCCTAGCTTTTTACTTTGCTGGATTTATTAAGCCACAACACATCCCTTTTCCAATTTTCAATCACCAGAAAACTGAATACATAATCTAATTCTCAGACTAGTTTGTAGAGATGCCTGTGATTTAGAATTATGCCCTTGAGAATCCAGGACTTCTTAACTCAGCACTATTGACATTTTGAGCTGCGTAATTCTTTGTTGTTGGGGCCTGTCCTGTGCATTGTGAGATATTTAGCAGTATTTCTGCCCTGTACCCACTAGGTGACAGTAGCAACCCCCCACACCAGTTGCGACGACCAAAAATGGCTCCAAACTTTACTGAATGTCCCCTGGGGACAAAATCACCCACAGTTGAAAATCACAGCCTTAAGAAATAATTACTGTAAGGAAGTACATGTAAGGATTGTCTGTGCTACTGAAGAAACTAACAATAACAGAAGTTATTGATTGATACTATTATGTTTCAGTACTTTTGAATACTTTCATGAGATTTCTCTAAAAACTTCATGTTATGAAAAGTTTGCATCTCTTAATGGACTGTTCTTTTTACTAGATAAAATCTATCATGGTTCTATTTCTTCATTGGTTTCTAGGAAATTCAGCTAAGTTTGTACTAGTTAACAGTGACTTTACTAAGCTGCTGGGATTTTCTTAGTTACTTGGCTCATGTTCTTTTATCCTTGGTGTTATATCTAAATGTCTTATTATGAACTGCTTGAAACTCTTGATAAGCACAGATGTACGTTTTTGGTAAGTAAAGAATCCTATTCGCTTTAAGTGGCTATTTAATAGGTGGGTGAGCTAATTGAATTTACTGGAATACAGGGATTTTTTTTCTTGCAAATAAACCATTAGTAATACATTCAAATGAGAGCTGTAAGTGGTTTAGTTTGAGACTGAATGGTTAAGGAACAAGTAGTAAAATGTGAGCAGTAGATGATGAAACATGAACAAGAAAATAGGCTTGGAGTAGGTATTATCTACGCGGTTTCGTGGTCACTATAACAGAGATAATAGATGAAGTGAAGAAACTTCTTGTATTCTAGGATTTTATTATTAGAGTGATGATGTTACATAGAACTGTTTTCCTGGGAGATATTACATGGGAGAAGTATGATTTGACTTCGAAGAAGAGGTACACGTAATGGTTAAGAGCATGGCTTTAGAGTTCTCACCACCATTTCCTAGCTATGCAACTTTAGGTAAGGTTCTTCATGCTTGTATGCCTTAAGTTTTCTTACTTGTAAAGTGAAGTTGATAACAATACTACATGTTTCATAGGGTTTGAGGAGGATAAATAATAGACATAAAGCTCTTAGCTTGGGCTTCCCTGGTGGCACAGTGGTTAAGAATCCGCCTGCCAATGCAGGGGACATGGGTTCGAGCCCTGGTCTGGGAAGATCCCACATGCTGCATAGCAACTAAGCCCGTGCGCCACAACTACTGAGCCCATGTGCCATAACTACTGAAGCCCGCACACCTAGAGCCCGTGCTCTGCAACAAGAAAAAAAAAAGCTCTTAGCTTAATGCCTGGCCCTTAATAAGTGCTCATTAACTGTTAGCTGTCATTTTTAACCTTCACTTAAAATAACTCATAGATTAATGGTATGATTTACAGAGTTTTAGTGTATTGGTTTGCATCTCAAGATATGAATATATATGCATGTATGTATATATTATATGTATATAGAATTTTAAAAATTATATAGTTCTAAATTCTTCACAGATTATTTGAAGCTTATTTTTTTAAATTAATTTATTTTAGTTTAGTTTTGGCTGCTTTGGGTCTCCATTGCTGTGCAAAGCTTATTGTTATCTTTATAGTTGAGTCTTAAAAAAATTCTTCTTTTTGAACAAGTAACTTGAGACAAAACTAAGTATTAACTGTCTCATTGGAGCAAAGAATTCCAGTAATGTAAAATACGGTGATTTGGGAATATTTTACATCTGTTTAAGATATAGGACATTGTTTCCATAGAATATCTGTTAGGGTGTGAAACTCAAAATGGAAAGAAATAATGTGGTGATGTACATTTGTGACATGTCCTTTTAAAACACTTTTACAAAACCATATTATAATTAAGACATTAGTAGGATCTTTGTATCACACTTTTTAGTTCATCTTAGCATCAGAATGATTCATGTAAAAGATAAAGAGTAACCTTTAAGCATACAGTAATGTGTGAGGTCACTATTTGTAGAAAATGATTTTAATAGACTTATAATCTTCACTCTGTAGCACAAATTTTTAGAACTTATTTTGGGGGTAACCTTTTGAGATTTAGCTCTCTTATTTCCATTAGTATCTCAAGAGATAACATACATTTATTTGCCAGTGTAGCATATTTCATTATCGTAAGAAAAATAATATGCTTCCTAAACAATCAGAATTGAAGTCGAAATTTTTTTTAATGGATAAGGCTTCAAGGGAAAAGATGAAAAGTACCATGTTTTAGCAGTGCTCTCCTCCTCCATTCTCTGCCGTTTTAGGCTTGATCTTGAATGATGTCAGGGATCCTTAGAGGGAGAGAAGTGACAGAGAATAAAAGAAGGGCGGTAATTGAGCTCTTTGGGATTGGAAGTGCTGACAGTCCCCAAAGATAAAGCACAAGTGGCATGGTCTTTTCTATCTAGGGCTTAAACTAGAATTACTTTTCTCCTTTACAGCAGAGCTTGGAATTTTGTTGTTATTGTATCCTTTGGGATTTTCCCCCAGCTATTGTGTTTTTGCTTTCTTTCTCCTTTATTTTTAATTTTGCTTCCAGTGCATATTATATGCTTTAATTTTATAGTTATCTTCTGTTAAGACAAGAGGTCTTTAATCAGTGATAGAGAAGAAAGACAAGGCAAAACCTTCATTTACTAAAAATGAATTCTATAAATGGCCAATCATGCTGCCTACTATATTATGAATGCTAGTATTCAGTACTTTATTATATACAAAATACGTTTAAAAAATTGTAACCTCAGTTAAAGTAGTGTTTTGGAACTTTTTAAATTGCATAATTTGTTTCTGAACTACTAAGTTTGCTATAGCTTCAGTAGAGGCAGTGAAGAACAGTAGAATAAATGTGCTTTTGAAGTCAAACTTGAGTTATGCCTGATTCCCAGTTGATATCTATTAGCTTATATGATCTTGATCTTTGGATTCTTTGGCTAAAAACTTGACAATTAGTATCCTTGCCTTTGGTAGTTGTTAGTGATTTACATTAAATAAATGTGAAAGCGTGTCTGGTAGTGTTAAGTGCATTCTGTGTCAAGTTCTCTTCCCCTCCACTCTCCACTGAGCCACCTTATCCCTACTATTAGGAGTTTATTGTTGAAAAAAAAAGTCCCAGAGTAACCTTTGAAAGGTTTATATTTATGACAAAATTAGAAGGAAAAAGGAATTTAAAAAGAAGTAGAAGAACAGAAGAAGGCAAGTAGGAGAAAAAGAGTTAGCTCTGATAAAATACTTCTTTAGATAACCAGTTCTTCAAACTGGAAGAGTGAGTTCTTTCTGCTTACATTGTTGCTGCTATTGTAGGTCAGCAACATATTTAAAGAGGTGGGCATGTTTTGTTTTGAATTTTTATATAAATAATGAGCTTTTGGCTGTAAAAGTTTTCTAGTTCTTTGCCTTTTGTACTTTCTTCTTAAATTTTCCCCAAGTCAGTAAAGGCGGGGAGTATGTACCTCTTTAGGCAGTAAACTGGGGGATGACTCATACATACTTCTCAGATAGTAATGGTTATAATGGTAGAATGATGAGCTCCCCATACCATAACTTAGCCTGGGGAACCTCTGAAGAGCTGCTTACATGTTTACATGACAACACAGAACTTTATGGCCATTGTTCATTATATCATATGATATATTTTTACTGTTGCCAATGTGACACTATAGCAGTGGTCGTTGGGCTACCTCGATATTACTCACTTTGGAAACCGCATAGTTCTGATTTCTAAGTCTATGGCTTATTGTAGTTCTCTGCCTAGGTGTTTTTGAGTGTGTATGTGTGTGTTAGAGCTTATTAAGAAGCATTGTATAGTCTTGATTTCAGGAAGACCTTTTTAGTTTATAAATCTTAAAGTTGGAAAAAGGAAAGAAGACCTTTAGATTTTTGTTTTAAAATTGTTTATGAAATTCCACCAATATAAGGAGTATATTCATAAATGTGTTTGTAGTTTCCCTGTCTACCATTATATAATGACTGGGCATTGAAAAAGGAAAAAAAAAAATGGATACACTGAAATTAGATTTCTTTCCGTTAGTTCGACTACTGATCTGCTGTGTGATTTTGTGGTTTACTTTGTTTTGGCATATGTTCTTATGTAGCATAAGGATTCTATCTTTCCTAGAAAGATTGCATAGATAAATACTATATAGTACATAATAAAAAAATATATACATTCAGGATGTTCATATATTGTATCCACTCTTTTTTTAGAAATTGTTACAGTATTCCTCCAGTGGAATTCAAATCAGCTACCATGGATTACTTGTTTTCCCTTGTTTGCAGATTATTTTAGGCATGTGAACTGTAGTTCAAAGATTTGTTTTTATTACTTGAAGTCAGTTTATCTTGCAATAAATTATATAGTTTAGGGATTATATGATAAAAGATTTTTGTATTTCTCTTAAGATGTTAAAATTATATGCAAAAAATTACGTGCATAATGTTTTGTCTGTTTTCAGGTCCAATGATGCACCAGCAGCCTCCTTCTCAACAGTACAATATGCCGCAGGGAGGTGGGCAGCATTACCAAGGCCAGCAGCCACCTATGGGAATGATGGGTCAAGTTAACCAGGGCAATCATATGATGGCACAGAGACAGATTCCTCCCTATAGACCACCACAACAGGGTACGATTCCATTTGGAAAATTTTTAACAGTAGTCGAAAGGCTTTAAATTTTAATGAACTTTTCATACAGGCAAAGTCAGAGCTTTTTGTTGCTTGATTTTTAAAAATCATATTTTATTATTTTTCTTAAAAGGTAGTGGGTATAGTAGGTACAAAGGGTCACAGAAAGTGGATATGAACTTCCTGGTTTATAGCTTTCTTTTATTTATTCTTTTCTGGGAAAAGTTTACGTCAAAATTTTATATTGAAAGCTTACTAATTTACAGCAGGAAATACTGTTTTATTTTTGAGAAGTTACTAAATTTGAGAAGTTACTAAATATATGATCAGAAACAAACCCTAATTTATTTCAAACTGCTCTAATATCAAAATAAAAAAGAAATTAATTTTCTTCCAGTTTGAATCTCTTTTTAGGAAGTTAATGTTTGTTTTTTTGAGTTGGTATTGTTTGATACTGCATGTATGGTCTTAACATTAATTTTTGTGAAATGTGGTGTGTGGTGTTGCTGTGTGTTTATGTATGTGTGTGTATACGAATAGTCAAAAGTATCTGAAATGCCCCAAAGCATGGGAGGGGAATCTACAGAAATCATCTCTCATAACACCAGATTAGACGGAAAGCCTTTGAATGACCTGGAGAACAAATTATTTACATCTTGACTGGTTGTGGTTTTTCAGGCCCACCACAGCAGTACTCAGGCCAGGAAGACTATTATGGGGACCAGTACAGTCATGGTGGACAAGGTCCTCCAGAAGGCATGAACCAGCAGTATTACCCTGATGGTAATCTCTCCTAATGTTAACTTTCCCATTTTCTATCCCTGCCCAGTATTAATGTGGGTAGCTACTCAAAACATTCTAATCAGAATGAAGAAACTAACAATGTGTTTCTTCCAAATTTAGAAACACTTCAGTAATCTAAAGCATCAACGGTAGCATTCGTTTATAATCTATTTTAAAGTATATTTTGTTTGGTTATTCCATATTAGTACCATCAGGAATCATGTTCTGTCATTGGAATCCTTTCTTATATAAAAGAGGATCCTTTTATATTTGGAATTGTTCATTTGAACCAAAGCAAGTGTTACTGATTTACTTTTTTAAATAAAAGCTTTTTTGAGGTAATTCATATACCGTAAAGTTCACCCACTGGTTTACTTTTATGCATTGTATAAATACGAAGAGAATATAGTTTTGAGTATTCTTCCAAATTTCATCATGTTCGTTAATGTTGCATATGTCTCAAAGAACAGAACTATGTTTATATACATTAGCATTTGCACTTGAGAAAGATTTTAGAGACTGAATCATATCCATAATATAGCTGTTTATAATAGAGTTAGTAGAATAGAAAGGCATTTGGAAACCAGATTTTAACTTTAGTTACTTAGTTTAATGGTATGTTTATTTTTTAGTGGGAAGGTGGCTTGTGAAAAAGTGGTCAGTAAAACATATACTGTGCTTAGTAGTAATACAAGCATACAAGCAGGCTTTCATCATACAGTTCTTTGTTTTCCTGTATGTTTGAAAACTTTATGATACAATGTTGAAGAAAAAATAATACAAACAAATAAAATTGATCATATAGAGGTGGTTAGATTTTTCTTGTTTGGAAGGACTTGCCAAAATCTTCATTTATTTTAAGCTCCCTTGATGTATTTAAGGTAAACTGCTTAACAGAAAACTTGGGCAAACTAAGAACTTCAAGCTAAAGTGTTGGGACCATTTGACTAGAAGCTAATGTAAGCTAGCAAGAAGATATAATTTGGTGTATTTAAAAAATAATTTTGTCCACCACTTTTTATCAGTGTATAAAGCATAAGTGGTATAGGGACGTTGGCTTTTTCCTGCAAAGATTCTGCTTACACAAGCAGAACAAACACCTGTAGAATTTTGCACACAAAATCTCTGTTAGTGGCAGTGATATGTGTGGATAATTCTGGTTAGAAGACAACATTGTTTTTTAATGTTTTACTTGCCCTGAATTATTTAGAATGTTGGAGGTTTTTTTCTTTTTCCTTTCACATGTAGACATTATTTAAGTTTTTTTTTTTAATGAAAAACTTTAGTTACATTTATAGACTATAGATATTTTAAAGAAATGAACTCTAGGTTGTTAAATATTATACGTTAGGAAGTCTGCTGAAAATAAATGACTTTTATTTTAAAAATACATTTTAAGTAATTGAGTTGAATTTAACACTGTTATTTTGGTCCTGAGTATTTCCTGAAATGTGAAATTTGTATTGTTATAAATATGAACTTTCTATTCAAAATAGAGATGTTATTTTTGTAAATAGCAGAACTTTAAGGTTGCTATAAATAATTCATTTTATTACATAATGGAATTTTAAAATTTCAGTGGTATCATTTTTGCATAGCTGTGTATTAATATATTTGTCTGACATTTACATAGAGTATTTATTCCATTTATAACAACAATTATTTTTCTTAAACAGCATTGGATATTTTGTTATTATGCTTAGCTACTATGTCAATAAATATGTAGATTAGGGGTTGGCAAACTTTTTTCTGTAAAGGGCCAGGAAATAAATATTTTCGTCTTTGCAAATCATGTGGTCGCAGTCTAAACTACTGAACTCCTGTGGTAGCATGAAAACAGCTATAGAAGATATGAATGGATATGACTGTTCCAGTGAAACTTTCTTTACAAAAACAGGCCACTGGCTGTGTTTAGACTGCAGACCATAGTTTGCCAATCCATAATATAGATATTTATGAGGTGGTTTGGGAACATTGGAATACTAGAGCAATGAGTATTACATTTATTTATAACTATATTCCTCCTTACTTAATTAGGTATTTTTCTAAAATTTAGTTCAGATTTTACCTAACTGAAAAGTTATTTCCTGGGATTTCTTTGAGCATCTTAGTTAAAAGGACTAGAGTATTGATTTCATTAAAAGTCTGGTCATCTTGCAGGTGTAAATTTATCGTGCCTTAAAATTAAAGGTGTACTCTAGCACTTAACACAGTATTAATTTTATGAAGGTGTATGTTTATGATACTCTAGAAATATTTTCTAAAGGCTCCTAGAATGGCAGGATTAAGCAATATATTTTTGCATCTGAAAATACTTTGAGATACATATACTTTAAGCAAGTTAATAGAAAATGTGAAAAATTTGTTTCAGTTTCTTTTAGGGGAAAAAAACTTATGGAGCTCTTTTATATTTTGCATTGTTTTAGCATATGCCGTGGAATTGGCGACCAGCAGAACAGGTGTTTGACAAAATATAATTGCTTCCTTTGTTCGTTCTAATTTAATTCAAGTTATTTACATGTGAAAGTCCTAAATGCTATCATTCTTTTTTTTTAATTGAAGATAAAGTTTTTTTTCCCCTCCTTGATGAGGATTGTCAGAGTTAAGACTAAGTGTAATGTTTCTAAAACTGTTTTTTGCTTTAAAAAAAATTTGCACGTTATCTCAATATGAAAACAATCACATTTGGTAAATATTTGGCTAATGCAATTGAAATTATTTTTTATGTATTTCCATTTCTTTTTCTTTTTTTTCAATTTTATCTGAAAGTTTAAATATATTTAGGGTTTTCACTCAGTGGCCATTAACGTTTCTTCCTGTCTCTTGTCGAATTGATGTAGGTCATAATGATTACGGTTATCAGCAACCGTCGTATCCTGAACAAGGCTACGATAGGCCTTATGAGGATTCCTCACAACATTACTACGAAGGAGGTATCTATATACCTTCACACACATACACATATATATCCCCTTCTACAGGAACGAAAATTCTTGCATAAGGCAACTTCTACCCACGCAAAGCTCTCGTAGAATACTAGTTGCTGGCTGTCTTGAAAGTTGCAGGGAGCCTAGAACAATCAAAATAATTTCCTTACAAATATTTAAAATGTATAACCATGACTTGCCATTTCTAACAACAATAAAAAGACTAAAACATTTTAAAATAATTTTTTCCTCAGTGGAAATTTTCTATTTGAACATAAATCCATCAATCCAATTTTTTTTCTTGTGTGTGTTTACATATGTATAATTTTACATATAAGTTTAGTGCCTTTAGGAAACAGCTTGCTGATCTTGTGTAGCTAGTGTGTGCTCTTGTAGCTGTCTTTAATTTTGTCTTTTTTATTTTATTTAGCATAGTCATGATCTTATGACTGTGATGTTCCAGTAAATGTAATGCTCGTATGGCAGAGACGCTGAAAATGCTGCAGTTCAACCTTGCACAATTGGCTTTAACTGCAGTTTGTTTGGCCGAAATCCTTCTGTTTGGTTTGAGTTTTTTCTTTGTTTTGTTAACTTTTAAAAATCAATATGGCATTTTATTTTGTTCTTGTGTTGTTGGCTATGCATCTTAGAGGAAAAATGTTAATTAAGCAAACTTCTCAGTTTTTTTTTTTTTTTTCCTCTTCTCCAATTATCCTGTAGGGAATTCACAGTATGGCCAACAGCAAGATGCTTACCAAGGACCACCTCCCCAACAGGGATATCCAGCCCAGCAGCAGCAGTACCCAGGGCAGCAGGGCTACCCAGGACAGCAGCAGGGCTATGGTAATGGCTTACTGCAGTTTATTCTTGTCACCAAAAAATGTGATGATTACTCTTTCATAATACAGAAGTGGATATTTAATGTTTATTTTTCTAAGAATTATTTTTGAAAATTCACAGTTTTAGCTTAGCTTGTTACTGGAGTGTTTATATTTAAAGTGTTGTTCTTAAACTAGTAATCCATTTAAAAAGAAACATAAACTAGAGATGGTTCATTGACCAAAGGTAAGGTATGTAGTCACTCAAAATGAAATCCTTAATGAATTCTTAAACCTATTTGGCATCCACAACCAGCCAGTAGCTTTGTATGTGCTTGGAAAACTGATGAGTTGGGTGATAATTAACAACATCTACATAATCTGCTTGGCAAATTTGTTTCTAAAACTAATGACTGTTACCATGAAAAGTAACATTGATCTTTTAGTGTACAAGGGAGATCTATTTGGAATGCGTAAAGAAAATGTCTTTGCCATCCTCTGTTAAAATAGCAGTTTACACATTCATAGGAGTATATTTATTGCAGGTATGTATCTTACACTTTGGGAGAAGTATAGCCATCTTTTCTTATTATATACTCACTATGATGTCTGCTAGTTGGCTATCTGACTGTGAGATAGGAAGGGGGGGAATAATACAGACCTGATGTCTCAGTCTTAAATTTTCAGCTTCTATAATAACTATTTTAGATATAGGAAAATATGATTCCTACGATAGGAGAAGTAGCTGCTTAATCTGACATCATCTTTTGCATCATGGCCTCTTTTTTAACATTAGTAATGTCTTATTATTTTTATTCATTGGTTTAAACTCTGCTGTTATTATGGGCACCTCTTTCCACCTGTGATAGCAAATCTAAGAACCAGGATCAGGCTGAAATTCTCTTGCATCTTCAACAGAAGCACTGGAATTCAGCCAGGTATTGGGTGTCAGGAATTTTCCCCAAAATGATCAGTTCTGGTTCCCAAATTCCAGCTATGACTTTAGAAATACTCCATGCATTTCTTGACTTTACAAAGGGACTTTCTTGCTCCTCTCAAAACGGCATTTCCATTTCATGACCATTAAATATTTGTACATTGAATAAATAGAGTATTCTGGTTTTATTGTGTTTGCATGAAAACAAATATTATGTGGATCAGTCAGGTAAGTTTATTGATTTAAGGGAAATATTATTTTCAGTGGAAAGAGAGAGTAAAAGAAATTTAGTGATTTTGGCTTAAGTAGTTAAATGCTGTTTTGTCAGACATCGTTGGGCACCCTAAAGGAGACGTTCCCATTTTGCTTATCTGTAGGTTTCAGCTGTCAGACTTGCTTCTAATAAAAAATACAGTTTTAATAATTGGATGCATAATAACTAAATAAACAAAATAATAGACTGGTGGAATTTAAGCTTGAAAATTTCTTGTTCTCTTTGACATCTTTCTCTGCAGTGTTTTTTATGACAGGATTTGAATGGCTGTGATAGAAAATATTTAAGTATCAAAGCTTTTCAGCTTATGCTTTATAAAGCATTCTTTACAATAGACAGGAGTAGAGTTTATGAAATAGACGTATTTGTTTGGCAAGCCAAATTAGTCCCTTGTCATCTCTGGAAGTTGAAATCATTCATTTATATGGGCTAATATTAAAGGTGATGGGTACAGAGAGTGTAACTTTTGAATCATGTTTTTTCCACATACAGCCTGTGGCTTTTCAAGTCTTCTTTAGTTTCTGTTTGAAAATATTGTGATAATGAGTTTGTCAGTGCAGAACATAAAGCTTTCTTTTGGTGATTGCAAATGCAAATCTAGAAGTTACATGTAAAATCATTCTTTGTGATTCTTTTAGTGATTGCAAGTATAAATCTTAGAGTTATACAGCTGTAACTATCACTGATTTCCAAACTTTATTCAGAAATTACTTCAGTATTTCAATTTGAGTCTGCTTCTTGCCTTTTCTTTCCACCGCTTGCTTATTATACTGGTTAACTTCCTACTAGAGGTATAGATGAATTTCCTTAACATCATGGAGTTAACTTGCTTTACAACTCCTGAGTCTCTTTTACTCATTTTGACATATAAAATCTTAATGGCTAACACGTAGCACAATAGTTATACTGAATCAGAGCATATTGGTACATGGTAGTGTCCTTAACGGTATTTTTACTTCTTATAACTTTTGGAATGTATTTCAACACGCATTTGAGAAAAATCGAGATACCAGACTGCAAGGGAATATGGTAACATCTAATCTTAAACCGCTTCTGGAATTCTAGGGACTTACTGTATTTTCTCCTGGGCTTTTGTGTGTGCCGATTATTTTACAGGTCCTTCGCAGGGTGGTCCAGGTCCTCAGTACCCTAACTACCCACAGGGGCAAGGGCAGCAGTATGGAGGTTACAGACCAGCCCAGCCTGGGCCACCCCAGCCCCCGCAGCAGAGGCCTTACGGGTATGACCAGGTGAGTTACCCGGGTGGCCGGGACTGCCCTGTTGTTTGCTCACTCTCGACTAGGTTGCACGTTTCTCAGCTGAAGATTCATTTTTCCCGCCTCTTGTTTATAGTGTTAACCGAAAAAAAGTGGTTACTTACTCTTGAGTCTTCTTCATAGAACGCTGACACAGTTAATCATCGTTGCTGTAGCCTGCAAAACATGGCGTATCTCTAAGCGCCAGCATTCGTTCATGTTTGTTCATTCATAGTCTCTCCCTGGGCTTTACCCCCTAGGCATACTTCCCTTCGCTATCCCAAACATTATTCCGTGTTCTGAAGCCCTTAATTTCTCTGATGTCCCTCACGTTTATTGTTCAAGACTCTGCTTTGACCTATTGAAATGTGGAGTCCATCTGAGGCAGTGCTCTTCCTGGCTCTCGTCTTCACTCCAGCATATTCACCCTACTCCCCTCACATGCACGATATCCCTTCTCTTTAAACTCATACTCACCACCTGTCTCTGTTGCCTCCTTCCATACACATATCCATTATCTCAGATATTAATCATCTTTCTTTCTCCCCTGTTATCTTTCCTTCTACTACCTTCCGAAATCTATAAGTGTGTCTCGTCCTAAGATGACTATATTCTCTTGAACCTCGTGTTACCTGCTTTTCATCAGTAAATTTCTCAGACTTAATAATCTGTGCCACAGTCATTGTTCTGTGAATCTTCTCATACATACTCTAAATTATTATTAAAATGATTTATTATGTTGGCAGGTTTTTTTAAATTGACTTCAGGTTTGTCTGATGACTTTCTAGTGAGGAGAATCTGATCTCTTCACTGCTTAAGCTACCTAAAATAGGTTACTTTTTAATGTTAGGGTTCCAGGACCAGTGGGGATGATCTGGTTTGAGAAACAACGTGTATGCAGTGCTGATTAGACTCTAAGGCATAAGCAGCTCTCTCATCGATGCTCTCTCAAGTCTACAACCCCCTGTACTGACACGTTCTAGTTAAGTGGAAAATATAAAAGAGATATAAGAGGCTTAAAAGTATGGACAGGACTTCCCTGGTGGCACAGTGGTTAAGAATCTGCCTGCCAGTGCAGGGGACACGGGTTTGAGCCCTGGTCCTGGAAGATCCCACATGCTGCAGAGCAGCTAAGCCTGTGCACCACAGTTGCTGAGCCTGTGTGCTGCAACTACTGAAGCCCACACGCCTAGAGCCTGTGCTCCGCAACAAGAGAAGCCACTGCAATGAGAAGCCCACCCACCGTAATGAAGAGTAGCCCCCGCTCGCCACAACTAGAGAAAGCCCGCGCATAGCAACGGAGACCCAACGCAGCCAAACATAAATTAATTAATTAATTAAAAAAAAAATGTATGGACAGATAAGTAATACTAAAAAAAATACACTAGAACTAAATCAAAGGAGTAGGCAGAAGTTTTATCTAAATTTTAAAAGTAAAATAAGTGTTGACTAGTGAGTATCTAAGGACAAGATCCCTGAGCAGATAAAATGTAGGCTCCTTCACATCCACAGGTTAACTGCTGAAAAGTGGTCCTTTACTCCCTAATTCAACAAATATTTATTAATTTTCTGTGTGTGCTGGATACTATATTATGTCCTAGATGAGTAAAACAGACCTGGTCTTTATGGCTTATGGAGCAACTATCTGGATCTTCCTTGACTTCACTTTAGCATTTGACACCTGTTCCTGTCTTCATTCTTAAGTGGTCTTCTTTAGCTTCTATATTACTGTACTATTTTGTTCCTCTTACATTTTCAGTGATTCCTTCTTTATTTTTTACTTGTTTCTCATCTTTCTTTTCCCCAGATATCAATCCTTGGCTTAGTGTTTTTCGCAGTCTGTATATTCACCCTGTCTTGCATTTTCAGTATCCTTAGCCTACTCTTCTCAACCCAACTTCAGCTCCATTTTTCCAGCTGTGAGCAGAACATCTCTCTTTGGACGTCTTGTCATTTTCCTCAGCTTCATCATTTTCTCTCTAAATCAGCATATTTCTAAGTCTCCTAAACTTAACATCATTCCTTAAGCACATGTTTCTCGAGCAACATTTATATGCCAAGTACCTAAGATGGGGCTATATTGGGAAATAAGATCGACATGGACTCTGCCTTTGTGAACTTAAGTCTAGGTGGGAACAGACAAGTAAGCAGATGATACGATATAGTGTGAGAAGTACGTGGATGAGGAAAGGCAAGATTTTTGTGGAAGGGAGCTCCTAACCCAGACATGTGTTCCTTGGGAAGTATTATATAAGTGTGAGAGCCCAAGGATGAGTAGGTATTAGCCAGCTGGTTGTGGAGGAGAGAAGGATATTCTGGTCAGAAAGAAGTGCACTCACAAACGACTCGTGTTAAGATGTGTGGCTCAGTAAAGCAGGAGTGTGGGGAAGAAGAGGCAAGAGTGGAGGTGAATTGGGGCCAGATTAGGAGGGCTCTTGTAAGCTGTGTTGGGGAGCTTGGGCTTTATCCTGATAACAGTGTGGAGCCTTTAAAGTGTTTTAAATGGTATATCTAAAGTATATAGCAGTGGCTGGCATATATAATAGATATATAATATGTTTCTTCTATCATGATAATTATTCCACCCTTTAAAGTCCTCAGGAATTTGGGGACTATACAGTAGAAAAAGACCCGTGATGTTGGGGTAGTTGCCAGCCACATCTTCTTCCCCATTAGAAAAGGCTATGAGGAGGGGACCATTCTAGCTACTCTAGTGTTAGTAGCCTCCCCACATCTATCTCATGGATTCCCCCAACCCAAACACCTGTTGGTTTCTTCGTTTTAGGGAAAGTTGTTCAACTCTTCAAGATAGTTAAGGCAATGGAAAAGAAATCTAATTATAGTGGTGTTTAGGCAGGTGACTCTTGTGGCAGTATGCAGGATGAATTAAAAGAGGGGCATTGAGAGAGAATCCTGTTAGGGGCTGTGCCCCCACCCCCACCCCCACCCGGGTCAGTCTTTCCATCTCCATGAACAGCAGCTCAGTTTTCCACTTCCTCAGGCGGAAAACCCGGAGTCATCCTTGACTCCCTTCTTTTTGCAAATCAAACATCTAGTCAGCCAGCAAATCTCATCACCTCTTCCTTCAAAATACATGCCGTATCTATAGTCATTTTTCACAACTTCCTGCCCTTACCCAAGTCACAGTTATAACTCTCACTCATCTGGACTGTTGCACTGTCCTGCTTCCTGGTCTCCTGCTTTCCTCCTGGCTCCTCTACAGGATGTGCTCCTCACAGGACCTAGACTGATCTTTTAAAAACGTCAGTCCAATTAGGCCACCCCTCCGCGCATAACTGTGTGGCGACTTCATTCCCGCCCAGAGTAATATAATGGCCTAGAAGGCCATGCTCAGCTCACGTCCCCAGCCCCTACCCCACCACCTCACCTCTGTATTTATAGCCGCCTTCATTCATTCTGCTTCAGTCACACTGGCCTGTTTCCAGCATGTTTCTCCCTCAGAACCTTTGTATTTACCGCTCCCTCTTCTGTTGTGTCTTTATTTGCAGTCAGTTCAAAATATTTTCTGATTTTGCTTTTGATTTCATCTTTGACCCAAGAGTTATTCAGAAGTGTATATAGTTTTTGAATATTTGGGGACTTTCCAGATAGTTTTCAGTTACTGATTTCCCATTTAATTTCATCATCTTGATAGAACATACTTGGTATGACTTGAATTCTTCTGCATTTATTGAGACTTCTTTTATGGCTCAGAATATGGTCTGTGGGGATGTTCTGTAAATGTCAATTAGATCAAGCCACTTAGTGGTGTTCAAGTCTCCTATGACTTAGCTGATTTTCTGTTCTGTTAGTTATTGAGAAAGGGATATTAAATATTAAATCTCTGGCTATATCTGTGTGTTTGTCTATATTTTCTTGCAGTTCTATTCATTTTTGCTTCATGTATTTTAATGTGACTTTTTTAAAAAAAATTATTTTATTTATTTATTTGGTTGCATTGGGTCTTCATTGCTGCGCACAGACTCTCTCCAGTTGCAGTGAGCAGGGGCTGCTCTTCGCTGCGGTACACGGGCTTCTCATTGCGGTGACCTCTCTTGTTGCAGAGCATGGGCTCTAGGTGTGTGGGCTTCAGCAGTTGTGGCGCATGGGCTCAGTAGGTATGGCTCGCGGGCTGTAGAGCGCAGGCTCAGTAGTTGTGGCGCACGGGCTTAGTTGCTCCACGGCATGTGGAATCTTCCCAGACCAGGGCTCCAACCCGTGTCTCCTGCATTGGCAGGTGGATTCTTAACCACTGCACCACCAGGGAAGTCCCAATGCTACATTTTTAAGGTGCATATGCTTTAGAGATTTTTATGTCTTGATTAATTTTCTCCTGTATCATTATGTAATAACTTTCTTTATCCCTGGTAATATTCTTTGCTCTGAAATATGTTTGTCTAATAGTAATATCGTTTTCTTTGGATTAGTACTAGAATGATAATATATTTTTAATCTTTTATTAACATATTTGTATTTTTATGTTTGTTTCATGAAGGCAGTGTATAATTAGGACTTGCGTTTTTTTGTTTTTTACCCAATCTTTCTCTGCCTTTTTTTTTTTTTTTTTTTGCGGTATGCCGGCCTCTCACCGTCGCGGCCCCTCCTGCTGCAGAGCACAGGCTCTGGACGCGCAGGCCCAGCGGCCATGGCTCACGGGCCCAGCCGCTCCGCGGCATGTGGGATCCTCCTGGACCGGGGCACGAACCCGTGTCCCCTGCATCGGCAGGCGGACTCCCAACCACTGTGCCACTAGGGAAGCCCATACCTCTGCCTTTCAATGGAGGGGGTTTGAACATTATGTTTAATGTGAATATGGATAATGGTTAAGTCTGTCATCTTGATATTTTTTCCTATTTGTCCCTTCTGTTCTTTGTCCTTTTTCCTCATTTTCTTATTTTAAATTTTTTTCTGTTTTTAAAAAATGGTTTTTATTAAGATATAATTCACATACCATTCATCATTTTAAGATGTACCATTCTTTTTTTTTTTTTTTAAAGTATGTTTATTTCCCTCCAAACACCCAGCCCTAGGAAATAGCTGATTTACTTTTTGTCTGTATGGAATTTCCTATTCTGAGCATTTAGGCTAAGTGGAGTCATGCATATGTGGTGTTTGTGATTGGCTGCTCTCACTTAGTATAATGTTTTCAGGGTTCATCCATATTGTATCATGTATCAGTACCTTTAAGTGATATTATACCACTTCATATAAAGTATAATAGTTTAGTTTCATTTCTTCTCAACCTTTGTGTTATTGTTACAATTTCCACTTCTACATATATTACAAACCCCATAGTATGTGGAATTAGTTTTGTTTAAAATATCAATTATCCTTTAAAGATACTTAAATGATAAGAAAAGAGTCACATATTTACTAATGTACTTACTGTTTCTTGTACTTTTCATTCTATGATAAATCCATATTTCCATCTGGTATCATTTTCTTTTGCCAGAAGGATTTCCTTTTAACAGTTCTTGTAATGCAGGTCTTCTGGTGATAAACTGTTAGTGTATTTTGTTTTTTTCTGACTGTTCTTAAGATTTTTCCCCTTATCAAATTATTTGAGTGTTTTCTTATGCTTGGGGTTTGTATAGTTTCTTGAATTTGTGACTTTATGGTTTTCATCAAATTTGGAAAAATTCTGACCAAAATTTTGACCAAATATTTTTCCTTTCTCTACACCTGTACCCCTATCTCTCTTCCCCAGACTCCAGTTACATGTGTATTTGACCGCTTAGAGTTGTGCCATAATTCAGTGTTTATTTAATTTTTAAGTCTTTTTTTCCTCTCTGTTTCATTTTGGGTAGTTTCTGTAGCTGTGTTTTGAAGTTCAATAATCTTATCTTGCTTATTGTCTTACCAGCTTTTAATCCACTCCCAGATGTGTCTCATTGCAGACATTGTATTTTTCATCTCCAGGTGTTTGATATGGGTCTTTTTCATATCTTCCATGTCTCTGCCTAAAGTTTTGAACATGAGGAATACAAGTACGTTAACTGCTTTACTATCCTTTTCTGGTAATTCTAACATCTGGGCCAGTTTTGATCTACTGTTTTTTTTCCCTCCTCGCTTTGGGTCATATTTTCCTCATCCTTTCCATGTGCAATGATCTTTGATTAAACGCCAGAAATTGCAAATATTACTTTTGTGTTGTTGAGTGATGGATATATTTGTATTCCTACAAACATTCTTGAGTTCTGTTTTGGGATGCAGTTTAGTAATTTGAAAACAGCTTGATCTTTTGGGGATTGCTTTGAAGATTTGTTAGGCAGGACCAGACAGTGTTTAGTCCTGGGCTAAATATCCCCACTAGTAAGATAAGACCCTTTTGGGTACTCAACCCAGTGCCCTGGAATTATGAGGTTTTCCACTCTGGCTGGTGGGAATAAACACTATTTCCATTCCTCTGTGAGTGCAGGAATTGTTTCCTCTAATCCGTTGGGGTGTTTCTTTCCTTGGACTTGGGTATTTTCGTTGCATGCATTTGCATATCAGTGCTATGCTGAATACTCAAGAGGTTTCCTCTGCAGATCTCCACAGTGCATTTCTTTTCTCTGTGCATTTTTTTCCTCTTTGGTACTATGGCTTGTGAACTCTAGCTCCTTTTTTTCTCTTCAGACTCTAAGCTTTATCTTCTTACCTCAGACCCAGCCTTACTTCCTCTCCATATGCTGCAGTGTGGAAACTCTCAGTGCAGTAAGATGCAGTAATCAGAGTGCTCGCCTCATTTGTTTCCCATTTCTCACAGATTGCTGTTCTTTATTACCTTCTGTCCCGTGTCCTGAATACAAGTATTTCATATATTTTTTGTAGTTTTGGGGGTTTTTTTTGGCCACGTTGGGTCTTCATTGCTGCGCATGGGCTTCTAGTTGCGGCGAGCAGGGGCTACTCTTCGTTGCGGTGCGCGGGCTTCTCATTGTGGTGGCTTCTCTTGCTGCAGAGCATGAGCTCTAGGCGCATGGGCTTCTATAGTTGTAGCATGCGGGTTCAGTAGTTGTGGCTCACGGGCTCTAGAGCGCAGGCTCAGTAGTTGTGGCGCACAGGCACAAGGTAGCATGTGGGATCTTCCGGGACCAGGGCTCGAACCCGTGTCCCCTTCATTGGCAGTAGGGTTCTTAACCACTGTGCCACCAGGGAAGCCCTGGGGTGTTTTTCAGGCTGGAGTATAAATCTGTCTTGACCAGAAACCTACTTAATTTTTAAAAAATAGACTTTTTTTCCAGCAGTTTTACGTTCACAGCAAAATTGAGAAGAAAGTACAGAGAGTTTCCATTTACTCCCTACCCCTACACATACATAGCCTACTCCATTATCAGCATCCCACACCCTAGTGGTACATCTGTTATAATCAATAAACCTACCACCCCAGGTCCATAATTTACATTAGATTCACTCTTGGTGTTGTACAGTCTGTGCATTTTGACAAATATATAATGACCTGTATCCACCATTATAATATCATACAGAAGAGTTTCATTTCCTTAAAAATCCTCTGTGCTCCCCTTATTCATCCCTCTATCCTTCCTACTGATCTGCATAGTTTGCCTTTTCCAGAATGTCATGCACTTGGAATCATGTGCATGACAAAATTGGCTTTTCACTTAATAATATGCATTTAAAGTCTTCTCATGACTTGATAAAGTGTTTCTTTTTAGCCCTGGATAGTAGCCTGTTGTCTGGATATACCATTCATTTACTGAAAGACATCTTGGTTGCTTTCAAGTTTTGGCAATTATGAATGAAACTGCTATAAACTTCCATGAGCAGGTTTTTGTGTGAACATAAAAAATTTCAACTCATTTGGATAAATGCCAAGGAGTGAGCATGATTTTTGGATTATATGGTAATAGTATATTTAGTTTTGTAAGAAACTGCCATACTGTCTTGCGTAGTGGCTGTACCGTATTGTATTCTCACCGGCAATGAATGAGAGTTCCTGTTAACTCCACATCCTCATCAGCATTTGCTGTTATCAGTGTTCAGAATTTTGGCCATTCCAGTAAGTTTATGGGGTATCTCGTTGTTGTTTTACTTTGCATTTCCCCAGTGACATGTGATGTAGATACCTTTTCAGTATGCTCACTTGCCATCTTTATATCTTCTTCAGTGAGGCGTCTGTTCAGGTCTTTGGCCCATTTTTTGATAGGGTTGTTCATTTTCTTATTGTTGAGTTGTAAGAGTTCTTTGCATAGTTTAGGTAACAGTCCTTATCAGTCGTGTCTTTTGCAAATACTGCCTTGTCTTCTTGGCTTGTCTTCTCATTTTTTTGACATTGTCTTTCTCAGAGTAGAAGATTTCAATTTTAATGAAGTCCAGTTTATCAGTTATTTCTTTCATGGATCATGCCTTTGGTGATGTATCTGTAAAGTCACTCCAAAACTAAAGGTCATCTACATTTTTTTTCATGTTATCTTCTAGGAGTTTTATAGTTTTCTACTTTACATTTAGGTAAATGTCCTATTTGAGTTTATGTTCTGAATGAAGAAAATCTTAATTGTTAAGATTTGTGTCTAAATTTCATTTTTTTGTACACGGATATCCAGTTGTTCTAGCACCATTTGTTGACAAGACTTATCTCTGCACTATTGTATTACCTTTGCTCCTTTGCCAAAGATCAGTTGACTATATTTATGTGGGTCTATTTCTGGGCTCTCTATTCGGTTCCATTGATCTATTTTTCTGTTCTTTCATCAATATCACATTGTCTTGATTGCTGTAGCTTTATACTAAGTCTTGCAGTTGAATATTGTCATTCCTCTGACTTTGTTCTTCTCCTCCAATATTGTATGGGTATTCTGGGTCTTCTGCCTCTCCATATAATTTTAGAATTACTTTTTCAATATCCAGAAATAACTTGCTTGCTGGGATTTTGATTGGGATTGTGTTGAATCTTTAGATCAAGTTGGGAAGAACTGACGTCGCAACAATATTGATTTTTCTATCCATGAACATGGAACATCTCTGCATTTATTTAGTTCTTTGATTTCTTTCATTACTTTTTTAGTTTTTCTCATACAGTTCTCTCTATATATTTTGTTAGATTTATACCTAATTATTCAATTTTGGGGGGTGCTTATGTAGATGGTATTGTTTTTAATTTCAAATTGGACTTATTCATTGCTAGTGTATAGGGGAATTTTCTGTGTTAACCTCGTATCCTGCAACCTTGCTCATTAGTTTCAGGAGTTTCTTTGGTTGATTCTTTGGGATTTTCTACCTAAACAATCATGTCATCTGTGAACAAAGACAGTTTTATTTCTTCTTTTCCAATCTGTTTACCTTTGTTTCTTTTTCTTATTGCATAAACTAGGAATTTCAGTACAGTGTAGAAAAAGAGTGGTGAGAAGGGGACATCCCTGCTTTGTTCCTGATCTTAGAAGGAAAATTTCATGAAATATGGTGTTAGATGCTTTTATTTTTCAGCATAGCATTTATTTCCATGTGACAGATTATGTATTGTTTATTATCATACCCTCTTCCCCTAGGATGTCAGTTCTTTAAAGACATCACCACATCTGTTTTTTATCACTGTTGAGTCTCCATCACCTAGTAGAACACATTGAGTAGTCAATAAATACTGGTGAGTGAATACGTAGGGCCTTCACTTACTAAATTTGAATGGTGATTGTAAGAATAGAGAAAGAAACCCCTAAAAAGTACTGGGACAGAATACTTTTAAGAAAGAAAGAAATTTATTGCTCAGTCTAGGGACTCTTCACTCCATACACTCCCTAGGAAATCTCATTTACGCACATGGTTTTCATTTACCATGCTGTTGACTCTCAAACCTCTATTTCTAGTCTCACTTTCTCTTCTGAAAGTCAGGTGCCTAGTAGTCATCTGCACTTGGAAATATCATGTCAATTTCACATAACCAAAACGAATTCATAGTTTTTGTACCCACACATTCCTCCTTTCTATGCTCTCTCTTAGAGAGAGGGGCACTATCGCCAAGCTAGAATGCCATGTGCCACATTTGATGCTTAAGTCTTCCTCCCTCTCCCCATCTAATAAATGACAAAATCTTGTTAGCCTGACGTCCTTCAACATTCTTGAATCCATCCACTTCTCTCTGACCACTGCCTTATCTTTGTTTAGACCATTAACATCTCCTAAGTTCATGATGGGATGAAGGATCCTCCCATGCTGTCTTGCCTCCTTTCCCATTTATTCTTTACTCTAGTCAGAGGAATTTTGTAATTTACAAACAAAGAAGCTGAAGAAGCAGAGAGAGAGAGAGAAGCCGAGGCTTAGAGAGTTGGAGTGATCCACCCAAGATGATGGGTAAGCAGGGCCGAGCTGAGTGGCTAAGACCCAGGGACTGGGCCCTTCACGACACCCCTGCCTCCAGCCACACCAGCACTTTGCAGAGTGCTGTCGTGCTTTTCTTATTGAGCAACTGTTTGAAGCAGAAATCCTCACTTGTTGGATGAGAAAGTCAAGAAAGGGAAGGTAGATAGCTTGCCTCAAGGACAAGAAACTGGTAAGTGGGAGAATTAAAACTAGGCATTGATTTCTGCTTCCCAAACCCATACTTTTAACCCTGGAATTTGCTAATGGTCGCAGATATACAGTATGTTTTTAGGCTTGCTTGTGATTTGATTTTGTCCTAGCAAAGTGATCCGGTGTGGGTCAAGTTACTTAAATTCTCAGTGCTTCAATTTCTTCATCCATAAAATGGATATCATATTTACTGCACAGGTAACAGATGGACACAAAACACTTGTTACAGTGTTTGACACATGGTGCGAGTTACTGAGATATATTAAGAGTTATTGAGATATATTGTTGAGATATATTATTGAGATATATTAAGAGTCGGCTATTGTTGATATTAGCCAGACTTCTCGTATCCATTACTTCAAGCTCTGTGCTAACAAATAATCAATAGCTTCTAGTCCTGATTGTTGTATATTCTTTTTTACTCTCCAATTCCCTAAGCATTTTTTACCTATTTTTTCTCCATTCTTTTGCTTTAGCTGTTTCTTCTGTTTGAAGTGCCCCTTTTCTTTTCTCTGCCATTCAAATTTCACTATTTTCTTAAGGCTCTCACAGTCTCTGAAATATTTTTCAAATTATTTTAGCCGCGATAGCCTTTTCCTTTCTGAACTCTTGTAGACATTGTTCTGCAATTATACTTTATTTGTAAGTCTTACCTTCCCTGTTTTTCAAATTTATTATGGTGATGAGCATATAGTATTTGCTCAATAAATGTTTGTAATTGCTTGAATATCATATTTGGTGTACATTATTGAAGAAGTCTTATGTGTCAGGCACTCTTCAATACTTGGGGCGTAAGAATGGATAAGACCTAGTCCCTATCGTCAAGTAATTCATGCTATAGTAGATACATTATAGCTTTTATTTATATAGCACACCAGTTCTTAACCTCTCTTGTGCTTTCACATCATTCATAATATGTGCAACTCGCTTTCATCGTTAATATCTCATCACACATACTCACTGTGGGAGCGTTTCCTTCCAGCATTGAGGCTTGCTTATTTATACTTTTTTATAATTTTTGAAAGCTCTTTCTCATGTCCTCTCTTATTTAAGTGTCCTAACAAATAAATGAGGTAGAACTAGTGTAACCTTAAACAGAAAGAAAATTGAGAGCCAGGGATGGGTATGTTACAGTCCCACCTTATAGGTGAAGAAAATCTCAAAGAGCTTTCCTTGGGCTCAAATGAAAAGGCAACAGTAGAGTTGGGACTTAAACTCAGTATTTAGATAATGTAACAATTGAACAGTAAGTTCCTGTATGCTAAGCATTTCTTATTTTAAACTTGGTATTATAGGAATTTTTCAACAGAGACAGCAAAAAGAGGAGCATCATGAATCCCTGTGTACCCCACCAACCAAATTCAACAATTATCGGCATTTTACCAATGTTGTTTTATATACCCGCACCCTATTTTATTGAGTATTTTAAAGCAAGTCTTACCTACAGATATTTCAGGATGAGCATTGACTTAAAATTTTTCTGAATATAATTAAGTACATCAATATTTTTTAAATACCTTAATTCTACTTATAGTGCATTATTCCATTAGATACAGTGGTATTCAACAGATTTTGAAGTATATCTTACTTCTGTGGAAGTGTAAACTTTTAGGGTACTATTTCTTATTGTACAGAAGGCTTTCAACTATAGAATACTTTCTTGATATAAAATAATTAATTTGACTTAGAGGGGGATATTTAGCCAAAGGAAACAGTTAACTGATTATGTGCCCAAGTGCTTTTATGAGCATCTATTTTAAACACATTTAAGACATTTTTGTTATTAAAATAAATTTTTTCTAGTACATTCCTCTTTTCTTCTACCTTTCTTCTCTGTTGAAGGAAAAGGTGTTCCTTCTCTTCTCCAAAAGCTAGCCTTAACAGCTGTATACTGGACACTGTTTACCTCCCTTGTAGAATTTTGTTACTTCATTCATTACCTCTTTTATACCTGTGCTTCATTTTCTTTCCCTTCCTGTCAGCCTACAGGCCCTTCAAGTCTACCTTACTAAAAGCAACAAAATCAAAAACAATCTTTCTTTGATTTTATGTACCAGCTGCCTGTCTGAATACCTCTGCGAATACCTCATTGGCCTCGGGAAGAGGCCCAAATTCCATAGTGTGGCTAGAAGGTTCTTTTTCCTTTATCTCCCAGATATCTGTCCATCCTTGCTACTTATCTCAGATACCCTTGGTGTTAATTCATAACTCACTATAATAATCTAAACAGTCACAAACTTGTTGTACTAGAATATAATTGACACACTTAGTATATGCTATGCCAGCATTTAGAACCAGAACTTCACTCATTCTTGATTCCGTTCAATAAAATTCACCAAACATCTAAGTTCTCACTCTGATAGGTGCTGTTCTAGGCTCATAGACTTTGAAATCCATTTGCAGTTGACTGTAATATCAGAAGAAATTACAGAGATACTCTGTACCTAAATATTATATGTAACGGTTTTTGTTTGTTGTGATTGTAGTTGCTTTTGTAGTATGACAGTGTTAAGATTGATTTGTAATTTTCTGTGCCAAACTGTTATGGGCAAACTATGATCTAATTATATTTTTAAATTTATCTTTTAGGGACAGTATGGAAATTACCAGCAGTGAAAAGTACTTACATTCCAATAGCCAGAATCTGTTAGCAGCCATATTGTCGCCTCAGCACTGTGGACACCTTCCTGTGAAGAGACCCTTCCATTCCATCTAGTTTTTGGAAAAACCTTGTGGATAAGTGGCTGTTTCATCAGTAAACAGCCTTTGTGGCTTAGTTATAAAAGGCTTTAGTAGCGCAAAAATACTCTTGATTTCACATGTCTACTCTAGATGGCAACATTGGACAGAAAATAGAATGACATAACCAATTTGCAATGATTTCGGAACAGTATTTCAAATGGACTGTTACAGACTGAAAGGTGTGAACAGCTTTGTATGTTTATGAAGGTTAAGGGGATTTAATACTTTTCCACAGATTCTTTTGTAAGGGGAAGAGGGAAATGTACAATTTTTACAGCAGCAATATTTTGTATATTATGTTTATTTCATGTGGTGAATATGCAAGGAGGTACACTACACACTGGACAGAATCAGAAGTCCTCTGTTAATGGGGACTGGAGCATGGTGGATGCTTGACTGTGTTGGTCTCAAAGTGGTGTTCCGTGAAGCTGAAGGTGAGGGAGAAGGCAAAGCACACCATATGTCCACTGCTATGTTCTTTAGAGGAAATTCGGATCCCTTTTATGTGTTAGATAATCAAGGGCACTGTGATACAGTTTTAAGTAAAGAGACATTTTTTAAAAGCTTTCCAGTTTTGTGGGTTAAAACCTTTTTATAAAAGATCATTTATAATACAGTTTTAAAATGTGAGGCAATAAGAATTACTTCATATTGGATCTGAAGAATCTTGCTAACAGTTTCATGTAAATGAAGTGGTAATCCTCTCCTAAAAGAGCAATAACTGAAAATGAAAAGTGTTAATTTTACCTTGTTTGAGTCATCAGGGAACTTAGTAATATCAAAACATTTTATAAATGATGTCAAAGAAGAGTCAACGTTGATTCAGTAATTTTATTTTTTAACATTAGAAGGATAATTGGTTTGTATGATAAGAATAGTTCAGGAGACTTTACAAATCTTTATTGACTGGAAATAATGCCATTTATAAAGGAAGGAACACTTCTAAGTTTTTCCCTTTTTTATGTTGGTTAATATAACATAGAGATGTTTAGGAAAACGCTTATTGATGATGTTTATTCTGATCTGTATTAAAAGCACAGAGGTTGCATTTCAGATCCCTTTGTTTATTAGCATGGTATACTTAAATCATATTTGAGGCTGTCCTGTGCCTGACTGTTTTAGGTGATTTCAGGGATATTGCATTGGGCAGGAAATCATGCATTGAGAAGTTTATAACCACAGTTACTTAAGCATAATCTGAAAAGATCTAGCCCAAAGGTAAGTTGCTATTTTCATCACAGTTGCCTGTGCCCAGGGAATAAGGTATATTCTTTATAATTGAATTGTTTTTTCCCCACTTCTAACTGGAAACAAAACAGAAGGGGTGCGATAAATCTGAATAAGCAAAATGTACTGTTCTCAACATACTGTAATCAAAAGGAGAAATTTTAATGTGTCTCTGTGTGTGTATGAAAGAGAGTGTGTGTGTTTTAAGGTCAGAATAGGGTTTTTTTCAACATGGTCAGTAGAAAATGGACATCAAGTTTGAACACATAAAGCATGGACAGCCTTATTGTGATGGAAACGCTTTTAGGTTCTGTGCCAATTTTCCACCACTGTGTACTTTGTTGCTATTTAAAACTGTATCAACTCTAACGGAAGAATAAATTATTTGTGATTTTAATTTTCTCATTTGTTTTTTTAAATTAGATCTCTTTGACTCTCTTGTTTTGTCTGGAGACTATGCTGTGGGTTTTTTATATAAGTTAGCCTAGTATAAGCAGACTATATTTGTATTCTAGGACTTTATCAAAATTCTCCTGTCATGCCCAAGTTAATTAGAATTAACTGTTCAGTAATCAGCATGTGTGTGGGCTGTTTGTTACAGAATTCTTTCTCTGAAAATGAAGTCCATGAGGCCATAATCAAGATGACTGAATTAGACAAATGAGTTGAAGAGACAAAATTGTACTGAACCCAACCTGGTGTAGATATGCTATCTCATTTGAAATAAGCTCAACTGACATTAAGAAATAATTTGTCTTGCCAGCCCATCTTCTGTTGTCTTATTCTCTTTTAATGGAAACTAAAATTGCAATTTTAATAAGCAGAATTTCCTCCAGGACTTTCTTCCTGGAGACTAGTGCATTTGCAAGGTTTAATTGTTCTATAACAGTCCTGTTTCGTAAAAGTTTTTAATTGGTGGTGACAAAAATTACCTTACTCCTTTGACACCTCGTAAGAAGAATAACTTTACCAATAGCTTTCTACCAAGTGTGACACTGCCATATAGACTATATATATTCCAAAGCTGGAAGTTTCATTTTAGCAAAATGTATTATTACGAAGAAGTATCATACCATCCCATGAAATTTCAGAAGCAAAATATTACTAAGAAGAGAGCAGGGTGATTATTGATCAACATTTAAAAGTATTTAACTGTGCTAGTTTAGTTGTTTGAGAAGATGCTAGCATTATTCTGTAGAGTTGTGGTGACAGATTGTTTTCGGTTTTGTTTTTAATTTTTTAATGGAATTTTCAGACATACATCAAAGTGGAGAGAATGGTATAAAGATCCACATGTACCAGAAACCTAATTTATGCACTTAGCAACTCATGGCCAATCTTGTGTTGCCTGTACATTCTTTTTTATCTGTTTCCTGATAGAGATGTTTAGTTTCAGAACTTAGATATGATCAGTGCATTTATGTTTAGACTATAATCTTTAACTGTGATAACCTACTGAGAGGTTTTTCATGAGATGGTACATTATAAATAATTATTTGATGTTAAAATACCTGAATGAAGAACCTTGAAATATTCTGAGAGATATCAAATATATTTGGTCTCTGTTAGGGAATACTGATTATTCCCCAATATTCTCCTCTCCTTTTAAAAATAATCCCCAGGTTTTGGGTGGGCACATGGCTGCCTACCCAGTGACTACATTTTACAGCCTCCTTTGCAGCTAGGTGTGGTCATGACTTTAAGTTCAGCCAGTGGGATGTGAGCTGGAGTGATATGTGTAGCTTCTAGATTACATTTTTAAAAGTGTGCTCCATATTCTTTTTCTCATTTCCCAAGGGCTGGCATATGACATATTAATGGGGAGGTCTGGCCTTCTAGATTAGAAAAATACTCCAGACAATGGCAGTGCAGCTAGATAGAATGAAAAGTCTCCTGAATGGCCATCCTCATGAATCTCCCTACTGCCTATCTGCTTGGATGTTGACATGAGAGAAGTAACACTTCTGTCACATTAGGCTCTTTGTTACAGCCGCAAACCCCATACTCTAACGTAGGGTCACGTAGTGGAGGGCCAGTTCATACTACCCTACGACATAGTCTGTCTGGGGTCACAGTTTTTAGGAATGACAGATTAGTGTATTGTGTGTGGTGTGTACTTCATGGTCATTCAGTTCATATTCTTGACTAATGAAATAGGACAGAATCCATTATATTTCCTTTAAGATCATCCTCTGCTTTCCATCACGTGAATTAATTGAATGCTATGTTTATTAACAATAGATTTAGTTAATTTTAAAATACTGGGAAAAATATACATACTATTATTTTTTTGGCATCTTTATAGTTTCTAAGTACTTATTTTGAGAATTACGTTAGGTAGGGCTTTATAAAATCTCTTGGGTTTTTAACTTTATTTTGGCTTCTTCTGCTTTAACTTGTTCTTCGGACTTTTTTCTCTAATGTTTTCTTGATATTTCCTTAGTTTTCTGATTTTCACTATATGAAGTGTGTACATTGATTCTAATTTCCATGCCAACTTTTCTTTTGGGGGAAAAAAAAGATGTATAATAGTAAAAGCATTCTGATTTTACACCTGTAGTAGCTCTTATTATTCAGCTTCAGGTCAAATATAAAGAATTTACTGTCTACAGGAGGTGTAACTATATTAGCTATGGAAGGATATTTTGGAATAGTGATCGTTTTTCATATACTTTTTCATACACATCAAATTTTTTCACTTTTAAGACTCCTGATATCATGGATCAAAATACTGTTCATGGCTATCAAGGATTTTATCTTCTATTGATATGACTATACTAGGGAGTTATTTCTGTTAATGCTTAGTAAATTAAGAACAAGGAAGTGTGGCTGTGGCTTTCTTTTCGGTCCTAATATTATTCTATCCATAGAAATCCTATTTCCTGTTCATTAATTTCAGTATTCCATTCTTTTCCAAGATTTTGCTTCACAGCAAGCTTTCATACTTCAAGCTCAACATGTTAGTGCTCAGTCCTCATTCCCACATAAACACAACTATTTTGAGAACATGAACTGATATTAATTACCCCCTTGGCACCAAAAAAAGTCAGGATTTCCTGATGTGGCACGCTAATGTAAAATGCATTACTGCAAACGCTGGCTCCAAGGGGTAATACTCTCTAAATAAACACAGCAATGTTTTTCTTTATTCACGACTCTCAGGCTATTCTGAAAGTCATTCATCCTCCATGCCCCCCCAAAAGCATTTTGAGTTTTAGTAACTTATAACTGGATTTTCATAAGAAGAAATTGAATTCCAAGCTGCAAATCAGTGGCACTTAACTCTTTGGTTCTTTGACATAAAATATACCTAAACGTTCCCATGATTAAATGGCTTTGAACCGTAATTTACAGCAGTCTTTGGAAGGTAACAGTTTATGTTTAGTCATTAGTATCACTAAATATGTCATTTGACTTAAAAGTTTCTTCGGAAATAGAAAATGAACAAGATCAGTCACTCAAGGCCAGAAAGAATGTGTATGGGGTTTTTTATGGTTTGTTTTGGGGTGTGTGAGTATATGTGGGTTTGTGTTTGTTTGAACATTCCATGTAGACTTCTGATCAAGAAGGCATAGTTCATGCTTTGATGTACTATCTCCTAACACACACTAGTACTACTACTACTATTAAATAAAAAAGTGAACCGAAGCAGAGACAGCCAGGCTCAAACAAACTAAGCATCTTGTGGAACCAAAAATAGAATAAAAATGTAAATCGGTGAGTGAGGCTGAAACCATGGACAACCTGGGTTCTGAGTCTAGAAGCAGATAGCGGTACTTAAGAAATTGGTTCCTATGAAGTAGTAGAAACTAGAAATATCACACAGGATTGGGTACTGGAGCCAAGTTTAACTGCTTGACATCAGAGGCAGCTAGAATGTGACTCTTCCCAACTGTTCACACATAAAGGCTTGCTGCTGCTGACCACTACCTAGGGCCTCCTTTTGAGGAAGCTAAGTATAATGATGCTAGAAAATACATATTTAGCATCTTAATATGGAGCAGAACCAAGGTATTCCAAAGCTTGGTAATTAGGTCTAAAATAGTCCTAAAACAATCACTGAAGGGAAAGAAGTTCTCAAAGATTCGGTTCTGGACTCCCTGTAGGGGTCCAGGTGTACAAATGGAAGTACAGGAAGAAGGGTGGGGAAGAGAGAAAAATAAAAATACAACTAAAACCTACTTTAAGCCCATGAACTAAAATTTCAAAATATGTCAGGATCTCTTGGCAGAACATGTATTCCCAGCACATAAAATTAAATTTTGTATACCGGTCTGACATTTTAAAATATGAATGTTTAAGATGCTAAAGGAAATATATCCAGTCACATCATGAAATGGATATGAAATTACAAAACAAAAACATGGAGAAATGAAACATATGTAAAATCTACTGAGGAATCTTACAAGTAAAAAATATAATCATTGAAACAAGCTCAACTGGTGTAAACTGTAGGCTGGACACAATTGAAGAGGAAATGTGTGAATTAGATGACAGTGTGAGAAATTGTCTCATACCCAAAACACAAAGAAAGAAAAACACTGAAATATATATGAATGAAGGAACATTGACGAGATATGAAAGTGAATGCAGAGTTTTAATAAGGTAGCTCCAAAAGAAAACAATGGAGGGATTGCTGGAAAAGCTATACATAAATAAAAGCTGACAGTTTTCCACAATTCAGTCTGTTAATACTCAGATTGTTAATTTTCCCTAAATCCAATCAGGACAGAGGAAAATGAATCCATATTCAGATACATTATCATCCTGTTCAAAAAGCAAAACATGTAAAAACTACCTGAGAGAAAAAACACATTACTACCTATAAGGAAATAAAATTTAGACAAGAGAATTATCTGCAACAATCAAAAGATAACAGAGGAGTCAGATACTGAGGGAAAATAAGTCAGCCTAAATGTTACTCCCAGCTAAAACTAGCATTCTTTAGTGAAGGCAAAATAGAAACACTTTCAGACTTACGAAGACCAAGAGAGTTTATCATCCATGGAAGATGTACTTCAGCAAAAAAATAATTCAGAAGAAGGTGTGGGATGAAAAAAAAGATTACATAAAATTTGTCAAATATTTATTCATAGGAAACACATCACCCTTTTTGGGATGGAAAGGAAAGGTAAAGTTCAATGTGATAGGTTGGTTGCAGTCATGATCTCAATTCTTTACCCCTCTCTGAGTTCATGCACCTTTGCCATGTGATTTTGCACTTCCTCACTGAAGAGGCAGAGTTAATTTTCTTCCTCCTTGATTCTGAGTTTGGCTATGTTACTTGATTTTGTCAGTGGGACGTTAGCAGATGTAACTTGCAGAGTCCTGTAAAAGCACTGGTGCAGTTCTGCTTCCACTCTATACCTCTACCTTTGCCATGGAAATCTGCCCAGGATAACCTGCCCAGGAATGTAAGAGACATAAGAGGCAAAGCCAAATCAACATAGACAACACCAGCCAACAACCCCGAACCCCCAGCCAACCAGCCAGCTGACCACAGATGCAAGTCTAGTCCAGACCAGCTAGACCCCACAGGCTCTTAAGCTACGTAAATGTTTTTTGTTGTATGCCCCTGACTGTGTGTGTGTGTTTCTTTGTTTGGCAGCATTGTTGTAACAATAGGTAGCTGATACAAAAACAAGATACAAGATAGGAAGCAAGTGGGTTTTCATGTTCAGGGGAATAGAAAGACTGAAAAACTTTAGACTTTGTTGGAAAATTTTAAGGTGAAATTGTAAGAGTAATGTTAAAAGTGTTAGTATAAAAAATATGAGTCATCATGTTAAAAAGACAAATATATTTTATAAGTTTAAGAGCCAGGAAAGAAGGAGGAAGAGGAAAAAGTGAGAAATAGAGAAAATGTATGAATTCAGTGGAAGGAAGGAATGAAGGAAGAAAAAAGGGCGGGGGGGGGAGTGGCAAAAAGTCACAAAAGAATATCATAGAATTAGATATAAATACATCAATCACGATAAGTATAAACAGATTAAGCTTATTTATTAAAAGACATTAGGGACTTTCCTCGCGGTACAACGGTTAAGACTTCGCCTTCCAATGCAGGGGGTGCGTATTTGATCCCTGGTCAGGGAGCTAAGATCCCACATGCCTTGTGGCCAAAAAACCAAAACATAAAACAGAAGCAATACTGTAACAAATTCAATAAAGACATTAAAAAAAAAAAGACGTTAAATTGGGAAACCCTGCTAAACTCCTACTGAGATATTACTAAAATATAACAAAAAGGTAGAAAATAAACAGGCATATTGATATCAAAGTAGAATTTATAAGCAAAAGCAATAATAGGAATAAAAAAGGATCTGAAGTTAATTAAATAGGAAAACCACTTAAGATTTAATAACTTTGGAATATATAAAGCAAAAACCGAGAATTACAAGCAAAAATGTAAAACTCCAAAACCATAGTGAAAGGATTTTAATCTCGGCTCAGACAGACAACAATAAGGATAGAGAACGATTGTGTCTAATAGAAATGTAATGTCAGCTCCATATGTAATTAAAATTTTTTCTAGTAGCTACATTTAAAATTATGGAAACAGGAAAACTTAATAATATATTTTATGTAACCCAAACTGCCCCAAATGCTATTTCAAGAGATTCATGAGATGTTTTACATTCTCTTCATAGTGAGTCTTAGAAATCTAGATTGTATTTCACATTTACAGTACATCACCTGCCACGTTTAAAGTGGTCAGTAGCCCCAGCTGGTTAGTGGCTACCATGCTGGATAGTCTTGATGCAGAAAATCTAATAGGTAAATATAAAATCCTATACCTGACAGAGTATACATTTTTTTCAAGTACATGTAATATTTACAAAAACTGACCTTAGGCTAATTTACAAAAGTCTGATCAAATTTTAAAGAATCAATATTATAGAAGTCACTATCTGACAACAGTACCTGTGCCAGGAGCCTTCAAAATTTATTAATAAACATCTGTAGTTAAAGAGAATATTGCAGTGGAAATTTAAAACATTTAGAACTGAGCTATAATAAAAGCTGTCAATATCAAAAACTCGTGAGGTGTTGATACAACAGTTCTTAGAAGTAAACTGATAGCCTTAAGTGCCTTCATGTAAAAACAAAAAAAAATGGAAAATAAATTCAACTCAGGAATATGGATGAGGAAGCCAAAACTAAATGCAGATAAAACAATATAACTATAAGGAAGAATTCTGAAGGGAATAATAAAGATAAGATCATAAACTAATAAGGCAAAAAATAGAGGATGATCTAAAAGAACCAAATCTGCATTCTTGAAAATAAAGCTATAATCTGACAAAGAAAAAATACTAAGGCACAAGAAGCAGTTTTAGAAAGAGAGAAGTATGATTACAAATGTGGTGTATATTCCAAATAGTTTGCTAAAACTATAAAAAAGCTGTATAGCAAGCCTAATCATAAAATTCTTACTTTTGGCATTAATACCACAAAATATGATGGGTGTGATGTGGGATGTGGTCTCTGGCCCCTTTAGGAGCCATGACAAGATTTAACAATCAAACTGAATTCTTTAATCACTTATAGCTCATCTATGAATTTTCCTATTGCCCAAAGGGAGTCATTGTCAGCTCCCCAAAGTGAGAGACTTTGGTTTTATCTACTGCTGGTCACATGGTACGTGGAATAATGCTTAATATGTAATGGGCGTTCCATAAAAATTAGTTGAAAGAGTATCAGAAATTTTGGTTATGAATTAGGATGTATGCAGAAATTAAGGAATCATAAATGAAGTGATAAAACAGATGGGTTAAAATAAAAGTCAGGTTTTTAACAGACCCACAGTGCCTTCTCCACAATTCCCCCATCCTGACCTATCCTGAGGTCATCTGGCTGCAAAACCTGGCCTGACTTATGGTGAGGTTATTTATAGTCTGTCTTTATCTGACTCAGATTCTGCTTGAGGTGCCAATGTAAGATACTGTATATGCCCACATGTTGTCCTAGGAGTTTCAGATAAGGGATTGTGAACCTGTTTCAATGTCTATACTTAAGATGTGTAGCAGAAGGATACATTTCATTTTTAAGTAGGCTAGGGGTAGTTGCCTGGTTATGCTGGTGATTTATTAATGAATTAGAGTATTGCAATAATTTTGTAGTTATAAAATGGTAAGCAAAGCTAACTTTGTCTTATTTCCCCTTGTTAATAAAAAAAAGTCTCCTTAGGAGAGTCTATTTTTGTGGGAAGAATGATGACACTGATGACAATATTCCTCACTGGTCTCTGTTATCCTCTATTCTGTGCCCAGAGCTAAACCATTAGGATTCTACAACTTGCTAGGAAAATATGTGCTATTTTGCTCCTTCACCCATACAGCCAACTATATGATACATATAATGATCTTATCATCATGTGTTCCTTCGGCCTCTCCACTTCACATCTCTCTTGTAGCCTTGGCTGCATGGCAATTCTACCTTAACAATGCTCCTTTTATTTCCTCGTGCTTCTCCCCCGCTCTGTATCACCCTCCACAAACATACTGTTACATTCCAAATGGCTTTCCTTACTGCGTAATATTCACTCAACCATGTTCAATCCAGTTGCCTGTTAGACCTGTTTCCTTTATTAACATTTTCTGGCTTCTAAGCATTTCCTCTAGCAGACAGTTCCCTTACATGAGGGGTGATGGGCTTCTGACATGGCTTTATTATTATTTATAATTTGTCTTCTGTGAAAAATAGATAGCAAGAGCTCCTTGGAGCACCTCGGTTAGCATGGGTGGGATCTGTACACTCATATTTGGGCTGACGCATCAATAAGTTTGCCACAGTGGAGAAAGGAAGATGTATGCAAATTCAGGCTGAAAAGGATAAGCCGTATTACATCACTTCAGTTTGGACACTCAGATCTAAGATGAGTCTTAGATTAGATGAAAATAGTATATTCCGCTCAAACTAGGAAGTAGTATTTCTTTCTGAAGATAATTTTATGGAGGAGTCTCAGTAACATAAGGAGGACTGAACTCCTAAAGAGGTAAGCAGAGGGGGGAGTGGGTGGATACGGAGCATTAGTGAGACAATGTGAGAAATGTCACAGAAACTAAGGAAAGAACATTTTATACAGTAAATGGGTAGCTGTAATCTCTGCATCCAAACATACACCTCCAGCCTTTCTGCAGAGACCGCTTAGCCCTCTGGCAGAACCTTCTTAGGATGCATTCAATGGTTCTGAGGTTCTACTTCTCAAACATAGCCTCCTGCTCTGGCTGTAGACCACTTGAGCCCGCCTCTCACGTGTACTCTTTTTTCCTGGCGTGAGTCAGCCACCAGGCTGCTACATCCCCCAACCGTGTCTAAGGGGGCTAGCACCTTATTTGGAGTGTGTTTTGGTCCTCAGCCTCAAGTAAGGCTAACAGATCCCACTTTAATATATTAGATTTCCAAGCACTCCAGAGTGCTCAGCAAAAATGAATTCTCAGTGGTGCATGAGTGAACAAATGATCCCGTGAATGAATGGGTACTTTTCATTCCTTGTGATCACCTGTTGGCATCATCTCGTACCGCTGACCACCCCGTTTCTTATGTCACTCTTCGCCCTTGCCCTGCCCCTACCGCCCTCTGCTTCCTACCCTTTTTACTCCTTCATAGTTTCTCATCTCCTCCCCATGCTCACTTTTTACTACCTGCCTTTAAACGCTGGTTTCCTCCAGGGTTTCATCCTCACTACTTTGTCTTACCTTCTTATTAAATATATTCGTCCTGGGGGAATTTCATCCATATCCCTGGTCTGACGACTATCTATACACTTAACGTCTCAGCCCGGACCTCTCAACTTCACTTTAAACCAGTGGTGTGCGGCAGCCAGCTTGTGCTACCTCAGGAGAGCCGACTGTTAAATTTTCAGGATTTTATTTATTTTTATTTTTTATTTTTTTTGCCGACCCGTGTGGCTCGTGGGATCTCAGTTCCCCGACCAGGGATTGAAGCTGGGCCATGGCAGTGAAAGTGCCAAATCCTAACCACGGGACTGCCAGGGAACTACCAATTTTCAGGAATTTTGTGAGCCAGCTGCTAAACCCAGCCTTTATTGTAAATTTATGATAAAATAAATTATAGTAAAAACAGAGGTAGTAAATACTTAAAACTCATTACTTCCTAACAATTTTTCTACATTTTAAAACTATTAATGCTCTTGAGATTTGGGATGTCTGTTGTATTTGTATATTGAAAGGACTCGATAGTGGTGTATCACTGCACATCTCTTCCAACTCGCATTCAGTGATACCATCTCGGTAACTTGAAAACTGCCACAGTGAGAATATTTATGCCATGGAAATTGGGAAATACTTCAAGTCAGGGCTTAATTTATTGTTTTGTTGATTGTCTAGACTTAAGAAGGTGATTGAGAAAATGTTAATGCAGATTAAACTTAATAGTGTGTCATGTCTATAGCTGTAACACCAAAAAATTGAGATACTCAAAAATTATTATCCAGTTCAGCAAAGAAATTACTCCTATCATTGATGAACAAGAGAAATTCTGACCCACATCTTCATTGTTTCACTTTCTCTTAAAATAAACATAAATATACGGCTTCCCTGGTGGCGCAGTGGTTGAGAGTCCGCCTGCCGATGCAGGGGACACAGGTTCGTGCCCTGGTCCGGGAAGATCCCACATGCCGCGAAGCGTCTGGGCCCGTGAGCCATGGCCGCTGAGCCTGCATGTCTGGAGCCCGTGCTCCGCAACAGGAGAGGCCACAACAGTGAGAGGCCCGCGTACCACAAAAAAAATAAAATAAAATAAACATAAATATAGACCATAACTGCAGTCATTTGTCAATTGCACTTATAGGCTGTCTATGATACAACAAGCACTTGGTAAAAGTCAACAAAAACATTTTGTGAGTACTGATTGGTGGTATGGAATTTACAATAGAGTGTTACATACTTTATTATTACTTGTAAATTAGGCACCACACATCTTTCATATCAGGAAAATGTATAAAAACTAATGTACATATGTGTGCATGTATTCCCCCTCCCCACCAAGAGCCAGTTATATGTTTACCAGCACATCACTTCTTGAAACCTTCAATATCAATTGCCTACTAAACATGTGAAGTTTAATACCATAGGCATTTCAGACTTAACATGTCAAAAACAGAACTCATTTTTCTCCTAAGATCTTTTCCTCTTCTGATACTACTCTGCATCTTCTCTATGGGGTAGGGAAGAAAGCTAAGCAAGAGTGTGATCTTGACTGGAAACTAATGTCAGTCTGATCATGGAAGGAGGGGCTACAGCACAAGGTTACCCACCTTGAGGCAGGGGACTGGCCTTTCCCCCTGTGCCAGTTACTCATCGGTTAAGGTCTGCCCACCAGGGGAGTCGGTCATAGCCTTCCAGACTAGGTGTGTCTTGTTGGTCCGAGGGCAGTTCTCCAGGGAAGGCAATAGCTGTGAATTTTAAACAACCAGCTCTCAGAGCAGCTGAGGGACAAAAGCACCTGCCAGTAAGGGGATCTGGGCACCACAGCCTCCACTGTAGTGTGGATCCATGCATAGGTGTAAGGTGGGGAGAGATGGCAGGGAGAAGAGATTGAGACAGGTCCTGGTGAGTGGGCTCTCTCTCTAAGAGCAATCCAAGTTAACTGCTGAGGGTAGGCAGGATCCTGGTGGGGGCAGAGAACTTGACTAGGGTGGGAAGCTTTGGAGCAGCTACTACATGTAGGCAGTATGAGAGAGGCTGCCCTGGGCAGTGTCAGGGTCCAGTTACTGTTGGAGACAGCACTGGACCCTGACAGCACTCTGCATTGCTATTTAACCATTCCTCAGCAGTCTCAGTGTAGGAGTGCAAGGGCAGGTGGCTGGCTTGACCCAGTGTTGGGATTTTGCTGCATAAGTGTAATGCAAGCAGAAGAGGGTGAGGCATGAGGATGATGGTGAGAGTTACTGAAGGCTCTTACTACCTTTTGTGAAGGCACAAATGTACACAATACATTACAGGACGAGACAGTGTGTTCTCACGCAATGACGGAAGTAGAAAGTATGGGCAAGATCAGAGAAGAGAGTGAAGCGTTTTCTTAGAGTTAAGGATGTAAATTTTTACAACTTCAGTAAAGACTTTCACGTGAACGAGACTGCATTTGAACTGCCTCTTGAAGGGCCAGTGGGGAGAAAAACCTCCCTGAGGGAAAATGAAAGGAGATAGTGTAGGAAAAGCATGGAGAAAAAAATGCATGAACACAATCTGGTTAGAGACCTGTGATTTAGAAGTATGGTAAAGCCTGCAACAAGGTACCCACAGTAAGTAAAATCAGGTAGAGTGGTTGGCATTGGCTTTTGTCCTCACTCAGCCCCATTTTCAAAGAGGGGCAGGCCAAGTCTCTTGTACTGGGGCAAGAGGGTGGCAATGGTTTGGGATGGAGACCTGGCCAGGGGAGTGGCAGGTAACCTCATCTTTGGAAGCAGGGTGGTAAAAAGAGTGTGTTGCCACATCCCAGTAGTGTCTTAGACTTATTTCCGTGGCTGTGAAATGGATACCAATTAAGTAGGAGATAACTGGGGTTATTGGCACTGCCTTTGAAATCCGAGCCAGACATGAACCCAGAATTGTAGCTATTGATATTTAAACCAAAAGTAGACACTGTCTAGACTAGTAGACAAACCAGACCTCAACCAAAGCACATTTGGGTTCAGCACCTGACCCAGAACTACTGGTGGCTAGTTAGTTGTGCAGGCTCCACTGACCTTTCATTAACTTTACAGTAACACATTTTGCTCAACTGAATATTTTGGTTTCTGCAAATGGGGGATTTTGGTGGACTGTATATAGGTGGCATGGAGGCCAGAAAAAGTGAAAACCACTAGAAAAGGCATTTTTGAGGCCAGAGAAAGTGAAAATAGTTGAAAAGGGGGACTTCCCTGGTGGCGCAGTGGTTAGGAATCCACCTGCCAATACAGGGGACACGGGTTCGAGCCCTGGTCCAGGAAGATCCCACATGCCACGGACCAACTAAGACCGTGCGCCACAACTACTGAGCCTGCATGCCACAACTACTGAAGTCTGTGCACCTAGAGCCCATGCTCCACAAGAGAAGCCACCACAACGAGAAGCCCGCACACTGCAACGAAGAGTAGCCCCCGCTCGCAGCAACTAGAAAAAACCCATGCACACCGCACAGCAACGAAGACCCAACACAGCCAAAAATAAATAAATAATTAAAAAAAAAAGTTGAAAAGGTTTTTCTGTGGTTGAATACGGCTATCAAAGTAATACATATTCTTCATACTAACTCAAATAACGTAGGAGTGTGTGAAGAAAAACAAAAGGTAACCATTTTCCTATTGCACCAAAGCAACTCTTTCCTCCTAGTGACGATCACTGGTAAATGTTTGGTATGTAAGTTTTCATGCATACGTAAGCACATATGGAATTTACATGTATATATGAATATGTGCAAAATATTATATGTAATATTCTGGTCTTTAATCTACTACTTTTCAGTCAATACTACATCTTGGATATTTTAACATGATGAGTTTTACCCTAATAGCTACCTAATATTTCATGATATTGAACAAATTCCCCATTGATAAGAATTTAAGTAGATTCTTTTTTATTACTATAAACAATATGATAAAGAACATCCAATATATACTCCTTTTTCTACTTAGTTAATTACTTTAGGTAAGTTCCTAGAAGTTATCAAAGTTATCTGTAAGTTCCTAGAATTATTGTGTCAAAGGGCCTGATAATTTTACATACCAGTTAATTAACTAATACACACTGCCAGACTGCCTTCCAAAAATCTGCATAAGTTTATTTCCCAGTCAACTGTGTACAAGAGTGCTTGTTTCTTTACCCACACAAAACGTTATCACTATTTCTATCTGATGGGTTAAAGTTATATTTTAAGGTTAAAAAACCAATTCTGGTGATAAAAGATGAAAACTGACATTATGACAGTTGATATTGCAAGTGGAAAATATTCTCTCAGTAGTTGAGTTTAAAAATGTGTTTAGTAGTTAACTTTTCTGAGAGCCTGTTGGACATTTTATTGAGTTGATGAAGATGGTTTAGAAAATCTGGGGCTGCTACCTCCACTCCTCATTAGTTTGAAACTCTCCCAAAATTCGTGGAGATGGAATTCACCTCTACGGTTGAAGACAGTATCTTGGTAGAACACTTTTTGAGAGTTTACTTGTGATATACAGAAATGACACTATCAAAACCTTTCAGTACGTGGCGAATGCTTCTCAAAGAAGCTAAGCTCTCCATATTATAGAGCCATTATGAAGTTCTTTAAGTTTAAAAAGAAAAATGCCTTAGACTTTTTATCAGTAAGAAGAGAATTGATTGATGTCAGCCATTAGAATTATATGCCCAAGTGAACATATACACATAGATGGAAAAGAAATTGAACACGTCATCATTTCATAAATATTTTGTTAAAAGTTGTACTTCTGTATCTCAGGTCCACCTTGATCTCTGTCTCTGGACTTCTTTTGTTTCCAGAGCTTTTTGATATATAACTTTGGAACAAAATTCTACTTGAATTCTTGGGCTCAGTTCTTCATCCTTCCTTGCATTCACATCCTGGCTCCTCATAACACAAAGAGTGTGCTTCCCTGCTCCTTGACTTTGGGCTTGGCAATATTCTGCTCCTTGACTTTGGGCTTGGCAATATTCCTCGCTTTGGCTGGCAGAATAGAGTGGAAGTTTCAGTTCTGAAGTCTGGAACCATGAGGAGGACATGCCCTGGCTAGCTCACGGGTTTAAGGAGAATGAGAGACATGTGGAACAGGCCAGCCTCGTATGTGAAATAGAACCAGCCCAAGAACCATGAGAGCAAGTGCTTGTTATATGCTACTAGTTTTTGTGGTTGTCTGTCATGCAGCATTATTTTGGCAATAGCTAACTGATAAATAATGTCTTTTTAAAGTTTTTAGTGTTCCTGTAATGTCTCCACTGATTTTTTAATTTGGCATACTTACCTCGTTTTGTATTTGATGCTTATAGTCTTTATTTCCTACAGGGCTTTCTTAGTCAAATCACAGGCCAAGAGAAAATTCACCCAACTTTGTTCCCTCACATACTGGTAAATATAAAAAAAGCAACCTGAATTTTATTTTCCTTAAATCCCTATTTAATTGTAAATAAACTTTGTCCTTTTAAAATCTTTGCTCAGATCATGACAGTGAGAAATGGATACAGAAGTTCTTAAAATGTTTCCTTTTTGCATTCAGTTTTCAGAATTCTCTTCATGTCATGCAGGTCTGAAAGGTTAAAAATAACTGTACCTCCAGAGACTACTTCTTGGGCTGTATTCTTCCTTGGGAACCTCTAAGCTTTTCCCACCCAAACTGGGTCATCATCCTTACCTAATTTAAAAATCTCTCAGATCCAATGCTCTACAAAAATCAATGAGATCTTTCCCACCAGATAATCCCAGCAGCCACACATGATATTCTCTGGTCTGATTCTGCATGAGTTTGATTTTATATACTCTATTGTAATAATTTATTAACTTGATAAAATCTGCTGACTCCTCATGGAAAATATTCTGTTTACATTTCCTGCAGCTTTCTTTCCATAGCCTTTATTATTGCGTATTTACATGAGAATAGGGCCTTTGTTTTTTAAATGTTCATCTGTGCCTGCTGACTGTCTCCCCTCCCCTGAAGTTACAGCCCTCTGTTTGTGACATACATCGTGCTTTTCATATTGAAAGCAGTCAATGAACCCTGAATAATTAATCTTCCTTTCATGTCTGTGAGTTATCTAGGTGAGCTGAGTTAGCCCCATTTTATAGGCAGGGCAACACAGAGAGATATAGAAGGCGGTCACTTGAGGATCTCAGAGTTCAAGTGTTAAGCCCTTGCATCTCTCATACTAGATGAAGCCCCTCTCCTTGGTTATAGTTAGTTCTGCTGGGTTACGATCTTGTATATTATGTTATGCTTGCTTTTACTCTGCACATTACTGATGGAAAGATATATCGGTGGGAAAGGAAAGATGAACATCAGGTGACAGAACTTCACAAATAGTCACTCCAAATATTTCTTAAGGGAGCGGTTGCTGCATCATCTGTTGGTCAAGCTGAGGCAGCGGCCTTATGTAACAGTACCTTTGCATGGCCTGAGAGCCAGGTTCTGACTCTGAGATCTCCTTACCTGTTGTCTATTCCTGGACCACAACTTTGGAGTCAACTGGCAAATAGCAAAGTGAATCATGAATAGAAGATCCAGTATATTTACATTAGTCATTAAATTAGCTTGATTTATTCTGGTTCTTTTGATTGTTATGCCCAGAGCACATTAAGAATTTGCTTACTGATTGGTGATCAAAGGCAGTGATGATTAAAACAGAGTAAAATTTTAAAAGTCTGTGGAGCAGTTTTAACACTCAGTTTGGTTTTTCAGAGAAGAATAAGTCATGCAGTTCTTATAGATCAATGTTCAGGACCATGGGCAATGGGACGGGAGTATCCATGCTTTCCTGCTCCCTGAGATATCCTCCACAACTCTGTATTCCTCTCCCTCACCTCAATATATTCCTCATAAAATCCTTCAAGAACCTTCTCAAATGCAACAACCTCTAGCTCTCAACCCATATTTTTCTTTTGAATCTACATTATATTTTGTCTGAAGCTCTCTTATGTAAGCCTGCTGTCTTATCCTCCTGTTGGATTATAAACATCTTGGGGGCAGGGACTATAATTAATTCAACTTCATATTCTCTGAAGGCCTAAATTCCAGTGATATTCTGCTATTCTTACAATCTGAAGAGTGTTCAATACAATGCTAAACTAACAAAATGAAATACTTAAAATATATATATATATATATATATATATATCCCCTTCCCCTAGTTGGGTTAGACTTGGATAGAGAATCTAGTCTCAGAGTAAACTCCATGAGGAAAACCAAACTTTAACAGAGCTAATAACTTTAGCTCTGTTATTGGGAGCTTATCTAAATCAAATCCAGGATCACAGTTTTGGTGAATTCCACAATTTTTATAGCAATCATATAATAGAAACTCCAAAACTTTTTAGTTCAAGTTTTCAAAAGGATCAGGTTTTCTTAGTAAGAAATCAAGGAGTGTGAAAGAAGCTCTGCTGTGTGCCATCTATAGTAGAAAAACACGATGGGATTTAAGTAGGGGGAGAGCATGTTCTCATGTGTAATCAAGAATTAATTCCACTGCTGTTCACCAAATTTTAGGAATCTGGAAATAATATGCCTGTTGGCTATTTGTGTTAGAACAGATGTAAAATTAACCGGTCTAGCTAACAGTACCAGGTCTGCCTTGGCCAGTGAAAGATTTTCAAACAGTTTCCCCAAAACAGGAATCATATAAAAGTCCTCCAAGTCACATTATTAGTGGGCCCAAATATTGTTGTGTTGTATTTACTCATGTTTCCCCTCATTTTTACCTTCTCCCAGGAAACATAGGGTCATTTCTCTCTGTAACTCACCGTTCCTGGAAGGCAGTCTTCTTGCCCACTGCATCAGTGCCTTCTTGGAAAGCCTGGTAAGACTAATGCACCTGACGTTAGCAGCTAGCTCTTCAGCGGCTCTTCCAGAAATAGACTAGACAGCAAAGGATGGCCCTGTTGAATTCCAGAAAACACAGGGTGCCCCCGTTAGCCATGGTATTTGAAGCCATACACATCCTAATTCTCTTCTTCCTCCCCTGCCCTTTTGCTACTAGCATGAACATGGAGATGAATTACTTCAGTAAATATTCCTGATTCCTAATCATCTTTCCAGATTGAGCTACACAAGGAAGTTATTAATTAAGCTGTTAGATGAGAATGACATCTACAATCCATAAAATGGATTAAGGAAACCAAAAGCTTTATAACATAAAAAAACAATGTTAACGGCATTTGACTTTGAGGAAGAGGACCTCCACTTGAGTCCTTTCCTCAACATTTTCATACCAATCCCACACAACCGCCAGTAAATATAAATCTTGGAGATAATGTGAACAGCTCTGTTGTTGTGTGGCAATTACCCAGACCCCTTCTTGCTAGGTTTATGTCCATGTGCTTCCAAGTATCCTAATTTTCTATCTTTTTCCCCTCTTAACTCCCAGCATTCTTTAGAACCTAGATTCAAACTCACTTTAATCTTAGCCTTTTTGAACTAAGTTATCTAGCCCTAGCACCAATCCTTGGTGACTTAGTTCCCATTCTGGCTCACCCAAGACCCTGTGAGGATGTGAGTTACACATAACTTGTCAGAGCCTCCAGTTTCCTCCTATAGAATGGAGCTGATAACCTATCTCATTTGGTTTTGTGACACTTAAAGTACCCTGATAGCTCAATTTTATTCAACAAACTTAGCACTTCTCCAAGCACTGGGTTCTACAGATGAATAAATTACAGATTTCTGGTGAAGACAAATAAGAAGTCAAGGCTTAAGGAGAACAGAGAGGAAATTATGGGAGGAGGGGGATTGCTCAGTGGAGTTTCAGTTTATCAGCTTGGGTAGGAGAGAAGGTGCATCTCTAAAGGCTTCCAAAAGAGAGTCACACTTGAGCTGAGTTTCAAAGCACATCTTGGAGTTAGGCACGTGAAGAAATAGGGTAAGAACCTTCTAGGCGAAGGGAGAAGACAGATGTTAGGAAGCATTGGTCATACTAGAGAGACCTGGCCTTTGTGATCCTGGCCAAGTGGCTTGACCTTTATTGCCAAAACTGTAAAAAAAAAAAAAAAAAAGAAAAAAAAAAGAGGGAAGCATTATTTATGATCATGGGGTTGTATACTGGGTGTTAGTTATTTTTGTTATTTATTATTTACCTCCTTTTCTTGTTATAACTGTATGCTAATTTTGCTTTGGAGAAACCACCCGTCTCTCATCTTTGGGTGAGACTCATGAGGCAGGGTTCACTCCCAGCTTCAAGTGGAGACATGTGTGTCTTCAGCCTGGGCCACTCAATGCCTTGTGTCCTCCCGATGGCAATGGTTGGTCCAGGAATGGGCACTTGAGGGCCAGCAAGATTCAATTTTGAGTCTTTTTTTGATTCGCTACTTTTTCTGGGGAGGCTTGAACCTAGAATTATACTGGGCTAGACCTTCTACAGCCATCTGAATCCCACAGAAATGCCAATATAAGGAAAGCAGATCTCGGAAGTGAGAACAGGGAAACTGAGTGCCAAGGTCCTCACTGTCACCCCAGTGAGGTCAGGCCTGACCCCCGTTTTGCTTCTGCACTCTACTATTATGAATCAAATCTCCCTATGCATAAGTCAATTTCTGTGAGGGTTTCTGTCGCCTGCCATTAAAACAAAAGTTCTTAGATTGTTTTAAGTCCTGAATGAGATAATATATTAAAAGCACCTGTTAGCATGTTTGATTCATAACAGGCCTCAAGAAATGCCAGTTCCTGTTGTGAGCAAAGGCCCAGAGAGCTGAGAGCATGCAGTGCACTGGGTGGGAGAGGGGGGTTTGATAAGTTGCCACGATGGGGATGAATTGTGAGCACGTGGCAGAAGTGAGCAGTAAAAGCCACATATTATACTTTGGTTTAACTTCATCCTTAAGCAGTTTTAAGAGTGGTAAGGACCATAATGAAGAAAGGCAGGACACCAGGAAGACATCTGACCTGGGCATCCAACCCAGTCTGTAGGATGAGGAAAATCTCTCCTGAGCACGTGGCATTTCAGCTCAGACCTGAAGGACGAGTAAAGAGTTGGGAACGTCCTTCTGACATCATTGTGGAGAATGAATTAAAGTGAGGTAAGACCCACCAGCATGTAACCTCCATGAGGGAGGCCACTTAGTCTCCATGAGAGAGAGACACACACAAAAGTGAAAACTCATCCACTTGGATTTAGTGATTGAGTGAGAAGAATTTCAGGGTTGTTATGTGGTGTGGTGGGGACTGAATTCAGCACTCAGGAGTTGAAGAGGGAGCCTGTTGAAGAAATAAAGGCATAGACTAGTCATTTAAGGAGGTCAACTAATTACTTCCAGTAAAGTATAGAGTTTAGGAAATGCATTTTCTCTCACTTCAAACCTTTCTATAGAGAGGAAAACAGGTTAAAAGGTACAGGCTCAGTCCTAATGAGGCAAAGTCTAGGGGAAAAGTGAATATTATAGTGTGAACTTTACACAGATAATGTGGCTGAGATTGTGTTTATGTGTATGTTGTTTATGGATTTGTATTCCTTTTTTATTCGACAAATATTTACAGAGCGTTTCTCCTGCGCTAGGCACTATTCGGGGAACTGGGGATAGAGGAGTGACCAAAAAACCAAAAATCCCTTTCCTCATGGCGCCTGCATCCTAGTGGGGTGTGTGTGTGTGTGCCTGTGTGTGTGTGTGTGTCTGATGGTCTGTGTGCATGCACAGTGGTTCTGGAGAAAAAGCAGAGAGGGATAAGGGTTTGGGGGTGGAGGGGCTGCAATGTAAAACAGGCGGTCAGGGAGGTCCTACCTGAAAAGGTGGCAATTGAGTGACCTGAAAGAGGTGAGGGAGTGAGCCATTGTGTCCTGTAAGCTGCTTGAAGAGTATTTTAGGCAGAGGGAACATAATTATATGAATAGCTCAAAAAGTTATTTTTACATTAGCCATTTCCTTTCTCCTTGAGTCACTCTATAGAACCAATGCACAGTGGTGAGTCTGAAGCATTCGAAAAAGAAATAGTTCTACTGAGAGGAACTTGTCTCCGGGGCCACTTAGTCACTGCTTCCTCTAGTCAGTAGATGGGCCCTGTGGGGTTCTGGGCATAAGACTGACCGAAAGAGGGGGGCCTCATCACCCTAAAGCGGTTAGGAGAGCAACTGTAGAGACCAGTGAAATTCAAAGTATCAATTTTCCCTTCAACTTTTATGTGTAAATTTACAATTATGTTCCACTAAGTATAAATGAGTTCATTTTGCCTTTGCTCAGAACCAGTTTATGAGAGAAATGTCACAAATCATCCTTTTGTATTTGCTAAATCTGGACCTAATTCCATTTCTCAAGAAATTGTGTTTGCAGAAATAAGGCCACATGGAAATGAACAAATAATGAAAAATGGAATATAACAAACCCCCCAAGTCCTAAAGAATTAAAACTCTGCCAGAATTATTTATAACATGTACACCAGTATCCAAAAGTATTTACAATTTTCTCTGTGGCTTATAAAGTCTGGTGCCATCTAAACATACTTGGTAGTTCCATGAGACCCAAAACATGTTTCTGCAATCCAGTGCCGAAGTCCAGTGCAAAGCCAAGAGCCCCACATGGTGGGATCATCATTTTGACATGCAAAATTCTTTGTAACTAGAGACCTTTAGGATCCTTCAGAAAAGGAGTTTAATTCTATATGTGACTCTGGGTTACTCTCTAGCATAAATGTAGATGAATATCCAATTTCCTATGACTCAGTGAAGTTGGTGCAGAATGCAGAGAGTCAGGAATCCTAAATCTGGGGTTGGTGGGGGAGGCGGGGGTCAAGAGGTTTGGACTGCACAAAAATCAACAGGGAGGGGACTTCCCTGGTGGCGCAGTGGTTAAGAATCCACCTGCCAATGCAGGGGACACGGGTTCGATACCTGAAGATCCCACACACCGCGGAACAACTAAGCCCGTGCGCCACAACTACTGAAGTCCGCGTGCCTAGAGCCCGTGCTATGCAACAAAAGAAGGCACTGAAATGAGAAGCCCGCACGCAGCAACAAAGACCCAACGCAGCCAAAAATAAAATAAATTTATTAAAAAAAAATACGGAGAAAACATAAAGATCAGAAGGCCCTCTGAAATACAAACAGGTGTCTCAAGACTAAACAGTCAAGTGATTTATTAATGTCTGAGCATTGTAGAATCAGATCAAGCTTTCAAAGTTCCCCAGAATATAGCCATGTCGGGAGGGACACTGCACAGAGGGATTTTGGTGTACGTCCTCCACCACACATCCCTCGCTCCCATGACCCATTCAGGTGGTGGAAACACAATGCCATCCATCTGTACCTCTTTGAAACAAGAATCTCACATTCAAGTATCCCTTTTAAATGGTGGATACAAGAGCCAACTCTTGCTGCTACCACAAGGTCTCACAAGGCTGTTAATCATCAAGTACTGATAGCTACTGTTCCGCGTTGGATGAATACCAATTAGAGAGATGGGGCAACCTGAGGACTGTAGAGGAGAGAGCAGTGGGGGACTGGCTTTGTTGTTTTGGGGAGGGGTTGCCAAAAAAATATTACCTGGGGCGCCAGTGCTCTTCTCGCCAACCCTGAGGGGAGACTGATGAGAATGGCAGGCTAATTTACAAAGTATAAAGTAGGGGATGTATCAGAAGCATCATATTATTATTAATAGGGTCTGTTTTTCTAGATAGTGATGGCTGAATCTTGTTTTTAGTTTTAGAATCAGGCAGCATTTGTCTCAACTTTATAATTCTGTTTGCCTTTTCTCTTACGGTATCTCCTAAAAGAGGCTGTGTGAAGCTCCAGGGAAGCTTAGAAGGAAAAGCCTTGTGGACAAAAAACTTACCATATGCAAAAGAGAAGAATTTATCAGGGAATGTTTAGGAAAATAGAAGGAAGAGTTCTTCCAAGTTAAAGGACATCTCAATTGGAAAACAGCCCAAATTGGAGCAGGTAGCTGAAACAAATAGGGCTTTTCAACAAAATGAGATTTTATTTGCTCATGTACATCTCTCTGCTCAGCCAATGACATACAGATCCAGCATCCAGCATGGAGACTTGCTCTCTTGAGTGCCCCCTCCTTGGTCTTGTGCAAGCCCCCATCTGGTATCAGAAGTCTCTCAGCACCTTTTGATGCATCTTGGGGGCAGTGATTCTCAATATGATCACAAGGTTTTATGCCTGGCTACTATATCAGAAGCAAACTTATTGAGAACCAACTGCATACTTGGGAAGAGGGAAAGAAAAACATTTCCCCCAGTTTATTTCAGTTGTCTTCCATTGTCCCAGAGTGTTGAGAGCACAGCATGGAGCTGCTTAGAAAACCTGATTAGGTCCCACAGTGCTAAGCACGTAGTTTCAAGAGGCTGGGAAATTGTTACCATTGGAAGTAGTATGAAAAATGGTTCATGTGGGGGGAGGACAAAAATTAAACTGAGATGACTAAGAAACATATTAACTAAAATTATGTTTGATTTGCCATCAAGAGCTCTCTCTTCTAGATGCTTGCGAGAGTGCCTCCATGGGGAGTTGAAAAGTGTTCAAGGCCTCTTCTGAATTGATAGTGCTCCCAGGGCTGATGTGAGCTGTTTAGGAGTACGGAAAGCCATGGAGACCTTTCAATTAGCTAGGAGGCCCTTTTGATGGATTTGAGAAGAACAGGCTTGAAGAAATAAGAAAAAAAATCATTTAACTGTATGAGTTTTTCCTTTGTTCTTTTGTTCTTGCATCTAGTAGGCACTGAATAGATACTGACTGCATAAAGAAATGTTTATTCTAACATATTAAAATAGTATGCAATTTGAAATGAAGTTGTGGATCTGGCCAGATGTTGTTTCTCAGATTATTATCCCATGACAAGAAACATTTCACTCTGTGTGAAAATAGAGTCAGACAGCTTTGTAGAAATTTCCCTTGGATTTGTGTTTATTGGCTCGTTATTTGCTCAAGTGATTCATAATGTTGAGTTTCTGGAAGTCAAAGCAAAACTAAAATTGCCAAGTAGAAATAAAAGCAAACCTTATGTAGCAAAATCTTGGATTAAATGTAATCATGAAGGCAACTGACAAGCAAGTATATGTGGGGGAGGAGAAGAATCTAGAGGCTATCTGGAGCACAAAGCGGACCTTGGCCTTTTGGTTGATATACTAGTTACCATAGTGATTGATTGGACTTTGCCATAGTTAAATCTTTTTGTATCTGTATGAGCATGATGCAATGGACCTCATGTAGCTAGGTTTGTATTTCCTTTTTCTTAAAGTTCCTGTTTTTCCTTTTTCTTAAAGTTCATTAGAGGGCATATGTCCTCAGGTCATATGCAAGATCCTTTGCAATCTTCCAACAAAATCACACACAATGGGAACACTGTTCCACCTCTGCTGATGGGTAGAGTGAAAAAGTGGGAGCCTGAGAAGGCCATGGAAGCAGGTCTTTGGAGTCATTGTAGGGAGGACACATTCCTGATAGGCCATATCTATAAAGGACAATGTCATTTTACAAAGAGTTTCCTTTTGCATCAATTCTATCAGAGCAAAACCAAATTGAACCCAGACAAATGAAGAAGAAAAGCAGAGTAGTATCTATAGAAGAAAAACTGGAAGAAGAATAGAAAACTTGATAAACTTAGGCTGCCAAGTTGCAACAGATTGTTAGATCAGGGGAGGCGTATGTCAGGTATGGGCAGAAAAGCAATCCATTCTGACAACAGTTCAGGTACAGAAAGATCAGTCTGAGGACTAAATTGAAAATGTATAGCATCGATATCTTGTTAATGTTTCTGTGAGGAGCTCAGTAAAAGCAGCTCTACTGAAAAGAGGGGGGATCCAATCCTCTAGACGGGTGGTATTTGTAAAGCATTCTTGGAAACTGCCAAAATGCAGTGTGACTTTAGGGAGATCAGCCACATCATTAAAGTCAAGGAAATGACTGACCAGTGGGGAAGTAGAAAAAGGTGGTACCTGTCCTGCGACTAAAAGGCTTTGTGAATTTGGGCTGACCTGGGTCCCTGAAAACAGGTAGGAAGCCAAGGATTTAGATCAGTGCTTCTCCTACTTAAATATGTGAATGAATCATCTGGAGATCTTGTTAAAATATAGATTCAGGGGGCTTCCTGGTGGTCCAGTGGTTAAGACTCCACGCTCCCAAAGCAGGGGGCCCGGGTTCAATCCCTGGTCAGGGAACTAGATCCCACATGCCGCAACTAAAGATCCTGCATGCCATAACTAAGACCCGGCACAGCCAAATAAATAAATAGTAATTTAAAAAATATATATATATAGATTCAGATTCAGTAGGTCTTGGGTGGGGCTAAGCTTGTGCATTTCCAACAAGCTCCCTAACTGTGCTTATAATATTGCTTCAAAGACCATACCTGGAGTAGCAAGGGGCGAGTTCCTAAGACCACACTTTGCGTAGCTAATAGCAAGGGGCTGGACCTGTCTTAGTTTAGTCAGCTTAAACTGCTGTCGAAGAGGAGTTTAGCATGGTGCTATGTTCAAGATTATCTAGCTTAATTTTGTTAGGTAATTATTAACAAGTTTTTAATTGTTAATATTCTAAATTTATTGGATTATAGATTGTTCAAGCTGCTTTGGAGAACAACTATTGTATCAATGTTCTATTCAGATTGCTGATGATTTGTATTTTGGGTTGTTGGGATTTGATTGTCTCTTTCCAGATGGTATTATGTAGGGAAAAGTCTGAGATGTGACATTACCTTCATCTAATTCTAACTGCAATGGGAAGTGCTAGGATTCCTTTCTTTCTCTTGATTTCTTTCTTTCCTTTTTTTTCAAACCACTATTGAGTTCATGGATCTCAGCCAAATCCCTGGAAATAATCCAGACCTACGCATTTCTCTTGCCCATTACCACTGAAACAGGAGTAGCAAAATAGAAATAGCACTGTTTACGAAAACCTCCCCTACAATTCAAGATTACAACTGGCATGCCAAATCAATATAAGGGACATGTTTAATACACTTATGTATTCTGGAGGTAGGGAAAAGAAATAACACCTTTTATTTCAGAATCAATTTGAAGGGAGCTGACTTCAGACACTGAATAGAGATCTCAGCCTATAATCTTGGGTTCCTGAGCACACAGCACCAGTTTACTTTCTAATGTACTCTCGGGTGACTTAATGGCATTGCTTAATTATAACAGTTGCAAATTCCATCTTCCAAAATATATCACAGGCAGCCAAACATCTGCAGGGTTTTGTAGTAGGGAGGATGCCAAAATGAAATGCTCATTTTTTGTCTTATTTTGCTCTTATTAGTTTTTAATACATATATGTAATAAACAAGATGAGCAAGACAACATTTAAATATGCACCGATGGTAATCAAATATAAGATATTAAGTTGTGAAAATGCCCATTCCATGGAAAGGAATATGCTCCTCAGGAGAATCCAGGCTCTGACGGGGGACATTTTAAAATAACATTAACTTTGCAGTGATAGAAAAAAGAAGTAGGAAGACTCCTCAACATGGTAAGTGCAGATGAGAACTAGGAAGACAGCCCTGCAGAACGTACTGAACACCAACAAGAAAATTTTCTTTTTCTGGGAGAAGGAGGGCTAACTGCTAACTAATTGAATGCAAAGTGGTGTCAACAAACTCAGAAAGTTAAAAATGAGATTAGCTCCAGCTTGTCTCAAGCTTGTGGCTGACAAATAAGTAAGATAATCTGGGGTGTTTCTTTTTAATAAAATAAGAGAAAGATGTGTTCAATAAGAGAAAAGATGTGTTCAAGATGAGGACAAAATACATAACTATCATTTCTAGAAATTAAAATTACACCTTATTTGGCAAAGGAATGAATGATGTAATTTTACATATAACTTAGTTTGGGAAATTATTTTAGAGCTAGTTTTTATTTTGTTATACAAAGATATCCCCCACCCTTAAAAAATATGGATATATTTCTAAATTGTATAGGTCTAAAAGAGAAAGGATATTTACCATAATGCCTTGAAAAAATCCTGACAAAACTTCAAACTTCACCCATGACTCATCTCCCTTTTGCAACAGTATTTGCTTAAATTTTAAAAAAGAAGAAGAAAGAAAAGTACAAAATATATTAAAAAAAATAGCCCAATTAAAAAAATTGCTTCTGTGTATGCTCAGTAGGGATCTGGTAAAAATTAAGCTGGGGCTAAGGAAACTCCAAGCCCCTGCATAACGCCACAGAGGGAGGAAGACTGGATATTGCCTGCTACGAGGCAAACTGCTTAAGGAGTTTTGTGAAAGTCTCACTGAAACCAACTTAGCAAGTGCTCCCGTCCCCCAGCCTTTATGAAGATCATCTCCAATCCTGATATTGCTGCTGCGGCAGAGCTAGGTGAGACTCCAGTGCGTGCTTACAGCTTAGTCACCTCAGTGAGGTGTTAACCTGAAAGTCGAGGGAGCCTGGGAAGGGGGTTTATTAAACAATCCAGGACTCCAGGCTCTTGTGGATGCCCAGGTGGGTGCTAAGCATAGAGATGGCTCATTATAAGACTCACCCATTCCCTTGGCTGAACCCAGCTTTGTACTTTCTTTTTCAAACTAGCCAGCTTCCAGTAAAACAGTCTTTGGTGCCCTGCCTTTTCTGCGCCTCGTGACCACACTCAGGCCCTTCTTAGAAAATTTTTAGAATCTCCCACACTAGAAGCCCCCAAGGCCTGGCCTTCCTGAATGTGGAACTCATGCAGAAGCTCTGCCACCAGATTTATGCCTGTGCTCTATTCCCCCTAGGTCTTTTTTGGACACTTGTTTGCTTAGTTTCAAAGACTGGTCCTCAGGCCAGCAGCATCACAGCACCTGCATCTTGTTTGAAATGCAGAAGCTCAGGCCTCACCCCAGAATGACTGAAGCAGAAGTTGCTTTGTAAGGAGAGCCCAAGATAAAGGCTGTGTACAATTTTCTGAATCACTGTTCTAATTCATTTTGATAAGGACTGAATGAATTGGTCTACCCAGGAACATTTGCATTTGAAAAAGGGACTTCTGATGATGCAAAATTTTGTACTGAAAGAACATAAGTCTGTGATAAACAGGATATATACACTATTGATACTCTGTATAAAATAGATAACTAATGAGAACCTACTGTATAGCACAGGGAACTCTACTCAGTGCTCTGTGGTGACCTAAATGGGAAGGAAATCCAAAAAAGAGGGGATATATGTATACGTATAGTTGATTCATTTTGTTGTACAGTAGAAACTAACACAGCATTGTAAAGGAACTATACGCCAATAAAAATTAATTAAAAAAATAAAAAGATGTGGAAATTGGGTTCTCTATGGTGTTGCCATAGCCACTCCTCTCCAAGTTGCACCACCAAGGGAACCCTCTGTCCCATCTCAACTCAAAGCTAGGTCTTGTAAAAGCCATGACCAACCATGACGATGGAGCTGAATATATTTTCCTGGAAGTGTGCATCAATTTTTACATGAAGCAGGTTAGTGCAATTATTCGGCAAGTATTTATTATACTTAGGACCCCAATAACTGAAAGCAGTGTGACAATGGCAGTCACAACCCTGGGCTGGGAATCTGGAGACCTCGGTTCCAGTCTGAGCTTAGTACTGACCAACAGTGTTGTCTTGGGCAAGTGCCTTAATTCAACCAACATTTATGGAGTTGCTTCTGCAGACCAAGATGATGAGGGCAATAAGAAAGTGAAGGCCATCTAGTGGCTTTTGTAAATAAGCATACTGCTTTTGAGCAGGGTTTTGTTTCCCAGAGGACCCTTTAAACAATTTATGAAACATTTTGCGGAAGCCTAATAATGAAACATTAAATTTAAGCTGTTCCATTTCAAGCTGAAGTGGAAAGTTCTGAGTCACATGCTCGGTCTCCCCTTTACTCCTGGTCGCATTTCTTCGGAATTCCGTTTCCAAAGTTTGAAAAGAATTGAACTTGATAATATTTATAGTCACCTTTGACACTGCCAGCTTTAACATTCCCCAACTGTCTATGTGTCTTGCCACTGAAACCGAGTCCCCCTAAAACCAAGTTCCCCTGCTGAGTTGATGATGAACCTCTCCATCCAAAACTTCATTCCCTTTCTTGTCCCACCCCTGTTCCCCTCAGGATTGAGAAGTGTCAAAGCAAAGAAGGGACTGAAACTGAGCAGGACCCTGGGGGAACCTTCCTGGGTACAAAAGCCCCTCCATGTACCCTGTTTCTTGTTTGCAGGAAAAAGCCTTTAGTCTCCTAGGCCTTTCCTGAGTACCAAAGAGCAGGCAAGAGAGTTACTCTCTAGGGAAGTGAGGGAATGCAGAAACAAAGGAAAAGCAGTCAAGAAACGAGCTCAGTGATAAAACAAGGACCTAGTTTCTCCTCAAGGGATAGTCATAACAATTTGACACATACCTTTCAGTTGTTCTGTAAGAACTAAGACGCCCACGCAGGTGGAGGATGCTGGCTACATGCTGAGAACAAGCAGGAAGACCCCAGACTGGTTGGAAACAGAAGGCTGATAATTAATGTTACCAAACCTTTCAAGTCGTGACCCAACAAGGGTCCTCCTTCAAGGTATCCTTCAAGCCAACCTTTATCCCTTGATCAAAGAACAGAAGGATGCAAACTCTCGCTCCGGGTCACACGCTCTCCCAGTCAGGGGTGGGCGGCGCTGCTTTATAGGGATCTCGTGGCAGGGGAACGGGGTTCTCGCGGGGCTAGTGGGTTCTCGCGGGGCTAGGGGATTCTCGCGGGGCTAGGGGATTCTCGCGGGGCTAGGGGGTTCTCGCAGGGCGGGCGCGGCTGCGCAGCTCCTGGCTCCAGACTGCAGTGCCGGGTGCAGTGCTTCGGCACACAGCCTGCCACCGCCATCTTGGGTTGAGGTGTCTCGCGCACGGCCTCTGAACACGGTCTGCTGAGCTGAGCTGTCGGAGCAGCCATTTTGCATGAGGAAGTCTGGTCTGAAGGGCCAGGTGCGAGGCCTCTGCCAGCAGCATCCTATGAGCCACTGAAACTAGCCTAAGCGCAAAGGAAAAAAAAAGGTTAGAGTTTATTACCCAGATTCTATTTCTGTTCCCCGGAAATTGTTAATCATCTTTGCTGGTGACAAATTTCTCCTCTGCCTTTTGCCCTGCTCCTCATTCTCGAGGGACGCTGAGGGGCGCAGGTGCGTCTTATGTAACCGCTGCCTGCTGAGTGTGGGCGTCGTCATAACCGCGGGTGGAGGAGCCGACCTTCTCAGCTGCCTTTAGATTTGTTTGTTTGCCCCCAGACCTCAGCCCTCACTGTTTGTTTCTCTGAGCGACCACCATTTGTCTAACGTTTTGGCGACAGGGGATGCCAGAAAATTTGGGATGCATGGCCCAAATATTAGGAAAGGAATAATGGTCACATGTCAAATTTTTCCTAAAAATGCAGGTATCTCGATCTTGTCGCCTGTACGCGAGTGTGCCCTGGTGTCGAGGCTCATTGCCGGGGCCTGAATATCCCTGGTGTATTGTAGTTTTTGTTATCTTGTTGTTTTTCAGAAGAAAAGCTCCAGGTAAATCAAACACAGATACCAGGTCCTGTGGACGTAGAGCGGCCAGCAGGGTATAGGGATTGGGGACCACTGGATGTATATCCTCAGGTGCTTCACTGACTGCCTTGAGGTCCTTTACCACCCGGTACTCCCCAGTACATTTCTTTACGGGGAGATTGGGGAGATGACAAGCTGGCCTGATCTAACAAGGTCCTGGTAAGTTAGGCAGTGCCCAATAAGGCCTCCTGACAAAGGGGGTGCTCTTTTCTGTTGGCCATATATGTCCGGGGTTTTGATGGACTATCATGGGATTGGCTCCTGCAGCTCAGCCCGCCCGTCCCTGGGCTCAGACCTCGGGATTTCCTCCAGGGAGATGGACTTGCTCTGTCTGAGGAGGTTTGCTCTCAACCATTAATGTTATCATCTTGTGCCCTTTGTCGAAGGGGACACCAATCTCCAATTTGTACAAACAGGAAGGAATGGCACTGTAAAGGCTCTAAGAATGCCTGTTCCTACGCTTTCTCTGATACCCCCTTAGTTTTACAACCCTTGTGACTGGGTCTGCTCGATCTGGTTTTCAGAACCCAGTAAGTGGCACTGGTGTCGACTAAGAATTCAACAGGCTTTCCCCTACGTCCAGTGTCAGCTGGGGCTCCTTGGAGGTCAATTGGCGTGCCAGCTTAGGAGCCCCCAGCCCCGTCACTCTTAACCTATTTGGACCATCTGTGTTCAAGTGTAGTGGCTGGGATCTGTCATTTACATCCCCCTTCGGGTCGGCGAGGGCATTCTCTTTCCCAGTGTCCCTCTTGTTTACATATGGCGCATGATTGGATCCAAGTTTCCTTGGCTTCTCTCCTTTGATGGGAGCCAGGAATTACTCACTGGAGTCAAGAATCTCTGTGGGTGGTTAGTCCAGATTCACGTGCTGACTGGTTGACATTGGAGGGCAACAGCCAGTGGGTAGGCTTGCCTCTGGGCTTTTTTATCCTCCTCTATGTCTTGTTATTTTTTTTTTTAACATCTTTATTGGAGTATAATTGCTTTACAATGGTGTGTTAGTTTCTGCTGTATAACAAAGTGAATTAGCTATATGTATACGTAAATCCCCACATCCCCTCCCTCTTGTGGTCACCTATCCCTCTATCCCACCCCTCTAGGTGGTCACAGAGCACTGAGCTGATCTCCCTGTGCTATGCAGCTGCTTCCCACTAGCTATCTCTTTTACATTTGGTAGTGTATATATGTCCATGCCACTCTCTCACTTGGTCCCAGCTTACCCTTCCCCCTCCCCATGTCCTCAACTCCATTCTCTACGTCTGCGTCTTTATTCCTGTCCTGCCCCTAGGTTCTTCAGAACCTTTTTTTTTTTTTAGATTCCATATATATGTGTTAGCATAAGGTATTTGTTTTTCTCTTTCTGACTTACTTCACTCTGTATGACAGACTCTAGGTCCATCCACCTCACTACAAATAACTCAATTTCGTTCTTTTTTATGGCTGAGTAATAGTCCATTGTATATATGTGCCACATCTTCTTTATCCATTCATCTGTCAATGGACACTTAGGTTGCTTCCATGTCCTGGCTATTGTATGTCTTGTTATTAAATACCTGGTAGGCAGCCTTGACCAGGCGAGAGGTAGGAAGTTTATGCCTGATATCGGGGTGGGGGGGGTGCTTAGGGAAATGAAATATGACCTCAGGATTGTTTTCCCTTCCAATGACTCAGGGTCAGTGGTAGGCATTCCCTAGGTGCTCTAGGATTGCCAAAGGGTTTCCATTGGCTTCTGATTGATTTCCTTTATCTCATTCCAATCGACAGTTTCTTTCCTGCTGCCTAGATTCCCTTTTAGGATCAAATTTTTATAATGGGTTGGCCTCCGTCTTCTACTCCCTTCTCCATTGTCTCAGTGGTCCCAGTTGGGTTTGTTATCTGGGATCACTTGATGCCCTAGTCTGAAAATAGCATGAGGCTCTGGATGTATCTTCTTCCCTCAACACCTTACTATGAATTTTCCAGTTATACAAACCTGGATGAGCCCTCCTTCTCCACTGGGGACCTGCCTCAAAGGGAGTACTTTTCCTGGTGGGTTGTTGGACCTGGCTGGCAATTAGTAGACCCATTGACGGGCCACGTTTCCCCATCTTTCAGCTGGTATTGGGGCCAAGCTGTGTTATACAGGAAGATTAAATGTTTTGGGGTCAGGCAATGATACCTGAAAAACTTCCAGTTCTGCAAGATGCATCCTCATGGGCTATCCTTCAGTACGTTGAACGTTTGTTTCCTATACTTAGATGTCCTGTTGTGGATTTGTTTCCGGGTACCGAACGGGTCACTGGAGTGATTTGTTGGCATACAAATACCACAAGATTTGACTCAAATAAGATTTCTGATTTGGGAAATTTGGCACGAGCAACAAACTGTTAATGGATTCCTCAAGAGACCCAATAGACATGGGCTCTGATACAGTTGGGGGTTTCCCTTGAAGTTATAACAGCCTGTGGTTGACATAGTCCTTCCTCAGTCAGAATGTCCCACAGGAGGTTAGACAGGATGGCCTCTGGGCCAGAGCAGCTTAGCCACGTTAGTTCCCGACTAACTTGGTCCATTAGGGAGTGGCATTGCTGTCTGAGGCAGGACAGCTTTTGGCTGAAAAGGAGTTTTTGGACTTCCTACTGGCTGAGAGCTAGAAGCACGAGGGAGGCCCGTGGGGTTCTCACTAGATCATTGGGGCAGCTGGTATTCTGTGCTGATCTCAGGAGGAGAGCCTGCAGAACCTCGGTTGATAAAGAATCACCTAAGGTCCCCCTCACAAGCAGAGGGAGGAGGAGAGTAAGGGCGGTGGGTGTTTCCTGTTCTTGCCAGCAGCTCACAGGGCTTCCCGATAATGGGCTTCCTGGTCTTTCAAGGAGCTCAGAGGGCTCCCCAGCCCAACTCAGAGAAACTAGTGCTGACCAGCAGAGGTCAAGTCACTGGTTACGTACCTACATTGGGATCTTTTCGTCCCCGGGTGTCCTCTGGTGCCTTTTCCTAAACTTGAATCTAGCGTCCTCGTTCCGTTTTGTCAGGTGGCCTCATGACCTGGGCCTTTTCCTGGTCTTGCCTCTTGGCTCATGGGGCTGGCCACTTTACCAAACCAAAAGTGACAATGGAGAATAATGATAATGATGCCTGAAGGTCAGCGAGGAGGGCAAAAGCCCTGGTGCCGCCGTTACTGCCTTGTACAAGGGTCAAAAGAACAGCACTAATGGCAAGACAGCAGGCAGGACTGCCGTGGCTCCCTCTCATCCACAGATCCCCACCGTCCCCGGGCATTGGTACTGTGGGAAGGCCAGCCAGAGGCAGCGGGACGACATGTGTGAGTTTCACTCTCGGATCCCCAGCGATGCCACAGTGTAATCCCCTCAAGGGAATACAATCCAGATTACTCTGGGGGCTACACTCTGTGTGTTCCACACCTGAGTATCGAGTTGCTGGGCAGAGCTGCTCTGAATTCAGCCGAAGGCTGCCCCTGTTCTACCCTGTCAGAGTGTCCTCAAAGACCAGAGTCCATCATCCTTACACGAACTGCCCCAAACCTCCACTGTCCTCCTGCTAGAGCTGGAGTGAGCCCAGAACCTAGTGAATAGGCCTAGTGGATAGGTGTAGGTGAAAAAGCCACTGTCTGTCCCATCTGGGGCATCAAAATTTGTTACTGACCCTTTTGGGCACCATCAAGTGTCCCCTTGCCCAGTGTCATTTGAGCCGATAGAACGAGACCGGGTTCAGCTCAGAAACAAAGGAAAGCAAAGAATGGAGAGGTGCTGGCTCCAGAGCTAGAACACTTGCTCTCCCCAACAGGTGTGGGCTGCTTTATAGGGATCTCGTGGTGGGGATGGGGGTGGTGGTGGGGAATTACAGTGCCAGGTGCAGCCTCTCTGCACACAGCCCACCACCACCATTTGAATCGAGGTGTCTTGCACAGCCTTCTGAACTTGGCCAGCTGAGCTGAGATATCAGTGTGGCCATTTTGCAGTAGGAACTGTGATCTGAAGTGCTGGGTGAAAGGCCCTGCACTCGACTTCCTGTGAGCAAGTGAAACTAGACTAAGCATAAAGGGAAAAAGAAAGATGAGACTTTATTTTATTACCAACATTCTATTTTTATTCCCTGGGACTTGTTAATGGACTTTGCTGGTGACATTACGATTCCTGAAATATCATTGTTACCTCACAGCCAACCAATCAGAAGGTAGTCATGTACCCCGCAGTCCTCACCCCAAATGTTGCCTTTAAAAATCCTTCCCTGAAAGTTACTGGGGAGTTTGGGTTTTTTGAGCATGAGCTGCCCGTTTTCCTTTCTTGATGCCTGCAACGAATCTTTCACCACAACCTGGTGTCAGTAGACTGGCTTTGTTTTGCCAATTGGGCAAAGCAGACCCAAGCTGAGTTCAGTAACACCACTATGAAATCTCTATGGCTCTGCTGGAGCCAGTTCCTCCCTTTTCTTCCTCCAAATACATCAGGCCATATGCTCTTTTAAGAATTGTGGGCACCAAGTGAAACTGTGAACACCTTAAAGGGAAAGAATGATACATTTGACCAAGAAACAATTTAAACCATTTTGTGTCAGAAAAAAAAGCAACACATTAAATAACATTAAAAAAACCTTGATAAACTTGGGGGGAAAAACTTGCAATTTATATGATTAAGGGTTAATATACTTATTTAAGAAGCTTTGTAAATCAATAACAAAAAGATAAATTCCAGTAGAAAAACAGGCAAAAGAGAGTAGGCAGTTTATCAGATAATAAACACAAATGGATAAAGATTAGTTAATTTCAAATTAAAATAATAGTAAGATACAATTTAAAATTTTTCAGATAAGTGAAGTTTAAGAAGAATGACAATTCTTGTTATTGATAAGGGTGTTGGGAAACAGCACTCAAAATCACTGCTGGTTTTTGTTCTTTCTGGAGGGCAACCTCAAAAACATGCACACTCTGTCACTGTACAATTCTGTTTCTAAAATTTGTCATTAGAAATCAATCAGAAATATATACAAAAATGCAAAGATGCAAAGGCGTATTCATTGCAGTGCAGAGATATTCATTGGAAAAACAAACTAGAAACTATCCAAATTTTCAACAAGAATGATGATATATATATATATATATATATATATATATCTCACCATTTTTTGCTGAACTGTTACTACAGAATACTACGTGGCAATTAAAAATGAGGTGAAAAAAATAATAATTGACATGGAAAGGGGTTTATGCAAAAACAGTATATACATTATGGTGCCAGTTTTGAAAAACAAATACGTGTGTACATGTATTTTGTAATTCTGCAAAAGTAAAAAAAATATCATGGAACCATTGTAATGAAGGAGGCTGCACTCAGCTGGGTATCAGGACATTTATATTCTTATGTTGACTTTAACTCATTGCATGTTTTTTAGGGTACATCTCTTCTCTTGGTCTCAGTTTCCTCATTTCTAAAATGGTCAGTGTATTAGGCTGAATAACGGCCCACAAAGATAGCAAGTCCTCATCCATGGAAACTGTAAATGTTACCTGAAATGGAAAAAGGTCTTGATAGATGTGATTACATTAATGATTTTGAGATGAGGAGATTATCCTGGATTATCGTAAGTGTAATCCTTATAAATGTGTCCTTATAAGAGGAAGGCAGAGGAGGATTTCACACAGAAGAGGAAGAGGCACGGTAACCATGGAGACTGATATTAGAGTGATGTGGCCACAAGCTAAGGAATGCTGGCATCCACCAGGAATAGTCAAGGAACAGATTCTCCTAGAGCCTGGGAGGGAGCACAGACGTGCCAACATGTAGATTTTGGCCCAGTGATACTGATTTTGGATTGACAGCCTCCAGAACTGTGAGAGAAAAGAATTTCTTTTAAAGCCATAGAGTTTGTGGTAATTTGATACAGCAGCCACAGGAAACTTATACAGGTAGTTTAGAACAAATTATTCCTAAAGTCTATTTTGTTTTAAAAGTGTTAGAATCATACAATTTGTTTTGTAAAGTGGAGGGAAAGTAAGGGATAAATATTTCCGTGCAATAGTTTGGCTACCCCTATTGTATGTTTCTTCTTCTTTTAAAATAGAAGTGAAGGAAATTAAATATTACAAATCCAAAGTTATCTATGGGAGGGAACAAATAGTATTATATTAACTTATTTTGCAGAGAACTAAATTGTGCTGTGTTATTATAAGTAATTTTATGGCCAGCTTCTTTTGTAGGTACTTGTAGACCATATTTAGCTACATCTAAACAAATTGGAAAATGGTGAGAATAAACATAAAGAGAGTCATCTTCAGAGTAGTTTTTGGAGTTCTGTGCTCATTCCCTGAATCTTTGGTGGCAAGGAAATTTTTCATTTGGTGCTATGTTGGGGCCCATGAATCCTTATGAAGTGGTCTTGTGGAGTTATGTGGAGGAATGTGAATGCGTTTGGTCCCAGAGATAATTGTAGATAGAAGTCATAAACCTGGATATGCCACTTTTAACAGTTTCACTAGAATTTTGTGTTATGATAGGAACTTGCAGGCACGTTAATGTTGGTGTACAAATGTAACGTGTATTTTCCCTTCCTTTTAGATTTACTTGTATGTGTAATACTGGGTCTAAAATTATTGTGTTAAAACAGTATAAATTGAATGCTTACTACTGCATTCTCCAATCTTGGCTTTTCTACATTCCAGTGTGTCTTAATTATTATCTTGGCAGGTATTGCAAAAGTATTAAGAACAAGATGTTAAAAATTGTGATCCGTTCTGGCTCAGGTCCCATGACAATAGGTACCAACTGAATTCCAGACTACCAAGGGAGGAATTGTAAAGAGGTTGTCCGAGAACTGGTTTGGTAACCCTTAGCTGGTCACCCATCTCCAACCTGTAAGAGCTGTTGAAGAGACTAAGAGCAGAGTTGGAAATAGGAAACTTTGGGAAAAGTTAGGAAGTTAGAAAGGGAGAGGAGGAAGGGGTGTTTACTCTCATCTCATGCCTGTGGAATGATACTGCCTCAGGACTGACCCTAGTTGCTTGCTTTGGCAGAAGGGGGAATATTGGTACTGGGCAGGAGACAGGCTATACACTCAGAATTTGTGAAACAACAAATGCTATTGGTTTCTCTGGAACCAGTGTGGGCCGCAAAATAGAACTGGTATAGGATTGTCCAAGATCTGCCCCAAAGGTCCAGCTGGAGGGGCGAGGAGACCTTGGCAGGAAGATTCTGGGGGAGTACAGACAGATAGCAGTTGAGGGAGAAGGTGTAAGTTCTCAGCCTAATATGATACCTTCTCCAGAATGTCGGCATTGCAGGTAAGAGGTCCTCTACTGCCCAAGAACCCACTGAAGAGCCCAGGAGAGGGAGTCAGCTATGCAAGTCTTCCAGAAAACAGTGTCACACCATATTGCTGCTCCTACCTCTCTTACTCTCCCACTCCCCTCCAACCCTGAGAGGTCTGAGGGCCCAGCTAGAGCTGAGTTGGGAATGGTGGGGAGGAAAGGGATAGTGCTGGTAGGGTAATAAAGAAGTCATCATGCTCATCTTTGTCACTGTCAGTGTCCAGCCTGAATCAGGCCAAGCTGCAGAACGGAAGAACATGTAACTTTAAGCATTGTTGGAAAATTTAACAAGTATCAGAGAGTGAACATTTTATTAATGAACTGAGATGGGGGGACCAGAATCACCAGAGGAATGTTTCTTACCTAAGAGTATCGAGAAAAGCTCTTGAACCTGCCCTAATTTTCATCCAAGGAGGTGGGAGAAACTAGCTTCAGACAGGGCTAATTTGAAGGACAGTGGGAGACAACATAGTTGTTTTATGCCCATCAGTCCTATTTGTTCGAATGAACAGTTTAACTTAATACATTAATTTATTAATCTATTAATAAATTGCCTTTTTACATCTAGAAAAAGTACTGCAAAACCAAATAAAAATAATTGTGTTAAGTTCTTAAACCTTGTGAGTTTAAGACTTTGCATATGTTACTACAGAACATGTAATCAAGGTAATATGAGAACATGTTTGGCTGCCCCCAAATATGCCTTAATGGCATTGATTATTTTGAATTAAAGTTACTCAAGAAACAGTCAGTGCAAAAGGGACACTCTGACCCTCCTCTCTGTTTCCTTGAAAGCAGGAAATAAATCTCTCATGTGAAAAGTGCACTGCCTGAATCTGGTGGTAGAAAGATATCCTTTTCACCAGAGATAGGGTGTTTATAAACAAACCTTGTGATTTCTTTAATTTACTACTCCAAGTCCAGACTCTGTCTAGATTGTTCACTCATTAAGCACCCAAAACCTAAGTTTCTTTGTCCTGTCAATTTCTCACAAACTTACTGTTTCTTTATCTAAAAAGTATAAAAGCTGCCTGCTATGGCCACTTCTTAAGTCCCACATCTATAAGACCTACATGTGCATGAATTAAAATTTGTTACTTTTTCCCCTGTTAATCTGTCGTGTCAATTTTATTATTAGTCCAACCACAAGAACTCAACATGGGTAGAAGGGGAAATTTCCCCTTCCCTGACACATGCTACTGAAGAGTCTCATTTTAGGTTATGGATTACGTTCTCTTAGGTCAAAACTTTCCAAATCAACAGGTATGTGAGTCTTTTTAAAGCTTCTGCTGGGTCACTTTAGCCATATTTGAGTTATGTGAGTGTGAAAAAACGTACTTTCTTCTCTAAAAAAATGCTCTGACCTTTTGAGGCTTATATAACTTAAACAGCTGAAGCCATAAACTTCAAACTGAATGTGAGTAGCATTCTCATTGAGCAAAGAAAATGGAGTCAGATTAGAAGAAAAATGGTTCATGTTTTTTTAGATGGGAATATTAAAAATTTAAGCCTGTGTCCAGACATTTAGACAATTCATGATAATTCATATGACTTTTTAGAGAGACCCAGGTTAAGCTAAAACAAGGCACTATTCACATTAACTTTTAACTTTGCTTTATTTTCTGCTCAGGAGTTTTCATACTCATAAAATTAAATGCAAATATATATGTTAATAAAATGTTTAGATTGGAAAATGAATCACTTTGGTTTGAAATTTTACTGAAATTGAAAAAAAAATTAGTAATGTAGCCATAATATTCATATTTTATGATGATTTCCTCTTATTTTAGCCTAGAGAACTTTTTCTAAGAGGGTGAGGAGAGCAACCCACTCTCCTAGATGTTAATCTAAAAACTAGGGACATTTGACCTCTCGCCTTCTGAGATGGCTCACACCCTGTCTGTAGAGTGTTTTTCTCTCTAAATAAATCCACTTCTTACCTAAAAAACAAAAACAAAAGCCTAGGGACATTTGAAAAATTCATTAAGTTTCTGACCAAATTACTAATATTAAATACATTAAACATAATGCAGGAGGCATATGCTCTTCTTGGTTTTGCCACTGGATTTTACAGATTGTCTAGGGCCATTATTTGACTTCTTGTTCCAACTACATTTCATCTGCACTGATATTTTTCTTTATATCAGTTAAAATAAAAGGGAGAGTGAATCTCATCCTTCTGAGAGAGGGATCCATTGATTGGTGTAAAAGAAGGTGAAGAACTCGTACATGCTCCTGGTAAAGCATTTGTTAAACAATCATTCAGTGAACCCAAGCCTAGGACCCAGTTTAGAGCAATTTGCACAGGGACTTTTATCAGTGGTGGGTATTGCTACTTCCATTCCCATCAATTTCCTCTCCCCAAACTTCCTCTACATTTAGTATAGTAGGGATTAGGGGGGGATCTTCCTCTTTTAAAAGGTACTGATTTTTTTGGGGGGGGATCATTCTTTCCTTTGACAATAATTTTTCCCTTTCCTGAAATAAGTAAGCCTCAGCTTTTAAAATATATTTATTGCTAACCTGTGAGTAACCTGTCCACATTCTAAAGTCTCTTTGCAGATATCAGGCTTTGAATGTAATGATCCCAGCTTTTTGTTTTTTAACTTATTGCTAGATATTTCCTTCTTGAAACAGTGCTCCCTCATACACCCTAGTAGGAGTCTTGACCCCTTAATATGTTTCTCTTTTTAACTACTTCTAAAGGTTGTATAAGAGTGCATGTGTTACAGTAAAAATTTTAATTTTATATATTTTTATTTAAAAATATTTTTTATTTGCTCTTCATTTTGTCAGAGTTTCAGATTTCCAGAGGACTTAGAAGAATAGTACAAAGAATTCTTGTATGCCCTTTAGTCAGTCTCCATATTTTTATACTACTGCATTTGCTTTATTTATACTGCCCCTATTCTGTGTGTATGTGTGTATAGCGTATATATACGCACATATATACATTTTATTAGTTTTTTCTGAACTGTATTTTGAAGAGCAGGTTGCAGACATGATGCCCCTCTACTCTTCAATGCTTGTATGTTCCCTAAAGCAAGGACATTCTTTTACAAAATTAACATTTATGTAATACTGTTATCTAATCTACCTTATTCAAATTGCTGGTTTTCCCAATAATTTTCTTTATAGCAAGAGAAAACCCCAGATGATGCATTGCAGTCAACTGTCAAGTCTTTTTAGTCTTCTTCAATCTGGGACAGCCTCCAGTCTGTCTTTGTTATGACCTTGACATTTTGAAGAATACAATTCAGTTATTTTGTAAAATGTCTCTCAGTTTGGGTTTGCTTATATATTTTTAAAAGTATAAAATATTTACTCTGAAGGAGTTGGAAAATTCTTGTTGTTCTAGAAACCCATAACTTCAAAATTTATTGACTTATGTGAGCTCAAATATGTGAAACACTAAAGGGATTTAATCTGAATTTATACATATGGTTCCTGAGCCAAATGGAATGTACACACATGGAATGTACACGTGTGTGTACATTCTTCAGACTCTGTACACTTTGTTCTGAAATAAAAATAGTAAATGGCCAAAGTCATGACTTGAAAAATTTATAATGCATTTTTAAGGGAAAAACTCTAAGTTCTTGATTTTAGTAAGAGCATTACTATAGATTTGTTTTTTTTTTTTTCCTGTTTGGGCTATTTGTCTCACTTTGTCTTAAGTAACAGAGAGGAGCGAAAAGTTGCTAGTGAAAGGTTCAGGAGAGGTTTAGTAGATAATTGAACTAGTTTATAGAAAAAGTCCAAAAAGATATGCCATGAACTGAAGGCCTTTTTTGAGGGACAGCTGGCCCATCGCTATCCAGGGATTCTTTGTCTCTTTATTGCAAGACTTCTCTTCTTCAGTCTTGTCTTTGTTTTGGTGACTCTATAACATTCAGGCCTGTTAGGTAAACATGACTTTCCACACACAACATTGTAGGATTTTTTTTTTCAATCATCAACTGAAGTTTTGGAACCTTGAGATCCCTCAGAAGTGCAGTGAGGACTTGAGGGATCAGCATTCTTTCTCCTTCAGTGCAGCAAATAAACTGAAGCATGACAACTATCTCAGGAATCATGTCTCTCTTTGAACAATAGATTTTTATTGTAGAGCTGAGGAGGAGGCTGCTTGGGTAACACAAATGTTGTTATTGTTAGGAAAACATATGAGCATAAAGCTCTTTTCCACTGAGGGTGAAATTTATCTCCCAGGATACAAAAAGTTGATTTTTTTCTTTGTTTTTTTAGAAAGGCAGAAAGAAATGATGATAAATAACTTTTAGAAACACAAATAGCAAATGACATTCAAGCCCCAGATGGCTGTTGACTTTGATAGAACCGTTAACTGGACGTTAGGAGCATTTTTGTGCTGGAACTTCTGCAGGTCTTGTCCCTCTACAACCATCAATTCCCTCTCTCCAAAGATTTTCTCTATAACAGCAAACAGTGTAAGAATTATTGAATAACTGTCTTGGAAAAACAATTGTAGCCCTCTTTGCCATTAAAAAATGTGACTGGACTCTTAAAATGCTGTACTTCTGATTAAAAACACAACAATAACCTATTGTATACACCTTTCCTTTGGATTTATTCTTCTTTACAAGTGAAGCGATTAATATTAGAATTCTTTTAATTGGGCTCAAACATTGCAATGCTTCTCTCCAGAAAAATCAATGCAGAAAAAAAACAGAACCCTTTGTTCTCCTGTTAATTGCTACCACCTGCCTTCCATAGGCACGTGAACTATTTTTTTGGTTGTCTCAGTATATACCTGATTTTGAGCAACAGTAGGTTAGTTTGGCACTTCTTTACTTCTTGCCACCTAATGTCATCCCAAATTTTCTTGCTGAATCAACGTTTTGAGCTCTCAACTTTCTTTTCAATCGGCTCACCTCTGTTGCTGAGCTGTCAGGCCTACTAGGATTCAGCTTTGTTGCACCAACGCATACTTCAAAGATGTTTCAGAATTCGCACTTCAGAATTAAAATATACATTTTCTTTTCAGTGACTGAGCCATGAAACACAATCACATGGGATAAGGAAGTGGTAGAGTACAACAGAAAAAAAAAACTACAACACAGAAGCAAGTACTTCCTGGGGAATTAGCTTTCTCAAACATGTGTTTCCCAGGGCTCAGAAAACACTAATTTCTGTGTCATTGGTATTTTTTCTTTGTTCTACTCTGCTGCTTCCTTATCCCATATGATCCATTTCATGCCTCAGTTACCACGTAAGAAAATGTATATTTTAGGTTAGATTTTAACTTTAAGCACATTTTTGTAGTGAGCTCCAGTACTAAAAATGTTACCACTTGGGGTGTTAGCTGGAAGCTGGAAGATAGGATCCAAAAGACTCCTCGTAATTCCAAACACAGGGCTAACTATGTGGCCTGGAGACACAGACGATGGGTCCCTCCTCAAACCATAGATCATTTAATTAGAATCATGCCGGGACCAAGGGACCTTGACATCTGAGTTGCCTGATGTCACATGTGTGAAGGTTCCATATTTCAGAACATTGCACAGTTATAAGGCTGTTGTAATGGGGATAATGTGTCCCACCACTGTGCTGATGGGTGGCTGATTTCAAATGGTTCCGTATGGTCCCTGCCCGTTGGGAGTCTTTCTCTTCCTGCCATCACCTGAAGGTGAAGACATTCACTCTCCATTCTGAGAGGAGCTTATGTCCCAGGCCAGCACGGGGTGAGGGTGGTATGAGGATAGGTGGGGAAAAGAGGGTAAGGAAAATTCTGGTGTCTTTATGAGAGTCACTCCAACCCAGAGAATGCCTGGGCAGTGGGTTGGCTGCTGTCAGCTACAGGTCCTCAGACACAGGAGGGAGAGGGTGGGCTCTGTGCTCTTGGCTCCAGCAGTTTTCATTTCAACCTGCCACCCCTCCCCCCATCGTGATCCCTTTCCCTTATTCTCTCCATTCGAAGCTGAGAAGGGAACATTTTCTTATTTCTAAGAACAGAAAAACACACCTTGCAAGTATACATTTGAATCTTTCTCCTTGGATTTAGGTTAGTAGATTTTCTTTTTCCCAAAATAGTTAAGTGCCTGAAGCTTTTCCTTCTGGTTCTATTAAAGAAAAAAATTTTCAATGATGCACGTAAAAGATGTTAAGGCAGACTTTATTCAGGACCATCGTGATAGGTATAGGTACCACTGCAATGGGATTTTTTTTTTTTTTGGCCACGCAGCTTGTGGGATCTTAGTTACTTGATCAGGGATTGAACCTGGGCCCTCAGCAGTGAAAGCATGGAGTCCTACCACTGGACTGCCAGGGAATTCCTATGCAATGGGATTTTACAATTGGGGAGAGAGATTGGGCTCAACTTCAAACCAGTGGGATTTTACTGCCAAGGAGCAGAGTGGGGGTCAGTGGATGGAAAGTTACTAGGAGGAACCATCAGAGCTATGGGGGTTTCTAGCTAAACCGACCTGATAGGATCCTTGTTGAAGACAGGCCAGGGTAATCAGACATCACCTGGAGGATGGTGGAGGGTGAGGAACCTGATCAGATATCAAGGGTGCTCAGATAGCGAGGGAGGGGCCTCTGATTAGACTGACTTAGCAGGGTTCTTGCTCAAACTAGACTTTACAAGAAGTGCACAGATGGCTTACAAGAAGGTTCAGGATCCTGACTAAAGTTTGTCTTTGTTAAAGTTTAGCTGGCAAAGAGTGAGAGAATTTTGACCATGAGCTGAGGAGAAAAGAGGTTATCAGTATATAAGTGGAAGAATTCCCCATGGTAGGAAAGGGGAGAAACAGGGAACAATAGAGGCAAACATTTCAAAACATTTTCCTTCTGCATGTTCTGTAACCTCACTGAGCACACAATCCCTCCATATCCCAACTTGTCACCAGTACAGGTCTTGAGTTTTTAAAGATGAACTCTAACAACTCTTAAGAATCTAATGTGAAGTATGGTAGACAGCACTGGACATATGAATACCTTACCCAGGCAGTCCTGGAGACTGAAAAAATCCCTAATGTAACACATGGAATTTTTAATCATGCTTAAAACTCTTGTTCAGATAGTTCAACAAACCCTAATTAAGCCCCTAGAACATTTTCTGCTAGCATTGAGGATTACAAAGAGGGGTAAAAATCTCTGCCTTCATGGAGTTTAGAGTTGAACATGAGAAATAAACACACGAATGAGACAGGCAACAGTAAAGCCCATACAAATAAAGAAATAGTACAGAGCTGGAAGTGATTAATGCTCATGGAGAGATGGAGTTGTCAGGGAAATATTTACAGAAGTGATAAGGCCTGACTGTGGTTTTGAAGGATTAATAGGATTCTGACAGATGAACAAGAGAGAGGCAGGTCCATCCAAGAGGAAGGAGCATGTGCAAAGGCAAAGGGACTTGTCCCAGGCTTCTACCCTGCCTTCCTCTGCTGGCTGCACTTGGGATCTTTGAGATCCAGAGTGATTTAGGAAAAGACCTTTAAAGCCTGCTGGGGCTTTCAGCATCTGCTTTGTGGGTCTAGGGGAGTCTGAAGATTTCAGAGCAAGAAGTGGGTTCTAAATACTCCAAAAAAAACTCTTGGGTAACCGAGTTTCGAAAGTAGTTGTTGGAGTCCTGTCTTACTCCAGAGCATCTGCTTATGGTCTTCAAAGTCCCTGTTCTTTGAACTGCATTGCGTGCTGAGCACTGCTGCTCCTTTCTTAGGGATGAGAAGCTAGGTAGCCCTTGGGCAGATGTCTGGTGATCAAGGTTGGACCAAGCCTGAGATGTCAAAGGGACAAACCAGTATCCATCCAGCAGACTAGAGGAATCCATGCTCTTGAATTTTTGGAAAGAAAGCAAAGAAGCATCAGCAGCCCTAGTTGGTCACTTGTCATTGTAGAAATGCACCTGGTCCATTTGGGAAGGTTATCTGGTGCTGCCAGTGGCTTTCAGTGAAGTCCAGGGCACTCAGAGTTCAGCATGAACCCACTGAGAATGAAGGCTGTTTCAGAGAATTCTTTGTGATCCTGTATACTAGGACTTGGTGGACTGGTTTGGCTTACTTTGGTCAAGTGATCAGCAAGTACTGACTGAGAATTCAGAGAACACCCTTGTTGGGGATTCCTGTTGCAAAGTTCCAGGTCACACAGAAGTATGTCTGTGCAAAGTGACAGCTCATCCAGGTGGGCATTTGAGCCTAGGATATTCAGTTTTACACAAGAGTCTAGGACAGGACCTTCATTCCTTCTAAAAATAGGGTTCTGTAGTTAGCAGCAACTTTATATTAGGTTGTCCTACACAGGATATAATTTGATTCCATGCTTTGGTATTTTATTGAGTGTTGATTTAAGGTATTTTAAAACCTGCTCTTGAATATATTCTTTGCAAATTGTTCATTGTCCCTTTCATAAAGATCTATACAATAAATTCTCAAAAATTAAAAAGAGATCCTGATAAACTGATATCCTTCTTTTTTTCAGTTAATGAGAATGATGTAACTCAAGATGTTTTACATTTTACCTTAGCTATCAGGAAGCTCAGAGGTCAGTATTCTGGTCAATTCCATCATTCTAGTTTTCTAGGTCTCTTGCTCTCTTACCCATTACAAAATTCTCCTATTGTGTGTGTGTGTGTGTATATATATATATATATATATATATATATATATATTTTATTACAAGTGATTTCAAATCCAGTTTTTAGAAACAGTGGGAGTATAAAAAATGTGCAATGAAACCATAACATTTTATTTAATAATATTGCCTCATTTTCTAAATCATATATGTGTAAACTTTTGTATTAAGCATAGGGGAGGGTTCTGATTGTGGCTGCTATTCACTTGGAAGTATTGTTGACAGGAAAGCACTCATTCCTACTGGAATGCCTATGTGGGTAGTTCCTCTGTTAAACCCTCACAGATTAACTTGCTCATCTCAAGACACTCGTATCACTCTAAGCACTCATGTATATGTGTGTGGGTAGCCATAACTGTCATTAGATATGTATTTCATAGAACATAGAAATTTAGAGCTGAAAGGAATGTAATCACCCAAATCCCACTTAGCTAAAACGATAGATGGACATTTTGCAACCACTAAGAGATTACAACAGAAGTTATCATGCTGTAGGTTATTGCATGGACTCTATGGGACTCTCTTTCAAATGTGTAGACTGGGCCTAAGAGACTCTGGGTGGTGTTTGCATTGTTCTTCCTTGAATAGCAAACAGAAACTTGGCTTTGGGACTTTCTTCTTGAAAATAAATTTTCACCTAGTTATTTGTTTCTGGTTTCTGTTTATATAAAACTATCTTCTCCTCTGGAAGCTGTGGTCCTTGAGGGCAGGGGCTATGTCTCAGTCATCCTTTTTTTTTCCCTCTGGCACCAGCTCAGGTCCTAGCACAAAACAAACACATAATAAAAGTTGACTGAGTGAATGAATGAATGGCAGACTCTCTTTGGTAGGACTGTACATTCATTGGAGGAAAATCTTAACCCTGACATTTCTTTTCTGCTTACAAGATGCACTGCCCATAGAGAACAAAATGGACAGTGACTGACAAAAACAGAGGATACAGCTGAGTCAGTGAGCAAAGCATCATCTTAGGAGGTTGGCAAGTAGCTTTAGTTGCTGCTGTCACTATCAATACCAATCAGGTAGCTGCTCAGGCAGATCCAGTCCAGGAGGGAAGGGCCAAAGCATGCAGTGATGAAAGAATCAGAAAGATGTGGTGAGGGATTTGCTGTCTGATGACGGAAATAAGGGAGATGAAAGTGATGCCAAAGTTATGAGTAGTTTTGTGTCTAGGAGGGCAGTATTGCTGTACCTGGAGACTGGAAGCTGACAGGAAGAAAATTTGGGGGGAAAAGTAAAATCATTTGTGGGTGGTTGTGCAGAGTTGTCAGAAGCCCAGTTTCCTTCCATTTCCCTAGGGTGTGGCCCTTGTCTGTGTGGTCCACAGGGCTGCCAGTGCTCTAGCTATCATGGTGGAGTCAGACATCATAACAGAGAAAGGGGAAGAAGAGGGAAAACAAAGGCCATGGGTGAAGGTTAGATTGTTAAGAGGTTTCCTGGAAGGCACACACTTGTGCTTAAATCTTACTGGCCAGAACTTTGTTACATAGCTGTATCTGTTGCCAAGGAAGTTTGGGAAATGCAGTGTTTTTAGTCAAGCCCATGCTCTAAATGAAATTGGGAGGTCTTTCACTATGGAAAATGTGAGGCTGAATATTGAGGAGGCACGAACAGTCTATATCACACAAAGTTAGACATAGAACTTGGTCTCTGACTCCTAATTGAGTGCTCTTTTAACTCTACTACCCAACTGAAGATGTGAACTTTATTGTAGTGGCAGAGAGGGGGACTGAGAAGTGCCCAAGGCTTGGTGGTCAATGTCCTGGTTCTGCCATTTACTGAGACATAGCATATAATTTTCATGTAATCCCTGCAAAATGATTTGTTGGATAAAATGATCTCTGAATTTCTATCAGCTAAAATATCTTATGATCTAAAAAAAAATTATGATAGTTAAAACTGAGTGAATGATTGGACACATCCAAGGAATCTATGTAGTTATTTCATGGATGGTCGTTCTGGTTTGAGATTCATAATGGAGACCTATGATTAGGCTTTAGAGACTCATGATTAGAATTGCAAACACACCTCTTCTCAGAGACAGTTTGCCCAAAGAAAGGCTAAAGTGGTTGTCTACTCAACTATTTTTCCACTTTTTCCTTGTCAACAGGTTCCCAATTTTATTTGAATGTTGGTCAGAAATCCTGTGGTAACTTGACTCCAAAGATGGCTGGCATGAATTCTCCCCTTCCTGTACAGGAATGCCACTCTCCCATTGGAAGTGGAGTCTCTAGAATCTGGGCTGGACTGGTTTGACCCATAGAATATGGCAGAAGAGTATGACATAATAGAATATGGCTAGTTCCAGACTTACCATTAAAAAGGACTGGCAGTTTCTGCCTCCTGTCATTTATAACTGCCATGTAAGAAGTTTAGGCTGCTCTGCTAGAAAGAGAGGCTGTGTGGAAGCATCCTGAAGAACCAGATGTGTGAGCAAGGAAGCCGTCTTGAAGAACATCTAGCCCAGTTGTACCTTCGGGAGATTCCAGCCCATCATTATCTGACTGTAGCCACATAAGAGCCCCCAGAAATGCCCAGCTGAGTCCAGTCAACTCACAAAACCATGAGTGATAATAGTAAATCATTTTAAGCCACTAAATTTTTGGATACTTTGTCATGTAATAATAGATAATGAGAATAAATGTGCTCGGGAAATGGCCCCCTTGCCAGTCCCAGGAGGTGAATCATGATTAGTTTAAGCCAATTTTGGTAATTCAAGGCTTTTGCCAGAGTATTTTAGGGGGATACATTTGACCAGTTCAGTCAATGAGATGCTGGATGGCATTTCCTTACAGTTAAAAAGAGACTTCTGGGAGGAAATATATGTGTTTTTCAATCTGACGTTGTGTATACATTTGACTTCTGGAACCATGGCAATTATATTGTGACTATAGGGAGACAGCTCTAAGGGTCAAGCCAGTAAACTGAGGATGACAGAGCAAAAAAGATGGAGGGGCTTGTGTCCTTGAAATAAATCCCCAAATCTCCCAAACCCTAGACTTCTTGTTACATGATAAAATAAACCCTTTTTATTTAAATCAGTTTGAATTGTGTCATCTAATACTTATAGCTGAAATCATTCTAATTTATACAGTGGAAAAAGAAATCTCTCTAGTACTCCCTTCCACTGATGGAGAAAGAAAATATTGAAATTACAAAGTCTCTTCTCTTTCTTTTATGTGACTGTGGATCCCAGAGTAGCTAGTCCTGCCAGAGTCTTGGAAGTGCAAATGTGGTAGCTGGGGTGTGGGTGAGACCTAAGTTGCTTTACATAATGAAATGAAAGGATTTTCGTTTTGAGAGAAGGGGGCCAGAGTACGGAGGATCAGGGAGGGAGGATGAGAATCTTGAGCCCAGATGTGAGTAGGTATGTGTTTGTCTGTGTGTGTGAATGGGGAATGAGAAATAGGAGGGGGAGCTGGATTTCAAGGAGAAAGACGAGAAAGTCTGGTATGAAGACTTCACTGAATGTGGGATGAGCTCCCGGTTCAGTCTGGGGAGGAGCAGTGCAAGTGAAACGGAGAGTTAGAGGAAGGCAAGTCAGAGCCAGAGGCAGCTTGGGGGAATGTGAGCCTCAGGGATTTATAGGAATCTTGGGCATGGGGAGCGGGCAGCTGACATGTCAGTTTTTAAAAAAATCTTTAATTCTGGAAGTGCAAAATGACCTCTTCTGACATATTGATTTCAGACTAGCTTCCTAGACAACAATTATGTGCTAAAAACATATTTCCCCCCACCAAGTTTCAAGTAGTCAAATTCAACACAGTTTTCTTCAGGTCCCTGTTTAGCTGTTTAGCTCTTAGGCCATATCAGGACTAATTAAGATATGCCAGGATAGCCTGCAATGATAGTAAATGATCTGAGTGACTGGGAAGCAGCATGATTCAACAGACAGAGGGCAGAGCTTTACCAGGAGGTCTGGTTAGTTCTCACTGACTTCCTGAGTGACCTGAGCAAGGTGCTCATTGATTCCGAAACTCAGTCTCCTCATCTGTAAACTAAATAGCTAACCTAGATCAGTTCCTTTTTTAAAAATTAAAAATATCATTTAAAAATGACCAAAAAAAGTTGTTAGAAAATAAATACAAGCAATATGCTGGCAGACTTGCCTCTAACATTTGCAGTTCCTGCAGGAAAAATGAGGTCTACATGACGTATGTCTAAATAGCTAAAGGTTATAAATTAAGGTAACAAACCACTAAGTAAAAACATTCAATCTGTAAGGACAAAGAAGAAATTAAAAATAAGAGGCTTAATTCTTCCTTCATAAGAGATTTCCCTCCTCTTCTTCCTCTTAGAGCATTTATGTTAGAAAACTTGTCACTGAAGTTCTTTCTCAATCTCTTTGAAATGTATGTAAATCATTTTAGAAGCTAAATAAGTCTCTTGTCTGTCTCTTTATGACCCAGGAATGTCTTCCTCAGGACTTGGGAGCCATCTCTTTGAAATGTAATCAATGATTTACAGTTAAACCTCAAACCTCTCCCCTCCTTCAGCTAGGACCTGCTATAAGTGGGAAGCTTAACCAGGGAAAGGTGGTTTGAGTTGAAGTTCTTTCTCCATCTTCCCCTTCCATCCCTCTTCTGGCATCTTTTATGATCCCTGACACTTTGAGAGGGGAGAGAGGGAAGGAGAGCAGTAAGGGGGTAGGAAAGTTACTGGATGATTTTGTGCTTTCTGAATCTGGCAGTTTTTAACAATGGACTCTTTCTCCTGTGAGTGTTTGCATGGGCTCTTTTGGGATATCCCCAGCTACTAGGGAGTTCCCACCTGTATTTCCCTTGATAAGAATGATGAACTTCTTTCCCACTATGTAGTTCCTAGAAATACACTACTACTTTCAGCTGAGGTCGGTCCACCCTTTCAAATGGCCCAATTAGATAGGCCCCGAGAAGACATCAAGCTGCTTGTTTCTCCCCTGCAGCCCACATCTGGCTCATGGGCATCGCTCAAGTCTCTTTGCTTCCATCAGCTCTGGCAGTGAGGGCCACCCCCAGCACAGCCACCACTCCTTCAGCTCATCCATCAGTAGCGAGACAGCCTGTCTCTCTTTTGCCATTTTTCAGGTGGGATCAGACATGAGTTCACTGTATCTCCCTCTTGCCCCCTAACTTCAGGGGATGTTTGTTTCTTTCTCTAAGTAGTCTCTCTGGAGTCCCTGCCTCTTAACTTGAGATATACAGGGAGCACGTCAAACCCTCCCCCCCTTGGTGGTATACTCATTGTATATCAATGGCTTCCAGCAAATTGTTCCTTTCAGAGAAGTATTCCTCAGATCCTTTTAATTTCCCATAACTCAATCCTTTTGTATCTTTGAATAGGGAGAGATGTTTTAAGATTTCAGTAACAAGTTTTTGGATTATTTGCATTGAAAATTAGGCTGGTATCAGACTTTGGTATACTATATTCACTGCATCTTGGTGCCTCAGTTAAAACTCCCAATTTAACATAGTGTTATATCAGCTTTTACTTTTATCGTTATTTGTTTTTGTTGTTATCTACCATTAAAAAACAATTTAATAGTGTTCCATAGTATGAATGTTATAATTTACTTAAATCTTCTTCTGCTGTAGTCACTGAGGTTGTTTTCAGTTTCTCTTTATTAACAATAATGCACAAAGATATGTTCAAGGATGTTTATCTTTATGTACATGTCTGCGATTTCTGTAGAATAGATTCCTAAAAGTAGTATTTCTAGGTAAAAGGGCAAATACAATTGAAAACTAGAATTGCTGCCCAATTTCCACTTCCATAGCAGTGTTTCTCACCTTCCTGATAATATTTGCATTGTTACCAGTGCTATGGGTAAAGTCTTTTTCCTTGTTTCAATCTACATTTTCCTAATTAGCAGAGAAGTTCCTCATCTTTACATATCTTTATTGACCATTAGTATATCTTCTTTAGTGAATTTCCTTTTCATAACTTTTGCATACTTTTTTCTATCGGTTAATTTGTCATTTTTCTTATTGATTTCCAGGTGCTTTTAATATACTGGTATTAATCTAGTCCTGTGGTTTTCAAATTGTTGTCTATGGAGGCCCAAGTTTCTATGGAGCTGTGTGAGGTGTTTGAGTGTTTTTCCCTGAAAATGAAAGGCAGAATGGGCAGGGCTCTTGGTTCCCTCAACCATGCTTCAACCAGAGCAGCTCTCCTTTACTTCACTTAGAGATTAGAGCCTATATAAGATGGTGTGTTTTTTTAAAAGGATCTATTGCTTAAAATAAATGTTTAAACCAGATCATCTTTAAGTATCACTATTGCTTGGAAGTACTATGACCTTTGATTCTGTGAATTAAAAAAAATAATACTGTGGCCTGTCAGGAATAGGAGGTAGAACCAGGCTTAATAGATGATCACCTTTTTCAGAGCTTTAGGTGTTTACTCATTTGCTAAGTATTATTGGGCACCTACTTTGTGCTGGGCACTGTGCTGAGTGCTGACACAGCTTACACAAGACAGCCATGGTTCCTACCTTCTTAGAATATTGATTGGTGGGAAGACAGATAGTAAACAAATAATTGCAGATAAAGGATGTTGAGGATTATGAAAGTGACATATGTCATGTTATCCTAACCCAGTTTGAAGGGCCATGGGGAGTGGTGTTCAGCTGTAAACTGAAAGTGACCATGAGCTAGAAAGGGGATGGGAAAAGGGGCTAAAGATTGGGGATGGGTGGGCAGGAGGCAGGACAATAAGTAATATAAGTAAATTTAAATTTTCTTGGAGTACTGCCCTGATTAATGACCCAGCCTTCAAATGAGCAAATCTAGAGAGATTTTTATTTACCTTATTTTACTTTCATATATACAGTATATAAAAAATAAATAGAGGCTTCCCTGGTGGCGCAGTGGTTGAGAGACCACCTGCCGATGCAGGGGACACAGGTTTGTGCCCCGGTCCGGGAAGATCCCACATGCCTCAGAGCGGCTGGGCCCGTGAGCCATGGCTGCTGAGCCTGCGTGTCCGGAGCCTGTGCTCCGCAACGGGAGAGGCCACAGCAGTGAGAGGCCCGCGTACCGCAAAAAAAATAAATAAATAAAATAAATAAACAAATAAATAAAGTATAGTGAGCTGCCATTCTTCTCTATTTTCTTCCCACCTTCCTCTCCCTGTCCCCTCTTTCCACCTTTTTAAGGTGAAAGTAAACCTTTACTTTGGTAACTTGAAAATTAAAATTGTATTTAGAAGATGGAATATTCCTAAATTGACAGTCTTCTAAATAGCAATAACATGGAAATTTGAATGAGATATAAGATTTTTGACAAAATTCCAATAACACAAAGAACCACTTGACTTGAATTCAACCAAAACAATTGATCCAGAATTTACAGTCACTGAGAGACTTCAAACAGAAGTGAACATGCTGTAGGTTATTATATGGGCTTTGTTGGGCTCTCTCCAAAATGAATATACAGAGCCCAAGAGAATCAGGTGGTTTTCATGTAGGTCTTACCTGGGTAGAGAACCTGAATTTAGCTGTTGGAAATATGTTTTCTGTACAGGGTAGGATTATGCTCCAGCACCCTTCTGTCTTTATCCTTCTTTTCATTATCAAACATTTAAGAGAGAATAGCCTATTCTCTGTGTTTCCATTTTCTCATCACCATTCATTACTTTCTTGCAATTTAGCTGTAGTTCCCATTTCTCTAAAGAGATGTTCTTGACATTCACTGGTAACTCCCTGATCCCTAATCCAGTAGTTTTTGGTTCAGTTCTTCTCAGCCTGGTGTTTCCTGTAGTGTCTCGTACCATTGTTCTCCTGTTTTCTCCAAACTTGCTTGGAAGCCTTTGTTGTAATGATCACGCTCAGTTTTCCCCATTGTATATTTCTGACCCCTTTGTCCACTCCTTCACTGCCTACCCTTCCTTTTCTCCCCCGACAATATTTCCAAAACTCTTCTCTGTCTTCTTTTACCTTCCTTCTTATGGAGCTGAGTCCCATATTTCTATACCCAGACCTGGTCAGGCTTTAATCCAGCATTTGTTGATTGCTTGACATCCCTACCTGATTACCTCCACCCTTTACCCAGCACCCAGGTATGTCCTGTTTATGTTAACGGTACCAGTATTCTCCAAGTTATCCAGAGTTCAGTGTCATGTTTGACTCTTCTCTTCCTCTTCACCTCTTGAATCTGGTAAATCACTAAGCCTTTTTTTTTTTTTGACTGCACCTCACCGCATGTGGAACTTCCCTGACCAGGGATCAAACTCACACCCCCTGCAGTGGAAGCGCAGAATTTTAACCACTAGACCACCAGGGAAGACCCTTTTTGCTTTTTTTCTTCACATTTCTCTCTCATCTTTCTTCCTTTACCTTCCCCCTGGCTAGAGTAACCATAAACCCTAGTGTTCTCAGGACAGTTTGGATTTACACCCGCCCAGTATCCCATCCTGTTAACACCCTCTTTAACTCACAAAAGTGTCCTGATTAGGACCATGAGACAGTCACCCTACAACTTACACAGCACTAGATCAGATCTTCAGTCCCTCTTGCAATACCTCTTAACTGGCCTCTTCCCTCTAGGTTCTCCCTGGATGTGTGCTTACTGGAAAAGATTGATCCTCTGCTTTAAAACCGTCACCAACCCATCACTGCCTTTTAAACAGAGTAAATGCTCTTTGGTCTTTGTTTAAGGCCCTCCACAATGTGGCCTCAAACTGTTTTCAGTCTTATTTCCTGCTTCTCTCTGAAAGGAAAGTATGGAGCATCAACAAATGAGGCATATGTGGACCAGCATTTTGACATGGTTGCCAGGGTGGGCATACAGAATATATTTTAGGGATTGTTGTAATTAGAAATGAGTCCTCTTTCTGGGATAGGCTCAACTTTGGTTCTCTTAATAACAATGAGATAGCAATTTCAGGGCTCTAAGAGACCCCTCACATGGTTTTTATTGTCCTTCTACTCCCAGTTCCAGGCAATATGAAGATACTGTTTGAGGCCTTTGCCAAAAGTGGAATGCTTCACGGTACGAGCCATCCAGCACCCCTGAACCAACGTGGTCCTCTTGGTTGAAGGGTTGCTCACAGAGGGCTTGCCCACAACCCACAGCCATTTCCTGGGCATGACCAGGCAACTGCTTCCAAGGATGGAGATGTTTGGCCTTTTGGGGCAGATATGGAGTCTAAGTTGATATCCAACACAACTTTCTTATCTCATATAAGATTGGCTTTTTAATCTCTAGTGGAAATATTACTCAATAAACAAGTATAATTTGTATACAAGGATGAACTTGGCTTTCCCCCAAGAATTTTGGATACCTTCCCTTGCTGCTGTGCATGTTTTTTTCATGTCCTGAGTAGGGCTTTTGTGCATAGAAAGAACCACTTATAATACTTGAGTTTTAAATTAATAATTCATAAAAATTTAAAAAATGAAATATATTTTATTAAACTTTTAAAAATAAAAATCTATTAAAATAAGAACAAATAATTCTACTTTTTCTTAGATTATTTAATTAACTCAAGTTGAAAAGAACAGAGACTCTTTAAACAAGTCCTATCTACAAATCCAGCTTAAACAAATTCTTAAGCATTTAAAAATGCACCAATTATTTAATAGATTTTATTTTCTTTTATACAAATTTGAATACTGATAGGGCAAATGATTGACTCTAACAAGGGGAAACTTTTCAAGCACTTAAAAAACTCTTGTAAATCTACTGCATTAACTTGGAAGCATAGTAAAACAAATGATAAGCATGAAGAATTCTCTGAAACATTCTAGTATTATTTAGCATGTTTTGAAAAATTCTCTTAATCCTTTCAAAACAATTCTAAAAGTATTTACACATTTTTTATGTTGGAATCACAAAGCTTAATAACCTGTCAGAATCCCTAATATACCAAATCTTCTAAAAATACTTCAATAACATATACATACTGATTGTCCTAATGGTAGAACTTTTTCCTGAATATAACACAAAATTTTTAATACTATGGGCTTGATTTATTTCATTATATTTCTATTTCATTCAAACCTTTCCCAATCTGGATAATATATTGATACTTACCCATTAGAATATTTCCTCTAGTGGGTGAGCAGAGTTGGTTATTGGGTTAACAAGTCATGGCCAGGATGTGATCAGAGGTGAGAGATGGGATGTGGGGATTGAGGGCTACATGCATCTATGATGATTCCGTATTACCAACCGAAGGGTTAGCTAATCTTCCAAGTTTCTACATCAAGGAGAGAACTTCAAATCCACACTTGGACCCATTCTTGTTATTTCATGTGAGTCTTCACCCCTATCCAGATTGCAGTTAACTTCATTCAATTAATTTATTTAATGCTCGGTTTAAATCAGCATCCTTTTCATCCAGGCTTTGAAAGTATTTAGGGCAACACTGTCCAACAGAAATATGATGTGAGCTGCAAATGTGAGCCATACATTAAATTTTAGTGATAATTACATTAAAAAAAGAGACAAGTGAAATTAATAATATATTTTATTTCACTCAGTATATCCAAGATATTATCATTTCACCAGGTAATCAATATAAAAATTACTTTTATTCTAAATCACTTTTACTCTACTACTGAAGCTGAAAGAAATTAAATTAGGATCAAGGTAGGAACTGGGTGGCTGTGAGCAGATTGTTTCAGGTTATATGTTAATAGAAAGTTTGGAGATTGCTGCCAGGATCTCTGTGGTTAGACATGTATCCTCTCTTCTAGAAGACTAAGCATCCTGAAGGTAGGAGGCATTTTCTTGCTGCCTCCCAACACCTGCTTCATTATCTAATAAACTCTAAGTAAATATGTTTTGAATGAATGAGTGAAAGAAAGTAAGAGATAGAATGGCTTCACTGCTTTAGAGTGGACCTCATCAGGCCTAAGAGTAAGGATGCCCAAGGACAGGAAATTTCCCACCTTACTAGCAGATTTGGGACCTGGGACATGTCTCTTTATCAGAGTTGGAGGTTCAAATTTTGGGTGTTAAGGAAATCCTGGCAAGGGGTTCTCCTTTAGCCCATCAATACCTCAAATACCACATTCTGGCTCACTGAAGAAGAGTCTTTGAAGACTTTAGGAACCACTCAGACAATAGTTACATGATGGCTAATTCATTCTTGGGGCTACTGCATGTTGAGAAGGTAGACTGTTTACAATAATTTGTTATCACTGAATGTGATAACTAAAGTTATCACACTAAAGTCAGTGTACTTGCCCTTTGACCTAGTAAATTCATTTCTGGGAATGTAGCATAAGGAAATTTTAAAAATCTATATTAATGGTATTTGCTATATAACGAGCCACTCCAAAACAAAGTGGTTTGAAATAATAACTCATAATGTCTCATGATTCCTTGGGTCACTGGTGTTACTTCTTGTTTGGGCCAGCTCTCCTGATTTCAGCAAGGTTTGCTCAAATCTCAGTGTTCAGTTGGAGAGTTGACTGGTGGCTGGGTGATCTAGGATGGCTTCACTTACATGTCTGATGGTTCGCAGGTCTGCAGAAGGGATGGCAGCAACTTGGCCATGTGTCTCATCATTCAGCAAGGTAGCTCGGGCTTGTTGATATGGTGACAAGAGTTCCCAGGAGAGCAAGGGAGCCAAGCTCCAGTGTGAAAGCACCTGCATGCATCATGGTTTCTGATGTCCTATTTGCCAAGCAAGTCACATGGCTGAGCTCAGAGTCAGAGCAGGGGGCACTGCACTCACAGTTACAGGGCAAGAGGCATGGATACTAGAAGGGGAAGAACTGCTGTCATCTTTGCAATCAATCTGCATAGGCAATCAAAACATTATGCATGAAGATGTTCATCACCATGGTTTTTATAGTGTAGCAATACATAAATGTAATTCAATGTCCAATATGAGCAATAAAAAATTATGACACACTGGGAGAACTATTTGGTAGCTCTCATATAGCAATATTAAAAATGCTTCTGATATACTGTTAATGAAAAAAGGATACCCAATTTTATGAAACCTATGGTAACTATGTAATAAACATTAATACAAATAAAAAATGTTGGAAAGGAACATACAAAAATTTTCATAGCTGTATTGAGGGATGGCATCATGAGTCAGTCTGCTCTTCATTAATCAAAACTTCTCAAAAGTTATACCACATATATATTATAAAATCTACCTAAAATTTTATTCAAAATCAACTTTCCATGTTTATTAAAAAGAAATAATTTTGCACATTTCCAAATTATTAATGTCATATACATGCTCAGAATATGTTTCAACAACATTTTCTCTTGTGTATAAATGAAAATTTTACAATTTCTTCTTATGAAAGAGTAATATAAGACTGCAAGAGCAAGAAGTAATTTAAATGTGTTCAGGGGCCCTTTTCAACTTCAGAGTTAAGGATTATTTTTATTTTACATCATTGCCTTTTCTCTTTTACTTTCCTTTTTAGTTTTATCATTTTAGGATTCCCTATTTTTAATTTTCATACAGAGATTTCTTTAATTGATAATTATAATTAAGCATAAAGTCATAAGTTACAAAGTCATCTTTTGTGGGATCCTAGAGTTCTAAATTATTCATTTCACTTACTGTCTTTAGATTAGTTCATCTGAAAATTTCCAGTTTATTGTTGTTTTTTATTTTGTACAAATAAGAGGGCAGAAAAAAAGGAAGGACATAATAAAATAGATCTTCAAGTTTGTTGATCTTAAAGTTTATATTGGTTGATGCTCTTGTGTCCTTACCAGACATCAATTTTCTCCCAGAAGCCCTTGATTTTATTTTCTATAAACCTTGTTGTACTCAGTGTATTCCAGCAAACCCTCACTGTTTCTTCTTGGACCTTAACTTCTTAACAAAAGCCATTTATTGATATCCTACTTTTTTTCAGTGTGGTAGCAAATCAATAAATTAAAGATTAGTTCAGTGTGTCAGCTTTTCCTAAGCATTCTGGGACTCATTTACTACTTTGGTGGATGTGGAGGCCAGGTGGCAGTCTCACACAGAAATAATGGGTTTCTCTGTCAAACATTGCTAGAAGTTACCTTTCATACTAATTATTGAGCTCCAAACTATTTTAGACGAGAAATTGGATGTAGATCATGACTTCATATGGACTAGCATTACTAGTTAAAAGAAATTATTTTCAATACACCCTATTTTATACTACCCTACCAGGCTCAGATCCAGTTTTAGGAGGATTCTTTGGGGAGGTAGTTTGTTCATTACACAAAGCAAGCCCACTGCCTTGACCTGACACAGCCTGCATTTTTTTTTCTCTTTCCTTCTTTTTTTTTCCCTAAGGCACACATTTCCATAAGCTCTCTTCCACAATCCTATTTATATAACTGTGTGGGTGGGATATATTAGTGCTACACTGGATTTCATCAGTCTTATCTCTTGGAATCGGTACAGTCTATTTACTCTGATATTGTTCTGTTCACTCCTGCTAGCTTTTACCCAGCTTTCATTCCTCAGAGGTCCGTTCAGGGATCTGAGCTGTTTACTTTTTAGATCTTCCTGTTAGTATCACAGTCATTGCCGAGAACTCTCCCCTCAACTGAGAGTTTTACAATTCAAAACCTCATTACATTTTATAGAACCATATTTGGAATCTCTATCCCCAACTGTTTGAAATTGCCTTTATTTTTACTTAAGAGCATTTAGATATATGATCAGAAACATTTTGTGTGGATGAAAAAGGACAGATTAGCCATAGAAAGTGAGAGTATGGGAGGCGCATTAGAACAGTGGTCAGTGATCAGATTTAATATGTTGACTGCCAGTTTTGCCTGACAGGTCTAATGCCGTTCATTTACCGGTTTAGAGACAACGGTCAGAAAAAGTTCTATTCCAAAAAGATATAATGTCAAAATAGTGGGAAAACTAGTGTTGGAAAATAGGGGAAAATGCACTTTGATACACCACTGGTAGGAATGTAAATTGATATAATCTTTCTGAAAAGCCATTTTACAATATATAGAAAGCCTTAATAATTGACTAATCCCAATGACTCAGCAACTTAATTTACAAGATTTTACCCTAAGGAAATAATTCTGGATTTAAGCACGGATAAAAGGATGTTCAACATAATGTGGCTAATGATAACAAAATATTGGCAATAACTTAAATAGCCAACAATCGGGGATGGTTGAATAACTTTAGGCATATGCATAGTATGGCATATTATGCATCCCCTGAAAATTATGCTTTGAAGAATATTTAATGATATAGAAAAATGTCTGTTACATATTAAGTGGAAAAAAACCTCTTTATAAAATAGTATACATAGTATAATACTATTTTGGAGGAAAAAAAAGTGTATTTATGCATAGAAAACCAGATTAGAAGTATATATACCAAAATGAGAGTGTTTATTCCTGGGTAGGGGCTTATGAATGATTCTTATTTTCTCCTTTGTGCTTTCCTTTACTTTCTAAATTTTCTATAATAAACAAGTATTTCATTTTCAAGTAGGGAAACTGTTATTTTAGAAAATAATGGGAAATAGGATGGCAAAAATCGCTCAAAAACTGTATATAGTGCATATATATACACCCAATACAAGAATTCCCATTAACAAAGACATATTAGCATTTGTAAAGAAGCACATGCAGGCTGGTAAAATGTGATGTGTGTATGTATGTGCAGAACCCGTGGTCTGAAAACCCAATGATCTCTGTGCAAAAAAGCATAAACAGAATTAATAATCCATGTAATTTTCTCTGTCCATAGACAGATTGACTTAAATATTTTTTTTTAAAGAAATTTAGGGTTGGTGAAATAACAATGCCATAGAATGTGGAACTTTAGACCTCCAAAATTGTGATATATTCCACCCACATCCTTCCTACCCAGCCTATGCTTGAGAAGAGTTGTCAGCATTTTAGGGAGGGTCCCTGTGTATCTGTGGTCTGTGGAGACAGAGGGTGGCCTCAGGGATATGGGCTGGGAGAGATTTGGAGGAGGCGATGCTGCCCCTGTAGTGTTTGTGGGCTCCACTCTGACCTAATAGTGGAGACCAAGCAGGAGAACTTGACAAATATTGACCTACTCCAATACATAAAATAATGACAAATAAAATAATTGCAAAAGTAATTGGAAATATTTTCTTTTTTCTATTTCAGTTCCCTAACAGGGAGCCACCTCAGATGGGGAGGTGGGGGGAGGGCCATGTCCGCATTTTCCTCCTATCTGCTCTGCTTCCCCCAGGACACCCTGGGTGACATTCCTAAGAGGTCAAATAGGGTAAAATGCTCTCCCCTATCCCCAATTTAGGCTTCATTTCGATCAGTAAACCTATTACCATTGAACGGTGCACCGAACATGCTACTTGCCTGGCTGCTTTGTGAGCCATGGCATTGGGGCTGCTTCTGTTCCTTAAACACCTGTTTTCAAATCTGGTTCATTTACAGGAATTAGGATTAACCTTCTAATAGGCTAAACCAAGAGTCCCTGGGATAATTTGTAACACCTGTAGCCCTCTCTGTAGGCCTCTCCTCAGCCTGAGTCTTTTACAACATAATCTTGCTCTGTGGTCAGCAGGGAGATGCCCTTTAGAAAGTGGGAGCAACTGGAGATTTTGTAGGGACCTGTGCTTTCCTCAAAGTGTTCACCCTAGAAATTCAACAGTAAACTTGCTGCACCTCTCAGTGAAATATTTGGGGTTGTTTTCTGAGGAATTTATTGGAAGTCGTTTACGTAATGTGCTAAATTTTACTTGCTCATTCTAATTAATTTTCCTCTACTTAACTAATTAAAATGCCATCAAGAATTATACCGCTTTGGCCAAGAATAGGTGAACCAAGGCAGCCTACCCTTTACTGCTTTTTTGGTATAAAGGGACCCTTCCTCATTCTTCTGTCACTTTCACAGACTTCACTGAATCCATCAAACCCACAGCTGGGAAATCCCTCCTGCCCTTTTCAAGAGGTGCCTGCAAGCACCAGTCTTTGAAAACAGAGCCTGACATCCCTCTCAGGACTCATTGGATTGCCAGGAACAACTAAAATGCTTTGGCAGTAGAGGCAATAGGCATGTACAGAGATGTCATCCTAGAATGTTCTTCAGGTCCCCCTGGGTGAGGATTCTCCTCACAAGTGCTGGACAACTGTGTTTCATTTCTTATGTTCCTGGTCCTGACTGGAGTTTCCTATTTTTTTCCTTTGTCTTTTTTTCTCAACATGTGCCTGAGTCTGTGGTGGTGGGTTTTAGGGGTCTGGGAAAACCATGGCATTTGTTCTCTACTTATTGCTTCTTATAAAGTACTTCCTAGATTATGCAGTCTCACTATATCAGTTTATTCAATTTTTACCTGTATCTTTAATTTTTCACTTTCTTTGGCTCCTTCCCTAAAACATAGAAATGCTCCCAGATTGCCCCTATCTTAAATAATTCTTTCCTTGGCCAAGATACTGCTATCCCTTGCTAGAGCCCATTTAGCTCTATTTCTTGAAAGAGTATTCTGCCTAGCTTTTGTCTCTTCCTCCCTTTCACTCACTCTTCAAAAGCCACAGTATTTTGGCTTTGGCTCCCACAAAACTACAAAACTTCTCACATTTGTTTTATCAAGTGCTCCTAATTGCTCACTTACAGTTTCCATTCTATGTGACCTCTCTCTAGCATAAGGTAGGTTGTTTACTCCCTGTTTCATGAAATTCTGCTTTCTGGATGCCTGAGACACCATTGCCCCACAGTTCTCCTGTTTCTGACCACTGTCCACTCCTTCAGTTTCCTATTTTCTAGTGTGGTCTCTTTGATCTTATTCTCTTGTCACTCTAGTCTACATAGTCATCCTCCCTAGGTAATCTCTTGCAAATTGGTGGCTTTAAATACCATCTCTGTGTGACTTCCAAATCAGTAACACTAGTTCTGACGCATCTTCATGCCCAGAAGCATTTCCAGCAGACGCCTTCTTTCCTTGACTCCTTTCTCTCTTTACCCAAGTTAAACCTGAGACTACCGTTCCTCTCCCTGTTATAAATCTAACCAGGAGGTTAGGTTATCTAATTATGGTTATCTAATGGCTTCATGTTGCCCAGAAGTGAAGCCCAGACTCAGAATTCGGGGCCCTTCATGAGTCAATTCAAGTCCAATCAGTATCTCGAGAGCAGCTTCTCTTACCACAGCCCTAATGGCCAGTCTGCTGGTAGTTATGCCAGTATTCTTGAGTGTATCTGCCTCTGCCTCTTCACCCATGACATTTTGGGGCACAGGTTATAGCTCAAGAAATATATACTAAATAAATGAATGGAGTATCTGCTCAGGTATCTGCTCAGCTATCGAACAGAATTCTTTTCACTCTTCTCAGCCTAGTTCTTGTTCTGTCACCTCCATGAAATCTTTCCTGATCCTTTCCCTGGAAACCATCTCTGTTCCTTTGAGCTCCTATGGCATTGTTTTATTATATTAGTCCTATGCCACTTTATACATTTTTGTAGTCTTTCCAATGCCCATCATGGTACCTTATATCTAACAGGTGCTTATTAAATGAATGAAAGACTTAATTCAGTCTTTTTAAAACCATGTAACACAAAAGCCCTTGGGATATGAATTTCATGGGATCCCTAAAAAGCTTAAAAATCCAATTAATAAATAATTTAATATTTAGTAAACTAAAATTAAAAAGTAGACCTAGTTCTACTTTTTTTAACACCACAGAAATGTTCCTAGAACCTACACAGAGCAGATTAGTATATGGATCTGACAAACGAACGGTAGGGTATTAAAGTAAAACCAAATAAAGGTAAGAGATTGGGGTAGTTTTCCATATTTTAGCAGTTGGTAACTTTCAGCATAATCTGCCATTTAAACAATGTCATAATTTCATTTCTAACTCAACAGTTTGCTCTAATGTTTTAGGCTAATGGAACCCTAATACATTTAAAGTATTATGGCTAGATTAAGTATTAAAAATCATATTTGTCTATATAATAAGCATGGTCATTAAAAGATGTAATCAGCTTTAGGCTCACTGATGCTATGTCAATGTGTATGTAATTATGGCTTATGCTGACCTTATTTACCTCTATCATATGAATCTGTCAGCTGTTGAATAGAGTTCTTTGCAACTTAGCAGTGAGACACATTTCTAAAAGTCTTTAGGTTGACTGACTATATTTTCAACATACATGTAGTTGGTCTGCATATCAGGCGGTGACTTGGCATGAAGCCACAGGTGAGCTGTCATGCATGCATGCATGCAGTGGGGAGGTGGTCCCCTGTCCACAGTTGTAGACCTAGGGTGGGTACGGGACAATTTGAAGAGTGTACTATTGTGGAGGAACTGGGAAGATGTGTTTTAATTTTGGGCTTTAGCTAGATTTCTGATGGCTACTAACAGAAAAACCTGCTAATGAGCAGGCCACTTGTGTAATTTTTTTTGTACTTAAAGTAAAATGTAAAATGTCAGGCAGCTATCCATGACCTACTCTAGGGAAAGGGAACAGCTAATGATTAGTCTTCTGTTTACAATTAAAGTCTGATTTCTTTTCCTAATTTTGGTTGACTTGCTATTGGTCCTCTGGACTCCTAATAGACCTTGTGGATTCTACATAGATTCTGCTTTGACTCGCAATTACCATGCCATTAAAGGACCTCCAAATGCTGCCCTTTAATTTTATGTTCATTTTCTCTAGGCTTTTTTTCTGTAATATACTTTTAGTTACCATGTCAGTTCTTTATAATCTTGTATTTGTTTTTTAGTGATGCACCACCCTCATTTTCCAATATAGCCCTTCTTTATTAAAAACAAACAAACAAACAAAAACAACCTAAGAAAATCACCAAAATGGCTGCATAAACTTTGGTGGAAATAAGTGGTATAAGAATGGACTAAATCGGGAGGAGACTGGCTTAACAATATGGGTTTGGTAACTAAATCCAGCCCTGGAATGAGCGGGTGACTACCTTGACCCCTTTGTGCTTAGCCTCCTAGTTTTAGTTGAAGAGGCAGACATTTTGTTTGTTTTCTAGAGGAAGGGCCTGTTTTGCACATTCTCCTGGAGTCTGTGCATGAACTTAATAGTCAGGTGGCTGAATAATGTATAGTCAGCCCCTATCCTTTCACCGTTCCTGGTATAGTCCTGAGGTTTTTACAAAAAGTCTCCCTTGCAGGGCCAGATTCTCTGAGCCTTCTTAGGTGATGGTTAGTTAAGCTGATAATGAGAGAAAATTAGGGGAGACTCCCCATGGCAGACAGGTCACAAATAAACATTCTAACAGTGACCTTTAAGGGGCCTACTCCAAACCCTCAAAGAATCACTCAAATAGTGACTAATTAAGACTTTTTCTGAAAGCAGCCTAAAAAATGACTTTAATATTTGGGATTTCAGAAGGGTAGAACACCTGGTATCTGGTGAGGCCTCTCAAATCACACTTGGTCTCCTCTAGCTCGGTAGAGTGGTAGCCCTTGACCCAAAGACCTTCAAAGGTCTGAAGGCTATAGTAAGAAGCCAGGGTATGAGTCCTTAATGAAAATCAATTCAGCACAGTAAGCAGTAATCACCATCAGGCTTTGAAGAAAGTGCTGAGTTACTTTTCCTTCTGCTTTCTCTTGGTGATTCAGGAGGGTAGAGGGGAAAAGTCATAGATATGGGTTACCCCAACCCATAAATAATTGAAAGAATATGAAATGCAAATTCAAATTCATTTCTTTTCATAACAACCACATTTAAACAGCTCATTCAACTGTGTTTGCCAGTAAATGGAGTGGAATTGGAATTGACAGGAGGGGTTTCTCTTGACTGTGCTTGAATATGCCAGCTGAGATGCAGAAATGCTTTCTGGTACAAAACAAAGAAATCAGAAAATGAAGGCAGTCATTCTGAGCTCACCTACTTCTTTCTTCCTTTCCTGATGAAGCACCTAATGAAATGTGAAGTGGTCCAGGAGCTGAGAAGAATGCCTTAGTGTAATAATGGAGAGAGAGAAGTATTTGTTATAAATATGGGTCTGGGCTTCTTGGTGAAGGTATAAAACATACTTTCAGGCTGGGGATAAGGAAAGAGCAAGGCTCATGATCTGAGAACAAGGGAAATAGCCTGTAGGGAAGGCATCTTTCAATTACTAACATCTCCTGAGATTTAAGAACAAGACAGTTCCAAATCAGGTAAAAGCAGATGCAAACGTGACGGCATTTAAAAATATTAACTGATGTTTTTCTCTTTCTTTCTTCCCTGACTTTATTCTCCCCTTTTCTTCTATTGCCCCACCTGATTAAGTAAGTCCTCTAGGGTCATTGCCACAAGGGAGGGATGTGAAAATGTGTCAAAGAGAAGGAAGAAGTAGCTTTGGTTTCTAAAATCTAAGCCCTGGGAAGAATCCAGAAGATTTGAGATATAGGTAGAATTTGGTAGAATAGGGTTTGAGGAGAGAGAGTTTTCTCTTTGATTAAAGGAAGATTCCCTTGGGCCAGGGAGTGGAGGGGACTGCTTGGGGAAGGGAGGAGAGCAGAGATGTTGATGGGTGCTGGAAGGAGGGCTGTGTGCCCTGCGATTTGGACAGTTCCAGGGGGATGCGGTGAGACAGCCAGTCTTCAAAGACTGTGCACAGCTTTGCAGAAATTCCTGAGCCACAAAGTAGCACCCAAAGAACAAAGGGTTCCTGTGCCCCAGCAAGTGCCATGGAAGCTGGGGAGAGAGCCATTGGGCCCAAGGGGGCACAAAGGAATAAAGAACAGACACGTCATGGCTTCCTGTGGGGACTAAACATGCTAGCACTGTCTGAGGTCTCCTTAGAATTTAAACACAACCCTGGGGAAAGAAGGTGGATTCTAAAATAAGTGAGACTGAATTTCTACCAGCCTGGAAGAATGTGGTATCAATACAGAAATAAAGTGAGTTAATATAAAAAGTAAAGAATTTATGAAAATAAAGAGTTGTAAACTACGATTTGTGCTTGCCATGAGTAGGGCCAAATCCAGGGTTTCTAAGCCTCTTGAGGAAGTTCATGGGAGACTGTTTTTTCCCTCAAACTAGAGGATAACCATTTTGAGGCACAGGCCATGACCCAGGCAGGGAATTGGTGGGCAAAGATGAGGTGGACTCTTGGGAGTAACCATGGAGTCTGAGGTGGATTGTGAAGAATTTGAGTTTAAGAGTGTCACAGGGTGCTTTAACCCTCAGGGACAGACTCAGAGAAGGTAACAGAGGGAAGAAGGAGAGGAGGAGGAGTTGAGGTGGGTAGAAAGCAGAAGGAGGGTGCCTTAATGGGATCCACAGAAGAGATTAAATTATTTGATATTCAGGAGAATCTTCTAGAAAGGAAAGGAGAAGTGAACTTCATGGCTCCACCACAGTTCCTGACAGTTAAGGCTGGTGGGGACAACAGATAAGTCCCAAGGGACACTTTTGGGGCTTTTTGGAAAGGCAGGTAGAATTCCCCTTTCCCAGAGCTGGCCCAGCATACAGCACACAAACAGGCACACAGCTTGCTGCAGGAGCCTGGGGCCCATGAGCTGGGGGAGACTGTGCCCTGTCTGCAGAACGCTGCCCAGCCTTGGAAGTGCAATGCTTTAAAAATAGTTCCAAGAATTTGGGAAACACAAGTTCCCCTCTCTTTCCTTTTCTTGTAGGATATAAGTGAACTTTTCATGGCAGACAATAGAGAACCACAGCTGATAATGACAAAACTAAGGTAGGGTTGAGGGGGTCTTGAGAAAGGAGAGACAGATTCAGATCTTGACTCTTGACTCTTGGCTTCTTGACTTATGAGACTTGAGAATCATGTGAGAATTGCTTCACCTCTTGCACCAGGCACCCTCCCAGACTCAGCTAAGGAGGAAGGGAGCAGACGGAGCTGGGGAACCCGCCAGCCACAGTACCCACCGTCTTGAAGCCAAACTCTGACATGAAATAGTCTTACCTGCGGCCAGACTCCCTCTGGTGGATGGGGCTGTAGATGCAGAAGGGAGAAGCTGAGGGTCTCCTAGATTAAGTGACCTCCAGTTCAGTGAGGCAAGAGATGTGCTCTGAAAAGCGGCTCAGCAACTCGAGCCCGAGGAAGCTAGTGCCCACTCTACCATGGGATATTTTACTTGAGGGAATTACTATTCTGAAAAACTAGTTTCGGACAGAGATCCAGTTTGCTGGGGGCACCTGGAGGAAGAGTAAGCTTCCTTTGCAGGAATGCAAAGACTTACTAGAACAACAAACGCAGTGAGACTCATTTTGCCCCAATGTTTATTTCTATTTCCATCTTTCTCACCCTGACAGGGCCTCCCCATCTGCTGTAGAATCTAGTCTCTGGTTTTTGTGTTTCCAAAGTCTAAATTTGTGCTAAACCTTCAGGAGCAAAGTTCTCATGGTGGAGGCAATGCTGACTAAGATGCGAGAATTTCCTCCAAGAGGGTCAGTAAAGGGCTCCCCTGGGCTGGTTAGCAAGGAAGAAAGGGGAGTAAAAGGGAGAAAGCCTAATTTTGGGGAAAAGGGATTTCCTGTGAAACCTGAAGGAAAAGAATGAAGGGTTGCCCTAAATGTTTTACACATTCTCTTGCACGTGAGAAGTGGTGCTGGCAGCAGGGGCAACTTTGGGCTCAATTTTTCAGGGTTAGAACTGGACCCAACCTGGCAGGGCCAGTGTCTCTCTGCCCTTTCTAGTCTCATGGTGTGTGGCCTGCCAGTTGATGTTCTGAACGATCCCATTGCCTTTGGCTTTAGAATTTCAGAATTCCCTTATTATTATTTTTTAAAACATCTTTATTGGAGTATAATTGCTTTACAATGGTGTGTTAGTTTCTGCTGTATAACAAAATGAATCAACTGTATGTATACATATATCCCCATATCCCCTCCCTCTTGCGTTTCCCTCCCACCCTCCCTATCCCACCGGTGGTCACAAAGCACTGAGCTGATCTCCCTGTGCTATGCGGCTGCTTCCCAGTAGCTATCTATTTTCATTTGGTAGTGTATATATGTCCATGCCAATCTCTTACTTTGTCCCAGCTTACCCTTCCCCCTTCCCATGTCCTCAAGTCCATTCTCTACGTCTGCGTCTTTACAGAATTCCCTATTGTTAAATGGCATGGTTGCCTTTTGTTTGGTCCCACTTAGTTGCAAGGTTCAGAACAGTGTCTGAGGGATGATCAAAGTCCATGGGCTCCGGAACTGTTTCCACTTGCTTAAGAGGGTGTCTCTAGTATTCATCCATCCAAAGAACAGTTATTGAGGGCCTCTACGTGTACCTGGCACTTGTTTGGTCCTAGAAATCAGAAGGAAGCCCCCTCATTGCCTGGTGAAGGCAGATGTGAAAAGTGAGCATCAGACACTGTGACAAGTGCTAGGATAGATGTGTGTATTGGGGGCTTAAGCGGGGACATGATTCAGCCTTTAGGGGTTGGCAGGGGCTTCCCAGCTGGAGAAGCTTCCTAGTTGCTTTGGATTTTTTTAAGGAGGTGATTTTTGCAAGAGGATTCTAGAGATATTGATTAGAAAGTTGACATTAGTGAAAGGCTGAATCAATCCCTAGAATTTTCTGTCACAGACTTCTTGTGCTTTGAAGTAATTAAATGTATTTATGGCTTAGACAATGTTAGGTTTTCTGTAGCTTTCAGCCAAAAACAATCTTGACTGATACAATGTTCTTTGCCAATTTTTGTATTAAAGCATGTTGAGGAAAAAGTTGAAATTTTGCATTGTTCTAACTGTAATTACCATTCTTTTTTATTTGCATTATAATTTATGCAGGAAGAAAAAAAGCTGATTTTCTAACTCTAGGAAAATTGGAACAGACTTTCCTTCTTTTCTCTTTCTTTTTCTTTTTCTCCTCTCTCTCTCCTTCCCTCCCTTCTCCCTTCCTTTCTCTCTCTTTCCCTTCTCCCCTTCCTTCCTTCCTATTTGAATTATTTAAAATGTCAGTAAAAATCAGTGACTTAAATGTTACACTGATGAATTAAATTCATTTTTTATACAACAAATGAACAATGAGTAAATAGTTTCCTGTAACAAGCAAATAAGCATACTTATTAATCTCAGTATTAAAGGTTTATATAATAATAAAATATTATTTATAAACTAGAACCTCACAGGAGAGCTTCTTGCAAATGACTTATCCAGGGTTCAATTTTATAATGTAAAGCTATTTATTAAGTATTAAGATGGTAAGAAAGCAACTTCACTCCAACCTGGGTAGTATTTTTATTCTTAATTTCTTTGAGTTTTAAATATCCTGAAGTTTCTTCCCTATCTTTATCTGAGTTTTAAATATAAGTACCTGAGTTTTAAATATAAGTATCTAAGTTTTAAATATAAGTATCAGAGTTTTAAATTTTCTTCCTTTTAATAAAATGTTAAAGCCTTGCTCAGTGATTCATTTTCTCAATATTCCTGCTATGAAAAGCTTGTGATTTCTGATTTTAACTTTACTTTTAATTAAAGCTAAGTTTAAGAAATTGGGGCTTATAATTTTTGGGTCTGCTGGTAGTCATCATTTTCTCACTGATTTGAAAGGGGGTTTTAATGCTTTAAGATGTTAGCCCTCTGTCATATATGTTGCATTTTCCTCTATGTAGTATTTGTATTTTAACCTTGCCATGATTTTTGCTTTATAGAATTTTTCTGTTGTTGTTGCATAATTTTTTGAATGCAAATAAGATCTTTTGTTTTTATCATGTCTGGCTTTTTTGTAAGTTTAAAGAGGCTTCCTTCAAACCAAGATTATAAAAATAGTTATACATATTTTCTTCTATTATTTTCATGGCTTCATGGATAACTTTAAAATATTTGACCTATCAAATTCATTTTTGGTATAAAAATTTAGGAATATAGGCATATTTATTTGGGAAATAGCAGTCTATTGTTTTAATAAAATTTACTGAGTTTATCTTTCTCCACTGCTTTGAAATGCCACCTTAACCTTACACTGAACTTCATACCTCCTTGATTCTATTTGTGGAATTTATATTTGATTTCACTCATCTGTTTGTCTATGAGAGTGTTTACCACTCTCATTTTAAAAATGACTGTGACTTTAAAGACATTAAAATAATTAGTAATACAAGTTCTTGCAAATTATTTTACTTTTTAAGAAACGTCTTGGCTCTTCTTGCATTTTTATTCTTTCAGATTGATTTTTAAAAATAGTATTTACTATCCCAAGCACTTCATTTATTTGGGTTTTTTTTTCTGTATTGATTTTTCAGGAAAACAAATTACAAAAGTAACATATGATTGCTCTAACAAAGTCAAACCATATAGACAGGTGCAGAATATGCCTTGACAACCTCCCTCTCTTCCTCTTCACTTTTTTTTTTTTTTGGCCACACGGCATGTGGGATCTTAGTTCCCTGACCAGGGATCAAACCCGCACCCCCTGCATTGGAAGTGTGGAATCTTAACCACTGGACTACCAGGGAAGTCCCTCTTCCTCTTTAACAGCACAGCCCAGAGGTAACTTCTATTTGCTCTGTGTTGTGTATCCATCCTTTCGTACTTTCTCCCATTCTTAGGTACAAACTCATTTCGTGAAGAAGTGCCCTCAAAATATCGGTGCTCTTTTGGCTACAATTTCCCAATAAATATTTGGAAAGACATATTTTCTTTCACATTTCTGGCTTTCAAATCATAAAATGCCTCAGCCTTTCAGATTTTTTTTTAAATACATACATTACTCATCTACATCACAGACATTGCCCGAGACAGTTCATGATAATAAAACACATTTTGAATATATCTTATCATGGTATTTCTCAAAGTGTGTTCTATAAGACACAGATCCTGTAAGATACTCTGCAAGGAAGATAAGTGTTCCTTGGGCAAATGAGTTTGGGAAACACTAAGTGGTATATTTTCCTTTTGAATATTTGTAATGTAAGTCAACGTATTAGAAACTCTTAAGTCTTATAATAAAGGTTTAACTTTGTCTGATTCAGTGTTTTCCAAACTTATTTAATCAAGGAAACTACATTGTCTATTGACAGGATATTCATAGAACACAGTTTGGGAAATACTGAGTTACGTGGATTGACCCAGCTATACACTGGGGGTGGGGTAGTAAAGAACCTAGAATAACTGCCAGGGCTCTGGCTTTGATAAATGGATGGTTGGTGTTGTTACTTACTGAGATAAAGAATGGAAGTGGAGGATCAGTTTTGGACATATTGAGTTTCAGTGCCTGTGGGAGGCTCAAGTGGAGATGTTTAGTAAGCTAAGAATATACAGTCTGGAACTCAGGTGAGAGGTCAGAGCTAGAGAATGATGGGTTTGGAAGTTTGCTTCGGATTAAAGTGTGTTGTCTAAAAAGACCCATTTAAAATGCACATATATTACCTAGGAAGGGTAAGCATTAAATTATTAATATGTATTATATTATCATATTAGTTTACTATCATTTTAAAGCAGAGAGCAGACCCCTGTAGGAATGGTAATCAGAAATGGTGAATTTTGAGTGGAGGGTGGGCAAAGAAATAGTCTGAAGTGATTTCTAGCCCTTTAGAACCTGGGGCCTTTTTTTAAGGCTAAATTTTTTTTTCAAATTTCCCCCACTGCCCCACACATTTCTACTTTTAATATTTTTTGTGAGAAAATTTGCCCTGACTGAAACTAGTATGAATTAACTTTAAGAGAAATCAGTACAAATTTATTAAGAGGTATATTTATTCAGTTTACTGACCGTGGCAGTGTGCATATGGGTTTCTGATCTTCCTGTTACTCCTGTGTTTCCAGGCTAAGATGAATTTAAGGACCCTTGACTTTCAGTTTTGGATAAATGCTGTGTTCTCCCACTTATTCAGGTTCATATCAAGTTCAAATGAGAAGCCAAGGGAAAGGAAGATGCTAGGATAATTTTCAAGTCAGTCATCTGAAATCTTTTCGGCCTGGGTCTGTTTTAACCAATACTGAGCTCTTAGCCTAGCTTCCCCATAACTAACTAGGGGACCTCAGAGAAACCTCGCTGCCTCCTTTACCTTAACTATCAAAACAGAATAATAGCAATAGCTTTTCTCGCCCCCCCCAGGGCCTTTGTGCAGAAGTCAGTAAGATAAATAGTTGTGAAAGTGAGTGGGAAGGTTAAAAGTGCTCTTAAATGTGAGGTATTTTCATGGCTGCATTTTAATATGGCTCATCACTAGGTATCCTGAAGGTTACAGTTCCCTGGGAGGGGGTTTAATCATCCAGGCTCACCATAGGGTGGACTCCATTTAACCTGTGTGTTCTAGTTGATTAGGTTATTGTGTGTAGATTGCAGGAATTTCAAGCTCTACTCCATCTTTTTCCTTTTGATATAATTTTAATGAGATTTTCCCCATTCTTTTATTGCATGGCAGGCTACCACTAGAATAAATATAAAGAAGTTTTTAAAAATGCAGAAAACAGGAGGGCTGGGGAGATGGAAAAATGCAGGGGGTAAGTCAGGGGATGAGGGTGGAAGGCTGTTGTCAGATCTGCACTGGTCTCCTGATGACTTTAAAATTCCTGGGGGCACTTCCTTATGTGTCAGGCACTCTGAAAGATAAGAGAGGAAACCCAACTAAGGCCACAGAGAGAAATGTCTTTTTTAATTGTTTAAAGAGTGACACATTCCTTCCAAGAAGCTTCATCACCAGGCCCAGGAATCCAGTGCTTTTCTTTGTATTGTACAGGCAAAACCTGCCTAGTCCAGAATCTTCGCACACAATGGCCTCTAGTGTGTTTCTTCTCTGAGCGGGCAGTTTTGTGGGAAGAACATATTTTTTTTTACTAGACCAATCCAGGTAACACTTAAAAGCCATTTATCCTGAGTTGAGGTAGTTATTTTTATTAACTGAGTCCCCTTCATTGAATACTAGTAACTGTCACTGACCTGTGTGTCACTAACTAGCAAGTCACTTCATCCCTAGGGCTTCATTCATTTTCTTCTCTTGGGAAGGAGTGTGTGTTGTGTGTCTGTGCATGCGTGCACGTGCACGTGAGTGTCTGTGTGTTGAGGTGGGGGGCAAGACCAGGGCAAGTATCTGATATATGCCAGGTGGATCATTGAGATCAACTAATCCAATAACCCTGGTAGGCATTAGTTCTGCCATTTCACAGACAAGATACAGAGAGATGGAGTAACTTTTTAAGGTCAACATCTAGAGCAGTTAGGCTAGAATTTGAACCCATGTCTGATTCTTGGACAAACTCTTCCCGCTGTACTAAGTTGTCTTTGGCTTGCTTCAGAGGTAAAGAAGTTTCTAGTCACTTTTCCACTCTGGAGTGGCTGCCTGGAGGTGGGTCCCCAGGAAAGAGCAATGTGAATTTGTCTCTTTTATTTGAGGCAGTAAAGGATGGGGGAGTGGGTCATATAAGCCATGTATCTGCCTTCCCTTGTTTAGAAGATCTCCTCCACCAAGCTTTCCAATTTTACTGTCCTATGATTTTTCTGGGAGTGAGTCATGAGTCTCTGAAAGAAGGAAGAGAGGCAATGAAATATTTATGGAGCACAGAGAGGACTCCCTCCAAGCCTGAACATCCAAGATTTGAAGAAGAAATCACAAATGATCTAGAGAATCCCCTCAACATTTCATAAATTTATTTCTATGCAGTAGTATTTTTGGGGGGCTAAAAAATACTGGGAACTAAGCAGAGTCCCTTTTCTTAAAGCATGACAGTCTGTCCCTGGGATAAGTTACCATATTTTCTGTCATTTGGGAACTAATGCCTTTATAAAGACAGCCTCTGATCCATATCTATGCCAAGAACAGCATGGAGTAGAGTGTGGCCAAAGGAGTGGGCAAGGTCTGCCACTGTAGACATCATTATGACACAAGGGGACATAATGGACCTGGCTTGGGAGAGCCATAGCAATTAGGACCTATGGTGGGGGGTGTGGAAACTATGTTTACAGTGTCATTGTCTGTTTTTGTTACTGCTTGGGGACAGTGATTTAGTGATTTCTTTCAGGACAGAAATTACTCACTATAATTTGACTAACTTTGCTCTGCCAATTTTCCTATTAAAGCATTTTATAGCTGCCAGCACTGGAACTCCATCATCAGCCTACATCCTCTTGAGGTGTTTGGGAACAAAGAATCCCATTCCCCTGGCTCCAGGCTCTAGATCAGTGGTTCTGAATCCTGACTGTACATTAGAATCCCCTGAGGGGCTATTAAAAATACTGATGGCTGGGCCCCATCCTAAGAGAGCCTGAGTTAATTGGTCTAGGTGGGACCCTCACATTGATATTTTTCAACAGCTCCCCAAGTGAGCCTAATGAGCAGCCAAAATTGGGAACCGCTGCTCTGGATGGTCGACTCATCCTACATAACCTGTCAGCTGGATTCTCTGTAGCTTCTAGAGCTGTGCAAGTACATTGGTGCCTTTGTGTGAATTAGAAAAAAATGTCCCTCTGCCTGTACATGTTAGAAAAATGTGCTACTTCTTCTGAATTGACAGGCTCCATGGGCTCCATGGACACATGGCTTGGTGAGCACAGTATACAGTCTTCACAATGCTGTAGGTTAGTCCTGGTGGCCTCCAACCTTAGGTTCCTCTTCAAGTCTCCTGGTTTGGCAGAGTTCCTTTTCTAAGGGTCTCTCCTGGGTCTTAGCCTTAGGGCAAATCTCATCTGTTAAAGAAATAGAGAAGGAACACTTCTAAAATGGCAGTTTGAGGAGCTCCACTGATCTTCTCCTCAGCTACAAATCTCTAACCGATGAAACATTAAATAAACAACCATTTAAAGTTTCTGGAAATTTTCCTAAGGGTACATAGCAAATGGAAAAACATTTATTTGAGAAAAATCTACTAAATCGCTGTAAGAACAATGAATCTGTGGCACATGAGCCATGGGCCATCCCTCCCCTCCCAGCTCTGTGCGATGGAAATTCTACTCTAGGTGGGGGTAGCCAACAAGGGCCTCCACTTCTGCCAGACCCCAGTCTAGGTCTATAGTTTCTTCCCTGGAGGAGCAAGCTGCCAGAATTTCTCATCCTCCATCCCTGGCTTCAGGTTGCAGAAGCTCTAACTCAGGCAAGTCAAGAATAGTGGGGCTTTTACCCCTGCTCATTCATAGGTTCAAGTTTCCATGTCAGGAGAAGCAAGCCAAGAAGATCAGGGCTACTGTTCTCTCCCAATGGCCCACTCACAAAGAAGGGATATCACTCCAGAAGAAGCAAACCCCTGTCACTGTCCCAATTCAAGAGCAGTGGCACAGGTTTTGCCAGAGAGAGAGAGGCTATAAGAACAGAGAGCTCCATAGTTCTCCCTAAGAGCATTGATTTTATTTGGAATAGAGTGTGGTAAAGTTCAAACCTAAGGGTGCTATCAAAAACAATGGACTTCTCGGAATTCCCTGGCTGTCCAGTGGTTAGCACTCAGTGCTCTCGCTGCTGGGGCCCTGGGTGGTTTGATCCGTGGTTGGGGAACTAAGATCCCACAAGCTGTGTGGTGCGGCCAAAAAAAAAAGTACAGATTTTTGGTAGTATATAATTATGAGGAGGTTGGTAATTCCATGATAGCAACAAGTTAAATTGTAGAACAGCTGGAAGTATAACTGAAAGAATTATAAAAAGAGACAGTTAAAAGAGCCCTCCTGGGATTGAAACAAGCTTCAGAGGCTGACCTCAAATACTGTCCTTGCAAAGAGGTCTGACTTTAATTGGATTGGGCTGTGGAGCAATTTGTGACACAGGGTATTGATGAACATAATAGAAAAATCAGCTAGCAGTTTGTGGAGGCTAAGAGTTGGGTGTGATACAAACAGAGGCAGATGACTAGGAAGCTAAAAAAGAGACCAAAGAAGGAGACAATTAAAGAGAGTCCTGGTAAAACAACTGTCACTTAACAGTTGTTGTAAACAACCGTTACAGGGTGACTGTAAGTGTGTCTGACACTGCAACAGTGTGGGGGAAATAGCTGCACACTGTGGGGGAAATAGACTTCATAGAAATAGTCAAGTCACTGAACAAATAAACAAGCAAACAACAATAAAAACAAGACCCAGAGAGGGGTTGGTGGAGAGTCAATATGCAGAGCCACTACAATCTATTATCTGAAATGTCCAGTTTTCAAAGAAAAATGATGAAATGTGCAAAGAAAAAGGAAGGTGTGATTCATTATGCAGGAAAAAAGAGCAGGCAACAGAGAGAGCAGGCAACATCTGGGTTTTGAGAGAACCCAGATGTTGGACTTAGCAAAGATTTTGAATCAACTATTATCAATATGTTTAAAGAACTAAAGAAAATAGTGGTTAAAGAAGTAATGGAAGGTACAATGACAAGATCTTATCAAATAGGAAGTTTAAATAGAAATTATATAAAAAGAACTAAATGGAAATTCTGGAGTTGAAAGTACAATAACCAAAATGAAAAATTCACCAAGAGGGGCTCTGCAGTAGATTTCAGATGGAAGAAGAAAGGATCAGTGAACTTGAAGACAGATTGATAGAGATTACACAATCTGAAGAACAGAGAACAAATAATATTGAACTGAGCTTCAGAGAAACATGGATACCATTAAGCACACTAACACATGCAAAATGGGAAATACTAGAAGGAGAGGCAAAGAGAAAGGGACAGAAAACATATTCAAAAGAATAATGGCTTTAAATTTCCCAAATTTGATGAAAAAGATCAATCTACACATCTAAGAAGCAGTGAATTCCAAGTAGGATAAATAGAGGGATCTGCACCAATACACATTGTTGTAAAAATGTTGAAAGCTGAAGACAAAGAAAATTCTGAAAGCAGCAACAGGAAAAATGACATGTCATATACAAGGGAGCCCCAATAAGATTTACAATTGCTTTCTCATAGAAACAATGGAATCCAGAAGGCAGTGAGATGACATACTCAGTGCAATAAAAGAAAAAGTCAACCAAAAATAGATCCAGCAAAATTGTCTTTCAAAAATGAAGGATATTTCCAGACAAACAAAAACCATTTGATATTAGACACATCTTAAGAGCAATGCTAAAGAAAATTGTTAAGGTTGAAAGCAAGTGACCAGACAGTACTTCAATTCTGCATAAAAAGATAGTGTACTGAGAAAGGTAAAAGTTATTATGTAGGTAATTAGAAAAGACACTGTAAGTGTGTTTCTTCTCCTTCCTTCACTTAACTAATTTAAAAGCAGTTGTATAAATTATACATATACTGAATTATGGGGCCTATAACATAGAAAGATGTAATATAACAATAATAGTGCAAAGAAGGTAGGTGGGAGAGAAGTTGTGTTGGTGTAAAATGACACCATATGATAATTCAAACAAAAGGAACAAATGAAAAGAACTGGAAATGATAAATAAAAATTGATGTAACAAACTCTATAAATATATACTTGCTCTCATTTATTCTCTCAGCTTCTCTAAAAAACATAAAATTATATAAAGTAATATAACAATGTATTTTGGGGTTTGGAACATATAAAACGTAATATGTATAACAATAGTAGTACAAAAAAGGGGAAATGGAAATAAAAATATATAGGAGCAATATTTCTGTATCTCACTGAAATTGTTAGTATAAATCTAAAGTAGATTCTGATAAGTTAAGATGTATATGATAAGCCTTAGAGCAAGCACTAAAAAAACTAAAACTAAAAATGTAGTGAAAAACATTAAAAATTAAGATATTACACCAGACAGTGTTTATTTAATGTAAATGAAAGGAGTAAAGAAGGAACAGGAACAAAAAAAGTGGCAGATGTAAATCCAAACATATCAACGATAGCATTAAATCAGAATGAATTGAACAATAGAATCAAATAGCAGAGATTGTTAGGCAGGATATAAAACAAGATCCAGCTCCGTGCTGTATATAGGATCACACTTTAGGCTCAAGATACAAGTAAGTTGAAAGTAAAAGGATGGAAAAATTTATGTCATATAAACAGCAATCACAAGAAAGCAGGAGTAGCTATACTAATATCAGACAAAACCGACTTTAAGACAAAAAAAGGTACTAGAGAGATAGATGGACATTTTAAATTATGTTCAATTAAACATAATTATGTTTAATTAAAGCACATATTTTAATGATAGAAAGATCAGTATATCTGTTGAGGGGCTCAACAGAGCCCCAAAGTATATGAAGCAAAATCTGACAGAATTGAAATTTCAACAGTAGTAGTTGGAGACTTCAATTCCTCACTTTCATTAATGGATAGAACAGTAAGCAGAATAAATAATGAAATAGAAGATTTGAACAACACCATAAACCAACTACCCCTACTAGACTGCAGAATACTCTGTCCTGCACCAATGGAATGCACGTTTTTCTCAAATGCATGTGGAACATTTTTCAAGATAGACGACCTGCTGGGCTATAAAACAAACTACAACAAATTTAAAAGGAATAAATCATATAGAGTACGTTTTCTAAACACACGGAAATTAGAAATCAGTAACAATAAATATATATATGTATATATATGTGTGTGTGTGTATATATATATAACTGAATCACTTTACTGTATATCTGAAACTAACATAACATTGTAAATTAACTATACTTCAATAAAAAAGAAATCAGTAACAGAAAGATATATGAAAAATTCACAGATACAAATTAGATAACACACTCGTAAATAACAAATGGAAATTAGAAAATACTTTGAGATGAATGAAAACATAACATACCAGAATTATGGGATGCATCTAAGGTAGTGCTTAAAGAGAAATTTATAGCTTTAAATGCTTATATTAAAAAAAATCTCAAATCAATAGCCTAACTTTATACCATAAGGAGTACGAAAAGAAGAGCAGAAGGAATATATAGAGCAGAGATAAATGAAATAGAGAACAGAAAATCAATAGAGACAATCAATAAAACCAAAAGTTGATTCTTTGAAAAAAGATAAAAAGATTGGCAAAGCTCTAGCTAGAGTGATCAAGGAGAGAAGATTCAAATTATTAAATCAGGAATGGAAGAGGGAACATCACTAGCAACCTTAAAGAAGTAAATATTATAAAAGAATACTATAAATAAACTTAGGTCAACCAATTAGGTAACTTGGATGAAATGTACATATTCCTAGAAAGGCACAAACTACTGAACTGACTGAAAAAATTAGGTAATCTGAGTAGAACTATGGCAAGAAATGAGATTAAATTTTAAAAATCCTCACAAAGAAAGCCTAGGTCCAGATGGCTTCACTGGTGAATTCTATCAAACATTTAAAGAAGAAGTAATACAAATTCTCCAAAACTTTTCCAAAAAATGGAAGAAGAGGGAAAGATTTCCAACTCATTCTATGAGACTAATATTAAAAAAAAGATATAAAAAAAGAGACAAAGCCATCAAATGAAAACAAAAACCTACAGACCACTATCTCTATTGAATATAGGCACAAAAAATTTAACAAAATACTAGTAAACCAAATTCAGCAACATAACAAAAGAATACAATGGGATTTATCCCAGGAAAGGAAGATCAGTTTAACATCTGAAATCAATTAAAGTAAGTAGAATAAAGGACAGAACCCACATGGCTGTCTTATAAGATGCAGAAAAATTATTTGACAAATAATTATTTGACAAAATTCAACACCTTTTCATGATAAAAACACTCAAGACACTAGGAATGGAGGGGAACTTCCTCAATGAGATAAATAATATCTATGAAAAACAAATCATATTTAATGATTACAGACTGAATGTTTCTCTCTAAGATCGGGAAAAAGACACGGAGGTCCACTCTTGCATTTTTAAATTATAAATACATACATACATACATACATACACAAAGACAGAGTGATAGAGAGATTATTATGAAGAATTGGCTCACTTGGTTATGGAGTCTGAAAAGTCCCAAGATCTGCAGTCAGCAAGCTGGAGACTCAGGAGAGCAGATGGTGTAGTTCTAGACTGAAGGTCTGAGAAGCAGGAGAGCTGATGGTGTGAGTTACAGCCTTAGTCTGAGCCTGAAGGCAGGAGAAGACCAATGTCTCAGCTCAAAAACAGTCAGTCCCTTCTCAAAGACAGTCAGGTAGAAAGAGTGAATTCTCCCTTACTCAGCCTTTTCTGTTTTATTCAGGCCTCCAATGCATTGACTAAGGCCCACTCATACTGGGGAGAACAACCTACTGTATTCAGTCTACTGCTTAAAATGTGAATCTCATCTAGAAACACCCTCACGGGCACATCCAGAATAAGGTTATCCAACTATCTGGGTGCCCCATGGCCCAGTCAAGTTGACACAAAAATTAACCATCATGAAGGTTTTCTTCCTGGCTTGCAGACTGCTGCCTTCTTGCTGTGTCCTCACATGGGAGAGAGGGAGTGAGCAAGAAGGGTGGGTGGAGAGTGCTCTCTGGTGTTTATAAGATCACTGACCCTATTGGATCAGGGGTCCACCCGTACGACCTCATTTATCCTCAGTTATACCCTTACTCCAAATACAGTCACACTAGTGTTTAGGACTTCAACATATGAGTTTTGGGGGGGACACAAACATTAAGTCTATAATGCTGCCAAACAAATTATCACAGCTTTGCAGCTTAAAACACACCCATTTATTACCTCACAGTTCTTTAGGTCAGAAGTACAGGCAGGCTCAACTGGATTCTCTGTTCAGGGCCTCACAAGGCTGAAGTCAAGGTGTTGCAGGGCTGGGGTCTCACCTGGAGGCTGTGGGCAAGAATCTGCTTTCAAGCTCATTCAGATTGTTGGCTAAATTCAGATCCTTGTGGCTAAAGGACTGAGGCTTCACTTTTTTTCTGGCTGTTGCATGAGAGCTTTTCTCAGCTCCTAAAGAGCACCTGTATGCCTTGGCATGTGGCCTGCACTGTATTCAAAGCCAGCACTTAACACTTCAAATGTCTTACTTCATAAGTAAAATAAAATTCCAAAAAACCCAAAAACTAAAAAACACAAACAAAAATGTCTTCTGCTACCAGCCAGAGAAAACTCTTTGTCTTTAAAGGTCTCATGTGATTAGATCAGGCCCATCCAGATAACCTTCCCTTTGCCATATAAGGTAACATCATATCATCACGGGAGTCATATCTCTCTCATTCAGAAGGGAGACGATTGTTCAAGGGTGAAGGTCATTGGGGGTCATTCTTAGAATTATGCCTATCACACTCACAAAAGAAATTCTGCCTGTGAATGACAGCTGAAGTTTCATCCTGCTTGTGCTCTTCCCTTCCCACCTGCCAGTTGATGAGAACTTCCTCCTGTGCCCATGGTCTTCCCTTTGTGACTGCCTGCACTATGGGTTTCAGACTTGCTTATCCAGCCACCACATTTGTGTAAGTCAGTTCCTTGTAAAAAATATTTTAATAACTACATCTCCTGTTGGTTATACTTCTCTGATTGAACCTGGGCTGATACACTTCCTTTTAGGGTTATGATGATTAAATGAGTTAATATATAGAAATATGTTTGAAAAGTCCCCGACTCATGGGGCTCCTACTAAGTTCTATGTAAGTGTTAGTTGATGTTATTATTATCCCTCATATAGGCTTTTAAGATTCCTCTGTTTTGTGGTATGTACATCTAGACTGTGGCTTCCATGAACATGTATTCTCCACTATGTTATCTGTTCCTTTAGTGAGGGGTGCTCAGATTGTCTCTAAGGGCCCACTACAGTTACCTGTGTCCTTGTACACATCCCCTGGGCTTGCAGATTTTGCTGGGCTCTATGGGGGCTCTGGGGGCATCTGTGCGTTAGCAGTCAGCCAGAGATATGTTGGAGACTTATCTCTACCTTTCTAAGCTTCTCTTACTTCTAATATTGCCTTGTTCTAGCTGGTTTACTGCCCAACTTGAACCCAGACCACCACCTTCGGCAGGTAAAGCTGAGGGTTTTATTACTTGAGCTGGGGATACCCTTAGGCAAGAAAGCCAAGAGTCACTGAACTTACCCAATGCAGTGACAGTTTTCATGAGTAAACACTTCTCAAGTTTTTGTCTATCTTTGGTTACTTTCCAGTGACCTGAAATGGTTGTTTTTGATAAGGTTGTCCAGTTTTATACTTATTTCTGTGGAAGTGACTCTCCTGATCCTCTCACACTACCATTACTAGAAGGCAAATCTTGGGACATTTACTTCTGGAACCCGGTCACCATGCTGTAAAGAGGCATAGGGACCATCTGGAGATGCCGCGTGTGGGTGCTCTGGCCAACAGCCCCAGCTGGGATCTCAGATGACAGGCAGCACCCACCTCCGGATGTGAGAGTGAGTGTGCCTTTCTTTCTATGGGTCTGGGCCCAGCTGCTGAGTCACCCACACTGTTGAGTTGTCCCAGATGAGTTCCCAGACACTGTAGAGCAGAGACAAGATACCTCTGCTGTACCTTTTCCAAACTCCTGACCCACTGAATTGGGGATATAATAAAATGATGTGTTTTCCCTCTAAATCAGAGGTGATGGTTATGTGGTGGTAGATAATTTGAGTAGCTTAGTATGGCAATTGGAATACTTTTTGTAAAATAGTGGGCATCTGAGGATAGAACTGTAGCCTCCTTTTCTAACATCGTTTAATAAGGAAATCAGATTCCGTTTGCATGTTTCACTTACAGCATTGTATTCTGTATAGAAACTGCCTGCTTGCTTTGAGAGTTATATTTCCACTCTGAATGTTTGATGCATAACACAAATCCTAATTGTTCTCGATACTATGGAAAAATCCAAAGGAAGAAAAGATGTTTTTGATTATTTGTAAAACATCTCTATTTTGCTGGGAAGGATTACTCCAAAATTCAAGTCTAATTTTTGCCCTGTAAGACATATTATAGTAAAGAAAGTATTGGGCTGTGAAACCAGGAAACCTGGACTGGAGTCTGGTTGCATGACCCCAGACCAGTGACACCAGTTCCAGAAGCCTCATTATTGTACTAGAAAATAAAAGTTTTTTGACTGGACAATTTTAAGAATCCTTCCAGTGTCAACATGTAAGATTAGCTCTGAAGACCCAATAACTTCTTAAATATTCCTGCCTTTTGGACAGAGTTTGGCACTATCTTCCAAAATTTAATATTAGCACATCCTCCAGTCCAAGAGTTTCACTTTTGCATATCTAGTCAACGAAAATACTTGAATATGTTCACAGGATAGTTCAAGGTGTTCATTATAGTGTTGTTTGTAATAAGAAAATGTTTAGAAACAGCCTTAACTTGATAGGGAAATGACCCAAGAAATGGTGATACATCTGGTTGTTCAATGCTGTGTAACAATTAAAAAGCATGAGATGTGGACTCTAGAAAAATGATACAGATGGACTTATTTGCAAAGCAGAAATAGAGGCACAGATGTAAAGAACAAATGAATGGATACCAAGAGGGGAAGGAGGGTTGGGATGAACTGGGAGATTGGGATTGACATATATACACTACTATGTATAAAATAGATAACTAATGAGAACCTACTGTGTAGCATAGGGAACTCTACTCAATGCTCTGTGGTGACCTAAATGGGAAGGAAATCCAAAAAAGAGGGGATATATGTATATGTATAGCTGATTCACTTTGCTCTACAGCAGAAACTAACACAATATTGTAAAGCAACTGTGCTCCAATAAAAATTTTTTTAAAAAGCGAGAATAAAAAAAATAAACTATTAATTGGGCTGACCCAGAAAAAAAAGCATGAGAGAGGTATATAGGTACCAATGTAGAACTCTCGTCAGTATATAATGTTAAGCAAAAACACAATTGCAGCAGGACACAGTTAGGAGGGTTCCTTTTTTGTAAATTGGAACAAACCCAAACTGTTTACTTGTGTATATACTGAAGGATTAGAAGGAAACAACAAATGTTGTGAGTTGCTTTTTGTCTTTGGTCATTTCCCGGCGATCAGAAATGATTGTTTTTAATACAATTTTATACTTAATTCTGTGGAGGGTTGCCCCGACTTCTTCTTGCCTTGGGGAGGAGGAGTGAGATGGGAGGGGACTTGGGATATGAAAGAGTGTTCATGGTTTAGACATTTCTATATTTAAATTTTTTATGGGAGTGTGTTCATGTATTTCTTGTGTAATGAAATGCATATATACAAGTTTATCATCCGTTGTGAATTTCCTTGCTACTTTCTGAAACCAAAGTTTTGGTTCAGAAAAAAGAATTTCTAAATGTCCATGAAGTTCCTATTTTCGTATTTTGCCTGGGAGGAAAAAACAAAACAGGAGCAGCTGCCAGGGTCGAGAGCATGTTGCCAGTTGAGTAAAACAGCAGGGGGACCTGCTGGTGACCAGATTTGCCCACTCCATGCAGGTGCCACTGCCATTAATAAGAATTACTATTTACTTTTTTGAAAAAAAGTTGGGAGATGTGGGACTAATATAAATTGTCTGTCAGTAATAAAAAGGAAATAAATATGGCCCAGTTACTGAAATGAGTTCACACTCTAGTTCACTCTCCCTTTGACTACCACTTTTGGTGCTAGACTTCAAAGTACAAGACCTAAACACTGCTGGGTAGAGAGAAGGAGCAATCCCAGTGAAGTTCATGCTGGTGTTTAATTAAACTATAATATGTAGTAAAATAAATTAAACATTGGTGAAATTACAAGTAACACTGAGTGTGAATTGGGATGTTTTAAAATGATGGATTCATGAGAGTATTTTATCTAGACAAACTGAAAATGTCCCAACCTCACTGTTTTTTAATCCTTTCCTGAAAGCACTTTTGTGCAAGTTACCTTTGTTGAAGAAACGTTGTCAGAGATTGAGAGAATTTAATTAAGAGTTATAGAAGCCAAAGGTTGTAAATGAAAGAAAATATAAAAACACACTTTAGAATTGGTTCCTAGATATTATATTTTAATATATTACTATTTTTAATATATTATATTACTATATCAATAATTTTAAAATATATTTAATATTTTGTTACCTTTGCTTTGTTTCATGTTTAATAGACAACAAAAATAGGTGCCCTTATGAATTAATATAACTCTTATTACAACATCTTCATTTATTTTTCTATCTACCTACTAAAGATGAACCACTGTATTTGTATTTGTATTGGTACTAATATCTACATACTTACCACTGGTACCCACTAGGGGTCAGGCTACTTACACCATGGAAGTACCGATTGTAGGACGGGTGTTGTTGCTGTGACAGGCGGAGAAAAGAATTCCTTTATTTTCAGTCACATTACTCTACTGCGCTCTACGGCGGAAGAGGGTAGTTTTTCCTCATCTGGCACATAATCAGTTGTTCAAAAAATGGATGCTGCTGTTATTACCAAAAATATTTGCCTCATTTTCTAATGTCAAAGTAGTCAATTTCTAAGATTTCTTCTTATTAAATTTTTTTCTTTATCCTTAAGATGAGCAGTTAGAAAGAGATATTATCTTTAAACTTTTCTTTTGAAAAATTTCCCCCCTGAAAGATTGTGTGTTAATTAAACAAATATTTGAGCAAGAAATTTACTGTGCGAGGGGGTTGGGGAACAGAGGTGAAATAGAGATGGCGTCTTCTTTCAACAACACCACCAATGATAACAACACCACCACCACAAACTTCTGATCCAGTAAGAGAAAAGAAATATTTGCCAAGAACTAGATTCAGGGCAGTATGTGATCAATAATCTAAAAGCATATAAATATGAGTCATGTGATACAGGGTTGTTTGGTGGAAAATATGTGCTTTTAAGTCTGACAGGCAAAGGTTTCATTCAAAGAATTTCTTTGAAGATAGAAGCCATGTGCACTGTTGGTGGAATGTAAATTGATGTAGTCACTATGGAAAATGGTATGGAGGTTCCTCAAAAAATTAAAAATTGATCTACCACATGATCCAGCAATTCCACTTCTGGGTAGATAACTGAAGGAATTGAAATCACTATCTTGAAGAGATATCTGCATCTGAATGTTCACTGCAGCGCTATTCACGATAGCCAAGATGTGGAAACACCTAAGTGTCTGTGGATGGATGAATGGATAAAGAAGATGATATATATACACACACACAAACACATACACACACATATATACAATGGAATGTTAATCAGACTTGAAGAAGAAAATCCTGCTATTTGTGACAATATGTATGATCCTGGAGTACATTATGCTAAGTGAAATAAGCCAGACACAGAAAAACAAATACTGTATGATCTCACTTGTATGTGGTCTCTAAACAATTGAACTCATAGAACCAGAGAGTAGAATGGTGGTTACCAGGGGCAGGGGGGGTGTGGGGTAAATGGGGAGATGTTAGTTAAAGGGTACAAATTTTCAATTATAAGATGAATAAGTTCTAGAGACCTAATGTACAGAGTGGTTACTATAGTTAATAATGTATACTTGAAATTTTCTAAGAAAGTAGATCTCAACTGTTTTCATCACAAACCCAAAGATGGGAATACATAAGGTGATGGATATGTTAATTAGCTTGATTGTGGTAATCATTACACAATGTATGTGTGTGTGTGTGTGTGTATATATATATATATATATATATATATATACACCAAAATATCAGTTGTACACCTTAAATATATGCCACCTGTATGGTCAACCACACCTCAAGAAAGTTGGGAAAAAACTGAGTCTCAAGATAATAATACGTGCCTTGTAGGATTGTATGGGGATTAAATGAGATAGTTGTAAAACAACGAACAGAACTATAGTTTGTTGCCTTTCTTCATCTGAATGTCAAGGTTTGTTTTTGTCTGACCTCGTGCAAAAAGGAGGAAATGTATTTGAGAAAAGATGCTGTTTGCCTTACTATGGGAGTTTAGAAAGAAAATTCCTATTCAGGGAATTAGGGAATGCTTCATCAACTAGGTGAATTTGAATTGCACCTTAAAGTTTGTGTAGAATTTTAACAGGAAAAGCTAGAAGGAAGAACCTGATAGGTGGTGAATATGACTTGTGTAAAGACTTGGAAATACTTTGGTTTCCTTTAAAGCCCTGAATAATTCAGCTTGACTAGAATTATGATACATATAGGGAAAGAGTTGGATAAAGTTGGACTAAAATTTAGGGACATATCATGGAAGGCCTTAAACGCCAGGCTAAGGAGTTTGACCTCTTGGTGAGGAAAGGAAAGTAGTTGAACATCAACTCTAGAAGAGAGATTTGGGATTTTAATAGAAAAATCTTTTTCTTTGCAGTTGGGATTAGGATGGGACTAAAATTACTCCTGTAGAATATGTTTAAATTTTATATATATATTCATATATTTTTCCCTTTTAGTTGGAGAGAACATTTTTCTCCTGAATCCAACATGGGCTGGCTCCCGGGAGCCAGACTCTACTACCTACATGTAGTTCGTATGCCTGCATGTTGCCTTCTTAGGATAAAGATGATAGATTTTAAGGAATCAGAAATGTGAGAGGTGATACTAATAAAAACAGTCAGCTGTTCTCCCTCCACTTGCATGTTGAAACTGGAAACTAATCAGCTACTCTGTCCCTGGGCAGGTGTGACCACAGTTACATAGGTCTTTACTGTGATACAGTGTTCCTTACGCTAACAGACCATAAATTACTATTCCTTTTCATCGTATCAGATGAGGTCAAGTTAAAATGACATTTCACATGAGAGAAAAAACATACACATGCCTCCTAAGTTGCTCTGGGGTAAAAGACTATTGCTTACCAAAGGAAAGGGGAGCTGTTCTCATCGTATGGTTTGGGGACAAATTTCAAAATCCCATTTGCACTTTTTTCTGCACTGCACTTTAGTCATTTGGGAGACAAAGGAGAATGAAATTATTGGAAGAAACTTTTAAAAATCCCACTGTGGGTAACTGGTGGATCACAGTGCTAGAAATACCAACAAAACTAATATGTTCATTCATAATGATTTATTCTCTGTAGTTTTGGGGGTCTATTCTATCATCTCAAACCCCAAGAAAGGAACAGAAGAGGTTAGTTATAAGATGAGGAATTCCCATACTCATTACTTCTGCCCACTGCTTTCAGCTGTATTTATCAGGACAACCTTGCTAGGTAGAACTGTGCAATCAAACAAGAGCACTGCTTTGGAGGCAATTAAAGCAGGAAACTAGCTGAAAATAAAGACAAAAAAACCCACAGCAGTTATTGAATACCTGCTTTCAAATTATCAGGGTTTTCTTTTTGAAAAAAAGGTATGCACTTGTGTGTCTGTGTCTATGTGTGCCTGTTCTTCAAGGTGAATCAGTGTCACTGCAGATGGGTACATTATTATTTTTATAACCCCCAGTAAATATTACCCTGACAGGCTATATTCAGTTGATATAGATATAAACACAGTATTGTGATTGGGGTTGATTTACAGGAAGGTGAATCTGGTTGATGAGCTTGTAAGGTCCCTTAATATGTGACAACTCTTAGCAGAAATTGGGTAGCTTTGGAAATGATGTTGTGAAGGAGGATTAGTAACATGTCAACAATATTTAAGTATTGTTATAGTTTACAAAATCCTTTCACATGTATTATCTTAGCTGTACCCTTCAGTGTAGCACACAGAAGCATGAAAAAAAGATGTTAAGTCACCTTGCAAAGATCCTTACTAACCTGATGGCCCACTTGGAGTACCAAACCAATCCTTTAACAATAGCTGAAGGAGTTCTCTAACTTTGAAAAAGAGAAAAAGGATTTGTTTAAACTGGCAGAGCCCATTCTCTGGAGTGCACAGTGTACAGATTACCAAACAGTTAATTTAAAGTTAAGTACATATATCATAAATGACAATTATGATCAAGTAACTATGAAGTCAACTCCAATCTCTTTTCACCAGGGAATTGGCAAAACCCTTAACAGAATAGAGCTCTGGCCAGATTCTCTTCTTTAACTGAACAAGCTGTGTATCATTTGCTGATCCTTTCTGTCTGCCATTGTCCTGTTTCCCAAATAAGTCACCTACTTGGATGAGGGGAGATACAAAGAAGAAATGTAGAGATCTCAGATTTTCTGATGGAACTTACTTAAAGTTCAGAACAAGTTCAGATTTTCCATAATTATATCATGATGAGTCTAATGATTGCTCTTTTTAATTGGCTGGAGCACTGGCTCATAAAATACTACAGGTAAATCCACAGACTCTCTTAACTAGAAATCTGGCAATTAAGGTTTTACATTCTCTCCCCCACCCACTTAATTGACACTGCTTTCTACCTGGCCACCGCTGTACTTCAAATCACCGAAAGCTGGGATGGTATATTTTGCAGGAATATTAACAAGGTGGTCTAAAGCCATGGCATTCTACAACAGCATTTCTACCAGCTTAATCCTGAGAGTTTTCAGTTACTACAATAATCCTATTTCATTTCCCTACACAAATAGCTGCTATGTACTGGGCCCCTGGACCACAGTAGAAAGTAACCAAATTCTGCAGTGTGTCAGTTGAAAAGTACTGTGCCTGTTACAGTCTACATTGAACTTTGTTTAAATCGAGGTAGACTTGGCCCAGGCTGGCACTTTACATTCAAAATTAACAATTGTCTTGAGCTTTATGAGTTTAGGAAACTTGCTTTAATAATTTGATTTTTAGCAAGGGAGAATTTTAGATCATCTAGTCTTAGGTGTTTTTTTAAGTGAAAGTGCAGAGACAAATCTTATTTGTTTTTGAGAGTTAAATGCATTATAGAGAACAAGGATGCTTCTGGATTCCTGTGAGTTTACTTTCTTTCTTGGGCAATAGACTAATCCCTCAACTCCACTAACTATTTGCTATAGAAAAACTAATTTCACTTCTGCCAATAAAGTTCTTGGACAAGTTTGATTTTCTCTTGATGAAAATTAATATTCTCTCTGTTTGCCCCTGCTCTTCTCTTTGCTAAGATACAGTAGAGGCTTATATTCTTTCACCCAGCTCATGATCAGGCCATATTTGTCCACAAAGAAGCTGGAAACTCCAGGTGGGCTGACCTTTCAATGGTATTATGCCACTGATGGGTTTAAACCATGTATTTTGAATGCCTTGTATTTAGTAGGTGAGCTGTTTTGACGATGGATTTTTATAGGCATTTAAAGATGCATTGAACAACAAAATACCAACATTTACTTCATTTTTCCTCCCTAGTCTTTACACAAAAATTTTTTTCCCCTAGCATAGGGAAAAATTATTTTAATAGAATACTTTAAAAAAAAAAGGAGAAGGAAAACAAAAACCTCATAAGACTGGGGTTTACAGTGTGTTCAAATTTTTGTTTTCTTTTTTACAGAAATGGAAATGGATCTTGCTTAGTGGAGTCTGGGGCTCCAAAAATTTCAGGGATAGTTATTCTATTTCACTAATGGGCTGAGTTTTTTGTTTTTGAAAGTCATCACAATTGAAGGAGCTTTGAATTCATGTGTAAGCAAAAACCAATTATGCTGAGACTTCCCTGGTGGCGCAGTGGTTAAGAATCCGCCTGCCAATGCAGGGGACACAGGTTCGTGCCCTGGTCCAGGAAGATCCTACATGCCACAGAGCAGCTAAGCCCCCGAGGCACAACTACTGAGCCTGTGCTCTGGAGCCCGCGAGCCACAACTACTGAGCCTGCGCCTAGAGCCCGTGCTTCACAACAAGAGAAGCCACCGCAATGAGAAGCCCGAGCACTGCAATGAAGAGTAGCCCCCGCTCGCTGCAACCAGAGAAAGTCCGCGCACAGCAACGAAGACTCAACGCAGCCAAAAATAAATTAATTAAATTATAAATTTTTTTAAAAAGGGAAGAAAGGGCTTCCCTGGTGGCGCAGTGGTTGAGAGTCTGCCTACCGATGCAGGGGACATGGGTTCGTGCCCTGGTCCGGGAAGATTCCACATGCCGCGGAGCGGCTGGGCCCGTGAGCCATGGCCGCTGAGCCTCCGGATCCGGAGCCTGTGCTCCGCAACGGGAGAGGCCACAACAGTGAGAGGCCCGCGTACGGCAAAAAAAAAAAGGGAGAAAAACAAAAACCCAATTATGCTGAACAATTACCAGTAAATAGATTTTACTTGATCACAGTAGGCTAAATTTACCAAAGGCTTACCCATTAGGGTATTTGGGCATTGTTGGCAGGGTAACACCAGGCAGAATTGTCAGGTAGGATGTGTTTTCCAGGGAGGCAGTACCTTACAGGGAAGAGCGGGGGCTTAGGAGTCTGGCAGACCCTGGGTTTGGTCCTAGCTTAGGCACCTGCTGGCTGTATGATCTTAACATATTTTGCTATCCCCTTACTCTGCTTTACTTTTCTTCTCAGCACTTATCACCATCTGCTAAACTATATATTCATTTTAATAATGTGTTATCTGTCTCCAAGTTCCCTGAGTTAGCACCACGAAAGCAGGGACTTTGTCTGTTTTGATTTTTGCAGTATTTCCAGGAGCAAGAAGAGTGCCACACATTTATAGTTCATGCTTGATAATTATTTGTTGAATGAATGAATGTCAGTTGGGAATAATCTTGCTTCGCTGGAATGGTGGGATTAAATACCATGTATACACAACAACTAGCCAAATGTCCAGTAAACGGAAGTCTTCATTAAATATATATTCCCTTTATCATTTCTCTCAAGTCTCATTGCCCTGTCTCTATTCTCCCTGTTTTGAAAATCCCTAACTTTTAGGCATCCAGCATTCAGGGAGCCCTTTCAAAACCTAAACACTAACAATGGGCATATATGGCTGATGAACTTTTCAGCAGTTTTGATTTTTTTCTTTAAACTTTTCTTCTTTTTTTAAAAACACTATGAGAATGTATGTTAATAAGGCATATATATAGTAAGAGAAAGACAAAGCTATTTTTATTTGGGAAAAAAAGAAAGGAAGAAAAATCGTTACTGCACTGACAATACAGAGACAACAAAGACATGGTTCTGGCCGTCTGTGAGCTCAGTCTCACCGAGGAGACAGTCGAGACATAGGAATCATCCAATGGACTGAGTGAAATGTTAGACACAGAGTGGTTGAGTGGCAGCCAGGGGAAACTGCTCCCTCACGTCCATCCCAGCGCCCTCCTGCCCCGCCTCTCACAGCTGCACGACTTTGGTCACCAGTTTTTCTTCCTTTAGTTGAGAAATAAGAGGATTAGACTTCTAAGTATCTTCAGGCTTTAAAATTCTTCCATCATTTTAAGGCCTGTGGGTATAAAGCAGTTACAAGTTTTCTGTCACTTCCAGCAAGCTTCTGGGCCACACTCTATCCACTGGTCTGCTCCCTGGAAACTAAAACCGTAGACATCACCTTTTATCCCCTTACCCCCAGCATGAAGCGAGAGAGGGAGAGATGGTAAAGTAAGATCTATCTGACAAAAATGAAAAATTCTGGGAAGAACAAACCACTTGCCTTCCCTTCTTGCTTAGGAGTTCATTCGAAGAACTTCTACATAGGATAAGTGTGTGAGTTCAGTGCCTGAGACCAGACTGGGGAGTTGAAGTTTTTATTAACAAGGTTTTATTAAATCTTTGAGATAATTGCAAGACCCAGGATGTTTTGAACCTAATGGGACGTCAGTGCAATTGAACTCCCAAACAGCTGTCATTCATTTTGGGGTAAAACTTGTGAATTAATCCCTTGATGTCTTTTTTTCACTTGCTTTCCTTTTGGATTGTAGGAAGTGTGCCTCAGCTAAAGGTTAAACTTTTAAAACTGTTCAGGAGGCAGATCCTTTCAAAGCTTTGTGTGGAAAATATTCTTTTAATTCAAATTTGGTGAGAGTTGCCAGGATAGCAAATTAAAGATTTATTGTCTGGGAATTTTTGGATCACAACCTAACATAGATCTGGTTGTTTTATTCTGTAATGTTTGGAGGTTTTCCAGCCACTGAGCTTTCTACTTGGGCCAGGTATTGGAAGCGTAACCAATGCATTGATTGATTAATCAAAGCAATGCATGTCATGAATTCTGTTTCTGTAGCAGATATTCATAAAAAGAAGATGTAGATGTAGCTGTTGAATGACGTTTTTAACCAGATCCTTGCAAGTTAGCAGTAGTTTCCTATCACTATAACCACACAAAGGTTTCTTCTAGTTAGGCAGATAAACCCTTGGAAGGTCAGTATAGTTTTTGCAAGAGTATGAACTCTTCAAGCAGTGGCACATCCAAGATCACAAACAAAAAAAATGCGGTGCTGGGCGACTGTGCCATGTAGCTACTGAACCCAGATCAAATGCAATAAAGTGAAAAGGTATTTTAAACTTTAGAAACTTCAGGATAAATGGAATGTTACCGATCTGAACTCCCCCAAGGCACCCAAATGGATGCACTTTTACTCTGTTTTGAAATTAATTCCAAGTCCAGGAAGTGGAATACATAATGTCTGTAATAATTTCAGAGTGAATCCCAGGGAAATTAAACATTAAATCTGGCTGAGATTTCACATTATAGGAATTATCGAATGTGTGCCATTAGCAAACATCATTCAGCAACTTACTGTATCTGAAGCTGCAAGGTTTAAACAAATACTCCAGTGTAACATTTCACTTATTAGGAGGCGGGACCAAACAATCAAATTACCAAGAATAAAATGAGAGTTCTAAACAGCCTGGTGGTGTAAATAAAACTACTCTCAGCTCTGCACTAGGCTTTGCTCTCTCTTTTGCATACCTTTGAATCCAAAGCCAAAGGAAAGATGTATAAAATAAGTTTAAGGCCCTCTTTCAGTATAAATAAATATAGTTTTTTAAAACCCATATTTTCCTCCCATTGCCACTCACTATTCCATTTGCTTCAGCTGACTTGGGCTTTCTCTCATTTCTCTCTCTTTCCTCTCTCTCTCTCAGTCTCTCCTTACAAATAGTTATCTTCCTGAAAACCTTATTACAGAACAGAAAACTTGTAGCTTGCTAGCTGACATGGATCTTTACTTGTACGTTGGCTTTATGAACTTCGATGACTGACAGATGGCCCGTTCTTTTGTTTAAACTCTGAATTCATCTCCCTTAACTCCCTCATTTTCACACCAGTGAGTCTCCACACAGTGGCCAGGGATCTGCTTTGTCTGTATTGTTCCCCTGTCTATGGTATCTCTGACTAAACTCCCTGGTTGGCTGCCTGAAGTCCACACTGAGCCTTTACTTCTACCTGTTGTGAGGGAAGAGGCCAAAAGTTCATTGGTGAGGAGTGAGTAGTTTCCAGCTTCTGCAGTGTCTCTGGGTGTCAGTGAGCACTCTGGCCTTCAACACAGCTGCTTACCCCAGGAGCTAAGTGGATGGCTAGTATAAGGCTTAGAATAATAAAAAAAATTCCAGACTTGGGCAGCATCTTGTCAAGTCCCCAGACACAATGCCATGTTTATGTGGAGCCGTTTGTTCTGGTGGTAAGCACATGGCGAGTTTTAGGCGTTAGGTCTGGGGTCTGATAGCACCCCTCTCTGTGACAGCTGCTGGGCAAACCTGCTGTTGGCCTCATGGGGAACCAGGGCCTTAAATGTCAATGGACCGGGAAAGTCTATCCTGGCTCCTGAAAAAACCACCAAGCCACTCAAAACTTATGGCTGGCTGTTACATACATATGATGAGTATGTTTTCTGAATGAACCCCAAATCAGTCCATGCCGTCGGCCAAAAACTTTTTACTTGTATTTTTAATAAATGGCCTTTTATTGAAAGGAATGTAGTGACAGGCGATTGGAACTGTTACTGAAACCTGGGATATGTGGTTGATGCACGTAAGAAGGCGGCCGTTTCCAGCTCTTCCCTCTAGGGCTGTATCTCTCTTTGTAGGACATGTGAAGGGATCCTTCCCCCTTTTAAAGCCCCTGAGTCTCTGATGCACACAGGCATATTGTAACTTGCAGCCTGACAGCAAAATAGAAGTCACGAGATATGGTGCACTGCCTCAGTATATTTTTTCCATGTATGACAATGTGGAGATGGAAACCCTTTTAAACTAAGCTGAGAGTACCTAGGAGCTAAATCCGAAGCACGTAAAGCAAAAATCCCAATTTAACAAGTGGAAGGAAATATCACATTCCAGCTGCACGATACATAGCATTAAGAATTTTATTTTCTGCTTTTCCAAGAAAATCTCCCTGAACTTTAACCCCCTGTGACTCACAGAACCAGGAAAAAGGCCTTCGCCCCCAACCCCAATCCCCCATCCCCGACGCAGACTGAGCCAAGCGCCTCGTGTGACGACCTGCCAGCCTTACCCGCTCAGTAATCACCAGCCCTTCTTTCCCTTTCCCCGGGACTGGAATGTTTTTTCAGCTGTTGTCATTCCTCTCTGGGTTCCAACAAGAGGAGGGCGTGTGCAACTTTAGGAAAAGAGCTTCAGGAAAACAAACTATCTGGGTTGCCTGAAGGAGTATGTTAGTGGGAAATAATGATACCGCTTGGAGATAAAATTCAACAGCATCTTTTCCTTTTCATTTAACACATTGCAGGTTACTGAGAGTCTGACTTTACTACATTGCAGATTAATCTCTTCCCCCTGTTGTACTTCACCTTTAAGGAAGTGTCCACATCTGGACGCAGTCACTGCTTTGCTGACACTCCTCCAGGGCAGAGCTCTTGATGCACAGAGCAGCCTAATCAGCAGAAGGGGTGGGGGCCAGGACTTCCAAGTTGCTCTCCAGGAGCCTTTAGCCAGATGGAAAGGATCAGTGTTTGCTTGAATGTAAATATCCCTTATACATCATTACACTCTTCTAGGAGAGGGGCTCACTCAGAAACTCTCTGAGACCTTTCTTTGGGGGCTTAAAGAGTTTATAGATACATGTATGTATGTAACTGAATCGCTTTGCTGTACACCTGAAACTGAGACGACATGGTTAATCAACTATAGTCCAATACAAAATAAAAATTAAAAATAAATAAAATCAGTTAAAATCATGAAAAAAATAGTTAAAAAAAAAAAAAGATTTTGAATGGCTAACATTTTGTATTTCCCTCTCCAAACACTACAACGAGCCTTATTTCAGCCTGCCCTCTTTTCGGGTTTGGTTAATATTCATCCAATTTTTCCATAATAAGGATCAAGAGCCAAAGCTCTTCAGGATGCTTCCACCTTACATCCAGATCAGAATATTCCCCTCAAGGGAAAGTGAAGGCAAAGGCTTTGTTTGGACTCAAAGCAAAGTGTAAGCTTTGGCCATTTTTCCTGCTGCTCTGTTTCTAGCCTGGCCTAGTCCGAGTCCCTATAGCTATAATTAACTTGGCCCCTTGTCATTTACATATTTAATTGGGCCAAGTGACATTAGGGCTTGAGTAGCCTTTTTGTGGAACCATGTAAAAGCAAGTACCTTTTCTGTATAGTGACCCTAAACCAACAAATAATGATGCCTTTTTTATTTACAGGAAGTAGTCATTGCAAGGGCTTCCAAGTTCAGGTATAGAACAATGTAAAATTTATAACTTTAACTACAGAAGTTATTCCAGGGTTCTAAAGAGCAGCCAAGCAGAAATTGGTAAAGGTACATTTGGACATCTGATCACTTTCTGAATCATTACTTAGACTACCAGTTTCCAAATGAATCTGGTCCTCAAGACATTTTGTGGGTAGAGGAACAGGAGACAAAAAACTCCAGAGTCCCTGCTCCCAAGTGACTCTGCCAAAATGTAAGTCTCTTGGGAATTAATGAGGAGACCAGGATTGATTTACATTAGACACCATAGTGTAGACTGTTTATCAAAATAATATCTGTGTCTTCCCTTTGATAATGCAGAGTTGTCACCAGGAGACACTGTCCAGTTTCTCTTGTATCCACAAGTGGCCACATGACTGGTTCTCTCCAATAAAACATGAGTAAAGGGGATATGCAGTCACCGTCAGGCTGAGACTTTCAAGTTCATAGGGGTTTCTCTGCTCTCTCTTTTCCTCTTACTCTGTCTGAAAGCCAAGGTCTCAGTGATGGTGGCAATACAGAAGGAAGGACCTGGATTCCTAAATCACCGTGGGGAGGAAAACCACCCAAATGACCAACAGATCCCTCACTGGACTGTTAGATAAATGAGAAATAAATTCTTTTGTGTCCAGTCAACTAAAATGTTGGAACTTTTTTTATCACAATAGCCAGCATGACCCTAATACACCAATAAGATAGTGTCTGATTTTTATATCTTAAATGAATAAATAGTTCAGGAAAAAAGCATAGATATTTTGTTACTGTGAACATTCATAATACAAGATGGTATAGACTGTCCTAAAAGGCTATTGAGACCATCAGACCCTAATTTAAGAAATAGTGGTCAACTATTTTCATTTCCATACTGTCACCTTTGCACTTAAGCATTATCTTCATCTTGCCCTAAAAATGGCAGATAAAAACTGGCAAATGGATACCTTCTTCATGGTAAGAATTTGTATTTTAAAATCCTAGTGCATCCATGCATTTTTTCTGATGTCTGTGTTGTTACAGAGGTTGACATTGTGAGTCCATGTGTAGAATGTCTGTATGGAATTAGTACAGTATGGGCCCAAACTTTGCAACTTGAGGCATTTGCTTTTGTCTTATGAAGGAATGCTACAAATTCCAGTTCCTCTGAATCTTTTATACTTTTCCAGATTTAGCTGGTACCTGTGCCAGTACTACTTAGAGACCTGATATCACCAGAGTTTGCGTTTGGGAGGGAAGTCTTGACCTAGGTAAAAGATAATAAAAATAATAGTTCAATAAGTCACGTGGTTTGTTAATAGAAACCCATGCATGGTCACTGAGTGTTTTCAACAATAACTCCAATTTTCAGAAGCACAGATGTTAAACTGCTCTGCCTCTCCAGATGTGCTCCTACAGGAGTCTATCAAAATGGAGCAGTATGCTCCCCCTCGGAGAACAGAGAGGTGCTTACTTATTCCAGTTGTCCAACATCTTTGTTTTTCTTCCAACAAAGATCAAAACAGAGCTCTTAATATGTATTTGGTTTAAATTTAGTGGCATACAGTATTTACCCCCATCGGCACTTCCTCTCACCTGCGGAGTTAAACTGTGTTATTCTACTACCAACCCATATGGTTTCCGTCTCCGTCTTGCCTGCCTTGGTGTGATATCTGTTTACTGTGGAATGGGCACCACGTCCTGTGAACACCTGCAGAGTGGTAATAGACTGAATTTTATATTTGCTCTTTTCTCTTCAGCTTGTGTTAGCACCATCTTAAAATAAACACAAAGTCATTGAAGAATATTTTTGACCAGACTGAGCTTATTAAATACTATCAGACTAGCTGAGACAGAAAAGTTTCAAGAAATTCTGTAATTGCTTGGAATATCAGTCCCCACCCCCACCCCCCGACTTTTATGCTTTTTTTTTTCAGTATGAACTTTAATATGAAAAATGTATTTTTCAGGAAACCATTCTGACTTCTTTTGTACAAAATATTTTGTGTGTTCTCCTTTTGTGGACTTTGAGGGATAATAATTCATGTGATGGAGATTTTTTTGGCATGATGGGCTCAGATTCCCTTTTATGAAAGAAAAGGAAGAGGAATCAACATTCATTCATTGATTTAATTCAATTAATAAATGCTTTTACGGCACATTGAAAGTGTAAAACATAAAGTGAGGCAGCCCTGTACCTCCAGAAGGAAATAAAACAGACATGGCACGTGCTATAATACAACTTAACAGGTAGAAAGAACAAATAATTTTACATGTGATGAGTGTCACAAAAGGAGAAATTCAGGACTCTACATACAGGCTTCTAGGATATCTGTTGCTTCATTTGGAGATGTCTTCCTCAGATTGGGAGGACTCAGGAATGTTACAAAAATCAACATGCTAGTAGAGTATTTTTAAAGTGTACTGAGTTATAAACTAAATGTAATATGTAGATTAAGTTGACTCTCAGGCATTAAAGAATCTCAAATTGGGATAAAGATTGATTCTCTTTCTGACTTGGTAGATTATGGTGCAATGCATACAAAAGTGGTACAGTAACACAACAGAAATAATGATAATATTTTATTAGAAAAAGCTTGCTAGGGCTTAGTGCATTTTACTCTTTACCAGGTGTCCTTCTTCCCTCCCTCCCTTCCTCCTTCCTTCCCTTTATCCCTCCCTCCCTCTTTTTGTATAAATCAACAGTACTTAGAAATGAAGGCCTAAGTTTAATTATGTTCCCATCAATTAGAACAAAACGTAAGAAACAAACAAAACAACTAAATGCAGAGAAAAACAACTTGCTTTCTATGATCATTTTAAACTGGACAACACAGATGGTGATTATTTGAGTGCGAAAATTGGGTTGTAAAATGAGTATCTTCAAAAATGTCAAGTGTAAATGCCCTTTTGCAGGCAAACATGGTACTGAATGAATTCCAACAGCCCTCTGCCTAAGGCTCTTCATTCCATGTAAATTGAGCTTAAAGGAAAATTTGTCTCTAAGAGAGAGTTTCTGCTAGTGCCAAGGTATGCTTGAGTGAGAAGACAAGATGATGGTTTCTTGAGTATTTTATAGGTTATGGTTGAGAAATAGGTATTAGATTCTGGGTTTTAAGGTGTAAAGGATCTGTGTACCTACTTTGTAGGGAAAATGCACAAAGCACAGTTGATAGGACCAGGCAGTTCAATGACCAAGCTGATCTCATCCATCTTCCATTTCCGAATGAGACTGGGAAAGGTAGAAAATGGGGTAAGAAAAATGGATGTATCCTTAATGACTCAACTATCCTCTTTTAAAAGATGTACAATCTGATTATGAGATAACAGTTTGAAGAATAAACCAGTGAAAGGTACCCATCTCGTTTAGATGCACAAGTGATGGAAGGGAATGCAAACAATGCAGTTTTATGATTAAATACAATGCAGATTTCAATCCAGGCCCCTACCTTCTCTTGTTTACTGGGGACACACACACACATACACACTCACTCACTCACACACACACACAGAGAGAGAGAGAGAGAGAGAGAGAGAGAGAGAGAGAGAGGGGGAGGGGAGGGGAGGGAGAGGGAGAGGGAGAGGGAGAGGGAGAGCATAAGAAAGATCTGTATAATATATAGATGCAAAGAAACACATGATTGGCAAGGACTGTCAGAAGAAAAATTGTCAAGAGAAAAAGTAAGTTTCTTCCTCATCCAAATAGCCTTTTCTCCTTGGGAAGTGCCAGAGACAATTAAGATAAAGAAACAAGGGGTAAATAATACTCTTTTCTTTTTGTTGACAGTCTGGAGGTGGTTCACTTGCATTAGACAATCCTTATAGTTCTTAGGGTTTCTGAACAGATTTCTCCCCCTTAAATGGTGTAACATTTCCACCTCTCAGACACGTGGGAGTGGATGAGGCTGGAACCACTGGAACCAGTGCATGGAAGAGGTCAGGGGAAATTTGTATGGGTCCAGCCCCAATTTTCCTCCCAGAGAATGACTGACTATCCAGGATACTGAATCCCAATGGGTGGAACATACTTAAGTCCTTGGTAGGAGCACATTAAAATCCAAGGTGGGGGAGAAGGGTTTGATGGAAAAAGAAAGACTTCTGAGAGATGAGAGACTCATCTCTTACCATCTGATGGGAACCCATCTAGATCATCCCAGAAGGAGATCAGAGATTATATGTGAATAAGAAGATGAGGACCAGCTCGAGGCTGCAAGAACCCAGTAAGAGGGTCAGACTTCAGCCTACTATTTGCAGTGAAGGGGTAGGTTCTAGTTCCTCCCTGGGATCTAGAGGGAAAACTGGACACCAGAAACCAGGGCAAAAGGGCTAGTTAGGGCATATACAGAGGGGGTAAGCAGAGGAAGCTTCGCCAGATGTTCCCCAAAGTGCCTGGTTGCCTCAAGGCACACCAGATGAGCCCAGAGCTACAGACTATGTTCACGTTTCATTTGCTGATGGGAAAGGCCTCAAATGTACCACCAGAATTGGCTCTCTGATCAGGCAGGGGCCAAGGGGAGCTCTCTGTGCAGGTGACAGATGCCGCTGAAAGTGTTTGTGTGTGGCAAGGTAGATGGTAGGATTCTGGGCAGACCCTGAATTCATAACTGCTTAAGAACCATTGGAATTTCAAAGAAATACTTTTTCTAAGCCATGCTATCTGAAACACTGTTACTGATCATTCCACAAAAGAAAGGCTGCAGGACCCATTTTACAAGTGGAGAAAATAAGAGGAAAATATTAGAAGTAGTTACTTCAACTGCAGTGAAAATTGTTCTCAAATTTGGTATCCCAGATATGCTTTTTATATGACCTTTGTTTATTATGCATCAAAATATTTTATTTACTTTAGTCATGCATCTGCAAATCTTTTAAGAGTCTGTTACTGTCAGAAATATTTTAAAAGCTTCCTGTGAAATGCTTTGGTATATATTCTTCACCAGAATTGTTCATTAGTAGCTCTGCACCAGATTAGTGCTTTGTATAGCTCGATTAGTTGAATAACTGCCTTTTATTTTTAATAATCAGTTATTCATTTCTGTTAGGCCTAGGGAAGGATTGTGAAAAGAGGTAGGTCATAAGGGTTAGCTCTTATGTTGCATTTGACATTACTCTCCTCCTGATTTGTTCAGCCCATCAGAATTTATTTCTGAGAGTTCTGTAGAAAACAAACAAAACACTAATACAGGGCTGAAAAAAAAAACCTAAGCAAAGAAGGCAAAAGCTCAGGGAGATAAAGACAGCCTCACTAATGAGTCCCCAACTGATTAAAAGTAAATACATTTCTATTCCTAGAAAAGTGTTAAGTAACATGTGTGCCACAAACTGTTTAACTTGAGCAAAAATAGAGTTGCCCTCAAATTTGTTATGGGAGGACAGCAACACAGGACCTAATTATTTCCCAGGTGCCTCTGGTCTGAATTTAGAAATAAGCTACTACTGGCAACATGTGGAAAGGGCCCATCGTTGTGCCCAGCTTGACAGATAACTCATCTTTCTGGTTATTTTTAAGGGGATACTGTATCACCATTAAGCATTAACTTTACCCAGTGGTGCCGACAAGTTTCTTGGGAGTTTCACAGTATAACATGGGGTTAAGTATTTGGGCTATAGAGTCAAGACCATCTGTTTGAATCTTTGTCCTGCCTCTGTGACTTTGGGCAAAATATTTTGTGTCAGTTAGCTTGGGCTGTGTTATAGACTATCCCCAAATTTTGTGGCTTAAAAATATCATCATGTATTTGCTCATGATTTGATGGGTTGACAATTCTACTGGGCTTAGCTGGGACAGCTTATGTGTGTTCCTCATAATATTGGCTGCATTCACTTATATGTCTGGGGCCTTGGATGTAATCTCCATGTAATCTCTCTTCATCTAACAGACTAGCCTGGGTTTCTTCATACAGTGGCCGAAAGTTCCCAGCAGCAGGAGAGGGTAAGTTCCAAGGAGCAAGCATATTTCAAACCTTGACTTGTATCATATTTACTTTTGTCCCACTGACTAAAACAAGTCACGTGACCAAGCCCCAATTTAAAGCTTAGGGACTAGAGCATAAGCTCTAGTTCTTGAACAGGCATGCATGTAGGGAGTTGTGACCAAATTTAAGACCGTAATAGCAACAATCCACCACACTACTTCTCTAAGTTCCCAGATTCTCATGGGTAGTATGAGGGTATCATAGTATCTACTTGCAGGATTCTTATGAAAATGAAATGAAATAATCCATGTAAAGTGCTCAGCATAGGATTAGCAGTAATTAATACTGCATTACTACTAATTAAGAAAGCAAGAGAGAAAGAGAAATTGGGGGAAGAAACAGAATGGAAGAAAAGGACTGGGGATAAATCTTGAAGGCTGAGGTAGGAGAAGGCTTTGTGGAGAGTATGTTGATGATACCATGAGGGACTAATACTTAGTTGGGTACTGGTTCCCTGTTATCACTGGCCTTTGAAGTTCTTACTAGCTTTTCAACAATTTAGAAACAGTTACTTCCATATCAGAAAAAAAGATTCTTTCTAATTTTAAGTTTCAAGAGTTTTCTTTTTTTAGTAACAGTGGTTGTGTTAGGATGTGTGTTAGTAATTGTGTTAGGGACCATGGGTGAATTTTCTTTATACATTTTCTATAATGGGGTTATGTAGTTTTTGTAATAAAAAGAAGACATTAAAATTATCTAAGATTTGGAACAAAAGTTCTTTTTGTTTTGTTTAAGTCCTTTTTAGAATTATTCTAGAATTCTAAAAAAATTTTGCATTTGTTTGTAAAGTTGACAATTTTCAAAATTTCCTTTGTCGTCTTAGAAGTATCAATTGGTCTTCTCACTATATCCTGAAAATTCCCTTGACATGTGCAAGCTCTCCGCCCATCTGCTTTTTTGAGGGATTAGAACTTCCTAATTCCAAAATGCCTGAAGGCTACATTTGGAACAAGCATTTGTTTATGTGATGATACCAGTTAAAACTTCATTGAGCTTTCTGGTCTACTGGAAGTGGAGTTCTATATAAATTTAAAATTGTCTTTTACAGGTATGGAATTAGAGTATTAGCAGTATAAATTTGAAGATTAAATAAGCAACCACACACATTCCAAGCTAAATTAATTAAACAAGCCTGGAAGTTTAAATTTATCCTCCCACCCTCTGCCAAATTTGTTAGAAAGTGCAAAAAAATCAAAGCTGCAACCGAGGATTTAAACCAGATTTTTATTTGGTGAACTTTCTAAGAGTACCAGGGTTTATGCCTTCATGCGTCTGAAGAGCCAGATCATTCCCCATTTCTCAACGTGTGGTCTGTGGACTAGTTTGTGTGGAATCACCAGAGGGGCTTTTTATAAGTCAGCTACCTTTTGAAGGCCCTGCACCTGTCCCTAGAGTCAGGCCTGGGGCTCTCAGTCACCTGAGAACTGTCCGGCGGAGACCCCTCTGCTATCATCCCTGAAGCCCCTGCTCCTCCCCAGTTCACAACCCCATAACTGTCATCTCCTCTTCTCCTGCTTCAATGTGGGCTGATTATGTATCTGGACCAGTGGTCTGAAAATGTTTTCAGTAAAAGGACAGAGAGTAAATATTTTAGGCCTTGCAGGCCATTGGGTCTCTGTCACAACTCCTCAACTCTGCTGTTGCAGCTGGAAAGTAGCTCCTGACGGTGTGTAGTGAGTGGGCGTGGCTATGCTCCAATAAGAGGTCATTTACAAAAATAGGCATATAGCCAGATTTGGTCAATCCTTGATCTAGACAGACTCTGGCCTGGAATATTTTAGTCTTTTCCACCTCCAAACCCAGGGCAAATTAAAAAAAAAAAATGTTCTTCTTAGTTCCTCAGAGGACATAGATTTACACAAAATGAGGTCTGAATACATCTTGGCAACTCCAGAGCCTTTGCAGAAGAAACAGAGGTGTTCTGACTGTCTAGCCAGGGGCATGGAGGGAAGTAGCAGGTTTAGACCACAGTGGTTGAAATGACTGCTTTCTAGATCAGGGGTCCCCAACCCCTGGGCCATGGACTGGTACTGGTCCGTGGCCTGTTAACGGAAACGGGCCGCACAGCAGGAGGTGAGCAGCAGGCGAGTGAGTGAAGCTTCACCTGTATTTACAGCAGCTCCCCATTGCTTGCATTACCGCCTGAGCTCCATCTGCTGTCAGCATGATGGTGAGTTGTATAATTATTTCATTATATATTACAATGTAATAATAATAGAAATAAAGTGCACGATAAATGTAATGCGCTTGAATCATCCCGAAAACATCCCCCCACACCGTCCATGGAAAAATTGTCTTCCATGAAACCGGTCCCTGGTACCAAAAAGGTTGGGGACTGCTGTTCTAGATGGAATGCGATGGAAGGATAGCAATGTTAAGTGACTTCCGTAAGGTCACCAGTTGAATGGGTGGCTGAGTTAGGAGCTGACTGTGAAGATCCCTCTCTCTTCTCCAGAGCAATGGTTCTCTGACTTGAGCATCAGAACCACCCCGAGGCTCCTTAAAACACAGATTGCTGGGTCCTACTGCCAGAGATTCTGGATCAGCAGGTCTGGGCTGTGGCCAGAGATTCTGCATTTCTAAGAAGTTTGTGAGTGATGGTGATGCTGCTGACTCGGGGACCACACCCCAAGAACTGCTGCATTGGATAAGCCATTCTTATATCTGGAAGCAGTTGAGCCTTCTCTCGTTTTACAAAGCTTTCCAGCAGCTTCTGTTTCTCACTCTGATGAACAGATTTAAAGTGTTACAGAATCTTTATTTTCCTTCTGGGTAGCAAGTTTTAGCACATCTCAGAACAGCATTTCACTTTGGTATTACTAACTTTTGACATAAAATCAGTCTAAATGTTATAAATACACCAATAACTGCTGTGTTAAACAGCCTATCTGTAATGAGGCTCTGGCCCCAATGCTTCTTGCTCCCAAGAATGAATACATGGTCACTGGGCCATTTTCTCGAGCAAGTTCTTTACCAGCTCCCCATGGCATCGCCACACTCTGCTTCAACCCCTCCTGTTTTCCTGATATGTGCAGTCACATTTTAACGGCCGAAATGGCTTTGAAGCTTTCCCCACGCAGCCAATTTTCACTCTCAGTGCAGGGCATCTCCTGTCCTTCAGCAAGGAGTCTACTTCAGTAATAAGTTTTCACACGAGTCCAGAACTCAAATGTGTTTTGACCTTTGTCCTGATGGCAGCGCCTTAATGTCGGCACCAGAAGTAGATTTGTCATGGAGCTTTTCTGATGAGACAGGCTCTCCAAACTAATCGAGGCTGATGGCAGATTTTGTCAGCGAGATGAGATGTTGCCCACAGCTAGTCAGCTGGCTGAAATTTTTGGTGCTAATGTCAGGGTTTCATTGAGAGATGTGTTTAGCAGAGTCATAGCTAATATGATTCTAGATCCTCCCAGCAAAATGGTGAGCTTATAAACCACGGAGCACTGATATTAAGGCAGCTGTTTTGCACTAGACCTAAATTCATGACTAAGATTCCTTAATGAATTCTTTGGGGTAGGGGGTATAGAAGCCAGCCAAGCAAACTGTTCAACTGTAATATCAAAAACTTGGAAAAAAACTTAAAAAGTCTTAAATGTATTACACTTATCTCCTGAATTCTGAACAATACCGACCTCAGTTTAAGTGCTTCGGTTGATTGTAATCCAAGAGAAATATTATACCTCTTGGCTTTGCCCCGGGCAAACTTTTCACTGAAGTCATTCGTTTTGCTTTTTGTTATGGTTACCTAACTTCAATCAGAATGCAGCAGGCTACCAAAAATGCAAGGCAGAGACTTCCAGTTCCCAACATTTCTCTGCTTTGGAAATAGGATGGACTCCACTGTCTTTTTCTGAATTTGGTCTTTATTTTAGAGATATAAGAAAGACCTGATTAGACACGGGAGGGGACTCGAATGTCAGCTTTGAGAGAAGGACAGTGTGTCTCACAACACACACATGCCTGGATTACTAACTTGGCTGGCCGCCTGGAAATATTGGCACCACCCATCTGCTTCTCCCGTTTTCTCAGAGGAAAGCCCTAGGACAGTGAGTCTCAACAACAGCTCCTGTTCCCAGCTGGAAACTTGTCAAGTCTTCCAGTTCCAGAGCCAAAATACTATATTATTTTAAACTTTATAGGGTACACTATAATCATGTGGCTCTTTTAGATATCTTCAACTATAATGAATTTGGTCCAGGAATCATCCTTATGAGAGCTCATTTACCATAGGCAGTTTTGTACTTAACTAGTAACTCAGACCCATGACAAGGACTTGTGAGAAAGTAAATTTTCTTTGCTTTCTTTTTGTTTCCATGGGAAAATGTTTCTAGAGCCCATCTTGGTGGGTGCATTCATTCATTCATTCATTCATATATTAAGTATGTGTGTTACAGGTGCCTGGCATGGTGCTGGGAAGTCACTGATGAAAGGTAATCTTATCTTCTGAATTGGAGTTAAATGTGTTGACAAATAATTGTAAAGTAGGATGATACACACACAGTAGATATTTATATTACTTATGGGAGCACAGGAGATGGGAAATATTGCCTTAAGAGGTGAGGAAGGTGACATATGATCAGAGCCTGGAAGATGAGACGGTGTGTACTAGGAAGAGAAGAAGTGAAAAGATACCTAAGCAAAGGACATGATATATACATGGCAGAGACAAATTGTACTCACTAACTGTCCTGTGCTACCCTGTGTTTCTCAGATTGCTTTCAGTTGGATTGGATTCATGTGACTGAATCATAGTGAATGAGAGTGCAAGCAGAAATGATGCTAGGCACCTAAGACTTGTGGTGCCTCTTCTGTTTCTCTTTTCTCCTGCTGCCACATACTTGGTAGTAACGTGTTGGAATGGATGAGTCACAAGATGGAGTAACCTGGGATCTCTAAGTCACTGGACGGAGGAGAGCCTCCTCAGACCGGCATCCTGCTTCATTGGAGAGAGAAACATTTTACTGTATTAAGCCTGTCTGTTGTGGTAGTTGGCATTAATTACTCTGACTAATGTAGTATGGGAAAAGATTTGGAGAGTAGTAGAGTCTGGCATATCTAGAGAATGTTTGCCACTTCAGTAGAGCTGCAGGTTAGCATATGGAGGAAAGACTTTATGAGTGGGTTGGAACCAGACAGGGATTGTTTTCTAAGCCATGATGAAGAGATTGAATTTCATTCTTGAAGAGACTATGAGACATGGGAAGTGTTTATGCAGGGTAGTCATGTAATCAGAATTGAATTTTGGAGATAAAACTATGGTGCAGTGCATAAGATAAATCAGAGTAGGTAAAAAGCAAGCCAGAAATCAGTTAGAAGTTACTACAGTAGTCTGGGTAAGAGATGGTGAGGGCCCAGGCTATGGCAATTTTATTTTTTTGTATTTTTGCACCAAATTACTTTGGTTAAGAAGGGATGTTGCCTTGCTTTATAGGTTAGACCATGGGTCAGCAAACTATTGCTTTTCTGTTTTTGTAAATCAAGTTTAATTGGAGTAGAACGACACCCATTCGTGTATGTATTATCTGTGGCTGCTTTTACCCTATAATGACAGTGTTGAGTAGTTGTGACAGGGGCTGAATGCCCCATAAGGCCTAAATTATTTATTACCTGGCTCTTTAAGAAAAAATTCACCCATCCCTGGGTTAGACTGTATAGCTAGGCATCAGTTGAACCACCATGCTTGTTCGGAGATGCCTGTACCTGGCTCCTCGTGTCAAGGACTAGTTTGTACCAACTAAGTTCATATCTGTTATTACACACCTGTTTAGCTCCCCTATGTAGCAAGTAGCAGTATTGGGAAGTAACCTTGTCTCCTCTCCATCCCTCTCACTAGTGGGTTTCCATAGGAATAATAGATACATGTGAATGGTCAGATAGCAAGGGTGTAATATCCACTCTTTCACTAATGGAAGCTATTTCACGTAGCTTACAGGTGGCTACATATGTATGGCTTCTCTTAATTCTGGACTTTGTGCTCAACAGGGGGTAAATTGAGCCATAGTTTTTTAAGTGACTGCCTAGTAAATTATCTACTCTGTTGTCCCAAATTTCCCATGTAAAGAGTCTAAAATACAGACTTCATGGGATGGTGTAGAAAGCCTGTTTTGGTCTCTGGTCATGTGTACGTACATGCACACATAAGGGTGACATATACCATGTACAATTATACACCTAGCTTTTAAAATTTAACTATGTGTATTGGAGCTTGCTCCTTTTTAGTAAATATTGGGCTGCCTCATTCTTTGTACTGTAAAATTATTGGTATTTTCATCTTTGACTCTTACATTGATTTAGATCTCAGAATAGAGAGGATGTGCAAGTTAGTAGCCTCCACAAATCGCTATGTAGGATGTAAAGTCTGGAAACTTCAAGAACGGATACTGGACATCCATTCAGGAACCTAAATATTGCTCAAGGAGATTAAGGATGCTGGTGCGGTGTGGAGGAGGTCTTTGGAAAGAGTGGGTCTCTCGGGTTTCTGTTTACTATCTGTGACATCTTTACTGCTGGTAGTCACAGCTGTGTGGCTATTTTTATCAGGCACAAGCTATGGTAGCTGGGTTGCTGTTTTTGACCTTAGCAGCTGCACTAGGTATAAAATAAAAGCATCTTTGGGTTTGTACAGGTTTTTTGGCATTGATAAATGGAAACATCTTTGTTCTCTTGACATGTTTCTCTGCAGGCCAGGATTTTGCAACACTGGTGTGTATGGTTCTTGCCTTTAAATTGTAAAGGGATTGGGAGCAGTCATTGATTGGCTATCTCAGATCCTGTTCTTTAACTTGTTTTGCCCTGTAACCAGTTCTAGGGTCAAACTGGGGGCAGTGGCAAGACCATCTCCTTGGTATCATGGGGTTTGTTCATGAGCTATTGAAGCCAGTGCGCCTTCCTTACCCAGCTTGGTCTGAAATTGACTTTCTTTTGTTAAGTAGGTAACCTCCTGTTGTGCTTGTAGATTTCATGAGTCCAGCCTGTGTAGTTCAGACACAGGCAGAATTTTGTTAGTTGATCTGTAAAGAAGAATGGGAGGTCATCCTCTTAAGTTAGGTGGAAGAAAAACTCAGTGGAATTAATATAATTATTGTAATCTCATCTTTTTAATAAGAAAAAATTAAAAAACCTTATGTAGATCTCTGGGAATCAGGTTTGCTGAGACTCTCCTGGAGGAACTGGGTAGGATTCAAAGCAGAGGCTTTCATCTGAAGTAGGAACAGTAGCCATTTTGATTCGACTCACGGAAGAAAAGAAGAATTTCCTTAAAAAAAAGATTGAGGTTGAACAGCTTAAGCTACAGAGATGGGAAAGGGAAAAATGAGATCTACTAGATCATAAGGAAAGATTGGGATCTTGGAGGCCAGGTAAGAGAGATCTGAAAGGAGGAAAGATGTTGAGATCCTGGAGGCCAGTTGTTTAGTTGTTTTCAAATTCTCCTCTGCAGGCTTGATACCCCCCTAATTCCCACCATATATTTGATGATTCAGTCATCCCTTTTTTGTGGAGAAAGAAAGAAGTGCTACACTGGGAGAGGTAGCTATTGTTCTCAAGTTAAGTCGCATCAAAATCTGTGTGTATTTTTCCCAGAAGAGAAATTTTATATCATTACAACATATAAACTATATAATGTTGGCCATGTATTCAAAAACTGCAGTAGTTTGATCTTTGAGGTCAGTCTATAAAACCTACCTCAAATGATTGACTGTCATCATTGCTAATCATTTCTAGCCCAAGAAATTTTATTAAGAGGACCAAAGCACACCCACCTGCTGCCCTGCTTTGTAGCAGTGGTCGATTGTATGTAGACCAGGCCTCCATGCCTGCTCCCCTCAAAGAACAGGGAGTTCAGACTGTGTGGGTGTTTGAAAGCATTCATGTCACAAGCAAAAGGCCAAAACCCGTGAGTAATATTGAAATGTTGTGTAGTCTGTGTAGAGTCAAGGACAGATGGTGGTAACAAACCATGTATTGACTGGTCTCTGAGTCAGTCAGTGGTTCAGACCTATAGAGACTGGTCTGTGGTCTCTATGTCTACTAGTTTTCTGAAATGTCTGCGTCCTTGACTGTTTTAAAAGAAACACATTGGGTCTTGTTCAAAGATGTTGGCAAGCACCTGAAATACCAGGCTAGACTGTTAAAAAGGGGGAAAGGAAACATAGCCGTGCATATTGCTTGTTACAGGGGGACTAAGAGAGTTACTACATCAGAAAAGTGACCAGGGTACAAAGATATTCAGCAGAGGAGGATGGGCAAGATGGGGAGAACCCCCAGGGAGCCAGAAGCCCTTATTGTGAGAGGCTTCTTAATGCCATGGAGGAGTCAAAATAAAAGCTGTGGGGAAGCCTGGAGACTGGGATGGCCATGCTAGGCTTTTTTGGATGGATTTGATATTGGAAGACTAGAGAGATGAGAACTGAAAATTTTAATCAGAATTAGATGAGTTTCGGGGTAGCACAGAAATTGTAGGTGGGAGTGCAGCTGTTGTTTATCCCTCCAGGGAAAGTTCCTGGGAAGTTTATGGAAGGATAAGAGAGAAGAGATAGGGAGGGGGAGGCACACTAATTGGGAATAAGTGGTGAAACAATAGATTGTATGTAGTCCTGGGTTGTTGTCTTGTGGGGAGGTATTTCCTGATGCAGGATTATCCAGTTTAGGAAACAGAGGCTAGACAAGATTAGTTTGAGCAGTGGATGCTTTGTTTTCAGACTGACCGAGAAATCCTTGACTTTATTTCTTTTTATGGGGGCTCCAAGAAAATATGCAAGAATATGTAAGAAAGACAAATATCTGGGCTAGAGAGAAAAGGGAAAAGAAAAGGAAAGAAGGCTCTGGGATTTAGTCCTACATGTGAAAGAGGAGGGATGGATTCAGCTTAAAAACTAGGTTAAGATGGGGAAGGCTGAGCTTGACTGCCTACTGCAATGAGTAGGAGGACAGCAGAGGGAGACGGAACACTAGGGGCCTATCCTGTTATTACCAATGGAAGGAGGAGAAAGGTATGTTCCTGTGTTGCTGAAATAGTAAATATTATTCTCCCTTTTGGATCTCAAGATGTCGGTTGGCTTCAAGCTACGAGCAGTAGAAAGCCTGATTTGGCTGTGAATCAAGCAGGCTTCCCTAATCCAGTTTCACCATTTGCAAAAATAATATTTGGACGCATTTGGAGGTCTGAGTCTGCATCGCAGTTTGCTTAGAACTCAGTGTGGAGAGTGATCAATTAGATTAAAAAATACCCAGACTTTCTGTGTGATGGGCTCTGCCCTAAATTCTCTATAGGCATCCTTTTATTTAAACTTCTTCAAAGATGTCCAATGAATAGGAGTGCCCTCAGTGCCTTATACTGAGGGATTTATGAGATTAATATGACATCATTGGTGACCACTTGCTTAAGATGGGTGTCTGTCAGATTACTCCACTGCAGTGTTACTCTTTTCCCCGTTTCATACTCCGTTTGTTAGAGGCTGAATGTTTGTGCCCCACCCCCAATTTCGTATGTTGAAATCCTAACCCCCAATGTGATGGGATTAGGAGATGAGGCCCTTGGGAGGTGATTAGGTCATGAGGGCACAGTCCTTATGGTTGTGATTACTGCTGTCATAAAAGAGACCCCAGAGAGCTCGCCGGGTGAGGATACAAGTTTGCAGCCCAGAAGAGGGCTCTCATCAGAACTCAACCATGCTGGCACCCTGGCCTTGGACTTCCAGCCTCCCGAACTGTGAGAAGTAAATTTCTGATAAACATCAGAAATAAGCCATCTAGTCTATGGTTCTTGGTTATAGAAGCTGGAATGGACTAAGACCCCCTTACAGATAAAGAATGTGAGGCCCAGAGAACTTCAGTAATTTGTGTTGAAATTTGAATTAGAATGTAGGTTGCACAGTTCCAGAGTTTGTACTCTTACTGCCTCCATTAAATCACTTTGCTGAAGTGCTATTAGCTTGAACTCAGGGACCTGTTCTGAGATGGGGCCTTCTATATAGACACCCAACTGTCTATTGGTTTCTTCTCTTCTTGGGTTTTTTTTTGGGAGGATCCATAGGTAGTACTGCTTACATGTGCTCCTTCTACCCCAAACCTCCATCCCAATATGGGCTTTCTTGAAAATAATCGTCAGGAGCTACTTGGCTTGGTTGTTCCTTTGAAAATCACAGGCTCATTAGAGTGGAAAATAAGAGTCTAAAAAAATCAAACCTGCATTGTGATCCTTTTTTACGAGGCTGTGTTTGACAGCTGACATTGAGGCTTGTGAGGTCCAGAATATAGCAGATAAAATGATGTGACCAAGACCTCCTTATTTCCTGGCATCAGGAGAGTGATGATTGGGACAGAGTATCTCAGGAGAAAGAGCTGCCTGCCACCTAAGGCATCCATCCACTCAGTCATTCATTCAGTCAATCAGCTGGTCATGCCACCAACTCTGAGCATCTTTTGTGCTAGATTCTGAGGATAGAAGATAGAAGACCATAGTGATAATAATAATGTTAGTAATAGTAACACCAGCAGCTAACATTTACTGGAGGCTTATTTTGTACCAGGCACTTGTGCTAAGAGATTTCACATGCATTAGTATAACCCCCACTTAATGCATAGAGTGGGTTATAACTTGCCCAAAGTCACACAGCTCTGTAAATGGTAGAAATGAATAAGAACCTTACTTCTTCTTGAGGAATTCATAAAGTGTAGACTGACATGTGAAAAAAATTTCAACGAACAGTATATTTTTGGAAATAAAGAGCATAGAAAGACTTAAAAAAAAATAAAGTCCTTTATGTTTGATATCCATCGGGTTTACCAAGAGTCAACACTCTCGGACCTCTTTCTTAGACTCTGCAGGATAGACATCCTCTCCCCCCACCTCCCACCCCTAGTTCACCTGGGAATTTTTATTGTTATAGGTGACACAGTGGCTTGAATTGCCCATTTTGTTCCAAGCTCACACCCAGGTGTCCTGGACTGGGAAATGGACCCATCCCAGCACACCTTGCTAATCTGGACTAGGTAGACTGGCTGCATGGGGAGAAGAAATGGAGTGACTGTTTACTGTCTCCTCTGTGCCAGGAACATCCATTACTGTGTCTGCCTGCACAGATCAGAGACGCTGCAGCTAAGAGGGCTGCAGGCAACTCCCAATGTAACCTCTCTTAACCTCTTAATTGGCTGGCTCTTTCCTGGTTTGCCTGGCCTGGCGGGGCCAAGGCACAAGTGACATCCTTCTCCCTGAATCTCTTTTAATTAGTTGCTTAATAGCTACTGTTCTTCTTGTTACCTTGCTGCCTTCGGGAGCCTTGATTCCTGTAAGGCAGCATATACTGGGTCCAGCCTCAGTGGTAGGTGTAGCCCAATTTGTTTCTGTATCCCTGGACTGGGCAAACCAGCCTCCTGTTTGCACACATGGGGCAGATATACCTGCACATTGATTGCTAAGTACTCATTTGCCCACCGTGGGCCTCTGAAATCACCAATATGGAGGTGGGATGGCAGCATGTGGGTGGATGAGGGGTGGGTTGTTGTGTGCTGCCCTGTGACAAGTGCCCACGTTGTGTCTGCTTTTGAATGTGAGGTCCTGGAGTTAATGACACCTCTCCATTCAATGGCAGTTTTGCTCTCAGTAGCTTTGCCCTATTGTCCAGGCCACTTGACCTGTCAAGCAGAGAGGAGAGGGTATGTGGGAAAGGAAAATTCCCTCCCCGCTCACAGGGAGAGAAGCCTGCTCGCATTCTGAGGGACCCTCAACTCTTCAGAGCTGGCTTGGCCTATCTCTAGACGTAATCAGATGCAAATAAAACAAAGCCTTGGAGCTCTGGCTGTGCAGTGTTCTCTATCTGCACCGTGAGTCACTGTGCCCATAGTAATGGCTTGCCTTGTAAGCCGCTATCAAGTGTGTGCGTGTTTTTCTTTTTGAGAGATGACAGTTCCCAAGTGAAAGGACACTTCAGCTCTGATAAAACTTTCCTTCTATTGTCTGAGTTTTGTGTTTGTTTTCTGGCAAAGCCCCCTGCTGCCTGAGCATGGTGTACTGTGAAACATTTTCCATTTTTTAACAGCAAGGCCAGCCAGGGTCTTCGGGGGGTTCTTACTAGTATTGCCTGAAGCGAATACCACAGCTCAATAGCAATTTACTATTGTAATCAGGGAGCAAACTGTGCAGTTTTGGCACGTTGTGATAATTATTAACTACATCTATTAGTGTTACGGTTCTAGTAACTAATATTTACAAAAGGTTCCCTGTGTAGGGGAGACCTTGCCCAGACACAAATGTCTGAGGTATTCCTAAGTGATTGTCAGGGGTCCTTTGAACCAATGTTCATGTTCACTGTTTAAAGATAAAGCATCAATCCTGAGAAATCAGACTTCAGAAGGCCTGCTTCATGTGTAACACATTCTCAGCGTGTAAGCCTATGCTGAGGTTTGGAACATTTTGTGAGTTTTGGGGAAAGTTTACCTTGGGAAAAAAATTTGAGAGATAAGTTGAGCAAGAGCTCAAGAGCTCAAGAGAGAGAGGACTGGAAGATAAAATTGAAAGGAAATATTTAACTGGCATCACCCAGGAAAAGTCGAAAGCATGCTCCCCTTTATGTGGCAGTCAGGGAGCTTTGGAATATCAGTGTTTAGATTCTCTGGATGTGTTAACTGGGTGCAGTGAGTGTACGTGAGTGGCTTTTGAGGGTGCGATGCAGTTGCATGCTACCAATCTCTACCCTTTAGCACAGAGATTCAACAAATTCAGTTACCCAGGGTCAATGAAACTAATAAAGGCAGAAGCCTTTAAGCCCCATAATTCTACCATTGTTCAAAAGATATTCCCAAACAATACGAATGCCTCATATCTGTCATTTACAAAATAGCATCATATGTATTTTCCCTGAATCTTCCTCAGAAGATGTATTTGATGAACAGAGTTCATTGCTAAGTAGTATTCTGGTTAAAAAAAAAGGAAGGATTTTATGAATTCCAGAGAATTGTTCATTCACAAATTTGTTCATTTTTTCATTATTCTTTTATTGTGCACCTAGTATGGTATTGTTCTAGGGACTGAGGATACAGACAATCCCCTGCTCCCAGGAAGCAGGGAGGAGACCCAAAATTTGTAAATGAATGGATAAATAAATACAAAATAATTATATAGCAATAACTACTATAAAGGAATAAAGCAGCATTGGAGAGTGACTACAGGCTCGTCATGGAAGTCCTCTCTGGGCAGATATTTGACCAGAAACCTGAAATGAGAACAAACTAGTCATGCCCCTTATTGGAAAATGCTTCTTGAAAATCATTGATTTGTTATTCCATGGTGTTGGGTTTAATCTGTAATCTGTGGAACTCTTGGGCAGTGTTTCTTGAAGTGTGTTTTATGGACCATTTGCATCAGAATAACCCTGGGTATTTGCTTAAAATGCAAATTCCTGGGCTCCATTCTAGACCTACTTAGAATTTCTGGGGTGGGGCCTTGGAATCTGCATTTTAAAGCACTGCAGTGGGGTTGCTGAGCCTTCTCTAGCTGTACACAGAATGTGTAATGCATGCTATATGTCAGATCTCAGAGACTTCTCTCTTCCTCTCTCAGAAAAGTTAAGGAGCAGAAAAGGAATATAACCTTTCCTACGTCTCATTCCGTCTGTAGAGAGAAGGAATTTAGATATGGGTCGCGGGCAACATAGAGTCTCCAGGAACACATAGTAATTTGCTAGAGTAGGGGTATTGTTTTTATGGGAGGAGGGAAGTTGTTCAAAATTCTCTTTTCAGTTTCATGTAGGGCTGGATCAGGAGGATCCAGGAACATCAGTGTGAAGGTTGTGTGGAGGTCAGAAGTAATGAGGTAAAGGCCAGTCTTAGGCCTGGACCTTAGAAAGAAAAACACTCTTTTCCCTTCCTTGTGGTTGGTTGGTTGGTAACACAGGTCTTGGGATGCCTTCTGCTGAGGAAGTGACTTCTCTTTCCCTGGCAAGGCCAAACAAGACCAAGTGGAGTCCAGAAGTGGAAACGCACAGAATGGATGACTACGGTTGGCTTTAGTCTCGACTTGAGCTGCAAAATACAGGGAGGACATCTGATTTCCCCTTCTAATCCCTTTGCAGCCATTGGTCATCAATCAGAGCAGTTTCCTGCTTCATAATCAATCTAAATGGATGCTGCAGGCACCTATTACCATAGATCGTTATTAACATGAAACTAGTTGCCATCTCTGGGTCTTACGGAGACAGACAACAGGGTTCTTTGAGGGTTAGTCATAAACCAGCTGCAGTCTTCATTCATTCATTCAACAAGTATTTATTGGGATTTACTATATGTCACATTATGCTTGCTGGGGATATAGCAGTGAATAAAATAAACAAAATGTTTGCTTTCTTCCAGTTTGTGTTCTAGTAGGGTGAGATAGACAATAAACAAATAAAGAAGTAAATATACACATAATGTTAGAGAGTGGAAAGTGCTATGAAGAGCAATAAAACAGAGTAGGTGGGATGAAGGGTATCAGGTTATTTTTTCAGAGACAACTTCTCCATGGAAGTGACATTTAAGTACAGACCTGAATGAAATGAGGCAGTGAGTCCTGTGGATATCTCCGTGGCAGAAGACCAGAAAGAGATTTCTTGTTGAAATGCTAACCATTAATAACAGTGTGAAATTGCCTAGGAAAACATCTGGGCTATACATTTCTTAGAAACCAAGCAACAGAGAGGTGAGCATACTGAGGAGGCAGAGCTTCAAGATGATGATCACTCCGTCTTCAGGCATAACCAAATCATGGGAGCAGTGAGATAAGCTTCTAGACTCAAGATGCTCTGTGATTAATTGAGTGTGAACTAGCCATGAGTCATCTTTAAGTATATAATTGAGTGTTTGCTATGTGCCTGGCATTGTTCTAAGTACCTCACATGTGTTAACTTTATTTATCACAATACTTTGAGGTAGGTTATTATCAGCTCCACTTTACAGATAAGGAAAGTGAAGCACAGGGAGGTTAAGTTACTTGCTCAGAATTATGTACCAGTAAATGGCAGAGGGATCTGAACCCAGGTAATCTGACTCCAGAACGCTATGTTACCTTGCCTCTAAGTTTTCCTGCGTGATGCAAAAATATATTGGAGCTTTAGTCTTTATGTTTTTATTTTTGTATTTTATGATTTATGACTCATCCTCTGGTTTGTTGGAGGTAGCTGCTTTTCCTTGAGGAGATTTAGGTTTGTGATGGCAGAAGACAGACTTAATATTCTGTGTATTTGACTTTCAATATAGGCTCTTGAAATTCAAAACAGGAGGAAAGTTGAGGATGAATTTTATACCATCATAATAGATTGGAAGAAGAATACAGGAAAAAACAGATCATGTGGAGGAATTGTGTGGGGGCGGTGGAGTGGGGGGCAGAGCTGAGAAGGTGAGGCTGGAAATGGGGACAGGTCCATGGTGAGATTATTGAGATATTGCTGAGCGCCATCAGTGGCATTACCAGAGAAGCCCCTGGAAGCAGAGCCAATCCTGCGGAAGGTTCCTTGCATGTTAGAGAGCATAACCAATGGCCCGAGTAGAGGAACTGGGAAGAAGTGGGCTTACTCTTCTTGGGACTGTCAGGTGAGGGTCATCTACTGCCAGCTGCCTGCATGTTGCATATGCATCATTCAGTAGAAAGGGGGTGTACCTGTGCCCAGAGAATTTGTTGAATTTCATTCGAATGGCCTAAGGGGATGGTGCCCCTGTCCTGAACTCTGAGTGACCTAGAGGCAATGGTGATATAGAAGGGAAAGCACGAGTACTGATATTTGATGAAGTATGGGCAGGTATATGTGAGTGAGGGCTGGAATGGTGAAAAGTAGTGTATTGCAATTACATAAGCCAGTATCATCTGTGAGAGATGAAGGATCAATTCCCTGTCATGACATCGCATGGCAGAAAGAAGCAGTTGTAGGTATTTATGTTCTGGGAATATGGAAAACTTAGAGGAAAGGTTGGAATTCCAAGAGCTACTTAATTTCTGCAGTCATGGAAAGTAGATTCTCAATAAGTATAAAAAAAGATCTCGTTTCATTGTTTTGTTTGCTTATTGTGTGTCTTATTCTCACTGGAGAAGCTCCATTGTTAAGCATAGGGCCTAGGATCTAGTAGACATTAAATAATATTTGTTAAATGGTTGAAGGCTGAACTCTATATTAGTGAATGAAAATACTCTAAAATACTTAAAAAAATTTACAGGTTTCTTCACTAGATGTTGCTTTTCTAGGTTGCTTGTTATAAATCTTGTTTCTTTTTGGAGAATTATTCACTGTACAAAAATCAACAGCATTTCTGAATACGAGAAATAGTACTTTTACTTTTCAGTTAGAAAGTGTAATAGTACAGGGTACTTCATTTATAAGATCAAGAAAGCTACTGAAAATATCTTAGAATAAAATGTTATTCATATGAATAACATTCATAACACCTTTTGGAAGAATCTTACCACCCAAACCATTGAAGGACGTAAATGAGGACTGAATAGGATGAAATACAAACTTAATAAGATCTAGAAGATTGGCAAAAATAAAACTATCTTAACAATACCAAGTATTGATAAAGAGATGGTGAAATAGGAGTTTGCACATATAACTTGTGTGAAAGTAAAGTGGTATAAACACTTTGGAGAGAAACTGGCATTATTGGAATAGTGATAAATTGGAAATAAACTAAATGTCCATATATGAATAGGGAAATGGGTAAATAAACTCTGGCTGTATTTATTTATACAATGGATTAAAACTGCACAACAAATAAACATGAATAAAATAGATATGTATGTATCACATTGATTATATCTCAAAATATAACGTTAAGTTAAAAAAATCAAGTTACGTAGAAATACATACAATCCAATGCCATTTATGTGAACCAAAACACACAACATAATGTAACACATTCTTTATGATCAGCTATATACAGTTAAGGTAGTTAAAGTTTGAAAAGGCACACTGCACTCCCTCTAACGTGGGAGTGAAGGAAATGAGACTGGGGAGGGAAACAGAGGGACTTGGCCTATCAGGTGTGTTTCTTGTATATACAGAGAAATGTGAATGTTTAAAAATATTGTGTGATAGACACACAGATATTTGGTATATTATTCTTTCTATTAAGTAACTTTACATAACTTTTTCAAATGAAAACACACACATACACAGATACCAAACCCATTGTAATTCTTTATAACTTAAAATTGGACTTGTTAGTTTTCTCTTTATGTAGACACACGTGGTGGATTAAGGTCCTTTGGCAAGGTCTCCTCCAAATGAAATAAAAATTTACATAAATATATAAAATAGTATGATTGATTAGCAAGGTTAAAATAAAAAATATATACCTAGGGAAGGTAATAGAAAATAAGAAGAGATAGTCTTTAAATATTTTGTTAGTCCCAAAAGATATTCACAGAAAATTTTGCTTTGTAATCGACAGAGAAATATCCCCTGTATGATCTCAAAGGACAAAAACTGAGGTCAGTGTGAGAAGATGATAAGAAGAGAGATTCTGCATCAACATAAAAAAAAAACTTCCTAATAGCTAGTGGTTTAACAGCACACCAGAATGCATCTCTTATTTATTTATTTTTTAACATCTTTATTAGAGTATAATTGCTTTACAATTGTGTGTTAGTTTCTGCTTTATAACAAAGTGAATCAACTATACATATATATATATGTCCCCATAACTCCTCCCTCTTGCATTTCCCTCCCACCACCCCTCTAGGTGGTCACAAAGCACCGAGCTGATCTCCCTGTGCTATGTGTCTATTATTTACATCACAGTCCACTGTAGGTTGAGTAACTGTCCTGAGCAGCACTCCCGAGTGGTTATTCAGGTGTCTGGTCTTCTTTCCTCTTGTGCTGCTACCTTACCAACATGTCATGACCGTGGATGTCAGCAAAGGGGAAGAGAAAGCAGGAGGGTCATGCAGAGAGTTTTGGGTCCAGGCCAGAAAATGGAGGTCATCATTCCTTCCATCAGTAGATTGGCCCAACCCAATCCCATGACTTCAATTTAACTGCAAAGGAGCTGGGAAAGGCAGTCTTCCAGTATGGCAAGAAGAGGAAAAGGAAATGGGATATGAATACCTGGTATTGTCTCTTTCAGAGATGCTAAAGCAGAAGAGAGAGTAAAATGGTAGAACTTCTTATTTTATTTTTTGCAATGTCCTCTTCATTCCCCTCGTCCCGGGGGAAAGATAACAGCTATAAATTGCTGCCTGGAATAAGTCCCAGTTGTAATAGGAGGATAGAAGGCCAAAGAGACAACATAGAAAACTTAGAAAAACCTAATACGTTCAAGTCAGCAGGACCTGATGGCTTGCCCTGTAGGATACTGAATGTATTTTCAACTTTCATCTTAGGACTATTAGCCAGTGTTTCCCCCAAATCACAGAGGATTGGAAAAGCCTGTAAGGATAGCAAAAGGGTAAATGAGGTGCCCATCTCCAAGAGAAAGACAGGAGGACCCTGGAAATTTCAGACGTGAGCTTAACATCAATACCTGGGAAGATCTTGGAATAAATCATCAAATAACCAATTGGGTAGCACCTGAAAGAATATAAAATACTAAGTAGCAATCAGTACATATTTGTAAAGAGCAAACAATGTTAGGCCAATTTAATTTCCTCCCATGATTATGAGAGGCTGCATACACCTGGGGAATCGATAGATGGGATCTATCTCAAGTTTAGTAAAGATTTTGATTTTTTTGAACCAGACATTGTCTTTGACATGTTAGAAGAGTATGTTCCCATTTGCACTTCTGCTAGAGCCTGGACGGCTTCATCCCAAGGGGAGTTATCAGTGGCCTGGTATCAATCTAAGGGGACATATTGAGTGCTGTCCCAGAGGTATTGGGGCCAGGATCTATCCTACTCAATAACTATATTGATGGCTTGGATGAAGGAATTAAGACTATGCACATTAAATTTGTAGCTGGCACTAAATTAGGTGGGGTTGTTATCGCTCTGCAAGACAGAAATAAAATTCAAAATGGCCTTGACTCATTGAGAAAATGGCTCTACAAAAGTGGGATAGATTTCATCAGGGACAAGTGTAAAGTGACACAGGTGCCCCCACAGCCCTAGAACAGTGCCTTGGGTATACTTGGCACTCAGCAAATATCTTCATTCCCTTCCTTGTGCGGTTGTTGTGAGGATCAGAGTGATAATGATGTGGAAGTGCTCTGTAAACCACAAAGTGCCTTATACATGAGAAAGGTCTGCACCATTGTGGGGAAAGTTATTATTAAAGGCAAGGAAGTATGTCCTGTGAGGCATTGTGAAGGGAACTGAAGCTGTTTAAGCAAGAGAAGAGAAGAATCAGGGATGATTTCATGAGTGTCACCATTTTATGAAGGTATTGACAAGAGAGATGGTTTTCCCTTTTCTATTTGTGTCAAGGAAAAGGGGGCTCAAATGATACCAGATGGATTTCCATTAAATGTAAGGAAGAACTTTTTTACCTAGGTTGGGTCCACCTATGGGAGGTGCCCACCCTTCTCTTGCCTCACAGATGTTACATTTGTCCAATGTTGACCTTTCTAGTTCATTGTAACTAAGAGTAGGGTCTCTGCAGGTCCACAATGTAACCCTGGTGCCTACGACAGGACTTGACATATAAAAGATGCACAGATAAATATTTGTTGAATGAGTGAATGTCAGGGGCATAAAATACTGGCTCAGATCTTGGGGAGTCTTCATTCACAGAGAACTTAAAAAATGGGAGTGATTAATAAATCAAAGAGACAAAATGATCTTTCCAACATTGATTTCATGATTCTACATATGTGAAAAAGAAGTGAAAATATTTATGATATATTCTCACCCCAGTCTTAGCTTTGGTTCTGTAACTGCCGACGAATGGGATTATTGGCAAGAGTGGAAGGAGGCAAAATCGTGTGGATCTCAGTCCTGTCCTCACCTCTTCCCTGTGAAGAACCTTTATGGACAGAACCCTCGTGAAGAAAAGAGGAAGAGGAGAGGAGGTGCTTTTAAGTGTCCTACTGAAATTGGATCCGTTTTCTGTGTCTCAGCTGTTCATTGCCATACTTGTGTTTCTAGAACCTCTGATCCAGGCCACAAAAGCCATAATCAGTGGCTTGATACTGTGACATTCCCACCCCAACTCTGCCCTAAGGCTTGGAGGGTGCAGGATGGGCTAGGAAGGTCCCTGTCCACATTGCTGGGGTATTTATTCCTGACAGTCCCACTTGGGATTCTAGACTCATTTTTTTCCCACTGAAGCCTATTTTTAATGGATTATTGAAGAATGAACATATATCTTTTTAATTAATTAATTTATTTTTTTGTGGTATGCGGGCCTCTCGCTGTTGTGGCCTCTCCCGTTGCGGAGCACAGACTCCGGACGCGCAGGCTCAGCGGCCATGGCTTACAGGCCCAGCCGCTCTGCGGCATGTGGGATCTTCCCGGACCGGGGCACGAACCCATGTCCCCTGCATCGGCAGGTGGACGCTCAACCACTGCACCACCAGGGAAGCCCAACATAATATCTTTTTTTTTTTTTTAACATCTTTATTGGAGTATAATTGCTTTGCAATGATGTGTTAGTTCCTGCTTTACAACAAAATGAATCAGTTATACATATGTTCCCATATCTCCTCCCTCTTGGCGTCTCCCTCCCTCCCACCCTCCCTATCCCACCCCTCCAGGCGGTCACAAAGCACCGAGCTGATCTCCCTGTGCTATGCGGCTGCTTCCCACTAGCTATCTACCTTACGTTTGGTAGTGTATATATGTCCATGCCTCTCTCTCGCTTTGTCACAGCTTACCCTTCCCCCTCCCCATATCCTCAAGTCCCATATATCTTTTTTAAATGACATACATTATTTACTTTTAAAGGTAAGCCATAAATTTTACACATGAGTATTCTAGAAGTATGCCCAGAAGAGGTCATTTTTTGGAGTAGTCAACCCAGATGGCTTCTTCACAACATCTAACATTACCATCAGTGGGTTGGAGCTGGGAGTGTCCACTCCCCATCTCAGCTGCTGAGTGAGATGAACTGAGCATGTATTGAGCCATGTTATTGAAGGCAGTGGTTCTTAATTTGGGGCTCAGGCATTGGCCCTGATGGGTCAGTGAACCTCTGTGGCCAAAATACATTTCCCTGTGTATATGAATATGTGCTTTTTCCTGGGGAGAGGGCCACTTAGTTAGGAAAGACTATCCTGGGGTTTTAGAAGAAAGTCTAGTGGCGCGAAGGTTGGATCATTCCTACCAAGATGGAAGGGATGGCAGAGAAAGAGCTTTGGTACAATTTGTGGTATAGGGAGCAGCTACTGCAGGTGGCTGTTCAACTATGGGAGTCAGATGGTAGTCACTGTCGTTTGAGAGGTCTGAGTATCGGCAGGAGGATGCACACCAGAAGGTAGAAGTGTTGGCCAGTCCCAGGAGGGTGGAGGCTGGCAAAAGGGTGGGGGGAATGAGCCTCAGTCCCAAACTCAGAGGGGTGTGTAAAATTATTTTATTTTCTAAAACGGTATAATTCTATTAGAACCCCTATCTCACTGGGCTAGTAGGAAAGTTATTCTCAATTATTTTAGGGTTCTTTCTACTCTAGAACCATGACAAGGTTCTAGAGGGCTGACACAATTTCAAGGCATAGATAGAGAGACCCTGTGGAGGTTGGTCATATGTCTTGGTAGGTCACTGATGAGATGTCCATTGTCCAGTCTATGTCTGGACAAGTAGTCAAGGTAACTGGTTAGAATTGTGGAGCTTATGGGTTATACCCATGTGATGTGAGTATGGGGGCTTGATGAGAGAGCTGTAACTCAGACACAGCTGACACCAAGGAGTTTTGGGGAATTAAGGGACTGGGTCTGATTAACGAACAGGAAAAAGATTTAGGGAAAATATGTAAACGCAGCAGTCATGACTGGGCCTGTGGCTAGCCCAAAGTGATGCTGGAGCAGCAGGATGTGCTGAGACAGTTGATGTGCTTTTGGCCTTAGACAGAACTGGCTCAAGAATTGGGGTGGAACTGAGTCTGGAAATGAGGGACACTATAAACCTCCCTAGGAAAGTCTATGGGAGGCCAAGGCCAGACGCATGATCGCACACACTAGGAAGAGCCTGTGCAGGCCTGACAAGTTTGGTCATCCATCAAATAATAATGAGTCTGCATTTACCTTGAGCTTTGATGCCTCCTTTTAAGAAAAAAGTCAAGCTGCCTCAAACTTCAGTTCTCTCTTTCCTCCAACTACTGGATAGAAATATTTCATTTTGCAGCATTTAAAAATAGCAACTGCAAGGTTTCTGTCTAAAGTAGGGAGGCTATTTGATGGTTAATATATTGGGGGCAATTGGTGCTACCAATGGTGGCAAAAATAGCAAAGACATTGAGAGTAATAATGGTGTCTGTCCTGTACCTTGAGCTCCTTGGATGTTATGTTAATACTGACTACTGCTACTTTCATCATTATTATATTAAGAAAATGAAAACCAGATGAATGAAAATGATGCTTTTACTTAAGTTGCCTTTCACTTTAAGGAACCCAAAGGATTAGGCATTAGGGAAGTCTCACAACTTCCTAATTGTTGGGAGGTCTTCCCAACAATCCAGGGTAAACTAAGGTAGGTAAAGATTGAGAAATTTGTTCCAAGTCCAATCGTGGCTCAGTTGCAGAGAAGAGACCAAGGCCAGTGCTCCTAATTCCCAACTTCTTCCTTTTAATAAGTATTTAGGTGCAACAGTTCACCCTCCCAACCTAATAATGTGTAATAATTTCCAAATATGTGTTCTCTTTTTCCTTTATTTACTCCTTTTTCCTTGTTCCTTTCCTCTCAATCAAGTACAATCCCTATTAGAGTAATATTTATATTTTTAGCCTTGCTTCGCAGTTGGGAAAATGGTGACTGAGAGCTTTGGCAATGCCCTTGTCTGAGGCAGGATGAGGGGCACATGTTCCTGGGATTGATTTTCATCCTTAGATGCCCTGGTTATATAAATTCAGAGCAATGTCCTCTGGAAGGTGTCTCTTTTGGAGGCTTCTGCATTTAGAGCGATGCTTCTCTGCTTAAAAATGATTTTAAAATCCCCTTTCAACCAGTAAGTATCCCCAGTGAAATTTCATTTCCATTTAAATAAACTAGGGTTGAAAACTTTAGGGTGGATCTTTTAGGAGGCCTGGACACATGAGGGTAGCTGGGGAACTATATATTTGAGGGCAGGGGAGATGAAAGGGGGACTTCATACCCTAATGGCAAATGTGACTCACCATTAAATGGTAAAAACGACTTACTGTAATATATTCCAGTTCCAAGTTTACCTCTCCATTCTCCCCAGAGCAATTTCTGAAGGGATTTAGTTTTTATCCCTATTGCTAACAGTCTTCGTATTTCTGTAAAAACCACAATACCAACAACAGCATCTAAATGTACTACTGTTTTCTGGGTGCCAGGCACTATTCTATATGTCTTACATATTTCAACTCATTTAATATCAGCCTCAACAGCCTTAGGAGGTAGATGTTATTATCATCATCATGTTACAGAGGATGAAACTGAGGCACAGGAAGGCTAAGTAATTTCCCTAAAGTCACACAACTAGTAAGTGTGAGAGACAGAATTCAAACCCAGGCAGTTGGCTTCAGAGTCTTGAATCTTCTCTTTTGATTGCGTGGCTATTCTGTTGGTTACTTTGAGAGTCATCTTGTCTTTTTTCCTCTCCACACCCAGTCTTTGCTTAAGTCCTGTTGATTTTTTCATTCACGGCATTTTCTCACATACTGCTTCCTTTCTATTCCAACTACTATTAAGTTAAGGTCTCTACTACTTTCCTCTGGCCTCTAGGGTCTTCTCTAATCAGCCAGCATATTTCTGTCCTCTAAGATATTGCTCCCAACATGCATCATATCCTCTGAACACAGATCATAAATGGTTCCCACCCCCACCCCAGTTACAGAGGAAAATCGTTCTCCTGGCACTGCAGACCTTTCCCATTTGACATCAACCTGACATTCTAACCACATCTCCTATTGCCCCTACACGCAGCCCCTGCTTCAGTGAGTCTGGGAGTAAACTGAACTCACCATAAACATTCCTGCCTCTGCCTTTGCTCTGCCTGCTGGTTTGCCTCAGCACCATTTTAAGTCTATTAGTTCTTCAAAGCTAAGCTGAAGTCTCAGCTTCTCTTTAAACTCCCCTTCTCTCAATTTCTACAGTATTTATTTATCAAAGTTGTATGTTTTTTAAAATTCTCCTTGCAATTATTCAAACTTGGAGACAGATGAAAAGGAATGGTTGCATGGGAAAAAAACTCCTTTTGCACATGTGTTTTTTCCCTCTGTTTGGAAAAGACAGACATCAGAATCATAATAATATTGAAGATTCAGACAGTGATCTTGTATTCGTTCAAAAGACTTCATGAGTCAAAAGATAACTTTGTAATTGTGATTACAGGAACGGGATTGACCCAACTGGATGGATTGAACTGGAAGATTGTTTTGATTTATTAAACTTTTTCCTCCTAAGTTAGATAAGGTAGTTGAGCATATAGTAACCAGTCACCCTCTCCTCTGCCTACATTCTAGAAAAAAATCAGCCAGTGCCAGTCTGGGGGACACATTTTAAGCTCTGAGTTCTGGTCATAGGCAAGGACTGTTGTAGTCGATGTTTCCTCCAGTCTATCAAGATAATGCCCTGGGATCTAGCTTTATTGTTTAGTATCCTCTGGAAAGGGAGAGATGGAGATCTTTGAAGCTGAGGTTTATCCATATTTTTTGTAGTGCTAGTCATTTTTTAAAGGGATATGGATGGTCTCCTCTAAACCTCTGTTCCTCTCATGGTAGAAACAATATGTTAAACCTTTGTATGTCTACTGTAGTTTTAGCACAATGCTTTGTATGTGTGCATGCAGTAAATACTTAATAGATAAATCTGTTGATTATGATCATATCAGAGAATCTTATCTTCTGTACCATCCAACCCATACTTAATGATCTTCATGCTTAGAGAACCCTTGCCTGACTTCAGACACCATTCCTGGGAGAAAGAATACAAAATTTATAAAAATGCCCAGGTAAATGGCATTGAACTAAAAATTTATATGAGAAGTTTGGTGAAGGATGCCACAGAAAAGGAGTTTTCACTCTACAAGTGTGATAGGAAGCAACTCGGTTGACTTGAGAGAGTTTTGAAAGGTATATAACTTCAAGGTACAGATTTGACTGAAATAAAGGCCATGCATTTAAATGAGGACCTGTGTGGCTCTGTGTGGAGCTATTTTAATTGAGCTGACTGAGTCACTGGGAATAAGAGTGTCCAGAGGGGAGGTCCAGAGCCTGGGCTCTCCATGAAGTGGGCTCATTTGTGGAAGCCTTTGGCTCTCCACCAACCAGGATGTGTGCTGACCTCAAGATGTGTTTTAAGAGTTGCTTTATGAATTCCTACAAAGCATTTTGCAGTTTTGAGTGAAAATTGTCTTCAAACATGTCTGCATAGCTGAGATGAATTTACACATTTATCATTTCTAGCCAGTAGATTTCTAGTGTGGGTTTATTCATTAATTTATTCATTCATTCAATATGTATAAAAAAGCATGTGTTAAGCTCCAAGGCTATAAAAGATGAATAAGATCAGGTTTCCCTCAAGAATTTTACTACCTAGCGGAGGAAGATACAGTCATTTAAAGAAATGCACTAAATGTTGTAGATGCTGATAAAATAGCTATGGGATTCCTGGTGTCACTGAAAGAGAAAGAGGGCCGTGGGGAAATACCACTGGGATGCAGCGGTAGTCAGCAAAAAAAAATTCCCCAAGGAAGAAATTCTTGGACTAAACTTTAAAAAGATAATTATCAGATAAACGGATGAGTAGGCACATGGAACAGAGGGGAGAAGGCATTCCAGGCAGAGGTTGAAATAAGAGAAGAGACAAGAAGGTGCAACTGGCTGAGCTCCTTCAGGGCCCTCACTCTGGCTTGGTTGAAGAGTAGAGAGCAAAGTGGGAGGTGGGAAGAGAGGCAGAAGAGGCATCTGGGTTACATTCAGAGGGTCTTGTGTGCCCAGCTCAGGAGTTTGTACTTTGCTATTTAGGCACCAGAAGGCTTTTTGTTTGTTTTTTTAAAAACAAAACCATAGATTTTATTTACATTTCACCAGTTTCTTCACTTAACGTTTTTTTCTGTTCTAGGATTGAATTCAGGATCCCACACTGCATTTAGTTATCACATATTCTCCTCTTCCAGTTTGTGACAGTCTTTCCTTGTTCCTTATGCCCTTGACACTCTAGGAGAGTGTGAGTCAGGTATTTGCAGAATGTCCTTTTCTATTTGGGTTCATCTGATATTTTCTCATTATTAGACTGGGATTATGGATTTGGGGGAAGAATACCACAGAGGTGAAGTGCCTTCTCAGAGCATCATATCGAGGGATACATGAGACCAACATGATTTATTACTGGTGATCTTAACCTTGACCACTTAATTAAGGTGATGTCTGCTAGATTACTGCAATATTACTATTTTTCTCTTTTCATACTCCATTTGTTATGGACTGAATGTTTGTGTCTCTCCACCCCCCCTACACCCCCAATTCATGTGTTGAACTCCTAACCTCCAAGGTGATGGCATTAGGATGTGGGACCTTTGGGAAGTGATTAGGTCATGAGGGTGGAGCCCTCAGGAGTGAGATTAGTGCCCTTATAAAAAGAGACTCCAAAAAGCTCTCTTGCCCATTCTGCTGTGTGAGGACATAGCAAGTACACAGCCATTTATGAACCAGGAAGCAGGCTCTCACCAGACACCAAATCTGCCAGCACCTTGATCTTGGACTTCGCAGCCTCTAGAACTGTGAGAAATAAACTTTTGTTTATAGGCCACCCAGTCTATGATATTCTGTTCTAGCAGCCCGAACTGCCTAAGACACTATTCTTTAGAAGTAAGTCACTAAGTCCAGTCCACACTCAAAGGGAGGGCCCTGACTTAGCTTCACTTCCTGGAGAGAGGAGTATCAAATAATTTGTGGGCATATGTTAAAGCCACCACAGTAAGTAAAACATAATTAATATAAAAAGATATTTGAGGCTATACAAATATCGTGTTTCTCCTTAATATTTCACTTTCTAATTTTAGTATTCATTAGTGGATCTTGCCTACCGCAATGATTACTGTGGTGTTCTAATGGTGATTTTCTCTTTCTCTGATTACTTTTACATTTATTATTTGGAATTCTTCTGTAAGGAAGATTGGTCCCTTCTCCCGCATTTATTTATTTATATCACTATGGACTCATGGATATTTATTAATTCTTGAGTAGTTTTGGGGTTATAACCAATACTATTGTTATTTATTTTGTTTCTTCAGTTATTATAGCTTTGGCCATTGGGAATTCTTTCAGGTTGTCACCTGTGTTGTTCTGACATGCCCCCATCATTGTGAGTGTGTGTCTCCATGTGTGTGTTTTGAGTACTTCCTTGCTTTTGGCATTACAAGATCCTCCAGGCTCATATTTTATCTTCCCTATCTCAGCCCTAGAATCAGCCATTTCTCCAAAGGACCTTGGCTCCTTTTATTGGAGAATGGTTTTTAGAAACCAGTGTCTGGGCACCAGATGTGCTTGTTGCTGCGGTGTGACTGCTTCTAAGCTTTTAAGTGGAGAAGTACCACAACTATAATTAGAATATGCCCTGACAGGCAGTTGTCAGGGAGTAGCACAGGAGCCAGGAATATGAATGAGGACTCCATGCCAGTTGTCCTGGCAAGAAGTGAGGAGGCATTGAGCCTCGGCAGTGAAGGCTTTGATGGAAAGGATGGTGGGGAGTTTTGTGGATTATCTAGACATTGGACTCCAGCAGCTGTAATCTGAGTTCTACTCTGCTACTTGCTGGCTGTATAACTTTGGGCAAGACATTCAACCTCTCTTGGTCTTAGTTTTCTTCATCTAGAAAAAGAAGCTACCAACACCTGTTGAGGGAGTCACCTGAAACAAAATGTGGAAGTTCTTGGTGATGTCAAACCATTGTCCCAGTGTGAGGAATTTAAGTTTATTGATAAACAGTCTTCAACTTTTCCCTTTGCTTTTTCGGTGCTGGAGGACCCAGCACCTTAGAGAGGCAAGGAAGCATGGATATTTCATGGGAAGGGCAGGAGAAAGAGGCGCAGAGAAAGGCTGACAAACATCCAGCCAATCTGAGTGCTATGGAATGGATGTTTGTGTCCTCTCAAATTCATGTTGCATTACCCAATGTCACTGTATCTAGAGATAGGGTCTTTAGGAGGTAATTAAGGTTAAATTAGGTCATGATAGAAGGACCCTAATCTCATAGGATTGTGATTTTATAGGAAGAGGAAGAGAGAGAGAGAGATTTCTCTCTGACATGTGAGGACATAGTAAGAAGGTACCGACTACAAGCCAGAAAGAGAGTTCTCACTAGGAATTGAAGTGGCTGGTACCTTGAATTGGGACTTCCAGCCTCTGCAACTGTGAGAAAATGAATTTCTGTTGTTAAGCTGCCCCAGTCTATGGTATTTTGTTATGGCAGCTTGCACTGCCTAATCCACTGACTATAAACCAGAAATTGGCAGGCCCCAAGGGAGTAGAGCAAACACGGAGCATATTCAAGACAGTTGTGACAAGCAAAGGCTGACAGCTGAGGAGGAGCCTGTGCCCACAACTTCTACACAGTTCTTCTCGGGGCAGGGTTTCCCCAGGTGTGGGTGGCCTGAGGCTGGGAGGTGGGAGTGACTGAGAGCCCTGGGCTGGAGTGGGTGAGAGAAGGTGGCTCCTGACAGTGCTGCTGGTTTTAACCAGGCATCGGGAGGTTACAGAAGAGTGTGCATCAGGAATGTCTGTCTTTGCTGGGGCAGATGAGGTCAGTGAGTATATTACCCTTCCCTCCTCCAAATCAGGATTTGTGGTCTGGAAATGACTTTTTCTGTTTTGTGCTTTACACTCTGTAGAAAACAGCAGTGTACTGTCTCCATGTGCAAGGTATGGACAGTATGCCCTTGGTTTGCCTCACTGGAATGGTCCCTGTTCTAGCTCTCTAATCATGGGGCAGAGGAACTTCTTTCTTATTTGACCCTCTCTCACTTCTTCCCCAACCCTCCTGGGACCCTCTCCTGTGCCCCTCACCTCCTCCTTGTTTCTCCACTCCCAGGGTCTCTCTTGTGCTGGTCAGTTCTCCCACTTTCTCTGCCTCCTTGTGACCTCTCAGGAGGCTGAGGGTGGAGTGGGAGGAGGGAGGAATGGAAAGGAGCCTTCACAGATTGGGATGAAGTATCTGTAAAATAATGAAATCTCTTCCAGACCTCAGCTGACAATCCTGTGAGGAATTTAAGCTGAAGAGGATCTCTGTCTCCTTCAGTCATTTTAGTTCTGTATGTACAAATCCTAGGAGGAGGGAGGAGAAGGGAAAAAATATATCATTTCTTGAGAATAATATAATCCCTCATATTTGAGTATGTTCCATGTTCTAAGCACTCTTCATGCATTAAATAGTCTCAGTCATCCCATTATGTAGGCACAATTGTTATACCCATTCTACCAATGGGGAAACTGAGGCTCAGGGAAGTGAAATAACTTATCCACATTCTCATAGTAAGTGGCAGAGCAGGGATTCAAATTCAGGTCAGTGTGACTCCAGAGCCCACCTTTTAACTATTACATATGCAGAGTTACAGAACTGAATCATGTATGGTAATACATTTATTTAGTAAAGTACTTTTACTGGGTTGGATATGTGCTCCTGATATCAGAAATGTCTGAGAAAATAGACAATGAGTGGGTATCCGTGAGAGAGACCCATGCACGTGAGACCTGAGTGAGAAATGATGTGTAACAATAAATGACAATGTGTGACAGAACCAAGGCTTGGCTGGAGAGGAAGCTCTGCCGGGGTGAAGAGCTCCGTGGAGGGTCATGACCCCATTTCCTGTACTGCTGGCCATGGCTCCTAAGCTTACTTCCTTTCCTTATACCACCTAGCAACTATTTTTCCACAGCTGCTCCTTTAGTTCAACCTTCCAATGTAATCTACTCTTCTACATAATTTAGGAACTTCTTTGATGTTGTGCGATTTGCTGGGTATGTAATCTGAAAGGCATCTGGGGGAAATTTCTTCTAAGTGGGCCGTTGTAAGCACTTGGAGTCTAAGGCATAATCATTTCATCTTCACCTAGTGCCGGCTCCCCCATGTCCACGCAGCTCCAAGTCCTTTTGGACCACTTGGTTCTTTAACCGAAATATTTAGTTGCCCCATTTTCATTGCTAGACTAGAAATAGCTCACGGATGTCATAAATTCTTTTGATATATGGTAGAATGTCATTCTCTCCACTTTTTTTTTCCTTTCCTTGACCCTGTATAGGAATGATCCGTTTTGACATTTTGGTCATAGGCAGGACATGTCAGATTTTTCATTTGTCACCAGCAGAAAAAGTTGTTTGTGCACAGAAGAACCAGAAATTTTGAGATGTTTACACTGTACGAACCTAAGTTTTCAGTTACCTATTGCTTGTAAAGAAACCAACCCAGACTTACTGGCTTGAGAACAATTTCATGTCATCTCTTCAAGTTCTGTGGGTTGGCTAGGCTCAGCTGAAGGGTCCTCGCTTGGGGTGTCTCATGTGATGGAAGTCAGACACAATTAAAGCTGAAGTCATTTGAAGGCTCAACAGGGCCAGAGAACCCCAAAGACTTCTTCACTGCCATGTTGGCCGCCTCTGCTGGGAGGCCTAGCAGAGCTGAGGGCCGGCCAGGTGTCTTTCTCTCTCTTTCCATGGGACCTCTCCTTGGCATGACACTCTTAGGGTAGTAGGACTTATTCCTACTACAGTGGGTGGCTCCTCCCAGAGCAAAAGCTGCAAAGTTTCTTATGACGTAATAACTTGGGAAGTCACCCTGAAAGATTTTACCACATTCCGTATTGGTCACACATTCACTGTGGAAGGTACTATATAATATATAAGGTCATGAATACCGAATTCACTGCGGGACCATCTTTGAAGTGTAGTTACCTTAGTCTACATTTTACCTCTAATAATTCAAATAATTACACATGCAAAATATACTCATCCTTCCCCACAAGATACTGCACCCCTTTCTTTGCAAAATGTTGTCTCATTTTGGCATCAGGCTTAGTGTTCTGTTTATCTATTGCTATGTAACAAAGCACTCCAAAACTGTGGCTTGAACTTCCATCTTATTATTATGATTCTGTGGAATGTTTGGGCTCCCCTGGGATATTCTTCTGCTCTGGGTGATGCTGGATCAAGCTGTAGTATCTTCAGCTTGACTGGGCTGAAAAGCTAACTATACGAGATGGCCGAGATGGCTCACTCTATGGCTGCCAGCTGACACGTGCAGTCCTGGTCTTGAGCATGGACTGATAAGCACCTGTAGCCTTAGACTACTTTTGGGGTAGTTCAAGACTGGTTCAGCTCTCCACATGGACCAGGGTCTGGCTGCTTTCAGCCAGTGGATGTGTGACTCCCATGAGGTTTCCTTGGGACTGACATCATTTTTGTAATGAGTGTTTAGGGCTACAGGGCACCCAGGAACCAAAAGTGTGAGTACTGTCAGGAGCCACCTGACACCTCACATGCGGCAGATAGAGAGAGACCAGTGCTTCGCATCTCAGGTTCCTCATCTTCAGCTCTCATTACTCCTTTGTAACCAACATTGAGTGTATTTCCTCTTTCAAGCACGTGTTCTCTGGCCTCTGTTCACAATGACTAACAACAACAGATCTGGTGGAAGATATGTGTACTATAAAGAAGAGCCATTAATGCCCAGCCATTACCCCAGCCAACAGCCACTGTTGCCAGAGCTGCCCACGTCCATTCAGTTTCTCTATTTGTATCCTGTTTCCTCTCTTATTCCAATCCATACGCACAGATGGAGTTCCCACAGTTTCCCTGGAGAGTGCTACGTTGTGGTGAGAACACAAAAACAAACCAGAAATCATCCCTCGCCCTGAGGAGCTAATTCTTACCTATGGGAGCAAAGACGAATTTACAAATAACCAGACCATATTGTAAAAACGAATGCAGGCTGTAAGAAAGGTGCAAACTGCATGTTATGGGAGGTCAGAGGACAGAAAAATTCCACTTCTGTTTTCTCTCTTTGATTCTCCTCCCAGCTCTGGACAAATTGTTAAATTTCATACTTCAATTTCCCCATATGTCTAATGAGGAAAACATACCTTTTACACGTCTTACTGGGGAACAATGAGTTAGTGACAAGGTATCTGTAAAAGCTTTGAGATTTTATTTTCGTAGCATCCAAACACATCTTTAACCTTACAGCACGTGGAATGAAGAGTGCAGGTGAAGTGGTTTAGATCTGTGTGTGTGAGCGTGTGGATGTGTGTGTGTGCACGTGTGTCATATGCATGTATGTGACTGCCATGCTCCAAAAGAGGCCGCAGGGGGTAATAAACAGGAGGCCTGCTGGGACCACCGATTTCTTTTTCCCATCTGTGATGGCTGGGGCCCCGTGCTTCACACTGGGAAGGGTATCAGCAAACTCTCCTCTGTCTTGTGGTGCGGCCGCCTTTAATTCATACTTGCGTGTGTTGTGAGACTAGCCAGGCAGCTGAACGACTGCCCAGGAGTGGAGCTAGTGATGATGTAGAGAAATGAAATCACTGTTTAATGAGCATCAGTGAGATAAGGTCCACAGACGGACCATTCAGAGGGCTGTGTTTGAACCACAGTATTCCATTCATTTTATAATACACCTTACTGTGGGATTAAATTGCATTCTTAGAAAATTTAGTCCAGCATGACTAGTTCTCCTTAGAATAACATCACTAACGTAGTGTTGTATTCAATAAGCCTGTTGCATAAAAGGTTATCTTGTAATGTTTATCATTATAAGTCTTTAGTGTTCTAGAATTTACCTTCAAAAATACTGCAAAATGATGTTTTTGATGCAGTTGTGTTTTGAAGTAAGTTCTAAAAAGCTGTGGCTACAAATTCCATGCCTCAGTTTACCCTTTGGAACATTGTTTCTAGATTTTTACAGAAGTTCTTTTTACACATCAACTCTCTAAAAGAATATACTAGTGATATTTTTCCTATAGCATTTAATCTTTGACTAATGTTTTAATTGTGTATTTTTTCTCTATTTTTATCTATGTAGTATTTTCAACTAAGCATAGGGTTTGGAGTTAGACAAACTAGAGTGTGAATCCCAACTCTCAGACAGTTGTGATCATGGGCAAGTCACATAATGTTACGAAGCAATATTTTTTTTGTGGAGTGGAAATGATTTGAGATAAGATAGGTACAAGGTACTTAACATAGCCTATCACGTAGTAGAAACTCCATAATCAATTCTGGCTACTATTGTTATTGTAAGAATGATAAATTTTCTGGTTTAGACTCTCTAACCTAACTATAACTAGATTATTCTTTGAAAATTTCACCTGACCTTGTTTTGTCTGTATCTGTAGAGTTACTATTCTTATTGGAAGACCCATTATTCACAGCTGATTTCAGGCTTATGCTTTCTTCTTGCACAGTGGGAAACTAATAAGTGAATTAAGCACATATTTCATAAGGGATTGCTGTATTTATATGTGTATACATAAATATAATTTTCAACAATGGAAAGTAGCTTGTCATGAATAGTTCATTTCATGAGATAAAAGGATAGGAAAACAATAAACGACACTTAAAAATGCAATTCTGTGTAACACAAATCCTCATGAATTTACACACACGATCTTTTGATCGTCTGTGTTACACTGAAAAAAAGATTGGATAGCAAAATAGTCAGCCACACTATGGATTATACTATTGGAGCAAATTGTTGGAAAAGGAAGGAAAAAACTTTCTAGGAATTCCTAATCACAAAGAATTTAGATTGAAGGAATTTGCATTGAATTTGGATTAAAGAATTGCTTTAGGGAGGGAGTGGTTCCTCAGAATGAAGCTCTTCCAGGCTCCCTCTTGCTTTGTTTTTGCCTAGGGCATTGTTTTTTTTTTTTTTTTTGGCCAAGGCCAGCTTCTTCCTTGCTGGCCAGGTTTCCATTTAGCGTTTAGCGGCCCAAGGCTGCTCCTCTGATGTGGGGGAATTTGCCCCTCTGAGGTTGGATGGGGCAGCTGTGTGTCCCCAGGCTGGGTGAGGAGGATGAACTGCCTTGAGGCCTGGATGGATGCATTCTTGCTACTGTACTTTCACCATGCTCTCTTCTCAGATCTCCAGCAAACGTGACCTCTGCCAGCTGCATATGAACTCCTCGGCTCTGCTGCCTCTGGGATGCAGGCCGGCAGACAAATGGGGCTGGCTCCTCGTTAGATGCCAACTATTTTTTTCCACATGCTCTCCGGGAACAGTTACTAATCATATCAGACCCTGAAACGATTTAAGACATTCCTATCTGTTAAGCATGAGATCTGTTGCTGGCACATAAACAGATCCCAAACTACCTCAACACAATAACACGCACATTTTAAAATTTTAGTGTAAAATGTACCGTTAATCAACCATCAACAAGTATTCATTCATTTATTACGTGATGTGGAAAACTCAGCCCTGCTCTATAAGAGTTGTTCAGATCTTTATGGGTAAATCTTGTCCCCCACCCCACCTGATTGGACCTCCTTTCAGAAACATTGCTTTAGGTTGAATTGTGCCACCCCAAATTTGTAAAAGTCCTACCCCCAGCATCTTAGAATGTGATGTACTGGTGGAAATCGAGTCATTGCAGATGCAATTAGTTAAGATGAAGTTGTACTCAGGGGGCCTAATCCAATATGACTTGTGTCCTTATAAAAAGAAGAAACTTAGACACACACACACACACACACCCCACACGGGGAGAGCACCATTTCATTTCTTTGTAGACTTAGCACTACCTGACATGACTTTGCTTATTTTTGTTGATTTTTTTCAATTATTTTTTCATTGAAGTATAGCTGATGTTTTGGCAGTCTCTGCTGTACAGCAAAGTGACTCAGTTATACACATGTAGACATTCATTTGTTATATTCTTTTCCATTATGGTTTATCACAGGATATTGAATATAGTTCCCTGTGCTATATATTAAGATCTTGTTGTTTATCCATTCTAAATGTAATAGTTTGCATCTACCAACCTCAAACTCCCAGTCCATCCCTCTCCCTCCCCCACGCCCCGCCTTGGCAACCACAAGTCTGTTCTGTATGTCTGTGAATCTGTTTCTGCTTTGCAGATAGGTTCATTTGTGCCGTATTTTAGATTCCACATATAAGTGATATTATATGGTATTTGTCTTTCTCTTTCTGACTTATGTCACTTAGTATGATAACCTCTAGTTGCATCCATGTTGTTGCAAATGGCATTATTTCGTTTCTTTTTATGGCTGACTAATATTCCATTGTATATATGTACCACATCTTCTTTATCCATTCATCTGTCATGGACATTTAGGTTGTTTCCATGTTTTGGTTATTGTGAATAGTGCTGCTATGAACATAGGGGTGCACGTATCTTTTTTTTTTTTTTTTTTTTTTTTGTGGTACGTGGGCCTCTCACTGTTGTGGCCTCTCCTGCTGTGGAGCACAGGCTCCGGACGTGCAGGCTCAGTGGCCATGGCTCACGGGCCCAGCCGCTTCGCGGCATGTGGGATCTTCCCGGACCGGGACATGAACCCGCGTCCCCTGCATCGGCAGGTGGACTCTCAACCACTGCGCCACCAGGGAAGCCCCAACACGTATCTTTTTGAATTACAGTTTTGTTCAGGTGTATTCCCAAGAGTGGGATTGCTGGATCATATGGTAATTCTATTTTTAGTTTTCTGAGGAACCTCCATACTATTTTCCATAGTGGCTGTACCAACTTACTTTCCCACCAACAGTGTAGGAGGATTTCCTTTTTTCCACACCCTCTCCAGCATTTGTTATTTGTAGACTTTTTAATGATGCCCATTCTGACTCGTGTGAGGTGGTACTTTTGTTGATTTTTTTAACATCTTTTTCCCACACCAGAACTTAAACTCCTGGAGGCCAGTGCTCCTGTCTGTTCTGTTTAGTGCTTGGCACAAAGTAGATGCCTGACAATTATTTGTTGCAAGAATAAATAAATGAAAAAGTAAGGTTTAATTTGGGAATGTAGGCTTCTGTGTGCGGACATAGCAGTACTTCTGGACACTGCTGATTTTCTTTCTCTTCCTCCTTTCTTTCCTCCTTTCCTTCCTCCTTCCCTCCCTCCCCTCCCCTCCTTCCTTCCTGCTTCCTTCCTTCCTTCCTTCCTTCCTCTCTCTTTCTCTTCCTCCCTCCCTCCCTCCTTTCCTCTCTCTGTCTCTCTCTCCTGTCCCTTTAGGGCTGGGAGAAAGTATTTGGACTCACTGCACAAACACAGATTGTTCTCAACTCACTGTGGTGAACATGGTTTTATCTGGTTTTGTACTTCACTTTGTCTCTGAGCCGTGGAGGACAGATGGTCAGTTCTCAGTCCTGCTTGGCCATGTCTCCTGGGAGGAAAGGCAGTAAGAGGGGACTAGCCCTTCATTTGTGGTTCTCAGAAGCCACTGGTGCTGTATGGCTCAGGGCCCCTCACCAGGGCCCACGGAGGAAGGTGTTCCCTCCACCTCTGCATTTGAGCAGAAGAGGCTGTCTAGACCCAGGAGCAGAGGACCACTGTGTGGATGTGTCTGTGCAGTCCTGAGACATTGGAAAGACTTAGGACACGATACTTTGTGAAGGTCTTGCTTCTTCCCTTTGAACCCCCAGTCAAACATGAAAGGGGCTCAGAAACATAATTTGGTCACTGGATGATAATGGCTGTGTTCATGCTCACCAGCTAGAGAAATACAGGAAGATTGGACTGAGATGATAAACAGTGGATGGAGGAGGCTACTAAGAAAATGCTTCAGTTAAACGTTTCTGGGATAAAATCCTCAACCAGGGGAATGACAGTGGGAACAGAGACGAAAAGATTGGCATGACTGTTGTTGATATATTTGGTGAATGATTAAATGTTATCTTTATTTATGTACAATTTATACTTTGCCTACTTCCAAAAAGGATTTGAGTCGGATGACTAGTTGAAGGTGAGGGATGAGTTAAGAATGACCCTAACTCTTCAAGCCTGAGTGATGAGGAAAACAGGGTGTTCCTATCTGAGTCAGGAAGGGCCGGGAGGAGAAAATACATGTGAGCAGACAATGATATGTTCAGTTTTGGATTTGTCACTCTTGAGGTGATGAAGGACATTCAAATAGAAGAGTCTACTAGACTATTATAAACAAATTACTCAAACAATTCCTATCTTTGATAGGCAGGGTGCCTGAAAAAGAAATTTACATGATGAGCACATAAATATGAACTCCATAGTTTGTAGCTATAACCGTTATTTGTGTTTTACTGCCTTTCATTGTAATATCTTTGCTTCAAATGGGTTGTGATTTTGATTATCACAAGTGTGCAGGCGCATGTACACAAACCCACCCACCCACCCACACACTATTTTCTGTTGTTGCATCCCAGAATCTTGAAACTATACCAAACTGCTGGAAGTTTTGCTTTCCTGTATCCTGGGAGAGCCCTTCTTGTGTCTGCCCCGTGTGGTCCCTCCAATTTCGTTCACCGGTAGGAACCTTCATGTGTCCTCTTGTGATCTCTCCCTCCTTTCTTGAGTATCAGGATTGCGTTTCCCACAGCCTCTCCCTTTCACTGTGATGGATTGCTACATTATAGAGCCTGTTCAAGTAACTTTTCTTCTGCTCCCCTTCATCTGAGAGAAGCTTTTAGTGTTCTCCTTGGAAAACCACATGAAACAATGTGTGGTAGGTAGGGTGGGAACTCAGCAAATGAGCACCAAGTTAGGACGTAGAAGCAAAGTAAGCAGCTTACAGCCAGGAGAAGTATTCAGTGTTGCTAATGTGTAAAAATGTCTGATTGGCAAATGCACCCTCGTTAAAGACTCAGAAGTGTAAGGGCATGGATTTATTACTCATTTCTAGAACTGATTGTTTCATAGAATCCATGCCAAGCTTTTATTTTCTATAGTGCGTGTGTCAAAATTCAGAATGTTTAATTTTCACCAATACCTAAATCTTAAACTCTCTTTGCTTCAATGGGGCCCAAGAAAAAGATATTTTTCTTTTTTGTTTCTAAGTCTTTAAAAATTATGCAAGCAAAATATTCAAACAAACAGAAAAATAGAGATTAATGAGCAGAATCTGTTACATTCTCCTTCCTTTGAATTCCATTCCTTTTAGGAGGTAGCCGGTGAACAATTTGATATGCAGCTTTCCATGCCTTTTTCTGTTTTTAAATATATACCAGGAATGCTCTGTCCTCAGGTGGTCACACAGCTGTCTCTTCCAGTTCAGATGCCATTTCCTCAGGGAGCCCTTCTCTGATGACAGGATCTCAATTAGCCCCCAACTTTCCCCATGCCACCTTTTGTATATCACCCTTTTGGGTTTCCTCGTATCATTTATGACCATCTATAACAGGCAGAATAATGCCCCCTGGCCACCAAAGATTGTCCCTGCACTAATCCCTGGAAACTGAGAATATATGTTCCCTTCCATGGTAATATGATGTGATTAAAGGTGCAGACCTTGAGATGGGGGGATTATCCTGGATTATCCTGGGAGGGCTAATCTAATTCCATGAGTCCTTAAAAGTGGAGAAATTTCCTGGCTGGGTGAGAGAGAAGAAGGACAAGTCATTCACAGTGTGAGAGAGATCTGACATGCGTTTGTTGGCTTTGAAGATAGAGGAAGGGGAACAGCCAAAGAATGCAGGTGGCTTCTAGAATCTGGGAACAGCCCTCAGATAATAGGTAACAAGAAAACAGGGGGGGGGCTTCCCTGGTGGCGCAGTGGTTGAGAGTCTGCCTGCTGATGCAGGGGACGCGGGTTTGTGCCCTGGTCTGGGAAGATCCCACATGCCGTGGAGCGGCTGGGGCCGTGAGCCATGGCCGCTGAGCCTGCGCGTCCTGAGCCTGTGCTCCGCAACGGGAGAGGCTACAACAGTGAGAGGCCCACGTACCGCAAAAAAAAAAAAAAAAAAAAGAAAAGAAAACAGGGGGACCTCAGTCCTATAACCACAAGAAACTGGGAGATAATAAATTTGTGTTATTTGAGCCTCTAAGCGTGTAGTTATTTGTTATGGTAAAGATAGAAAACAAATACACCATCAGAATCAGTTGGTTTTTTATGGGTTTGCTTATTTATTGTTTGCATGCCCACTCACATGTGAGCATTAGGAGAGACTGTCTATCTGGCCACCACTTTCTTTACTGACTAGAGTAATTCCTGCCATTGAAGTAGGTGCTAATTTTGCTGTTGTTGAGTGAATAAATGAATACATAATGTATACATATTTATATGATATCAATGTATACATATTACTTGATTACTTGCTTTTTTCACTTAATGACAAGTCTTATGGATCTTTCCGTATCAGTTTGTATAACTATAACTCATTATTTTTATTACTACATTCTATCCATGATTGGATGTATAACTGTTTTGTTAACTATTCACTTACTGATGGACATATAGGCTATTTTCAGTTTTTCTCTTTGTGCGTCTCTGGGCACATGTCTAAGTATTTCTATGGGATAAAAATGGAATTGTTTGTTTAAAGGGTATGTCCTTGTGAATTTGATGGACACTACTAAATGACCCTCTAAAAATACGATACAATGGAGGACATTGGTTCAAGATAGCAGAGTAGAAGGACATGCGCTCACTCCCTCTTGTGAGAGCACCAGAATGGCAACTAACTGCTGAACAGTCATTGACAGGAAGACATTGGAACTCACCAAAAAAGATACGACACATCCAGAGACAAAGGAGAAGCTGCAATGAGACAGAAGGAGGGGCACAATCACAATAAAATTAAATCCCGTAACTGTTGGGTGGGTGACTCACAAACTGGAGAAGGCTTATACCACAGAAGTCCACCCACTGGAGTGAAAGTTCTGAGCCCCACATCAGGCTTCCCAACCTGGGGGTCTGGCAACGGGAGGAGGAATTCCAAGAGAATCAGACTTTGAATGCTAGTGGGATTTGATTGCAAGACTTCGAGAGGACTGGGGGAAACAGAGACTCCACTGTTGGAGGGCACACACAAAGTAGTGTGTGCAATGGCACCCAGCGGAAGGAGCAGTGACCCCATAGGAGACTGAACCAGTCCTACCTGCTACTGTTGGAGGGTCTTCTGCAGAGGCAGAGGGTGGCTGTGTCTCACCGCAGGGACAAGGACACGGGCAGCAGAAGTTCTGGGAAGTACCCCTTGGTGTGAGCCCACCCAGAGTCTGCCATTAGCCCCACCAGAGAGTAGAGAGCAGGTAGGCTTCAGTGCTGGGTCGCCTCAGGCCAAACAACCAACAGGGAGGGAACCCAGCCCCACCTGGCAGCAGACAAGCGGATTAAAGTTTTACTGAGCTCTGCAGACCAGAGCAACACCCAGCTCTACCCACCACCAGGCCCTCCCATCAGGAAGCTTGCACAGGCCTCTTAGATAGCCTCATCCACCAGAGGACAGAAAGCAGAAGCAAGAACAACTACAGTTCTGCAGCCTGTGGAACGAAAGCCACATTGACAGAAAGATAGACAAAATGAAAAGGCAGAGGACTATATACCAGATGAGGAGCAAGATAAAACCCCAGAAAAACAACTAAATGAAGTGGAGATAGGCAACCTTCCAAAAAAAGAATTCAGAATAATGACAGTGAAGATGATACAGGACCTCGGAAAAAGAATGGAGGCAAAGATCAAGAAGATGCAAGAAATGTTTAACAAAGACCTGGAAGAATTAAGGAAAAAACACTAGAAGAATTAGAGAACAAACAAACAGAGATGAACAATACAATAAGTGAAATGAAAAACACACTAGAAGGAATCAGTAGAAGAATAACTGAGGCAGAAGAATGGATAAGTGACTTGGAAGACAGAATGGTGGAATTCACTGCCATGGAACAGAATAAAGAAAAAAAAAATGAAGACAGCCTAAGAGACCTCTGGGACAACATTAAACATAACAGCATTCGCATTACAGGGGTCCCAGAAGGAGACAAGAGAGACAAAGGACCTGAAAAAATATTTGCAGGGATTATAGTCGAAAACTTCTCTAACATGGGAAAGGAAATAGCCACCCAAGTCCAGGAAGCACAGAGAGTCCCAGGCAGGATAAGCCCAAGGAGAAACACACTGAGACACATAATAAACAAATTGACAAAAATTAAAGACAAAGAAAAATTATTGAAAACAACGAGGGAAAAATGACAAATAACATGCAAGGAAACTCCCATAAGGCTAACAGCTGATTTCTCAGCAGAAACTCTAAAAGCCAGAAGGGAGTAGCATGATATATTGATATATTTAAAGTGATGAAAGGGAAGAACCTACAACCAAGATTACTCTACCCTGCAAGGATCTCATTCAGATTCGACAGAGAAATCAAACCTTTACAAACAAGCAAAAGCTAAGAGAATCCAGCACCACGAAACCAGCTCTACAACAAATGTTAAAGGAACTTCTGTAAATGGGAAACACAAGAGGAGAAAAGGACCTACAAAAACAAACCCTTGATTAACAGTTGTGACGTACTGCTTAACTCCTAATGTAGCTTTTTGACCACTCCTGTGGGCTTCCAGAACAAATTGGGTTTCTGCAACCCAGCTCTTATCACAAGGAAAAGGAACCTTGGCTTACTTGTTTGCCTCTTTCACTGGAAGTGGCTACACGGAACCTAGGCTAAAAGATTTCCAGCACTATCAAAAGCATATTACAGTGGCTTCAATCTTAGAAGCCGTGTGGATGAAAGGCTCTTGGTGCTGCAGCCAGGAGTCAGTGCTGTGCCTCTGAGGTGGGAGAGCCAACTTCAGGACACTGGTCCACAAGAGACCTCCCAGCTCCACATAATATCAAATGGCGAAAATCTCCCAGAGATTTCCATCTCAGTACCAGCAGCCAGCTTCACTCAACGACCAGCAAGCTACAGTGCTGGACACCCTATGCCAAACAACTAGCAAGACAAGAACACCACCCCACCTATTAGCAGAGAGGCTGCCTAAAATCATAATACGTCCACAGACACCCCAAAGCACACCAACAGACGTGGACTTGCCCACCAGAAAGACAAGATCCAGCCTCATCCACCAGAACACAGGAACTAGTCCCCTCCATCAGGAAGCCTACACAACCCACTGAACCAACCTTAGCCACTGGGGACAGACACCAAAAGCAATGGGAACTATGAACATGCAGCCTGCAAAAAGGAGACCCCAAACACAGTAAGATGAGCAAAATGAGAAGACAGAAAAACACACAGCAGTTGAAGGAGCAAGATAAAAACCCACCAGACCTAACAAATGAAGAGGAAATAGGCAGTCTACCTGAAATAGAATTCAGAATAATGATAGTAAAGATGATCCAAAATCTTGGAAATAGAATAGACAAAATGCAAGAAACATTTAACAAGGACCTAGAAGAACTAAAGATGAAACAAGAAATGAGGAACAGCACAATAAATGAAGTTAAAAATACTCTAGATGGGATCAATAGCAGAATAACTGAGGCAGAAGAACGGATGAGTGACCTGGAAGATAAAATAGTGGAAATAACTACTGCAGAGCAGAATAAAGAAAAAAGAATGAAAAGAACTGAGGACAGTCTCAGAGACCTCTGGGACAACATTAAACACACCAACATTCGAATTATAGGGGTTCCAGAAGAAGAAGAGAAAAAGAAAGGGACTGAGAAAATATTTGAAGAGATTATAGTTGAAAACTTCCCTAATATGGGAAAGGAAATAGTTAATCAAGTCCAGGAAGCACAGAGAGTCCCATACAGGATAAATCCAAGGAGAAATATGCCAAGACACATATTAATCAAACTGTCAAAAATTAAATACAAAGAAAACATATTAAAAGCAGCAAGGGAAAAACAACAAATAACACACAAGGGAATCCCCATAAGGTTAACAGCTGATCTTTCAGCAGAAACTGTGCAAGCCAGAAGGGACTGGCAGGACATATTTATAGTGATGAAGGACAAAAACCTGCAACCAAGATTACTCTACCCAGCAAGGATCTCATTCAGATTTGATGGAGAAATTAAAACCTTTATAGACAAGCAAAAGCTCAGAGAGTTCAGCACCACCAAACCAGTTTTACAACAAATGCTAAAGGAACTTCTCTAGGCAAAAAACGCAAGAGAAGGAAAAGACCTACAATAACGAACCCAAAACAATTAAGAAAATGGGAATAGGAACATACATATCGATAATTACCTTAAATGTAAACGGACTAAATGCTCCCACCAAAAGACACAGATTGGCTGAATGGATACAAAAACAACACCCATATATATGCTGTCTACAAGAGACCCACTTCAGACCTAGAGACACATACAGACTGAAAGTAAGGGGCTGGAGAAAGATACTCCATGCAAATGGAAACCAAAAGAAAGCTGGAGTAGCAATTCTCATATCAGACAAAATAGACTTTAAATTAAAGACTATCAGAAGAGACAAACAAGGACACTACATAATGATCAAGGGATCGATCCAAGAAGATATAACAATTGTAAATATTTATGCACCCAACATAGGAGCACCTCAATACATAAGGCAAATGCTAACGGCCATAAAAGGGGAAATCGACAGTAACACATTCATAGTAGGGGACTTTAACACCCCACTTTCACCCATGGACAGATCATCCAAAATGAAAATAAATAAGGAAACACAAGCTTTAAATGATACATTAAACAAGATGGACTTAATTGATATTTATAGGACATTCCATCCAAAAACAACAGAATACACTTTTTCTCAGGTGCTCATAGAACATTCTCCAGGATAGATCATATCTTGGGTCACAGATCAAGCCTTGGTAAATTTAAGAAGATTGAAATTGTATCAAGTATCTTTTCCGACCACAACGCTATGAGACTAGATATCAATTACAGGAAAAGATCTGTAAAAAATACAAACACATGGAGGCTAAACAATACACTACTTAATAATGAAGTTGTCACTGAAGAAATCAAAGAGGAAATTAAAAAAATGCCTAGAAACAAATGACAATGGAGACATGATGACCCCAAACCTATGGGATGCAGCAAAAGCAGTTTTAAGAGGGAAGTTTATAGCAATACAATGCTATCTCAGGAAACAGGAAACATCTCGAATAAACAAGCTAACCTTGAACCTAAAACAATTAGAGAAAGAAGATCAAAAAAACCCCAAAGTTAGCAGAAGGAAAGAAATCATAAAAATCAGATCAGAAATAAATGAAAAACAAACGAAGGAAACGATAGCAAAGATCAATAAAACTAAAAGCTGATTCTTTGAGAAGATAAACAAAATTGATAAACCATTAGCCAGACTCATCAAGAAAAAAAGGGAGAAGACTCCAATCAATAAAATTAGAAATGAAAAAGGAGAAGTAACAACTGACACTGCGGAAATACAAAAGATCATGAGAGATTACTACAAGCAACTCTATGCCAATAAAATGGACAATCTGGAAGAAATGGACAAATTCTTAGAAATGCACAACCTGCCAAGACTGAATCAGGAAGAAATAGAAAATATGAACAGACCATTTACAAGCACTGAAATTGAAACTGTGATTAAAAATCTTCCAGCAAACAAAAGCCCAGGACCAGATGGCTTCACAGGCGAATTCTATCAAATATTTAGAGAAGAGCTAACACCTATCCTTCTCAAACTCTTCCAAAATATAGCAGAGGGAGGACCACTCCCAAACGCATTCTATGAGGCCACCATCACCTTGATACCAAAACCAGATAAGGATGTCACAAAGAAAGAAAACTACAGGCCAATATCACTGATGAACACAGATGCAAAAATCCTCAACAAAATACGAGCAAACAGAATCCAACAGGACATTAAAAGGATCATACACCATGATCAAGTGGGGTTTATTCCAGGAATGCAAGGATTCTTCAATGTACACAAATCAATCAACGTGATACACCATATTAACAAATTGAAAGAGAAAAACCATATGATCATCTCAATAGATGCAGGGAAAGCTTTTGAAAAAATTTAACACCCATTTATGATAAAAACCCTGCCGAAAGTAGGCACAGAGGGAACTTTCTTCAACATAATAAAGGCCATATATGACAAACCCACAGCCAACATCGTCCTCAATGGTGAAAAACTAAAAGCATTTCTACTAAGATCAGGAACAAGACAAGGTCGCCCACTCTCACCACTCTTATTCAACATAGTTTTTGAAGTTTTAACCACAGCAATCAGAGAAGAAAAGGAAATAAAAGGAATCCAAATCGGAAAAGAAGAAGTAAAGCTGTCACTGTTTGCAGATGACATGATACTATACATAGAGAATCCTAATGATGCTACCAGAAAACTACTAGAGCTAATCAATGAATTTGGTAAAGTAGCAGGATACAAAATTAATGCACAGAAATCTCTGGCATTCCTATACACTAATGATGAAAAGTCTGAAAGTGAAATCAAGAAAACACTCCCATTTACCATTGCAACAAAAAGAATAAAATATCTAGGAATAAACCTACCTAAGGAGACAAAAGACCTGTATGCAGAAAACTATAAGATACTGATGAAAGAAATTAAAGATGATACAAATAGACGGAGAGATTTACCATGTTCTTGGATTGAAAAAATCAACATTGTGAAAATGACTATACTACTCAAAGAAATCTATAGATTGAGTTCAATCCCTATCAAACTACCACTGGCATTTTTCGCAGAACTAGAACAAAAAATTTCACAATTTGTATGGAAACACAGAAGACCCCGAATAGCCAAAGCAATCTTGAGAACGAAAAACGGAGCTGGAGGAATCAGGCTCCCTGCCTTCAGACTATACTACAAAGCTACAGTAATCTAAAGACAGTATGGTACTGGCACAAAAACAGAAAGATAGATCAATGGAACAGGATAGAAAGCCTAGATAAACCCACACACATATAGTCACCTTACCTTTGATAAAGGAGGCAGGAATGTACAGTGGAGAAAAGACAGCCTCTTCAATAAGTGGTGCTGGGAAAACGGGACAGGTACATGTAAAAGTATGAGATTAGATCACTCCCTAAGACCATACAGAAAAATAAGCTCAAAATGGATTAAAGACCTAAATGTAAGGCCAGAAACTATCAAACTCTTAGAGGAAAACATAGTCAAAACACTCTATGACATAAATCATAGCAAGATCCTTTTTGACCCACTTCCTAGAGAAATGGAAATAAAAACAAAAATAAACAAATGAGACCTAATGAAACTTCAAAGCTTTTGCACAGCAAAGGAAACCATAATCAAGACCAAAAGACAACCCTCAAAATGGGAGAAAATATTTGCAAGTGCAGCAACTGACAAAGGATTAATCTCCAAAATTTATAAGCAGCTCATGCAGCTCAATAACAAAAAAACAAACAACCCAATCCAAAAATGAGCAGAAGACCTAAATAGACATTTCTCCAAAGAAGATATACAGACTGCCAACTAACACATGAAAGAATGCTCAACATCATTAATTATTAGCGAAATGCAAATCAAAACTACAATGAGATATCATCTCACACCAGTTAGAATGGTCATCATCAAAAAATCTAGAAACAATAAATGCTGGGGAGGGTGTGGAGAAAAGGGAACACTCTTGCAGTGCTGGTGGGAATGTGAATTGGTACAGCCACTATGGAGAACAGTATGGAGGTTCCTTAAAAAACTGCAAATAGAACCACCATATGACCCAGCAATCCCACTACTGGGCATATACCCTCAGAAAACCATAATTCAAAAAGAGGCATGTACCAAAATGTTCATTGCAGCTCTATTTACAATAGCCCGGAGGTGGAAACAACCAAAGTGTCCATCATCGGATGTATGGATAAAGAAGATATGGCACATATATACAATGGAATATTACTCAGCCATAGAAAGAAATGAAATTGAGCTATTTGTAATGAGGTGGATAGACCTAGAGTCATACAGAGTGAAGTAAGTCAGAAAGAGAAAGACAAATACCATCTGCTAACACATATATATGGAATTTAAGAAAAAAAATGTCATGACGAACCTAGGGGTAAGACAGGAATAAAGATACAGACCTAGTAGAGAATGGACTTGAGGATATGGGGAGTGGGAAAGGTAAGCTGTGACAAAGCGCGTGAGAGGGTTGGACATATATACCCTCGCAAACGTAACGTTGATAGCTAGTGGGAAGCAGCCGCATAGCACAGGGAGATCAGCTCCGTGCTTTGTGACCGCCTGGAGGGGTGGGATAGGGAGAGTGGGAGGGAGGGAGACACAAGAGGGAAGAGATATGGGAACATATGTATGTGTATAGCTGATTCACATTGTTATGAACTGGAAACTAACACACCATTGTGAAGCATTATGCTCCAATAAAGATGTAAAAAAAAGAAAAAACAAACCCAAAACAATTTAAAAACTCCAACCTAAAGGCACAGGCTCACTGAATGAATACAAAAACAAGACCCATATATATGCTGTCTGCAAGAGACCCACTTCAGACCTAGGTTCACATACAGACTGAAAGTGAGGGGATGGAAAAAAATATTCCATGCAAATGGAAATCAAAAGACAGCTGGAATAGCAATATTCATATCAGGTAAAATAGACTTTTAAATAAAGAATACTACAAGAGACAAGGAAGGACACTACATAATGATTAAGGGATCAATCCAAGAAGAAGATATAACAATTATAAATACAATATGCACCCATCATAGGAGCACCTTAATACATAAGGCAACTGCTAACAGCTATAAAAGAGGAAATCTATAGTAACACAATAATAGTGGGGGACTTTAACCCCTCACTTACACCAATGGACAGATCATCCAAACAGAAGGTTAGTAAGGAAACACAAGGTCTAAATGACATAATAGACCAGATAGAGTTAATTGTTATTTATAGGACATTCCATCACAAAACAGCAGATTACACTTTCTTCTCAAGTGCACATGGAACATTCTCCAGGATAGATCACATCTTGGTCACAAATCAAGCCTCGGTAAATTTAAGAAAACTGAAATCATATCAAGCATCTTTTCCAACCACTTGCTATGAGATTAGAAATCAATTACAGGGAAAAAAACGCAGAAAACACAAACACATGGAGGTAAACAATACGTTACTAAATAACGAAGAGATCACTGAAGAAATCAAAGGGGAAATCAAAACATACCTAGAGACAAATGACAATGAAAACACGAAAATCCAAACCTATGAGATGCAGCAAAAGCAGTTCTAAGAGGGAAGTTTATAGCAATATAATCCTACCTCAAGAAACAAGAAAAATCTCAAATAAACAATCTAACCTTACATTTAAAGGAACTAGAGAAAGAAGAAAAAACAAAGCTCAAAGTTAATGGAAAGAAATCATAAAAATCAGAGCAGAAATAAACGAAATAGAAACACAGAAAACAATAGCAAAGACCAATAAAACTAAAAGTTGGTTCTTTGAGAAGATAAACAAAATTCATAAACCTTTAGCTAGACTCATCAAGAAAAAGAGGGAGGAGACTCAAATCAGTAAAATTAGAACTGAAAATGGAGAAGTTAAAATGGACACCACAGAAATACAAAGCATCGTAAGAGACTACTAGAAGCAACTCCATGCCAATAAAACGGACAACCTGGAAAAATTCTTAGAAAGCTATAAACTTCCAGGACTGAACCAGGAAGAAATAGAAAATATGAACAGACCGATCACAGCTAATGAAATTGAAACTGTGACTAAAAGTCTTCCAACACACAGGGCTACCCTGGTGGCACAGTGGTTAAGAATCCGCCTGTCAATGCAGGGGACACGGGTTCCAGCCCTGGTCCGGGAAGATCCCATATGCTGCAGAGCAGCTAAGCCCGTGCGCCACAACTACTGAAGCCCACGTGCCTAGAGCCCGTTCTCTGCAACAAGAAAAGCACCACAATGAGAAGCCTGTGCACTGCAACAAAGAGTAGCCCCTGCTTGCCGCAACTAGAGAAATCCTCGCAGCAACAAAGACCCAGTGCAGCCAAAAATAAATTAATTAAATTAAAAAAGAAATGTTGCAACAAAGAAAAGTCCAGGACCAGATGGCTTCACAGGTGGATTCTGTCAAACATTTCGAGAAGAGCTAACACCCATCCTTCTGGAACGGTTCCAAAAAATTGCAGAGGAAGGAACGCTCCCAAACTCATTCTACAGGGCCACAATCACCCTGATACCAAAACCAGACAAAGATACTACAAAAAAAGAAAACTACAGACCAATATCACTGATGAATATAGATGCAAAAATTCTCAACAAAGTACGAGCAAACAGAATCCAACAACACATTAAAAGCATCATACACCATGATTAGTTGGGATTTATCCCAGGGATGCAAAGATTCTTCAATATATGCAAATCAATTAATGTGATACACCATATTAACAAATTGAAGAAGAAAAACCATATGATCATTTCAATAGATGCAGAAAAAGCTTTTGACAAAATGCAACACCCATTTATGATAAAAATTCTCCAGAAAGTGGGCATAGAGGGAACCTACCTCAACATAATAAAGGCCATATATGACAAACCTACAGCAAACATTCTCAGTAGTGAAAAAGTGAAAGCATTTCCTCTAAGATCAGGAGCAAGACAAGGATGTCTACTCTCACCACTCTTATTCAACATAGTTTTGGAAGTCCTAGCCACAGTAATCAGAGAAGAAAAAGAAAGAAAAGGAATACAAACTAGAAAAAAAGAAGTAAAACTGTCACTGTTTGCAGGTGACATGACACTGTACATAGAGAATCGTAAAGATGCCACCAGAAAACTACTAGAGCTAATCAGTGAATTTGGTAAAGTTGCAGGATACAAAATTAATGCATAGAAATCTCTTGCATTCCTATATACTAATGATGAAAAATCTGAAAGGGAAATTAAGGAAACACTCCCATTTACCAATGCAAAAAAAAGAATAAAATACCTAGGAATAAACCTACCTAGGGAGACAAAAGATCTGTAGGCCTGTAAGACAGTGATGAAAGAAATTAAAGATCATACCAACAGGTGGAGAGATATACCATGTTCTTGGATTGGAAGAATCAATATTGTGAAAATGACTATACTACCCAAAGCAATTTACAGATTAATTGCAGTCCCTGTCAAATCACCAGTGGCATTTTTTACAGAACTAGAACAAAACTTAAAATTTGTATGGAGATACAAAAGACCCCAAATAGCCAAAGCACACTTGAGGGAAAAAACGGAGCTCTAGGAATCAGACTCCCTGACTTCAGACTATACCACAAAGCTACAGTAATCAAGACAATATGGCACTGGCACAAAAACGGAAATATAGACCAATAGAACAGGATAGAAAGCCCACAGATAAACCCACGCACCTCTGGTCAACTAATCTATGACAAAGGAGGCAAGGATATACAATGGAGAAAAGACAATCTCCTTAGTAAGCAGTGCTGGGAAAACTGGACAGCTACATGTAAAAGAATGAAATTAGAACACTCCCTAACACCATACACAAAAATAAACTCACAGTGGATTAGAGACCTAAATGTAAGACTGGACAGTATAAAACTCTTAGAAGAAAACATAGGAAGAACACCCTTTGAAATAAATCACGGCAGATCTTTTTTTTTTTTTTTGGCAGTACGTGGGCCTCTCGCTGTTGTGGCCTCTCCCGTTGCTGAGCACAGGCTATGGATGCGCAGGCTCAGCGGCCATGGCTTACGGGCCTAGCCGCTTCACGGCATGTGGGATCTTCCCGGACCAGGGCACGATCCTGTTTCCCCTGCATCGGCAGGTGGACTCTCAACCACTGCGCCACCAGGGAAGCCCATGTCAGATCTTTTATGATCCACCTCCCAGAGTAACAGAAATAAAAACAAAAATATACAAATGGGACCTAATGAAACTTAAAAACTTTTGCACAGCAAAGGAAACTACAGACAAGACGAAAAGACAGCCCTCAGAATGGGAGAAAATACTTGCAAACGAATAAATGGACAAAGGATTAATCTCCAAAATATATATGCAGCTCAATATTAAAATAACAAACAACCAAAATGGGCAGAAGACTTAAACAGACATTTCTCCAAAGAAGACATACAGATGGCCCAGAAGCACGTGAAAAGCTGCTCAACATCCCTAATTATTAGAGAAATGCAAATCAAAACTACAATGAGGTATCACCTCACACCAGTTAGAATGGGCATCATCAAAAAATCTACAAACAACAAATGCTGGAGAGGGTGTGGAGAAAAGGGAACCCTCTTGCACTGTTGGTGGGAATGTAAATTGATACAGGCACTATGGAAAACAGTATGGAGGTTCCTTAAAAAACTAAAAATAGAATTACCATATGACCCAGCAATCTCACTACTGGGCATATACGCAGAGAAAACCATAATTCAAAAACACACATGCACCCCAATGTTCATTGCAGCACTATTTACAATAGTCAGGTCATGGAAGCAACCTAAATGTCCATCAACAGACAAATGGATAAAGAAGATGTGGTACATATATACAATGGAATATTACTCAGCCATAAAAAGGAACGAACTTGGGTCATTTGTAGAGACGTGGATGCCTCTAGGGACTGTCATATAGAGTGAAGTAAGTCAGAGAGAGAAAAACAAATATTGTATATTAATGCCTATATGTGGAATCTAGAAAAATGGTGCAGATGAACCGGTTTTCAAGGCAGAAATAGAGACATAGATGTAGAGAACAAACGTATGGACACCAAGGGGGGAAAATGGTGGGGGGTTTGTGGTGGTGGGATGAATTGGGCGATTGGGATTGACATATATTTATATACACTAACATGTGTAACATAGATAACTAATAAAAACCTGCTGTATAAAAAATTAAATTAAATTAAAAAATTCAAAAACCGCCCCTATTTTTAAAGATCAAAAAAAAAATAGTATACAATAGATATCCCCAATAACTGAGTATGAGAGTTACTGTTTCTGTACACTCTTGGCAATGTTACTCTTATTAACCCATTTGATATTGTTTAACTCTCTGGTAGGTAAAGATATCTTATTATGTTTTAGTGTTTGCATTTTCCTAAATTATTATTAAGGTTGAATGGGTTTTCTTAAATTTATTAGCTATTTGTGTTTCTTTTTCTGTGAATTGAGTGCTGCCTAGTATTTCCTAATGGTATAATTCTGGACAAATTCCTAAATTTCTGTGTCTCATTTTCTTGCCTGCAAAATGGAGATGCTAAGTGTATTTGATCAAAAGGGTTATTATGCAAATTAGTTGAGTTTGTACATGTAAAGTCCTTAGGCTATTGCCTGGCAAATAATATTCTCTCAGTCAATATTAGCTATATCTTTGTCCTTTTTTAAAACTTTTAGGTTGCTTTAGTTTTGATTTGCAAAAGCTCTTTATATATTTTAGAAAGTCATTTGTTTTCTGAAACACACTTATTGCAAATATTGCAGGTATACTTTCTTCTAGTTGGTTTCCTTCTAGCTTTACTTATGGTATATTTCATCTTAAAAAATTTAAAAATTCTTTCTAATCTCTCCATCTTTAAGGAGTTTTATATAGAATATATATAACATTATATTTTGCTTAAAAGTTATTCCTAATCACAAGATTATAAAGAATTCTCCCATATTTTCTTCCACTTATATTTTTTGGTGTTTAATGCTTAAATTGCTTTGGAATTTATTTTTGTATATGGAATGATGTAGGAATTTGAGTTTTCTTCCAAAGTGCTAGAATAATTTTCCCAGTGCTCTTTATTTCATATATTTGGCCCTTTCTCCTCTCATTAAAATGCCTGATAGACTTTATGTATTAAATTCACATATACAGAAGGCATTTTTATTTATTCCTCTCCCTTTGTTCTTTTCTGAATCTGGAGGAAGAATACCACACAATTTAAATTAACATAACTACATATAATAGTATATTTAATATTTGGTCATTCAAGTTCACATTTTAATTTTTCTGTATGTTTTCTTGGATATTTTTTAAACTTTTTTCCTTTATATGAACTTTACAATCAGTATGCCAGGTTTTTTCAGATTATTTTACTATATAGATTAATTTGGAGAGAATTGTTACATATAAAATATTGAGTCCTTTAGCACATTTATTATTAGGTTAATCTTAAGGTTTTGCCATTATCATGATAAGATGCTCTTTGCCTACTACATTTTCTAAGTGGCTATTGTTGACAAATAAAGATGCTAGTGGTTTTTTATATTGATCTTGCACTGGTGATTTTATTTATCTCTTACATTAGCTAGAATAGTTTTCTAGTTGATTATTTTAGATTTCTAAAAGAGATAGAAATCTAAATAGATTATCACATCACACAGAGATAATTAGTTTTGTAGAAATTTCTTTCCATTTTCCCATCTCATTTCTTTACTGTACTTCTTATATTGGCCAGGACCACCAATATCATGGTCATAATTGATGGCAGAATGTTTTATCCTGTCCTCAACTTAAATGGAAGACGTTTTATTTTGCTCCTTAATTCGATTTGATCATGTATACAGATTTTTATATTTGTTATGACTTACTTAAACAAGTTTCGCCCCTTTCTTATAACAAGGAATACGTTCAGGCAGTAGATGATGTGGTTGGTGTAAAGAATGGAGAATAGGTCTGCAAAGAATGTATTTTTTGGTACAGTGCTATTGGAAGAAAGAGAGAGGAAGAGAAGGTTAAAGTACAAGGAAAACAGCATGAAAAAGAAGGTGAGAAGAGCTATGAGAGGGAGAATATGAAAGCAGACCTCAGTAGAAAAGGTGGCTGGACAACTTGTCTTTTGGGTAGAAGAAAGGACATGTTTGGTAGGAGGAAGTGAAAGCGAATGATAGACACTGGATGAGATCGACTATGATGGGCATCTTCATGGCATCAGGACTGAGGTGGAATGGTGGGTAAAGCCTTAACAGCCAAGCTTTCCCAACACATGGCCAGAAACCCTGTGCCATCCAAGCAATGACAGTGCCGTACTCAAACACCTTTACCATTCCGACAAATGTTGATGGGGCACAGACGTCTGGGTGTGGCTGGGTCCACTGTGTGCTTAAAACTGGGTGTGCAAGTTTGGAGTTCAGCACATTTTCCTTTGTAGAGTCCATTTGGCACCATACCCTCTACTGGTCTCCACGGAAGTGGACTACTCAAAGGTGATGGAACACATTGTAGGGTGCTATAAATGTTCTGCCAATTTTCAGCTTATGTGAAGTTTGTAAGTGCCTTGTAGAAAGATAGGATTTTCCTGTGTAAATGAAATCAGAAAGACTGAAACTCAAGTTTTCCTCAGTACCTCAATACTGCATCGCAGCATATCTTATGTGCGCCTGTGACTCTAAATATGCCAGACTCTGACACCTGTATATTTCCAAGTCCATATTATTTTTAAGGCTCTTTGTTTCATAATCACTGATTTCTTTTTTCCTTTAAGTCATTTACTAGGAATAAGCTTAAAGTTAGTTTATTTTTTAAATGGCAAGTTGTTTTTTCTTTTTTTTTCCTCTCTCAAATGAATCTCTACCAAAGTTCTCTTCTCCTAGGCTGTCACTGTACTTTGTGGTATCATTATCATAACACTTATATCACTGTTGGTGTCAGTTGTTCTCCTAGACTGTATGGGCTCTGACATACAGATACAGCTGACAACTGTATCTTTTTGGCTTTCCTTCTTTCATTCTTAACGCAGTGCCTGGCATATAGAGAGTAATTAGTAAATTTGTTAATAAACTAATACTTGAAAGAAATGAACAAGATAATATAATTATATGTATTTTTCTTAGGAATAGTTTCAAAATAGTGGTTCAGAGTGGATTTATCAAGGCAAACATAAGAATGGAGGTACTTGTTTTGCCAAATACATTTTAGTAGTTTTGCTTAATAAAATACTGATGGATTTGTCATATGAATATTGGTTGATACCTGTTGCTATTACCATGGGTTGTACCACTACCACCGTCACAGCCATCAGCAGCAGCATCGCCAGACTATTAAGCAGTATTCTTGGAGGGATAGGAGTGCAAGTAATCTTTGGTGACCAACTCATTGTTTTTCCCATTATTATTCCTATGAGATGGTAGGTGGTGGGGCATAATTTATTTCTGGGCTCTGGGTCTGGAAAGCTGTTCTTCCTGGGGCAAAGCTGAACAGATCTGCTTTCTCTTTACAACCCTTTGTCCAGCTGAAAAGGAGAGTCTGTGCATAGAGACCAGAGGTCACCTGGTTGCTGACAGGGAGGAAGGAGTCTGTGGACTCCTTGGGAAAGAGCACAGTCATACTTGGAGGGAGGGGAGCTGGCTGGGCGAATTTTCTCTCATTTCTGGGACCTGTTCCTCTCTAGTCCTGCTGTGGCTAGTTTCCCTTTGGGGTTTATGGGTCTTCAGAATAGATAAAGACCACAGGCCCATAAGCCTCTGCTTAAACCTGGCCATTCCTCTTCATTCTGCAGGGAGCTTTGGTGGGGGCAGAGGAGAAAGCACTGCTTGTTTTTTCTTAGTGGGGAAAATAAGGCAGGATCAGTATTGATATAGTGATTATGAAGAAAGCTTGGCATCCTAAAAGATTTCAGCTTCACAAAATCTAGACCTAAAGAAATAAATTTGTTTAATCTCTTTATTTTACAAAGGGGAAAATTGACACCTAGAGATCAGTCAGTACTAGAATCAGGACCCAACCTTAGAGTCCCTGGTCCAGGACTTATTTGGTGATATAGGGACTTGAATTATTCAGTTAAAGCATTAAAAGTATTTGATTGTAAAAATTTATTTGTAACTTTTTAGTAAGGAAAAGATCGTTTAATTCCTAGCCCAAGAATAAAACACTACATTTTCAAGATACAGTTTTGTGGAATCTTCTGTTTTAATTACATACTTGATCATATATTAGTCATGCTTTTCCAGAAGAAGTAGAGACGCTGAGTCAAAGTATAAAACTGATTTATTTTTTGAGTGCGCAATTCTAGAAAAAAGTTGCAGCACAGAGTAGAGAACAGGGAATAGGCAACGGCAGAGTTGGATTCTAGTCCGAATCTGCCCCCAGCTTTCCGTAGGGCCATCGAGTTCCACTCAGCTCTGGTAGCTCATCTGTAAAATGCATTCTTTCCCCTGTAGGATCACAAGGACACACACGAGCAAAGAGATGTCAAAGTGCTTTGAAACACACTTTATAGAATGGAATTGCACTCCTCTGTTTATGTTAATACGCAGAGCTATTAGCCTAAGATTTACTCCTGAGGACTTTATTCCAAAATACTAAATATTACCTTCTTGGTAGACTTTCACTAAGAAGAAAAGGCTCTGTTGTTAACTTTGAAGGAGAGGGTTAATGACAAAAGAATAATAATGCGGGGATGTGGGTTTCAACTCCTAGCCTGTCTCCTCCATGTCACACACCTGCCCTCTGGCTGGGGAGGTTGGTGATAGCAAAAGTTAATTCTTAGACTTCTGGAACTTAAAATACTCCCTCACTTCAAAGCATCTACTCTGTCAAAAGCATTGGCAATCTCTCAATTTACAATGTCAACAATTACTTAAAGGTACTTAAAAAAAACACTTTGGTCTTTATTTTACTTTTGAAATTGTGGTGGGAAAATGGACCTATTTTAAGCATCTTAGATATTTAAGATGTTCTGTGAATTTGAACTAAGCCACTCTGTCCGAAACGTGTTACTAAGTGTTATGGGGTGGGTTGAATAAAAGGCCAAGGAAGGAAAGAAGATAATTGACAAGAAAGGAAACACAGTGCTAGCCAAAGAATGCTGGGAGAGCTGTCTGCCTGGCTTTGTCTGTTAGCTGAGTTTATTGCTCAAATGTAGTGACTTTGTCTTAACTGGGAGAAGAAAATACTGAAGCAACAAGTTGTTGATCCATGAAGCACATCTCACACTTTGTCATGATAAGCAGTAGGCTCTTTCAACACCGTTCCTGTCAACATATAAGTCACTGTGTTTAGTTTTTCACCCCTCTGAAGTCCTGAGTCAGACAGTAGCGAGTAGGTAAATGGTCTTAGATGCTCACATAACTTTTCCTTTTCTTTTTTCCTCAGGGTTGTATCTGTGTCTGATAGTTCAGACAGTTCACCATATAAATCTGTGGTAAAAATCTTTCATGTTAGCAGGCAGTGAAAGGCTTAAATCATTTTCTGTGAAGTCGCTTATGTTGCTACATCATTGATGCTTTATCACTTCTTTTTAGCTCTTTCTTTGGCCAGGCAAGGATATCTATATTAGGCAAATGAAAAATGAGCTGCACCCTTAGCCTCTTGTTAATACAGCTGGTCCTTTTCCAAAAATCACACACTACCGCTGACAAATCACTGTAATAATCACAAGCCTAAGCTTTAGTGTCTTGGACTGTTTTTGTGAAGCATTCATTTTTCATCTATTAGGGTGGACAAAATTGTTTCGAAAAATGTCTAGGGCTTGTAATGATTTCTTACTTGGGGTCTGAAATTTATTTTTAGGAGCCTCAGTTCTATTGCTCATACTAATGCATGGCCCGGGAATGTCTCTCTGTTACTCTGTGCCTCAGTTTCCTCATCTAGAACATCTCTCATCTTCAGTTTCCAGGACTGATTAAGTAACAGAGACATACAATCAGTTTCTGTAAGGGGGGACTTTAGTGCAAAGTATTATTGACATGCAGATGTTTACTTTTAAATTGAGAATATGTACTCTTTCCTTCAGAAGACAGCTTTGAAAATTTAAGATTATAAGCCTAAAAAATAAAGCATGTAGAGAGTTGTCCCCAAAGGATGTCCCTGAGAGGAACACTATGGCTCCAACACCAACAATTTGTTTTTCTGTAAGCAAATATCTAAGAGAGAGAATAAATGGTACCCAGTGACCAAAAAACTGAAAGAAAAAACAAGACTTCTGAGGAGCGGAGAGGGCCTCTTATCCCTTGTTCTATACCTTGAAGAAGCCACTTAATTATTATTAACAAGCTGAAATTGTGAGGAGGCAAGTTTTGTTTTTGAAGATGCTTTGTATTCCTTTTCTTCTTTTTGTAGCATGTCCTCTCTTCTCATGGATTCTCTGGCCACTGGGCAGCTGAGGCCTTCATGATGCTTCTCAACTCTTCCTAAGTGTCCTGTCTATATCTGTTACCCCAGGGAGTACCTTGAACTCTGGATTCCATCCAACTCTGTTTCCCAACAAAATTCCCCCCTTTTATCATTTTCCTTCATGACCTTGTCTAACAGTAGTAGCTACTGTAATAATGGATGAAAGCATTCCTGTCTGATGAAGGAATGTTAATATCTTAACCTAAAGGAGGAATGAATGTTGGGCATAATTGATGCTGTGACAGAGAGCTCTTTGGTATTAGATCACTCTGATCCAATTCCCTAGTGTTAATTCTCAACGGACATGGAAGTCGGTCCATGAAAGACCTGTTTCTAGGTCCCAGGAGGACACAGGACTCTAGATTCATCTCGTCATTTCAAAACAGCAAAAAGTAACTAGGAGCTGGTGTAAATGATAAGCAACATACACCTACTTGCTTTCCCATGGCTCTGAACAAAGAGGCCAAGCCAAGGATGTTCAAGCCCAGCCCATCATGAGTTTTCAAGAAATGACTGACCCAGAAGCCACAATACTTTCAGAAGCCCTGGAATTAAAGATGGTAATGAACTCATAAATGGGTGAGGGGGAAGGATTAACATATGAGCTGCCCATTTCCATGGATACAAGGCTCCTTTCATTTATTTTTACTGGGTTTTTATAGGGAGTCTGAAATCCAAATCTGATAGGACATCTGTGCTTCATTAGCTGTGTTTCATTAGGTTTATAATGTGATTCAAACGGACCCCTCAAAGCTGTAACAGGGGAGGCTCCTGAGAGTTCCAAGTTCCAGGTCTTGCCTTGCAGGGGGCCCACGAAATGGCTACATGAATGGAGATGAGTGTTCAGAGGTCATGGGGCCATTGGATGATGTATCTCAGGCTCGGATGAGGTTGAAACAATCTTTTATTCTGCAATTAAGATCTTAAAAAAGAGGTCTGCTACATCTGAGAGCATCTCTATAGGGAAAAAAGAAGAATTTGGCTGCGAGGGCCTGGAAGGCTCTGCTGATTCTAGTTCTCACCCACCACTATAGTGTTCCTCCTTCTTCACTTTGGAAGTCAGCACAATTCACATATGTTTTCTAGGTTGTGGAAAGAAATGTAAACCATGCCTGCAGTTTGGTGGACTGCAACAGGAAGCAGGAAGCAGCCACTTTTTGAGTGTTCCCTCCAGCAATGATTAAAGTAGAAGCAGGTAGTCAGTCATGTGACAGGGCTGAAATGTATAAACTGGGTATCACACTGCTCTGAGAATAGTTGCTATGGTAACTCAGACAGAGATGGAACAGCAGTAAAGGAGAGCTGCCCTGAAAGCAAATGTTATTGATTAAATGAGATTTTTTTTTTTTTTTGTGGGGGATGCTGGCAGTGGTGAGAATGGGCATAGAGGCAGGTGAACCTATTATAATGACCATACGGAGAGTGTGGTTTGGTTGTATATTGACAGATCTTCTCAGGAGTCCTCAGAGAAACAGGAAGTTAAATGATCATCTGCACAAGCTACCGTTTCTGTGGCTGAACTTCTGGATTTCAACATTACGTAGTAAATTCATTGTTTCTTAAGAAAGTCTAAGGTGTTGGAGCCAGCTGGTATAGCTAGCCTTGAGTTCAAAATCTGATCATCTGAAGCCGGGTCATTTTCCTGCAGAGTTTATGGCTGTGTCCTCTAAGCGCCTGATTATTTCTAATTGGGTCCCACATTCTGCTTTAAATTGTTCACATTACCATTCCAGAGGTAGCTATTTGGTTGAGGAGATGGGGTGGCCCTCTAAATGTGTCCTTATTCCAACTTTGGAAAACACACTCCCTGTGAATGTCTTGCATTGTAACCTGTCTACGTTTCTTTACCCCTAACTGTAACATCGAGAAAGGAACCCTGTCCTACTTTTCAGGATAATTGTGAGAAATAACTTATTAATGATTATAAAGCAGCTCAAAAATACAAGCTCTTCACAAATGCAAGATGATAAAAAATTCATATGAGTAACAATAGCAACAATTGTATCAAGGCCACTGGGAAGGTAGCTGGAATGTGCCCGGAGGCCCAAAGGGGGAATTAGGACCTATGTACAGGAAATTTCTGTTGATGAGCACAAAGTGGTATATGAGAATAGCTAGATACTCTGGACTTCTTGAATTGTCATCTGTGTGCGTATATGCAACTCTAGGTCCCCAATAGGGACAAATTGCAGATTTGGCAAAAGTTTTTTTTTTTTAAAGGAGTTGTTGGTCTAATATTCAGAGTCCTCAGCATGCCCTTCCCATGAGCTGGTGGGAATGATGTTCTAAAATCACTAATACCCCTCATTCCTGAGACTGACGACCTTCCCTTTGTCCTCTTGTCTTTCCTTTTTGCAGCAAAGCTATATACAATACAATATAGCCCTCTGCCAGCAGATCTGTTACTAAAGGAATTCATGCATCTTGCATCTTGAAGATGCATTATTAATGCCTGGACAAATCACATCAGGTGAAACGCAGCAAGTCCCTGGCACTGAAGAAAAGGAACAAAGGCTGTTTCTACAAGAGAGCAATGGATGAGACAAATTATAACAGCTGGGAGCTTCTTGTAAGTAAGATGGCATAAAAACCAGAAATGCTAAAATTGCGTGCACAGACAGCAACTTCATTTTTTCGTGGTAAAACAGATTACACATGGTGCTGGAAGAAAGCCACTCTAATTGTGGCTTCGTTAAAGTCATGGTATTGCAACTCTTTGAATTTCTCAAAAAAAGGGGCCAGCTTGCTGGTGACCAGATTACTCCCAAGTGCAATCCCAGGCTCTTGCACATGATTTCCGAGATGGACTAGGAAGGATGGATTTTTCTAATGGGGCCAGTGATCAACTCTGGATGCACAGGGGGAAAAATAAGATGTGGCTTGGGAGAGTTTATCAGGGAGCTCTGGGGGAATGGAGACCATCTGGGAGAGGGGGGATGAAGTCCCTCTTGTCACCTCTCCTGGCCAAGGTGGGGTTGCCTGGATAGGCTGATGTGAGGCAGTGGTTTACTAAGAGTGTGTTTCATCCTCTGACATGAGAACTTACAGATCCTTTCAACTTCTAAACTGGGCAGTTGGAGATAGATAAGTATCAGGTGTATTTCAAATGGATTAGAAAAGGCCACAAGTGCACAATCATTGAACTGCGCAGATCCATGACTGTACCTACTCCCAGTGGTCACTAATGACACATGAGCTGCTTGAGCACTAATGAGCCACCCCCCTGCCCCAGCCTTTTCTGTCGGGTCCGTGGCAGGGAGGACTTGTTTTAATTTGCAGGCCGTAGCTAAAGTTTATGGTGACATTAAAGGGAGGCATTTTTCCAACCTATTTCTATGTCATCAGTTTATTAAATAAGATTTCTTTTGGCATCTTGAAAGAAATGATATTCTTTTTAAATATGAAAACTGCTGATATGTTGCAGAAAGGGGCAGTGGTGTGTGTATGTGTGTGTGTGCACGCGCCTGTGCCCCATGCATACCCGTTCTCTTGTGGTTTCTGTGTAATATTGCCCACATTTTATATTTGGAGAATCACTTTCCCCTACATATACTCAACAATAAACATGAAACCACCTAATTATATTTTCATAATCATGATTAAAAACCATCTAAATTATCCTGCTTGATGTACTCAAAGAGTTTGTTGATTGCTTTTTGATGTGTATTAGAGCTTTATGTGCAGCCACACCAAATGATTTGCTTCACAATGAAATAAAGGAAAAAACCCGTTAATATGCATACACGCTTACTTAAAATATACATATATAATTCATATTTGGCTAATTAGCCAGCATCAACACAAAATCCGTGACCACGAAATAATTGTGGAAAAGTTGATTACCTTCAAATAGTACATTAATTTCATATATATGTACGCATATATGCATATATATATTTATTTGCACAATATCAATTCTACCTTTTTTTAAAAAAAAATTTTATTTATTTATTTATTTTTGGCTGTGTTGGGTCTTCGTTTCTGTGCGAGGGCTTTCTCTAGTTGCGGTGAGCGGGGGCCATTCTTCATCGAGGTGCGCGGGCCCTCTCACTGTCGCGGCCTCTCTTGTTGTGGAGCACAGGCTCCAGACACACAGGCTCAGTAGTTGTGGCTCACGGGCCTAGTTGCTCCGCGGCATGTGGGATCTTCCCAGACTAGGGCTCGAACCCGTGTCCCCTGCATTAGCAGGCAGATTCTCAACCACTGCGCCACCAGGGAAGCCCCTTCAATTCTACCTTTTACAGAGGCCATCAGTCTTTTGGACCATCAGTGCCTCAAAGTGTTTTTCACATTCTGGGAAAGAGCCTTGAGATTAAGATTTGAACTTTAGAATTAACTTTTATGACAGGAATCATATGTAAATGCTCCCCCTCTTAAAACATATGTCCCTTTGGATGATAGGGGTCATGGGCCAGTTTTCATGAAGGAACAGAAGTGGCCAGCAAGCTCCAGTGTGAGTTCTTCCTGCTGATTCCCCACAAAATGAACAAGTGTCCCTTTCCCTCCTCCTGGGGAACAGCAGTGTAAAGACTTCTCATGGGTCTCCTATTTACACACAGTAATTGATCCCAGGGCAGGAAGAACTTACTTTTAGGCCTTTGTGTCAAGGCACTCCTCTGCATTTGTGTTAACATTGTGTGATGTGCCTACAAATTAGTAACCTTCATTTTCACACTCAAATTTCATCAGCTTATTTCTAACAAAGGTGTTTGTAACTGTTTACTAGTAGGGTGTTTTGCTCTGTTTGTGAATCCTTACAGGATTGGAAGCCTATCCGTTGCTTTTGGAAACAGTGGTTTGGAATAAATGGGTAGTTGACAGGTGGGGCAGTGCCTGCAATAGGTGTACATCAAAGGGGGGATGAGATGTTTTCCACATCCAGTGATGATCGGCCTAAAAAGCCAAAGTAATGAAGGTTTTAAATTTTAATACAAGGAAATAGTGGCTCATTTATTTATTTAACAAACACTGAATACCTGTTGTTTGCCAGGCACTGTCTAATCCTGAAGGGTAATGGTAAATCAAATAAAACGGAGATATGGTTACTCCCCTGGGTGGGGAAGTCACATAGAAGGAGACTCAATACAATGTGCAAATTGACATAGTAGAGATATGTGCAAAGGACCATGAGAAGATGGAGGAATAACTTCCTAAACATAGTGGGAAAGGCTTTCCTGAAGAGCATCTTGAAAGGTGAGTTGGAGCTCTGTCCATTAAAAGGCCTTCTAGACAGAGGAAATACTGTTCACGGAAGTCAGAAGTGTGAGGGGGCATGTCTTGGGAGGAGTAACACATGTCTTATGTGTTACTGCATTTTAAACTGTGAGGAGGAAAGAGGCAGGAGATCAAGTTAGAGGGGCAGGGGGCTAGAATGTAAAATATTCATGTCCTGCTCTAAGAAATTTGGACTGTATCTCATAAGCAAAGATGAAATTGAGCACCCACCATTTATCTGGTGCAGTGGTAGACCCCAGAGATAAAGCAATGAAAAAGACAGACTTAGTCCTTGCCTTGAGGGATCTTACATTCCACTGGAGGGGTAGGCAATTAAGCAAATAATCATAATACATTGTGATAACTACTGTGATAGTGGAAATATAGATGTGCTATAGCAATGTCTAGGAGTGTATCAAATCTGAACCTCAGTGATCTGAGAGAGCTTTTTCAAGGATCAACTAAGCTGAGAGTTGAAGGATGCAGCCATGCTCAGTGATACAACCCCATGGTCTCTGAAACATGTGGGGACAGCACTTCCCTCAAGTCCTTTTCTCTAGGCTAAACATAAAATAATTCTCTCACTTCCCATTTCCAGACCTCATAAGTATGCCTCCGGTATCTTCTCATTTACCAATTCAGTAACTTTGTTAGAAAATAAGTGAAATTTGTTTGGCTTGATGTCTTCTTGGTGAACCCATTTTGGCTCCTAGTGGTACTCTTTTCTTCTCGAAGTGCTTACGAACCATCTATTTGATTATCCATTAGAGAATTTACTTGGGAATCAGTATCAAGATGTATTCTGAAGTGTTTACTATTTAAAAATTAAAACTTTTGCTTATTTGTAGTTTTCTGGCCTCCCTGGTTCTACAGGATTTTTCAAAAGTTACCAACAGTGGCTCTCCAATTGTATTTGCAGACTTTTACTTGGGAGTAATTACCTGAGTCCAAGTACAATTCTTCTGTAATCTCCACATTCATACTTTTTGGTTGTGTCTTAATTATGTTTACTCCTCACTTTTCTGTTTGATGATCACCCACTTTAGTGAAGATAATTGCAAAGTAAAACTAGTTTTTTTTTATACCACCTGATAATATTTTTATTATATAATAAAATAATATATAATAATATTATATATATTATATAATAGTATATTTCCCAAAGACACTATTCCTTTTATTGTTCAAACGTAGCACAATAAATGCTTTTTTGTCTTTGTACTTTTCACCAGACGATGTTAGCTTCTGGCCTGTGGACTTGGTGACACTCTTCATATGGTTTGTCTCCTCCTCTTCTTCTTTCTCCTCAGAATCATTGATTATGTAACTCTCTTTTTCATCAACATACGTTATAAAAATTGAAATTATTGGACAATACTCTAAGAGCTACCTGGATTTCTGAGGATGTTCCTCCCCACCCCCCCACTTTTCTTTAAAAATAAATTTATTTATTTGTTTTTGGCTGCGTTGAGTCTTCGAGGCTGCACGTGGGCTTTCTCTAGTTGCGGCAAGTGGGGGCTACTCTTCGTTGCAGTGCGTGAGCTTCTCATTGTGTGGCTCCTCTTGTTGCGGAGCATGGGCTCTAGAGCGAAGGCTCAGCAGTTGTGGCACTCGGGCTTAGTTGCTCTGTGGCATGTGGGATCTTCCCAGACGAGGGATCAAACCTGTGTCCCTGGCATTGGTAGGCGGATTCCTAACCACTGTACCACCAGGGAAGTCCTGGATGTTTACCCTTTGTTAACATTATTCACAGTTGTATAATCAGACTTTCATTTTTAGTGCCCCCAGTACTTCTTAGGCCACGTTTTTTTTTTACTGTTGTGCTTTCCCAGATAAAAAAAAATTCCCTTCTAGAATCTAAGATGCACTAATCTTATGGCACAAAGAAAGGGGAAAAGAATGAGTATTTATTGATTATTTACTATCTTCCATCCCCATGTTGTTTCTTATTCACTTTCTCAACACCTTTTGCAGTTGGCTTGGTTATTTCAGTTGTTTGAATGAGAAAATTGGGACTCAGTATATTGTCCAACTTAGTAAAGAATAAAGCTGGCATTTTAGCCTGAATCTGCCTGACTCTGAAGCTCTTTCTAATGTATCTAATGATAGGCTAATCACTCCCATTTGCTGACATATCTGTATGTTCCATGGATTATGATTGTTACCACTTCTTTAGAAAGTTGGAATTCATCCTCCTTAGAGGGTAAATGGAGATCCCAAAGTACCAGTGCTATCATTTCTTCTGCATATCACATTGTTCCCTTTCATGGTATCTTGACATAAATTTGGTCCTCTATGGCTTCCTAGTAATCTTCTTTATTTTTTGTAGCACTTGTAATTGGTGATCACATGGTAAAAAAGATGAGCCCTTAGAAATGAAAGAGCCTAGTTAAAGCTTTTGGTGTCTTTATAGTTATTTGTTGTTGCATAGCAATATTTCCACAAATGTAGCCACTTACAGCAACACAGATTTACTATGTCACAGTTCCACTAGGTCAGGAGTCTGGATACAATTTATCTGGGTCATCTGCTTTAGCGTCTCACAAGACTGCTCCTGAGGTGTCATCCAGGGCTGAAATTTGACAGGGAAAGGATCCACTTCCAGCATTCAGTCCCTTGCAGGCTGCCGGACTGAGGGCCTGAGGTTCTCAATGCCTGTCAGCTGGAGAACACTCTCAGTTCCTTGCCACAGGGGCCTCCCCAGCATGACTTCCTCAAAGCCAGCAAGGGAATGACTCTCCTCACGAGACAAGCATTACAATCTTATATAACATAGTCACATATGGAACCATAGACATCCCATCACCTTGGCCAGATTCTATTAGTTAGGAGCAAGTCCTAGTCCACTTGTATTCAGTGGGAAAAAGCCACAAGGGCATGAATACCAGGAGGTAGAACAATGGAGACCATTTTAGTGTCCACCTGGCACATGATCCATTCTTTTGGATAACACAGTGACTTTTACAGTTCTCTGAGGGTTTTCCTTGTCAACATCCCCTTAAATGACCGCAGAAATTCCTACTGGCTGTTTTTTATTAAAGCATTTTTTAACCGTATCTTTTCCTAGTGTTAAATCTACTATTCTTCTATGAACTTACAGCATATAAAGAATTAATTATAATTCTTTTTTTTGGGAATTTTTGAATTTTATTTTGCTTATATTTTATATAGCAGGTTCTTACTAGTTATCCATTTTATACATATTAGTGTATATATGTCACTCCCAATCTCCCAATTCATTACCCCCCCCGCCCCCCCATCACTTTCGCCCTTTGGGGTCCATACGTTTGTTCTCTATATCTGTGTCTCAATTTCTGCCCTGCAAACCAGGTCATCTGTACCATTTTTCTAGGTTCCACATATATGCATTAATATACAACATTTGTTTATTTCTTTCTGACGTACTTCACTCTGTATGATAGTCTCTAGATCCATCCACGACTCTACAAATGACCCAATTTCGTTCTTTTCTATGGCTGAGTAATATTCCATTGTATATATGTACCAAATCTTCTTTATCCATTCATCTGTCGATGGGCATTTAGGTTGCTTCCATGACCTGGCTATTGTAAATAGTGCTGTAATGAACATTGGGGTGCATGTGTCTTTTTGAATTATGGTTTTCTTTGGGTATATGCCCAGTAGTGGGATTGCTGGCTCATATGGTAATTCTATTTTTAGTTTTTTAAGGAACCTCCATACTGTTCTCTGTAGTGCCTGTATCAATTTACATTCCCACCAACAGTGCAAGAGGGTTCCCTTTTCTCCACACCCTCTCCAGCATTTGTTATTTGTAGATTTTCTGATGATGCCCATTCTAACTGGTGTGAGGTGATACCTCACCGTAGTTTTGATTTGCATTTCTCTAATAATTAGTGATATTGAGCAGCTTTTCATGTGCTTCTGGGCCATCTGTATGTCTTCTTTGGAGAAATGTCTAAGTCTTCTGCCCATTTTTGGATTGGGTTGTTTGTTTCTTTAATATTGAGCTGCATGAGCTGTTTACATATTTTGGAGATTAATCCTTTGTCCGTTGATTCATTTGCAAATATTTTCTCCCATTCTGAGGGTTGTCTTTTCGTCTTGTTTGTAGTTTCCTTTGCTTTGCAAAAGCTTTTAAGTTTCATTAGGTCTCAGTTGTTTATTTTTGTTTTTATTTCCATTACTCTAGGAGGTGGATCAAAAAAGATCTTGCTGTGATATGTGTCAAAGGGTGTTCTTCCTATATTTTCCTCTAAGACTTTTATAGTGTCCAGTCCTACATTTAGGTCTCTAATCCATTGTGAGTTTATTTTTGTGTATGGTGTTAGGGAGTGTTCTAATTTCATTCTTTTACATGTAGCTGTCCAGTTTTCCCAGCACCACTTATTGAAGAGACTGTCTCTTCTCCATTGTATTTTCTTGCCTCCTTTGTCATACATTAGTTGACCAGAGGTGCATGGGTTTATCTGTGGGCTTTCTATCCTGTTCCACTGGTCTATATTTCCGTTTTTGTGCCAGTGCCATATTATCTTGATTACTGTAGCTTTGTAGTATAGTCCAAAGTCAGGGAGTCTGATTCCTCCAGCTCCGTTTTTTTCCCTCAAGGCTGCTTTGGCTATTCGGGGTCTTTTGTGTCTTCACAAAAATTTTAAGATTTTTTTTTTCTAGTTCTGTAAAAAATGCCACTGGTAATTTGATAGGGATTGTACTGAATCTGTAGATTGCTTTGTGTAGTATAGTCATTTTCACAATGTTGATTCTTCCAATCCAAGAACATGGTATATCTCTCTATCTGTTGGTATCATCTTTAATTCCTTTCATCAGTGTCTTATAGTTTTCTGCATACAGGTCTTTTGCCTCCCTAGGTAGGTTTATTCCTAGGCATTTTCTTCTTTTTGTTGCAATGGTAAATGGAAGTGTTTCCTTAATTTCCCTTTCAGATTTTTCATCATTAGTATATAGGAATGCAAGAGATTTCTGTGCACTAATTTTATATCCTGCAACTTTATCAAATTCATTGATTAGCTCTAGTAGTTTTCTGGTGGCATCTTTAGGATATTCTATGTATAGTGTCATGTCACCTGCAGACAGTGACAGTTTTACTTCTTTTTTTCTAGTTTGTATTCCTTTTCTTTCTTTTCCTTCTCTGATTGCTCTGGCTAGGACCTCCAAAACTATGTTGAATAATAGTGGTGAGAGTGGACATTCTTGTCTTCTTCCTCATCTTAAAGGAAATGCTTTCAGTTTTTCACCATTGAGAATGATGTTTGCTGTGGGTTTGTCGTATATGACCTTTATTATGTTGAGGTAGGTTCCCTCTATGCCCACTTTCTGGAGAGTTTTTATCATAAATGAGTGTTGAATTTTGTCAAAAGCCTTTTCTGCATCTATTGAGATGATCATATGGTTTTTTTTCTTTAGTTTGTTAATATGGTGTATCACATTGGTTGATTTGCATATATTGAAGAATTATTGCATCCCTGGGATAAATCCCACTTGATCATGGTGTATGATCCTTTTAATGTGTTGTTGGATTCTGTTTGCTAGTATTTTGTTGAGGATTTTTGCATCTATATTCATCAGTGATATTAGTCTGTAATTTTCTTTTTTTGTAGTATCTTTGTCTGGTATTGGTATCAGGGTGATGGTAGCCTCATAGAACGACTTTGGGAGTGGAGTGTTCCTTCCTCTGAAATTTTTTGGAAGACTTTGAGAAAGATGGATGTTAGCTCTTCTCTAAATTTTTCATAGAATTCACCTGTGAAGCCATCTGGTCCTGGACTTTTTTTGTTTTGAAGATTTATAATCACAGTGTCAATTTCATTACTTGTGATTGGTCTGTTCATATTGTCTATTTCTTCCTGGTTCAGTCTTGGAAGGTTATACCTTTCTAAGAATTTGTCCATTTCTTCCAGGTTGTCCATTTTCTTGGCATAGAGTTGCTTGTAGTAGTCTCTTATGATGCTTTGTATTTCTGTGGTGTCTGTTGTAACTTCTTTTTTTCATTTCTAATTTTATTGATTTGAGTCCTCTCCCTCTTTTCCTTGATGAGTCTGGCTAATGGTTCATGAACTTTATCTTCTCAAAGAACCAGCTTTTAGTTTTATTGATCTTTGCTATTGTTTTCTTTGTTTCTATTTCATTTATTTCTGCTCTGATCTTTATGATTTCTTTCCTTCTGCTAACTTTGGGTTTTGTTTATTCTTCTTTCTCTAGTTCCTTTAGATGTAAGGTTAGATTGTGTATTTGAGATTTTTCTTGTTTCTTGAGGTAGGCTTGTATTGCTATAAATTTCCCTCTTAGAACTGCTTTTGCTACATCCCACATGTTTTGGATCATTGTGTTTTCATTGTAATTTGTCACTAGGTATTTTTTGATTTCCTCAGTGATCTCTTGGTTATTTAGTAACGTATTGTTTAACCTCCATGTGTTTGTGTTTTCTGCGTTTTTTTCCCTGTAACTGATTTCTAATCTCATAGCAAGTAGTTGGAAAAGATGCTTGATATGATTTCAATTTTCTTAAACTTACTGAGGCTTGATTTGTGACCCAAGATGTGATCTATCCTGGAGAATGTTCTATGTGCATTTGAGAAGAAAGCATAATCTGCTGTTTTTGGATGGAATTCCCTATAAATATCCATTAAATGTATCTCGTCTATTGTGTCATTTAAAGCTTGTGTTTCCCTATTAATGTTCTAGTTGGATGATCTGTCCATTGGTGTAAGTGAGGTGTTAAATTCCCCCACTATTATTGTGTTACTGTCGATTTCCTCTTTTATAGCTGTTAGCAGTTGCCTTATGTACTGAGGTGCTCCTCGGTTGGGTGCATAAATTTTTACAATTGTTGTATCTTCTTCTTGGATTGATCCCTTGATCATTATATAGTGTCCTTCTTTGTCTCTTATAATAGTCTTTATTTTGAAGTCTATTCTGTCTGATACAAGAATTGCTACTCCAGCTTTCTTTTGATTTCCATTTGCATGGAATATCTTTTTCCATCCCCTCACTTCCAGTCTGTATGTGTCCCTAGGTCTGAAGTGGGTCTCTTGTAGACAGCATATATATGGGTCTCATTTTTGTATCCATTCAGCAAGCCTGTGTCTTTTGGTTGGAGCATTTAATCCATTCACGTTTACGGTAATTATCCTTATGTATGTTCCTATTACCATTTTGTTAGTTGTTATGGGTTTGTTTTTGTAGGCCCTTTTCTTCTCTTGTGTTTCCCACTTCGAGAAGTTCCTTTAGCAGTTGCTGTAGAGTGGGTTTGGTGGTGCTGAATTCTCTTAGCTTTTGCTTGTCTGTAAAACTTTTTATTTCTCCATCAGATCTGAATGAGATCCTTGCCGGGTAGAGTAATCTTGGTTGTAGGTTCTTCCCTTTCATCACTTTAAACATATTGTGCCACTCCCTTCTGGCTTGTAGAGTTTCTGAGGAGAAATCAGCTGTTGACCTTATGGGAGTTCCCTTGTTGGTTATTTGTCATTTTTCCCTTGTTGCTTTCAATAATTTATCTGTGTCTTTAATTGTTGCCAATTTGATTATTATGTGTCTCGGTGTGTTAGTCCTTGGGTTTATCCTTCCTGGGACTCTCTGCCCTTCCTCTACTGGGGTGGCTATTTTCTTTCCCATGTTAGGGAAGTTTTCTCCTATAATCTCTTCAAATATTTTCTTGGGTCTTTTCTCTCTCTCTTCTTCTTATGGGACCCCTGTAATGCAAATGTTGTTGTGTTTAATGTTGTTCCAGCAGTTTCTTAGGCTGTCTTCATTTCTTTTCATTCTTTTTTCTTAATTCTGTTCCCTGGCAGTGAATTTCAGCATTCTGTCTTCCAGGTTACTTATCTGTTCTTCTGCCTCAGTTATTCTGCTATTGATTCCTTCTAGTGTATTTTTCATTTCAGCTATTGTATTGTTCACATCTGTTTGTTAGTTCTCTAATTCTTCTAGGTATTTGTTCTTTAATTCTTCTAGGTCTTTGTTAAACATTTCTTGTGTCTTCTTGATCTTTGCCTCCATCCTTTTTCTGAGGTCCTGGATTGTCTTCACTATCATTATTCTGAATTCTTTTTTTGGAAGGTTACCTATCTCCACTTCATTTAGTTGTTTTCTTGGGGTTTTATCTTGTCCCTTCATCTGATACATAGCCCTCTGCCTTTTCATCTTGTCTATGTTTCTGTGAATGTGTTTTTTGTTCCACAGGTGCAGGATTGTAGTTCTTCTTGCTTCTGCTGTCTGCCCTCTGGTGGATGAGGCTATCTAAGAGGCTTGTGCAAGTTTCCTAATGGGCCGGACTGGTGGTGGGTAGAGCTGACTGTTGCTCTGGTGGGTAGAGCTGGGTAAAACTTTAATCCTCTTGACTGCTGATGGGTGTGGCTGGGTTCCCTCCCTGTTGGTTGTTTGGCCTGAGGCAACCCAACACTGGAGCCTACCTGGGCTCTTTGGTGGGGCTAATGGCAGACTGTGGGAGGGCTCGCGCCAAGGAGTACTTCCCAGAACTTCTGCTGCCAGTGTCCTTGTCCTCACAGTGAGCCACAGCCACCCCCCGCCTCTGCAGGAGACCCTCCAACACTAGCAGGTAGGTCTGGTTCAGTCTCCTATGGGGTCACTGCTCCTTCCCCTGGGTTCTGATGTGCACACTACTTTGTGTGTGCCCTCCAAGAGTGGAGTCTCTGTTTCCTCCAGTGCTGTCAAAAGTCCTGCAATCAAATCCCACTAGCCTTCAAAGTCTGATTGTCTTGGAATTCCTCCTCCCGTCGCTGGACCCCCAGGTTAGGAATCCTGAGGTGGGGCTCTGAACCTTCACTCCATTGGATGGACTTCTGTGGTATAAGTGTTCTCCAGTTTGTAAGTCATCCACCCAGCAGTTATGGGATTTGAGTTTATTGTGATTGTGCCCCCGCTACCATCTCACTGTGGCTTCTCCTTTGTCTTTGGATGTGGAGCATCTTTTTTGGTGAGTTCCAGTGTCCTCCTGTCAATGATTGTTCAGCAGTTAGTTGTGATTCTGGTGCTCTTGCAAGAGGGAGTGAGCGCACGTCCTTCTACTCCGCCATCTTGAACCAGTCTCCTAGTTATAATTCTTTAATATCACTCTTTTAGCACAGGCACACACACACACACACACACACACATGCACTCTCACAGATAAACATTCACAGACACACACACACAGCACAGCAACTCACAGCATCTCCTCAGATTTCTTCCCCAAGACCAGTCACCTGTCTGGTCCCCATGGTCACATGCAACATTCTTCCCCTGACCTATTGCTATGCTCATAAGTCATTTCCCAGATTTGAATTATTTTCTTCCCATAATTATTAAAGGAAGGTAATTTGCTTCTTTCACCATGAGCTTTCTAGTTTTTAAAGCTTGTTTATAGTTTTTAAAGAATTCATATCAACATTATATCTCTTGCAGGAACTTTGGCCAGTTTCTTCATTATACCCTACAAGAAATAGCCTGTGGTCAAGTTAATTCAAAGGAGAATGCATGAAGTCTGCAATGCTGGGAGATGGGAATGACAGTATTGACCCAAGTCTCTGCTACTGTCAGCCGGCTAGACCACTTATGTCGTAAAGAAAATCAGCATGGCTGGAACCTCAGCTGTTAGGGCTTGAGTTGGTGTTTGCCTCTTTGGACTCTTGTTTCCCACCCAATACATTTTATTTTATTACAGGAAAAATAATTTAGGGCTTTGGCAAAAACAGTTAAATAATTCAGAAACTGGTGATTTTTTTTCAAATTTGTAGCTGGATCAAATATTCATAAGCTGTAGATCTGTAGGTTCATTTCTTAGATGGGAAGTGCATGGGACCACCAATGCTTTATCACAGTGTGGCTGACAGAGCTCAAAGACAGGCAGCCCTGGGCTTGGTATTTATGTAAAAAAAAAAAAAAAGTGCTCTGCACCATTGCCTTAAATCCATTCTGCCATATTTAGACCCTCGGTACTTGTCATTTGATATGGCATCATTGACAATGACTGGAGCTTCAAACACACCTTTTGTCCTCTGTGGTGTTTCCAGTATCCCTTTCAGTAAATTTTTAATGACCTTTCAATTATGGGTCAAACAGCAGTTGACAGAATGCACCCTTGTCTAATACTAGCACTTAGTAGAGTGATGTTTTTAGATAGCAGTTAGTTTCCACAATGCTATCATGGTATTTGTGAACATACTTTAGGGTTGATCATAATGATCCCATTATAGTATGCTCTGCTTTTTTTCACAAATGTGATAGTCTTGCTTTTGTAATATTGTGGAGAAGCTCCAGATTTCGGTTTTGATTGGAAAGGACTAAGCTAGTGTGTTTTTCCCTTCTGGGCCTGTGACTTGCTAGAATCTGATCTGCTGAAGGTCTTTGGTGGGTTCCCAGTGTAGCCCTGTAGTGTAGTGTGGGAGAGAGCTATAGCCATTCCACGTGAAATCACTAGGAGGTGGAGCTGCTAAAGCAGTGCCCTTGTGAACCATTAGGTGTGGTGAAAGGTCTCATGGAAGTTTCCAAAAACTATAGGCCAAGACACGATGCTTCATACAAAGTTTATCTTTTCCATAAAACAATTTTGAATCCTTTCAACTGTGTGTACTTTCCTTCTAAATGTATAACTGCCACCACCTTTGGATTGAATGAGTGAAATCTACAAGTTGATACTTGAGCAATAATTCAGAAAACAGCCCAAAATACTCTTGGCAGTAAGAGGAATGAAAATGTTTGTTGCTGTTACTACTAATTAGTTGGTATTGTACAATTCTTATCTTTGGGCTTGGTTTTTATAGGTGTAAAACGGCTATATGGAATAATATATGTATATAGCATAGCCATGTCCCATTAGAAGTTAGGTATTGACAATAACAGAGGGAGACTCCCAGGCCAACAGACCCAGAATGAATGCATAATCTCCTTCTGGGGCTAAGAAAATAGGGTTGATCTTTTTTATTCCTGAATCTTTAGTGCTCCGAGGATATTTTGCAGTTAAATGCTTATGAAAATAAAAACATATTTTTCTGCAGTGTGTTTATATTGCTATTTAGATATGACCTTGAAGTCTATCTCAGTGATTGACTTCTGACTTCTCTGTTAGGAACATGCCTTTGCAGAGCTAAGGGGAGTTCGATGGCATTCAGTAATGTTACTCTTGTATTAATCTGTTCTCTTTCCAAACCAAGCCATATTTGTGGGTTTTCTGTTTTTGTTTTCACCAGCTGGAGTTTGGGTTTCTAAATAAGGGGCCTAAAACCCTCAGATGGTATGGATCTCATATTTCTACATTATGATCATATTTGTTAATATTTACCCAAAGAAAGTATTCTCTATTTCAACCTTATAATGTGGAATATTTACAGTTTTGCTTGTCTCACTGACTTTCTCTTTCATATCCTGGCGTATTCTTTCTGTCCTGTGCCCTTTGCACATTCTTTTCCTTCTACTTGGAATTCTCTTTCCCATTTTTGCCTTGTTAATTCACCTTTAGATCTTAGCTCAAAATAGTTTTTCAGAGAATCTTATAAGAAATACTCTACTTTGCCATGAACTAGGTCTGTTTTTTTAAATTAAAAGTTGTATATCTCTTCTTGGTGGCGCAAACTTCAAATATTATTAGATAATATATTGTGCAGTCAGTTGATTAACATCTGAATTCCCAGTCAGAATATATACGTCTTGAAGTTGAACACCGTCTTATTCACAGTTCTACCCCAAGCCCCTCACTCAGATCCTTGCATAGGAGATGTTCAGTATTGAATGAATGAATGAATGAATATTGTTTGAAGAATTTGACTAATTTTGATCCAATTTGATATACTACTGAAGGATAGCAGTGTACCCTTTAGGTCTAGTTGTGGCTTCAACTACCACTGATTCTCTGATGTCTCACAGATCTCTATACAGAATTCTCCTCTGATCTCAACATCCACTTAACCAACTCCCTATAGAACATACTTACCTGAACCCAAAAGAAGGCTTTCAATCTCAAGCTGCCCAAACTGGAATTCATGACAGAACCAATAGGATATGTATTTATAAGAGGAGGTTTATTATAGAAATTGGCTCCCGTGGAGGCCAAGAAGTTCCATGGTTTGTGTCTGTAAGCTGGAGAACCAGGAAAGCCAGTGGTTCAATTTAGTTGAGTCCCAAAGCCTGAGAATCAAGGGAGCCAATGATCTAAGTCCCAGTCCAAACCCAAAGGCCTAAGAATCGGGGGGGAGGGGGGACATGATGTAAGTCCCAGTCTGAGACCGAAGACCCCAAGAGCACCATGTCTAAGGGCAGGAGAAGATGGATGTCTTAGCTCTAGAGAAAGAGCAAATTCCTTTGTCTTTGTGTTCTGTTAAGGCCCTCAACAATTTGGATGATGCCCACTGGCATTGGTGAGGGCAATATTCTTTACTCAGTCTAAGGATTCATATGTTAATCTCTTCTCAAAAAACGCCCTCACAGACACACCCAGAGATAATGTTTTACCAGCTATCTGGGAATTCCTTAGCCTAGTTAAGTTGACATATAAAATTAACCATTATAAGTAACAGAATTTTGTTCAGAGGCAGGGAATTATATAAATTGGGGTTTTACAGTCATGGATCCATTAGGAATTGTGGTCTGAAGGGGTTTATATAAAATAAAATTCAAATACATTTGACTGTGCAATTCTAATTCATAATAATGGAAGCATGATTCAAATTTGAATCAAAATAGAGCCAAGAACAGCTATTGGGAGAGAGGAGGAGGTATTTCTCATATATTTTTGTTTGGAATAGAAAAATGTTTGGATTTTTCCTTCTCAAGAGAAATTAGATGTTAAATAACATTTAATACGTGACAAGCAAACAGTGTCTAATCTGATAGAAGGGGGATATGACATATTCTGAGATAGATGTTGAAACTGAGCAAGAAACTGAGGTTGGATAATCATCTTTTATGGTTACATTTGGGGGACATTTCTGTTGATCAAAGTTTTTTTTTTTTTAATTAATTTATTTATTTTTGGTTGTGTTGGATCTTCATTGCTGCACGCAGGCTTTCTCTAGTTGTGGTGAACGGGGGCTACCCTTCGTTGTGGTGTGCGGGCTTCTCATTGTGGTGGCTTCTCTTGTTGTGGAGCACAGGCTCTAGGTGCGTGGGCCTCAGTAGTTGTGGTATGCAGGCTCGGTAGCTGTGGCATATGTGCTTAGTTGCTCTGCAGCACGTGGGATCATCCCGGACCAGGGTTCGAACCCATGTCCCCTGCATCCCCTGCATTCTTAACCACTACTCTACCAGGGAAGTCCTGATCACAGTTTTAATGGAAAAACTTGTTGAATAGGATCCCATGTAGTTCCATTTTAACAAGCTTGGCTCCAGAAGTTGATCCAGTCTCATGTGACTTAAGTTATATCAAAGTACTTCATTCTTTGAGGCTTTTCTATATACCAACTGTCAAATCATTCTCTGCAGCTCATACTTTTCTCAACATCTGTACCAAAGAGTATTCTCTTGAGAGGTGAGAAAAGATTATGATATTTTAAATCTTGCAGGATAAATGCTGAATTTTAGTGTTTTTTTTTGAGAATATATGAAAAATGAAGTGTATCTGCAGCAGTTCATTACAGCCCTGGAGCAAGTATTGGCTGATGAGATATCCAATTATGTTATAGTTGATGGCACTGCCTAGAATTTATTCCTTATCCCCAAATTGGTCATGTTGGACTTAGGTTTTTTGAATTTCAAAATGTTTTTAATAAAAGAAATATTTTCTGTTAGGGGTCTATGGCAGAGGTCATCTCTGGTCAACTGTTTATCCCTCAGTGCTCAGTGAACTTCTCTTCTTCCTCAAGTACTCAGCCCAGGACATTGCATGCAAGGCCTTCAATAAATGAAAGAACTTGTAGAGCTTAAAAGAAACCACGGCATTTTCTCAAGGTCCACGCATTGGTGTGGTTAGGCGATGAGAGGACTCATCAGAAACATACAGTCACAGGGGTTCACACTTGTGTCTAGCAGTGATAATGTGAACCTTCCTTTCCTTTGTGCTCATTTTTTTTTGCTTTGCCTTGAGGATGAGAAGATACAGTCACTTAGAGTTGTGAACTTCCAACAGAAATGGCATTTCTATTCTACTTGAGAAGTGGCCAAGGATGAATGAACCTTGCCCTCATGGACTTCAGATGCCAAGTTCGTGGAGTCCATACAATCAGGGCTGGTTCAAGAGGGACACATTCAAGTCTGAAAACTTTTAAAAGTATGAAAATGTATTTTTCCTATTATAAAAACAATTTGTGTTTATAGGTGGGTTTTTTAAAAGGTAGATAATGGTAAAGGAAATTTAGTGCATCATTTTCTAGTAGTATTTAACTATTGTACAATGACTTTTTGATTTTGTGTCATCTCCCCTATAAGAGTGAGACAGTCTCAAGGAATGAGCTTTCTCTTAATCATCTTTCTATGCTGAGTGGCTTTATATCACATCCTTATGTGACTGTGGACTAAATGAGCAAGAGAGGTTACTGCAACCATTGTTTCAGGTCTACAGTTATATAACCAATAACAGTGCACTGTCAAACAGGAGAAAGTAATCTGATTAATAAATGGGCAGAGGAACTGAATAGACATTTTCCCCAAGAAGACATACTAATGGCCAACATGTACATGAAAATGTGCTCAACATTGCTAATCAACAGGGAAATGCAAATCAAAACCAAAATAAGATATCACCTCACACCTGTTAGAATGGCTATCATCAAAAAGAGAAGTGTTAGCAAGAGTATGGAGAAAAGGAAGTGCTTGTACACCATTAGTGGGAATGTAAATTGGTACAGCTTCTATGGAAACAGTAAGGAGATTCCTCAAAACATTAAAAATAGAACTACCATACAATTCCACAATCCCACTTCTGGGTATATATCCAAAGGAAATGAGAACTGGATATTGAAAAGATATCTGCACTCCCGTGTTCATTGCAGCATTATTCACAATAGCCAAGATATGGAAACAACTTAAACAATCATCAGTGGATGAATGGATAGAGAAAATGTGGTATATATACAATGAAATATTATTCAACCGTGAGAAAGAATGAAATCTTGCCGTTTACAACAGGATGGATGGACCTGGAGGGCATTATGCTGAGTGAAGTAAGCCAGACAGAGGAAGACAAATGCTGTATGGTATCACTTATGTGTGGAATCTTTAGAAAAAAAAAAGTCAAACTCTTAGAGGATAGAAGAGTGGTTGCCAGGGGCTTGTGGGGGGTGGTTGGGAGAAATAGGTAGAGTTTGGTAAAAGGGATCTAATGTAAAATGCGGTAAATATAGTTGATGTATTGTGAAATTGAAATTTGCTAAAGAGAGTAGAACTTAGATGTTCTCACCAAAAAAAAGGATAAATAAGAAAGGTACATTTGGTAGTGTATATATGTCAGTGCTACTCTCTCACTTCGTCCCAGCTTACCCTCCCCACCCCCCCTCATGTCCTCAAGTCCATTCTCTACGTCTGTGTCTTTATTCCTGTCCTACCCCTAGGTTCATCAGAGCCATTTTTTTTTTTGATTCCATATACATGTGTTAGCATACGGTATTTGTTTTTCTCTTTCTGACTTATAGCTGGTGGGAAGCAGCTGCATAGCACAGGGAGATCAGCTCGGTGCTTCGTGACCACCTAGAGTGGTGGGATAGGGAGGGTGGGAGGGAAACGCAAGAGGGAGGGGATATCGGGATATACGTATATATACATATAGCTGATTCACTGTTATACAGCAGAAACTAACACAAACGTTGTAAAGCAATTATACGCCAATAAAGATGTTAAAAAAAATAAGAAAGGTAATGGATGTGTTAATTAAATGGGGGGAATTCTTTCACAATTTAAAAGAACATCAACTCATCTGGAGCAAAAGCCTGAGGCAGAGAGGGAACCTCAGAATAAGACCCACAGAGAATGGCTAGGAGGTGGTTCAACAGCTTGCAGCTACAACCAGAGGAGGACAATGAGACTTGGCCCTGGTGTGCAGCCCACTCAGGAATAGGAAGGTCAATCTATGTATAGTGTGACTCTAAATTCTCAAATGGAGTCTTTTGCAGGTCTCAGTTTACGAGTGAATTGAAGAGCACTATTTCTAGACCCTCACTCTTGGAATCATAAGAACTAAACTTCGTGCACCTCACTTTCCCCAACTGGAAAATGGGGGAAATAATTGTATCTACCTCACAGGGTTGTATAGAAGATTAAACGAGATAACACACGTAAGGGGCTTAGAAGAATGTTTGGCACATAGAATCCACTCAACAAAGGTTAGCTTTTATTATTTCCAGAATTTGATTAATGGGAAGAACACTTTCCAAATTGGAAGGATAGGATCAGTAAAATTCTTCGTGCCATAGGACTCAGAGAAAGAAGGATTTAGAGACATCTCCTTCAGTGTCAACAAGCATGAACAAATATTATTTTACAGATTTGATCCCTACACTCCACAATTTACTGATAAATTTTCCATGGGTGCTGATGGCAGTCTACAGTTGAATCAGCCTTCCACCAGTGGAAAAAGAAATCATATGCCTATTTATTTGGCTTTACTTCTCTCTTTTTCTTTCACTTGTCTCTCAAATATATATAATTTCCTCATTTTCCTTTCTGACAGAGCAGCACAAAATGTCAGAGTTGGGCAGATAGCATCAGGTGGCCACAGAATTCTTTTTTTTTATAGGTGCATTTTAAAAAATAAATTTATTTTATTTATTTTTTATTTTTTATTTTTGGCTGTGTTGGGTCTTCACTGTGAGTGGGCTTTCTCTAGTTGTGGCGAGCAGGGGCTACTCTTCGTTGCGGTGCGTGGGCTTCTCATTGCGGTGGCTTCTCTTGTTGCAGAACATGGGCTCTAGGCATACAGGCTTCAGTGGTTGTGGCACGCGGGCTCAGTAGTTGTGGCTGGCGGGCTCTAGAGCACAGGTTCAGTAGTTGTGGCGCACGGGCTTAGTTGCTTCGCAGCAAGTGGGATCTTCCCGGACCAGGGCTCGAACCCGTGTTCCCTGTATTGGCAGGCGCATTCTTAACCACTGCGCCACCAGGGAAGCCCCACACAATTTTTATCATCTGAATTCATAGGAGGGGAGTTTTTTCTCCTTCATTCCCAGAGAAAGGCACTGTTCTGATGAACGAGGGAGTCAAGATTGGTAATAATAATATCATCAAACTGCTTTCTGAAGTGAGCGCTTGGGTGAAACACGTTGTTTTCCTACCCCAAATCTAAAGCGTTGAAAATATTCTCTTGGTGAGCCTGAGGGAAAATAGGCATTCTCATACATTACTGGTAGAAGGAAAAATGGTATAAACTCAATGGAGGGGATCAGACGGTAGCTAGCCAAATTACATAAACACTTATCCATTGACCAGCAGCCCCCTTTTAGGAATCTACTCAAAGACAGTTTGGCAAAAATATAAAAGCATGTCTTTAGGGGAAACACTGACCAAAACTGCTCACCCTGGAGAGGCAAAACAGTAGCCACTTGCATGAGTCTACTTACAGCAGGAGGTCCTGGTAAGAAACGTGGAAGTAATAAGCTACCACCAAGTTGTAGAATTCGGGAAAGGTCAAAAGGAGAGAGGAGACGCCAGTCCATACGTCCGACCAACCTCCCAGAATCCTTCTTGTTGGAATCTATCTTGGCTGAACGATGCGTGCACCACCAGGAAGGGCTCCCTGAGTGAGAACGATTGGTCAGAGACAACCTGGAAACTAACCCCATTCCCATAAAACCCGAGACTGTGAGCCACGTGGCAGAGCAGTCTTCCTGGATTCCCTTACCCTCCTGCTCTCCACCCGGGTGCCCCTTCCCAATAAAGTGTCTTGGTTTGTCAGCACGTGTGTCTCCTGGGACAATTCATTTCTGTGTGTTAGATGACAGCCCACTCTCAGGCCCTGGAAGGGATCCCCCTTCCTGCAACCTATCTACACAAGGCTTCTCATCGTAGCGCAACTTGTGATTTCAAAAGACTGCGAACAGCTCACTGTCTATCAACAAGGGTTTAGATGAATAAACTAAGGTACAATTACACAATGCAGTACCATGCAGCTGTAAATGTGGAATATCTATGTATATACTGCTCTGGAGTGATTTCCTGGACAAATGGAAATACCAAGTGCAGAACAGTGCATCTGATAAGCTGTCTTATATCTAAGAAAGGTGTGGGCTAAGAACATATAAATATTTTGCTTGTACTTAAATAATGGAAGGATAAACCAAAACCTAATAAAAATCGTTATTTCTGTGGGGGCGGAAGGGGCACAGCAGGTGGGACCAGTGCTTCATAGGACTGAGTTTTGATCTCTCTATATGTTCTACATAATCATGAAACAAAGTTAAGTCAAAATGAAACTAGCAAGACCTCCAAATCAAAAGCAAAATGAAACAAATTCATTAAAAAAATATATTCCTTACATTGCAGATGAACTCAGGCCAGGAGGTGGTATTACAAACTGTATTTTGTTCAGACCCAGAAAGTGAGACACTAAGAGCTGAACTGTGGCTGATGGGAGGAGGCATCATAGAATTCTGGTTTGCTTCTTGATCTTGGTTGGTTGACCAGTCTCCTTTCATTGCACCTGCTTTATTGGAAGGTGAGCATCTCACAGGAAATGTAACATGAATCACTAACAAAGCCAATGACAACATACTTTTAAAGAGGTATCCTGTAATTGTGTCATCTGGTCAAATTCACTAGCGAATGGGAAAAAACTATGAACAGCAAGCAGCTTAGGATTCCTAAAACTGATCAGTGCGTTCCATGGACGACAGATTTGCACTCATAGGACTGAAGTTCTGTTGAGGAAGAAGCTATTGGTGCATCTGAGCTGTCATTCCTTGGACATTGTCCTCGGAGCCATATTCCTCATATGCACGTACCACGTGGAAAAACGTGACGTCTGGCTCCTCAGCAGAGCCAGCCAAAGAAGTCAGTCCCAACTTTCAAGGCGGCCTTCCTCAAAGTTGTTCTGGACGAAGATTCCAAACCAGTGCTCCTAGCACTTTCAAAGAGTTTCTTCAGCCACAGGGAGAGAGTGAATGGTGCTGCAGAGCTGCCAGAACAGTATTCAAGTTTCCTTCTCGGAATGGCTAGAGGAGCCATCTTCTTAGGAAGCAGCCTGCTGCTGCGGGATGACACGGGGCCCCAGCAGCCTTGAAAAGTCTCTGACTACCCTGAAGTTGGAGGCCATCCTGGGGAATCTATGCAGTGTAAGCTTGGGCAGGCCAAATGGCCACTTGGAACTGCCAAAGGCTGCCTGGATCACTAGTTCACATAAGCTTGGGCTCAGCAGGCTAAGCTGCTGGCATTTGTTCAGTGGGGAAAAAAATAAAATAAACTTTGTATGGCAAGTGATAACCCTGACATTTCAATATATTTACCACAATGATGTTTCCTAGAGTCAGAGTAAAACAAATTAGAATTATAAATGCCATCCAATTTTCCTAACAGCTCTTGTGAGTTATTAGTGGAAATCAAATCACCTTAGTCAATCAAAGGCAGCATAAATGCCACTATGCTGTTCTCCCTGAAGATCTGAAAACACCTATCATTCCTATGGAGTGCTGCAACTCCTTCCTTGCAGTAGAGACTAAGCACGTCTGCATAGATACGAAAATCAAGTCAATGATTTGTACTTCTACTTAGTATTGTACTTAGACTTGGTTACCTCTCTGAGCTCGGGCCTAAAATTTGATGCAATGCTTAAAGCTTCTTAGGAGCTCTGGAAGCGAATCAAAACATATCATTATCCTTTCTGCCTGGGAAATGAGTGTATGCGTGTCACACTATCTGCATGTATAGAGGTATTTAGAATCACATTAACTCATGGTCATTCTACGTGAGACATTGAATTGAGGGTCTGTGACTTTTTCAAGGAGACCTCTTGGTGAGGTGCAGGACACTCGGAAGGCTGCTTGAAATAAATCTTTCATTCCCATCAACCTTCACCTGAGGAGGAAGCAAAGAGCGCCTCGTTCCTCTCTTGGTCATGGGTTGTGGTAGTTGCTGAATATTTGGATGGGTTGTCAACTTGATAGCTGTTAGCTATGTCCTCCTTAATTGGAGCCCCATAGAACGATAATGAAGTGTCCTCTCCATGCAGATGACTCTGTGATTGATGACCTAGCTGAGGAAATCATTTACAAACACAGGCCAAAATTCACCCTGGTGATGGATCTCATCTGATATTCTCTTCTTGGTCCTTTGAGTGTGGCTCTTTGATTGACACCCATGGTATTGTGATAACCCAAGAGGAAAATCTTGCCTCTAGACACAACGAAGGCCCTAAATTGACTCACTCTTATTGAAATGGAGTGAAACTTTGTTAGTCTCTTTTTTTAGCTGACGGAAGGTTTAGTGCATATATATTTTTAATGCTGTGTGGGTGAAAATATTACAGTGGAAGTAATATTGGTTGATTGACATTTCAAAATATTGGGCTCTGTTTTTGCATGGTCATTTTCTCAGATGTGCAGAAGCAAGCACGTGCTGGAGTCACAATGATGCTTCCTTTGGGAGGCAGTGTTGTAAAGGGCACAGAAGATGTGTTGATTTAATGATCAATTTCAACTTGCACAAGATTTCCTACCTCCTTTCAACAACGAATTAAGTCACATAGCAACACTTTTATTTATTTATTTATTACTGTTAAGGATATTCAGCTTACCATTAGAAATAGTTGGGTTAATTTAAAAATTATAAATGAAAGATAGAATATTCCAAGAAAGTACAACCTCATAACCTGCAGCAGACATTTGTAAGGAAAGCTGCTATTCATGCTAAGGAGGGCTACTGAGTGAGATTTTAAAGTAAGAATCAAATGGCTAGTATGCACCAGGAATTGTTCTCATTATAAGTTATAGGAATCAACTCAGGCAAGAGGGTTCGGAAAATAATGAAAAGAATTAGAAGAATGTCAAATTATGTGATTAACATTGTCTGATGCAATGTTAAGTGCAATGCATTTATATCCATGTAGACAGATTCTTGCATTTATGTTTTCCCTTTAGAACCATATTAAGTAGAATTAATGTTTATCTGTTGCTCTCAGACCTTAGAAATGTACTCCCAAGGATCTTGAGCAAAGATATTGGCAAGAACATAGGGCAACTGACAGTGATATATAGTGACCTATTTTATCTCATTCAATTATAATGTAAGTATAGGAAAATCCACCCATTCATTCACTTAGTCATCCATTATTTCACACAATTACCTATTGAGGGCTTACTAGGTGACTGAAGTTCAGGGTTAAAATTAGATCTGTATCAATTCTGTGATTATAAAAATACATGTGGTCATAGGCAGTACACATGTTTTCATGCATTCATTTGAATATTGTTGAGCACCTATTATAAGTAAGGTACTGTGCTAGGCATGACCGGAAATATAGCAATGAATTGGAAATGATACTCTACCTCTTTGTAATATAATAACTTGCCAGTCTTGAGGAGGGTAGAGCTTGCTTTAGAGAATGCTCCATGAAGTAGACAGTATTTGAGCTGGACCTTGGAGGCCTTGGATTTCCCTTGGTGGGGATGGGGAAAGAGAAAATAGAGGAAACTTTCTAAGTAGCTATTCAGAGATGGAAAGCGGCAGGGAATGTTTAGAATGACCATTTGGCAAGGCACAGCAGAATGATGGAATGAGCCAAGAGGAGCAGCTGCAGGAGATAAATAAGGGACCAGATCGGAGCAGGCTTGCTTTGAATACCGGAGAGTGTGAGCTCTGTTCTTACACATTGGGGTGCCATTTGTGTTTTTTGAGGAAAGTTGTAATAAGATCAGACCTGGGCTAGAACAACCTTTACCAGATGGTGGTGTAGAGGGTGTCTTTAAGGGGGAGCAGCCCCAGGTATGGGGACCAATTAGACAAGTGGTGGGGTCATACATGAGACATGTGAGGAGTGAACTGACAGGGCTTGATAACACACTGAATGTGGAAGATAAGGAAGGAGAGGCCAAGATGGCATCACACTTTCCATACCCGAGTGGGGAGAAGGAAAGTCAGAGATGGGAAATATTTGGGGCTAAAGATGGTAAGTCCTACTTTATGCTGCGTGAACACATATACCGTATAATTTCTCCTAACACAGTATTTTCTCCTTTTCACAGTAAAATTTCTCCTAAAAGTAAAAATTGCTTTACTTCCTAGAATTAAATGGTCAATAGTTTCTTAAAGTTGGCATTGCCTAGGGAGTGATTTCCTACAGCAGGTAAAAGCAGTCTTAGGAGCACTAACGTGTCTTTCTCAACATTTACATTTCAAGAGTCATAGAAAAGACAGCACCTACTTCAGGATAGGTGAATAAAGCTTGCTCCTCCAGCCCCTAGCACTGATAGGGGTCTGGTTGCTGGGAGCAAGGAGAGCAGAGGTGACCTGACTGGGATCAACGCAGCCCTGGATTCTCTCACCGCCAGCCCTATCCCCTGGGGGGCGATTGGGTGAGTGGTGTCAGCAGGGGAAGAGAGAATGCGGTGGTATTGGCGCACCTTCATTCCCTCACCAGTTAGCCAGCAGCTGATTTCTTTTGTCCATTTCCTGCTCACCTTCAGTGTATGTTTGGCTCTTCCTTTTGGTTTTACCTTCTCATGTATTTTACTTCTCTTCAATCCTGAAAATCCTAAACTAGTTTGACTCCCCATCCTCTGTTCTTTTAGACCTTCTTCCTGCCATTTTCCTGTCTCCTGTTTTATTTTGATCTTTTATTATGAAATAATCCAAACATACAGAAAAAAATCATAGAGAATAAGTAATGTAGAAAACACCCACTCACCATGAAACTTTAACAAGTGTTAACATTTTGCCTTATTTGCTTTGGATCTTTTTTGAGAAATAAAAATACTCTTTCCTTGTGTCTCTTTTTCTCTATAGGTATAGATATAGTTGTGTATCTCACACAGAGTCAAAGTCTGTTTGTACATCTCTTCCATACCATGACACTCTCATTCCCCAGCTATTAGCACTGTCTTGAATTTGTCATTTTCATTTCCATGCATGTTTTTATATTATTACTGAGACTACATATATACCCCCATACAAACATTAAATAGTGTTGTTTTGCATGTTTTCAATTTTTGTACTGATAATATATTGATATTCTATAACTGGTCTTTCCCTCCTCCAATCTAATGTCTTTGAGATTTTTCTGTGTTGATAAACGTACTTCTAATTCATTTGGTTTGATAGCTGTATAAAGTCCTTTGTATGAATATACTACAATTTATTTATCCAATTTGCTCTTAATGAACATTAAATTGTTTCCATTTTCTTTTCTTTCTATAACAAAAATAGCTGCGACGATTATTCTTGTGCCTGTCTTCTTGGGCACATATACTAGAGAATTTATCTGGATTACATACCAACAATTGTTATATTATCAGGCACGCTGTCTTTACTAATAATTGCCATATTGATCTCCAGAGTTATGGAACTAGTTTGTATGCTCAGTACAATGTATGAACACTTGGTCTTTCTCCACATTCTCCTCAACATGAGGTACTGTTAGACTTTTAGATTTGCCAATGTGTTGGGAATGAAATAGCATCTCATTTTTGTTTTACTTTGCATTTCTTTAATTACAAATGAGATTGAGCATTTCTTCATAAGTTTATTGTAAATTCTAGTTTCCTCTTTTGTGAAGTGCTTGGATATATACTTTGTCCATTTCTTCGGATAGTATGTCCTTTTCTTTCTGATTTATTTCACATATTCCTTTTATATATATCTTCTCCTAGTCTGGGGCTAGATTTTACTTGTGGTATCTTTTGATGTAGAAAGGCTTTTAATTTTAATGAGCCAAATGTATCAATCTTTTCTTATATTTTTGTTTTGTTTTGTTTTTCTACCTTTTCTTCTATTGTCTTTGTTCTCTGGGTGTATGTTATAATAACCTTATGAACTTAATTGGCTTGCCTTCCCACTTTTTATTTTCTGAAATAAATTTTTTTTAAAGTGGAGGTTATAAATTTCTTGAAGGTTTGATAAACCTTATCTGTAAAATTTTGCCACTTGTTTTGAGGGGGGAAGACTTTGTGGGTAGAAGAAATATTTGGCTGCTATTTTTTTTGATATGTGGTTTAATAATTTACACAGGTTTTCTATTTATTCAGTCAATTTTGTAAATTAAATTTTTATAGAAAATTATCAATTTATTGGCATAAAGTTACTCAAATTATTTTTTAATGATTTTATCCATCTCTACCTGTAATCATGTCCTTTTAATTGTAATACTACTTATTAAGTTCTTATTTTTTCAAAGATCAACTTTTATTTCATAAATTCTCCCTGTTGTTTGTTTCTGTTTCATAAATGTCTTCTTTTACATTTTACTTCCTACTTTATATGCTTTTATGGTGTACTCTTTCAGGGTTTTATTTAATTGCTTAATTATTTTATTTATTTGCGTTTTCCAGCTTTACTGAGCTATAATTGCCGAAATCACAAGATATTTAGAGTGTGACTTGATATACATACATGTTGAGAAAGGATTCCCACCATATAGTTAATTAATACGTCCATCTTAAAAAACGTTGACTGTTTTATAACAAATTCATTGACAGCCAGACATTTCACTCTAAGTAATATTTTAGATGCATATCACAAGCTTTGAAAGGTAGTATGTTTAGCATCATTCAGTAACTTCTGATTTTCTTTTAATCCATGGATATTTAGAGGTCCAATTTTTAATTTCCAAACATATATTTCTTAACTTACTATGTTTTTATTGTTGATTTTGATTTTAATTGTGCTGTGTTCAGAGAATATAGGCTATATGATATGTATTCATTGAAGTTTGTTAGTGCTTCCTTTCTGATTTAGATACCTTTAGTTTTTTTCAGTGTGTGCTTACAAAGGATCTGTACTCTCTATTTTGGGCATATAGGATTTTACATGTATCTTAGATCAAACATATTAATTTGTTGTTCAAATCTTCTATATTACTCTTTTTTAAAACTTGATGTATTCATTATGCTTCATTTAAGAAAGCTGTAACTTGAGAGTTATTAGTTTCCCGTGACTTCTCTCAGATTTGGCTTTATATTTAAAGGCCTTGCTGACTAGAGTGGGTTCAAGAGAGAACAATGGCATGCCTTCTTGCTGTTTGGGACAAACAATGTCCTGATTAACTCACTGACTTCTATGTTCATTCCTTCAACAAATGTTTACTGAATACTTACAATGTGCCCATCACTGTTATAGGTACTGTGAATAGAACAGTTAACAAACACCCCCAAGTCCCTACTTTCGAGGAGTTTATATCAAAATGGGAGAGAGAGAGAGACAGTTCACCATAAACCTCCAGTCTCTAAGGTTGGGTAGCTGCAAGTGCCGTGAGGGATAACGCAGGGGAGGGGAGAGAGACGACAGGCTGGTGCGGGGAGCTGCTGTTGCAAGGGGTGGTCAGAGAAGGCACCCTGAGGAGGTGACGCCTGAGAAGCACCGAACAAAGCAAGGAGGTAAGCCATGTAGTCCCTGAGGAAGATCACTCCAGACAGAGACAACAGAGAGGCCCTGAGGAGGGAGCATATTAGGTTGAGGGAGCACAACCGGTGTGTTTGAAGAATGGCAAGAAGGCCAGTGTGACAGGAGATGAGTTTCATTTTGAAAGGGTACCTCTGTCACCTGCATGGGAACTAACTGTAGTGAAACAAGAGGGGAGAAAGAGGGCCAGCCAGGAGGCTAAGGTGACAGCCAGGGTAAGAGAGGTGACACTGGTTTGCACTAAAGAGACACTGGTAGAAGTGGGGGATTTGGAATATATTTTGGAAATTTGGCTCACTGATTTGCTGATGAATTGGATGTCAGATAGACTAGCAAGAGAGGAATCGAGGATGGTTCCTAAGATTTCTACCTGAGCAACTGGGTGAATGGGATCACACTTAATGAGAGGGGAAAGACTTGGGAGGAACAGGTATAGGGGTAGAAATGAAGGGTTTCTCTTGAGAGTATTAACCTGGTGGTGCCTATTAACTACTGTGCCAGTTGTTTGTCTGTTTGCTTGCATATCCACTCCCTGACCCCCTGCCTCTCTGCCCTGTATCATAGGGGACTACAACTAATTCTACCCCCATCCCCCACCTCCCTGCAACCACTGCAGCTATTCTTTTTTTGGGGGGGGGCCCATATTCATTCCTTCATTCATTCCTTCATATTCTCTCTCTCTCTCCTCCCCTTTATTTTTTTTCCTTTTTTTTCCATTTTTAAAAAAATTAGTCATTCATTTTATGCACGTCAGTGTATACATGTCAATCCCAGTCTCCCAATTCATCACACCACCACCCCCCTACCGCTTTCCCCACTTGGTGTCCATACATTTGTTCTCTACATCTGTGTCTCACTTTCTGCCCTGCAAACCGGTTCATCTGTACCATTTTTCTCGGTTCCACATATATGCGTTAATATACGATATTTGTTTTTCTCTTTCTGACTTACTTCATTCTGTATGACAGTCTCTAGATCCATCCACGTCTTAACAAATGACTCAATTTCATTACTTTTTATGGCTGAGTAATATTCCATTGTATATATGTACCATATCTTCTTTACCCATTCATCTGTCGATGGACATTTAGGTTGTTTTCATGTCCTGGCTATTGTAAATAGTGGTGCAATGAACATTGGGGTGCATGTGTCTTTTTGAATTATGGTTTTCTCAGGGTGTATGCCCAGTAGTGGGATTGCTGGGTCATATGGTAGTTCTATTTTTAGTTTTTTAAGGAACCTCCATACTGTTCTCCATAGTGGCTGTATCAATTTACATTCCCACCAACAGTGCAAGAGGGTTCCCTTTTCTCCACACCCTCTCCAGCATTTGTTGTTTGTAGATTTTCCACTGCAGCTATTCTGAGGAGGCAAGAGCAGCCTCTGCTGTGCTCACGTAGATGGAGAAGAGAAGATATTGGAAGCTCGAGCCCTCAGCCCTGCTAGTGTGTAAGGTTGGGAAAATCAGAGGGGTCGGGAAGAGAGAGTGAAGAGTATGGTGTCTCCGGAGGAAAGGGAAGATGTGCAGGATGATGGCTGGAACCTGACTGAAACTGACCATTGGCTTTTGATAACATGCAGGTCTTTGATAACACCTACAAGAGTGTTTCTTTTCTTTTCCTTTTTTTGGAGGAATAGGAACTACAGCTTGACTGGAGAGGGTTCAACGTAGAATGACTTTGTATCTTAGTGGACTGGCCCTTTTTGCATGGTTGATGTTCCACTGTAATGCTATTCATGTGTTGACTTGAATTCTGTTTTAGTCTGATGTTATTGTTGCCACACCAGTTTTTCTGTGTTTTCTTGTTTTGTCTTTTTTGTTTTTTTGGTTAGTGTATTAGTTTACTAGGGCTGCTATAACAAAGTACCTCAGACTGAGTGGCTTAAACAAGAGAAATTAATTTTCTCAGTCTGGAGGCTTGATGTCAGAGATGGAGGTGTCAGCAGGGTTGGTTTCTTCTGGGGCCTCTCTCGGATTATAGATGACCATCTTCTTCCTGTGTCCTCACACTGTCCTCCCTCTGTACCTGTCTGCATCCAAATTTCCTCCTCTTAAACGGACGTTGGCAATATTGGATTAGGGCCCACCCATATGACCTCATCTTAACTTAATTATCTCTTTCTAGATCCTGTCTCTAAATATGGTCACGCTCCAAGGTACTAGGCGTAAGACTACAACATATGAATTTGGGGGAAGGTGATAGAATTCAGCCCATAACAATTACTGTGTATCTAGTGAACTTTTTAAAAATCTTTTTTGTGTGTTTTAAGTATTTTTTTTTTATGAAGCAGCAAATGGGGGCTGGATTAAAAAATATGCATTCTGATTAGATTCAGTTTGATCCAGATGGATTGGTCTTCTAATGTGACTTTATTCCTTTTGTTTTACTGTGATTTTAATATTTGGACCTATTTCTGCCACATTCTTTTATTATTTCTGTTTATCATCATTTTTCTTTACCTTTTTCTTCTTCTCTCCTTCTCCTCATTTCACATGAATTGGGTAAGTTTTCAATATTCTCCTTTCTCTACCTTGTCATTTGAAAGCTTTCAATTGCCTTTCTATTCTTCTGGTAAGGTTTCCTAAATTATAAACATGTGTATGTCTCTGTACATTTTTAAACAAAGCTTAAGATTATTCAGTGTTTCTATTGTCTTCTGGAATATGTTTTAACTCTCTTTGGAACATACTTCACGTTATTGTTACCTAGAGATTTAGATGTTCACTAAAATTTAGTATTTTTATAATTTGTCTTTAATTAAAATTTCCAGCATATTGGATCAATTTCTGTAATCCCTCCTATTTTGTATAATTGTCCTTGTATCAGTTGTAACAAACAACTTTAAAAACAGTGGCTTAAACAACAAAGTTTTCTTTCTTACTCACATTCCAGTTTGGCTAGAGGTTCAACTCCTGCATTCTGAAGCCACTGAAGGGGCAGCCCCCATATGGAAGAGTGTGGGTGGCTGGGGCAGAGGGAAAAGGGTACCCTGGACTTGAGCTGGCTCTTAAAGCTTCCATGCAAGAGAATTATGCATCGCTTCTGCTCACATTTTCTTGGCCAAAGCAAGTCAGGCCAAGCCTGACTTCAAGAGGTACAGGAAAATCTAGTTCTCCCATGGGTAAGGGGACAGACATTGGGTCTTGGTGAGCTGTGCAAGTCATATCCACCTTCACTCTGGCTTCACTTTCTTTCTTGCTGAAACATATTCTTTAATAATTTCTTTAATGAGCATCTGTGGGTGGTAAACTCTCTATAAGTGTAAAAGGCCTTTATTTTGTTCTTACTCTTAATTAAATGTTTAGCTGTGTATAAAATTTGAAGCTTATTGTTTCTTTCCCTGAGCACTTTGAAAATATTATTCCATTGTCTTTTGTCTCATATGGTTGCTAATGAAAGTTTTGTTGCAGCCTAATTGCCATTATTTTGTAGGTCATCTGTCATTTTGGGCATCTCTTAGATTTTAAAATTTCATTTAGGCGTGTATTTATTTTTCCTTATCCTGCTCAAAAGTTGGGCTATACATTGAACCTGAGGACTCCTGTCTTTCTTGAACTCTGGAAATTCTCAGCCATTATTTCTTCAGTTCTCTTCTTCTGGAACTCCTACTGGATACAAGTTGGAACTGCTAAAATTTACTAATAAATAGAATTTATCCTATTACTTTTTCTATTTCTCTGATTTTTTCTTCTCCAAGATTCCTAATTATTTTCATAACTACCTTGTTTCATTTCTGTGTTTTTATTTTATTGTTTATTATATTTTTCTGGGTGTTGATTTTTGGCCATACTTGCCATACATACTTTAAAGTCTTTGTTAAATTGTTTTATGACATTGATTTTATTTGGAGTGATTTGATTTATTATTTATTTATCATTCTCTTTGTTAGCATTAGTTTCCTCTGTGTTTTAGAATTTGAGTTTACCAGCTCACTTTAAGTGGGGTGATTCATTTTTTTCTTGCTCCTTTCCTTTCTGCTTCCCTCTTTCTGCCTAGAGGTTTGGCTGTTGCCTTCAGCCAGGCCCTCATACCTTAGTTATGATCAAGGTTTATAATTCTACAACATTTCTTTTTTTTTTTCTCTCTCTCTAAGGAAAGAAGAGTGATGTATTAGATTGGTAAAACAAAAAAAAAATGTGTCTGCACAAGTGTGATCCAGGGTCGAATCTTCCTTCACCTTTAGACTAGTTGGCCGACTGTATGGATACATATTCCTACTTCTACTACAGGAAGCGAGACAGGCTTTGCCCTGAGAGGGGAGGCCTAAGGGTTTCCTGTTTCACTGTCTACAACTGGGTAAAAAAGTCCATCCATTTCTCTCAAAAGACTGAGTCATCCAGTTGTGGTCTCAGGCTGCATTCTTCAGTTCAGCGTTACTGTAATAAAAGTGGTATGTTGATCTCCATCCACATCCTGTGTCTACTTCTCCATTGGTTCAGAAGCCACATTGGAAAGAGACATGATTATCACTCCCCAAGCCCCAATAACCACCAATGTTTAAGGAAGGAGACATGGAAAAAACAGTCTTACTGCTGAGTGGTATACCATGAGAGTGCAGTGTCATGGAAACCAGAAGAGTCGAGTTTCAAGAAGGAGGGGGTGGTTAACCATCAAGTTAACGGAGACTTCCATTTCAGCCAGGATGAGGATGTCCAAGTGAGGTGTAGGGAGTCAGATCAAACTTCATCTTTACTAAAATTGCCAGCTAATCAGCATTCAGCCACCAGATTCCAGCAAAGAAAGAGAATGCAAAGGCGGGTTAAAAAGGTTCTGGTCACCAATTCAAGTATGTGGAGGTGGGGGTTTTCCCACCAGACCAGCAAGCAAGCAATGCTCTGACACCAGCTGGGTGTCCTACAGTTTAACTCAATTTTTTTTTTTTTTATTCAAACAGAAAGTCACAAAAATTATAATCATCCTCATCAGTTCACTCAGTCCCATGTAATTAATTTTTTTTCATCTTGATCTTTTGTTAGCACTTTTATGAGTTCATCAGTTTTTCATTAGAGTTCTGAAAATGCGTATTCATTCAGTTCAGCAGTATAGTCAGTTACCAGAAACCTGTACTTGTCAGTCTTTTCCGTGAATTCCTTGAAGATGAAACCCTTTTATAGGAACATTTTTGCAAAAGCATCAGAGTACACCCAGAACTGTCTGTAAATGACAAAAGACTTAAAAATGACCACGGTTAAAGATTTGATGAAAGTTCATAACAATGCAATTGACAAGGAAATTTAGTTATTTCTGAGATATACTTTTTAAAATAATAACTAGAGTTATGACTTATAACATTATACCAGAACATATAGGATTTTTAGGAATTTCATGTAATGTCTGAAACATTAGTATTAACGTATTTCCATACAAATAACCCAAAGAAAGTTTAGTATTAGTTTTTTTAATTTTTAAATTTTATTTTATTTTTTTATACAGCAGGTTCTTATTAGTCATCAGTTTTATACACAGCAGTGTATACATGTCAATTCCAATCGCCCAATTCACCACACCACCATCCCCACGCCTCCGTGGCTTTCCCCCCTTGGTGTCCATAACGTTTGTTCTCTACATCTGTGTCTCAACTTCTGCCCTGCAAACCGGTTCATCTGTACTATTTTCTAGGTTCCACACACATGCGTTAATATACAATGTTTGTTTTTCTTTCTGACTTACTTCACTCTGTATGACAGTCTCTAGATCCATCCACATCTCAACAAATGACCCAGTTTCATTCCTTTATATGACTGAGTAATATTCCATTGTATACATGTACCACTTCTTTATCTATTCACCTGTCAGTGGGCATTTAGGTTGCTTCCATGACCTGGCTATTGTAAATAGTGCTGCAATGAACATTGGGGTGCATGTGTTTTGTTTGTTTTTTTTTTGCAGTATGCGGGCCTCTCACTGTTGCAGCCTCTCCCATTGCAGAGCACAGGCTCCGGATGTGCAGGCTCAGCGGCCATGGCTCACGGGCCTAGCCGCTCCGCGGCATGTGGGATCTTCCCAGACTGGGGCACGAACCCGTGTCCCCTACATCGGCAGGCAGACTCTCAACAACTGTGCCACCAGGGAAGCCCACATGTGTCTTTTTGAATTATGGTTTTCTCTGGGTATGTGCCCAGTAGTGGGATTGCTGGATCATATGGTAATTCTATTTTTAGTTTTGTAAGGAACTTCCATACTGTTCTCCATAGTGGCTGTATCAATTTACATTCCCACCAACAGTGCAAGAGGGTTCCCTTTTCTCCACACCCTCTCCAGCATTTGTTGTTTGTAGATTTTCTGATGATGCCCATTCTAACTGGTGTGAGGTGATACCTCACTGTAGTTTTGATTTGCATTTCTCTAATAATTAGTGATATTGAGCAGCTTTTCATGTGCTTCTGGGCCATCTGTATGTCTTCTTTGGAGAAATGTCTATTTAGATCTTCTGCCCATTTTTGAATTGGGTGGGTTGTTTGTTTTTTTAATATTGAGCTGCATGAGCTGTTTATATATTTTGAAGATTAATCCTTTGTCAGTTGATTCGTTTGTAAATATTTTCTCCCATTTTGAGGGTTGTCTTTTCATCTTGTTTGTACTTTTCTTTGCTTTGCCAAATCTTTTAAGTTTCATTAGGTCCCATTTGTTTATTTTTGTTTTTATTTCCATTACTCTAGGAGGTGGATCAAAAAAGATCTTGCTGTGATTTTTGTCAAAGAGTGTTCTTCCTATATTTTCCTCTAAGAGTTTTATAGTGTCCAGTCTTACATTTAGGTCTCAAATCCATTTGGAGTTTATTTTTGTGTATGGTGTCAGGGAGTGTTCTAATTTAATTCTTTTTTTTTTTTTTTTTTTTGTGGTACGCGGGCCTCTCACTGTTGCGGCCTCTCCCATTGCAGAGCGCAGGCTCTGGACGCACAGGCTCAGCGGCCATGGCTCACGGGCCTAGCTGCTCCGTGACATGTGGGATCTTCCCAGACTGGGGCACGAACCCGTGTCCCCTGCATTAGCAGGCGGACTCTCAACCACTGCGCCCCCAGGGAAGCCCCTAATTTCATTCTTTTACATGTAGCTGTCCAGTTTTCCCAGCACCGCTTATTGAAGAGACTGTCTCTTCTCCATTGTATATCCTTGCCTCCTTGTCATAGATTAGTTGACCGTAGGTGTGTGGGCTTATATCTGGGCTTTCTGTCTTGTTCCATTGATCTGTGTTTCTGTTTTTGTGCCAGTACCATATTGTCTTGATTACTGTGGCTTTGTAGTATAGTCTGAAGTCAGGAAGTCTGATTCCTCCAGCTCCATTTTTTTCCCTCAACACTGCTTTGGCTATTCGGGGTCTTTTGTGTCTCCACAAAAATTTTAAGACTTTTTGTTCTAGTTCCATAAAAAATGCCATTGGTAATTTGATAGGGATTGCATTGAATCTGTAGATTGCTTTGGGTAGTATAGTCATTTTCACAATATTGATTCTTCCAGTCCAAGAACACAGTATATCTCTCCATCTGTTGGTATCATCTTTAGTTTCTTTCGTCAGTGTCTTATAGTTTTCTGCATACAGGTCTTTTGTCTTCCTAGGTAGGTTTATTCCTAGGTATTTTATTCTTTCTGTTACAATGGTAAATGGAAGTGTTTCCTTAATTTCTCTTGCAGATTTTTCATCATTAGTGTATAGGAATACAGGAGATTTCTGTGCATTAATTTTGTATCCTGCAACTTTACCAAATTCATTGATTAGCTCTAGTAGATTTCTGGTGGCATTTTTAGGATTCTCTATGTATAGTATGTCATCAGCAAACAGTGACAGTTGTACTTCTTCTTTTCCAATTTGTATTCCTTTTATTTCTTTTTCTTCTCTGATTGCCGTGGCTAGGACTTCTAAAACTTTGTTGAATAATAGTGGCGAGAGTGGACATCCTTGTCTTGTTCCTGAACCTAGAGGAAATGCTTTCAGTTTTTCACCATTGAGAATGATGTTTGCTGTGTGTTTGTCATATATAGCCTTTATTATGTTGACGTAGGTTCCCTCTATGCCCACTCTCTGGAGAATTTTTATCTAAAAGGGTGTTTAATTTTGTCAAAAGCTTCTTCTGCATCTATTGAGATGCTCATGTAGTTTTTATTCTACAATTTGTTAATATGGTGTATCGCATTGATTTGCGTATGTTGAAGAATCCTTGCATCCCTGGGACAAATCCCGCTTGATCATGGTGTATGATTCTTTTAATGTGTTGTTGGATTCTGTTTGCTAGTATTTTGTTGAGGATTTTTGCATCTATATTCATCAGTGATATTGGTCTGTAATTTTCTTTTTTTGTAGTATCTTTGTCTGGTTTTGGTATCAGGGTGATGGTGGCCTCGTAGAACGACGTTGGGAGTGGAGTGTTCCTTCCCCTGCAGTTTTTTGGAAGAGTTTGAGAAGGATGGGTCTTAGCTCTTCTCTAAATGTGTGGTAGAATTCACCTGTGAAGCCATCTGTTCCTGGAATTTTGTTTGTTGGAAGATTTTTAATCACAGTTTCAATTTCATTACTTGTGATTGGTCTGTTCATATTTTCTGTTTCTTCCTGGTTCAGTCTTAGAAGGTTATGCCTTTCTAAGAATTTGTCCATTTCTTCCACGCCGTCCATTTTATTGGCATAGAGTTGCTCATGGTAGTCTCTTATGATGCTTTGTATTTCTGTGGTGTCTGTTGTAACTTCTCCTTTTTCATTTCTAATTTTATTGATTTGAGTCTTCTCCCTTTTTTTCTTGATGAGTCTGGCTAATGGTTTATCAATTTTATCTTCTCAAAGAACCAGCTTTGGGCTTCCCTGGTGGTGCAGCGGTTGAGAGTCTGCCTGCCGATGCAGGGGACACGGGTTCGTGCCCCGGTCCGGGAAGATCCCACATGCCGCGGAGCGGCTGGGCCCGTGAGCCATGGCCTCTGAGCCTGCGTTTCCGGAGCCTGTGCTCCACAACGGGAGTAGGCCACAACAGTGAGAGGCCCGCATACCACAAGAAACCCAAACAAAAACAAAAACAAACAAACAAAAAAAGAACCAGCATTTAGTTTTATTGATCTTTTTTTCTTTGTTTCTATTTCATTTATTTCCGCTCTGATCTTCATGATTTCTTTCCTTCTGCTAACTTTGGGTTTTGTTTGTTCTTCTTTCTCTAGTTCCTTTAGGTGTAAGGTTAGATTGTTTATTTGAGATTTTTCTTGTTTCTTGACTTAGGCTTGTATAGCTATAAACTTCGCTCTTAGAACTACTTTTGCTGCATCCCATAGGTTTTGGATCATCGTGTTTTCATTGTCATTTGTCTCTAGGTAGTTTTTGATTTCTTCTTTGATTTCTTCAGTGATCTCTTGGTTATTTAGTAACATATTGTTTAGCCTCCATGTGTTTGTGTTTTTTGTGTTTTTTTCCCTGTATTTCATTTCTAATCTCATAGCGTTGTGGTCAGAAAAGATGCTTGATATGATTTCAATTTTCTTAAATTTACTGAGGCTTGATTTGTGACCCAAGATGTGATCTATCCTGGAGAATGTTCCGTGCGCACTTGAGAAGAAAGTGTAATCTGTTGTTTTTGGATGGAATGTCCTATAAATATCAATTAAATCTAACCGGTCTGTTGTGTCATTTAAAGCTTCTGTTTCCTTATTTATTTTTTGTTTGGATGATCTGTCCATTGGTGTAAGTGAGGTGTTAAAGTCCCCCACTATTATTGTGTTACTGTCGATTTCCTCTTTTATAGCTGTTAGTAGTTGCCTTATGTATCGAGGTGCTTCTATGTTGGGTGCATATATATTCATAATTCTTATATCTTCTTCTTGGATTGATCCCTTGATCATTATGTAGTGTCCTGCCTTGTGTCTTATAACATTCTTTATTTTAAATTCTATTTTATCTGATATGAGTATTGCTACTCCAGCTTTCTTTTGATTTCCATTTGCATGGAATATCTTTTTCCATCCCCTCACTTTCAGTCTGTATGTGTCCCTAGGTCTGAAGTGGGTCTTTTGCAGACACCATATGTATGGGTCTTTTTTTTGTATCCATTCAGCAATCCTGTGTCTTTTGGTTGGAGCATTTAATCCATTCACGTTTAAGGTAATTATCGATATGTATGTTCCTATGACCATTTTCTTAATTGTTTTGGGTTTGTTTTTGGAGGTCCTTTTCTTCTCTTGTGTTTCCCACTTCGAGAAGTTCCTTTAGCAGTTGCTGTAGAGTGGGTTTGGTGGTGCTGAATTCTCTTAGCTTTTGCTTGTCTGTAGAGCTTTTGATTTCTTCATCGAGTCTGAATGAGATTCTTGCTGGGTAGAGTAATTTTGATTGTAGGTTCCTCCCTTTCATCACTTTAAGTTTTTCATGCCACTAGCTTCCGGCTTGTAGAGTTTCTGAGGAGAAATCATCTGTTAACCTATGGGAGTTCCTTTGTATGTTATTTGTCGTTTTTCCCTTGCTGCTTTCAGTAATTTTTCTTTGTCTTTAATTTTTGCCAATTTGATTACTATGTGTCTCGGCATGTTTCTCCTTGCATTTATCCTGTATGGGACTCTCTGTGCTTCCTGGACTTGGGTGGCTATTTCCTTTCTCATGTTAGGGAACTTTTTGACTATAATCTCCAAATATTTTCTCGGGTCCTTTCTCTCTCTCTTCTCCTTCGGGTACACCTATAATGGGAATGTTGTTCGTTTAATGTTGTCCCAGAGGTTTCTTAGGCTGTCTTCATTTCTTTTCATTCTTTCTTGTCTATTATGTTCCGCAGCAGTGAATTCCACCATTCTGTCTTCCAGGTCACTTATCCGTTCTGCTTCAGTTATTCTGCTATTGATTCCTTCTAGCGTAGTTTTCATTTCAGTTATTGTATTGTTCATCTGTTTATTTGTTCTTTAATTCTTCTAGGTCTTTGTTAAGCATTTCTTGCATGTTCTCGATCTTTGCCTCCATTCTTTTTCCGAGATCCTGATCATCTTCACTATCATTATTCTGAATTCTTTTTCTGGAAGGTTGCCTATCTCCACTTCATTTAGTTGTTATCCTGGGGTTTTATCTTGTTCCTTCATCTGGTACTTAGCCCTCTGCCTTTTCATCTTGTCTATCTTTCTGTGAATGTGGTTTTTTTTCCACAGGTGCAGGATTGTAGTTCTTCTTGCTTCTCTTGTCTGCCATCTGGTGGATGAGGCTATCTAAGAGGCTTGTGTAGGTTTCCTGATGGGAGGGACTGGTGGTGGGTAGAGCTGACTGTTGCTCTGGTGGGCAAAGCTCAGTAAAACTTTAATCCTCTTGACTGCTGATGGGTGGGGCTGGGTTCCCTCCCTGTTGGTTGGTTGGCCTGAGGCAACGCAACACTGGCGCCTACCTGGGCTCTTTGGTGGGGCTAATGACAGACTGTGGGAGGGCTCACGCCAAGGAGTACTTTCCAGAACTTCTGTTGCCAGTGTCTTTGTCCCCTTGGTGAGCCACAGTCACCCCCCGCCTCTGCAGGAGACCCTCCAACACTAGCAGGTAGGTCTGGTTCAGTCTCCTATGGGGTCACTGCTCCTTCCCCTGGGTCCTGATGTACACACTACTTTGTGTGTGCCCTCCAAGAGTGGAGTCTCTGTTTCCCCCAGTCCTGTCGAAGTCCTGCAATCAAATCCCACTAGCCTTCAAAGTCTGATTCTCTAGGAATTCTTCCTCCCGTTGCCGGACCCCTAGGTTGGGAAGCCTGACGTTGTTCTCAGAACCTTCACTCCATTGGGTGGACTTCTGTGGTATAGGTGTTCTCCACTCTGTGTGTTACCCACCCAGCAGTTATGGGATTTGATTTTACTGTGATTGCACCCCTCCTACTGTCTCATTGTGGCTTCCTTTGTCCTTGGATGTGGGGTATCTTTTTTGGTGAGTTCCAGTGTCTTCCTGTCGATGATTGTCCAGCAGCTAGTTGTGATTTTGGTTTTCTCACAAGAGGGAGTGAGAGCACGTCTTTCTACTCTGCCACCTTGGTTCCGTGCCTAATGCTACAATATTTCTGCAGGTTCTAGGGAGTTAGCTGATCCATTCACAGACCCAGAAGGAAGCTTGGTTCCTCCTACTTTGCCAGACCCCAGGCTTTGTAACATCCGAAGCCTCAGGCTTTATTCAGGAGCATTACAAAAAAGACAACTACCCTCCTTTCAGGAGCAGTGGCCACCTCCAGCTTCTAGCTTCAAGAAATGAACTTGGCTCTAGGCTTCTGCATGGCATGGAACCATTTTAGTCTCCATTATCTTGCAGAAGCAAGTGTCTCGGCTACCAGCAGAGTTTGAAAGGTCATGGTTTGAGCATCCTTACTCCCCTCCATCATTGTTTTGGGTTTCTGTCTGTTTTTAGATCCATAGGACAATTTTGCTGAGCCTTGATACATATTTCCTGTTTGTTGCTTATTTTTCGTTTTGTTACTTTTTCTTTCTCATCTATTATTTATAAGTGTTGAAGCAGAAGTTTAGATCAACTTTGGGTTTTGAACTTACTAAGTCATTCTAATGAGAAATACCTGCCTCTATTCCCGCCCCCCCAAACCCCTTTATCGTATATGCCATAATGTAAAAGGAAGACACATCTAAAAAATTCACAATGATGCTTTATTTTTTCTTCGATTCTGGGAGTAAAGAATACATTGATGTCATTGCTAAATAGCACAGTAGTAATGAGCATGGGCTGTGCCAATCACCTGCCATATGACCAGAGTCTTCTCTGTAGTGTGGGGATAATACGTTGTACCTATTTTATAGAGCTTTTGAATAGATTACATGGAATAGTGCATGTGAAGAGCGCTGCACAGTGCCTACTGTTAGTAAGTAACTATAGGGATATACAGTTCAAGTTGTAACTCACTAGCATTTATGCTTTGAAGTTTTTTGTAACAGTGGCAGGGAGAGATATCTAGTAAGTACTTACGGCAATGTTAGAGGTGCTGGAATGTCTTTCCTGTTCCCCAAACAACATTTTTTTTTTTCAAACAACATTTTTGAAATCTCATTATTAGAGAGACTTTTTATTTGGATTAATACATCTTTCTTTAAATTAGAGGTTTTCTGGGCTTCCCTGGTGGCGCAGTGGTTGAGAGTCAGCCTGCCGATGCAGGGGACACGGGTTCGTGCCCCGGTCTGGGAGGATCCCACGTGCCGCGGAGTGGCTGGGCCCATGAGCCATGGCCGCTGAGACTGCGCGTCCAGAGCCTGTGCTCCGCAATGGGAGAGGCTGCAGCAGTGAGAGGCCTGCGTACCGCTAAAAAATAAATAAATTAAAAGAATAAAATAAATTAGAGGTTTTCCACAGCAAAGTTATTTGTGAAGCTGAGTAGCAGGGTTCTCCACATACCTATCTTTCTATGTTTCACTTTGGTCAGATTGCTTTCCTGATTGCTGATTGAGGGAAAAAAGGAATTAGAGTCTTATTTGGGCAGGAAGAAATTATGACACTACCCAGGGTGGGCAGATGGATCTGCATGGAATATGCTGGTGGGGTTTCTAGCAACTGGTGAACAGTGTAACATGGATGGTCAGGAGCCTCAGGGGCAGGGATTGGAGTGCAGGATGCATCGTGCAGCTTTGGCTAAACTGTACTATAGTAGCAAACAATTCTAAAATATAGGCAGATTATAACAACAAAGGCTTATTTTGCTCATGTTTTGTGCCCTATCTGAGAAAATTTACGGCTCACTGCCAAAGGAAAGGCTAACATGGTGGGGCTGTGCAATGGCTCTTATGCTCCTGCTTGGAGGAGGAGCAACTCACTTCCACTCACATTTTATTGGCCAAAGCAAGTCACACAGCCAAGCTTGAACTATAATTCTGTCCTCCACAGCTTAAGTGCGCCTGTGACCCTGGTAGACCCATTGTGGGACCAAGAAGTGTTAAGTCCTCTATTGGCTTCCTCAATACCATGTTCTTACAGCTTAAGTGCACCTGTGACCCTGGTAGACCCATTGTGGGACCAAGAAGTGTTAAGTCCTCTATTGGCTTCCTCAATACCATGTTCTTACCATATCAAGCAGAGGGTGCCCAAATATGTCAACATATTTGTGGCTAATGTTGCAAAAGCATGAGGAATCGGGAAACTCAGTAGAGATGAAATATAATTAGTATCAATGTCTAGGCTTGTTATGGACTGAATTCTGTGTCCCCTCAAATTCATACATCGAATAAGAACCTGCTGTATAAAAAAATAAATAAAATAAAATTTTAAAAAAAGAGAAATGTTTAACAAAGACCTAGAAGAATTAAAGAAGAAACACCTAGAAAAAGAAATCATATATTGAAACCCTAACCCCCAGCACTTCAGAGTATGACTGTATTTGATGAAGATAGGGCTTTTAAAGAGGTAATTAGGTTAAAATGAGGTCATTTGGATGGGCCCTAATTCAATATGACTGGTGTTCTTGTAAGAAAAGGAAATTAGGACACAGAAGGAAGATGATGTGAAGACACAGGGAGAAGATGGTCATCTACAACTCAAGGAGAGGGGCCTCAGAAAAAACCAAGTTTGTTGATACCTTGATCTCAGACTTCTACCCTCCAGGATGGTGAGAAAATAAATTTCCGTCGTTTAAGCCACCCAGTCTGTGGTATTTTGTTATGGCAGCCAGAGCAAATATTACAAGGCTTTAACTTACAACACGAGAAGGGTCTGTTGTCCTCCTACCCCTCTATAACATTAGTGAATCCTGGTCTATCTTTGATCTGGGGATTAGTGTTGAGGAATTCTCTTGGGGCTTTCCAAGGGTAAGGGCCATGCTCATTGCCATAAAAAAGTTTGTCTCTTTGTTTCCAACCCCTCAATGCCCTCTTGCTGACCATCCCATTCAGATAATAATGGCTCAAGTCAAGCCCATTGGGAATGTTTCTTCCCACTGCTGGTGACAGTGTGCTATTAGTCTAGCTAGCTGTGCCTTTGTGCATTTCTTCCCTCAATTTAGATACAGACACTTGAACTCGAGATTTGTTTATGATGAATTTATTCTCAAATTCTAAACAAGTAATGCATTATAGATGTGTTGGAGTCTAAACAAATAATCAAAATATGATATAGCTCTGTTGGTTCAATAACCACGTTGCATTCCACTCTGGTGCTCTTTAGGCTATTGTAGAAACAGCTGCCAGTGGATTTGTGTGTGTGGGGGGGGGTTAGCACATACTAGCATACTTGTTCTTGCTCAATAAAGACATTGTGAAAAGAAATGATGAGAAATGCACTATTCACTCTTCATGTACAAAAATGCCTACCAAACACATATCATTTAAAGTTGTGCACAGTTGACATTCCCAGTCATATTTACCAGGAATGGAATTTTTCTCAGAGCCACCCTATATGCAAAGTCTTACAAGGTCTTGATGCTTAAAGCAAAGATGCCTCTATTTTGAACACTTGGGGTTTTAAAAAAATCTAATTTATTCTGAAATCCTTTCTGCATTTAAAAAATTGTGTCTGAATTCTCAATGCAGTCAGAGTGACTGTTTGGTAGACAAGATGTATCCCTAAACCATCAAGGGATTTTCATAAGCAATTGGGATTACTCCAAAATACATTGCAGATTGGTATCAACGATCATATTTGAATTTGTATTCTAGCACTGAGAGCAATTTGTAGCACATTTTAAATCATGGCTCCTCCCTCACAATTTCAAAATGCTCCTGTCTCTGACAAGCACCAAATATGCTGTTGCTACAGCAGCAACATCAGAAATTGTCCAGAGATATCACACAAAACTGAATGATGGAAGAAAATTTCATAATCACTTTATAAGTACAAACCTTAAGTATAGCCCAATCTCCTTCAACTGGAGAAAAATTGAGATGAGTTTGGATTGAGAACGTTAATTGGAAACCGATATGCATGGCTCTGTGGCACAGAATTTAACTATTGTCAGGGCTGCCTTCCTATCCAAGAAAGCTACCAAAAGTTAACTTATCTCATTTTCCCCCCCAAATAAAAGCTTAGATTCCGGAGTGTACAAGCCAAATCCATAGAGAAAATCCTAAAATTGCAAATTCTATAGCTATGAATTCACCCTAATAATATCTTTTATTATTTAGACCTAGTAAAAATTCTAATGATCTGCAGAACAGTAAAATCTCTAGTTTAGCCAGAGATTGAAGTGTTTTTTGGACTGTGCTATATGAAAGCCATCAGAGACAATAGAGTCTTGATAGATATCCACTCTAACGTTTGCAAAAAGCATTAACAATATATCACACTTCACTGCCAGCTGCAAACCCATAATATTATTCACAAATTATGTATTTAAGATTGGGGAGCTGGAGACATTTTTGTAATGCTAATATATTAAGATATCCCCTCCAGAGAGGTTCTATAGAACCTCTGCCTGCATTTTTCATATCCACCTTACTGCTTGACCATGTGATGATTTTGAAATTGTTGCCTGGCTACACTGATCCCTATTTCCTAGAGTATTATCTGCCAGTGTTCAGAGGGGTTATGTTCAGAAGTGTTACTTCCAGAAACTAGACTATAATATATATATAATTTATCTAAGGAAATTTCTAAAATCATTAAAAATACTCTTAACTGTTAGTTGATTCAATCTGAGGAAAAAGAAAAGGATTCCTTTGAATAATAAAATGATAATAAGACCAGAAAAATTAAAATTGAATAACATGCAAATAACGTGGGCATGGGGATTAGTACTTAAGATATACCTTTATTCTTATTATTTTGATTAACAAATGATAAAAACTGCAGAATAGGAAAAAAAAAGGGAAATTTATAGCAGATGCTTTTAAATAGACCTAAAACTTTTAAGTATCCCAAAGGAAGTAGAATTAATTTATGATGAGATTGGAGTCTTTGATATCTCTATTAAGACTAACAAGAAAGAGGCATATGGTGGGGAAATATCAGTAAGGTAGACATGTCTGGCTAAATGGTGTACAATGAAAGCATTAATTAAGACACATGAACAATAATAATAAAGCAGCAGCAAAATTAACAGTTATGGTAATAATAATTAAAAGCCTAGGTGAAAGGGAAAAAGAAGTAAGATAGGGTAGAGGTCATTCTGTGTTGTTATGACTTTATCCAAGCAATAACCAATCACATAATGCAACCCAATAGACCTAGTTTGACAGCTGAATGGATTAACACAGTTCCTTTCATTAGACTCTAGGTTGCTGGGATCAGATTAGTCCACTAGGCACTGAAGAGGAAGCAAGGAAGTAGGGACAGAAGGGCCATCTTGGGGGAAGAAAGGGGTAGGAAGAAATCATAAGGTCAGCTTCTTAAGTCCTGCTGGACAGAGATGGGGCAGAAAATTGTGATCTTCAGATAATGCCAGAAACTCATTTTAGCTGCAACCTTTTCTCTGCAGTCAACATTTATTTGAGCCTCTGACAGTGATAGAAATGAAAAGTTTGACCTGCACTTTTCTCTCTTTACCAGTCTGTCAATCTGATGAAATTTGACCAAGAAGTAGGTACCTATTAAATTGGAAATCAATACATCAGCATTTATCCTCAGAGACCGCATATAGTTGTGGTTAAGAGTATTACTTTTGGTATCAAACAAACCTGTGTATGAGCCTAAACTTAGTTTTCTCATCTATAAAATGAAGTCAAAAATACTTACCTTACACAGCTGATGCAATGACTCAAGGAATTGGTACATATGAGCAGTAAGCACTAGGCCTGACCCATAGTATGCATTTAACAATCTTTAGACATTAGTATATTAAAATTATTAATATTTTTATTATTAGTGGTTATAAGTTATAATAAAGTAGAAGTGCAGAATTTAGTTATGTTAATAGGAAAAATTTAATACATTATTCTAGGATTCATTGGGCATCTTCAGACATTTGAAGGAAAAGATTATACTCTTATTGAAAATGTGATACATAATAATTACAAAATAACATCCTCAGAGAAAGATATATTCATAAGTATTTTACTCTATGTAAGTTTCATATCCTAATGAAATTTGGATCAGAATTAATATATAATGAAAAAGTAATTTTTAAGAATAACTTGCTCCTGTTGCAGGGGAAGTTTGCAAATGATGTTGTGTAGTATATTTAAGAAGCCCCACAGTGTTCTCAACTACTCCATTTGACATTTAGTTAATGCAGCAGAGGGTTTCTACATGACAGTGAGAAGAGAACATTACACAAGTCACCATGTTCTGTAGGTTTCTTGCCAGCTTGCTTTATGTTCATTTAACTGGTTGCTTTTTATAATTACCCTGTGCCTGGCCAGTTTTCAAACTACAAAAGGATTATTCAACTTTGTTATTCCATGTTGCCCTCAGCCTTTAAACAAGCAGGATTTTAAAAATGAATATTGGCCCTAAAGTAATCCTTTCCTCATAAAACAACCAAAGAAGAAAAACTCCTTAGTGGAACTTGCAAATTAAAAACTCTTTTTCAGGTAGCAAGTAATTAAGACTGCTGGTTCCTTTACTTCCCAAACATAGACTGAGGACTCCCATCACTGGGTAGAATGGAGTAGTTTATGTCAAACTTGCATTCCTGCTGAGAACAACCAGAAAAGATGGATAAAACACACACAAAAATCCATATGTTTAAAGACATTAAAGAAATGGAGAAGCAAAGAGAAACAGAAGGATTACAGTTCTGGAGAGGAGAGAACCGTTTAGAGTTTAGCTGATAATCTTCATTCTCTTTTTTTTTTCTGAAAGATTCTTTCAGCTCCAGGCATTGGCTGAAAATTTTGGCTCAAGGAGCCTCAAATACATGATTACTTTTCTCTTCAAGATATATGCCAAATTCTGAAGGTATCTATAAGGCTAACAAATACAGAGGGGGATTTCCCAGAGCCTCTTGGTTCTAGAGAAACAAAAGATTCACTAGGCTCCCAGGTAAAAACTTTTGCTTTTAAAAGTGCCTTGCTCTAGGAACCAGGTTAAATTAGAGCTAGACTGTCTTACTAAAATCGCAACACAGCCTTGACTCAGCTTAGTCCTTAGCTGGATAAAGAGGATCACCCTTCCCCTGAGCCCATTATACCTAGTAGAAGTGATTAACTTTCTCTGGTGAAAGATAACATCATCTGGTTATCATGTTTGTTATTTAAACAAAAGTCATTATATATGTCAAGAAACACAATCATATAGCAAAACTCCAAGAGAAAAATCAGGCTGTAGAAATAGACTTATGGGTGATCTAGACATTGTAGTTAAACAACATGGGCTTTCAAATAACTTTAATTATCATACTCAAGAAAAGAAAAAAAGAAAGCAATATAGGTTAAAAAATGGAAAAATTTCACCAGAGAATTGGAATGTAGAAAAAAGCAAATGAAAATTTCAGAAATAAAAGATACAATATATGAAATTAGGTACACAATAGATGGATTTAACATATACTAGACACAGAACAAGACAGGATTAAACTACAAACAATAAATGCTGGAGAGGGTGTGGAGAAAAGGGAACCCTCTTGCCCTGTTGTTGGGAATGTAAATTGATACAGCCACTATGGAGAACAGTATGGAGGTTCCTTAAAAAACTAAAAATAGGGCTTCCCTGGTGGCGCAGTGGTTGACAGTCCACCTGCTGATGCAGGGGACACGGGTTCATGCCCCGGTCCGGGAAGATCCCACGTGCCGTGGAGCAGCTGGGCCCGTGAGCCATGGCCGCTGAGCCTGTGTGTCCAGAGCCTGTGCTCCACAATGGGAGAGGCCACAACAGTGAGAGGCCCACGTACCGCAAAAAAAACAAAACAAAAAAACCGAAAAAACTAAAAATATAACTACCATACGACCCAGCAATCCCATTACTGGGCATATACCCTGAGAAAACCATAATTCAAAAAGAGTCAAGTACCACAATGTTCATTGCAGCTCTATTTACAATAGCCAAGACATGGAAGCAACCTAAGTGTCCATTGGCAGATGAATGGATATATATATGGATGTGTATATATTCCATATATACAATGGAATATTACTCAGCCATAAAAAGAAACGAAATTGAGTTATTTGTAGTGAGGTGGATGGCCCTAGAGTCTGTCATGCGGAGTGAAGTAAGTCAGAGAAAAACAGATACTGTATGCTAACACATATATATGGAATCTAAAAAATAAGGTTCTGAAGAACCTAGGGGCAGGACAGGAATAGAGACTCAGACGTAGAGAATGGGCTTGAGGACACGAGGAAGAGGAAGGGTATGCTGGGACGAAGTGAGAGAGTGGCATGGACATATATACACTACCAAATGTAAAATAGATAGCTAGTGGGAAGGAGCTGCATAGCACAGGGAGATCAGCTTAGTGCTTTGTGACCACCTAGAGGGGTGGGATAAGGAGGGTGGGAAGGAGGGAGATACAAGAAGGAGGAGATATGGGGATATATGTATATGTATAGCTGGTTCATTTTGTTATAAAGCAGAAACTGACACACCATTGTAAAGCAATTATACTCCAATAAAGATGTGTAAAAAAAAAAACATTAAAGAACTAGAAGGCACATTAATAGAATATGTCCCCAAATAAAGCATACATAGAAAAAGAATGGAAATAAGGGTAAGAGTGCAGAAGATATGTGGGACACAGAGGAAATATCTAACATACATATAATTAGATCCAAATGAAGGGAAAAAAAAAGAAAAAACATAAATCAGATGGTCAAGTAAAAAACAAGTAGTAAGATGTTATGTGTAAATCCATTCTCTCATTAATTACATTAAATGTAAATGGACTAAATACTGTCAGTAAAAGACTAAGATGGTGAGATTTTCTGAAAAACAAAAATTTAAGTATATGTTGGTTACAAGAGGTACACCTTACATGTAAGGAGTTTAAAGTAAAAGAAATGGTTTAAAGAGAACACACAAAGCATCAACTAAAAGAAAGCTGGTGTAGTTACTCTAATACCAGACAAAATAATCTTTAAAGTAAGTATTACCAGAGATTAAGAGAGACATTTCACAACTATAAATGAGTCAGACGAACAGGAATATATTGCAATCCTACATTTGTATGTGCATGATAATATCATTTAAAAATAAAGCAAATGTTGATAGAGCTAAAAAGAGACATAGAAATATGTCAGTATCATTAAGAATATAGAATATCTGTATGACTTAATCTAATTGACATATACAGAAACTGCATCCAGCAACATCCAAATTTGTGCTTTTCAAGTGCACAGTAAACCTTTATCACAATCAATGATGTGTTGGTTAAAAGCAAACCCTAACAAGTGTCAAAAGATTAAAATTATTCAGGGCATGTTCTCTGTCTACAGTGTAAATAAGATATAAATGAATAACAAACAGGTAGCCAGAAAATGCCCAACTGCTTGTTCAGTTGACTGATATCCTCTTAAATAACCAATAGGTAAAGAAGAAACTTAAAATTTTGAACTGAATAGTAATGATATGATATATCAAAATTTGTGACATGTGACTAAAGTAGTGCTCAGAGAAAAATTTAGAGGCTTTAATGATATTTTAGAAAATAATAAAAACTGAAAATCCATGATTTAAGCTTCCTTCTCAATAAGCTAGAAAATAGAAACAGCAAGTCAAATCCAAGCAGGAGGAAGAAAACAATAAAGATGAGAGCAAAAACCAGTGAAGTAGAAAATGAATGTAAAACAGAATAATAAATCAACCAAACGAAAAGTTGGTTCTTGAAAACATTAGTAAAATTGATAAACCATTAGAAAGATCAACCAAAGAAAAAAATAGAGAAAACACAAATTACTAGTGTCAAGAATGAAGCAGGAGACATTACTGCAGACCCAAATGACATTAAGAAGAAAATAAGAAGGTATTATAAGTAATTTTATGCCAATACATTAAAAAATTCAGAAAAAAGACCAATTCTTCAAAAACACAACTTAACACAGTTGATAAAAGAAATGAAAACATTTGAATATCTCTATATTGGCTAAAAAATTTGATTTGGTTAATTAAAAACCTTATCACAAAAAACTGAGATGTCTTCATAAGTAGAGTTTGAAAATATGGAAGCAAGAAATAGCATGAATCTTAAACTCTTCCAGAGGATATAAATAGAAAAAAATACTTCCTAACTCTTTTTTGAGGTGGTATAATCTATAATCTTGATCTCTAAACTGACAAGATCATTAAAAGAAAGAAAAATTATAAACCCATGTCTTTCATCAGCTTAGATATAGAAATCCTAACCAAAACATTAGCTAATTGAACCCAATAGAATGACAGTAGGGTAGCACATCACAAATTTATTCCAGGAATGTAAGGGTTTTTAATATTAAGCAAAACTCAAAAAATGTAATTCATCATATAAAAATAGATGCACGAAAAGTATATGATAAAATTCAAATAAATTTATAATCTATCATGAAACTCTTAACACAATGGAAACAGAAAGGAACTTCCTGGGTTGATAAGGACTATCTACAAAAGATAAAAAAACACTGTGAGCATAATTATGATTAAATAGTGTAAGATTTCCCATGAGGCTGAGAATGAGACACGGAAGTCTCTCATAACTGCTTCTATTCAATATTGAATTGAAGGTATTAGTTGGTATGTTAATGACAAATACATACATACATACATACATATAAGTCATGTGTATTGGAAAGGAAGAAATTAAATATCTACATTATTTATAGACAACATGATCTTGTCAAAAATTTAAATGAATCTAGAGACAAGCCATTATAATTAATAAATGAATTTAGCAAGGTTGCAGGTTACAAGAAAAAAGATTAGAATTAAGTGAACTTGGCATGATATCTGAAGAAAGATCTTTTGCTAACATGGATTTCTTTTCTATACACCACCAACAAATAATTTGAAATTGTCATTTCAAAAAGATGCCATTACAATAGCAATACAAAACAGCAAATATCTGAGAATAAATTTAATGTAAATGTGAAATTAAAATTTACATTTTAAACTGAAAAACCATGATTCATTGCTGGTAGAAGGTAAAGACATAAATAAATGGAGCAATATACCATGGCCATAGATTGGAAGACTCAGTATTGTGAAGATGTCAGTTCTTTCCAAATTGAGCTACACTTTCAATGTGTTTACAATTGAAATTCCAGCATTTTTAATGGAAACTCACAAATTCTAAAATTTATATGTAAATGCAAAGGATCTAAAAAAGTCAAAACAATCTTGAAGAAGAACAAAGATGGAGATGTTAATCTACGAAATTGAAGACCTAATTTAAAGCTATAAAAGAGTGTGGTATTGATGCAAGGATAGATAAAAAATTTAAGAATAGACGAATGGAACAGAATAGAAAATTCAGAAACAGACCCAAACATTAATAGTCACAGTTCTATGAAAAAGGTGACAATGCAGTGCAATGGGGAAACCGAGAGCATTTTAAAATAAATAATGCTGGTTAATTGGAATATCTCTATAAATGAATCTTGGCCACTCACTACCTTATATCAAAAAATAATTTCAGATGGATTTCAGAACTAAATTTAAAGGCAAAACAGTAAAACTTTAAAATAAGACAAAGGAGAACACTTCCATGACCTCAAAATAGGCAAAGCACAGGGAGATCAGGTCGGAGCTTTGTGACCACCTAGAGGGGTGGGATAGGGAGGGTGGGAGGGAGGGAGACGCAAGAGGGAAGAGATATGGGAACATATCTGTATGTATAACTGATTCACTTTGTTATAAATCAGAAACTCACACACCATTGTAAAGCAATTATACTCCAATAAAGATGTAAAAAAAAAGATTTCTTATTTTAAAAAAGTTAAAAAAAATTATTTATTTGTTTTTGCTTCATTGGGTCTTCGTTGCTGCGCACGGGCTTTCTCTAGGTGCTGCATGCAGGGGCTACTCTTTGCTGTGGTTGCGTGCTTCTTATTGAAGTGGCTTCTCTTGTTGTAGAGCATGGGCTCTAGGCATGCAGGCTTCAGTAGGTGTGGCACATGGGCTCAGTAGTTGTGGCTCGTGGGCTCTAGAGCGCAGGCTCAGTAGTTGTGACACATGGGCTTAGTTGCTCCGTGGCATGAGGGATCTTCCCAGACCAGGGATCGAACCCGTGTGCACTGGCAGGCAGATTCTTAACCACCGTGCCACCAGGGAAGTCCCAAAAATTTCTTAAATAAGACATACTTATAAAAGAAACGTTTTTGATACATTAGAAATATATTAAAATGACGAACTCCTATTCATCAAAAGACACCATTTAAAGAGTAAAAAGGCAAGCCAAGCCACAGAGTGGAAGAGGAGTATACATATAAATACATACATATTTTCAGTACAAAGAGGTTGCATCCAGAATATATAAAGAACTCCTACAAATCAAAAATGAAAAGACAGCATAATTCCATTTATATATAGTTCAAAAGCAGGCACAACTAAGCTATGGTGTAAACACATGATAGTTATTAACCTTGGCTGGGCTAGTGATTAGAAGGGGGCACGAGAGCAGCTTTTGGTGTCTTGGAGTTCTGTTTCTTCATCTGGGTATTGCAAAACATGAATGTGCTCACTTTGGGAAAAGTCATTGTGATTTATGCAACTTTTGTATGTATGTTAAACTTTAATGAAAAGCTAAAACCAAAAACAGTGCACCAAAGTACAAATCGCTACTGAGTACCAGAAGGCTATAGAAGAAAGGCAGGGCAGCTGCTTGTGGGAAAGCACCTCTTTTGTCTTTTCACCATTTCAAATGCCAGTGGCCAAACATTTTAGGTCATACAGTACAACAGCAAAATATAGTTTGAGCAAGGATTTACAGTATGTATATGTTTACACGTCATTATGAATGTTGCAAAACATATATGTGGTACATTATAGCATCCGATGTATGTGTTTTGCACATGATGAACACATGACCATAATTAAGTGTATAAAGGATGAAATAAAATAAGCAGTATTTTTTAAAAAGTTTTTTCTATCAATCATATAAAATCTTATAAAGTTTTTTTTCTCCTTTAAAAAGAAAAGAGCATGAAAGGAATGTGATTCAATATGTCAGTGCTGCCGACAGATACAATTAGGTCATCACTGCTTTTACCTCTTATTGTGTCCAATGATGAGCTTATACTAGGGAGAAAAGTCAGCTCAGGAATCTTCTTATTTACTTGTGCTGTATTATTTATGCTATCTTCAACCTGAAGTTTCTTTGAAAGAATGTTTTAAAGCCATTTGTTCATTTTTGAGAGGGGTAATTTAGTTCAAACCAGATAATATAAACCATAAATTCGTTTAACCAGACATGATATAAGCTGTAAGTCATGGCAACACCTTAAAGTGCCTCTCTGGGAAATGTCCATTCTTCCTTCAGTGCCACATGACACCTGACCAGTGTCAATCCAAAATTTAATGCATCTAAACTAATTTGTTTCCCACTTTAGGATGAAAAATGTAATATAGGAATTCTAATATTTTCTTCCCACTCCCAGTGGATTGTCTTGAGGGTACTTAGAATGCATGCACTCTTTGATAGGTAAGTGAAGTCACACGGTTTTGCTTGTAAATCAAGACCATAAGTCAGTGCAGTTACATCTGGGACTAAAAGGAAGTGAATCGTTCTAATGTAAACTTCACTGTGTCCAATCCATACGTCAACAATGGTCAAAGACTACTGGAATGGTTTTTACACTACAACTCCACTGGACACAGCAAAGTTTTCATGGGACAATTTCTTCCCTCTCTAAATTTTCAGAGAAAGAGCAATGGACTCTTCTGTCCCTATCTCATTCTATCCCTACGGCACATCTCTTCTTGTGCATGTCACTCTACCTCTCTAGATCTGATTTCCTCAAATATAAAATGAGGTAGTAAGTGAGTATGAAGCTCCTTCAAGTTAAAATAAGTGTTATGGGCCAAACTGTGTCCTCTTAAAATTCGTATGTTGAAATTCTAACTCCTAATACTTCAGAATGTGACTCTATTTGGAGATAAGGCCCTTAAAGAAGAAGTTAAATTTAAATGTGGTCCTATGTGTTGGCCTGAATCCAATATGACAGGTGTCCTTATAAGAAGAGAAGATCAGGACACAAATAAACACAAAGGGAAGACCATGTAAAGACACAGAGAAAAGATGACCTATAAGCTGAGGAGACTGGCCTTAGCCGAAACCAACCTTGCTGACACCTCCAACTCAGATATCTAGCTTCTAGAACTGTGAGAAACCTTGTCATTTAAGCCACCCAATCAGTGTTACTTTGTTATGGCAGCTCTAGCAAACAAATATAATCAAAAATTTCCCCAGCTTTATTGATATATAATTGACATATAGCACTGAATAAGTTTATATATCATAATGATCCAATATATGTATATACTTACTGTTAAACAATTACCACACTAAGATTAGTTAACGCATTCATCACCTCACATAGTTATCAAAAATTTTTTGAGAACTTTTAAGGTCTACTCCCTTAGCAAGTTGGTTTTAGTGATAAAAACCAAGTTTATTTATGCTGTACACACAAAAATCAAGTCTATTTATGCTGTACACCTTAAACTTATACAGTGCTGTATGTCAATCATTTCTCAAACTGGAAAAAACCCCAAGTTTATGAAGATTATACAATAATAAAAATGTATGTATCACATATAACAGCTGTCACACAAAGCAAAAGCTATTAGAAATGCAAGAACTTGATCAAAATGCAATTATAGTGGACAATTTAATGCAGCTCTTTCAGAATTGGATAGATCATACAGATGAAAAATAAGCCGTAAATTATAGTCATTAGACTTGATATACAGAATCTTCCATTTGACTACAAAGAAACCTTAACAAATTTTAAAATATAAAATTACCACAAATACCAAGTATTAAATACACAATACAGTATTGTTAACTATAGTCACTAGCTGTACATTAGATCCCCAGCATGTTTTCGTCTTATAACTGGAAATTTGTACGCTTTGACCATTTTTGCCGATTTCCCCCATACAATGAGTAAACTTGAAGAATGCACAAGATCTCTTATAATTGAACTTCGATTTAACAACAACATCTTGACCCTAAGTTATCCCTACTAAGTAACTGAGCATAGAAGTGACTAAATTTATTATCAGCATCTAGAAAGAAATACTTGAACTTTTAAACTTGCTTGACAGGAACCACACTTCCCTCACCTACTAAGTAGAGACTTAGACGATTACAGTTTACAGATTTTCTCTTACAAATATTATACCATTAGACAGGTAGACAGTTAGTGTTCATGAGAGGCCAAGAGAATCCAGGGGTATTGCAGGTCATGACCATGGTGGTTTTACTGTTGCTGTTTAATATTTATGGAGTGCCCAAAGCTATGTGGGAAGATACACAGTGCTTTCTTGTGCAATGCCCAAGTTTCATCTGATGAAAATACTCCTTTCCTTGCCCAGTCACCAAAGACTTTCTCAAAGAAACAAGCTACCTTATTTGAATTTATAAAAACATGATTCGTTTTCATTCCATTTATATTCTAGAAACTATTTTCAAATAAAACATCTGGTGTCCAGATAGGAAGGCACTAAATCACATTTATACCTGAGAAACTGAAAGAATGTGAATCACCAAATAGGTTGTTTGATCAAGGAGAATGGACCAAGGTAGATAATCGGACTCTCTCCTTGTCTTTCTGATGGCCAAAGGCTGTTTTGGGAAGTTAACATAAGCATATGTGAGGAAAGATGTTAGTCAGTAATGCTAAAACTTTGCATAATGCATTTAACAAATCACTTTTTAAAAACTAAGGTACACTCTCAAATGAAGGGAATACGTTCAGCCAAATGGTAAAAGAATAATTTACTCTCTTGCTTCATTTTGAGGAATAGCAGGTAAAAAACGCAGCAGGGAAAGGGGAGGCATTTTGGACTCTAGGCTCTGGTTGTCAAGTTTTAGGCTTCTTGTTTGGGGCTAATGGGATATTCGGCTGCTGGGAAATGAGTAAAGGAATGAATATTTCTATAGCCTGTGGGTTTATTTGTAGGCTGATCAAGGAAATAGTCCTGAGTCGTTTTCAGACTGTGCTTTCTCCACCAAGGGCAACATGGGGATAGCGGTAGATGGACGGATGGGGAACAGGTAGTCCTTGTGTCTCTCACCTGCCTCTTCAACCAGGGAAGTTCCACTTTGGTGGTTTTGCATATTGGACTTTATTTAAACATTTCTTATGAGTAAAGTGTTTGAAGACAAAAGCCACTTTGGGGACTCATTTTAGAATTGCTCTTGCTAATTTGAGCAGAATTTTGTGCTTGGACGCAGGCATAGCATGGAGTAGTAAAGACTCCCTAAATGCTCCAGGCTCTTCATGCTGCCATGTTTTTCCTTCTGATGGAAATGCTTCCTTCTACTTCGTGACTGCTCACCCTGCAAGCCCTTCTCATAAAGTTTATAATTTTTCCTAGGGATCTAAGTGTAGATTGTTTTCCTACATCAAAAAAGGAGACAAAAATTCCTGTTGTCATAATATTAAAAAGATTACCAGTGGTGTAATCAGTACCATCTTTTTTATATGAAATGTCTCTTCCCTGAATGTGGAGGGAGGGGGACTCCTCTGCTTTCTTATCCCTATCTTACTCCCCACTTCTTGCAGCAGAGAGAAGGATGAACTGGTTCTTCTTGGCTTCTGGATATGCCTGATGCTTGCTGAAGGCTCTCATTCCCACCAGTCCCCATATCAGAGTTTAGGCACCTTGAAGAGTGTGTTCCTGAGAACTTCAGACCCTAGGATTTCATTCATTCACTCATTCAATCACTCATTCACTCAACATCCATCTATGGAGTTCCTATTCCTTCAGGACACAATGATTAATATGATCATCTCAGCCCTCAAGGAACTCACAGTCTAGGGAGAAACACACCTATGAACAGATACTTATAATGATAAAAAAAAGGTAACTATCCATAGGAGCCAATTTCATCTCCCTCAAGGGGTTGTGTATACTTAGAGTCACAGGTGTTTAAAGCTAAATTGAGTCTCGTTTTTGTACTTGGTGGAGAGCTGTTTGGTTTGGATGACTGTCACAAAGAGGGGGAAGAAATTTCCCTTGGGCCATGACCCTTGGGCCAAGCACAGTTTCTAAGGATAGCTGATCATTTCTCAGTATGAGACTTAAAAATTTAACTTGGCAAGTGAAGGCAGTAAAACATCTCACAATGCTTTTCTCGTCCCCCAAAACTTAAAGTTATGTAGGTCTGGGATTGTCTTTCTTTTGAGGCAGGATGTGTTGTAGCACTTAGAAATCACATTTGACAACTAGAATCAGCATCCTGCTGATAATGGCTTAAAAAAATGAAGGGTTTATTTCTCTCACAGAAAGGAAGTTTTGAGGTAGGTAGTATTCAGGAAATCCCAGGGACTGATAAGATGATTCTATGAAGGTTCTTGGGACCCAGGCTCATTCTAATTTACTGCTCTGCCATCCTTAGCACTGGCTTCCACCTTCAGAGTCACAAAATGATTGCTGAAGATTCAGTTATTATGTCCACATTCCAGATAGAGAGAAAGGGGGAAAGGCAAAGGGCAACAGGGATGTTATAGATGTCTGTTGGCCTTTTAGGGATTCTCACAGGAAAGCACATCAGCAGCTTTTGTTGTCATCTTTTTGGTCAGAACTCAATCTCAGGGCCACACCTAGCTGCAAGGGAGGCTGGGAAGTATTTTTTTAACCCAAGAATATTGCTTCTCAGAATAAAATTGTATTTTTTTTTTTTATTTAGGAAAAAGAAGGGAATGGATATTGTGTGGGTAACTTGCAGTCTTTGTTACAGACGTCTTGGTTATTTTAGTAGTAGCTCTTTTCCTTCATCTTCCTTCTCTCTCAGCAAAAACTGTAGAAACGTGCATGTACCAATGGGAGTTTTTCCAATGAAGAAGCTATAATATTCCATTCTGATACTGTATCAGACTTTCCTTCTAAATTAACCATTCAACGATAAATTCTTATATTTTAATGTGACTATTTCCCCCTTAAGTATCACCAAATTTAGTAATATCCAAATTTTGTCTTTATTTCTTAATTTAGTCAAAGTATGTAAATGATTACCTCTCCATTGAGAAGAGTTAACTTTATGGATTCAGATTCTTTCAATATTAAAGAATTATTTTATACCAGTGAAAATATAAAATATATATATCTTGCTGTTAAATACAATTGCTTTTCAATAATTCCCAAGGTTCATCTGTGGTCTGAAATTATAACTAAACATTGAAAATACAGGTTTTATATGGAAAGTGTTAGTTAATAAGGGATATTAGAACATTCTTCCAATAAAATTATTATCTGTATTTTATAGATACACAACAGAGGCACCAATTGCTTAAATGATTTCCTCAAAGGCAAACTGTATCAGTGATAGAGCCAAAAATAAAACTCAGAATTCCTGACTCCTGGTCCCACAGTATAGTAATTGAAGAACCAGTAAATTAATGCATTGCCTTTAGAAGCTATAGACTATAGATTAATGAAGTCAATATAAATTAAAATTCAGTTGAGTTTTCTGATGGTTGTCTCAGGCATTAGAGCGCTTAGATTTTATCAGCAAAAATGACTGAAGTCTTAAGAAGGAACCACTATTCAGAATTAATAACTCACTCAAAAGACTAAATACTGGGCTTCCCTGGTGGCGCAGTGGTTGAGAGTCCGCCTGCTGATGCAGGGGACACGGGTTCGTGCCCCGGTCCGGGAAGATCCCACATGCCGCGGAGCGGCTGGGCCTGTGAGCCATGGCCGCTGAGCCCGCGCATCCGGAGGACCAGGCGTTATGACAGGGTTTGATATACATAGATGAATAAGACGTTATTTTCTCTGGAAGGGACTGTCTAGTTGGCAACACTGATGTGAAAACAGATAATGGCAACATAACTCTATAAATGATACAATGTGGGTATACTCAGAGCTCTGAGAGAGGGAGCATAAGGGAGTAGCGACTCACTTGATGTAGCATTTCAGAAGAAACTTTTCAGGAAGTTTGGTCAATAAAGAAGAACGTGCCAGGGGAGGAGTGGAAAGGCTTTCTTGTCATGGGGTAAAAATTGCTAGAGCTTAGCTGGGGCTAAGCATCCTTCTTCTTTGCAGAGTTCTGAATTCTCTGAGAAAGACAAAAAGTTCAGGTAGATTGACAGAAAACTGTCAGCTTTATAAAATCTGGATTAAATGACAAGGCCTAGATGTGCAGCAACAACGGACTTCCTAAATAATTCACCCAGAATTAGACTTACTTTCTTGGCAACAGGTAGCACTGAATCAGCCTTCTCTTACAGGAGCTGCCCCTACACAACTTACAGTATGAAGGGTAGACCAGGTTTGTGTTTTCTTTGAAAAGGGGAAGGGGAAAGGGATGAGCTGTGTATCCATTTCCCTATCCCAAACTCACCTATCAGATAGGTCCCTTCCCAGGGGAAGTTGGAACCAGATGTCATCGAGGCAGGGAGTGTTGTACTAGTGATGCTCCCTCCACATGGAACAGCACAATTAGAAGAAGGGATAAAGTACTTCTGAACATTTCTGAATATAATTGGAAGACACCTGATAGACAAAAATAAGAACTTTTTAGTATGGACCATGTGAAACATACACAAAAATAGACAATGGTATAATTAATCCCAATGTACCTATTGTTGAACAATTTTGTGCATTTTGCCATAGGTCTACAATTTTATATTTTAGTGATTGGAACAGTCAAAAATTGGTATCAGAATGAGCATACTGTCTATTAATGCAGAACATTGAGTGCAACAGCCAGTTGGTGTGTAAAATATAGACCAAAGCCAGTCCATGGAAAGGGTGGGGCTTCTTTTTGTGTGTCTCTCTTGTCTCCCAACACAGAATACTTACGTGCTTCTTTTACTCTCCCCTGCCTTTTCTTCCTCATCCATCTCCACCTCAAGAGTTTCTCTTAAGGTGGCAAAGTTTGAGATTGATTACCCTCTAGTTGCAAAAACACTGGTCTGTGGTAGAAGACATGACAGTAAAACAGTGCTGACTAAGGATTTTTTGTCATGAGCCTGAGAAAGGTAAAAACATTTATTCTGTTTCACTGATACTAAGGAGTCATGTATTTATAGAGATGGAAGGGAAATAAAATTCCTAAGCAGTCTTAAAACACCTCTTCAAAATCTTTTAAATGGTGGGTGTGCTGATTAAGTTCAATGTTTGTGACCTCATTCCTACTCTAGAAAGATGCTGTTCCATTGTTAGACCCAAACCTATTTTCCTATAACTTCCCCCATTATCTATAGTGTTTTATTCTGGAAACACACACAGAGCAATTTGACAACATCAAATATTTGCTAACTCTTCAACTGCTTGAAGATAGTCTATATTTCCCTCCTTAGCTTTATCTTCTTTGATTTGAATACAAAATACTTTCAAATATTTCTTTATTGGGATACTCTCCAGAATCACGAGAATGCTGGGTTTCCTATTCTGGGTGCACTCTAGATTATCAATGTACCATGTAAGATGTGATGCCTGGAACTGAACGCAGTTTGTTGTACAAAAGCACATTGAGATTTTTTTAAGCACTGTGAGGAAGATAAATTAAAAGTAAAACAAAGTTCCTGCCCTAACGGGCCTGAAGGCAGGACTATTGTCTTTGGCCTAAAGTTTTCTTTTCTTTTTCTTTCCATTTCCTTCCTTCCTTTCTTTTTTCCTGTATTAAAAAATAATTAGTGACAGCACAGTTCATGTTATGCTTGTGGCCAAATAAAACAATAGGTATTTCTCATGTAAACTGTATTAAGACAGCAGATCTTTTTATCTTGTACTTGTGTCTTCAGTCTTTTGAACTTAAATTTTTTTTCCATTTATTCTTGTTAAATTCCAGTTTGTCCCAGCTATCGAAAGCTTTCTGAATTCACTCAGAAAAGTAGGTAATCTTTTTAGCTTTATATTTTTGTCAAATGTGATAGACTTGTTTAATTGAAGTCATTGATAAAAATGTTGAATTGGATAGTGGTCTACAGTTTTCCTCTAGAAATATCCCTCCAGATGAACAAAGTAAAATTAGCTAATGCTTTTAGACAGTCATTTGGAAAAATATATTTATTTATTTATTTGGCTGCGCCAGGTCTTAGTTGCAGCACGCGGGATCTTTTATTGCGGCATGCGGGCTTCTCTCTAGTTGTGGCGTGCAGGCTCCAGGGCACGTGGGCTCTTAGTTCCCTGGCCAGGGATCAAACCCGAGTCCCCTGCATTGGAAGGCGGATTCTTTACCATTGGACCATCAGGGAAGTCTGGAGGCAGTCATTTTTTTAAAAATACAAACCCCAATAAACTGTGGCCCTTATCACCACTGCGTTTCTTGTCCTTTTGCTTGACATTATTCACCATAGAAGAGTCAGAATTTATTTCTTCAGTATCTCCTATCTTGGATTTGTGCTTCTGGCCTTAAGTGAATAACAAGGACTGGACTTACCTTCTTAGCGTAAATTAGAAAATTATTTTAAAAATATAAAACAACTGTTTACAGACATCAGACAACAGGGACCACAGAACTGTGATCTCTCAAAGAAGGGAAAAATGATGTTAGTTCTATAATCTCACACTTTGGGCCTGGTAACAATTTCTAGACAATAGGAACAGGAAGGGGGAACCCACTGAAGAGATGATGACCAGAATTTTGGGAGGCTGAGATGGCTGAGATTTGCAGGGCAGAGTTTAAGAAAGGAAAGAGTTATGCAAAACAAGAGCTCCAGAAATCTGTAAGGGAGTGCCCTTCGGTCTTTGCTGAATACCAAGCTGTGCATGTGTAGATATGTCACCACAGAGCTGAGCAAAGGCCAACGAAAGACTTGTAAGCTCAACAATATTCAGAGATCACACAGAAGCAGCAGAGTTGAATCCCTGGAGTAAAGGCTTCTCAAGACCCACCAAAGGAAAGCTTAAAAACAGACCTTGAAGGTTCCCAACTGACCCGCAAGTAATGTAACCACCAAAACAAAACCCTATACTCAGTAATCAAAATGTACTCATTCTCTTCAAGTAGCTCTCTTAAACTCAAAGAGGGTTTATTATGAATGAATGAATGAGTGAATAAACTCAATCTCGACCGGGTGTTAAGGTACTTCCCACTTTTTTAGAAATATTTGCTCAGACCTTAAGATCCAGCTCAAATGCGACCTCTTTCCTCAAACTTTCCCTGGCCCCTTTTCTGGAGGGCCATCTTTTCTTTTTCTGAACTATTCCTCACTTTGTCTCACTGTTATGTATGCACATATCTCCCTATTTCACTTTAAATTCCTTGAAGGTAGTGTCTGTGGCTGATAATAATAATAATATATAATAGTGGGAATTCCCTGGCGATCCAGTGGTTAGGACTCAGCACTTTCGCTGCTGTGGCCTGGGTTTAATCCCTGGTTGGGGAACTAAGATCCTGCAAGCTGCAAGGCACAGCCAAAAAAATAATAATAATAATCATAATAACAATAGCTATAATTATTCAACATTTACTATGTGCAAAGCACTCTCCTAAGTCCTTTCCATATGCTTAGTTAATCATGACGCAGTCCTGATATATGGGTACTATCATCCCCCCATTTTACAGATCAGGAAGCTGAGGCTTAGTTACTTATCCATGATCCTATTGCCAGTAAGGTGTGATGATAAGGTTTGAACCCAGAATTTTCTGTCCCTAATTTTTTGTCACTTGCTAGTATTCTGCAGTCTTACAGCTCATACATCTCTGTATCCTTTATAGTACTTAGAACATAGTAGGTGCATAGTATATATTTGTTGAACAAATGTATTCAGTCATGTGTGGGATGAATTTTAACAGGGTACTCTGGGAGATACAGCCCTGAGCCACAGGGTTGCATTTTTTTTTAAAGCAGATAACAAATACTATAGGCCAGGGGTGGAACAGAAGACATTTTCCAGTCCCCTCCAATCACACATCTGGGGTCACAGCCTCTTCTACCTAGACCCAATACTGAGCCTGCTGATGAGATGGCTATAGACCATCTGTCTTGTAAGGTTAGATCTCTGCAGGATTCCTGGAAGTTCTTGCTTTCTGAATTTATAAACCTCAGGCAGCATGTTAATTATAGTACACAGATTTGTGCTTTTTGAATTCTAATGTTAAGAAAAATCTGTAAGTTTGGAAGAAAAAAATTTTTAAAAAATCCTGAACATCAGGTCATAAAGATTGTTCCTAATGTAATATAAATGTGATGTGATATAAATGCAATGTAATGTATCATCATTAGCTGAATGTCAGGGTTGAAAGTAATGAGTCATCCTAAAAAGTCTTTGATTCCACTGAGTATATTTATTTATTCTGCTTAAGAACTCAACTTTGGTATTTAAATGGACATAGTTTACGGATCTATTATTAATGATGCTATTAAATGCTTCAAGCTGACCAGATTCAACTTTCTATTTTGATTTGGTTCCTCTTACATTTTATAGATATTAAGGTCATGTACTTTTTTTCTTTCTTTTTTTTAAACCAGCATGGGTAAGCATTCAGCCAATTGCACTGAAAAAGTGTCAGGGTTTTCATTTATTATGAGAAGCAAAATTTCAATGCTTTGTTTCTTCTAAACAGGTGATGCTATTTAGGAATGTAGTTATTCAGTTTCTAACTATTTTCAACATTCACCCTCGAATTCTAAACTAGCTGGCATTTTAAAAGATTTAAACTATGGATCATTAATACATTATGATAAACAGTATTTCTGTATATAATAGAAATCACCAAAAACTGATAAATACATCACTGCAAGAATCAAATTTCTTGTTCCAAATGGTCTTTCAGAGTTCTATAACCTGAACTGAAGTCTCCTATGAATATGAATTATGGGCAATCTTAGCAAGACTTCTTTCTCTAATTGGAAATTTTAATTTGACTAAAATGACAGTTCTACAAATACAGTTATATTTATTTCCATTTGAATCTATAAATTGTCTAAAAATGTTTTCAGAATGTTAAATGAGGTCATAATGAGTTTCCTGTGCTTGAGTAAGGATGCCCAAATTAGTATTGTAACATTGCAATTAACATCCATCTTGACTGGGTTAGATTTTGCCAAAATTTCCTTTTTGCTTTTGAACTATGCAGAAATAATTCCAAGGTAAAATAGTGCTGGGGAAAAAAAGCACCACTGGCAACTGGAGAGATTGCACTTCTCAAGGATTTTTTAGAACTTAAGTCACACGTACTCCCCAGGGAAATAAAAATACGAAAGAATCTTTTTGCATTTTTTGACCCCAGTGGAAACAAGGTCAATATTCCCCACTTATCATCCATTTCTTACAAGTCCTTCACATTTTCCATAAAGCTCTACATGCATGGACACATTTCCTTGCAGACCTTGCTCATGCAGCAGAGTGATTCTGGTTCCCTGCGTACTTGCGTATATAGCTGTATTAACATTTTCATCCCTCTTTGATTGTAATCTTGGCTATTACTGGAAATAAATCATAGCCTTTCAAATATAACATCCAGTTTATATCAGGCCTCCTTTCATGTGTTTAATAATATATATTTGATGAGGATTGTGACCATAAAAGAAAGGACTATAGACCTATTAGGTGGTTTTATTAAACATGTGGTCAGATTTTACCGTTAAAAATAAATAAAATTTTCCTGAGAAGCACTAAAAATTCCAGTCTCTTTTCTAAGTCCAGTCTCCCCTTGATTAAGGCACTTATTTGCTATGAGACTCTGTTTTATCATTTGCAAAATGAGAAGGCTCAGCTTCATTATTTCTTAGTTACCTTCATCCCAAATTATGAGATTCATCTTGTTCAGAAGCCACTAACATAAACCTATAGACTATTTAGGCTTTATGAATCCTACCTATTGGCTTTTGGAATTATGGTAATGGAGAATCAAAATTGTTTCAACAATTCCTCTTAAGGAATATAGGTCTCGCACATACTTACTTTTATTATTGATCTAGAGCTTTTACCATGCAATTTTGCTAACATGAGGGACATTACAAGAGCAAATTGTGATATACAGAGTGGCCACAAAGTCTGTATGTTTAACACTGTGTCCTCTGATAGTAATTAATAATCAAGCTGATTTAATGTATTCCAACCTCTCATAGGTAAGGAAACTGTTACCTGATTTTGCCCACTCTGAGCGCCAGAATTCTGATATTAATTATCAGGTAGAGTTGGCGTAGCCTAGACATCTATGTTTCTGCAGTTAATTCATTGTAATAGGATAATAAAAAATTGCTAATAATGAGAACAGAATGATAAGATCCTGATTTTGGAATTATACAACGTATTGCAAAACACTTTTCTTGGACAAAATTTCATTTAATCCTCACAGCTATTCAGTGACATTTAAGTGCACACTATCGATGTACCATCTCCTTAAGCTAGAACTAGTTCTCAGTTCAGAGGAATATGATCCTTTACGTGATGATTTTGTGTCTTCCAAGGATTTAGTGAATTCTCATAATTTTATAAAGAAAATTTTAATATAACTAACTCTTAAGTTATCTATGTTATGGTGGAATGAGTAATAATTACAATAACTCCTTACATGTATATACTGTTTGATAATTTATAAAACGTTTTTGGATACTTTATTGCATTTTTGCAATACACTTGCTATGTTATTACATTTTTACAATATCTATGTTGAAAACAACATTAATGAAGAAATCCATAGGAGATCAAAATTATTTTAATAGAAATTTGAGCCACTTCCCTGAAGAAGTAGATAAAAGAATAATTACCAGATGGTGATGTTTTAATTCATTTAAAGCACACACTGAGCTGTGACAAATGCATGAAGGTGCCAAGGTGAGTGAGACATTTGCCCAAACCCTCAGTTTCCTTGGCGTCTTTTATTCCAAGATTCTTCCATGTGGAGTTTACTTCCACACAGCACTGTACGTCTTCCAGTCAGCCAGAGTGGTGAATTCCCTTAGTCATATTCATGTAACAGACCCAGAGGGCCTGGGTTCTTCCCTCACTCTTAGAAATATAGAAAGATTATGCATTTCTTGTTGACTTTTCCATCATGGAGAAGTTAACAAACATTCATGGAATCACTGGTTAATAAGCTTCAAGAGTTAGAAGAGAGACCTTAGTAGATAACTAGTTCCTAACACAATCCTACAACATCCCTGATAATTACATTTGAGAGAAGCTCACTTCATCTCAAGGCAGCCAGTTATTTTGCTGGACAATAGTACTTGTACTACAGTACCAGACTGTACCAGAATCTATTTCCCTTTAATTTCATTGCAGGTATTAGTTCTTCCTGTTGAAGTAGCACAGATGAAGTCAGTCTTAAGTCCATATGATTGCTTTTCAAATATTTCAACATTGCTTTTTGGTTTTCCTTTTCCCAGAATGGAAGTCTCCAGCTTCTTCAGGTCTTCCCCCTAAGTTTTTAGTTCTTTATCCCAGTCAGCCTCCTCTGGATGCTCTGTTCCTTGGGAATGTCCTTCTAGGATGTTTCATTCAGCTGTGGTCTGACTTAGGAAGGTAACTCTGGGACCATAACATCCTATAATTGGGTTATGATTTTTCTATAAAGGCAACCTAAAATTGAATTAGTTGTTCCAGTTTTTGTAATAAATTGTTGGTTCATAATGAGTGTACTGTCTAATATAATCTCTAAATCTTTTTCACATGAACCATTTGTTGACAAATGTGGCCTATCCTCATCTAAAATTTATGTAATTGATTGTTTTAAACCAAGTTCAGGACTTTCAATGTATTATTTAGTCTTTTTTTTTTTAATTTTTTAAATTTATTTTTTATTTATTTATTTTTGGCTGTGTTGGGTCTTCATTGCTGCGTGTGGGCTTTCTCTAGTTGCAGCGAGCGGGGGCTGCTCTTCGTTGCAGTGCACAGGCTTCTCATTACAGTGGCTTCTCTTGTTGCGGAGCACAGGCTCTAGACACGTGGGCTTCAGTAGTTGTGGCACGTGGGCTCAGGAGTTGTGGCTCATGGGTTCTAGAGCGCAGGCTCAGTAGTTGTGGAGCACAGGCTTAGTTGCTCCGCGGCATGTGGGATCTTCCCAGACCAGGGTTCGAACCCATGTCCCCTGCACTGGCAGGAGGATTCTTAACCACTGAGCCACCAGGGAAGTCCCTTTAGTCTTGTTTTTTTTAACCATTACTTTAGCCTATTATTTTTGGTGTACTTGTTTGCTATATTTTGCCTGCACAGAATCTCTTTAAAGAACAACTTCCTCCCTTCTCTTCTCCTTGGGCTTTGAGTGGGTGGGTTCTCCAAGCTCGGACAATCAAAGCATTAAATCACTGAAGTTGGTTGAACGATGGCATTTGTCCCAAGTCAGGGCAATAAGTATCAAACCTAGGGCTTTGACTAGAACTCTTGGGCAAAAGGGACATTCTTTCCATTGTGGTTGTTGAGCAGCTAGAAGATAAACCTGGGAATCTACTGCCATATTTCACCTCATTTGGGAGGACCTGGCTGAAAATGCAGCCAACACAAAGGAAGGCAGAGCCAAGATGTAGAGGGTCTGAAGCTTGATTTCGTTACTTGAGCAACTATATCCAACTATGCCTTAAGTGCTTTATCCCCCTGGGTAGCTTGTTTTCTGAGGTTAATTTAAACTGGGCTTCTGTCCCTTGTAATCAAGAGTCCTGACAAATATATGGGCTTTAGTTAACTCTCCTAGCATTGTGTCTTCCTTAAATTGAATAAGCATCTTTTCTATATCTTAACCTTGGTAAGTAGTAAGAATGTTGATCATGATGGGATTTTGCCATTCTCTGAGCAACTCTATTAATAAGGGTTAAAGTCACATTGGTTCAGTACGTTCTTGGTGATCTCCTCTTGGTTCTAGTAAAATCACCACATTCATTCTTAAAGTTTACAAACCATAGATTTATTCATTCAGGCTAGATTTCCACAAGATTCATTTACCATCCAGTGAATCCACTTTTTATTCTTTCGGCAAATTGCATAATATTAATATTTCCCATTCTCAGCCTCTTAGCTTTTCTCCTGTTTTTAATAATTCCTCAACAGTGGCTGAGTGGTAACAGCCAAGTGTTCTTAGAGCACACTGGATGGGATTCTTAGGACCTGGAAACTTAAACTTTTATAATTTTTAACCATCTGAATGTTATGTTTCTTTTTATTATGATTATTTACCCTTTCCAGATTGAATAATATGTTCTTTTATGGAGAAGACATGCAACCCAGAATTTCATAGCTCTGTCCTTCTGCCAAATTGTTAACCTCTATGCCGTCTTCTGTGAGCTGTCACCTTTCCTTTGCTCCTTTTTCTTGCTTCAGACCAAGCTAAGAAAACTCCTTGTTGCTTATCTTCAGATTTTTTTTTTTTTTTGCAACCTCATCTCACTCTAATCTGTGGCCTCCCTAGTGCCATGGACCATTTTAATATTTTACCTTGATCAAGAGCCTTGCCAGCTATTTCTTTTGATAATACTCTTTTAAAAAAAACCCCACAATTTCATTTGGGAGTTCTCTGTGTAGGTGTGCCTTTTCTTTTACCGGTGTCCACACACCTCTTTTCTTTATCATTGATATCATTTGTGATAGCATATCAGATTTCATTTTAAAATAAGAATAATCTTTCACTTCTGAACACTGAAGCAGCCATAGAGGTTATAGTGAGGTTAAAAACTGAAGGGTATGAAATAATTCAAATAGCTTCAAGAGTCATCTGAATTTGTCTGGCAGCATTTTTCAGTCATTCATTCAACTCTCATTTAGTACCTACTATGTGCTTCCTCATACCAACACAGATTTGAATTAATCTAAGATTAGGCGTAATAAAACTTGAGATCTTAATGCTCCAATGAAGTTAAATGAACATACCCTAACTTACATTTATTTTTTAGCTGTTTTCTATCATGTTATAAATCTTCCCTAGATCTTTAATCTTGATCATACTTGAATTGATTCAAGTGTGCATTTAGGATATTTCTGCTACCTATGTAGAGTCAGGTTATTGAATGGCTTTTTAAACTTGAATGATGAAGCTATGTCCAGTGTGTCACCAAACACATTAGGTGAATGATATTCAAATCGTGACACAATCAGCATTGTATCTCTGGAAGAAACTTTAAACCACCTTGTTCAATCCCCTCATTCTGAGGATGAGCAAACTGCAGGTCTGAGAAGTTGAACAATTTGTCCAAGAATATACAACCGTGTGAGAAATGACTAGAGAAGTTAGTATTTCCCCAGTATGTAGCAGGGATGTTCAAGCCTCCCATAGCGTGTCCTACAAAAATGTTGCCACAGTTCTTTTCACTGTCTACATTATAATAATTGAGCACTTATCCTTTTGGAGTTCAGTTCCTTTAATGGGATAATCCCCTCTTACATTTTTGGGTCTCCCCAGGGGAGGCTAACATCCTCCCCCATCTGTTACCGCTGACGCGTGCGCTCCTCAGCCAGCACTCCCACTGCAGCCTGCTGCTTCTGTTCCCACTCACGACGCTGTGGCACCCAGTGCGGGCCGCCTCCTGCCATCTCAGGCTCTCCCTCTCTCCTGAGGTTACCCCTCACTTCCTGGTACTGCTCTGTGCTAGGAATGGGTCTAGGCCTTCCCTTTAAACTTCCCATTATGACAGCTGAGACTAAATTATAATATTTAACAAGATTTTACTGAAGGCTAGGCATGAGAAGAAAATGACAACATAGAGAAATTTAAAACCAAATACTAGGTAAGACCCCCTCCCAGGAGGCATGAGTCTAAGCCCCTCCATATATATCTGTTTGAGGGGACTTCTCTGCCCTGGTCTTTTCTCACGTGCTTTTGGGAGTGATTTTTATCATATCTCTCTTCTCTGGGGCGCAGGCTCCCAACTTTCCCAACTCCCTGTCAGAGAAAGCGATATTTTCCTCTCCTAAAATGAACCCCTTAGGGGCCACCAACTGAACTTTCATTTACTGTCTCATGATCTCCCTTTATGTAAAACCATACACTGGTGGTGTCTGCTTTCCCCAGGGAATCCCACAGGGCAGGGTCTTCCCCTGTGGCCCCAGAACAGAATTGTATACCATAAGTCTCAGGTAACTCCTAAGGAGGGACAGAAAGTTGCAGTGTTTGTTGAAGAATATCAAATCCAGGTGCTTGCCATTTAAAAATAACAGCTTTTATAGAATCTCTGTTCCTTAAGGGTTTAAAAATCATGGGGTCCTAGCTCTGTCAGTGTTACCTTATTAGATTAAATATTTCTAACTGCAATAACAGCAAAACAAAGTGCAGCCAGTAATACAGAGAAATGCTGATTTGATTAAAATATTCTTTAGATAAAATATTCTTTAGAGTTTTTTTCAGATTAAAAAATAGACGTTTTACAGTCATTTTTATATGTGTATATAGTCCATGAATGATAGCAATAATATTAAATGCCTATTATTGAGTTCCTAGTGTGTACTAGGTATTGTACTAAGCACCTTATATATGTGTATGTTTCATGTAACAATAATCCTTTGAAATGCAAGAATTAATACCCTTACTTCAAAGACAAGGAGATTAAAGTTCAGAGATCCTGAGTGATTTGTGCAAGGTCACACAGCCAATCAACAGTGGTGTCAGGATTTGAAAATAATTTGGTCCATCAGGTCTTGATGGACCAAAACCCAGGCAATTTCTACTACATCCTCATCATTACAACTGACAATGCAATCATCATGCCCTTTGGGCAGCTGTTTTGTTTAGGACTGTGCTTACCAGTGCCTACTGAGCACTTGAAATGCAGCTTGTTCCAACTGAGATGTGCTTTTAGTACAAAATACACATCAGCTTTCTAAGACTTAGTGCAAGAATAAATAACGTAAAAAAATCACAGTAGCTTTTTATATTGATTACATGTTAAAATGACAATATTTTAGACAGATTGGATTAAATAATTTATTATTAAAATTAACTTTAGCTGTTTCTTCTTATCATTCTTAATATGCCTACTAGAAAACTTATAATTGCACAGTTGGTTCACACCATATTTCTGTTGGCCAGCACTAATCTGGAAGCTTTAGCTTGATGAAGCATTTGGACTAAGGTGACTCAAATGCAATACAGAGTTGTTTTCCTTTTTTTAAATTAACAGCTTAAAGGAACATGACCTTACTTTTGCATGAGCTTACTTTTGAAGCAAGAACCTTTTGTTTTAGGACTCAGATTTTTATGTTTACAGGCATGTGTTCACACTGTCTGTTGCAAATGATTGTTTCAGTGAAATAAGCTTCCCCGTAAATGCAAAACTAAGACACAGTTAAAGACAATCCCATCAGCCACTGTTTTGGAGTGAACACTGGGTTTTAGCAAATGCATGGCTGGAATGACCAATTGCTGAAATCTAGAGGGTTGGAGAGGGGCATTGCTCATCTAATTTGTTTTGCCTTGTACCAACCATTTCTTCATAAACTTTAAATAAGGAGACAGCCTTTTAGATATCGGCGTATGGACTATGTTAAGTATATTGATTTTTATTAAGGTATAATCATTTTGTTGCCAGAAATTTGAGCAACATTTGGGCCTCCATGCCGGAGACCAGGAGCCAGAAAGTTTGAAGTTCACTTTGTATCTCAGAGGGCAGAAGCCGTCAGCCCTGGGTGCACATAAGAAAAGAGCCTTTAAAACACATGGTACCCTCCACCACCTCCACCACCACTTCTCAGCTCTAACAACCGTGGAAACTGTTGTCATTGGCTTACAGACTAGAATCTGAGAGGAAACAATTGTTTTTCATATTTCAAAATAAATTGAAGAGACGTTGTTTTCCTGAAATGCCCTTGACCCTGAGAAGAGAGGAAGGAATTGGGGTTCCATGCAGATTTGGTTTAAATCAACCTCACTAGAGTAATCAAAGCCACCCAAGAAACAGGGCTAGAATATCAGTCGAGAATTGTAGTTAAGAAGATAACCCTGTCCCAACACTTCCTTCTTTCCCAGGTCTATGGGAGGCATGCATGGGTCTGAATCTGAGGAATATTTTCTTCACTTCATATTAAGTTGGCATTGATTTGACCAAGAGATCCAGACACCTGCTCAGCGGTCCAACACCTAGCCTAGCCTGGCAGTTGTCAGCAGTGACCTTCCAAGGAGGAGGATGATAGCCCACATAGCTTGTCAGACTCCACTGAGTAAAGGTTCAAAGAATGTCTCCCCTTCCCTTTTTTTTTTTTTTTGTTCTCACACCCTGGCCTGCAAAATCTTGCACAGCTTTTTCTTGTTCCAGTAACTGCTCAAGCGTGTAATAAGTTGAGTTCCAATGAATTGGGACCTCCTGTTTTAGGTGATGTTTCAGCAAGTTGCTTTTCAGCTGGAACTGGGTCAGGAATATTTTTTTCCTCAAACATTGACAGAATGGCTGAAATGTTCACATTTTCTGTGTCATCACCAAGATATTTGTAAGTGTTCCTGTTATGATGCAGAAAATCATTTTTGAGGATGTTTAAGGAATAGGGGCAGCACAGCATAAAAAGGAAATCTTCCACAGTACTACCTGCTTTCTAAGAACATACTGAGCAGTGGTAGCAGAAGAGAAGAAGAGATGTAAGGGAGGCCATACAATGGGGTTCCCATTTCCTCAACATGCTAAGTGTTGCCTATGTGTTCTAATGAAGTTCTCTAGCAAGTAAAAATGCCTGTGACAATATTAGTAGTTCCTGAGGAGAAATGGATCTTGCCTCATCTGCAGGAAGTTTCATTTTCCTCGCAGATGTTTCTGTACTGACTGTCTTAGTCCATTTGGGCTGCTATAAAAAAATACCAGAAACTGAGTGGTTTATAAACAACAGACATTTATTTCTCAAAGTTCTGGATGCTGGAAAGTCCAATATCAAGGTGCTGGCAGATTCAGTGTCTGGTGAGAGCCCACTTTCTGGTCCGTAGACAGCTCATGTTCTGGTGTGTCCTCACATGGCAAAAAGGAGCATGGGAGCTCTCTGGGGTCTCTTTTATAAGGGCACTAATCCTATCATGGGGGGGGCCTCGACCTCATTATCTAATCACCTCCCAAAGGCCCCACCTCCAAAAAGCATCACCTTTGGGGTTAGGATTTCAGCATACAAATTTTGGGAGAACACAGACCTTCAGCCCAGAGCACTGATTATTGCATTATTTGGTTCTGTTGATACAATTTACCCAATATACTACCTATTCAATAAGAATTCACCAGACTCAGAGTTATTTATCATGTTTACAAGGGCAGTATATTACATTTAATCTGTTCATTGAATTAAAAAAAAAAACCAGGGCTTCCCTGGTGGCGCAGTGGTTGAGAGTCCGCCTGCCGATGCAGGGGACACGAGTTCGTGCCCCGGTCCGGGAAGATCCCACATTGCCGCAGAGCGGCTAGGCCCGTGAGCCACGGCCGCTGAGCCTGCGCGTCTGGAGCCTGTGCTCCGCAACGGGAGAGGCCACAACAGTGAGAGGCCCGCGTACCGCAAAAAAAAAAACCCCAAACAAAAAAACCAAAAGCTAATGTTTTGGTGAAGACAGTGAAAGAACCTTTATGCTATAGTTAGATAGATGATCTGCAGCAAAGGTCTGGGGATAGTTCCAGCCAGGATCCTGCCCTCTGCAATTTCACTCAGGGAATGCAAGCCACAGAGTCAGAGCAGCAGAGAGGAAAAGGGCAACGGAGGAAAGAAAGCTGAAGAGAGAGGACAGGAGAAATCCAAGTGTGAAGAACAGAGTGGGCAAGTGGCCTAGGGAAGAGTATAAATCAGAGAGAGATACTGAAAAATGAGAGGAGAAGAGCAGGAGATCTGGAAAGAGGAAATAAAGAAAAAAGTGGAAGAAAAGTACTAAATGGAAGTAAGGAAAGGAAGCACGTGGTTTTGAAACAATCAGGCAGTAGGATTGCCAGCTGTCAACTTGATTTTTTTGCCTGGCAGAGAAGCCTTCTTATGCCTCTACGCCTCTTAGCTGTAGGGGTCTGAGCCTGGAGGCAGGTCTCATACAGCCAGGTCCTGGCTGGTTTGAGGCTGGGGGATGTGCTCTGGAGAATGTGCTCTGGAGACTTGAGTGTACGCTCAAGAATCTTTGGGTTTCTAGACAGGCCTTCCTTCACGCATAGCTCTTACACACATGCTGTGGCCAGCAGGGCAGAAGGGGCCTTAGCATGCCCCTGTCCCCATACACAGATGAGTCGCTCACTGCTCTCCAGCTGGTCCCCTTGAATCCTGGGCACAGCTGTTGAGACTGCAGATTATAATTCACTCTGAAGGCGTCCTGTCTATGACCTAACTTGGTGATGACCCAATCTACCCAGAGACAGCTGCAGCTTCTGGGACCACATATGAAGGAAGTTGCTGTGGACACTCTTTTCTTAGTGGCAGAGAAGAATTGTTCAGTCGCCTGCATGAAAACACACTCTAACTCACCACCCCCACCCCCAGCACCTAGGAAACCACGTTTAGGAAACTGGCACTGATATCCTTGAATGTCGATCTAACACATCTGGCTGTTTAGGCTGTGTGTGTGTGAATGTGTGCATGCAATAATGCATACATTTTTCAACAGCAAATTCTTCCTATATCGGTCTACACTGAGTTACCTCCAAGAGGGCAATGGCTGTTGACCAGTTGATTTTGGTTCATCTGTAGCAGGTAGCAGCCATCGACACACAGCCTGCTATCCTTCTCTCCTGAGTTAGCAGGGAAAGGCTGAATTTCAAACTAACCTGTGGGCAGTTCTGATTTCCCTGTTGTCCTGTTTGCTGACCAGCTGCCAGTCATTCCCCTTATGTCTGGTTTTCTTGGATCCTCGGCAGTGAAGGAAATATGCTAACAGTAGTATTCCTTGACTTCACTCCATTACCACTATAGGTCAACCAAGAATGATCAGATTCCATGGGAATTACAAATGATGTCTGTGGAAGGCAGAATTCTAAGAAGACCCTTAATGACTCATGTCCTTGAATATGAGTGGGAACTGTAACTTGGTTCTAACAAATAGAATATGGAAAAAGTGATGGGACGGTACTGCTGCGACCAGGTTGCTTTCTATGGCAAAGGTGAAAAGATTCTGCAGATGTAATTAAGCTCTATTCAGTTGACTTTATGTTAAAAAGAAAATTATCCTGAGTGGGCCTGACCTAATCAGGTGAACCCTTGAAAAGAGGATCTAGAGGTCAGAGATGGAAGAAATAAATTTCTCTCCTCCTGGCCTTGAAGAAGTAAGACACCATAAGTTCTACAGCTTCAAGGAAATGAATCGTTAACAACCATGTGAGCTTGGAAGGGGCCCCTCACCCTAGAATGAGACTCTAGCCTTTGGCTGAAAACTTAATTGCAGCCTTGAGCAGAGACTCCACAACCCAGGAGTCACGCCCAGACTCCTAACCAATGGAAACTGTGAGAAAACAGATGTGTGTTGTTTTAAGCCAGTGAGTTTGTGGTAACTTGTTACAAAGCAATAGAAAATGAATACACCATCCCCTAAGAAAGATAGTGTAGCTCTCCTTAGATTAACCTGTACAGTCACTAACTACCATTTGTGACTAGTAATAACTAATCTATGGAGCACTTACTGTGCCAGAAACTGTGTTCAGGGCTTTGTGTACATTTTGTCTAATGCTCATAACCACCCAGCAAGGCAGATCTTATTTTACAGCTGAAGATAGCAAGACTTAGCAGTGGTCAGTGGTTTTCCCAAAAGAGTGGAGCCATTTTTCAAACTCAGCTTCCTCTAAGAAGCCTGGGCTTCCCTGCCCACCGTGCTAGACCATTCAGGCCTATATTTGGTAGCTGACGAATGTTCTTTATTCGTAGGGCCTGCCTACCATTATTTACCACTGGACCACAGAGATTCTTCCAAAATCAATGCTTTCTGAGAACCCTTCTTGGGGCGAGCCCTTTCAAGTGGGAGAGAGCCTTGACTGTGGTTGTGCAAAGAGGCTAATAACTGTCTAAGTCTCAGAACACACCTGACCACCCACAGAGGGTCATCCATTCGCTTGCATTTATTTACTTGCTTGGCAAAGAAACACATCCCAATGAAGAAACCTAAAGAATAGTTGCTGAGGGGGAAAGTCAGATTTCCTAAAGTGTTCGAAAGAGGGTTTCCTTGTGATTATGCTCATTTAGGAAAACTGTCCTATTCTGGATAAAATGGAATGAGTCCATAAATCTGTGTAGGATGGGTTTAAACGATGCCTCCTGTTCATTAGTCAGGAAAAAGTCCTCAGTTGGGTCTAGTAAGTTTTCTCCAAGTTCACATTCTTGACGGTGGTCATGAAACAGAGCATCCAGTTTTCATATCTCCCCGGCAACTGCAGGTGCAAGTAGAAAACTTCCCTGAGTGCCGCAAATACTTATGACATGTCTACGGTGTGCCTGACACTTTTCCAAGTGCCAGCGACACAGTGAGGGACAACAGAAGCAAAGACCCTGCCTCCTGGAGCTTTTGCTTTAGTTGGGGCCATGGGTAATAAACAGAAATCTGTGCTGCAACATCAGGATCAGCTGCCTGCTTTGTTGGAGACCTGAGGCAGGGGGTGGGCGTGGGCACGGGGAGCAGCTTGGAAGATTCTGCAGCTATCCCATCCGGGTGAGAAGGTAGTGGCTGAGGCAAGCGCACAGCAGCGGATGCAGAAAGAAATACTTGGGAATGATTGATGTGGACTCGTGGAAGCCTGTTGCTGAGGAAAGGTGTCACAGCAGCTTCAAGAGACCTGCCAGGGGATCAACAGCTTGTGGATGAGAGGACAGCGGTCACGGGTGAAGTCAAAGCAGATGCAGCTCCCCCCACCTTAGTCACACACACAGGGGTCCTGTCCTGCAGACTGAGCCCACAGGCAGGGATCAGCAGCTGCTGGCCTCCAGGTGTTTGCTTGGAGGAGACTGTTTACAGACTTAAAATTCAGTTTGAATTGAAGCAATTTCCCCAGTAGCAGAAATCACAGTGCAGGTTTCTCTTCTGACAACTGAACAACCATGTTAGAGGAAAATTTCATAATGAATGTTTAATACAAACATGACGTCACTATGATTCCAGTACATGCCAGCGTAACCAGGTTCCAAATTTCAGCCAGAATTTTATTCTTTTGGTGGGAGTACAAAGAAAGGGAGGAGTGGCCCAAGATGAAGCTTGATACATGGATTGTTATCCTTTGGCACTTTCATTTTTAACTAAACATAGGTTGCCTTTTTAGTACAAACTCTGCAGTCCTTTACCACATCTTTACACCTGAGATACTCTGTTGCTGAAATGCCGCCTTTTTATAACCTTCCCAAATTTTGGAACCATGTGAAGTACCGTGATGGACCTCAGAGGTTATGCAATCCCGTCCTCACATGGTCCCACCCAAGTCTCTACTTGAACCCCTCCTGTGTCAGGGAAGCTTCTTTTTTCCTGTGGTATCCCTTCTATTTGTTTTAAGCATTAAAGAGTGCTTCCTTATGCTGAGTGCCAACCTGTTTTTCTGTAATTCCCACTCATTCCTCCCAGTTCTTTCTTTGGAAGATAACTTTTACTTACAAACTAAAAAGTAGAAAGCAAAGTACTATTCTTGCTCTCACATCTGATTCTGCTTTTTGTTTATAAACCAGGAAACCTTTGAAAACGTGTGGAAGAGGAATGATTAGGGTTGGCATTAAATGCTTAAGTTTCTAAATTGTCTTAGAAGTCTCATCAAATTAAATCAAATCTGTGGTGTTAAGTGACAGCAAAAGGAGCTTAGATCAGTCAAAGGGAGCTGGAATGGGATTTTATTTTTCACTCCCAAGGTGGTTGTCAGCTAATATTGTTCCTGAGGTGAGCTTAGGTCACTGTTGTAAGTTTACATTCAGGGTTCCCAAGCCAAAAAATGTCGTTGGAAGAAACCCTTTCCCTTTTGTTAAATACAAAATAAACAGATGTCCCACTGAGATGGACCTCCTCCTTCCCCAGCCTCCCTGCAATACAGGACCTGCTGGGACAGAATTTACTCCAATGGTTCAGATACATATTGCTGAGAAAACTGTAGATTTCTTAGAATGGTAATTGATGGAAGCAAAACTTTGCTGGGGAGGGGTCCAGAAAAATAGCCTACCACAGAGAAAAGAGACGAGAGGACAGGAAAGGAAAGGAGAGGAGAAGAAAAGAATGGAGCACAAGTATCATATTTATAAAGATTTCCCCCCAATTTATGGAGATTTCCAGCAAATTCAATTTATTTCAACAGAATGTGGGACGGATAATATTATATATACTTATATATGTGTGTAGAAATATATACCTCTGTGTGTGTGTGTGTGTGTGTGTGTGTGTGTCTATTACCTGTGATGGTGGAGGTAGTGGGGTGGAGGTGCTGTATTTAGGATTAGGTGTTTTGGTTATCCATGTGACAATGCTTTCATAAAACAGACTCAATAGTTTTTGTTTGTATATTTAATCATTTCTTAGAAATTCTAGGTATTAAGTTACCATATACATCACACATGTTCCACATGTTCAGATGACCAGTGGGATTGTGACAGAGCATCATCCCTTCTCTTAAGCCCTGCTGGGTTCAGAACAGAGACATTCTTTCTCCATGGAATCAGTGTGTATGTCAGTTGTCCTGCTTACCTTGACCTTCATGTTAGGTGAAGCTTTTATTGCTATTTAAACAAAGATGCTGAGGGTAAACCATTTTATCTTCAAGAAGCTTAGGAGGAACCATAAGGCATAGTATTTTGCCCTCAACGTAAATGCATCTCTCCGATGATTTACTAGCAGATGTATCTGGGTGACAATAGATTTCTAAATTGAGTATTCTGCCTGAGGAATGGCCTCTGATGTGCATTAAGATCTTTATTGTAACAAACACACCTCTCAATTTGTGTGGCTCTACTCTCCTGATTATATTATGCAGCAATCTTTAGGACAACTGTCAGACTGTAGCTTGCTAGCTGAGCAGTCAGAGTAAATGGATATTTCTTGGCGCAAACCTTACTTACTTCCTTAGTCAAGGAAAAATTTTTAAGGCATCTGAGAGGGATGTGTCTGATGCTTTTTAAGATTAGTCTTAAAAAGACTCTGGTCTTTTTTTCTAAGTGCCACATCATTTAAGACATTTTCTCCTCCTAGCTCTAGTTGCTGTTACCCTTGTGTGAAAGAAATAGACTTCTGATAGGTGCAGACATATTGTCCTAGGGACTTCTTCCACTACAAGGTCCCTCCCTCCCTTGTTTCCTCCTTCCTTCTTTCCACAAACATTTATGAGTGCCTAATAAGTGCCAGTTGCTGTGCTAGGTGATGGTATCCAGTGACAACCAAAGCTAATACAATACTGCCCTCTTTGAGCCTACAAAACAGTGTGACATCAGCTCGACTTGCTGGCCTCTCTCCCTCCCTATCTCTCTGTCAGAGGTCTAAACTTAGCTTCAAGCTCTGGACCTCATAGCCATAAAAAACTGACTTGTTACTGGACTCTGCTGGATTGTCTCATACATCTATATACTAGTGTGGTAATGGGTTGATGTGTTTCACTTTTAGGAATCCCATTTGTATTTTTGTCAAGACCAGTCCTGCTTTAAAAATGTGGTTAGACTGACTATGGGACATCCTAAGTTTAGTTCTGAAAGCCTAGTCCTTCAGTGGAATCTGCAGTGCTTGGTTAAAGGCAACAAAATTGCTTTTAAATCCCAAGGAAACACTTTACCCTTGAAATATGTTCTATTTCTGACTAACTGGGTGTTTTTAATTATTCCATTTTATCTCCATAATTGGTTTAATGGCCATAGCTCTTTGTTTCATTTTTTTAAAATGGTTTCCCTGGAATGTACAATATACCTCTTTAATTTGTCACACCCTACCTCATACAATCCTGGAGCACTTCATGTGGAGCATGAGACACTTAACAATATTTTGATTTATCCCTCACATCCTTTTTGCTATTTTTGTCATACATTTTATTTCTACATATGTTAACAAACCCTGTAATATATGGTTATTATTTTTGGCTTAAACAGTTAATTATCTTTTAAAGAGATTAAAAAATGAGAAAATTGTTTTTTGTAAGATGTCTTGTATGTTTCCCATAAATTTATTATTTCAGATGTTCTTCATTCCTTTGTGTAGATCCAAATTTCAATCTAGTTTAATATCCTTTTGCCTGAAAAATTTCCTTTAACAATTTTTTTTTAGCACAGCTCTACTTATGGTGAATTCTCTCTGCTTTTCTTCGTCTGATAAATTCTTTATTTTGCCCTTATTTTTGAAAGATGTTTTCACTGGATGTAGACTTCTTTCTAGAAGTTTAGATTGACTGTTTCCTTTCAACACTTAAAGGATGTCTTTCCATTGTCTTCTGGCTTACACAGTTTCTGAAAAGAAGTCTGCCTTAATTCTTATCTTTGTTTTTCCGTATGTAGTGTGTCTTTTTTTTTCACTGCTTGATTTTTAAGATTTTTCTCTTTATTACTGGTTTTCAGTTATTTGATTATGATGTGCTTTGTGTGATATTCTGCTTGGGGTTCATCACAGTTATCATATCTGTAAGTTTATAGTTATACATCCCATTGGAAAATTTGGGCCATTATTTCTTTTTCCCTTCTCCTCAAATATTTTTATCATTTTGTCCCTTTCTCCCATTTTCTTCTGGTATTCCAGTTACATGTAGGTTAGGCTATTTGATATTTTCCCACAGGCCACTGAGACTTTTTTTTTTTCAGTCTTTTTTTTTTTTCCTGTGCACTTCATTTTGTTTAGCTTTTACTGTTGTCTTCAAGGTTACTAATCTTTCTTTTGTGGTATCTAATCTGTTGTTAATTCCTTCCAGTGTATATGTTTCATATCTTACATTGTTATTTTTTATTTTTCATTTGTGGAAGTTCTAATTGGGTCTTTCTTTCCTTATTGTGTTCATGTTTTTCTTTATCTCCTTGAGCATATGGAAAATTTTGAACAGCTGTCTTAATTCCATTTATCTGTGCTAATCATATCTTTCATTTCTGGATCTGTTTCTATTGAATGATTTTTATTGTGGTTATGGGGTTTTTTCCCTTGCTTCTTGTGTATCTAGTTTTACTCACAGTTGAACACTGTAACTTTTATATTGCTATGCACCATACCTTTTTGTATTCCTTTAAAGAGTGATAGACTTTGTTCTGACACACAGTTAAATTAATTAGGCTAAGGTGATATTTTTAAGACCTGTTTTTAAACTTGATTAGGGCAAGTCTAGAGCAGCTATTATTATGGGGCCAATTTAGCTCCATTTCTAAGCTGTGGCCTTTCTAAGGAGAAGTTAACCGAATTCTCAGCCCTGTGTAAATTCTGGGATTTGTTTATCTTATAGCTACCCAGTAACTTTTCTTTCCTCTGAAGTTGTTCTTTGCTGGTCTCATGGGGTATTGACCTGTGCATAAACAGATCAATCAAAGCTTTAAGGGGACGCCTATGCAGATTTCTGGAATTTTTCTCTGCATATCTTCCTTTGTCCTGAAAATTCTAGCTGCTCTGGCTTTCCTGAACTCTGGTCAATGTTTTCTTAACTCTATGGAGAACTTCAGGCTTTGTTTGAGTTTTCATTCCTTGGCCTGAAACTGCCTCCAGGTTGCAAGCAGGGACAATGGTAAGGCTCATCTTGTGTTTCTTCTTTGTATCTTTTTTCTCAGGGATGACAGTTTTTCATTGTCTCTGTTCAATGTCAGAAAGCAGTTATTTAATATGTTTTGTTTTAGTTTCTGTTGTTTATGTTTCTGTAGTAATTACTCCTTCATGAGGGGGAAATTGAATGGTATATTACATTTTAAAACCTGTGGCAGATGCAGTTAGTTGTGAAAAAAATGGAACAATTTAATTTTCTTCCATTTGTAAAAGGACATGACAACAGAAGTTTCAGATAGAAGATAGATATAAAAGATAGAAGATAGATATAAAATATCAATATGAGTCAGAAGGCAGATTTCTCTGTAGAATGTGATAAAAATGAAGTAACTGAAAACCAGTTTTATGACTGTTAAGATCCATGTGGTGTGTATATAGGAATGTATAATAGAGATTGAGAATGCATGAGGGAAGGGTGTAGTAACTGCTAATAGATGAGCCAAAGGAGAGGTGGTTGTACTGCAATGCTTGTTTTCTTAGAATTTTCCAGGGTAAAGAATGCATGAGTGCTCCCTATGGGCCAGATGTGGGATACTCATGAGAAAATGGAAATGAGAGAGGATTTAACACAAGACTGAAGTTTGACTATATTGTGGAGCTGAGCATTCTAATTATGAATTGAGGCAGTGTGACATAAGTGATGAGAAAATTCTGCCTACTCGAGTTTTTTTAAAATTATATTTAGAAGAACTAGCACCAGTGAACACATATAAGAGATCAGTGGTTTGTAAAATAAAGTTCTTTAACCAGTGGGTCATGCTTATTCTATATACTTGACAACAGAACTTTAAAGATTGTCAATGTGCCCATCCCTAAGGGGTGACTTCACCCCATTTCATGGACATCCTCTTTTCCAGATTACCTCAAAGACTGAGAGAGGTTAAGGAACAGTTCTGAACAATGAGAAGTAAAGGAAAGTCTACTCAGAAAAATTTTGCTTCCTGATAAAAGGGGAATATGAGAGAGGAACTCTCACTAGCAACAACTCTTGCCTTTGCATCCTGATTTGAACATGATTGTGTTTAGAGCAGTGGCAGCCGTCTTGTGACCATGAGGCAACAAATCTAAGGACAAAAAGTTAGCATGCTGAGGCTGGCAGGAGGGTTGACTGCAAGGTTAAGTACTTGTTACAAGAATGGCATCAGTGCTGATAAACTCAACCTCCTCATGCAGAAGAAGGCTCAGTGCAAATCCAAGGTCCCATGATCAGTGATAGTGGCAGTGGAACTTATTTTCCTATTAGATCATTCAAGATTTTGTTTAGAGTATGTTTTCTGGAAACTAACCTCAAGCCTTATACCCCTTCTATCATTCTGTAAGTTACCCAGTATCCTTATGGTAGTATTATCTTCTCATTAATCAATGAGTCAACTCCTTTTACTTGCCGTTGAGGACCTTGATGGATACAAAGCATATAGAATTTCTCATATATTCGCCATTTGGGTTAAGAGCCAAGTCTTCTACATGTGTTGAAAAGAGCTGTGACTCAGGACCAGAAATCTGGCTAACCTTCCTGGTTTAGGTGGCATACTAAATTGGCAACAGCCATAGTGTCAGGGAAACCATCTCTTGAGATGTCTCAAGAGATAAGAAGTAACAAATGGCTCTACTGTTTACTTCTTGGCTAATTTTGAATTTGTGCTGCCATATATGGCTGTTGCAGTGGCCTCAGGTTCTAAACAAAGTGTCCAGTGTGGCCAAGACTATTTCCTCTCTCTAAGTGTAGTATGTTGCATCATTGAACGTACTTTTTTAAATTCATAGGGTAATATGATTAATGTGATCCTTGTGGTATTTACCCAAACAGCTACTGTGACTTTGTCATACTTGTGAATAGTACTTTTGTTTGTGAGTTTATTTGTAAACCTTCCTTCTTATAAGGTAGTAGATATATCTGTACTGTCCTGACATTTGTGACTGTGGAACCCAGAGATGCTCTCTTGGCTGTTGGCCAGTAGTCAGATCATCACAGTCCTGGACAGTTGAGAAATGGGAGGGATCAGATGGCCATGTGGTGGGTGATGGGGACAGGAAGGCCAGCACCAACAGCGGCAATGGGGAAATTTACAGAAGAACCAAGTCTCTCATCTGAGAAGCTCTTCTGGTCAGGGCTTTTGGGGCCACCTGTGACTGGTACTTTCCAGAACTCTGGATCTGTTGGTGCTGGCATTTCGCTCTGAGGAGGTAGGTTTGAAAATAGAGTGTGACACTATGGAGAGAGATCCTTGATGCTGTGGGTTTCACACAGCCATCCGACTGGGATGAATGATACCAGTGCCATGTCCCATGCTTCAGCAGTGATGGCCCATTCACTTTATTGTTTATTGTTGTCACAGAAGTGGTTTGCTTTCTTTTCTTTCACACGTTCCTGAGTTTTCTGAGCATGGCATTTGGACTAAAGCCCTCAATATATATCCTGTTAGTGAGGGAGATTTTTCTTTTAAAGCTATTGAAATTATAGCCCTGAACAATAGGGTAACAGTCATACACTGAGGCCGCATTAAATTATTAATTTTAAATAGTGGAAATGTTTCTGAAATTGGCTGGTACAATATATACATGCTGAGTATTCACTATATTATTACTTTTTGGCAGCGGGAGGGGCTGAGAAAATGGAAGAAAACAGTTCCAAAATCTCAGCAGTACATTATAGGAGCACTAAACACATACTTACACTTTAAAAAAAAGATCTAGAAAACATAGTGGTGAGGGAGCTTTATCTGAGAAAGTTTACTTTGGAAGTAACTTAGTGACTAAATTATTATTATTGACACAAAGGTGATTTAAGAGAAAAACTCGGGCTTCCCTGGTGGCGCAGTGGTTGAGAGTCCGCCTGCCGATGCAGGGGACACGGGTTCGTGCCCCGGTCCAGGAAGATCCCACATGCCGTGGAGCAGCTGGGCCCGTGAGCCATGGCCGCTGAGCCTGCGCGTCCGGAGCCTGTGCTCCGCAACGGGAGAGGCCACAACAGTGAGAGGCCCGCGTACCGCAAAAATAAAAAAAAAATAAAAAAGAGAAAAACTCACTCCCTCAGTGCTTACAATAAGTTAGTTGATTTTTATCCAGAGCAAGGCCTCTTTCCTTCTTGGCCCACATTTCAGGGTTTGCTCTCCCTAGTTAATAACTTTGAAATAGCAAACTCTTTCTGAAAAGGTACCTTAAAGTCAGTGGTATCTGGTTAAGATGGGAAGAAATGGACAAAGATCAAAGCTCTGACTCAAAGTTGCAAGATTGTGGGCTGCTTTTCCTGGCATCCCTGGCAGTCCCTGATTGGGAGTTTCGTCCACTGCTCCTGAGTGGGAGTACTCAGCCCAATAAATCAGGGGCTGCCCCTCCAGGCACCAGAGTGGGGATGGGGAGGCCAGATGGAAGGAAGCGTGCTCATCTCTGTCACCACTGGCTGGCTGCCATCACCCGGACACTCTGCACTCCTTGCCGAGGGAATGTCACTGTCCTGCCTGCATGATGGGCTGGCCATCCTCAGAGCCCTCCCAGGCAAGATGCAACACTGCACCATGTTGTCATGGTTACTTATCCATCTCCCCAGAGTCGTGACATCAGTGTCTCCAAGGGGCATGAGCTCTACCTCATGCATATGCATGTGCTCGGCAGGGGCCTTGCCACATCTGAGCATCTTACAATATTTTAGTAGAAAATGGATAGAGAGGGAGGGAAAGGTGACATAGGGAATGAAAGTGAAGATGACAGGAGGGCACATTATTAAATGAAGGAACGAAGGTACCTGCTGGCCGTATAGGGAGAAGACATGAAGGGTTAATGCTGCGTTGGGATTCCCGGCTTTAAATTAACCATCTGCTTGGTCATACCAGGCTCTCACTCACATTTTCAGAGTTTTATACTTAGACAACTTTCACAGATAATATCGCATTTCACTCTCAAAACAACCTGTGACAGCAGTATGTCCAGGGAGACCATCAGTGTGTATCAGATGAGGAAACCGAGGCCAGAGAAGGTAGGCACCTTGGAAACTTCACACAGTTAGCAATGGGGCTTATACTGGAGGCCAGTTCTCTAAACTCCCAGCTCAAGATTCATTTTTGTTTCTCCAGCCTCTTAGGAATTGATAACTTCCAGCAGGCAGAGATTTTTCAGGGGACAGTATTAAATGACCCTCTTCTCCACTGACTGTGAGTTCTTCTTGAGTGAGCATATTGTTGGAGTCATTTTTGTGTCTGCAGCACATCCCACATAGTAGGCACTTAATGAATATTGAGCTGAATAACTCTTCATGTCTGATGGACCCCCAGGCTTCAAAAAAAAGCCAGCTGATCTACTGTTCTGCATTGCAAATGTACCAATGCCAAATTAGAAGTTAACATTTTCCAGTGATGTTTCAAGACTAGACCATCTGGGGGTCCCCTCCAGTTAATGCAGGGCCACTTGAAGTGGGTGCCCCCTGTTCTCATCTAGACTGATGACCTATGTCACAGAGTCATCCTGTGACTGTGACAATCACCCACCTACCCCCCCCCCCCATACACATACACAGTGGAACAGTGCAGGAGCCCTGTGCTCAGGTACAGACAGTAACAGAGGGAGCAGAAAACCCAACAAGTACAAGATTACTTAGTGCTGTGTAATTGTCACATCAAGGAAATCCTGCAGTTTGTTACAAGTTCTTTAACAGTTGAAGTGACGAAGCCAGAACCAGGAAAGGTAGACTAAATCAGAGATATTTCCGAAGTTAATGGCACACACGGGCTTGTTCATTGGAGAATTTGCCCCACTTATGTGAGGGCAGCTATGGCATTCGGGCCACAAACAAGCCCTGTGCTGTGAGACTGGGGATGCTGATACTGGTAATTTTCTGCTTAGGGGATGCATTTATAACAGACAGGTGGCATTTGTTGCCTTTGGGCTTCTGAGCACCACCAGCAGCAAGTGTCCACGGCAGAGTGTCTCTTCTCTCACTACTCCCCTTGGGAGGGTCCATATCAGGGGAAAAGTGGTTCAGGTTTTCTGTGTTTCTCCTCTAAAGTGTGTCTTCTTGTGGTCTTTATTTCTAAACCCCAAATGAAACTGGAACAAGGTTGGGCCCACCCTATTATTCCAGGTATCAATTGTACATCATTATCTGTCCCAACATTAGTAGCTTAAAACAATAGCTAATTTACTAGACTTCATAATTTTGTGATCAAGAATTTGGGCAAGGTTTGGCTGCACTACTCTCCTGCTCATGTGGCATTGACTGAGGCCACTTGGTGTCATTCAGCTGGTGGAGACCATAGCTTTGTTTCCATGTCTGGGGCCTTGGTATGGAAGACTGGAAGGCTGGGCTCAGCTGGGAGTGTCAACCGGATCCACAACATGTTACATCCTAGCTTGGCCATGTCAGGGTGGCTGGATATTTTCCATGGTGGCTCAGGGCTCCTACAATAACTGTTTCAAAAGACCAAGGAGGACACTGCAAGTCTTCTTATAGTTTGGCCTCAGAAGTTCAAGAACACCACTTTTGCTACATTCTCTACTGGTCAAATCACTAAGGCCAGCCCAGTGCAAGGGAAGGGTGTCATTCAGCTGGTGGAGACCATAGCTTTGTTTCCATGTCTGGGGCCTTGGTATGGAAGACTGGAAGGCTGGGCTCAGCTGGGAGTGTCAACCGGATCCACAACATGTTACATCCTAGCTTGGCCATGTCAGGGTGGCTGGATATTTTCCATGGTGGCTCAGGGCTCCTACAATAACTGTTTCAAAAGACCAAGGAGGACACTGCAAGTCTTCTTATAGTTTGGCCTCAGAAGTTCAAGAACACCACTTTTGCTACATTCTCTACTGGTCAAATCACTAAGGCCAGCCCAGTGCAAGGGAAGGGGATGACACTCCATCTCTGAAGGGGAGGAGTAACAAGAAATGAGTGGTCATCTTTGATCTAGCATCCCAGTTCACTTGCTTGGTACTTGAGAGGATCAGCATTTGCAGTTGGCGTCAGGAGGATGTTTGAACAGGTAGCATTTTTTTTGTCTTCTTGTTATGCTAGTCCTGTGTCCCTCTTGCTTCCTTCACTTTTGTGTTTCTCCCCACCCCACATCCTGTATCCCCTTGCCCAGAGCCCTTGCCCACTTCTCCAGCTGCCAAACAGGAAAGCAATCTTGTTAGGGAGTTAGCAGATGTCTTCTTCAGAAGCCAAAGAAATGAAGGTCTAAACGGAATAATTTTAGGCACTGTTTGATAAAATCTTTCAAGGCAAGAAGCACTTTGTGTACTCCTTAAATTCTACTGCACAGGTGGCCTCCTGCTGTCCTCTCTACACCAGGGTGTTTTTAGCTGGAGAGAGGCAGGAGGCAAAAGATTGTCTAATGGTCAGTGTGTTTGAGAATGTTTATATGCAGCTTTCCTTTTAAGTGCATTCTCAGTCCTTCAACACTTACTGAACATGTAATATGTGCCAGGCTCAGTGTTAAGCTGGAGAAGAAGATGGGAGTGTAGCCCTGAGTTAGGGAGATCACATGGAGAGTAGGTGAAAAGAGTCAGTGTAACCAATCACCTTTCTTTCTTTTTTTCCTCACATCTTTTCCTTTCTTGATGAAAACAAGAAGATGCAACATCTGCCCTCTTGAGTGCTGCTCCTTCAAGTGTACCTGGCAAACTCCTGCACCCTCTTAGAGCAGGAGCCAGGGAAGGAACCAGGGAAGGAGTTAGATAAGGAGCCAGGTGGCCACCTGCACTTGGGCTGCAGCACTGGGCTGGCTCCTCCTCTTCCCTTCCCAATCTGGGGTAGCCCTTCTCTGCAGGTAGCTCTGCTCAGGTGGTCCTGCGTTTTCTGTCCTAGAACATCTCTCCTGATAATACTTCTGAGATTCATTCTCTCACTACATAACCCATCACCACAACCATAGCAGCTTAAAACAACATACCTCACAGTTCTATAGGTGAGAAGTCCTAGGTGGGCTTGGCTGGGTTCTTTTCTCAGGGTCTCACGAAGTTGAAATCAGGCTGTCATTTGGGCTGGGCTCCTGTCTGGAGGCTCTGGGGAAGAATCTGCTTCTAAGCTTATTCAGGTTTTTGAAAGGATCAGTTCCTTGTGGTTATAGGACTGAGGCCCCCATTTCCTTGACACATGACCTCCATCTTCAAAGCCAGCTATGGCACGTTGAGTCCTACTCATGCTTCATATTTCTCTGACTCCCTCTTTTACTTCTGCTTTGAGGGGCTCCTGTGATTATATTGGGCCCAACCAGATAATCCAGAATAATCTGCCTACTTTAAGGCCTGTAACCTTAATTCCACTTGCAAAATCCCTTGCCCCATAATGATGTGAACATCATTAGCATGTTCATAGATTTTGGGATTAGGGCATGGATATCTTTAGGGGACTATTATTCTGCTTACCATACCTTTCATAGGTATGCTGATAGAATGCTGATAGAATATTGACCTGTTTGAAATCATGCTTTCTCCCAAATGACAAAACATAGAATAATTTTGTCATATATGTTCACCAGTCACAAGTTGGAGGTTAAGAAAATCTAGAACATTTTCAAACCATTGCAATACAATTCTGAGCTATATTTGGAGAAGAGCCAGCTGACTTCTCTTTCTCTGGAAGAGTCAGAAGGAAGCATTTTTGAGAAGAATGGGAAACCATTCACAATATAAATGATGATCAACAGAAGCTGTGAAGTCATCATTTGATAAAGCCCTGCACAGATCACATGTCATCTTCTGGGAAAATTTCCAGGACCTCTTTAGATAGACTTAAGAACTGTTCCCATGGTGTTTTGTTTGTAGGTCCTATGGCAGATACCCCAAGGCTCTGACAACTTGTCTCTGTAGCTGATTCCTCTAACAGTTGTGTCCATCTTCGTCTCCCTGGCTCCTAGTGCAGTGTCTGGTGTATGCTCGTCAGTGTCCAGGACAAAGCTCTATGACAGAATAGGCTTAGGACAGGGCTCTCACCCCTCTCTGTTCCTAGGAAGGGAGGTCAGTGTTATGGAGAGCCAGCAACTAGCAACTGGTTGTGTATATGCTTGTATTAAAAAGAGATATGTGGAGAAGGGAGTGAACCATTTCTCACTGTACTGAGCTATAGCAAGGCCACATTCATTTATTCAGCCAGAACCTACTGCCCCTTACTATACAGACCCTGAGTTAGACACTGGTGATACACATGTAAGTCCAGCCCCTGTCCTGAGCATGGGGAAGTCCAGGGTGCACCAGGTGTGACTCAATCCAGGAAACATTGTATGAAAGATTCATTCTTGATAGTTTCTCCTTTCTTTTCTTTTTTACTTTTTATTGAATAAAACATATATACAGAAAGCTACACAAATTATAAGTGTGGAGCTCCATGAATTTCCACGAATTGAACAATCCATATAAGCAACAACCAGGTCAGGAAACAGAGCATTACCCACATGGTGGTGTATTTATTTTTTCCATTCCTGCAGTCCTTATTTTATGCCTCCCAGATGGTGCTAGGACCTCAATGTGAGAGATGGATCCAGACCCTCCCTGTAAGTGAACAAACAAGGTGGTGTCCCCTTCCTGCCTTGGATGCTGTCTTGGTGTCATTCTCTGTGCACTGATATTTAGCAGTGGGTTCTGTTGGGAAGAGAACTTCTAGTTTTTCTTACTAACGAGTCATGGCTACCCCAAAATATGACAGAGAAGAAGCCAGCCAAGCTTTATTTCATACACTCTTATGTGCAAAAATGCATTGTGGAATATAGGCATTAGGTATAGCTCTTTAGGAACAACCTACTTACAAGAACAGAAAATATGCCAGATAACTAATATTATGAAGCAGTATATAGAAGATACTAATGAAAGACATGCCAATGTTTGGGGGGGTTGGGGGATCCATCAAGGTGCTTCAGGAGCTGTTTGAGGGGCTTGTGTGCAGTGGTCGAGAGAGTAGGAAGGAGGTAGGATTCTGGTCCCCCAGACACAAGCAGAGTAGCTCATCTTTGATCTGTTTAGCACATTGGGATTCCAAGTAAAATTTTACTTGGAAAACAGGGTTTGTCAGGTAAAGAGTCTCTAATGACACTGATGGATGCTGTAGGTGCCCAGGGTTCTGAGAGGAGAGGGAGCGTGCCATGCTTCTGGTGGGCAGGTCTGGAATGGCAAAGCAGGGGCAGGAGCAACAGGAAGGGAGGACTCAGGTGAGACACATCCTGAAAGGAGTATGTGAAGAGGGACCTGGTGAGGCCTTTGAGGGCCACAAAATATTTGCGGACATCATAACTTCAGAAGCCCATTAGGGCCAGACCAGGAATATTTGCAGGTGAAATGTGGGGGGTTGGGGGCTGCAGCAGCTAAGTGCACTTGTCCTGGGTAGAAGGGCAGCTGCCATGTAGCTCCACTGATTGTGGTTCTGTGAGGGTTTTGCCTCGGTGGGGCTAGATCTTAAGATTTTTCAAAAACCGTTGGAAATCCAGATTGTTATGGGCAGATATCCTGATTTTTAAAACATTGGTTCATTTTGTTAAGAACACAGTGCCCAGGGCAAGTATAGCCCTTGGGCTACAGCCTTGTGCCTGAAGAGTAGGACCGCAAGGCACTTCGAGGCTCTGGAGAAAGCTTTGACTTGGGAGGAACATTCAGCCACGTCACACTGCTGGCCAGAGGACCAGGCTGCACCCTGGGCATGGTGACTATTTTCCCTCCAATCTTTGAAATGTAGACACATTCTGATTGGAGCAAGATAGCATGAGTGACCATGGAAAAGCATACAATAAACTACCTTTCTTAACAAACAGTTTGAATCTGCTAAGGAAAAAACAAGCCCCTTCCCTTTCCTGAGTCTTCTGTTCTTGCATTTGTAACTAGAGCTGAGGATAAGTGGTGTTTTCCTCTGTGACCAGGTGTTTTGTTCTCTGCTGGCTCCCCACATCTACATAACTTCCCAAGGTATTGTTTTTTGTTTTTTTCCACGAATATTGACTACCTCTGGCAATTTATGAAAACGTTACTGAGAATTTCTCATCACCCACCTACCACATTACCTCTCTGGCCAAGAAATGACCGTGTCATCAGAAGGTCTGCACTTTGAAAGCTGAGACATAGTATTCCTTTTGAAAGTGGTAAGTGCCACCTCTGCTCCTTTCCAGCATGTTATTAGGTACAATCCAAATGAAATTTGAGCTGCTGCTGCAACCATGTAGGAGATCAAATTCCTAGTTACTCATTTCTAGAATCTGCTTTTCTGACGATGGCTCTCTTAAAATCCATAATCACATAGATACAGTTGTGAAATGATGTAAGTTGCTTTTTCATCTGAGGTTGATCTCATCTAACATGATCCCATCCATCACACCTGTAAGTGTACTCCAATGTGGTTAAAAATAAAACAACTGCCTGCGCCCCCAACACACACACAAAATACCATCACCACCAAGAGCCATCCCTCCACTCCACCAAAACCCAATGAACTTTTAAAATTTAAGTATGTAATTTGCAGTTGAGGTAGCTCTTAGGCAACATAATTTATGGTCCCTTTCTTTGATTACCTCTGGTCATTACCTCTCATCAGAAAGTAACTCTCCATTAGAAGCATAGTTTTCACTCATGCTGGCCTAAACCGCACGCCTGCCCCCCACCCCCTGACTAACACCTGCCGTCGTACCCAGCGGCCAGCAGATCAGTTCCCCTCAACTTTGGCTGTGCAGTGTTTATTGATACCCATCTAGATTGGCCCACTCATTTCCTTACCTGAGAAACCCCAGAACTGTGGGATATATCCTTAGGTAATAGCTTTTGATAACAGGAGAACTTGAAGGCTCAGAAAGTAAACTATGTGAATTCGTATTCAGTTTTAATAAACTGAGGTAATTAGTCAGTTGAAACGCAATAGAAAGTAACAGTCTGTGACATATAAAAGACGGCCAGCTGACAAAGACAGAGCTGTTCTTCACTCCACTAATATCCGTTTCTTCATCAACATTGAATTCTTCAATGTTTTGGCATTTCAATTGCGTTGTAAAATGAATTTATAAAATTTGAACATCTATGCTTTTCTCTTGTTCTCCTGAAAACTTGAAAAAACTTTTCGTGCATGTCTCCTGTTTCCCCAACCTGCACACATGCTAGGATTTAACTAGATTTCCAAGAGTTGTGTGTATTTTGAATATCAATTGTACATTGCAGATTCTAAGAAAATGTGTATATTTGAAATGGATGGACAAAACAAACAGGGTAAGGGGAAGAATTCTAATATATAAGCTCTATGAGGGCAGAGGTCTTGTCTTTCTTGTTCATGGATTTATCCCTACCTAAAATAGTGCCTGAAATATTGAAAGGCTCCATACAAGTTGTTGAATAAACAAATTAACAGGAGAGAGACCATTCAGATGAATATTTAGTGGTAGTACCCTAATGGATATGTCCACCTCCAAATCCCTGGAACCTATATATGATCTTATTTGGGAAAAGCAACTTTGCAGATATAATCCACTTCATCTTGGGATGAGATCATCCTGGATTATCTGAGCAGACCCTAAATGTAATGACAAGTGTTCTTATAAGAAACACACAAGGGAGATTTAACAGACAGAAGGGGAAGAGATAACGTGACAATGAAGGTGGAAATTGGAGTAATGCAGACACAAGCCAAGAAATACTTGGAGACACCCAAAGCAGGGAGAGGCAAGGATCAGATTCTCCTTTGGAACCTCTGGAAGGAGCGTGGTCCCTCTGATACAGTCATTTTCATACTTCTGGTCTCCAGAACTGTGAGAGAATAAATTTCAGTTGTTTGAGGCCACCAAGCTTGTGAGGATTTGTTATGGCAGCCATGGGAAACTAATACAGAGACTAAAGTGAGAGACATGGCCTGTTTTAGAACGTGTCCTGAGCAGAGCTGACTGCCTCATAGTAGATCTAAGTTGGGTTTGTGCTATCAGACATCACCTTTTGGTTTCTGCATCCCTTCTCAGTAGCAATAAGGGGTGATGCTTGCGTGACTGAGGTGTCTTGAAGAAGAAGCTGTTAACTCTTGTGAGACATGCATTGACCTTGTCAGTGGCTGTGGAAAACGGGGTTCTCCAGGTGGGGACCTTCTGAATGGGGAGCAATCCTGGGTCTTTTGTGACTGTCACATGGCTTGAGTTCTAAAATTCTGAGAAGTAGAGGGTAAGAGAATCCCACACTTTGTAAGTTGGGAGGGATCTTAAAGATCATTTTCATATGCAGATAAAGAGGATGGAAAGCAGTGAGATAAGCATATGTTCCTTGCAAATTCCAGGAATGAAATGCAGGGAGGTGGCTAGATGATCCTCCACCTCACACAGAGGGCTGCTTCAGCTGGTGGGATTCAGACCTCTTCATCGTTGTTTGAATTTAACCCCATGTACTTTGCCATTGCCCTTCAAGCCAGTCCTTCTCACTAGTTGATGATGACTGCATTTGGGCAAAAAGAGAAAGGCAAACCAACAAACACGAATTTACTTTTTCACCTTACACAGCCAAATGGTGAACGATTTGGCTTGAAACCAGTTTTGCCGAAACTGCGAAGGTCTGGTGGGATTCAGCTTTGATCTTGAGAGAGGCTGTGAGGGGTTTGTTTTTCACAGGGGCTTTAGCCTACAGTTAAGTGCAAACACCTGCGGAAGTACTGGTAATTAGTAGGTAATTAGTAGTTAATGTTCTTAGAATTTAAAAAGAAAGCTTACATAAGTAATTACTTACTATTTCTTATAATGTGCTGCTTTTCCTGAGATTTCATATTCCCAGAACATTTGCCAAGTTCCTGGGTTCCTCAACATACTAAATTGTTTATTAATTACACATGTATATTGCTTTCAGAAAAAAAAGAAAATACATTAAATGTTGGAAATAGGAATGAGTTATCTTTTAAATCACAGCCAAAAACTCATTTAAAATTTTGAAATATGAGACTGATAACAGCTCTGGAAGGTGGCCTTGATTTTTTGAAAAGATGGGATATGACTGGGAATGAAGAGATGGATAAAAGAATGTTCAAGGCCCTTTAATGAAACACTAAGTGTTAAATACATTTCACAGAGGGTCCTTTTCATGTCAGCAGACACACATCTATGCCTTGGCTTGTCAGAAAGACCGCCAGGGCCCCCATTCTTACGGGTGAACACTGCCAAGAAAGGCTAAGTGGTGCTAACAATCTCAGACTCTCGAGGTGACTGAAATGGAGGGACACACATTAATTAGTGCGCTGTGACTTTATTTTCAAAGGATTTTTGCTTTAGAATTTTTAAAGCAGATTTCCAACCCCTAAACCCCAGAGACTTTCTCTGCCAACTGGAAATGGGCATTCGTTAATTTACTTTGTTTAGAGGCTAGAGCTTTGAGAATGACATCTAAAATCTGTTCCTCATTTTGAATCACTTCAAACCTTCAGCAAAGCAATCTTATAGCTTCAGTTTTCTCATCTTTAAAATGGGACTAACAGGTATGTCCCTTTTCTCCTTCCATGTCCTGCCACTACACACAAATGTACCTCATAGAACTGTCAATTTATATCACCTTTTAGTACCATAGTGGGGGAGAAAGTTCCAAAATTATATATCCATTTACCACAGTCATATCTAACAATATACATATGTAAGAATAAAGACTAGGTGATACATATATACACTTCAGTTATTATTTATTCCTGTGTGGCTTCATTACTTTTTAACTAATCACTGGTTATTTCTTCAGAATTCCAAGTTAAGGAATCTTTTGAGAAATGATTAAAGCAGGATAGAAACAACTGAAAATTGAAATCAAGATTCTGGGATCCAGAATAGAAACCCCTCACCACATAATGCTCACACAGGCTTTTTCCTATTAAGGGACTGCTTATAATAATTGTTCAAAGAAGCAGAGGAGAAGAAGGAAAACTAGGAAGAATTTAGAGAAAAATAGACCCCAAGCTGGCAGACATTTTAAAACATTTTGTTCTTCTCTGAACATTTGGGAAGCTAATCTCAGATAAAAGAGAACTTCCCCTTAAAATACTATTAGAGGAGAAACATTTTAACCGTCTTTTTTGAAGATATTTTAAAAAATACATAGCTGATAAATTTAATATACTACTAATTGCCTCCATTTTACCTTGGACATCTTCAATGGACAGGGATAACCCTCTGAATTCTTCAGGAACATTTTTGTTGTTGTTCTTTTCTTACTTCTCCTCCAGGTGAAAGAATAGTCCTTCCTTAGCTTTCCCTCACAGATCTCATTTTCCATTTTTTTGTCATATGTGTGTGTGTACACATATGAGTGTGTGTATGTATGTTGGTGGCCATGTTATTTTTATCACTGTACTCCATTTCATATCACTTATCACAATTTGTATTATTCATTTATTGCTTATTTGTTTATTGTTTGTCTCACTTCCACTAGATAGTAAGCTCCATCAGGACAGAGACTTTGATTACCTTATGGGGCAATGTTTACCCAGTGCCTAGCCTAGAGTCTGGCACAGAGTAGGGATCCCATAAATACTGGTTAAATAAACAACAGAATGAATGAAATAGGATTTAAGAATGTGACTCAACATTGACTATAACAAGGGTATTGCAGGGATTCTGTATTCAATATTTGCTTTTAGAGTCACAATGAAAATTCAAGATAAGGCTGTCAGTCACTGGCTCTCAAATTCTTCTGCCACGACTGAACATTGTGAATTACTCCCAGGTTCTCCAAGTTGCCCATGGCTTTTACTGATACTGCACTTGCCCAACAAACTCCACTTTGTTGTGTCCACCATTTTTCAGTGTACCGAGGACACAACAAGTTTCTTAGATGCTGACTGCTACCCCAACTTGCTACCACTTATACACATTTACTAAATATTTACTATAACATGCTTGACCTATCTGAAATTATAGTTTCCAAAATATTTATTCTCATACTGATGAGTATGAAAAGTAGATCAGAATCAAAACTCATTATATACACATTTGTAAATAAATAAATATGTATATGTATATCTATCTATGGCTTATAGGTATGTCATTTAGTGGAGATATCCTAAACACAATAAATGCAATAATGTTTACAGTATAGAAAGCTCAGACAAAGTGATAGGAAAAGCAGTAGATAAGTGAGCATTAGTTGTTAATAAACAATTTGCAAGAGAGGAAATAGATTGGCTAGACAATATATGGGAAAACTTTGATTTCTCTGGTGATCAAGTAAATGCAAATTAAAATGATGGGAGATATTTTTGCTTATCAGATTAGCAAAGTTGTAGAGCTATTCTGATTTTTTACCCTTAGAAGATTTCCTAGTTTATCTGTGCTCTTCCTTCACTTTCATTTTGTTTTTCAGTTTCTTTTGTTGCTCCTTCTTTTTTTTTTAAGATTTTTTTTTTTTTTTTGACGTGGACCACTTTTAAAGTCTTTACTGAATTCCTCACAACACTGCCAGTGTTTTGGTTTCCTGGCCATAAGGCATGTGGGATCCCAGCTCCCCAACCAGGGATCCAACCCGTGCCCCACCCGTCCCCATTTGAAGGCGAAGCCCTAACCACTGGACCACTAAGGAAGTCCCTGTTGCTCCTTCTTTTGATCAATAAATTTCTCTTCTTATACCCTTTGGAATTAATTTTTGGAGAATTATAAATATTGCTTTTGGAATTTACCTTTCCTAAATGTATCTGTCCTCATTAAAATTTTTTTTTTCTGATTCTTTGAACCTGTTTACCTTTGATTTTTAAAAAATAATTACTTTTTGAGTTTTCTTGGAATCTGTAGTGGATTGCTCCATCAGGATATTTTCAGGAGAAGGAGGGTAAGTATCTAGACCATAGGATTAGCTTGAAATTTTTCTAACCTGTTATTTATTCTATTTTTAAGTAAGGCATACCTTGTTTTTTTGTCCATAGTTTTTGAAATGAACTACTCTAGAATTGTATATTAGAGAAATGTTCTAAAAAGAAAGACAGGCAGCTGAATTTCAGTTTTTTAATGTGTCTGTCATGTGATGAGAGGTTTGGCAAATGCAGTTGAGCCAGAAGATTCAGTGTAGCAAAAGTGGCAAATGCCTTACGCTCAGTCCCTCTGTAGTTAGAACACAGCCGTGAACAAACACACTGAGGAGACTTATTTCACTGGCAGGAGAGGGACAGATGTGCCCTCTCCCTCTCCAACTTTTGCAAAACTGTAGTGGCACAAATCTAAGTTTCAAAGAAGTATCCTAAGTTTCTTGTTCTTGTGGACTGTAGCTGTCTGTGGTTTTTACAGTGTCAAGATAGCCTGAGCTTACAACACTCGTGAGTGTAACAAGGACCTGAGGAGTTTCACACTGTGGCTAGCGCTGTTTACTCAAAGCCATCCTGGAAGTTCATTGAAGCAGGGGCCAGATCTTTTCTACACTGGATGCCTTGTGGGGTGATCACAAACACTGACTGGGATCAGAACTGCACTGATGTGGACAATATAGATACAATCGTGTCCAGATTTAAAGTAAGGTGCTGCATCATGTTCCGGATCAAATTAATACACTAGGTTTCGTTTATGTCTTTTAATGGAGAACAGTAGTGGCTCTTTTTGCTGCCTTGTTCCCAGTGAAATAGTCTGTGTATAGAGTTTCCCTTTTCAGCAGCAGTTGTGTCTACAAATGCTATTCTCTGAACGACAGCTATTCAGGCATGCCATTCCCCGAACAAAGAGGTGCATTAAAAGAGTCTTGACAATTTCAGCTTCTAGAAACACAGGGGTCACACAAATCTGCCAAGTTGAAAGAAAACAAATCACTAGGGCAAGGCATTTTATTTAGTTCTAAACAGCATCTAGCACATGGATAGCATTCAAAAGCATTAATACAGCCATAATGCAAATCAACATGGGCCTGCAGTCCAGGAGCTGAAAGAAATTAGGCTAAACCCTAAAGAAATCAGACCATGAGTAAAAAGGAATTTCAACAAAATATCAAACATTATTCACTAATATGGCAGTCAGTCATCCGTGTATATCTGGTACACTGGGGTGAGTTACAAAAGAAGTCAACACTTATAGGTAGAGACTTAAAGTGTAATGAAGGAGACAGGACGAACGCAAATAGAAACAAAAAGGGCAGAAACCATTACACCACAGGCAAAAACAATGTCAAATCTACAGAGCTTGAGAAGGGAATCTTGGCTATTTACAGAAGTAGGGAGGTTGCTGGAAGGTTGGAGTTAAGATTTATATATTAAAGGGAGTGAGGTACGCTTCTTTTATTAAAGTACCACTAAAAATATGCGTTGGGTGCCAGGCACAGCTTAGATTGAATTAAACTGAAAACCTGTAGGTTCTGAATTGATTCAGGGATTCAGTAGGCTAGGCTACTGTGACCCTGGGTCTGCTTAGACCCATTCTTCTTTCCTTCATTCCTTTATTAATTCAGGAAAACTGTTGACAGCTTATTGTCTGCAGAAATGATGCTAAATGCTGGGGATGTGCAGAAAAATAATTTACAATCCCTCTTCTCAAGAAGCTCATAGTCTAGTTGATGAGACAAACATGGAAAATAAATAATCATAATATAATGCTTAAGTAATAGAGGTGTTACAAAGTGAAAGAAGGGAGTGATGGCCTCCACCTGGAGGGTTAGGGAAAGCTGGGTCTTTAGAATGGGTGGGGTTTAGCCAGATACAGGGGAGCTGGAGGTGAGGATATGAAGGTCAACCATTTCCAGGAATGGTTGTAGTTTCCTGTGGCTGCCCAGAATCCAGGGTGAGAAAAAGTTAGGTATGTGGGAAAGGGACCAACAGTGAAGGAATTGGAAGCTCTGCTAGGAGATTTGGCCTTGGTAGTATAAGAAGTGGGGAGTCCAGGAGGCTCTAAAGAAGGGGAGGGGCATGAGCTGATCTGTGCATTCCAGAGATAAGCAACTGACTGATAACTAGGTGGACTATGTGTGGATGACTGACTGCTGTGTTAGTGAAAACCTCAGATAATTTTATTGAAATTTCTTTTTACCCATGGTCTGGTTTCTTTAGAGTTCAGTCTAATTTCTTTCAGCTCCTGGTCCACAGGCCCAGTTGATTTGCACTATAGCCGTATTTATGCTTTTGAGTGCCGTCTGTGTGCTAGGTGCAGTTTAGACCTGAATATGGTGTCTTCTGTTGTGATTAGATTTCTTTCTGTTGAGCTGTTTTCCTGAAACACCACCCATGGCTGGAATCCTGGAGAAGAAAGTGGCTGAGAATCTTCCCTTCCCTTTCTTTGCATGTTCTACGTGCTGAGTCTAGTCCTGGGCCCTCTAATCTTCCTTTCTCATGGCCTCAGTGGAGAGAAGGATATGCTGTATTTGTGTAAAGCTAACGGCTGTTGGTTGTTCTGTGTTGTGCAGAAAAAAGTAGGAGCTTTGATGCATCTAAAGTTCACACAATGGTAGTTCCTATAGTCACTGGGTCATAAAAATCATGAAATACTAAAAACACTAATGCAATGCTTACTACATGTCAGCCTCTGTCCTAAGCCCTTTACTTCCATTTATTTAATCCCTTTCTGTAACACTATAAGATTGGTACTTTTAACATGAAGAAACTGAAGCGCAGAGAAAAGTTTAAGTCATGCTGTGTGTAAGGCTGGAGTAGGATTCAAGCCCAGACAGTTTGGATCAAAAGGCTATGCTGTTAACCACTTAGCTCTACTCTAAAAGTCATCTAATTCCACTTTATGTCAGAAATATGTATCACTACTACAACATCCTTTACAAACTTGATCACAACCAGATCACATACTTCCCCAAACAGTATATTCCAGTGTTGGACAGCTCAATTTATTGTGAAATTTTTCCCCTATATGGAGCAATAATCTGCTTTCCTGGAACATCAGGAAATTCATTGTGTTGATTTCAAATCTCTGGAGCCATTCAGAGTTAGTGTAACCCTCTCTCAATATGACAGTCCTTCAAGTATCTGAAAGATGCTGTCTTGTTGCAAGCTCACAGAGCTATTTATCTTCTTACAAGCTGGAGCTTCTCCTCTGGATGGCCACCTGTTTTTCTAAACTCCTCTGAGAACATTCTTTCCAGAATGGAACATAATTTCCCAAGTGTGGTTTGACCAGAGGAGAGTATTGTTAAGACCATCATCCCTCTTGTACAGGGATTTTTCTTCTTTTAATGGAATCTAAGATCCAGTAGAAATGTCTGGGTTTTGTGCAGGTGGGCTGTGGCAGATTTCCTTGGCTGGAGTGAATACCACATGGTGAGATATAAATGAATAGACAGAGGGATGAGAGCAGTTAGATACAGGAAAGGGGTGGAATTTAAAGCTCATAATGAGAAACTTAAATCTCATTGAGAATCATCTGAGGCCCACTGAAATGTCCCGAGAAAGGGAGTGACACCACCGAAGTAACTCTGGGGTTCTTTGGGCAAGTCCACTGCTCTCACCACATCAACATTCCAACACTGGTACAGATGGAGGAGGCTTGTGAGCATTCTGTGGGCCTGTAAAAGGTTTTTTGTTGGTAGGCGTGTTGTATCCTATCTTCAAGAGGGTAATAAATAAATGATAATGAGACTAATCTGGAAAGGTGTGTTGGTATTTGAGTTCAGGTATTGGGCTGGGAGTTAGGCATTGGATATTCTGTTCCTGAATTTGCTGTGTGGTTGGGATAGGTCAATCTACCTTCTCCATCTCCCCTATCACACTCACTTGTTTGTGAAGTACTTTGTACTCCTTAAATAAAAGATGTTATAAATCACTGAAAGGTTTATTTGCTGAATATTTTTACACTTAAAAAAAAGAAAGTGGAACTCAGGATTCATGAACTTCTGCAGGCAAACTAATTCACCATTTTCAAGTAGAATCACACCAAAAACTTTCTAAGCAGGTAGAGCATATTAAAGAAGAGGAAGAGGAGAAAGTAATGATGTTGGTGATAATGATGATGTTGATGTTGATAAAATGCTTATCAAACCTGATAGCGTGTACCACATATTTTCACAAAGAATTTTCTCATTTAATCCCCCCAACAACTCTATGAGCAAGGTACATTTATTCCCCCACTTCATTAAGAAAACTGAGGCTCAGAAAGGCAAGTACGTTGTCCAGGGTAAAAGAATTAGAAATGGTGGAGTTGAGATATAAATCCAAAGCTCTAAGATTCTAAAGGTTAAGCTTTAAAAAACTCTGCCAGGGTTTTCCAAGCTTTGCCTGATCCCAAGGCCACCTGTAGTGCCTATTGAAAATCCTGAGTCCCAGGTTCTTCCCCTAGAAATTCTAATTCTCAGGTCTGGGTCTAGAAATACATTCTTTTAAGAAACACCCCAGGTTATATTTATAATATGGAAGTTGGGGTTGCCAACTGTACAGCAAGGGTTGGCAAAGATTTTTCTTAAAGGGCCAGATGGTAGATATTTTAGAGTTTGTGGGCCATGCGTTTTCTGTACAGCTACGTTGCCACTGTAGTAAAAAACAGTCATAAACAGGATGGACATGAATGAGTATGGCTGTGTTCCAATAAGACTTTATTTACAAAAACAGCAAGTTGGATTTAGCTTGCAGGTTATAGCTTTCCACCCCTTGCTGTATATCTTAATGTTTTCTAGAGGAATCATTCGTAATTTCCTTGGACCATGTGACAATACACACTCCAGGATTGTGCTCTTGTATAAGATTCTATCCAGAACAAATTTGAATTTTAAGGTACAATTTTAGCCCATTTTCCCTTATTTGTCCCTGAGAACTTGCCTTTTGAGGGAAACTAAGGACAAATTCTGGCCCATGGTACTTCATTCTCTGGTTAGCCAGGGTCTCACACAATTCTTATGTCTGTAGCTCACAAGATGTATATTTTCATCTTTGTCCTTGCCATGGTGCCTAGCACATAATTAGTGCTTAATAAGTATTTACTACTTACTATTTACTAATTTCAATTTAGTAAATATTTACTAAGCAATAAATACATGCTAGGTGCCGTGGTGGCTTGGATTTTCAGGTAGAGAGTTGGAAATGCATGTCTAGCATTGAGAAAGAAGATGACAGGTGCAGATTTGAGATCACTGTGGGATAGGACAGAAGGTTAGAAGAGAAGAGAAGAGGTAGCGGAGAGAACTCTGGGGGAGGCAGATCAAGGCCAATCAGTGCAAACGTTTGAGATGGAAAGGTCAGAAAGGAAGAGAACCCTTACTGGATGACAGAAACTAAGTGATGAGGGAGTTTCAAGAAAAACAGGCTGTTCGTTGCTGTGAGCTGTAAAGAGGTCTGGTAGGATGAGCACCAGCTATTAGGAAGGAAAGGAGGACATTCGTCATCCTCAAGAAGTTTCTGTAGAAAAATATGAGCATAAGCCAAGTTGTTACAAATAGAGTCACTTATGGGAGGAAAGAAGATAAAGAATTGAAAGCAGATCAGAGTTACAGATCTTGAAGATGGTAGAATTCAGGTGATGATGAAGTTCAGGGTGTAGTGGTTGAAGTAGAGAGGAGATAAACTTGGTTGGAATTGAGGAGGCATAGACAAAGGAAGAGGTGAGGAGAACAATTGTGATGTAATTGCCATGCTTCTTTTAGAAGATAGAGAAGTATCCTGGAGATCAGAAGGAGAGAATACAGAAAATATAATACCAGATGACACGTTAGACTTCAGATGAGAGACTTCTGTTAAATACTAAGTCAAAACAGGGACTAGAAATTATGACCTTGTATAAAATGTTATCTCTTGGACGTGGGCTTCCACTAAAAGTTTCTGGGCCTGGGAAGCTCATGGTGAATTTCTTTTATTTGTTTCACTTCCCGTCACCTGAGTATCTAACTAGATATCCTGTCCCCTTGCAGTGTTTTTTTTGTTTGTTTTTCTTTTAAAGCTAAAAGAAAAGAAAAGAACAAGGGCAACAACAAGAACAGGAAAACAGCTTCCATCTCTGGAAACTCCAGTTCCTTAATAAGGAAGTTGAATATCAGGAATACTCAAGAGACATATTTTTCCTAGGGAGATATTATCTGTTGGTCTCTGTTTAATAAGAATCTTACTGCTTGAAGGGGAATCCAAGAAATTGGAAAGATGCTGTCATGAGCAACCTTGTACGGTTGAGCATCAGATAGTGCGCCTTGCTCAGTAAGGTCAAGGATGGGAGTCATCTGTAGAAGGGCTAAACACCTTGAAAGAATCTGAGGGAGCCAATGGAACGCCAAATTGTAACAGCTGCTAGAGACAGGAGGTCATCAGAGAAACTTTATACTGATGAGTAACTGAACTATATATATTCTATTTATCATCTATCTATCTATCATCTATCATTTATCTATCTACCACTACTCATGTGCCTAGAGGGGACTGTAGCCAGGTGGTAGGTGAGGGTGGATGAACCAACCACAAACAAGGAATCAGGTGAGAGAACTGGATTCAAAGAGGAGGACCCTGAGGAGTGATGGCAGCTCGAACACTTGCAAGTGCACGTATTGGTGCCATACCCATTGATTTCTGCATTGAGCTGTAGACATGCTGCTCCAGTTTTAAGCAGTCATCGTGGTTGGGGCCAAAGTGGCCTGGCAGGTATGGGCATCTTGCCAGAGGTTGCTAAGGCTTTTTAGGTGCTGAACACCAGCAACCACAGCCTAGCGAAGGAGAACTTCACAGCTCTAACACTTAGCTTCTTGGGATCTCTATTGAAAATTCTAGCTCTCCCAGCAGTAAAGATGGAATCCCATAACTTTTGCTAAAATCATAATAGTTAAAACTTATTTCTAAGGTTTTTTGTTTTGTTTTCAGCCTAGGATCTTCATTTTCTTTCCTTCACTCCTTGTACAACTTAATAAAAAATATGCTGTTACCATTTTGCCCATAATCAGGTTTCATAGCCAAAGTATGGTTCCTAAATCACCCTTCTTTCCCACCTCTGTGATTAATCCTCTTTTTACACTTATTTTCTAACCTTAGATTAATCTCTCATTCATCTAACTAACATCATTTAATACTTGGGAGAGATATAAATGAAGCAGAACACATTGTTTCTGCTCTTGAAGATCTAACAACCCAATGCTTGATGTACAGATTCTTGGTGCACATAAAAAAGACATAAACATACAAAAAAATTAAACAAATGAAAAATCAATGTAGCTGCATCAAAGTAACTCAATCAACATGTATTTGTTTATATTCAGAGGGAATGAAGGAATGCAGGACATTTGGACCGGAGTAGGCTTACAGGTGTGAGCCTCTGTAAAGAAGGATCCTTGAACAGGATTCTCTGTGAGGCAGGGACATGAGCTCTGAGGCCAGATGCCTGGGCTGGCAGTGTCCAGGGTGGCTGGCCAGGGTGGGTTTCAGAATGCATAACAAAGATTTTAGTTCTAGTAGCTATTATAATTTTTCAAAAAGGGGTTTTGATTTATTTAAGCTAAGTTATTTGCATAGACAATCAACTAAATATGTAAGTACAAGTCTTGAGTAACTATATCTAATTTACTCTCATGATCTTTAAAACTCATCATTTCGTTCCTTACAAATTTCAGGGTTTGTTTTTTTTTTCATCCTGTCTGTATCCTTGCCTTGTATTTTTAGGTGAACATTTCATGCTTCCCCTCTTTCCCAAACGGTTGAGAAAACTTTTGTGGGGTTCTTATGTAGCACCCATGTTGCAACTATGGATTTTCTCCTCTCATGACCTGTGTCCATCCCTTCTCTCCTGAGATTTCGCAAGGTGGTTGAAATGAGTGCCTCTTCCATGGGGGGTGCTTTGGGGGTGAGTCTTGTCTTATCAGCTCCATGTCTCTCTCAGGCCAGCACAGTGCCTGCTACACAGCGGGTACTCCTGGTGCACAGTTGCCCGATTCTCCTTGCCTTTCGTGATGTTACAGGGCAGGAACAAATGAGGATTTTATGCTCTTATCTTGAGCAGATCATAGGTTCATCCTATTTATGGAAACAGATGGTGATGAGTCTTTGAGGGTTGGAAGATGAATATGCACATTGTACATTGAAGTATAAAGTTTGAATGACTCTGTCTTAACACTGGCAGTCTCAAAAGTTGTTATTATCAGTCCTGCGATTTTTAAAGCATTGCATGGAGGTACAGCTGTTTGATTTCCATTGACTTCCAGCTATTGTACATTCACATAATGAAAGCAGTTTGTCCACATGAATAAAACATCAATAGGATGTATGTATAAGTATCATTTAAGAAAAAAAATAGAGAAAGTAAAGCATACTTACATATATGAAAAAACAGAGAGGCAAAGGGACCAATTTTCTGGTTAACAAAATGTTCTCACTTAAGCAAATGTCTCAAGTCACTCCCCTAGATCAGATTCAGGTAGGGACACCGTTGCCCACATGTCTCAGGAAAAGCAAAGCTACCCTTGTAAAAACTGAGATCACCTAGAGAGTATTTTTTCCTACAATCGGTTGTTCATTTTCTGCTCTTTTTAATTGATTTTAAAGAAGGACATGGCTGCAGGAACCCCAGGACTGCCTCTTTAAGACCCCCTGAGCAGGAGTTAAAAGCTGGCAGCCCCAGCTGGCTTTCCTCCGTCCCAGACAACTCTCGCTGAAATTAATGTGGCTCAAGCAGGGGCCGGGGCTGCCAGTTGTCCAAAGACAAATCATTGGTTTTAAGAAAAATCCCCCTTTTAATGATTCACAGTTGAATTTGGATTTCAGCTCAGCTCAACAAGCAAACAAAGCAGAGAGCTCTTGGAGAGGTTGGGCTTGAAGCTGCCAATATGTTGCAAGTCATGGGAGGCTTTTGGCCCCATAACACTAGGGCATGTGGAATCAAGGAGCCAGCAGTGACTACAGGTGACATTGTGGATCACATATGGGTGTGGTCATGCTCTTGCCTTGGAAGGTCCAGGTTTCATTTCTACCTCAATGTACTTTTACAAAGTCTGTTTTAGACACAGTGCATGCTGCCAGGTGCTGAGCCGGGGACACACACACACGTAAAACACAATTTTTGCCCCAGGAGCTTAATATCTACCTAGGAAAATTAGGCCTACACACATAAGAAGAAACACAAATTGAAATCCTGATTCTCAGATTGAAAGCCAGATTCTCAGACCTAGCTGTGTCAGAATTACCTGGTAAGCTTAATAGCCAGACACACACATGGATGTGTACACTTATGTGCACACACACACACAAGCACCAGCAACAGCACAAATAATGACAACCACAAAACAATTCCCTGGCCTCACCCCAGACCTCCTACTGAATCAGAATCTCTGGAAATGGGATCAGAAAATTTGGAGGTTTAAAATATTCTGGAATGATTCCTATTCACAACCAGGTACAAGAACCACTAACTCAGGTGGCAAATGGTTTTGGGTAAGAGATATGGGTAATTCATGCCTAGGGAGAAGTCACTGGGCTTCTACTGGTGAGCGAATGCTTTCCAGGAGAGACAGGAGAAGACTCACATATGCACCTGCTCAGTCCTGTAAACCACAGAGCATACTGACCATGTCCTGGATCTGGACCAAAGTGGAACTCCCCACACTGGGTAGAATTTGTACCTTCACATCCTCTTATCGTATGTGAGAGCTGGGGCAGGAAACACCATTCATGCTCCTTCCTGCTCCTCCCAGCCTTTGCTTGGCAGCTTCCCCTGTCAGCTGTGCACCCACTTCCACCCAAGTAAATTAATTCCGGAGCATCCTTTTGAATTCAGCTCAACAAAGAAGACTTTCCTCAGCCCTTGGAATGGGTCCAGTTACCTAGTTACTCTCATAGCATTCTGCCTACTCTTTTGTTATAATGAGAAATGGATGATCAAATAAATTGTTTAATATTTATCTTTCTTGCTAGAATGGAAACTCTAAGAAGGTAAGGACCAGATCTAGCGTGGTACCTGCACATGGTAAATGATTTATAACTACTGAACCAACCACTCTTTTATTGAATTGATGAGGAACAGATTCTTAGAAGCATAGGGACTCTGGTAGGTGCACAGGAAGCCTGGGACAGAATCTACACAGTCAGCACAGGGAAGACAAGAGGTGGGGGGGCTCCTGTTTGACTGGCAGGAACCCAGCTCTCAGTACCGTTTACAAATTATGTGCTGTTTCTCAAATTCCCCTCTGTCAGGTTTTGATACCTCTTTTTATAATCCCATCCCAGATGCTTTGGTTTCTCCCAGACATCTGCCTTCTTTTGGCTCCATCTTTTGGTTTTCTCCTTGAGCTGTAACAGGCTGGACCACAAGCTCACCGGGTACCCAATGCAGGTCCAGAGTCCAGACTCCCAGAATCTCAGTTCCTTTCCTGAAACTCTCTGCCACCTTTGGTGACCTTAAGAAGGATCAACTATCATAGCAAGGAATTATCTGCCTCATAAGCTGGTACCAAATCCTAACAATGGTTTTCTCATTTAAAGTATTCTTTTATTCAGGGGAAGCCAAAACATCTGAAATGCCTTGGAGAGGATAGCAACAATTTGTATCAATTTCTGTAGTAAATATTAATCCTCTTCATTGTACTGCTTGTACAAAAGTACTTGTAACTCCACAAATATTCTGTATAAAAAATTCATTTCAACATTGTCTTCATAATGAAGAGAGGGCAGGAAACATACAGGTATAGTGAGTGTCTGTATTTGGGAAGAGATACCAACTTTTAAAAACATCTAGAATGCAATCATAAAAAAATACGAAGAAGTAGGATTCCTAACTCATATCATAGCTCAAAATAAATTCAAAATGGAGCAAAAATGTAAAAAAAACAGGAAAAACAAACAACTGTATAAACCTAGAAGTTATAAAGAAAAAACAAATTTGATTATAAAATATAAATTTCTATATAGATTATAAAGTATCATAAGAAAGATTAAAAGATAAACTGAGGAAGTTTATGCAATACATATGACAAAGTGTGAATTTTATTAATTCACAAAGCACTCTTAAAAATCAATCAGAGGATTCATTGGATTAAGTTTACCTGTTGAATTAAAAGATTCTGCCCAGCAGGAAAAAGCTTAGAGGGAAGATGAGGTATCAAACAAGTAAGTAAATAAAGCTGCATTTTCTTTACAAAAAAAAAAAAAAGAGAGAAACCAGAGTATCTTAGAAAGGAAAGAAATAAGTAATTCACAGAAAAGACAAATAGCAAGACATATAAAATATAGTTACATAAAGAGAAGTTAGAGATTGAGATATTCTTTTGGAAAACACAAACACTTTAACAATGTCAGGTATTAGGATGTGGAGAAACAAGCACACTCAGGCTTTTTGGTGGAAGTGTAAATTGGTACATACTTTGGGAGAACAATACAGCAATTGATATGTATACATAAAAAACTTAAAATTCATAACCTTTACCAAGCAACTCTACTTCTAGGAATTTCCTTGGCAGATAGACTAATAATCAGGCACAGAAATGCAAATAAAAATGTTTGCTGCACTCAATAACAAAAAAACAAACAACCCAATCCAAAAATGGGCAGAAGACCTAAACAGACATTTCTCCAAAGAAGATATACAGATTGCCAACAAACACATGACAGGATGCTCAACATCATTAATCATTAGAGAAATGCAAATCAAAACTACAATGAGATATCGTCTCACACCGGTCAGAATGGCCATCATCAAAAAATCTAGAAACAATAAATGCTGGAGAGGGTGTGGAGAAAAGGGAACATTCTTGCACTGTTGGTGGGAATGTAAATTGACACAGCCACTATGGAGAACAGTATGGAGGTTCCTTAAAAAACTACAAATAGAACTACCCTATGACCCAGCAATCCCACTACTGGGCATATACCCTGAAAAAACCATAATTCAAAAAGAGTCATGTACCAAAATGTTCATTGCAGCTCTATTTACAATAGCCCGGAGATGGAAACAACCTAAGTGTCCATCATTGGATGAATGGATAAAGAAGATGTGGCACATATATACAATGGAATATTAGCCAGCCATAAAAAGAAATGAAATTGAGATATTTGTAGTGAGGTGGATGGACCTAGAGTCTGTCATACAGAGTGAAGTAAGTCAGAAAGAGAAAAACAAATACCATATGCTAACACATATATATGGAGTCTAAGAAAAAAAAAAAAAAAGGTCATGAAGAACCTAGGGGTAAGATGGGAATAAAGACACAGACCTACTAGAGAATGGGCTTGAGGATATGGGGAGTGGAAAGGGTAAGCTGTGACAAAGTGAGAGAGTGGCGTGGACATATATACACTACCAAACGTAAAATACATAGCTAGTGGGAAGCAGCTGCATAGCACAGGGAGATCAGCTCGGTGCTTTGTGACCACCTAGAGGGGTGGGATAGGGAGGGTGGGAGGGAAACGCAAGAGGGAGGGGATATGGGGATATATGTATACATACAGTTCATTCACTTTGTTATAAAGCAGGAACTAACACACCATTGTAAAGCATTTATACTGCAATAAGGATGTTAAAAAAAAAAAAGAAATGTTTGCTGCAGGGATTTCCCTGCTAGTCCGGTGGTTGACTCCATGCTTACGCTGCAGGGGGCATGGGTTCGATCCCTGGTCGGGGAACTAAGATCCTGCATGCCACTTGGCACGGCCAAAAAACCAGTTTGCTGCAGACTTATTTGTGTATCATAAATAGCAAGGAAAAAAAAAAAAGGAAAAAGCCAAATGTTCATTTTTGGAGAATTAGTTAAATAGATAATGCAGCCTGTGACCTTAAACTAGTAAACAAATACCACGCAGCCATTAAAAATAATGAGGTGAATACTAACTTAAAAAGATATCCATAATATGTTGTTGAGTGGAAAAACATAGGTCAGTATATTTATGGTATGATTTAACTTATGTAAAGAAATAAGTGGAAATAAATGTTTGAATATGCATAGAAAATATATGGAAGGCCATATACCAACCCAGCAGCTACCTCTGAAGTACGGTGCTAATGAAAAGAGCAAGGAATTTTATAATAGCACAATATATACTATATTAGTTTGTATTTTTAAAAAGAAAATCATGCTTTTATTCCTCCCCCCCCCCAAAAAAAACCTACCCTTTATAAACAAACAAAAAGTTAACAAAAACAACAAAAACCAAATGTAAGTTACAAGCTTCTATAAAGAGCAGGGATACTGTACTGTTCATTCAACAATTTAACTCAACATTTTTTGAATGAACAGTACTTCTCAGGAATAACAACAACAACAACAACAGCAACAAAAACTATGGCTCTCACTGTCATGGAGCCCACTGCCCATAGCTACATATTTCTCTAGCAATACTAGTATTATTAAGTACAATAATGAGGGAGTCCACTGAGCATGGTAGTGCTATAAAGAATGAAGTAACGAACTCCACTTGAGAAAATCAGAGTTTCACATAGAACATGCTTGCTCTGAGTTGTAAAAGAGGAGTATCAGTTCTAGGACTTGCTTTTACCCTTCTCAGACTCTAATAATTTTGTGTAATACTGTTTCATGTGTACTGGCAGTAGACATGAGACTTCTGGGTCAGAGACAAAGGACTTGATTATTCACTGCAGAGTAAGCAGCATGTACATCAGCATGTTTATCAGTTTCCCTTGTCGCCCAAGTCCACTAGGACAATGCCACAGGCATAGATGGGTTTGTGTTGTAGCCGAGAAACACTGAGCTTGGGGGACCTGCTGTTTCATAACAAGCCATAAGCAAGCCTGCTTGCCGTCCCAGAGGGAGACACTACCTTATCCCTGAAGATTGTTCACTGCAAACACAAACCTGAGAAATGGCACAGGTAAAGAATGGTCAGGGCCTTGCATTCTTGGCATACCCAGCAAGATGTGTAGGCGCTCAAGAACCCATGGAGGAGGATCTCCCAACGAAGACTAGGCAGGAGGAAGCTCTCTCAAAGGCATAGGGCATGTGAGAGGGACCATACAGGAGGAAGAGCACAAGTGGGGAGGAAAGCAGCATGGCAAGAGATGAATGTGACTGGGTAAGCAAGGACCAATTCTGACATTCTCAGAAGACTCAACTTTGCCCTATTGAAGTTGGGAAGCCATCAAAGGGTTTTTGTCTTATTAGGTTGAACTATGCCAGATTGCTGCTTTTTGTAGGTCAGAAACAGTTGAATAATGGCAATTTCATATTGCTCAACCTAATAGATTTCTCTAATGCAGTGTGGAAAATGGATGGGGAAGTGAGGAGAAGGCAAGACCATTCATCTCTTTATCTCCGTGTTTAACATAGTGATGCCTGATGAATATTTTAGTGACTCAATGATGTTTACTGAATGAATGAATGAACAAATAGTGAATGAATGAATTGATTAAAATAGAAGATTGTTTTATAAAAATGGAGGATTGTTTTATAAAAATCAGGATATTGTTGTGTGGTTTCAATTCTCTTGAGGATCTGGGAGATAACAGGAAACACATATATATTGGTCTCTGCCCCTGGTTCCTGGCACAGCTCCTGAAACCCTTGTAATTTTTTGTCTTTTTTTGTTTTCTTTTGTTTTTTTTGGCTGCGTTTGGTCTTTGTTGTTGCACGCAGGCTTTCTCTAGTTGCAGTGAGCTGGGGCTACTCTTCGTTGCAGTGCGTGGGCTTCTTATTGCAGTGGCTTCTCTTGTTCCGGAGCACAGGCTCTAGCTGCGTGGGCTTCAGTAGTTGCAGCACTGGGGCTCAGTAGTTGTGGCAGTTGTGGCTTGCGGGCTCTAGAGTGCAGGCTCAGTAGTTGTGGCGCATGGGTTTAGTTGCTCCACGGCATGTGGGATCTTCCCGGACCAGGGCTTGAACGCGTGTCCCCTGCATTGGCAGGTGGATTCTTAACCACTGTGCCACCAGGGAAGCCCCAACGCTTGTAACTTCTTAATGGATAAAAGCATTAGGAGCATCTTTTGTTCTAATATTTAGTCTTTGACCCCAGTTCCTTATCACGAAATCCCTTAGAATTTACTGGGTGATAGGAGTGTCTTTTGTTCTAATGAGGTAACTCTTGGTGGGCTCCCGAATGGTTTCAGGATGGGGGCTGGTCACCAGAAAGACCAAGTCATGATTAGAAGCTTGGAACTTTCAGCCCCATCCCCTGTCCTTTGGAAGGGGAGAGGGGCTGGTCACAGTTAATAATCCCATCATGCCTATGGGATGAAGCCTCCATAAAAATCCAAAAATACGGGGTTTAAAGAGCTTCTGGGTTGGTGAACACATCCATATACCAGGTGGGTGGCACATCCCAACTCCACTGGGACAGAAGCTCCTGTGCTTGGGACCCTTCCAGACTTTGCCCCATGTATCTCTTTACCTGGCTGTTCATCTATATTATTTATCATATCCTTTATTATATAATGAATTGGTAAATGTATGTAAATGTTTCCCTGAGTTCTGTGAGCTGTTCTAGTGCATGATTACATCCAAGGGGGCATGGTCACAGGAACTGACGATTTGTAACCAAGTCGGAAAGAAATTGTGGGTAACCAGGGTACCTACTACTTGTGATTGGGTCTGAAGCTGGGGGAGGCTCATGGGACTGAGCCCTACATTAACTCCTGTTAATGTTGGAATTGAATTGATTTGTAAGACATCCAGCTGGTGTCAAGAGAATTGCATGATGTGTGGAAAACCCACACACCTGGTGTCAGAAGTGTTGTGAGTGTGGTCTTAGTGTGTGGGTAAAGAAGAAACATGGTAGGATTTTTCCAACTCAGTCTTTTAAGCCATGAAAATGAAACCTGGAAGTACACAGTTTATATTATTTCAAACCCACTGCCTCACTCCAAGTAAAAACATGCCACACTTTCAAAAACTGAGATTCTAGAGAGTCTGTCTAGCTAAGTTTGTAAACTCTAGAACAAAACTGTCTTAAGTTTAAATCTCAGCTACTTCTAGTGATATCACCTTTCAGTGCCACAATTTCTTCATCTGTAAAATGGAGGTGACAACTTAACCCTCCTCTTGGGGTTATGAGCATAACACAAAATAGACTATGAAATGCAGTTAGAACAATGCTTGGGATTATTACTGTACAGTTATTATCAATGAAGATTGGTTGAGACTGGTTCTCTTTGAGAAACAAAGTTTGCCCAAAAGACCTAGTATTTGCCCGTGGAAAGGTTGCCCATGGAAATGAGGTCACAACCTGGAATCACTCAGAGGGTGACAGTAGGACAGAGAATTAAGGTTAGATTTTGTGTATGTGTCTGTAGGTATTGAGGTAGCTCAGTTTTCTGAGAAGAGCCAGATGTATCTCTGTCAGATTAAACTGATGGAACCAGGAAGTATGATCGAATAGGGAGGAAAGGAGAAGTTGGAATTTAGGCACAGAGTTGCCAATCTCTGTGTGCTCACAGATTTCATCTGTTCCTGAGGCTTCTGTTGGGTCTGGCTGGGTGGTCAGTAAACGTGGCCCAGCATGGCCTTCTCTGAGCTCTCTGGGGTGAGGACTCCAAATTGAAGAGCACACATCTTTCACATCCCAGGGCCATTATATAATTATGTTACTTCTTACGTGCAGAACAAAATGACATTGATCTTTTAAGGTCAAACCTGCTCAACCAAAGTGAAATAGAAGTTTAGGTACATGCTGGGCCACCCATTCAGAGAATTCAGGCTGCAGTGGTTTTTACTGCCTGAATTATGTATTGGAGCTGCTTATTCGGCCCTAAATTCATCAGATGTTACCTAATCTTTCACTTGGCTTTGTCTGTGAGGTATTTGCTTGCTGATTGATTATATATTTCATTTTAGGGTTTATTTGTTAAGATGATTACTTAATATTTGCATTTGCTAGTCAGCTTCAGCACTTCAGACCATTCCCTGTCAACCCAATGTGTTATTTAATTTACACTTTTCCAGGAAGAATATTTGGTTATGCTTTGCTGGTCACACACCTAACCCCTTTAGTTATTCCTCAGTTATTCCTCCTGGTGATGGTTATGGTTATTTCCCAATTCACTTCTCACCCTTCCCAGGGTTTGTCTGAAGGTTCAGTTTAAAATATTTCTTTCTATGTATGTAACAGTGTATAAATATATACATTCTTAACTCGTATTTTGGGGAGGGAGGTTAAGGGATAAAACCCAACCCCACCAAAGTCAATGCACCAACACGTTTGATGACCATGATGTTGCTTTTCCTGCAGTTGATGCCTCACTAGGAAGGGCAGCAAAATTGTTACTCCTTCACTGTTGATTCCTTTGCAATGAGATGAAAATGGAGGGCTTAGAGCTGAGTAAAAACAAAGCACATAACCTAAGGCAAGTCACGAAGAGGCAATTTCAGAGCTGTAGAAATTGTAGCTGAGGCCAAAAGAGATGATTTCTAAGGCTTAGGACTGTTATTGGTCTCTTGCCATGTTAATAGCCTGCTTAAAAGCCAAGACCAAGAAAGGGGGTAATGTCACTTTAACCAAACCAGTAAGGAAGGCTCCCAGGCTTAGCACTGGCCAAGTGTGAAGCAGAAAGCCTAGCAAAAAATAATTGAAGCCCCTGCGAAATATTTCAGTTTTTTTTATTGATTGAAGGCAATTATCCCTTAATTGCATATTTAAATGAGGTATTAGGAGGTTTAACTAAGCAATGCCTCTTAATTGCTGTTGCACACTAGGTGTCACAGATTGTGTTTATTTCATATGTTAATTAAAGAGAAAGGGGTATTTTATTTTATTGACTACAAGGTTCTCTAAGGCTGTGTTGTTTAGGACAAAGTATGTCTCAGGTGTTTATCACACGCTGGGTATTAATATCATCATTAGTGAGATGTTAAAGTTTTTTAATGAAGAGGTGCGTCTCCATTTTATGTGTTTTCAGCCAGAGAGGCATCCCTTAAGTGGGGGAGGGAGAAAAGCCCCAAATCCCACGGAAACAATGATCTTTATGAAAGAAATATTGAGCCCCTTCCTCGACAACAGTAAAGCAAAGTGCAAGTCCCCATATAAACAGGAAAAACACCACCAAATTATTGAAGAATTAGGATCGTTACATGAAATCCTAATGGCTGTAGGTGCTGTTTGTGTTACAAGCAGTGGTTCATGTATTTTGCAAGTTACTGCATGATTCTGTGATAGTGCATGTTGACAATAGAATAAGGTAGAGATCTTTCATTTAAAAACTTACATTTCGGGCTTCCCTGGTGGCGCAGTGGTTGAGAGTTCGCCTGCCAATGTAGGGGACATGGGTTCGTGCCCCGGTCCGGGAAGATCCCACATGCCGCGGAGCGGCTGGGCCCGTGCGCCATGGCTGCTGAGCCTACGCGTCCGGAGCTTGTGCTCCGCCACGGGAGAGGCCACAACAGCGAGAGGCCCGTGTACTGCAAAACAAACGAACCAACAAAAAAAACTTACATTTCCCCCTTTAAACAATATTTCAAATTCCTAGTGAGAAAGGTGTTTGTAGACCTGAGCATTTGGTTGAGGTTTGATATCCTATGGTATGGAGTGGGGCAGTAAGCAAGGGTTAAGCATCATTTTCTAGTTTGCTTCCTTTCTTCACAGTGTAATACAATGATCACAATTTTTTTAAAAAATTGCTATTTAAAGCTCTCTTAGACTGACGCAGATGCCTCCTCAGAAGGTAAAGAAAATGCAGAATGCATCAAAAAAGTGGGTGGATGGGAGGGCCTTACTGTAGAAACTCCTTGAAACTTCAAAATCTATTAAGATAAGAGTAAAAGTTCATAGCAAATAATAACAAAAATATCATTTAATTGATTTTCTCCATCTCAGAGCAAGAGATCCAAGAAAATAATATGTAATATTGCTATTGCCCATTCATTTATTTATTCACTTATTCATTCACTTGACAAATATTTATTGACTCTCTAGGATGTGGTCTGGAGTGGAAGTATGATGATGGGCAAGAAACACAATACCCCAGTCGGTGGAGCTTGCAGTTTGTCAGAGGACAGAGACATAAGACAATCACCCAGATAATGCTATTGTTTCAAACAGTAAAGGGTCAGTGTGGGGTACCATAAAGCATCTTTTGGGAAGGTTGGCCTCCTCTGGAGGGGTGGATGGGTAAGAAGCAGTGATATTCCTACATTTAGACTGTGACTTAAAGACCTGGTGGTTGTGGATGGATTATTAGGACATCCTAACACCATGCAAACATTTCTGAACAAAGTTATTGTCTCCAAAAAAAACCTCAGTGACAACTGTATTATTTATTAAGCTTTATATAGGTTCTCAATCTGTAGAAATAGTATTGTATATTCTGTTGAAATGCTTTGATATGTATCTGAGTCTGGAACTGATAAAAACTTAACCAGTGGCTATTTTGTAGGCTATAGATGATGTGCATCTCTTTCTGTCATAGTCTGTGAATAAGCAAGATTCAAACAGTTGAAAAGCTTCAAGCAGTTGAAGAGGGGAAAATTCTGCAAGAGAAAACTCCTGTCTTGCCTTTAAGAAAAATTTTTGGAAGGGTAAAATGCTTTGTGTTATGAAGAATAGTTCTAATTTACTGGCTCATGAGCTTATGAGTGGAATTTGCTTCAGTCCTTATCTTTATGTTACAGCAATGGCACCCACATATGATAAGTCTTCACTGGCAGAATTTTGAAAAAGTAATTCCAATGCAGTGAATATAAAAAAGTGCTATCAAGGAAAAATATATTTTCTTCCCTGGAATAGAAACCATTATTTAAACTGTTAGATGCCTCAGGGTTCTATTCATACAAAATCCATCCCTGCAGTCAAAACATATTCTTTTCCAAAGATTTCATATATATATGTGTGTGTGTGTGTGTGTGTGTTTGCTATATTTCTGTAACCAAGACCAAATACTCATAAAAGGAAATAATCAAATAATCATTTTACTTCAGTACAGGTCTTGGGAGGGCCACAGATTCTCAAATAAAAATAACTACAATGATTTTGGTATTTTGAAGTGGATAATTTTGCACTCAAAGACTAATTTTGGGCTGAGCATCTGGAAGTGTCTCTGTGCAGATTTTTACACCCAACAGAATGCTACATATCCACAAAGAATAAACTAAAGCTCAAAAGAGAACCACATAGTGTAATCTGTCATACCTCTTTTGCTTTGTAAAGAATGGGCATGAAGGGGTTTGGGAAAAAAAAAAAAAAGGCTAAACTGACAGGGAAAATAATTCAGGTAGCTCTTCCCAACTGAAGGGAATTACCTATCTGTTAGATGGTGAGAAACAGATCAATATCAAAGTTTTCTAAATTTCATCTTTGGTCATGGATGTAGGGTTTAAGCTTATAGGTTGAACCTGAAGAACTTATTTTAAGCTTATATAATTTGGGGGGGTTTTGTATAAAAGCAGTGCATAAATAGCTTACTTTTGTAAAATTTACAAAAATATATACGATTTTGTTAGCACAGTGCTGAGGAGCCTCCTCCGACCTTGGAAGAAGCTGCAGGTGAGGGGCCCCTGAAGCTAAGCATCATTGCTTTCTTGGTAAATTCACTTCTGTTCTGCTTATCTCTGTACACATATTCCTCTTGTTACACAAAAGTCCTCTAATGTGCTTGGTGTAGAATGGCTTACATTTTCAGCGTCTGAAATTAGGAAAATTTTCCTAGGGAAATAAAATGAACATGCTAAAGTGTGTATCACAGGAGATTAGAATGTTATAATATAGAACTGGATCCTTTAGTGTTTACTAAGATTTTACGTTATAACTTGGAATGACGATAACATTAATGATGTAATCGTGACCAATTCAAATGCAAATGATGAATGAATTCTACATTTTAAGATGTTCTTTGATAACCAGTAAAGGAAAAAAGACATTTTGAATATGCTGTACTTTGTACACTCCATTCTAAGAGCATCTTGGATATTGCCAACCAGTACCATCTCTGGGCAGTTTTGGAATCTGAGTAACCCCAAGCTAAGCTTAGGTACAATTGACTGCACAACCCATGATATCAAGGGTCTTCCTCTTCTTTTTTTTTTACCTTTTATTTTCTATTGGGAGTATAGTTGATTAACAATGTTGTGTTAGTTTCAGGTGTATAGCAAAGTGATTCAATTATACATATACATGTATCTATTATTTTTAAAATTCTTTTCCCATTTAGGTTGTTATATACTATTGAGCAGAGTTCCCTGTGCTATACAGTAGGTTCTTGTTGATTATCCATTTTAAATATAGCAGTCAAGGGTCTTCTTAAATAGAGAGGGCTGGAAACTGTTTCTTGACTTGGCAGGGCAATGGGAAGAGGGTAGTATATTCAAGGGACAGAGTCAAACATTAACCCACACACGAGCAATTTGGAAAAGAGATTCTAGTGTGTGTTGTCTATGATGTTGGTAAGCCTACAAGAATTCCCAATCATCTACCAATATGGTCACAGAGAAGGTGTACAGGTAACCAACTTGCTTTATAGCCTCAGAATTTCCATTCTCAAGGTCAAGGACATGTTCTAAACTAAGAGGTCAGATTTCCATCTAAATTTTTCATGGCCTAATGAATGAATGAAAACATGCATTCATTCATCCACTGGGAATGCCTTGATGAGCAAAACTGATAAGGTTTTGCTCATTATGGCAAAACCTTTATGTGTCAAATACAAACCCTAATGACTATTGAGTAATAAGCTATGATAAATGGCATGAAAGAAAAGTGCTGAGTGCTATAAGAGTATTTAACAGGGAAACCTAATTGAATCTGGGGTGAGGGGTTAAGATTTTTGTGTTTGTGGTAGGCCCCTTCAGAAAGTTCCATTTTTTTGTTTTTTAATTCATTAATTATTTTATTTTTTGGCTGCCTTGGGTCTTCGTTGCTGCACATGGGCTCGCTTTGCAGCAAGTAGGGGCTGCTCTTCGTTGCGGTGCGTGGGCTTCTCGTTGTGCTGGCTTCCCTTGTTGCAGAGCACAGGCTCTCGGCACGCGGGCTTCAGTAGCTGTGGCGTGTGGCCTCAGTAGTTGTGGCTCGCGGGCTCTAGAGTGTAGGCTCAGTAGCTGTGGTGCACTGGCTTAGTTGCTCTGCGACATGTGGGATCTTCCCGGACCACGGCTCGAACCCGTGTCCCCTGCATTGGCAGGCGGATTCTTAACCACTGCACCATCAGGGAAGCCTGAAATTTCCATTTTTAAGTGTCCTCTCCCATGAGTCATCAAAAAAGGTAACAGATTTGAGATCTCTACGGTCCTGCTCAATTTATGCCTGGAGAGCATGAGCACACTTAGAGACTTGAGCTAGAAATGTCCTGGGAATTGAGGCTTTTATAGAGATTTTGAACATTTTGAGGTTTAGCTACATCAGAACTACCCTAGGCTAGCTGTCTGGGAGCTTTGCAAGAGGAAGGCGATCGGCAGTTAGAGGAATTGACCCCAAGGGACCAGACATTGTTCTGGAAGTCGGGTATTTCCAGTCTGAAAGCAGGTGTGTGTGGAAAATGCCAGTTAGAGCAATACATCCTCTCTATGTTTTCACTCCTCAGACAAGTTTCAGCTAGCAATTGGGGCCATGATCTGGACAGCGTGAATGAGTTTTATTTTTATTTTTCTATTTTTTTTTTTTTTTTTTTTTTACCCCTGTGGGCATTAGCTCTTGAAAGCAAGCTCTGAGAATTAGAAGTAGAAAAACCCTGACCACTGAAAGTGAATTGTTTTGGGGCCTTGAGCCGTTCACACTTATTTAAAAGGGTTTCTTTCCATTTTGAAGCTCTGCCATCCTCAGTGTACTGACTTTTGTCCCCAGAGGGGCACCACGACCTCACACAGCAGCAGCCAAGAGAACGTTGGTGAAAGACATCTCATTATAATACGTGTTCCTTGAGGGCAAGACTTTGAAGGTTGGCTTCCTTGCTGTGTGTCCTCTGTGCCTGGAACAGTGCCTGGCACCTGGTGGGTGCTTAATATTTATTTGTAGAATGAATAAGTTACTCTTTGGTTTGGTGCTGTTTCATTCTAGAACAAAACTTATGGAATTCAAAGGTCTGTAGCTCTTCTTGGCCAAGAGCAGTATCGTGACTCTAATGATATAGTCCATGTCCAGCTCTGGGGAGAAAAAAAAACTCTTCTCAGCAATGTAATAAGGACAGTATCACTTACTATACACACTACTTCCTGAGGCTTTTCAAAATGGTTATTTATTTAAGAAAGTATTATGTAAGCAAAGGAAAGATTGATATTTATCAAGGATTAACAATAATGATATGTATAACTTCAATTAAAAATGAGTGAGTAACAAAACAGGAAAAAAATACAGTGTTCTAAAATATAGTCCATTGTAGGAGTAGTTTTAGTGAATGAGCTGGAAATGTTAATCAAATGTCTCCCTTAATTAATCGAATTAGCTTGGTTAAGAATATAGACCCCATTTTAAAAGGCCAAATGATCCATAGATTTCTTAAAATGTTGCAGAAACTAGAGTTCAGGGGTGTGATGGGTCAGTTTTATTGCATTTAAAATTTACAGTTTTCAAGGTCACAGCTACATTTCTTTTTCTTTCTTTTCTATTTTTAAACTTAAAACAAATGAACTTTATCTTACAATTCTGGAGGTCAGAAGTCTGAAAAGGGTCTTAAGAGGGTGAAAGAAATTGTCAGGACTGTATGCCTTCTGAGGCTACAGGGGAGATGCCATTCCTTGCCTTTTTCCAGCTTTCAGAGTCTGCCCACATTCCTAGGCTCATGGCCCCCTTCCAGCAATTGTGTCACTTCTACTACTTTGGTCATCTTCTTCTCTGACTCTTTGTCTTCCTCTTCTAAGGACCATTGCGCCCATTGGGATAATCCAGGATAATGTTCCCATCTCAAGATCCTTAATCACATCTATAATCTCCTTTTTGCCATGTAAGGTAACAAGTTTACAGTTTCAGAGATTAAGATGTAAACATATTTACGGGATCATTATTCTAGCTAACACATCAAGCAAAACTTTAAAAATAAACTAGTATAGCAATATTAATGTCATAAGAAAGAGTTTAGTGCAGACACAATCGGGATGAATAGAGATATGGCATAGTAATAAATGAAATATTCCACCAATTAGATAAAACAATCAAAAACTCATATACACTTAACAACATATCCTTAAAAGCAGAAAAGAAAATCTGACAGAATTATAAGCATAAATGGACAAATTTGTGGAAGATTTTAACACACTTCTATCAGAATCTGATAGGTAAAGCACATAAATTGTAAGGGTGGGGTTGCTTTGGACAACATAGTTACATATATTATTTTTAAAAAGTTTTTCAAAATTATTTTTCACTATATTTTCTTAAGTTGACAAAAATAAAATTAGCTATCTTTCATGTTTTGTTCACTGAAAATAAAGATTAATATTTAATTTGTATTAATAAATTATTTTATTAATGTTAATCAAATAACTATTTAGCTTTTAAAAGATGTTGAATAATTAGGAAAATGGAAATGTAAATCAAACCCAAAATGAGATACCACTTCACATATAACAGGATGACTAAAATTTAAAAAGACAGATAATAAAAAGTACTGGAGAGGATGTGAAAAAATTGAAGCCTTTGGATAGTCCAGCTAGTGGGAATGTAAAATGGTGCAGCCACTTTGGAAAACAGTTTGGAACTTCTTTAAAATACAGTTACCATATAACCCAGTAATGCTACTCCCAGCCTCATGAGAAATGCAAACATGCATACACACAAAAACTTCTATAAGTATTCATAGCAGCACTATTCAAAATAGCTAAAAAAGGAAAAGAACCTAAACGTCCATCAACTGATGAATGGATAACCAAAATTTGGTATATCCATACAATGGAGTATTAGTTGGCCAAAAAAAGAGTGAAGTATTGCTTCGCGGGCGGAGACTGTGGGTGGCTGAGGGGGAAAGCTTCAGAGCCGCGGAGGAGAGCGCAGCCACAGGGGTGCGGAGGACAAAGCGGAGAGATTCCCGCACAGAGGATGGGTGCCGACTGGCACTCAACAGCCCGAGAGGCTTGTCTGCTCACCCGCTGGGGCAGGCGGGGCTGGGAGCTGAGGCTCGGGCTTCGGTCGGAGCGCAGGGAGAGGACTGGGGTTGGCAGCGTGAACACAGCCTGCAGAGGGTTAGTGCACCACGGCTAGCCGGGAGGGAGTCCGGGGAAGAGTCTGAACCTGCCGAAGAGGCAAGAGACTTTTCCTTCCCTCTTTGTTTCCTGGTGCGCGAGGAGAGGGGATTAAGGGCGCTGCTTAGAGGAGCTCCAGAGACGCGCGCGAGCTGTGGCTAAAAGCGCGGACCTCAGAGACAGGCACAAGATGCTAAGGCTGCTGCTGCCGCCACCAAGAAGCCTGTGTGTGAGCACAGGTCACTATCCATACCCCACTTCCAGGGAGCCTGTGCAGCGCGCCACTGCCAGGGTCCCGTGATCCAGGGACAACTTCCCTGGGAGAATGCATGGCGCGCCTCAGGCTGGTACAACGTCACGGTGGCCTCTGCCGCCGCAGGCTCGCCCCACACTCCGTACCCCTCCCTCCCCCTGGCCTGAGTGAGCCAGAGTCCCCGAAGCAGCTGCTCCTTTAACCCCGTCCTGTCTGAGCAAAAAACAGACGCCCTCCAGCGACCTACACGCAGAGGCGGGGCCAAATCCAAAGCTGAGCCCCTGGGAGCTGTGAGAACAAAGAAGAGAAAGGGAAATCTCTCCCAGCAGCCTCAGAAGCAGCAGATTAAAGCTCCACAATCAACTTGATGTACCCTGCATCTGTGGAATACGTGAATAGACAACGAATCATCCCAAATTGAGGAGGTGGACTTTGAGAGCAAGATTTATTATTTTTTTTCCCCATTTCCTCTTTTTGTGAGTATGTGTATGCTTGGTTCTGTGTGAGATTTTGTCTGTATAGCTTTGCTTCCACCATTTGTCCTAGGGTTCTATCCGTCTGTTACTTTTTTTCTTCTTCTTTTTAAAAAAATTTTTTTCTTAATAATTATTTTTTATTTTAATAACTTTATTTTATTTTATCTTATTTTATTTTATCTTCTTTCCTTCCTTCCTTCCTTCCTCCCTCCCTCCCTCCCTCCTTTCTTTCCTTCCTTCCTTCCTTCCTTCCTTCCTTCCTTCCTTTCTTTCTTTCTTTCTTCCTTCCTTCCTTCCTTCCTTCCTTCCTTCTTTTCTTTCTTTCTTTCTTTCTTTCTTTCTTTCTTTCTTTCTTTCTTTCTTTCTTTCTTTCTTTCTTTCTTTCTTTCTTTCTTTCTTTCTTTCTTTCTTTCTTTCTTTCTCGCTTTCTACTTTTTCTCCCTTTTATTCTGAGCCGTGTGGATGAAAGGCTTTTAGTGCTGTGCCTCTGAGATGGAAGAGCCAACTTCAGGACACTGGTCCACAAGAGACCTCCCAGCTCCACATAATATCAAATGGTGAAAATCTCCCAGAGATCTCCATCTCAACACCAGCACCCAGCTTCACTCAATGACCAGAAAGCTACAGTGTTGGACACCCTATGCTAAACAACTAGCAAGACACGAACACAACCCCACCCATTAGCAGAGAGGCTGCCTAAAATCATAATACGTCCACAGACACCCCGAAACACACCACCAGATGTGGACCTGCCCACCAGAAAGACAAGATCCAGCGTCATCCATCAGAACACAGGCACTAGTCCCCTCCACGTGGAAGCCTACGCAACCCACTGAACCAACTTTAGCCACTGGGGACAGACACCAAAAACAATGGGAACTACGAACCTACAGCCTACAAAAAGGAGACCCCAAACACAGTAAGTTAAGCAAAATGAGAAGACAGAAAAACACACAGCAGATGAAGGAGCAAGATAAAAACCCACCAGATCTAACAAATGAAGAGGAAATAGGCAGTCTACCTGAAAAAGAATTCAGAATGATAGTAAAGATGATCCAAAATCTTGGAATAGAGTAGACAAAATGAAAGAAACATTTAACAAGGACCTAAAAGAACTAAAGATGAAACAAGCAACGATGAACAACACAATAAATGAAATTAAAAATACTCTAGATGGGATCGATAGCAGAATAACTGAGGCAGAAGAACGGATGAGTGACCTGGAAGATAAAATAGTGGAAATAACTACTGCAGAGCAGAATAAAGAAAAAAGAATGAAAAGAACTGAGGACAGTCTCAGAGACCACTGGGACAGCATTAAATGCACCAACATTCGAATTATAGGGGTTCCAGAAGAAGAAGAGAAAAAGAAAGGGACTGAGAAAATATTTGAAGAGATTATAGTTGAATCAAACTTCCCTAATATGGGAAAGGAAATAGTTAATCAAGTCCATGAAGCACAGAGAGTCCCATATAGGATAAATACAAGGAGAAATACGCCAAGACGCATATTAATCAAACTGTCAAAAATTAAATACAAAGAAAACATATTAAAAGCAGCAAGGGAAAAACAACAAATAACACACAAGGGAATCCCCATAAGGTTAACAGCTGATCTTTCAGCAGAAACTCTGCAAGCCAGAAGGGACTGGCAGGACATATTTAAAGTGATGAAGGAGAAAAACCTGCAACCAAGATTACTCTACCCAGCAAGGATCTCATTCAGATTTGATGGAGAAATTAAAACCTTTATAGACAAACAAAAGCTCAGAGAGTTCAGCACCACCAAACCAGTTTTACAACAAATGCTAAAGGAACTTCTCTAGGCAAGAAACACAAGAGAAGGAAAGACCTACAATAACGAACCCAAAACAATTAAGAAAATGGGAATACTAACATGCATATCAATAATTACCTTAAATGTAAACGGACTAAATGCTCCCACCAAAAGACACAGATTGGCTGAATGGATACAAAAACAACACCCATATATTTGCTGTCTACAAGAGACCCACTTCAGACCTAGAGACACATACAGACTGAAAGTAAGGGGCTGGAGAAAGATACTCCATGCAAATGGAAACCAAAAGAAAGCTGGAGTAGCAATTCTCATATCAGACAAAATAGACTTTAAAATAAAGACTATTAGAAGAGACAAAGAAGGACACCACATAATGATCAAGGGATCGATCCAAGAAGAAGATATAACAATTGTAAATATTTATGCACCCAACATAGGAGCACCTCAATACATAAGGCAAATGCTAACAGCCATAAAAGGGGAAATCGACAGTAACACATTCATAGTAGGGGACTTTAACACCCCACTTTCACCCACGGACAGATCATCCAAAATGAAAATAAATAAGGAAACACAAGCTTTAAATGATACATTAAACAAGATGGACTTAATTGATATTTATAGGACACTCCATCCAAAAACAACAGAATACACTTTTTCTCAGGTGCTCATAGAACATTCTCCAGGATAGATCATATCTTGGGTCACAAATCAAGCCTTGGTAAATTTAAGAAAATTGAAATTGTATCAAGTATCTTTTCCGACCACAACACTATGAGACTAGATATCAATTACAGGAAAAGATCTGTAAAAAATACAAACACATGGAAAATAAACAATACACTACTTAATAACGAAGTGATCACTGAAGAAATCAAAGAGGAAATAAAAAAATACCTAGAAACAAATGACAATGGAGACACGATGACCCAAAACCAATGGGATGTAGCAAAAGCAGTTCTAAGAGGGAAGTTTATAGCAATACAGTCCTACCTTAAGAAACAGGAAACATCTTGAATAAACAGCCTAACCTTGCACCTAAAGCAATTAGAGAAAGAAGAACAAAAAAACCCCAAAGTTAGCAGAAGGAAAGAAATCATAAAGATCAGATCAGAAATAAATGAAAAAGAAATGAAGGAAACGATAGCAAAGATCAATAAAACTAAAAGCTGGTTCTTTGAGAAGATAAACAAACTTGATAAACCATTAGCCAGACTCATCAGGAAAAAAAAGGAGAAGACTGAAATCAATAGAATTAGAAATGAAAAAGGAGAAGTAACAAGTGACACTGCAGAAATACAAAAGATCATGAGAAATTACTACAAGCAACTCTATGCCAATAAAATGGACAGTCTGGAAGAAATGGACAAATTCTTAGAAATGCACAACCTGCCAAGACTGAATCAGGACGAAATAGAAAATATGAACAGACCAATCACAAGCACTGAAATTGAAACTGTGATTAAAAATCTTCCAATAAACAAAAGCCCAGGACCAGATGGCTTCACAGGTGAATTCTATCAAATATTTAGAGAAGAGCTAACACCTATCCTTCTCAAACTCTTCCAAAATATAGCAGAGGGAAGAACACCCCCAAACTCATTCTACGAGGCCACCATCACCCTGATACCAAAACCAGACAAGTATGTCACAAAGAAAGAAAACTACAGGCCAATATCACTGATGAACATAGATGCAAAAATCCTCAACAAAATACGAGCAAACAGAATCCAACAACACATTAAAAGGATCATACACCATGATCAAGTGGGGTTTATTCCAGTAACGCAAGGATTCTTCAATATACGCAAATCAATCAACATGATACACCATATTAACAAATTGAAGGAGAAAAACCATATGATCATCTCAATAGATGCAGAGAAGGCTTTCGACAAAATTCAACACCCATTTATGATAAAAACCCTGCAGAAAGTAGGCATAGAGGGAACTTTCCTCAACATAATAAGGGCCATATATGACAAACCCATAGCCAACATTGTCCTCAATGGTGAAAAACTGAAAGCATTTCCACTAAGATCAGGAACAAGACAAGGTTGCCCACTCTCACCACTCTTATTCAACATAGTTTTGGAAGTTTTAGCCACAGCAATCAGAGAAGAAAAGGAAATAAAAGGAATCCAAATTGGAAAAGAAGAAGTAAAGCTGTCACTGTTTGCAGATGACATGATACTATACATAGAGAATCCTAATGATGCCACCAGAAAACTACTAGAGCTAATCAATGAATTTGGTAAAGTAGCAGGATACAAAATTAATGCACAGAAATCTTTGGCATTCCTATACACTAATGATGAAAAATCTGAAAGTGAAATCAAGAAAACACTCCCATTTACCATTGCAACAAAAAGAATAAAATATCTAGGAATAAACCTACCTAAGGAGACAAAAGACCTGTATGCAGAAAATTATAAGACACTGATGAAAGAAATTAAAGATGATACAAATATATGGAGAGAGATATACCATGTTCTTGGATTGGAAGAATCAACATTGTGAAAATGACTCTGCTACCCAAAGCAATCTACAGAGTCAATGCAATCCCTATCAAACTACCACTGGCATTTTTCTCAGCACTAGAACAAAAAATTTCACAATTTGTATGGAAACACAAAAAACCCCCGAATAGCCAAAGCAATCTTGAGAACGAAAAACGGAGCTGGAGGAATCAGGCTCCCTGACTTCAGACTATACTACAAAGCTACAGTAATCAAGACAGTATGGTACTGGCACAAAAACAGAAAGATAGATCAGTAGAACAGGTTAGAAAGCCCAGAAATAAACCCACGCACATATGGTCATCTTATCTTTAATAAAGGAGGCAGGAATGTACAGTGGAGAAAGGACAGCCTCTTCAATAATTGGTGCTGGGAAAGGTGGACAGGTACATGTAAAAGTATGGGATTAGATCACTCCCTAAGACCATACAGAAAAATAAGCTCAAAATGGATTAAAGACCTAAATGTAAGGCCAGAAACCATAAAACTCTTAGAGGAAAACATAGGCAGAACACTCTATGACATAAATCACAGCAAGTTCCTTTTTGACCCACCTCCTAGAGAAATGGAAATAAAAACAAAAATAAACAAATGGGACCTAATGAAACTTCAAAGCTTTTGCACAGCAAAGGAAGCCATAAACAAGACCAAAAGACAACCCTCAGAATGGGAGAAAATATTTGCCAATGAAGCAACTGACAAAGGACTAATCTCCAAAATTTATAAGCAGCTCATGCAGCTCAATAACAAAAAACAAACAACCCAATCCAAAAATGGGCAGAAGACCTAAATAGACATTTCTCCAAAGAAGATATACAGACTGCCAACGAACACATGAAAGAATGCTCAACGTCATTAATCGTTAGAGAAATGCAAATCAAAACTACAATGAGATATCATCTCACACCAGTCAGAATGGCCATCATCAAAAAATCTAGAAACAATAAATGCTGGAGAGTGTGTGGAGAAAAGGGAACACTCTTGCATTGCTGGTGGGAATGTGAATTGTTACATCCACTATGGAGAACAGTATGGAGGTTCCTTAAAAAACTGCAAATAGAACTACCATATGACCCAGCAATCCCACTACTGGACATATACCCTGAAAAAACCATAATTCAAAAAGAGTCATGTGCCAAAATATTCATTGCAGCTGTATTTACAGTAGCCCGGAGATGGAAACAACCTAAGTGTCCATCATCGGATGAATGGATAAAGAAGATGTGGTACATATATACAACAGAATATTAGTCAGCCATAAAAAGAAACGAAATTGAGATATTTGTAGTGAGGTGGATGGACCTAGAGTCTGTCATACAGAGTGAAGTAAGTCAGAAAGAGAAAGACAAATACCATATGCTAACACATATATATGGCATTTAAGAAAAAAAAATGTCATGAAGAACCTAAGGGTAAGACATGAATAAAGACACAGACCTAGTAGAGAATGGAATTGCGGATATGGGAAGGGGGAAGGGTAAGCTGTGACAAAGCGAGAGAGTGGCATGGACATATATACACTACCAAACATAAAATAGATAGCTAGTGGGAAGCAGCCGCATAGCACAGGGTGATCAGTTCGGTGGTTTGTGACCACCTAGAGGGGTGGATAGGGAGGGTAGGAGGGAGGGAGACGCAAGAGGGAAGAGATATGGGAACATATGTATGTGTATAACTGATTCACTTTGTTATAAAGCAGAAACTAACCCACCATTGTAAAGCAATTATACTCCAATAAAGATGTAAAAAAAAAAAAGTGAAGTATTGATGTGTACTACAACATGGATGAACCTTGAAAACATGATTAGTGAAAGAAGCAAACACCAAAAGCTGCATATTTTATGATTCCCCTTACTTGAAATGTCCAGAATAGGCAAATCCATTGAGACAGAGAGTAGATTAGTGATTGTCAGAGGATGGGGACCAGGGAAATGGGGACTGACTGCTAATGGGTATGGGTTTCTTTTTCAGGTGATGAAATGTTCTAAGATTAGCTAGTGATGATGGTTGCATAGCTCTGTGAATACACTAGAAATCATTAAATTATACATGTTTGAAGAGTGAATTTTATGGTATGTGAATTATATCTTAATAAAGCTGTCATAAAAAAAGATGATGGAAATTCTTATCTGTTTCTAGAGTGCAAACTGCTCTTAAAAAGATTATAGAGGGCTTCCCTGGTGGCGCAATGGGTGAGAGTCCGCCTGCCGACGCAGGGGACATGGGTTCGTACCCCGGTCCGGGAGGTTCCCGCGTGCCGCGGAGCGGCTGCACCCGTGAGCCATGGCCGCTGAGCCTGCGCGTCCGGAGCCTGTGCTCCGCAACGGGAGGGGCCGCAACAGTGAGAGGCCCGCATACCGCAAAAAAAAAAAAAAAAAAAAAAAAAAGGTTATAGAGACTTTTATCCCTACTTTTCTCTTCACTGCCTTCTCAGCACCTCATTCCTTAGCTCTGCTGTTTACATCCCGCGGTTCATAGGGAAAGAGAGAAGGGAGAAGACTAAGGAAGGAGGAAAAAATATGGAGCTCTTCTAGACAATATCTTCTTGCCTCAAAATAAAGTGGCTGAAATTATACGATAGCAAAAAAAGAATTAAAGACATATTTCTACTGCATTAAAAAACTAAGTATGATGGCTTCCTTTGATGTAGAGAAAAATATCAGAACTAAACGAAATAAAATGAGTATAATTTAAACTTTACTAGTGTTTAACATATCATGTAATAGTACTACTTACATATAATTTATACATAAATGTACATGTGCCAGGGTCCATGTTTACAAACTTTTTCTTCATAAAGTTGTACAGTCAAAAAAGTTAATAAAAAGTTTGGAGACCACCATCTAGTCCATGGCACTGTAGGAAACAATAGCCTTTCAAGGTTAAGTACATAGATTTGGTCTGACAGCCTGAGTTCAAGTGCAGCCTATTCTCTTTAAATCACTGCTTACTTCAGTGTGTCTGTCAACATTCAATCAGAAAAAGACCAGGTAGTTCAATAGAGGGCATTTAACTTGGAGAACTAAGTCCGAAGGTTTTGGAAGGACTAATAAGTTCAAGAAGAAATAGAGAGGCAACCCCAAGATTTGTAACACCAGGAAGCTGCTACTTCTGTCAAGGCTAGAGGGACAAAGGATGGGGAAGGTGTTAACAGAGACTAGGAGCCACTGGGACTGAGGACTAAGAAGAGAGGGACTGTCCAGCAAGAGCTGGAACCATTGAGAAGCAGCCCCTGTGGGAGAGAGTGTACCACACAATGGGAGACAGGTGACTTCTCCCTCCATGGTGCTCTCTCGTGTCCTGCCAGTGTCTGCCATTGGCTGAACCCCTGGCAGAGGAGCCTGGGAAGCTTAGTTTACAGGGATTCGTCTTCCTGCAAAACCACATGAAGCTAGGGAAGGGCAAAGAATGAACACATGGTGTCCTCCTCTTTAAGAGAAGAATAACGAACAGTGTGAACTTCATAGGATTATTGTGGAGACTAAATGAGATTATGGGAAACCCTTAGTATAGTTGGCACACACTAAGTGCTCAGCAAGTATTAGCTAAAATTTCACAGTTTGAACTTAAATAGGGACACTGTGTACTTGAAATCGACACTTTGGGGATTCTAAAATATCACCAATTCATTATAAGAAATATTAGTGGTGTAATTAGACTTAGTGGAATTCTTTTGTAATACTGATATTGACAGACAGTTGAACACCAATAGTATAGGCTAATTGTGTTATAATGGCAAAAAGAGGATAACCAAGACTTAGGCAAATAAGTGGCAGAGTGTAGACCAGGGAACCACCATACAGGGATGCACATCCTAGCTCATTGGTAACTAGTTGTTTGACCTTGGACTCGGGGCCTCAGAGCTTTCACTGGTGAAATTAGCAGCCTAGACTAGATGACCTCTAATTTCTTCCTGTCGTTGCTATCCTCAGAAGGAATAGTACAGAGCACAGGAGGCCATTATTAAATTCACTGGTGAGAATGACAACTACTCTTCTGGTATATTTTTCTTCTATTACTGTTTTTCATTAAATTAAGGGAAGATTTCATTGTAAAAGTGTTCAAACTGACTTTCTTTGTCATGAAAAAAAATCAGGAAATAGCTTTCTTTATATCTGTATACCTATGTACATGCAAGGAACCTAATATTAAAAGGCTATACCGTAGTGTATCAATTACATCAAACTTCTAAAGTTGTTAGAATCAATTTAATTCATGTCCAAGCCAGTAAAAACAAATTGCTTATCCAATAGCAAATAATTTAGATTCTGAAGTGAAAACGTCACCCCATGTGTCTATTAACTGTCTCCAGAATTGATGTTAATTATTATGATCATCGGTAAGCCATGATCAATGCACAGTGTTGAATCCTGTGCAGCAGACGCTGCGTGCCAGGCTCAGAACAAAGCTTGGCCTCTGCTCTTTTAAGCTGAAGCTTTTACGTACCAGGAACTTACTAAAGTCAGAACTGTTGAGCTGTACCTTACACCCTTGGACTTCCTTTTCAGGATAGTTCTTTAAGAGAGATAGTCCAATGTTTGCAGCAGTAGATTCAAGGAAAATAATCTTTTACATGTATTGAAACTAAGTGCAATTTATATTACTTTACATATCATGCATCCTGAACAATAAGAAGTACTTGCTTTGAGGACATTAAACATATTCAAGTTCTAATTGTAGATAGCTGATCATTAACATTTTTATGCAAATATAAAAGTAATATCTTGGTATTTTTAATATCCCATTCTGTGGAAAGTCTCAATTATTCCTTTGATTTCTCTTTTCTTCTGTCTCCTTTTATCCTTTTGCTACTGACCCTGGAATTATCTGTAATGTGTACCAGCTGTTTCTTTTCTGTGTCTGGTTTTCTCACTTTATTATTCCTATTTCTTATTATTCTTATCGTTGAGCTGGAAGTTGGAAATTTGGATGCTCAGGAACTCTCTATTCAATTGGGGGTGTTTTGAGTGCAAAGTCCATGCTATAGCCAGGGCCATAGTGTCAGCTATTAAATCCTGGTTAAATAGGAGATGCTGGGCATGAGAGGGGAGAAGAGGAGGAAAACCAATGTGGAAAAGCAGATAGAAACTGCTCTCTGGTGGGAAAAGTGTAAGAAATTGTCCCTGCTTCTGGATACGTGTCACTGGGTAAATGCCACAGAAGAACCGAAGTCACACAAAAATGGGGAAGCGACAGACTTGTTAAAAGAAAAAGGAAAACTGGCCTATTAAGCTTAGTCTAACCAGCTTACCATTCTTTTTATTGTCCATCCCCCGAGCTTGGTAAAAGTTTTTGCCTCGTTTGAGAGCAAAACAAGTCCTCATCTTTTTGTCGTTGTTATTGTTTGGGGTTTTCCATTCTGTTTTTTGTTTGTTTGTTTGTTTTGTTTTGTTTTTGCTTTGTAGGTGCTCCTTGGAGTAGAGAATATTCTTTGAGCCAAGAGTAAAGAGGGCTTGACCTTTACTTTGGGGAAAAAAATGTGCTCCCAATTACCGAAATTATGTTTGCAGAGGAGAAATACTGAGAACAAATCACATGGTTGGATGGATGCTGTCCTGAGGGTAAGGAGTGCTTACAGTGACCAAGACTTTCAGGTCTATGACTAGGTTATGACCGATGAGGGTGGATGTAGCCACTGGGGATCCTCCACCTGGGCTGGGGGATTCTACTGATTACCAGAACCACTCAAAATGATGTGTTGAGGTTGAGAGTGGGGCTTGGGAGCTGAGAAGCTGAATCTAAGAATGCGGTCTCTGATCTGGTCCAAGACCTACATTTTTAGAACAATTCCCTAGTAGCTACTTTTAGAGACTCCCTTTAGTATGAAGCCTAGCGTATGTGTGCACCATTATCGGTATAGTCTAGGCAGTCAGTTCTTGAAATAATTTTGTTTATCATGGTTGTAGGTGAATAGCTCTCAGATGGCAGCTGCATCAGGACAGCAGAGAGCAACAGTCGCTGTGGGCTGCTTTTCCATCTGTTGGCTCATAGGTGGGTAGAATCTGTCCTCTCTCTTCTCTTTTAGCAACTCTGAACCTGGAGCATGTACTTCTGCAACCCGGCTGAATCATCCTCCCCTCTCTCTCCTCCAATAAACCCCTGCCCTTCTCTCACTAAACCGTCATGTTTACAATCTCACTTTTTTTCTCGATTCATTTTATACTTTGTGTTATTATTTATTAATTTATTAATTGCTTCCAGACTTCAGCTTTATTGTTATGAACTATTGTTAATATTTTAATGGTATTTATTTCCCTCATTGCTGGTATTTATCGCTTCACCATCAATTCCCTATTCCCAGCTGTTGTTTTGAACTAGTGTTATATATTATTATGTTTTTTCATTGCCTCTTCTCTCTGTCACAGCTGACTGCTTTTTTACCTCTCCCTCTGTGGACTTTCCTACTGTTCTCCCTCTCCGAGTTGCTCTGAATACTTTGTTGTACCTCTCTCCATTCACTGCCCTTCCAATAAAATGCATGATATTTTTCGATTCCCCTTTACCTCTTCTCTAATAGCTTTCTCTGTTGCCTTGGGGGCATTTTATGGTGCATTTATTCCCTAGAGCACAGCCAGGGTCCCTCTCCCTCTCCCTCCCCGACCTTTCTGATTCAATTCCAGTCTCCTCCACTACCTTCTCATCAACGGTTCCCAACACTCCCACTCCCAGGGCTGCCCTTGCAGCCTTCTTGTTTTTGCTCTGGACTCAGGTTTCTGCTCTGGTTTTCACCTCACCGACTCCTATCCCTTCCACATTTTCTGAACTTCTCCATCTTCTTTAAAGTGGTTCATCCAGCCTAGGCTTTTATTCTAAATATATAATATTCCTTCCCCCAAAAAAACTCCCCTACATGTATCTTTTCCTCTAGAATTACATACTAATATTTATTGAGTATCTCCTGTAAAACAGGCTTAAGAAACCATTGTAAGAGACGTAAATGTAATATCTCTTTTAATCTCAGCAAGGACAATAGTAGTTCTGTGAGGGAGGTGTTACCCCTGATGTGGAAACTGAGACTGAGGAGGTGAAATGTTTGTCCTGTCTTACATGTTAGTGAGTGGTGGGCTGGGATGTCCATCAGGTCTGACTCCAGAACACAAACTCTCTACCACCAGCCTCTGCCAAGCCTGTGGACAACAGCTGTCTTGACTGAGTGAAGGCAGCCTCTCTATTTCCTTGGCCCCCGTCATTAGCAGCTTCCCTGTCCTAATAAAGGAGTTGAACCCTCATTTTCTGTAGCACTTTAGCTGGCATTTTTTCTCTTCACACCACTCTGTTAAGGATATTCCATCTGTTCTTTCTCCTCCTTGGGGAGGAGAGCTGTCTGGCAGTAGACAATAGGTGCAGATGCAGGCAGCAGGTGGCCCAGGGAGTCTGTCACTGAGCAGCAGGAAGACATAGGCTGTTGATCAGGCAAATCTATGAAAGGACCTGGGGATACAAGGACCCAGTCCTGAGGGACCTGGGGCATCAGGCTGGGAGCTAAAGTGGAAAGTCAGGCAACAGATAAGCCATTGATGTAGATACTGGAACTAGGGCACAGGTGGGTTTGTACACAAAGATTGAGGTAAAGCCCAGGAACATGGACCGGGTCCAAGGGCAGACTGACATGAGGTAGAGCTGTGGACTGGGATTGGCTCTGTCCCAGAGTCAGGGGCAGATGAGGCTCTCCTCGAGGCTGTGACCTTGGTGTGATGTGATGAAGCCTTGGAAGGTGGTACCAGGCAAGGAGAAGTCGGTTTGGTTATGAGAGATGCTCTAAAAGTTGGACATGACATGGTGAATACGAGTAGCTTACATCATTCCTGAGGAATCCCTGATGGGACTCAAATTTTTTTTTTTATATTTACTTTTCTATCAATGAGCCAAGAACTCAAATTGGTTTATCTAAAGACCTGTTAAAAGTGTTGATTTGGATCAACCCATATTCTTTTTTTGGAGGTATGCAATTAGTTTTAAGTACCTAGGTTGCTTCTAAGAGTGGTACTGCATTAACAGGTTAAATAACCAGTAGTTTTGGATGCCTATTTGCAGAAAACATTTTGTTCGTTGATGTGGTAAGAATCATTTTCCAGTAGGAGTGAAAAATTACTCCATGCTTCATGTTTCTTATGGTTTCCTGTGACCAAGTGCTGGCTGGAGTTAGAGGTTTACTCTGTGGCCATGAGACCCAAACCTTTCCTGATCCATGTACCTTCTAAGGTTGTGTTTTTTTGTGTGTTTTTTGTTTTTGTTTTTTTGCTCTGATTTACCCAGTACTTTGTCTCTTGAATATGGTGGAAGTTAGCAGGAAATACCCACATGAAATGAATGCTGTTGGGTCCTGCCTGCATGACAGGAGGTGCAGCCCTCCCCTTCCTGCTGCAGAGTTGCCTGCTAACAGCTGAGCTGCCGTCCTTTCGGTAGAATTGTGTACGTTCCCTCCCTGGTCCCCATGCATCCTACAGCCAAAGGCCTGACTGGTGGGGGGGCACAAAAGACTTGAGACGGCACTGATTTTGTAGTACAATTCCTGCTCCATATCTCCCTGTGGGATCAGACTCCCTCATGCACTTTCTCTGGAAAGTCCTCTGTCCATCAACCATGAGCGCTCAAATCCCAGTCTCCAGTTTCACTTTGACTTGAGGCATTTGGATAGAAGCGGTAGAAATAGGGCAAGTTGCTCATCAGCCTCTCTAGAGATCAAGACTTGTCCAAATTGGTGCCAAAGTCACACAAACCTGACTTGAAGCCACTGTTGTTTGATCTGAGGCATCTATGGGTCCCTTCAGGAGGGTGGATTGAAATTCATTCACTTTTCATTCCATGAGTTTTAAGTGTCAAAAAGCCTTGATAAATCGTGACTCTGTTACCAGGAGGGCTAACAATAAGATGGTAAGAATAGCAGCTATCATTATTAAGAACCTAATGTGTGTGGGTGCCGGGCAGTGTGTTACGCAATTTATCTCCATAATTCCTTTAACTCCTAAAATAACCCTGCTAGATGAGTGTGGTGGGGACTGCCGGTGTCGCCAACAAAACGCCCAGTCTGCTGGCCACAGTCACAGAGCTGGAGTGAGGCGTCCAGTGAAGGAGCACATTTCCCGAGCCCCTTCCAGCGGGGTGGGACCCATTGCTAAGGGGTGTCTCATGTCAGCTCTTCCCTTTTTGCAAGGAAGCTCCCACCATGAGGACAAGGATAAGGCCCTAGGGAATCACAGAGAACTATGCTGGAGAGAATCTCACTTTCTGCTCTATGTGTTTGAAGAAGTGCATTTTTTTTTTTTTTTTACATAAGATGAGGACATTTCTATATGGTTTGAACCGTTGTGTTTTGGGGATTCCTTTATTACAGTAGCTCTTATTCTCTAACTAATATGGTAAATATTATTATCCCCAGTTAATAAACTAAGACACGGAGGCACAGAGCAGATAGATAACTTTCCCCCACAGCAATATCAGGAGTGAAGATTCGAACCCAGATGTTTCTGCTCAAAAGGCCACTGAGAATTAGTTTGCCAAACAGTTTCAGTTCCCTAGAAAATGGAACCTAAAGAGTCTAGTAAGCCAAAGGGCCAGAAAAAGTCTTAAATGAAAGTGACATCAGAGGGAGATTCTGAGAAGCCAGGTGACAGGGCTCTGTGACCCTGTGGCACTGCCCTGGGTTGGGTGCCCACAGTGAGCACTGGGGTTACTCAGGGAGGAGAGACTACTCCTGACATTTTGTACTGAGTGTAGCCTGTAAGACACCCTAAAGCAGCACTTCTCAAGCTCTGCAGTGCATATCAATCACCTGAGGGTCTTGTTAGAATGCAGATTCCGATTCAGGAAGAGTGGACTGAGGCCTGAGATTCTACATTTTCATATGCTCTCAGGTGATGCCCATGCTGCTGGTCTGGAGACCACACTTGGAGTAACAAGAATCTGTGAGGTTTTCCATTTCAAGGGTGAGCATCCTAGACTTCAAAGAGCAATTCACCAAGAGCGCCTGGTACTTAAATTAACCAACTCTATTTACACTCTAAATTACAAAACTCTAATTCCCAGAGTGCCTTTCAGAGAAGTGCCTGGCCATCAAGACGCCTGGATTGTACCTTTTGTGCAATTTGAATCACTGGCTATGTGGATTTTGCTGGTACTGGTCTGCAGGTGATAGGATTTTACAGTTATGAGATGCAGTGGTATGCTACAGATCAAAATATTTTTCACTTATTTGACTCTAATCCACAGGGAAGGGGTGAAATGGCCAATTGATTATAATTCAGAATATAAATAGATCGAAGTCCTACAGCACATAGCAACAGTGCTGTCCGCAGAAAAGGAGCAGGAGCTCACGGGAAAATGTTCATGTAGTATATGAGGCATTAAAAATTCTGTTACATTATTCTTGCCACCAAGACTGTAATGAAAATGGGAAACAGAACCAACTTAACCCATTCTCATTACAATCGTTAGATTGTAATCTCATGTTCTCCCTCAAGAGAATGCTAAATGAGATTTTAAACAAAAGAGAGGACAGAGAAGTATGGAGAATAAAGGAGTCAATAGAAATTGGAAACTTAAAAAAAATGATGCATGGTAGACTTCCCAGTGTTCATTTGAGGCTTTCTCTTTACTTTAGAAATAAGAACAGAGGACAGAGCATTGCAAAGACCGATTTAAGCCTACGTGGAAAATCCATAACATAACCCAAACCCGGTAAGTATTTAAAACAAAAAGGAAAATGACAGGCACAAATTTGCTCTTACCCTTCAATAGCTGGGTTCACTTTAGAGAAAAAGACATGAAATTACCAAAAAAAAAGAGAAAACACAGGCAAAAAGACAAAAACAACAACAAAACCCTGAGAGGAAGAACCTTGTAAATATCATCCTCTGTACATAGTTCCTGTTTGGGCTCTCTCTTCATTTTTGACACTAGGCATGTGAGAATGCTTAGGTCATATGGATATGCTTGCTTTATCCACTTTCATGTTGCTTGCGGGAATGAAGAGTCTTTGAAGGTAACGTGTAAAAAATGTATAGGTGGGGGACTTCCCTCGCGGTCCAGTGGTTAAGACTCCACGCTTCCAACGCAAGGGGCACGGGTTTGATCCCTTGTTGGGGAACTAAGATCCCACATACCACGCAGCGTGGCCAAAAAAAAAAAAAAATGTGTAGTGTGCATGGAAAATACCATGAGAGATACATCTTCCAGGATTTATGGAAAACCTTGGTATACTGGATGTAGTGGTGAATTTTTCAGAGAAAGCCATACATGCCAATCAACTTTATAAACATTTATTGAGTACTAATTAAGTTCAAAGTATTATGATGGTTACTATAAAGGGTCTAGTCTAAATTCATTCATTACTTAATGCATAAAATATTTATAGATCTACTATGGGCCAGACTCTGGAGCTGGGGAAAGAGTGTTAAATAGAGAGACGGGATCCTTATTATATCTAGTTGAGTGGTAGAGCGAGGCATTACACAAATAAACAAGTAAATTACTGTATAGCTACAAGTTGTTGTAAGAAATGGAAAATGAAAACAAGATAAGAGGACAAAGAGGGGACATCTAAATGGGTGGGAGGGAAAGGTCTCTCTAAGGAAGTGACATTTAAGGAGGACCCAGCAGGACAAGTAAAAAGTGGGCAGAAGAGTGTTCCTGGTGGAGAAGAGCGACTAGTTACCAGCCTCCTCGGTAGAGGAGATAGACGGGTGTACTGCAAGGTCTATTTAGGAAACAGAACCCACTCCAGGTGTTTCAAAACAGGGAGTTTAATCTGAGAAGTAAGTTTCAAATATTTGGAAGCATTGAAAAACCTTAGAGGCAATTGGGCTTCAACCCCAAGATTAGCTGCATCATCTCTACGACTGGGGGATAACAGGGAGAAGTAGTGTCCCCAGAGCCCAGAAACAAAGATGTTCTTGGGAGAGCTGAGGGAGAAGTTATCTGGGTGGGGGCCGAAGCCCTGGGGGAGGCTGGGTCACTGCTGTCAATGCCACCTGAAAGCAGGAAGAGACAGAGGGGGAAATATCCTGGCCTCTCACTTCTTTCTTCCCTCCAAGCTTCAGCAAGTGCCTCTCATTGGCCAAACTTTGCTGGCAGCCAGTTGGCAATGGGAACCAAGCAAATGTAATTTGCAGAGGGGAGGAGAAGTGGGGAGTGGATCTGAGAAGTGAACACCAAAATGCTGATCAATACACAATATGGAAACCAACGATACCTGCTATAGAAAAATATAAAGCAGGTAAAAGGGAGTGCAGAAGGGCTGGGTGTTGGTGGACACGATTTTGCACAGAATAGTCAGAGGTCACTCTGGTCTGGGGACAGGAATGGAAGAGAACGAAGTGCATGCAGTGACAGGGAGCCTCGCTTCTATCTGGGGGACGGTTTTCCAGGCAGAGAGAAGCAAATACAATGACCCTGAGGCAGGAGCTTGCTTCCGTGTGTTGAGGAACAGCAGGTAAGCAGTGTGGCTGAAGCCCCATGAGCCGTGGGGTCAGAAGGTGAGATCAGAAAAATACAGGGGGAGAGTAAGGCTTGGCAGATCGCATGGGAGTTTCTAGCTATGGTAAGAATTTTATTTATTTTTAACTGAGTGAAGTGGAAAGCCACGGGAGATTTTTGAGCAGAGCAATGGCTTGACCGGATTCAAGTTTTTAAAGCATTGATTTGGCGGTGACATGGGGAGCGGGAGAAGCAGGGAGAACAGTTAGGAGCAGTGGTGTGCTGGCAAATGTTTAACAACTGGCTCTACGAAGAAAAAAACAAGTAAATAAAATACAATTACTAGTTGTTGTAAGAGATGGAAAGGAAAATAGCAGGGGAATAAGAGAAAGACGAAGAGGGAAAATCTGATTAGGATAGGTGGGAGGGAAAGGCCTCCCTGTGGACTTGACATTTAAAGAGAGACCTGACAAGCCAGGTACACATCACAGGTCGTCAAGTCTGTTTCTCTGGGTTTGAATGGGACCATCTGTCAGCAAGTCCAGATGTTGGAGAAAATGTACTTAAAGAAAGAAACAAACATCCACTAGGGAAAATATATTCTTCTGTTTTCTTTGGTAACATATATTCCAGTATTTACGATGTTCTCAAAGGATTTGTGTCTAACTTGAATCCACCCTTCTGCACTTGAAGCCTTTTCTTTATTATGAGTAGAGAATGGAGAGTAGTTCACTAAGCCCCAAATTTGGTCTCCTTAAGTTATCCACATGCGATTCTTGGGGCTGAACCTTGGTGTAGCTGAACTGCTCTCCCTGCCACGTTAGTCCTTGATGACTGATCCCTTATTTTGGCGAAGTTAGGGAGAATATCGACAAATCTGAATGATGTTGCGAGTCACCTGAGCTGTTGCACCAGCCTGTTCAGAATTTCTTATAGCCTCTGGATACCAGCACTAAATAAGATGCAGAATGAGCCACAAAGGGACCTGCCCTGAGGGTTTTGCAATTCCCACTGTCGAAGCCCAAGGATTCCTGAAGCGAGTGGAGGAAATGAGAAGAAAAACCAGCTGAAACAGTTCATTGAACCTGCTCTGAGTTTATATGTTGTGTTGTTTTGACAGCTTTTTATAAGCGTGTTGCATGGATATGGTAATGGAGATGGAGAAACAAAGGTGGAAATTGAACAGGCACATAAATACAGAAAAATTACCAACACAGTATATATACACTATTATACAATTATATCAAAGCAATGTTGTATTTCAGGAACATCTCTGCTCTATTTACTGTTTTTCAGGTAAAGAATATGGTTTTAAATGAGAGAGACTTTGAAGGGATAATGAATAAATCTAGGAGGAGTATGCTATTGTTGAGAGCATGTGGTGGTAATTCACAAGAAGGAGGAAAGATTTAGGCTAGTAACATAAATGTGTAACACTGCTAATGCAAGTGTGGCATTAGGCCAGAAACGGCAAAAAAAAAAGAATACAGAAAGAGAGAATAGCCTCGGGAAATGATCAAGGTTGTGAATAGAGAAACAGTAATGATTGGTCGTGCTAGATGGCTTTGCTACAGATATATTTTGTAGACGGCAGTTGGTTCGTGCCCATTTTACAGGTCAAAACGTGAACTTATTGTTTACTACAAATCTCATTGTCTTATTTCTTGGTCCTATGTCATATATTTATATACGTGTGTGTGTGTGTGTATATATATATATATTTTTGGTACTTCTTTTTGTTTTCTTTTTTAGCATCTTTATTGGAATATAATTGCTTTACAATGTTGTGTTACTTTCTGCTATATAAGAAAGTGAATCAGCTATATGTATACATATATCCCCATATCCCCTCCCTCTTGCATCTCCCTCCCACCCTCCCTATCCCATCCCTCTAGGTGGTCACAAAGCACCGAGCTGATCTTCCTGTGCTATGTGGCTGCTTCCCACAAGCTATCTATTTTACATTTGGTAGTGTATATATGTCCATGCCACTCTCTCACTTTGTCCCAGCTTACCCTTCCCCCTCCCCGTGTCCTCAAGTCTATTCTTTATGTCTGCGTATTTATTCCTGTCCTGCCCCTGGGTTCATCAGAACCATTATTTTTTTAGATTCCAAATGTATGTGTTAGCATACGGTATTTGTCTTTCTCTTTCTGACTTACTTCACTGTGTATGACAGACTCTGGGTCCATCCACCTCAATACAAATAACTCAATTTTGTTTCTTTTTATGGCTGAGTAATATTCCATTGTATATATGTGCCACATCTTCTTTATCCATTCATCTGTTGATGGACACTTAGGTTACTTCCATGTCCTGGCTATTGTAAATAGTGCTGCAATGAACATTGTGGTACATGACTCTTTTTGAATTACGGTTTTCTCCAGGTATATGCCCAGAGGTGGAATTGCTGGGTCGTAGGGTAGTTCTATTTTTAATTTCTTAAGGAACCTCCATACTGATCTCCGTAGTGGCTGTATCAATTTACACTCCTACCAACAGTGCACGAGGGTTCCCTTTTCTCCACACCCTCTCCAGCATTTATTGTTTGTAGACTTTTTGATGATGGCCATTCTGACCAGTGGAGGTGATACCTCATTGTAGTTTGATTTGTATTTCTCTAATGATTAGTGATGTTGAGCATCCTTTTATGTATTTGTTGGCAATCTGTATATCATCTTTGAAGAAATGTCTATTTAACTCTTCTGCCCATTTTTGGATTGGTTCGTTTGTTTTTTTGATATTGAGCTGCATGAGCTGCTTGTATATTTTGGAGATTAATCCTTTGTCAGTTGCTTCGTTTGAAAATATTTTCTCCCATTTAAAAAAAAAGTCTTTATTGGAGTATAATTGCTTTACAATGGTGTGTTAGTTTCTGCTTTATAACAAAGTGAATCAGTTATACATATCCATATGTTCCCATATCTCTTCCCTTTGCGTCTCCCTCCCTCCTACTCTCCCTATCCCATCCCTTTAGGTGGTCACAGAGCACTGAGCTGATCTCCCTATGCTATGCGACTGCTTCCCACTAGCTGTCTATTTTATGTTTGGTAGTGTATATATGTCCATGCCACTCTCTCACTGTGTCCCAGCTTACCCTTCCCCCTCCCCATATCCTCAAGTCCATTCTCTAGTAGGTTTGTGTCTTTATTCCCGTCTTACCCCTAGGTTCTTCATGACATTTTTTTTTCTTAGATTCCATATATCTGTGTTACCATACGGTATTTGTCTTTCTATTTCTGACTGACTTCACTCTGTATGACAGACTCTAGGTCCATCCACCTCACTACAAATAGCTCAATTTTGTTTCTTCTTATGGCTGAGTAATATTCCATTGTATATATGTGCCACATCTTCTTTATCCATTCATCCGATGATGGACACTTAGGTTGCTTCCATGTCCTGGCTATCGTAAATAGAGCTGCAATGAACATTTTGGTACATAACTCTTTTTGAATTATGGTTTTCTCAGGGTATATGCCCAGTAGTGGGATTGCTGGGTCATATGGTAGTTCTATTTGTAGTTTTTTAAGGAACCTCCATACTGTTCTCCATAGTGGATGTACCAATTCACATTCCCACCAGCAATGCAAGAGTGTTCCCTTTTCTCCACACCCTCTCCAGCATTTATTGTTTCTAGATTTTTTGATTATGGCCATTCTGACTGGTGTGAGATGATATCTCATTGTAATTTTGATTTACATTTCTCTAATGATTATTGATGTTGAGCATTCTTTCATGTGTTTGTTGGCAATCCGTATATCTTCTTTGGAGTAATGTCTATTTAGGTCTTCTGCCTATTTTTGGATTGGGTTGTTTGTTTTTTTGTTATTGAGCTGCATGAGCTGCTTGTAAATTTTGGAGATTAATCCTTTGTCAGTTGCTTCATGTGCAAATATTTTCTCCCATTCTGAGAGTTTTCTTTTCGTCTTGTTTATGGTTTCCTTTGCTGTGCCAAAGCTTTTAAGTTTCATTAGGTCCCATTTGTTTATTTTTGTTTTTATTTCCATTTCTCTAGCAGGTGGGTCAAAAAGGGTCTTTCTGTGATATATGTCTATGCCTATGTTTTCCTCTAAGAGTTTTATAGTGTCTGGCCTTACATTTAGGTCTTTAATCCATTTTGGGTTTGTTTTTGTGTATGGTGTTAGGGAGTGTTCCAATTTCATTCTTTTACATGTAGCTGTCCACTTTTCCCAGCACCACTTATTGAAGAGGCTGTCTTTTCTCCATTGTATATTCTTGCCTCCTTTATTAAAGATAAGGTGACCATATGTGCATGGGTTTATCTCTGGGCTTTCTATCCTGTTCCATTTATCTATATTTCTGTTTTTGTGCCAGTACCATACCTTCTTGATTACTGTAGCTTTGTAGTATAGTCTGAAGTCAGGGAGCCTGATTCCTCCAGCTCCATTTTTCGTTCTCAAGATTGCTTTGGCTATTCGGGGTCTTTTGTGTTTCCATACAAACTGTGAAATTTTTTGTTCTAGTTCTGTGAAAAATGCCATTGGTAGTTTGATAGGGATTGCATTGAATCTGTAGATTGCTTTGGGTAGCAGAGTCATTTTCACAATGTTGATTATTCCAATCCAAGAACATGATATATCTCTCCATCTATTTGTATCATCTTTAATTTCTTTCCTCTGTGTCCTATAATTTTCTGCATACTGGTGTTTTGTCTCCTTAGGTAGGTTTATTCCTAGGTATTCTATTCTTTTTGTTGCAGTGGTAAATGGGAGGGTTTCCTTAATTTCTCCTTCAGATTTTTCATCATTAGTGTATAGAAATGCAGAAGATTTCTGTGCATTAATTTTGTATCTTGCTACTTTACCAGGGTCACTGATTAGCTCTAATAGTTTTCTGGTAGCATCTTTAGGCTTCTCTATGTATAGTGTCATGTCATCTGCAAACAGTGACAGTTTTAGTTCATCTTTTCCAATTTGGATTCCTTTTATTTCTTTTTCTTCTCTGATTGCTGTGGCTAAAACTTCCAAAACTATGTTGAATAATAGTGGTGAGAGTGGGCAACCTTGTCTTGTTCCTGACCTTAGTGAAAATGGTTTCAGTTTTTCACCATTGAGAACGATGTTGGCTGTGGGTTTGTTATATATGGCCTTTATTATGTTGAGGTAAATTCCCTCTGTGCCTACTTTCTGGAGGGTTTTTATCATAAATGGGTGTTGAATTTTGTCAAAAGCTTTTTCTGCATCTATTGAGATGATCATATGGTCTTTCTCTTTCCGTTTGTTAATATGGTGAATCACATTGATTGATTAGCTTATATTGAAGAATCCTTGAATTCCTGGGATAAACCCCATTTTATCATGGTGTATGATCCTTTTAATGTGCTGTTGGATTCTGTTTGCTAGTATTTTGTTGGGGATGTTTGCATCTATGTTTGTCAGTGATATTGGCCTGTAGTTTTCTTTTTTTGTGCCACCTTTGTTTGGTTTTAGTATCAGGGTGATGGTGGCCTCCTATAATGAGTTTGGGAGTGTTCCTCCCTCTGCTGTATTTTGGAAGAGTCTGAGAAGGATAGGTGTTAGCTCTTCTCTAAATGTGTGATAGAATTCACCTGTGAAGCCATCTGGTCCTGGGTTTTTGTTTGTTGGAAGATTTTTAATCACAGTTTCAATTTCAATGCTTGTTATTTTTCTGTTTATATTTTCTGTTTTTTCCTGGTTCAGTCTTGGAAGCTTGTGCTTTTCTAAGAATTTGTCCATTTCTTCCAGGTTGTCCGTTTTATTGGCATAGAGTTGCTTGTAGTAATCTCTCATGATCTTAAGTATTTCTGCAGTGTCACTTGTTACTTCTCCGTTTTCTTTTCTAATTCTGTTGATTTGAGCCTTCTCCCTTTTTTTCTTGATGAGTCTGGCTAATGGTTTATCAATTTTGTTTATCTTCTCAAAGAACCAGTTTTTAGCTTTATTGATCTTTGCTATTGTTTCTTTCATTTCTTTTTCATATATTTCTGATCTGAGTTTTTTGATTTCTTTCCTTCTGCTAACTTTGGGGTATTTTTGTTCTTCTTTCTCTAATTGCTTTAGGTGTAAGGTTAGGTTGTTTATTTGAGATGTTTCTAGTTTCTTGAGGTAGGATTGTATTGCTATAAACTTCCCTCTTAGAACTGCTTTTGCTGCATCCCATAGCTTTTGGGTTGTCATTATTTCATTGTCATTTATTTCTAGGTATGTTTTGATTTCCTCTCTGATTTCTTCAGTGATCTCTTGGTTATTTAGTAGTGTATTGTTTAGCCTCCATGTGTTTGTATTTTTTATAGTTTTCTTCCTGTAATTGATATCTAGTCTCACAGCATTGTGGTCAGAAAAGACACTTTATACATTTTCAATTTTCTTAAATTTATCAAGGCTTGATTTGTGACCTAAGATATGATCTGTCCTGGAGAATGTTCCATGAGCACTTGAGAAGAAAGTGTATTCTGTTGTTTTTGGATGGAATGTCCTATAAATATCAGTTAAGTCTGTCTTGTTTAATGTGTTATTTAAGGCCTGTGTTTCCTTATTTATTTTCATTTTCGAATATCTGTCTGTTGGTGAAAGTGGGGTGTTAAAGTCTCCTTCTATTTTTGTATTACTGTCGATTTCCTCTTTTATGGCTGTTCGCATTTGCCTTATGTACTGAGGTGCTCCTAGGTTGGGTTCATAAATTTTTACAATTGTTGTATCTTCCTCTTGGATTGATCCCTTGATCATTATGTAGTGTCCTTCTTTGTCTCTTATAATAGTCTTTATTTTAAAGTCTATTCTGTCTGATACAAGAATTGCTATTCCAGCTTTCTTTTGATTTCCACTTGCATGGAATATCTTTTTCCATCTCCTCACTTTCAGTTCGTATGTGTCCCTAGGTCTGAAGTGCGTCTCTTGTAGACAGTGTATATAAGGGTCTTGTTTTTGTATCCGTTCAGCCAGTCAGTGTCATTTGGTTGGAGCATTTAATCTATTTACATTTAAGGTAGTTATCGATATATATGTTCCTATTACCATTTTCTTAATTGTTTTGGGTTTGTTTTGTAGGTCTTTTCCTTCTCTTGTGATTCCTGCCTAGAGAAGTTCCTTTAGCATTTGTTGTAAAGCTGGTTTAGTGGTGCTAAATTCTATTAGCTTTTACTTGTCTCTAAAGGTTTTAATTTCTCCGTCGAATCTGAATGAGAGCCTTGCTGGGTAGAGTAATCTTGGTTGTAGGTTTTTCCCTTTCACCACTTTAAATATGTCCTGCCACTCCCTTCTGGCTTGCAGAGTTTCTGCTGAAAGATCAGCTGTTAACCTTATGGGGATTCCCTTGTATGTTATTTGTTGCTTTTCTCTTCTGCGTTTAATATTTTTTCTTTGTATTTAACTTTTGATAGTTTTATTAATATGTGTCTTGGCATGTTTTTCCTTGGATTTATCCTGTGTGGGACTCTCTGCCTTCCTGGACTTGACTATTTCCTTTCCTATATTAGGGAAGTTTTCAACTATAATCTCTTCAAATATTTTCTCAGTCCTTTTCTTTTTCTCTTCTTCTTCTGGGACCCCTATAAGTTGAACGGTGGTTCATTTAATGTTGTCCCAGAGGTCTCTGAGACTGTCCTCAATTCTTTTCATTTTTTTTCTTTATTCTGCTCTGCGGCGTTTATTTCCACTGTTTTGTCTTCCAGGTCACTTATCTGTTCTTCTACCTAAGTTATTCTGCTATTGAGTCCTTCTACGTATTTTTAATTTCATTTATTGTGTTGTTCATCATTGTTTGTTTGCTCTTTAGTTCTTCGAGGTCCTTGTTAAATGTTTCTTGTATTTTCTCCATTCTATTTCCAAGATTTTAGATCATCTTTACTGTCATTATTCTGAATTCTTGTTCAGGTAGACTGCCTATTTCCTTTTCATTTGTTTGGTCTGGTGGGTTTTTACTTTGCTCCTTCATCTGCTACATATTTCTGTGTCTTCTCATTTTGCTTAACTTACTGTGTTTTGGGTCTCCTGTTCACAGGCTGCAGGTTTGTAGTTCCCACTGTTTTTGGTGTATGCCCCCAGTGGGTAAGGTTTGTTTAGCGTAGGCTTCCTGGTGGAGGGGACTGGTGCCTGTGTTCTGGTGGATGAGGCTTGATCTTTTCCTTCTGGTGGGCAGGACCGCATCTGGTGATGTGTTTTGCGGTGTCTGTGAACTTATTTTGATTTTAGGCAGCCTCTCTGCTAGTGGGTGGGGTTGTGTTCCTTTCTTGCTAGTTGTTTGGCATGGGGTGTCCAGCACTGGAGCTTGCTGCTTGTTGAGTGGAGCTGGGTCTTACTGTTGAGATGGAGATCCCTGGGAGAGCTCTCACCGATGGGTATTACATAGGGCTGGGAGGTCTCTGGTGGTCCAATGTCGTGAACTCAGGTCTCCCGCCTCAGAGGTTCAAGCCTGACACCCGGCTGCAGCACCAAGACCCTGTCAGCCACACGGCTCAGAAGAAAAGGGAGACAGAAAGACAGAAAAATTAAAAAAAATAAAGGTATTAAAATAAAAAATATTTATTAAAGTAAAAAAATTTAAAAAGTAATTAAAAAGAAAGAAGAGAGCAACCAAACCCATAAACAAACCCACCAATTATAGCTAGTGCTATAAACTATACTAAGATAAACATAAAAATCAGAAGGTAGTCAGTCACATACAAAAAACCCCAAGTCTACAGTTGCCCCCAAAGTATGCCACCTCAATTTTGGGATGCTTCATTGTCTATTCAGGTATTCCACAGATGCAGCGTACATCAAGTTGATTGTGGAGATTTAATCCACTGCTCCTGAGGCTGCTGGGAGAGATTTCCCTTTATCTTCTTTGTTCGCACAGTTCCTGGGGTTCAGCTTTGGATTTGTCCCCGCCTCTGCGTGTAGGTCACCCTCTGGCATCTGTTCTTCACCCAGGCAGGAAGGTGTTAAAGGAACGGCTGATTAGGGGGCTCTGGGTCACTCAGGCTTGGGGGAAGGAGGGGTACGGAATGCAGGGCGAGCCTGCGGCAGCAGAGGCTGGCATGGTTTTGCAACAGCCTGAGGTGTGCTGTGTGTTCTTCTGGGGAAGTTGTCCCTGGATCACAGGACCCTGGCAGTGACGGGCTGCACAGGCTCCCAGGAGGGGAGGTGTGGAGAGTGACCTGTGCTTGCACACAGACTTCTTGGTGGCTGCAGCAGCAGCCTTAGCGTCTCATGCCCATCACTGGTGTCCGCAGTCACTGGTGTCCATGCTGATAGCCACGGCTCACGCCCATTTCTGCAGCTCATTTAGGCTGTGTTCTGAATCCCCTCTCCTCACACACCCCAAAACAATTGTTTCTTGACTCTTAGGCAGTTCCAGACTTTTCCCCAGACTCCCTCCTGGTTAGCTGTGGTGCACTAGCCCCCTTCAGGCTGTGTTCACACAGCCAACCCCAGTCCTCTCCTTGGCATCTGACCTCTGATGCCTGAGCCTCAGCTCTCAGCCCCCACCCGCCCTGGCAGGTGAGCAGACAAGTCTCTCAGGCTGGTGAATGCTGGTCGGCACCGATCCTCTGTGCAGGAATCTCTCCGCTTTGCCCTCTGCACCCCTGTTGCTGCACTCTCCTCCATGGCTCCGAAGCTTCCCCCCGCCCACCCCCCATTTACACCAGTGAAGGGGCTTCCTAGTGTGTGGAAACTTTTCCTCCTTCAAAGCTCCCTCCCAGAGGTGCAGGTCCCATCCCTATTTTTTTGTCCCTATTTTTTTTTTTTCTTTTGCCCCACCCAAGTACATGGGGAGTTTCTTGCCTTTTGGGAAGTCTGAAGTCTTCTGCTGGCATTCAGTAGGTGTTCTGTAGGAGCTGTTCCACATGTAGATGTATTTCTGATGTGTTTGTGGGGAGGAAGGTGATCTCCATGACTTATTACTCCGCCATCTTGAAGGTCCTCTTCTATATATTTTTTTTGAATGTTGATTTTCTACTAATAAAGACTGGTACAGAAGCTGGGCAAATGCTCCAGAATAACTTTTTACACTCGTGATGAACTGTAATATAATATGTCTTAGAGAAGAGAGAAGGAAAGTTTGCTAACAGTCTTTAAAATTATACTGAGGACTTTTATGCAGAGAGTGGTGATAATATATTATTATGTAAATGCACACACATGCAGTCTTATTGAAGACACAAACACACACACACAAAAACTCAATAAATGTGCTGCAGAGAAACATTATTGACATTGAGGGTAGTTCAGTATTGGAATAGACTACTAAAGAAAGCTGTAGAAAGAGTTTTGGAGATCTTTAGATATAATTTTAAAATTGAATATGAAAATAAGACAAATATCTAGAAGAAGGCAGGGTTTTTACTGCTTAGACATGAATTTTTTGACCTTGACAAGAAACCAGACTCTTCAGGTTTGATGAGTTATTCCTACCTCATCAGTATTTTTTTGCCTGAAAATCACCAAGCATTCATTTTATTTTCATAAACAAAGCAGCTTTTTGAAAATGTAAGCCTCCATTTGTACACTCAGGTATTTCTCTCCATATGCCAAGCCCATTCCAATGCCAGCATGATTGGTAGTTAGCATGTGCCCTAATTATGCGTCCCCTACTAACTCCTTATCCCTTAGGTCTCAGATCAACTGTCACTTCCTCAGGGAAGCCTTTCCCTTAATTAGATGCTCCCTACCCCAATCCCCATTATACTGTCTCAGAAAATCCAGGTTATTTTAAAAATTGCTACTACGTGTTTATTTGTTTATCATTTATCTCCCCCACAGGCTGAGAGCTCCATTAGGACAGGGACCATGCCTCTTATGCCCCTGCTGCATACATCATGCTTAAGAATAAGGCCTGACTCATAATAGGCACTCAATAAATATTTGTTGAATGGCTGAGTATAACCATTTAAAAAATTGTTGATATTAATGAGAATAATTGGTGTTATAAGAAAGACCAAAGATTCAAGCCCTAAAACCCCTTAAACACAAGGGCAAGGACCTTCACATACAATTTTCCAGCAAAAGAAAACAATAACACTTTTTAAAATATAAAATTATTTATCAAAATATTATGCTTGAGAGCAGTGTGAGGACTGAACATATATCCTGAAGGCAATGAATTTTTCTCAGATCAGCTTTCCTGTCTCCTTTTTCTTGTCTGAGTTTGGCTGCCTAGACTCTGATATAACTGAAAAACTCAGTCTGGCACATCTAGTAATTTACAATGTCTTTTTTCCTACTCTGTATTTTCCATTCATTTTACTGCCCAAGATGAATTGTTATTTTGTTCTTTTATTTGGGCAGCTCCAAGTGGCCACTCTTACTAGCTACTAAAGATTACTTAATATGGCCATTTCACACCATGTTATTACCCTGTGGAGTCTTTGGTTCACCTTTCATTCTTCAAGGTTAGTGAGTAGCACGTGGGCGTGGAATGCTCATAGCCTTGGCTAGTGGATTCTTTTCTAGTTGTTGAGTAACAGAAGCCCCTCTGCTCTCAGATGCTCGTTGTTTAGCTGAGTGAGTCCAAGAGGCTGCCTTCAGGTCTGGTGCTTGGTGAGAAACCCAGAGGAATATTGTTACTCTGAGGGTCAAGGTCATTAGGGCTCTGTGTGAGGATTGATGAAGAAGGGAGGAGCACATCTTGTACTTCACGCTTTTGAAAATACCCTGTAAACCTCTTCATATTTCTCCATGTTCCTGATGAAAGCAAATGACAAGCAAAACAAAATAAGAGTGGTTGTTGGTGTGTTTGTGTGTGAGGTGCAGAGGTCTTCTGAAGACTGGAGGTGAAGAGGGGCTTCGTGGTTAAAAGCTTAATGTTGTCTTAGACAACTCTATGGATGAACTTCTCCTTGGTCCTCATTAGAGGACCTGCTTTATAAATTGCTGCTCCATAAACTATTATTGAAAGAATAAGTGACAGTGGGTCTATGATCATGGAAGTGGTAGAACCAAAAGCACCATCATTGGAAAAGACTTGGTCATAGTTAAAAAAGTAAGTTATGTGCAGAATTAGGCTTAAATAATAGAGTTGGAATTTTTAAGGGAAGCTATGAGAAATCATTCAGCAAGTTTGACCAGTTTAAGCTGGCGGATTCTGACCAAATGAACTCTCTCCTTTCCAGCCTCCCTCTGCCCACATTTGTAAACTGTTTGTTCTAAATTATTTAGACATTGTCTCAACATCCATCTCACATGTTTGTGTAGACATATCCATAAAGAGTTATATAAGCAGTATTATTATCATAACTATTGTTATCATTAGCTGTTTCATTTCTTATCATTTTCCTTGTGGCTCATTGAGGGTCTTCTGAGGGCTGTCAAAGAGCTTGAAAAAATAAGAACTGTACTTGTAGATATTTATTTTCATTGTATTATTTAGAACTCTACCTTAGGGAATCCTGCTAATTCCCAGTTTACTAATCCACAAAAAAACCTTAAATTCTCACCCTGCTCCTCTGTAAGATTTAATAACAACAAGATGGAGTGAAGGCTCTTATTATTAAAACTATATTACTCATATAAAATATTCGTGAGCGCTCCTATGCTGTGGTGTATGATCATAAATAATTAAAGCTGAGCTACACTTGTCAGAGGAACTGAAGCGAAGATACACTCCTCTGTTTGCAGACACTCTATAGGCAATGACTTCCTCATTAATGCAGCAATTCACTAAGGACTGTCATAGTTAATGGGCATTAGCAAAGTGCTAGCATGCCCATATTCTTCTTTTGAGAGGCTATCCGATATTCAAAGTGATAGGCCTTTTGAATGATACTTACTGAAAGTATCCAACTCTTAAGTTTCTTTTCAAATCCTCAGGAGTCACATTTTCGAAGGTGTCACTATAAGGCTTCCTATAGGGGTTAAACAATTTTAGAGAATATAAGAGTTTTTGAGTCTAATTTTCCCTGGATTCTTTGCCTTCTTTCACTCTTATGAAGGGTGATGACCTTTATAAAATTACTTCAGATTTGTGCTCTGTAGACCAAGATGCTGCGTATCTGTTCATATAATTGTACTGTGCTAAAAACTCAGAAGATGTTTATTCAATATTTGATCAAACTAAGTAGAGTGGGCAAGCACTTGTACAACAGAAAAAATTATTAGTTATAAAAAGCAAATTGTTAGAGCTTCAAATTAGGTCAATTAAAATGATGACCCATTTCTAGAAAATTTAGTTCATTCATTCATTCACTCAACAAATATCCACTGAGTGTTTACCCTGTGCCAGGAACTGTGTAAGATGGTGTATGAGATAGGCCAGGTTCCTACTCTCAATGAATTTACAGTTTAGCAGATACAAGTATTGTCTTCAACTATATGAATGCTTTTATTTGACTGTTACTAAGTTACAGGCAATTTCATGTGCTTCAACCTAATACAAAGAAAACATGTTATAGGAGCACATAGGAAGAAAGCTAATATAGTTTCAGGATCAGACAATGGCTCCTTGAGGAAATGACATTTGAGCTGGTAGGATTAGGATGAGTAAGAATAAGCTAGATGAAGCAGGAAATGACCCAGCAGTGGCAATAGGATGTGTTAAAGCTCAGAAGCAAGTGAGAGCCTGACTGTCTTGGAAACACCAGTTTGGAGTACAGAAGGGAAAGGAATGAGAGGAGTGTGGAGAGGTAGGCAGGGCCAGATGGTGGAGGGACATGTAAGTCACGTTGTTCAAACTGCATTAATAGCTAGGGAACAGTTTGAAGCAGAAAAGCAAACTGATCAGATATGCACTGTTAGAAGTTACTCTTGCTGCAATATAAAAAGGGATGAGAGAGAGGCAGGTCAGGAGGAAGAGTGACTAGTTAAGGGGCTGGGAGATGGTGCAAGTTTAGTCAATGGGTTACAGATTGGTTACAGTGAGGATGGAGAGCAAAGGACATTTGAGAGCTAGAACTGCCAGGACTTGGTGACCCAATGAATGTGTAGAGTAAAAGAGAAAGGAGTTAAGGAGGAACCGTGGCTTCCTGGTTTAATGGTGATGCCATTTATGGAGATAAAGGACCCTGAAGGAGGAGTAGACTGGGGGGCATTGTTGAGATGTTGAGTACAGGTTTGAAAGTATTGACGTTATTTAATTCTTGGGGGTCCTTGGGAGACATTGAAGTAGAGAAGTCTAGTAGCAGTTAGTTACACAGATTTGGAACTCAGGAAGAGAGTACAATCTGGACAGGTGGTGAAGATTTAAGAGTCACCTATAACTAGATGGCAGTTGAAGCTAGGAGAGCCAGTCAAACTTCCCAGGGGGAATATAAAATGTGAGAAGAGAAGGAACAGATGGAAGAAAAAGAGGCTATAATAGGGGCTAGAGGGGAAGGAGAGAAACTGAGTGGGGCAGAGGCAGGAATTTGGTGTTAGAAAATAGATGAAATTCAGTAGTTTGAAAAGTAAAAGCTAAAGGTGCTGAGAGGTTAAGAAAATAAGGACTGACATTATAAATTGTAAAATTAATAGTAGAATTAGGTAATGAAATGTGTGACTGACTCAGATAAAAAGAAATTTATTAGAACCCAATTCAGATTACAGGTCAACAAAAGCATTACGGTAGATTTAATTTCTTCAGATTTCCAGTTTTTCTATCCATTTGTTTTTTACTAATCCCTAAGTACTGAGTGACAATAAATCATGTAACAAGAAATCATTCACTACATATGTTTGGACTCCAATCAATGTTGTCTTCAGTTTGTCGTTGGATGACCATATGATACCTGGTTTGCCTGGGACAATCCCATCATGTTATTCCATTGTATTTATTAATTAATACATGTTATCCCATTATATTTATTAATAATAACTCCTTTTACTCTAAAAAGTGTCCAAATTTTGACAAGAAATGAAATGTTGTTCCAAGCCACATATACACTGCTTCTGTGTCTTTCAAAAATTCAGCTCTCACTGCTCGGGTGGGAAGGTGTTCAAGTCATACCTAACTCCACAGCTAATTATGAGAAAATCATAGGAGACACATTCATGGATCTTTTCTTAATGAAAACACAGTCATAAGTAATGTATAAAGGAAAAGACCATTTTCAGCTTTGAATGACTAATGTTCAATCCAGAATAATCAATATTTATTGAACATCTATTATGGGTTAGGCACCACATTCAGATTCTCAAGTTTCTTGATCATACTAGCAGTTATTTTTCAGTACTTTGATTCAGTCTGTAATAGTTGGTACTGATTTTTTTTTTTTTTTTCCGGTACGTGGGCCTCTCACTGTTGTGGCCTCTCCCGTTGCGGAGCACAGGCTCCAGACGCGCAGGCTTAGCGGCCATGGCTCACGGGCTCAGCCTCTCCGCAGCCTGTGGGATCTTCCCGGACCGGGGCACGAACCCATGTCCCCTGCATCGGCAGGCGGACTCTCAACCACTGCACCACCAGGAAAGCCCTGGTTGCCTCTATCTTATTTGGATTTTCTTTCCCTTTCCTCCTTTAATTGTTAGAAATAGAATCTGCCTTATTATGTATGAACATCAGTGTTCTACTTAGATTCTATTTATGCTACCTAGCAGAAGGCAATTTGATGTCTAGTCTATGAGGCATCATGCTAAAGATGTTTACATCTATAAAATCTAGAAAGGAGAGAGCTTCTAGAATAGAAGAAGGGACATTCCCCTCAGCATATTGGAAGCAACGAATGGATCGATAAAATGGGTGGAGGAGTTAGGAGAAGCTAGTAGGAGCACAGGAAAGTGAGGGCAGATCTGTTCCCCAACAGCCTTCCCCTCCCTGTCCACCCAGCCACAGCTGGTGATCAGAGGCCAAGTCCCAAGGGAGGCCTGGCGGGTCTACTGCAGGCACAGAAAGAACATTGAGATGCAAAAGCCTTTTAGTCTCTGGAAGAAACAAGAATTTTAATAACAGAGAGAATTGGCCATGGGCCCAATAAGGAAGGACTTTACAGCAATTTGGTCTAGAACCAAGGCAAAGACGAACAGTAAAAGACTAAAGAATGGAGCTGGCAGGGGTAAGTCTGATGGTCCCTGGCCAACTGTTTGGAGGAACAGGACTAGGCTCCATCCAACACTGGGAGACCAAGGGCACAGGTTTCAGACCTTTAGGATCTTGTCCCATCAGTACAATTGTTTGATATCATATATGCTCAGTCACATATGCTCAAATACATATATGGTTATTTAATTGTTTATAAGTTATCTGTACCACAATAATAATATAGCGTATAAAATAAAAAACACACACAAATATAGACTTTAAAAAAAAAGATAAACTAAATGTAAAAAGAAGTTCTCATATTTTCCTCTTGTATCCCAGTGGATTATCTTGGAGACCAACCAGTATCCTAGAAGGGGCAGAGAGACTAGATCAGAAGAGGTGCCAGGATACTGCCCTAAGGCAACTCTTAGGAATTTTCAGGAGAATCCCTGTTGGGCTTGGTCTTTGAAAAGAGAACAATAATTTCTATTTCCAACTCCTGCTGATTTCTTATTAGGCTGGCTGACTGATTTTAATATGCTCTTTCCAGTTGACAGTCTTTGGGAGCTATGAAGGGTGGGTTAGTTAATAGGGAGGGCAACACTGTAAGTTGTGTGTGTTGGGATAAGCATAGAAGCGGGAGGGATTTGGTGTGAGTGAATTAAAGATGATTCATAGACCAGAAAAGAATTTAATGGAGCCTTGTGTTCTCATGAGAGAGTGTGTCATGAACTAGCAAAGTCTCTTCCTCTTCTTGTTGCCGTGGGGATTGAGAAGAATGGGGTGCTCATGTTCTTTTATTCTTCTAGAAAATAATTAAAGATAAAGAAGAAATCTATTAGAGTCTGTTGAAAAGGCAAATAATAACCTTTTGTAACCAGCTTTCATTGGTGTCTGTCTGAGATCCAGGCTGTGGCCATCTCATAAATAGAGGAGCTAGGATGACGAGATAGAAGTTTTCCTCCTTTAGAGTCCTGATGTATCTCTACTATGTCCTTTTCAAAGAAAAGACTACTTTCAGCTCCAGGATTGCTGGTTAGTTTTTTTTTTTTCCAGAATGTGGTCTAATCTCGCACCTTTTGCTACTCTCTTGTCTTCACCTAATTTTTTGTTCAAATATATGCTTGTTCACTCCATTCATTTATTTACATATTTATTCACTTTATTCTTTCACTCAGCATCTATAGAATACTTACTATATTCTAGGAGCTGGGGCTATCCATGAGTGTCTAAGTAGGAAGGAAGCTATGTCATTCTAAGTATAAAGCCTTGTGAGGTGTCTTTACAACTAGAGAGGATTTTTCTAGGAACACCCTACTAATCAACTTAATTTTCTTCCTATTGGATTTTGAATTTAAAACTTACATAAAAACAAATTTGCACCAAATTGTTTACTATATTTACTATTCTTGTTCCCATTTTTGACCTCAGGAGCAAAAGGTTCATGCAGGACTGCTCTTTGTTTTACTTATTTTTCACCTTTATTTCTTCATTTGATTCCCATTCCCCTGCTCCTCTTTGCTGTGTGAACTCACTCTAATATGTTTGATATATACCTTTGAATGTGTGAATATGCATATTGTAAAATATGGGGTGTGGCTCGTGTTTTTCATTTACATAAATGGTGTTATACTATAGACTTTGCTCTTTTAAATATTTTTCACTCAGTCCTTTGTTGTTGCTCTTTTTTTACATCTTTTCATGTTTCTGTATGTATATCTAGTTTGTTGCCTCTAAATGTTTCATAGAATTCTATAGTTGCAACCACCATGTTTTGCTTATGTTTTTCTCTAATAACATAGACCTGGTTTACTGCTAGTCTGTACTACCATAAAAAACACTGTGATGAGTATCCTTGTTCATGTAACTTCATAGGCCTGTGTGAGAGTTTCTATTGGATTGCGGTGTCATGGGGTATATGTTTACTTAATTTTGTTAAGTATGATGAATTGTTTGCAGAAAATCTGTTCTTATTTTTATTCCTATCAGTAGTATACAGTGGTTCCTGTTTCCCCACATCTCTGACAACCTGATGTGTAAGAGGTAACTAATTGTTTAAGTTTGTATTTATTCGATTATTAGTGAATCTGTATATCTTTTTCTGCACTTGCGTAATGGATGCTGTGATGGTATTGCCCAGATCCTCCTTCAGGAATGGACTTATTCTTCCATCTGGGAAATCTCCTAGCTGATGGCTCTCAGCTGTCAGCCTTCTCCAGGAATTACCCTTGGGAGAAGAGAGCTGCCTTGTCCAAGTTTATGTGCCTTTTCCAGAAGTAGTCTATATGTAATAACCAGTTTATTTGAGGATATAGGCCCAGCTGCTTCACCCTAACATGGGGCAATTCAGAAGGACAGCCAACCTACAGAGTTCTCTGTGGGCTCAGATGAAGCCTTTGTTAGGCTGCATTGCAGCCCATTTTCTCCATTTGTACAATCCTGCTTCCTTCTTTTCAATTGTGGTTGAACTGAGACTCCTTATCTTGTGGTGCTTCCATTTTTCCCTGTTATTTGCTTATCAAGGCAGACTTAGGAGATATAAGCAGACTTAGAAACCTACATTGTTCATCTAATACTTGTTCTAGAAATAATAAATAAATAAATACTGTCCTACGGTTAAGACCTATTCTGTAGTTAAGAAAAGAAGAACAATTAATAAATGGAAAAAGACTATAAGAAAATGGCTTTTCAAAAACAGATACAAATGTTCTTAAATATAAGAAAAGGTGCTCAATCTCACCCATAATTGGAAAAATGCAAATAAGAAAAATAACGATATAGCACTACTTTACCCACCAAACTGTCAAGTTTCAAAAGTTTGATAGTAATCTGTACTAACATGGTGTGGGGAAGCAAGTATCCACATGGATTGTTGGTAGGATTCCAGACTGATGCAGACTCTTTGAAGGGAAATTTCTCAGTGTATTTCAAAATTAAAAATACACATAACATTTGAACTTGCAGTTCTATTGGTAGAAATTTGTCCTTCAGGTGTATTTATATATCTGTGCAAAGCTCTATGAAAAAGGCTATTCATTACAGCATTATTGATATAGTGAAAGGCTGGAACAAACTAAATGCTCATCAGTAGATATGGCTAAAAAATTATTTGTACATCCATTCAACAAAAAATTATTCAGCCTTTGAAAATAATGAGGTGTATATTTTTCCTGTGATATGGAATAATTGTGAAGACTTTTAAGTGGAAAATGCACAATGCAAAATATATACAAAGTATATCTCAACTGTACAAAGCAAAAAGGTGCATTAATATACATGTTTGCATTCCCATAGAATATCTCTAGAGTGATAATTAAGAAACAGTTAATAGTGGTTGCCTCTGGGAAGGACAGCTGGGAACTGAGGATTGAGGTGGGAGGAAGACTTTCTTTACATTCTAGATCCCTTTAAACTGTTTGATTAGTTTCTTAATGATGTGTACATATTAGTTTTAAAAATAAATTAATTAAAACTATTCTACAACTTGGTTTATCTTCTCACATAAGTTGTAGGATATTATCCTATATTAAGGAGGTTTTTCTGTGTTTAGATTTTGACCCAAAGGTTGTATCCTCTCAGTTTATTACATGGTCTTGTGTTCCTTTCTGCACACTCAATTATTATTATTAGGAGAAATGTTTTTCTAGTAAAAATTGGAGAAAAAAATAGCATGATTTTAAAGTCTGTAGCGATGGTAACTCGTCCTACTTAAGATGTAAGGGCCTGAAGTGTTTCATTGCATTTGAATAACACTGAAGTAAAATCTGGAGAGTTCTTAATAGATAAGTTGTGGGGCTGAATTGCATCCCCCCAAATTCATATGTTGAAGTCCTATCCCCTAAAACATCAGAATTTGACTATATTTTAAGACAGAGGTTTTAAAGAGGTAATTGAGTTAAAATATGGTCATTAGGGTGGGCCTTAATCCAGTTTGACTGGTGTCCTTGTAAGAAGAGGAGATTAGGACACAGACAGGTACAGAGGGAAGATCATGTGAGGACACAGCAAGATGGCCACCTGCAAGCCAGGAGGAGTGGTCTCAGAGGACACCAAGCCTGCTGACACCCTCATCTTGGACTGCCAACCTCCAGAATTGTGACTAAATTTCTGATGTTTAAACTACCCAGTCTGTGGTACTTTGTTATGACAGCCCGAGTAAACTAATACTTGATAATAATTCAAAGTAATCTATGTAATGGAAAAAAAGCACTGACATAAATATTTATTAGATGAAGTTTTCTAAGGTGCTGGGTTTGGACTGTTTCAAATGGACTGACCCTAACCAGTCCTTGCGATCTTTTTCAGAGGATAAGGGGATAACCTCCATAATTAACATTTTGAATTCGAGTGAGATGATAGCATCTAAAACCAGGATTGCTGGAAAATGGGGGTATCTCTGTGATACAAGTGATGTTTTAAGACAGGTAACAGAAGACAGTAGTTTACACATTAGGTAGCACCGGTGTATGCCTTTCTCTCTTGTAAGATGTTATAAAAATTTTTTTTTAAATAAAGTATCCATAGCCATTCCTAAAAACAAGAGTGAGAACTCTCTGTGGACTAGAAAAAAAGAGGCACTCCAAAAAGATGGCAGTAGATGGGCAGCTGTCACTGCCCGGCCCAATCAGATACTGCCTCTAAAATTCTGGGGTTGATGTCACTGCTCAAAGTCCACTCCGGCAGAAAGGTTACTTTGTCAGGAACTATCACAACCCAGGATACATACTGGAGAATTCTTCCACATACGAGTGCATGCAGCAGATCCTTGATGCCACCTCTAATTTCAGCTGCATCAGCCTTGCAGAGTTTCATGCATGTCTGGACACACACTGAGCAGGTCCAATCTTAAGGGCATGTCTTCTCTGCTTTATGCCCCAGGGCTGTCTCCAAAACTAAGAACTCCTTTGGCCCATAGGCGAAGACAGTCCAAAAGTAGGAGGGAGTCAGCACTCTAAGGGGCAGCCCTCAACTAATGGGGGATGAGAGTCCTTTGGCAAACAGTTCTGAGAGAGCTCTCCGTGCTTCTCAGAGGTCTTGCCTGAACTGAGAAAATCTCTAATTGCTCCCTTATATTTGGCTTTTCCTGCTCACCTAGTTCACTCTCACAGCTCCTGGGCTCATGCTTCTTAGGGTTCCTTTTAAATAAACTACTTACACCACTTTCTCAGGCTCTGTTTTGAGGAAACCAAAAACTAAGTAGATAACCAAGAATTACCCAAAATCTGAGGATGGACAACACAGTGGAAGAGAGAATACTAATAGCACAAACAGAAAATTTTTAGACCCAAAGAATGTGAATATAAACAATCCAAAAATCGTTTTAAGAATATTTAATATCACCAGAGAGATAAAGGAGCTTTTTGCAAACATGATATATGAACAGGAGATTATTAAGCTACAAGAGGTACTTAGGAAACAAGATCTGGCAGTTACAACTTCTTAGAAATGAAAAACGTGATTGTTGAAATAAAAAATTCATTAAGTGGGTTGAGTAGCAATACTGGATACACCAGACGATGAATCAGTGAGTTTCAGTGAGGGGAGGTATTCTCTCTGAATCTAGCCCAATGACATTAAAAGATGGAAAGTATAAAATTTCAGGGATGCGGAGGGGAGAGTTTGACCATTCATTGGGGTTTGACCATTCATCGGGTAGGACATTAAGGAAAACTAGAATTGTGGAGGGGAGTCAATACAGGAAGAAATAGTTCTAAGGATTTCCATAACTGAAGAAAGACTTCAAACAGAGTTCATCAAGTGCCATGCAGAATGAAAAACTAAAGAAGAAAATGCATGCATGTATGAATGAACATATCAGGAACATAATTTTGAGCAGCTTGGTTTGATTCACTATAATATTATTTATGTTCTTATGATTGGGTAGTTTCAAATGATACAGACTGTTTTTATCCTTGAGAAAAGATTCTGTAGATAGCAATAGAGGCAAATTGAGCTGCATGTTTAAGTAATCACCAGGCTAATTGACGTTGTAAGGGCAATCTGATTAATTCTGGCCAGGAAAAGTCCCCATTTTATCCTCTTTATTAAAGAATTGGACAGCAAGAATATCTGTGTATTAAAGGATCTGATCCTCTGAATAGATGAAAAGCAGCTTTCAGAAGGATCGCTGCTGATCATCTTACTTATTAAATTGGGTCATGTCAAGATTAATGCAGCCAGCTCTATGGAGTAGACTGGACATTGGAACCTACACTGCTGGTAATATTATTTACTTCCAACATCAATCTGATTTCCCCCCTCAGTTTATGAAATAGAGAGTGGCGGTCTATACCACTGGCATACAATGACTTGTCTTCGGGTGCCAATTATTGACATGGTGGCTGTGCCTACACGATACCAAAACAATTGTTCACTCCAGTTACAAAGCGAAAGCAAACACACCAGTTAGGTAGTATAGACAAAACATTTGTGCATGTTGAGTTTTTCACCCTTCGGCTGATTGACTTGATATTGTGTAGACACAGCCTGTACTTGGCATTAAGATGCTGCTGTTTCCATTGTGCCTGCTTGGTAGGCTGCTTTCTCTTTGTGTAGAATGATCTATTTACTGTACTGGTCTTTTGATACCCCGGCAGCATTGTCTCTTTCTCATAGCGAAGTACCGAAGAAGGGCAAATCCATATGTTCCCCATAGTCTAAAGCCCTCTTGCCATGTTTAGCAGCTCCTGCCTGAATCTGGAGGAAAGCATTCCATGAGCTCTGTAGAGCTGAGCCACCAGAGGTAGTGCACACGTTTTATCATATCTTAAGGGAAGCAGCAGTTTGTCGGTGATGTTGGATGGCTTTCTTTATCTTAACACAAAAATCTCTGGGGCACACTGTGGTCTCTCAACGTATCCCTATTTAACTACACTCCTTACTTTTAGCTGCTTGGGCTCAGCTAACCAAATGGTGTCAGAGATGTGTATAGGCGATCTTAAATCATTCTGATTTTCCCAAGTCCCTCTGCAGTTTTAGGAGGGAACATATGGCAATGTTATGTCTATTTGAAAAAGCCTTTGCATCATATGTTTATACAACTGCTTACTATCCCAAGACAAAAATTCTTTTCCTGTTATTGCCCATTTGCTGACTAAAGAAATTATCCTCTTTATGTATTCTGGTACTTTACCTTGATATCTTACATGTTTAATTATGTAGCCTTCAGTCCATAATCTATACCTTCATCATCTAAGGCCATTTTGCTTCTGCGAATCCAAAGCTTAATGATATGTTGGGAGATAAAGGAGAGATATTTTAAAAAGTCTTCTACTATTCCTCTTTCTCAGATTAAAAAAAATCATAGAATCACAAGTAACAGAGTTAATAGGGAAAACCCAGTAAATTCTCAAATGTTTCTTATACATTCCTCAATTATGTTGTGCTACTGAAAATAATACCTTAAACCTTCACACCAAATAATCCAAATTTGACATCACAGATTATCTATAAGATAATGGGAATATTTCTACTTACCCTACAAGTGTAGTCACCCCAAGTGCTGCAGAGTGGAGCACTATGATCACATGACCCATCTCAGCATCAATCTCCATGAAGAAGAAGGCTAGAAGAGCCTGGTAAACCCAACTGAACCTAATTTGTAGACAGTAAAACTGATTATAGGAGACAATAGTGAGGATCAATACTCATGGAGATTTCAGAATCTAATAATGGGTCATAGAACAGCCTACAAGACCTGTTGGAGGTTTTTTTTTTTTTTTTTTTTTTTGCAGTATGTGGGCCTCTCACTGTTGTGGCCTCTCCCGTTGTGGAGCACAGGCTCCGGACGCGCAGGCTCAGCGGCCATGGCTCACGGGCCCAGCTGCTCCACGGCATGTGGGATCTTCCCGGACCGGGGCACGAACCCGTGTCCCCTGCATCGGCAGGCGGACTCTCAACCACTGCGCCACCAGGGAAGCCCGGAGATTTTCTTTTTCTTTTTTTTTTTTTTTTTAAAACATCTTTATTGGGGTATAATTGCTTTACAATGGTGTGTTAGTTTCTGCTTTATAACAAAGTGAATCAGTTATACATATACATATGTTCCCATATGTCTTCTCTCTTGCGTCTCCCTCCCTCCCACTCTCCCTATCCCACCCCTCCAGGCTGTCACAAAGCACCGAGCTAATATCCCTGTGCCTTGCGGCTGCTTCCCCCAGCTATCTACTTTACTACGTTTGTTAGTGTGTATATGTCCATGAGTCTCTCTCGCCCTGTCAAAGCTCACCCTTCCCCCTCCACATATCCTCAAGTCCGTTCTCCAGTAGGTCTGCATCTTTATTCCTGTCTTACCCCTAGGTTCTTCATGACATTTTTTTTCCCTTAAATTCCATATATATGTGTTAGCATACGGTATTTGTCTTTTTCTTTCTGACTTACTTCACTCTGTATGACAGACTCTAGGTCTATCCATCTCATTACAAATAGCTCAATTTCATTTCTTTTTAAGGCTGAGTAATATTCCATTGTATATACGTGCCACATCTTCTTTATCCATTCATCCGTTGATGGAAAAATATGGAACGCTTCACGAATTTGCGTGTCATCCTTGCGCAGGGGCCATGCTAATCTTCTCTGTATCGTTCCAATTTTAGTATATGTGCTGCCGAAGCGAGCACCCGGAGGTTTTCTTATAAGTGAAATTTACAACTTGCCCCCCTCACCCTAATTTAAAGCCCTTCAACCATTTCCAGGAATAAATTTTCTTCTTGGAGATCCTTTGTTCTATTTGCCTTTTATCATGTCACAGCTGAGCAAATGATTCTAACCTAAATTATTTCCTGTTCCTATGATATGAACTTGTCTCTATGGCACTAACGGAACCAACTGTCAATTTCAGCTCATGAGTTTCATGAGAGCTTATCAAGAGTGTTAGGATGGGGGCAATGCAATATTTATATATTTTAAAGTTTAAATTCAAAAATTACATGGCCATTCAGCCCTTTGTGAATGTTTTGCTGAGGTCTCAAACAAAGGTGTGTTTGAAATGTGAAGCTTAAACTTGTTGACCTGGGAACTTCTTGGAAAAATTTCTATTACATTAGCTAATGCAGTACAAAGTCTAACCTGAATTGGGCATCATGTTTTGCATGTAAACCAAAGGTATCGAATTTGTGGCTTTTGCAAGCTTTGCAGAAAAGGTTTTTTTAAAAATACATTTCTTGATAGTGCAAAACTAACAAAAGCCACAAATGGAATGGGTTTGCTTCTCATGGAAAACTTTTTGCATCCTGGAGCCCTGGTAAGCCTCTACAGTACTTTGCGGTTTGTAGCTCCAATATCAGAACAGGTCTCTTATCATCTTAGCTCCTTGAGAAGCTGCACAAGTTCCATGTAGAACACCAGAGTGGTCTATGGGATACTGCCCATCTCACTGGCAGGCTAATGCTTCTCCATCAGTTTCCAGCTTTGTAACAGTAGGACCAAGAATCATACTCAGGAGAGCAATTTGTTGGCCCCAGATGGGTAGATGGTTGGAATATCAGACATCAGTGTGTCTAAAGATGGATTTTATGGTAAAATAAAATGGATCATTCAAGCTAAGAAAAAGAAAGTGGCAGCTATTAGAGGCTATGGCCACAATATTTGGAAATCCATGCAACATCTGCTATACTTGGACGAAAGTACATGAAGTATATAACAATATTGACTACCTTTTTACTTTGTATCTTCTTATTTGTCTACCTATCTATCTGGAAAAGAAGTGAAAGGGCTCTGGATTATCTATGCTTTTATCTAAAGAGGAGACCTAGAGATAGGGAAAAAAGCCCTAAATTTCCTTCCACTCCAAGCTATCAAAAGCCAAGTTCTCAAATCTTGGGAGTTTTCTTTGATTTACATTGCACTGCATTTCTTTGATTATATTGCATTGACTTAACTATTGGTATTCACTTTTCATCCCTCTGTCTGAAGATCCTATCTTTCTACCATTTGTTGCTAGTGACCATTTCAATTTTGTTTGGAGAATTGACATTATGAATTGGGAATAAAGAGAGAAAGGAAACACAGGTGAATTAATTTTGCTCCTTTCTTTAACTTGTACATTGATGAGAGATAAGATAGGGAGAGGAATGAAACTCTTAAAAAGTGGTCTCTGAATTATCTGTGGATCTATTGAATTGTGTTTCTCTACACAACTGATTGAAAATTGGCCATGTGTACAGCATACATGCATTTGTTATATTCTAGTCTCTGTTTATTGTGTAAGACATTAATCAAAGGATGACTTACTCAAATGGTGTAAAATTATACCTGTGGTAAGTGGTAACAAGGCGATGTCATGCTTAGAGAACATATGATAAGGAACCATCAGATAGGACAATCCTAAAGAAGTGATTACTGGGCTGGAATCTGCAGAGAGAGCAGAAGCTAACTGGATAAAGCTAAGGATAGAAGAATGTTCCAGGCAGAAGAAGTAGCATGTGCTATGGTCTTACGGTATGCTGGAGCCTGGTGCACTTGAGAAAATTGAAGATATAATCAGTACTTCCAGAAGTATTTATGCTCCTGGAAAATCATTGTATTGATATAGAGTGCACATTTTTTTCCCTTGATATTTTGGTCAACTTAATATTCATGGAAAAAAACAGGAATAGAAAGAAGTTCACAAAGGTTGTTTGGTTCACATGACTAATACTACCATCATGTTAGAACAAAGACCTAACCTGGAAAATTCAGTATTCTCAGTGTAGGCCTCCCTTCCCATTCGTTCTCATTAGGAATGGTCACAAAAAACCCCACAAACAAACACCAAACCCTCAGAGTGTCAGTATACAATAGTCCAGCTTAAAAAAAAATAGTCTTTTTCAGTTGCAAATGGGACTGATGTTTCCCTACCAATTCCCAGAACTGATTTCGAACCCTTATCACTTCAAAAATCAGGAAACTTTCCATTAGTTGCAACTCTGGAAGAAGAAATCATACGGTTACTTTCTTGGGGATGAGAGCTAGATCCAGTTTTCACTCTTGACCTTATGTATACAAATCAAAAAAAACACAAACACAGGGTGGTACAGGACCCTGTAAAAAATCTGATGCTCCATTCTGAGAAATAGCGAGGTTGGGGCAGCAGAAGTGTCACCACTGGACTGCAGAGTGTCAAATCTTCCTGCACAAGAATGGGAGTCAGTGCTATGGATGCTCTCGATTAGAACCTCAGTGGCTTCTTCCTGGGTGGCACTTCCTGGAGAATCTCACCTGGGCATTTCCTGAAAGTTTTCCATATTGGGGCCACAATTTTGTCACTATCAGCCAAAGCTGCTTTTATGGTGGAAGTGTTCGTGGCAGCAGCCTTATTGCTTAGTGTCTGTCACAACCAACACAGAGACTCTCTGAGAACCATTGGTCATTTGTATCAGAGTAATGAGGTTGTCCTTTTTCTGAACGTGATGCCCGAATTGTATGCTGACTAGGGGAAAATGTCTGACTGTGGCTGTCAAGCCTTACTTCCCCTGCCCCTCTCCAGAGCTTGTATAATTGATGATTCTTCCTGCCAGGATAAGTTTTTGAGCACAAAATTCATTTTAATAGCAGTTTTTGCTTATTAGACAAACCACTGTTGTTGTTTTTTTATTCCTGTTTACTTCAACAGCCAGAATCACAGAAGCACAAAACAAATCAGCCTAATTTTGCTGTGAACTTTGCTTTTGACATCTTTCTATTTTTCAGAGAGAATAAATGTGTTGTTACTTGACTGCTCTCTTTCAGACTGAAGAAGCAGAGAGCTATTTTTGAAGCTCCTTAAATCAGAAGCTATGGCTTTTTACAAAAGCAGCCCCACAGGACATCAAGACTGTGTTTGGAAACATGTGTGATAAAAAAAGAAAGAAAGAAACAAACCGTAAAAATGAACTGGGATCACCTTGTAATTGGGCAGAGAGGGCTTCCTGCTGCTCTCCGTGCTTTTTTAAAAGCCATTGCTTCTGCATTTCTCACCTTTTGCTGTACGAGACTGTACACAAAATCTCCAATTGCTAAGCAAATCACAGCTGAGAGTCAGACCCCCTGTTTGGAAGAGACCTTTCTCCCCTCAATATTCTCTTTTATTGATATTATAGAAAGAAATTAAAGATACACAAAGAATCAACGGTAGTTATAGTGAAAACGCAAGTCTTATACAAAGAACACTGACCGAGGTCTTACAATATGCCAACGTCCACATGGGGATGACATTAGACAGCTCAATAAAGTTTAATTGTTTCACTGCTGTGCTTCCAGGCAACACCTTGCATGCCAATGGAGGATAAGTGCCTTGTAAATAAAGTGCATTGTTATTATTTTACTTAATGTCGCTAAATAGCTGTTATCTCCCCAGCCAGGCAGGAGCAGGAAAGACTGGGGTGTGGTGTGTCTGGGGAATGATGAGTCCCCCGTCTCATCCCAGAATCTATCCGAGACTCTTAAGGTGATAACTTCAATAAATGTTCCTCCTCTTCAGTTTCTCCTCTCTGGAATGAGGTCAAAAAATAATTGCTACACCCACCTTTCAGAGCTCAGCACAGCAGGGGTCATTGAATATGCATATGGTTATTAACCACAAATGATATTTATTGGCTGCCCACTGTTTTAATGGTTCTGATTTAGAAAAAATAGAAGGATATTTTTAAACTATAAAGAACGCATGATTAATTTTTAAGATGTTTGCCAATCTCTGAGTTATATTTTCAAGAACAATTTTGACTGAAGTCCAATTTTGCAACTGTGCAGGCACAGAAAATTATTAGCATGAAAATCTGTGAGAGTCTTAGAACAAGACTCTTCGGGGTGAATATTATGTGAAAAGTCTCAGTTAGAGGAGATAATGTCTGATTATGTGATGGTCTCTCCAGTTATAATTGCTTGTCAAACACATGTACTAGCTAAAAGGTAAAGAAGTTGGTTGAAAGCTTTCTCTTTAAAAAAGTTTCTCTTTGAAAAATTTGTGTATAAAGGCATGCACAAGGATAAGCAATCAGTATGAGAAAACTAAACAGGCATGGGAGTATGAGAAAATACTGAAATTTATACATAGGTAATACGTTCCTTCTCCTAAAATGAATACTTTGGTAAGTTTTACTCTCGTCTCATGAGACTAACAGTTTTTACCTGTGTACAATCCTGGATAACATACATTTTAAATTAGTTATTCCAAATATATTTTACAATAAATGAGGAATAAGATGCAAAATTATGGGGCAGAAAGATTCTACCTTCTTTTTAGTAGGTTTTGAAATTTACAGTATTTTTCCCCCACTTAAAGAAAAAAAAACCTTCTTATGATGCTAGTGAATTACTGTTTTAATCCATATGTTAATGGCATGTAAACTTCCCCGTATGGATGGATAGACAGGAACGTTATTCTTGGAATTTGTAGACAACATGGGTACAATTTTTCACTCCACCTATTCTCAAGGAATTCTGCAAAGCCATAAATTCAGTGTTAGCTGGCTAGAGTGTTTCTAGGAAAAAAACAAAACAACCCCCCCCGCCGCCAACTTTAACATAGTGAAACTGCTTGATTCCAAAGAAATCTTAGTGGCATGTTGGAAAGTGAATACATTTGTCTGCCTACTGAAGGCAGATCTGTTTGCTGATGGTGGAAACAGAAGCAGCTAGACTTGAATTAAGTTTCTGCGTCATTGGTGATGCCTTATCTATTGCTTTATAGTTTTTTGTGCATAAGTGTGTAGTGGACAGGGCACGACTATGGAATACAATGAAAAAGAGTATCCTGGACACAAAGAAATAGAGATGGTTGGGGAGAAAAAACAAAGACCTTGCTGGAAAATAGGGCTGAACCCTCTTCTGCATGCTCACGGAAGGAGTTTTCCAGGCAAAAATGCTCCTGCTTTCAGGCCCAATTCAACTGCCTCTGGCTGTGTTCACCAGCTATCTGTTATAGAACCTCTTTCCTGCCTTTTTTCTCCTGACTTCATGTTTGATTAATACTGAGTTCTGCTCCTGTAAGATAGACCCACCATCTTGGATACCATCAGGAGTTCTTTTCTCTTTCCTTCTTACATATGCGGATTGTCTTGGAGGTAATTTTGCAGCAAGTGATTTTTGGCCCCAGGGCTCTTTATAATGCCCTGTGTTTGCTCTTCTGATAATTAGATGGATGTCTTTTTCGATATCTATATGCCATACTCTCTTTTGTTTGCTATAAGTACAAAGCTGAAAGAAACCCAGGGGATCCAGCTGAGTTCACAGTTCAGCAGAAGGCATCCTCACACAGCATATTATTAACACCACGTGCTGTAACCAAAGTGCTCTGGGGACATGAGGGACAGGGTGGCCGCATGCCTGGGAAGGTTGAGAAGGCTTCACAGAGGAGAAAGCACTTTAGTTGGGTTTCTACTAGAGTTTCAAGGTCTAGTTTGTTGACCAAATGCCACCACTCATCCTTCTTTCTTTCTAGGGTTCTGACTGTTAGGGTTTGCACACAAAAAATTGAGCCAAGTGGTGCAAAATTCCTCTTAATACAAAATGTGTAATAAGGGAAGGGAGGGAAAGAAAAGAGAGATGGTTCTGTTTTGAGAGACATCAAAAATGTCTCTTTTGAGACAAATAATCCCATCTACTAAAAAAAAAAGAGGCCCAGTGGACATGACACTCATCATAGTCAGATCAGCTGTTGCTGCCCCTTCTGTTTTTGAGAAGAAAAAAGTCAGGAATGATGAGAATGGTGCAGTGCTATCCCAGAGATGTCTGCCAGAGTGTCATGGGCATTTTCCTTTTCTATGGGATGATACAGGAAAGTGGGGTGAGGAGGAGGAGGATTCTCACCTATATACATAAAAGATGGATAAGGGTTTGTCAGGAGAAGTAGAAGGGGAGGAATAATCTGTGCAATGACATGGGTGCATGAAAAACACAGGATGTTTGAGAAAGAGCCATCTTTGGTATGTGAGTGGAGTGGAAGGGAAATTGTAGAAGATAGGACAGGGAATGCAGGTTTGGAAAACATTTTGAAGAATTTGGATATTATGCCAAATAGTGTGGCTTAATTCTATTGGCAAAGTGAAGTCATTACAACTGGAAGGGACATCTCCATATTTGAGTGTGTGTGTGTCTGCATGTGTTTGCATTTAATAACTTTTTATTTTGAACTAAAGACCCACAAGAAATTGCAAAAATAGTGTAAAGAGTTCCCATGCACACTTTACCCAGATTCCCCCAGTGGTAATAGCTTACATAACCATAGTACACTGTCAAAACTAGTAGATTGTCATTGGTACAATATTATTAATTTAGGTATAGACCTGGGTTATTCAGATTTCACAAGTTTTTACATGAACTCTTTTTTGAATGTATACTTCTTTGAAATTTTATTATGTATGTAGATTCGAGTTACCAATATCAGAATCAGGATAAAGAACTGTTCCATCAGCACAGAGAAATTCCTTTGTGTTACCTCTTAATAGTCATACTCTCCACCAAACTTAAACTCCAGCAATCACTAGTATCTTCTCCATCATTATGACTTTGTTTCTTTGAGATTGCTATATAGGTGGAATCATACAGTGTGCAACCCCTTGAGATTAGATTTTTTTTTTTTTACTTAACATAACTGCCTTGAGATACATCTAGGTGGTTACATGAATCAATAGTCTATTTCTTTATATCTTGATTAGTGTTCCATTGTATGGGTGAACAATATTTATTCATTCACCCACTAAAGGACAGTTGACTCATTTCTACTTTTTGTCTATTACAAATAAAGCCACTATGAATATTTGTATACAGGTTTTTGCATAAATATAAATTTTAATTTACTAGGATAAGTATCCAGGAGCGTGATTTCTGGGTCATATGGTAAATTTACATTTTACCTGATAAGAAACTGCCACACTCTTTCCAGAGTGTCTGTACCATTTTATATTCCAACCAACAATATATGAGAGATATAGTTTCTCTACATCATTGCCACCATTTGGTACTGACAGCATTTTTTATTTTAGCTGTTCTAATAGGTGTGTAGCGGTATCTGTCATTTTAATTTGCAACTACCTAATGGCTAATGATGAAATCTTTTCATGTGTTTATTTGCCATCTGTATGTCTTCTTTGACAACGTGTCTGTTTAAGTAAATATTTTGCCTGTTTTGCCCAAATGAATAGTTTGCTCTCTTACATTTGAATTTATAGAGTTCTTTATATATTCTGGGTATGAGTCCTTTTTCAGATATGTAATTTGCAAATAGTTTCTCCTAATTTGTGGCTTGTCTTTTCATCCTCTTAACAGAGTATTTTACAGAGCAAACGTTTTTAATTTCACAAAGTCCAATTTATTACTTTAGCTATTATGAATTTTGCCTTTGGTGTCATGTCCAAGAACTGTTTGCCTAATCCTAGGTCACAGGGATTTTTTCCTTTGTTTTCTTCTAAAGTTTTATAATTGTGTGCTTTACATTAAGATCTATAAAACATTTTGAATGAATTTTTATATAAGATGTGAGGCTCGGGTCAAGTTTCTTTTTTTGTTTTCTGCCTATCATTGTCCAAATAGTCCAGAATCATTTGTTGAAAAGGTTATCCTTCATCCATTGAGTTGCTTTTGCATCTTTGTCAAAATTCAGTTGGCTATACTTGTTTGGGTCTATTTCTTGATTCTGTATTCTGTTCTATGGATCTGTGTTTCTGTCCCTCTCCTAATACTACACTGTCTTGCATACTGTTGCTATATAGTACATCTCAAGGTACTATAGAGGTAGTATGGAGGTAGTGAGATTCCTCTAACTTTATTCTTCTTTTTCAAAATTGTTTTGAGCATTCTAGTTCCTTACTTTTCCACATAAATTTTAGAATTATATTGTCTATGTCTAAAAAGAATCTTCCTAGAAATTTTATGGCAATTTTTTTAGTTTTCCAATTCATGAACACAGTGATTCTACCCACCTATTGAGACCTTCTTTTATTGTTTTCATTAGCATTTTATAGTTTCAATATACAGATCATGTGCACATTTTATTAGTTTTATACCTAAGTGTTTTATTTTTCTTGGAGTGATTGCAAATTGCATTGTGTTTTCAATTTCAGTTTCCAGTTGTTCGTTTCTACCATATAGAAATGTGATTGACTTTTTATGCATCCTTGTTAAACTTACTCATCAGTCCTAGGAGTTTTTGTTTGTTTGTAGATTCCTCAGGATTTTCTATATTGTATGCAATTGCAACCGTTTCAGTTTTACTTTCTAATCTATATGATTTTTATTTCGATTTCTTGTCTTATTACACTGGCTAAGACTTCTAGTACTATGTCAGATAGGAGTGGTGAGAACAGACATTGTGCCTTATTCCCAATCTTAAGGAAAAACATTCTGTTATTTTCCATTAAGTATGATTTTTTGGTAGATGTTCTTTATCAGTTTGAGGATGTTCCCTTCTATTCCTAGTTTGCTGAGGGAGTTTTATAATGAATTTTATATTTGGATTTTTCAAAGCCATGAATTTATCCGGAGTTTGAAAAGGCTGGTGGTGAGAATTTTTTAAAAGACAGTGATCAGTGTGCTACATGCCTCCCCCTCTCCACCTCAGTAAGGGAGGGGGGAAGCTGCCCTGTCCTCACCTCAAGCTGATGAGGAGGACTTCAAGAGAACCATTTAGAGAGCATGGTAAGTGTGCCACCATGGAATTTGAGAGATGCAGGATCTGGAATGTCTAAAAAGTTCAAAGTTCAGGGGGTCTGCTGGTGGTAAAGCCAAGAAATACGGCTTCTGACATTTCAAAGCTCTATGATGTTTTCTATAGGTCGGAAGAAAGTTGAGGATTGTCAGAATGGGCAAGGGGACTCCCCAGTGGAAGTGTGGTATATGTGTGCAATCAATCACTGGAAGTCAGAGGTGGAAGGGAAATCATAAACAGCCCACAGAAAGAGTTATTGCCCATGTCAAGAGAACTGAGGTGGTAGGTCCCCAGTGATGGTGGAGGGTCTCCAGCAGAATCCAGAAAGCACCCCCCAACACCAGATTCCAAAGGTAACACAGTTTTGCCCCTTATCTCTTTACTGTCCACTGCTCCATTTCTGTGGAGTCAGAGGTGCATAATGAAAGGGGAACCAGTGATAAAGCAAGGTGGGAAAATGGGGACATGGTGAAATCATCCATGTCCCTCTCCTGATTCAGGTTCCTTGACCTGTATCAGACCTCAGATGGAGGAGGGGGTGATGTTATAAATTGAGTTGGAGTTTGAAGTTTTAAAATTAGGCTGGATTGGCTATTTTATTGTTTGAAAATTGAGATTATTTGATAATATTTGAAAGTGATGGGAAAAGCTTTATGACTTAAGATTTCAACAAGTTAGAGGGGTTGGTTGAATGGATTTGCAGGGGTGGTGTAATGAAAGTATAAAATTGAGTTTTGTTTGCATTTTAGTGAGTCAAGTTTTTTTACTCAACCAGTGATAGTCATCTGAGTCACAGGAGATCTAGATAACCACCTGTAAATGTGGATCTGGAGGAGACTGGGGAAGGAGACATCCATTTTGGAGTCCATCCAAACTTTCTTGCTCCATTTAGAATCAGTTCAACCTATAATATTTTCTTGGTGTTATTGCAATACACAATTTATTTTTAAATAATTCCAGTCAAAGTACTACACACACACACACACACACACACACACACAAGAGTGATGTCAGCAAGATTGTGGAAGTCCTGGCCCTCACTCTCCCATAGAAACACCACTTAAAAAACTATATATGGACCAAAATATAGTTATGAGATTTCTAGAACCCAGTTAAGAGGTTTTAGTACCCCAGGTGAATACAAAGTAGGAGAATAGCTACAGTGAAACAGTACAAAGAGTAATTTCACTTACCCATGTCAACCCCTCCCCCAAGCCAGCACAGCTCAGTGCCAGAAGGGAACACGCCATCTAGTGACTTCTTCCTTGCGGGGGAAGAGACAAGTGGAATGTGCATTCAATGTTCTGGCTTTTCAGAGAGCTGCCTGAGTGGCTGGTATCTGCATTGCCTGACTTGGGGTGCTGACACAGAGTTGGCATACTTTGAATGCCTGGTGGCTTCTGAGAACAAGGGAGAGTGGGGGTGGCTTACTGCTGTAGAAGCAGATAATTTGCAGTGCCACAGATAGACACTAGAGGGAGCAAGGCATTAGGAGCACATGAATAAGAAATTGGCAAGCCTTTCTAATTGAGAAATTATAGGCAAAAGCCCAGAGAAGATGCATCACTCCCAAAAGGGTTTTACAGGCCCCCAGAATCTCTAGCCAGGCTGATTGGTGAGGGTCTTGCCACATAGGAAACCAGTCCATAAAGACTGGGAAAAGTGGCTGTTTTTTCAGATGTGCAGATGCCAACACCAAGTTTTGAGACACATGAAGAAGCAGGGAAAAATGGCCCCCCAAAAGGGACAAGCTACACCTCCAGAAATGATCCTAAAGAAATGGATATATATGAATTACTTGACAAAGAATTAAACACAAAGATGTCCTGTGAGCTTAAGAAAATGATACATGAACAAAATGAGAATATTAGCAAAGAGACAGTATAAAAAAGAATGAAACAGAAAATTTGGAGCTTAAGAATACAATAACTCAGGTGAAAAATTCACTAGAGGGGTTCAATAGCAGACTTGATCAAGCAGAAGAAAGAATCAGCAAACTCAAAGACACATCATTTGAAATTATCCAGTCAGAGGAACAAAAAGAAAAAAAAATGAAAAAAAGCCTATAAGGACTTATGGGGCACCATCAAAAGGACTGATATGCACATTATGGGAGTCCTAGAAGGAGAAGAGAGAGAGAAAGGGACAGAAAGCTCATTTAAAGATATAACGGCTGGAAAGTACCAAAATCTGGGGAAAGAATGGACATTCATATTTAAGAAACTTAATGGTCTACAACTAAGATACACCCAAAGAAATCCACAGTGAGACATGTTATAATCAAATTGTCAAAAGTGAAAGGCACAAAGAATTTTGAAAGCAGCAAAAGAAAAGTGTTTACTACATCCAAGGGGAATCAACATAAGACTATATGTGGATTTCTCAGCAGAAGATTTGCAAGCCAGAAGGGAGTGTGATGATATATTCAAAGTACTGGAAGAAAAAAGCCCTACAAACGAAGAACACTATGTCTGGCAAAATTATCCTTCAAAATTGAAGGAGAAATAAAAAATTTTCAAATAAACAAAAGCTGAGGGAGTTCATCACCATTAGATCTACCTTACAAGAAATGATAAAATCCTTCAAGTTGAAGTGAAAGGGCACTAAACAGCAACACAGAAACAAATGAAACTTGCTTGCAGGTAAAGGTAAATATACAGAAGAATACAGAATATTGTAACACTGTTTTGATGGTGTGTAAATCACTTTTAATTCTTGTATAGAAGTTAAAAGACAAATACATGAAAAATGACTATAACTATAAAAATGTTAATGGATGCCAAAATAAAAAGGAGTAATTTGTGACACCAATAACATGAAGTGTGTGCTTGTGTGTGTGTGTGTGTGTGTGTAGAGAAGTAAAAGTGTAGAGTGTGTTCATTTGAAGTCAATTTGTCATCAGCTTAAAATAGATTGTTATTACTATAAGATGTTTCATGTAACACTGATGGCAACTACAAAGAAAATACCTATAGAAGATATACAAAAGAAAATGAGAAAGGAATCAAAGCATGTCACTACAAAAAAAAATCAACAAAACACAGAGGAATACATCAAGAGAGGAAGAGAGTAACAAAAAAAGATATAAGACAGAAAGAAAACAAGTAACAAAATGGCAAAAGTAAGTCATACCCTATCAACAACTACTTTTAATGTAAATGGATTAAAGTTTCCATCAAAAGACAGAGAATAACTTAATGGATAAAAAATGATCCAACTATTTGCTGTCTACAAGAGATCTTGTAGATTAAAGACATACATGGGCTGAAAAGGGATGGATGGAAAAAAGATATTCCATGCAAATGATAATCAAAAGAGAGAAGAGGGTGCCCATACTCATATCAGACAAAATGGACTTTACGTCAAAAACTGTCAAAAAAGACAAAGAAAAACTTTAAGAATAAAAGGGTTAGTTCACTAGGAAGACATAATGATTATAAATATATTTGCACCCCACATCAGTGTACCCACATATATAAAGAACTGAAGGGAGAAATAGACAGTAATACAATGGTGTAGGAGATTTCAGTACTCCACTTCCAATAATGGATAGACTATCCAAACAGAAAATCAATAAAGAAACAGCAGACTTGAACAACATTATAAACCAAATGGATCTGACAGGCGTATATAGAGCATTACACCCAACAGCAGAAGAATACACATTCTTCTCAAGTGCACACAGAACATTCTCCAGAGCACATCACATATTAAGTCACAAAATAAGTCTTGACAAATTTAAGATTGAAATTATACCAAGTATATTCCCAACCACAATGAAATGAAGCTAGAAATTAATAGCAGAAAGAAAAGTAGAAAATTCACAAACATGCAAATTAAACAACACTCTTGCATAACTAAATGTTCAAAGAAATAACCAAAAGGAAAATTGTAAAATATCTTGAAACAAATAAAATTGAAAATACAACATATCAAAACATGGGATGCAGCAAAAGCAGTCCTAAGAGTGAAGTTTATAGCGCCCAATGCCTGCATTTAAAAAAAAAGAAAGAACTCAAAAAACAACCTAGCAGTACACCGTTAGAAAAAAAAGAGTAAGTTCAAATTTAACAGAAATAAATGATTAAGATTAGAGCAGAAGTAAATGGAGAATAGAAAAAAATCAACAAAACTAAGGGTTTGTATTTATCCCTAGGATGCAAGGATGGCCTGAAATATGAGAATCAATCAATGTGAAACAAATGTTGGCTAGGATATGGAGAAAAGGGAACCTTTGTGCACTGTTGGTGGGAATGTAAGTTGGTACAGCCACTATGGAAATCAGTATGAAGGTTCCCCAAAAAATTAAAAATAAAACTCCATATGATCCATCAATCCTATTTCAGGATATTTATCCCCCAAAATTGCATGATTCCACATGTATAAGGTAGTTGAATTCATAGAGTCAGAGAGTAAAATGATGATTGCCAGGCGCTGGAGGGAGGGGGAATGGGGAGTTGCTGTTTAATGGGTGTAAAGTTTCAGTCATGCAAGATGAAAAAGTTCTAGAGATCTGTTATATGACATTGTGCTTATAGTTAACAATACTGTATTTTGCACTTAAAATTGTGTCAGAGATTAGATATCTTGCTATGTTTTCACCACAATTTTAAAAAGCATATATGATGCTACATTTATATTTTCTCATAGATAAATTCACATTTAACCCTTCCGTACCTTTGAGGTGGCGATCTTATGAAGTGCAGTCCTTGGATTCAGGCAGCCCTGAGTTCCAATCACAAATAGGGATTATACAACCTTGGACAAATTACCCTTTCTGATGCTCAGTTTTCTCCTTTGTAAAGTCACATAATGGTATTTGCCAATGTAATTAGTTCTAAGTAACAGCTGGTTTATTACTTTGTCTTATTACCAAATCACATACAAAATATTTGAGAGGCAACATTTTATTACATGTATGGCTTGATCCTCTGTCTTTACCTTCATCTTCTCTGGAAACTCCTTTTTTGTGTGCATGAAATTTTATTGATATATATAAATATCATTACTTTTCTGGAAACACTGGTCTACATATGAGTACAATGAATGTCATTAAATCATTAATAGAGCACCGATTAGGTTGAATGATTGATTCCAAGGGATACAAAACATTTCCTTCCAGGGGAGAAAAATATATTACTATTATTCGCTAATATGTTAGCAAATATTAAATTAATGTAATTTAAAAATAACGATATGTTAATATTAAAACTTCAAGTAACCATTCAAGTACATCAATGCTAATCATCCAAGAAGAGCAACAGTATGGGCTGATGGTTTACGTGGCACACACTGGGATGTTAGGTAGCGTGTGACCATGACTTCACAGCACTGAGTCCCACTCCCGCACGGGCAGTGTACAGTGGTGCTGAGAGAACCAGTGAAAACGCCTGGGTTTGCATACTGGCTTTGCTACTTTTTAACTGTGTGACTTTGAGCAAATCACTTAACCTCCTTGCACCTCAGTTTCCTCCTCTGTAAACTGGGGATAACGATAGTACTACCTCACAGGGTCATTATGAGGACTAGATGAGTTCATGGTTATAAATTAGTTAGAAACAAGCCTGACACCTGGTGAGTGCTATGTATGTTTGTTAAATATAAATCAATGAATACATCAATCAATAAAATCACGCTGGGCAGAAGCTATTTTATTTTCAATTCTCTTTCACTGTTCATGATGGAGTCAAGGAGAAGTTCTCTATCTGGTGCTGAAATGACTTTAAAACTTCCCTAGCCTTTGCTAATTTCACCTTGCAACAAAAAGAAAACATCTCAGCCTCCAAGCTTTGCCAGAAAATAGTACTGCAACAGCACAATAACATGGTTTTAGTGGCATGGAACTTCTTTTTATTGTTATCTTCTGTTTGTGTCAAGTGATTCTGATTTTCCATTTATGGTAGTTATATATAGTTTACTTTAAAATAAAATTCACTAAAAGTTTTGAATCAATTTAAAGAAAGGTAATAATTTATATTTAAAGAAAGTAAATAATTAGAGAGCAACAACAACAACAAAAAGACGGGGTTTCTTAAAGACTACGGTTTGGGAAGGTTTGGATTAGAGCAACAACACAAAGCTAGTAATTCAACGAGAAAGGAGGAGGTTCTGTTCTTCAACACTCTGCTTTTTTTACATGGTTTCCATACACACTGGCCTCAAGCTACCTCTTTATCCATCTGTGCAAAGTGCATGGTTTTTGTCTGCCTTCCAAAATCACCACTCGCCTTGTCTAAGACACACTGTCAAATACAAGTGGGCAGGGAGGGTAAGCACTTTGCATTGTTGTTTGAGTGGACCTTTTCTGCCGAAAAGTGTTTGGTCCAGCTATCTAAGGAGTTCCACTAATTGCCTCATTAGGCAGTCTCAATGCAGAAACAATATTTAAGTACATCAGTGTAACCCTTGGGTATATGTAGGATTTAATAGCAGATGAAGCCAAATGAGCTGAAATGGAATATTTATTTCTTTTTTAATAAACAGTCTTAAATTCTCATTAAAAAAAGAGAGTAGACAATTCATGCTTTTCAGCAAGATGTAGTCTTTCCTAAGTTGTAAATGCTTCTGAGCCATTTAGAGAGACTTTGAAATATTTTCTGCAAATTATCCTAACATTTTCTAGGCATAGGATATTTAATAAGAGCTTTACTTCCTACAATGTTAGGAGGTACAATATGTGAATCACAATACCAAAATACACCATAGTATGTAAATTTATATGTAATGCATGTGTTCATGAAGGAGAATTGCCCCTTTTTAATATGTAAGGTAGCTTTTAGTAATTATGTTGAAAATATCCCCAACAAGGGTAATCCACTGTAATCCACGTTTGGCTTTATAGTTGTCTGATGTAAGTATTGACTCCAAGTCAGGGGACAGAGGAGAATAACCACTGGCAGGGACAGAGAAGCAATCTGCTGCCATCCCTTGTGTTTTTCAGTTGATCATGTGAAGGAAGGGTGACCAAGGACAAAAGCCTCCACAACCCCCTAAAACTCAGCTGTTCTGATATTTGAAATTCCTCCCCGTTTCCATCTCACTGTATCTACCTGGTTTCCATCACCTAATTACTTCACACCTGGATCATTGCCACAGTCTCCAAACTGGCCTATTAATGTTAGTCTCTCTCCCTCTCCACCGCATCTCAACTTGCTCTCTGTAGTGACTGGTCTTCATACAGTCCTGTCCGCACCTGCACCTTCTTCCTCTAAGATCTTCTCTGGTTACCCATTGCCTTAGGATGGAGTCCGATAGCCTTAGCCTTGCTTTCATCATGTGCAACAATCTGGCTTCAGCTGTTTTCCAGCATGTTTTTTCTCTTCCTAGCACTGAACTCTCCACTCCAGCAAGGTTGTTCTGGAGTTCTCGTTCTCCTCCTCCCCAGTGTGTCTTGCTGCCGGGCTTCTGAGGCTGATTTCCTACCTGTGGGCTCTCCTTCATCATCTGCATTCCACCATCCATTAAGACACAGTCCAAGTCCTACTTGCAGCCACTGCAGGCAAGAGCAAAACCAGTCCTTTCGCTCAGCTGAATCTCTCTTCAGTGGCCTTTGCTTTCTGTACCATGGATTGCTATTTAAAGTTTTATGTGTTTATTGCCAAGTCTTTTACATTAGCTCTGAAGCTACTAAGAGCAGAGACCATCTCATAGTAAATATTTGCTGTGCCTTGGGTACGAGAACTGCTTATACACTGAGGCACTGGTGTATGGTTGTATAAATCAGTTGATTGATCAGTTATGTGCTTTGCTAATTTGGTTCTGTAAAATGATCAGTTGCCATTTTGGACAACTATTAGAAACTCCTGAATTTTTGAAGAGATTTCTGGGAAATATGTGGCCTATTATAAGAACTAGATTTTTAAATTTCTCTGTTTTGAGCTTCCATGGAAACTAGCACGTATGGTGAAAACAGGGATAGTCAATAAATGCTGAAAGAAAGAACGAATGAATGAATGACTGAGCGTTGAGTATGGTTTTCTGTTCTTGGTCTTCTCCGTAGGCCACCTGCACGTAAGACCTCTCTATTCTATGCCTACAAAAGTCGATCATAAAATTATGTAATCTCCATTCTTATGTTTATTGTTTGTGATTATAGCAATCCTCAGGTATCAACTTTGTATTTACAGAAAGATCTTTGATTAATAAAACATGTTAATCTTCATTACCATTGCAACCTAACCAGTAAAAATCTTTATGATCATATTGCTGATGTTGTTACTATCTATCACAAATGCGTATTAGGGTCAGAAAGATAAAATTACCTGTCCTTGGGTGGAATCTGCTATTTGACCACTTACTTTGAATATATGTGTATGCGCACTGCTGGTAGTAGAGTAAATTGCTAGATGCTTTCAGGAAATTAGGTAGGCAACATGAGACAGTCAACTTTAAAAGGCTGAATCCTTTGATCTCATAATTCCATTTAATAGAATTAGAAAATAGTCATGAATGTACACAAAGATTTAGCTCTGAAAATGTTCATCTTAGCATTGTTTCAAATACAAGTCATTGGAATCAATAAAAATACCTGATCATAAATTGGACAAATTGGGTAAATTTGATATCCCACATAATGGAACATATACACTTATTAAAAATAATTTTTAGGGTTTTACATAATAATTAATGAAATGGAAAGAGATCCATGGAAAACTATATTGTTACGTGATATTGAAAAAAATCATGTGACAAGTAGTATGTGGGCAATGATTCATTTTAATACAAGAAATTATATATATGTGTATATACATATATATGGACCCCAACATGTTAAGAATAGTTATGTCTGGAAGGTGAAATTATGTGAGAATTTTCTTCTTTTTTGTATATATCTATATATTCTAAATTTTTAGACTAGATATGATAGTTTAAATATATATGTAAAAATATAAAAGAATATGGACATTTACTTAATGTTTTATTATCAAGCATCTTAATTCTTTGGCTCATCATATTGTAAAATGTCATTTCTATTATCAAGCAAATACTTTGATAAAGTTCTGAGAGGAAGGCTACTGCTACAGCTACTTAAAACTATTGCCCTCAAAGAGCTTCAAGTTTTTAGCGTTCTTATGTGGATCTAGGCAGTTAAATTTAGGAGATAAAAAATAAAGTTTAAGCACACAAATGTTTACTTTTTTAACATGGTCTTTTATTGTACCTTTGCAAAAGATAGAGATACATAGATCTTGAAAATATAATTCCAGGGAGAGAATTCTGATACTTGTAACAAATATATTCTAAAATAGAGTTTACTGTAGCTGATAAAAGCCAAGGATCATCTTCCTCTGGGAGGCAGATGGTGACTGTTTTCAACCACCTGGAGGGGCTTTGAGACATGGGGAATTCAATTTTTGCAACTCAGAAATTTCAAATGCAGTCAGGACAAATAAAAAATACTATACATGTCACTTGCTCTTTCTTTTTGTGCCTCTTCCTCTGTGTCTTTTTTCTTTTCTTTGGCTCTCTCTTCTTTCATCCTTGCCTTTTTCATCCTCTGGCTTGCTAGAAATGACTGAGTTAATGTCCACCAGAATGAAGTACTCCTGCATGACTAAAACGCAATAATTACCCTTCTCTTTCTAACTTCTTGTCTTGCTGACGTCTTTTATCAAGGTTTAGATTTTTGGAGCCCAGTGTTCTCAGAGTGAAGTCCCACCCCAATTGTAAGTTAGCGCTTTGGAGGGACACTCATGCTTTCCTGCCACTAGGGGACCATTTTGTACAATATAATGCTTCAACTGACCCATTATCATTTATTTACACTGAACCCAACTCTTCCCAGTCTATGTGGTGAGAAGGCTGTCAGAAGAGAGCCTATGTAAGCTCACCTTGGGCAGCTTTACTGGGGGGCAGAAATGGAGGTGAAAGCGAATTACCCTCATGGTCCCTCTCTTTATTTTTTTCCCCAGCTTTATTAAGATATAACTGACATATAACACTGCATACGTTTAGGGTATATAACTTGATGATACACATATATTGCGAATTGTTCACCACAATAAAGTTAGTTAATACCTCATTCAGCTTTCGTTACCCTTTTGTTGGTGGTGTTGTTATGATGAGAACATGTAAGATCTACTCTCCTAGCAACTTTCAAGTATACAGTACAGAATCATTACTTATCCTCTCTTCCTCATGCTTTGCTAGGATGCGCCTCCCTTAGCCAGGAGGATTAGACCCATTATTTTACTTGTCCCCTTGCAATTTGGCAGGATTTTTTTTTTTTTTTCCAGCATAAACACTGCAAAAGATGGTGGTGGGGGCAAAGGAGTCAGGAAAACTGAGAAAGAGCAGGTTCCAGTTTGGTCTTTTCTAAGTAACAGAGACCATTTATAGTACTGTGAGTGCCACAAAGGGAGTCAAGTGGCCACAGAGGAAGGAGACAGGTGAAGAAACAGGAAGGCCTGATGTGAGAAGCCATGAGGGCCTCCATTTGTATGCAAAATGGGAGAGTCAGAAATGTCAGACTGTGCAAGCCTCATGAACAAGTGACAAAACCTTGGAAGTAAGAGTGGTCTCTTGCTATTAACAGTAGGCAAGGAAGAGCGTTCAAATGAGAAAAGCCACAAGCCAATTTCTCTTGGTCAGTTGAATTCACTCAGCCCAACACCGTTTGCCTTCCACCTGGATCCTTGCTTTCCTGCTGACACTGCACGCCGTCTCCGGTCAGTGGTTGAACTGGAGTGTATGGATCTGAGCTCACTGGTAGAACATGGTTGCTCTACTTTTGCAGAGGGCCTTGTGAGGTTCTTTTTGCCTCCGAGAATTCCAGTGCATTGCTGAGAAAACTTAGGATTAATGTCTCCAGCGTTGAGAATGGTGTCACTTAGGCTCTTAGTTCCATCTATTTACACAGCAGGCAGTTTTGCATTTGGTTGTAAAGAAGAAATGCCCCAGTAGGTTTTCCTTCTCTGCAGAGAAATTGTGCTTCTGGCCTTTTGTAGGCCAGACAGAAAGTGGTGGTGGGGTGAGCTGAGGGAAAAGGGACTGCCAGGTGTTCTTGACCATAGCCCCTAACTAAGGAGAAGCCAGAATTCACTAGTGTCTATAATAAATATTTAATTGTGCTTTGTTCTACATCAAACTGATAAATGTTGATATATTCTTTATGTTATTTACATATCTGTTTAATTTGCTGTGATTTTTTTTTTTCCTTCTGGGATTTGGAGACATGAATAACTGTTTTCCTTAGTTGCTTTAGGCATCTTGCATTAGGCTCTGAAGGTCTACATGTTTTCTAAGATCCTGGCATGCTCATTGGGGCTGAGTTTGGAAAAGTACTTGAGGAAGAAGAATCTAAAAGAAGTGAATAGGAAAGGATGGGGGTCAGCAGTAGAGCACCTAGGCTTAGTGGTGAAGTGAGTCGGAAATAGTTCGGAAAAAGCAAAATGAAGTCAGCCCTGTGATATTATTTTGACTCTCTCCGACACGGTGTTTGAGGTTAAACCAAAGGCCCACTTGCTTAGAGGTGGCGCTATTGGATCTGATGGCATTAAGCAGTCCATATGATTTGGGGGAATGATGAATTTAAAGGTTCATTGCTGTTGCACAAAACCATCGTTGTTATTTTAAGCTTAAGTTTCATTGGGTTTGGAAGAATTGTCCATTGCCTGGAAATAACTGCTGTAGCCAGGGCCGGCACCCGTCAGCAGGAATATTTGCCAGCTGCTTTCCTTGGGGAGCAGTTCTGTGTCCTGGGGAAAGTACAAATTTTATTTTATTATTGTAGCTGGGCAGAGTCCCTGTTTAAAAGGAGCAGTGGTGGATATGGGAGTGGTTTGTTTTGTTTAGAATGACGGTTCACAAACTTCAGTGTGCGTACAGATCACCTGGAGAGCTTGTTAAATGCAGGTTCTGGGGCTCCACCCTAGAGATTCTGACTCAGTGAGACTATAGCGGGACCGAGGGATCTGCATTTTTAAGTAGGACCTTAAGTGATGCTTGTCAAAATGGTGTGCAGACCACACTTTGAGAAACATTGCTTTGTGAATTTTAAATCAGGATTATCTCATGAAAGAAAGAAGTCTCTTCTGACATCTCACCGAAAATCCATTTATACAGTTAGATTTTTCTAACTACTTCCCAGCCTAAGTCTGGCAGAACAGTGATCTCAGTACAGCCCTTATCGAGAGACGTCACAACAAACTGCTTCACATTATTGCATTGAAAACAAGTAAGTGTTGAGTTTGGGCATCCCTTTCCTCCTCTTCCTCCTGAATTCAGGGTGTTCCAGGGCTTCAGCATTTGCCTGGCCATTAAAGACTTCAGCTTTAGACACAGCTCTGCCCTGGCCATGGGGCATTCTTTAAGTACGGGGTCTCTTAACAATGGGAGGTGGAGATGTGGAGTGATTTCTTGAAAAGTTCAGAATTTTTGCCCCTGAATTACTTGATGTAGAATTTTCTTTTTTGTCCAAATAACCCAAGTAATACTCTTGTCCCTTTTTGTTTCATTGATACTAGAGTTTTGTTTAATGGAGAGTTAAACAATGGCAGAGTAAATCAGACGCTTGTGAACATTTTAGTGTAGAAAGAGATTTCTGCGTTGACACTGGAGTATTTGTGATTCAACAGGTTTTGGTGGAAAGAGCCTTGTAGTTAGAAACTGAAGCCCCAGGTTTATATGTTTATAAAAGGCAGTCGGCCTTTTGACTCCTTAAGGACTCTCACTCCGGGGAGAACATGCATATCCTACCATATCCTAGGTCCCACGTGAGCTGCTCAACTTTGGGCAAGTCATGTTCCCTCTCAGGGTTTCCATTTCTCAGCTGTAAATCAAGGATGATGATAATCTACTGTGTAGGTAATTGTAAGGATAAAAGAAAGTAGGTATTCAATGCTTGGTGAATATTGAAACTCAGAAAATAGAATAATTATTTTATTTAAAAACAAAAAAAACCCTAGGTTCATATGTTGACATTTATCATCTATATGGCAATGGGCACGTCATGTTGTCATCCTGGACCCAAAATGGGGAGAACACTGCACACCTAGTTTAGGTGGTAAAAAGGAGTGAATGAACTAATACATGTCGGGGCACTTTGTGGAAGAATGCTACCACCCACACCTTATAATTATTTATGAACTTCTCCAAGACATTGAATACTGGATTACAGAGTCTTTGCTCTTCTCTATGTAGTTTTAGCCATAGAGCACTCTTGGGCTCTGAAATTCAAGATGTTCTGTAAGTTTTACTTCATTCATCTTTTTATTTAGTATTGCTCAGAATAGGGAGAGAGGTGTCATAAAAGCAATGACTATGCAAATGAATGGTTTATCCTAAAAATCCAAGGCCGGCAGATTATTTGTAAAAATGTCAGTGTATATTCTCTGGGTGACCAATGTATCACCAATGTCAGGCCCTCTCCCTCTACCCTGGACCAAAACCAGTGCCCATGAACAAAGAAGACCAGGTCAGGATGAAAGTAACAAAGATGTCTTTAGGTCTGAAATTCTCCATAAAGCAATCTATGCCTTGTAAAAGTACAAAGTCTTTCCTCTTAACTCATGTCAACTTACTTCCTAGTACTTTTCTCATCTGTCCAGGGAGAAGGTAAACCTCAGGAAGAACAGGGAATGGTACGATTTTCCTAGTGAAAATGTAGCACATGCCTGAAAAGAATTATTTTTTCCTCCATATTTGTTTATTTTTAATTGAGATATAATTGACATATAATTATATTAGTTTCAGGTGTACAACATAATGATTCAATATTTGTATATATTGTGAAATGATCACCACAAGTCTAGTAAATATCCATCACCACACAAAATTACAATTTTTTTTCTCTGTGATGAGAACTTTTAAGATCTACTCTCTTAGCAACTTTCAAATATATAATACAGTATTGTTAACTATAGTCACCTTGCTGTACATGACATCCCCAGGACTTATTTACCTTATAACTGGAAGTTTGCATATTTTGACCACCTTTACCCATTTCATGTATCCTGCCCCACACAACCTCCACCTCTGGTGACTGCCTATCTGTTCTCTGTATCGGTGAGTTCTGTTTTTATTTTTATGCTTTTTTTAGATTCCACATATACGTGAGATCATTTGGTGTTTGTTTTTCTCTGTCTGACCTATTTCACTTAGTGTGATGCTCTCCAGGTCAATCCATGTTGTTGCAATTGGCAGGATTTCTCTCTTTTTTAGAGCTGCATAACATCCCATTGAATATAAATACTCACATTTTCATTTGCCAAAGGACACTTGGGTTGTTTCAAGAATTCTTAACTTTAATCCTACCTCCCATTCCTTTCTCCCGTGACTATAGTCTATGGGACTGAAAAAACTAGGGGAAATTGAAAAGGCCAGTATTCAGTCCCCTTAACACTGGCTTGGGACCCTTGGGCACAGAGAGAGAAATTTCTGGCTGGTGCCTTAGTCAAGCCAGCCTACTGCTGCCTCTCAAATCTAGTTTTCCCCATCCCAATTATCATATCATCCTTCTGTGATAACCCTCTACTCTTCATCCTGGAGTTTTATGATGGTGGTGCCCCTGATAGCTCTTGGTCTCAAGCTCCTTAAAGGAGAATCCCATGTCTTCTGCATCCTTGTGTCCTCTGGCGCCTGGGCCAGTGCCTGGGACAGAGGAGGAGCTCAGCTGCAGAACTGGATTTTCTGTCTCTGTGCCTTGGCCCTGTGGTTGTCTCCTGCCAACCCTCCTACACAAACTGCACTCTTCCTCCTGGCTCTGTCCCTCTCTAACTTCAGGGCCTTCAGCACGTGAGGAAAACTTTTGGGGCCTCAGTTTACCATGCAAAAAGACAACTTCTCTAAAGGGCTTGGTGCACAGTAAATGCTCATCAAATCTTTATTCCTGTCCTTAGTGAATCATTTTCTGGCCACTTGGCTGTTAAGGGATAGTCCTCCTCTGAACTCTGAACAGTTACTTGTGTGCATGCACCACAAACATCACAAATCCTTGACATAATATATGTCACATTAGGGAGACTAAAACAACTTTTATACATTTTCACATATGTGCTATTTATTTCCAAACTAGTTTGTTTAATCTCATACAAATAGAAATGGTAAGAGTGGGGCCCTGCCTCGGTATCCTTGGGTCTGTGACTGGACTCTGTCCTTTAGCTGTCAACACTAGCCATCCCCAAGGGGAACCATCGTTAGACGCCCCCCCCCCCCGCCGCCCCCGAATCCCATTTATTCTATTCTCTGGGCAGTGTTGGATGTCACGAAAACCCAGATGTTTAATAACATGTGTTTTTGAAGCTGTTGATAATGGAAGACGGGGGTTTTAAGAAATCATGGAATGGCAAGACTCTCTTCCAGCCCTGGTCTTATTCAGCATCCTGCCTGCAACTCCCCACAACACTTCATTTTTATCCGCCATGGTAAACGTGCTGAGGGTACCTGTGGACACACACCTAGGCCAGGAAAAGACAGTATTTGTGTGGTTGTCTTCTAATAAGGTCAAAGGCTCAATGTATTTTACAACTCTGTGGGCAGCCAGACTCATTAGAGCAGGAGTGGGCCATGGGGTCTGTGTAGGATATTCAGAGGTGGAGGTTTGATCTGGGGTCTCTGCTTAGTGGGCGTCCAGGATTCTCTCTGTAGAGCCTGAATTGGGGAGGGGGAGCACCGAAGAACCTGAGCACCTGGGAGCCCCGGAGCCCTTTGCCTTTCTGAATCTGAGGTTGGATTTTTCCCCTGTGTTAACTAAAGCTGGAAGCAAAGCAAAGTGCAAAGACCCTGGTGCAGTTTGCAAACCCCTGGTCACTTCCCTTTACCAAATCCTGCTGTTACTGCCTCCCAGGTTGGGGGTGGGTTTTCCTGCCAAGCATAGGCTGTTGAGGGCAGGTGAGGAAGGGCATTGGGCAGGAGGAGAGCCCAGCGGGTTGTATTTTGGTGCACATAAGAGGCAAGGAGCTCAAGGCCAAAGCCTGACAGACTGACAGGTCTGATTGTCATTTGCATGCGCTGCGCTGGGCAAGTGGAAGTGACTGAGAGAGTGACTGATTTGTTTTGCTAAGGCTCCTTAGTGGTCTTCTGGGTGGATTTCTGGCCCCACCTCTTAGCCTCAAAGCCCTTGCTTTGCCTGCTGTTGCTTTTTTACTTGGGGGTAATGAAAATTTGTTATAAGCCTTCCCTTTCATCTGTACGTGGCAGGCTGTCACAGAGACACGAGCCATTCTGCAGCCTCACTCCTGTCCAAATTACTAAGTGTTTTTTTTCCAGTTGCTTCCCTAATGGGCCGGGATAATGGGAGCGGCATGCTCTCTGCCCACGCCGGAGAAGCCAGAGCATTTGTCCAGTGCACATGTGCGGTGGGCACCAGGCCCCTCTCTCTGTGGCTAGCCAGCCCCTCGCAGCTGAGCGCCAGCTCATGCACCTGCCCCTTGCCCTCGAAGCCGCCAGGGGCTCAGCACCCCGGAAGGTGGCCCCTTGTTTGGCCCTTGCAGCTCGGCCATCCCTACAGGTGAGGCTCTCCCAAGGGGGACGGGTGATCCAGGCCAGAGGCCCAGACCCGGGGCCACTAATGGACCAGCCAGGCCAGCTTTTTATGGACTCCAGTTGCTGCTTTTCAGAGGCGCAGGCCCCAGGGCTCCCCACAGCCGGCTGTTCCGTGGGCTGGCTGCTCAACTGTGGCTGACCCGCAGCTTTATGAGCCTAAGTGCTTATCCAGGAACAGAAGTGAGGAGGTGGTGTGTGATAAGAAAATAATTTGCCAAAACTGCAACAATAAAGAGGGCCTGGTGGGATCTCTTATGGTATGAATAGCCCCGAGCAGCTGCAGATTTCTCTCTGCTTTCACAATTATTTTCTTTTTTATAACAACTTAAAGCTAAATGCCTTGTACAAACCTGGTAACTCTTGCTTCAGCTTCCACCACAACGTTTTTTTCTCTTTCTGGGAATCTTAACATCCACACAGCCTGAACAGAATGTTCCTTGGCATCATGGCTTCAGCTGGTCTACTTTTTGGCCCGCTGACAATGGCAGCACGGCTCTCTCTAATGTTGCATGGCCCCGAACAGTCCCCTCACGCAGAGCTCCAGTTGCACACTCTGGGGCTCTGGAACAGGTGATCCTATTACCGAGTTCTGGAGACAGGGAGCACCTCATCAGAAACCAGTGCCTTGTAAATCACAGCAGTGGCTCCGTTGACAAGGGACATGCGTTTCACTTGAGAATGAACGAGGCAAGCACATTTCTGCCTCTTCACACGCTTCCTGTATACGAAAGGCACCTCCAGCACTTACTGAGTACCCCCATCTTTCTTTTGGGGGTGCTTAGTGTTACCATCAGTCTCATTTGTCAAGCATCCCACACTAGGCACCTAGGCTGTATCATGTAGAAGGCAGGCCTTCAAGTTGGATAGAACAAGTCCAGATCTTGGCTCCATCAGGAAGTAGCTGTGTGACCTAAAACCCTGTCTCCTCTGTGCAGTGAGGATAAACCAACAACCACCTCACTGCACTATAGGTGCTATTATTAAATTAAATGAGAAAATAAACATAGAGCCCCTGACAGGGTGCTTGGCACCTTATTAGCACTTAATACATGTTAGTTATAATAATTACATTGACTTTTTTTCTGAGTGCTGTCTAGTTGGGAATATACATGTGCAACACAGAATGATAGCAAGAGACAGCATGTGTTAAAGGAATCTACTGAGTGATGAAGACAACACAAGCTATGGTAGAGATAGAGACCATCACTTAGTTACGGTTTCCCAAATTTGTCTCATGAATAGAATCTCCTGGAGCATTTATGAAAGATACCAACTCCAGGACCTTCTCCTAGAGATTATTATTCATTCAGTTGGGGCTGGGCCTTGGAAGTCTTTATGGCTATGAGGACATTTTTTACAAAGATGATACCTAAAAGAGCACCAGCCAGAAGATGTATTATATGAGCCACATGTGTACTTTAAAATTTTCTAGTTGTGATATTGCAAAAAGTAAAACAAAAGAAGTAAATTACTATTAATAGTATATTTTATTTAACCCTGAATATTCAAAAGGGTATGATTTCAACATGTAATCAATACAAAATATTTTCACAAGATTTTTTGCATTCCCATTTTCACATTCAGTTTTCAAACTCTGGTGTGTACTGTACACTTATAGCACATCTTAATTTGGCCTCTAAAATTTCATCACAAATACTCGATCTGTATTTAGATTTCATAAAATTTGCAGTTGAAAAAAGTGGATTTGCATACCCAAGTTGTCCCAAATATGCTTAAGAGTTTCCCAGTAACTGTATTTGCTTTAAATTAAATTAAAATCAATAATTCAGTTCTTCATTCCCAATAGCCACAGTAGCTGAGAAGCTACATATGGCTGGCTGGTGGCTGCCATATTGGACAGCATAGATTTAGACAGTTAATAATTTATAGTAGTCAAGGTCCTTTCCCCCTTATTATGTCAAGACTTTAGCACATATCAAGGGAGGATAGCAGTCAGAGAGCAAAGTGTTCAGTAGGAGCCGAAGTTTTATGTCAGGAGCAGTGGAAAGTGACATTAGTAAGAGGAAAAAACCAAAATTTAGGTCAGCATTATCCTAAGCCAAGGAGTTCAGAGTTTATTGAATAGTCAATGGGAGTCAAAGATGGCTTTTGAGCCATACAGTGGTGTGGACAAAGCATGTTTCAAGATGAACTTGACTGGATTTTCCAGAGCAGGTAAGAGAATGGAAATGGGAGGATTAATTGATACTAATGATAATAGAAAGGGACTTACATGACAAATCAATAAAATTAAAAAACATTGAATGTTTCTGGTGGGAGAGGTTGGGAGAAGAGGGAGAAATTCAGGATGTTTTTTTTTAAGCTTTTTTTTTTTAAGTGAATGAATAAATATAACATTGCAAATAGGGAAATCTGGAAGGAAAGCTGGTTCTGGAGAAAAGATTAGCTCAATTTAAAGATTTGGACTCAGTGTTAGGCTATCCAAATAGATGACTTCACACTGTAATTATATACTCTCTAATATAGAATAGAGTAAAGCAGAAGGCTAAGATGTAAACCTTGGAGAATGTCAAGGACACAGATTCAGTCCATAGGAACAAGGAATCTATAGCAGCAGAAAGAGAACCAGAAGTTCAGTGCCGTGAAAGTCACAGGAGTAAAGAGTTTCCACAAGAAGGAAGCTGTCAGCAGTGGGGAATGAGGATAGGGCCAAAGGGAATAAAGACTGAGAATTAGAATACCAATAAAAATATGGAGAGATCAATTTCATTAGAATGATGGGGAGTAGAAGAAATACTGTTAGGAGTTAGGGAGTGAGAAAGTGATTTTAAAATAGAACTGCATTAAGAGCTTGGGAAGTTACTAGGAGGTAGTAGATATGGCCTCTGGACTCAAGGGACCACTGGGCACGTTTCACCCAAAGTCACTAATCTGATGGCAGGGATTTTAGGCAGAGACGGAGGCAGGGAGAGGATATTATCTAAGGAGTAAATGAGCCTTTCAGTCCTTGCTAACTCATACTATTGGCTTTGTCTCTGATGAGGCAATTCTTCCGTTGCATTTTCAGTGGTCCATCACAAGCTACCAAAGCCCTCAAGGAGTTTTTGTAATTCTGCTTTCTCTTGTTATTAAGTTTACCTTTCTCATTCAGAAAAGTAAATGTGACCCTATACTATTCTTACAATAAGATTCTAAAGTTCCCTTTTGTTATATTCATTCATTCGTCCATTCTTTCTTTCAACAAATTTTTATAGAGTTCCCATGACATACTGTGTTCCAGAAATTCAAGATACAGTGGTGAAAAAGCTTTCTTCTTTTGCAGAGCTGTTACTATAGTGGATGGAAAGATAATAAGCATACAATATAAGATAGTTTCATAGGTAATAAGGTCTTGGGGCTGGGGAACTAGTTTAGTTCAGATGACAAAGAAAGCCTTCTGAAGGAAGTGATATTTGGTTTTATTCTTGGGTGACAGGAAGGAGTTAACAGTGAAGATCTCGGGTAGGACTGGGGATGGGAAACAAGTGCAAAGCTTGGCATGGTGAAGGAGCTGAAGGAAAGCTAGTGTAGCTGGAGCATAGTAAGCAAAATGAAAATAGATAGGAAATTTACTTCTGAGAGGTAAGTATGGCCAGGTCATGTTGAAACTGAAAGCCAAGGAGTCTGAACTTTAAGTGCAATAGGAAGCCATGGAGGGTGTTTAGAAATGAAATGACTTGGTCTATTTATGTTTGTAAAAGATAATACTGGCCACATGGATTAGTGGAAGTGGTAGTGACAAAAGTAGAAGGCATTGGTGGGTTGTAAGCAGGAGGATGACATGATTGCTTGAATTGCCTAGTGGGGCACGGATTATGGTGGAGCTAGGAGACAAGAATAGAAGCAGGGAGGACATTATATTGCAGTAATCAGGGTAGTAAAGACGATGAGAATTTATACTGGCAAAGGCGCAACAGAGGTGAGGGAAGTGGGCCAATAGGAGATTTACTTTGGAGGAAGAGCCAACAGCACTGGCTGAAGGATTGGATGTTGGAAGTCAATAAGGAGCCTCGGGTGTTTCATTTTAGCAAATTGATTGGATGGTTGTATATCAGGATACAACCCCATGACAAATGCTCTTATCGTGATCTTTGTACTGCCACTACCAAGAAGGGCCCATTGTTCCCAGAAAATCAACGAGGATCCTTTAAACTGAAGGCATAAGTGGGAAAAAGAGGTTTAAAATGAGTGATAGTCATATAGAGGTTTATTATACTATCTCAATATTTGTGAATATTTGAAAATATCTATAATAAAAAGGTTTTTTTACAAAATAGAATGACATAAAGTCTTCCTTTCAGCCATTAAATACCAATTAGAGAAATAAGAGTTTTTTCCTGATTTTTGTAATAAAAACCCACTGAGCAGATGGCTTGAAGTACTAGATGAAAAAGTCCCTCCTTGGCCCACTGAGGTACCTTCAAGGGCAAACTGCAGCTGTGGTTTAACAGGTTCACACGCTGCACCCCAGCTCGTGTCTGGAAGAGAGAAAATTAATAGCAGGGGAATTAAATGGCTACCAATTTGTGAGCACCCTGTCCTAATACGTTTATTGATTTGAGGTTCCTGTTTAGTGCTTGAGCTGTCGCTATTCATCAAAGTTTCCACATAAGGGCATAGATCATCTTGGAGAGGGGTGGGTAGCTGGACTGCCAGGACTGGAGTTGGAAATGTGGAGACTGTTGGTTCCAATCCACACTCCATGCCGATCCACCTGGAACCCTGAGTAGCAGTCTGTCTGCTACTTTAGTGTCCCTGAAAAAAAAAATATTGATCACTAATTGCCTCATAGTATATTTACACAAAAGATGGATTTTTAAGTCACAAAATCAAGGGACAAAATGACATCCACTGCTAGCATTTAAAAAAAGACTACACACACAATAAAATGTTCTTCCTAATTTTCAGATTGCTTTGTATCTGAAGGGAGATGTTAGGATGGGTGGATGAAGGCTGAGAGAATATATTGTCTCCTGAAATACATTAACAATTCCTCAGGTGGGTCCAGAATGCTGTGTGCATTAGGATGAACAAGGAAATTTCCCAAGTCTTTCTTCTAATAAAACTGTTTGCTCTTGTGAAAGGTCTTGACAGTGAGGAGATACAAAAAATTATAACACTAAGGTAATTAGTGGAGAAATATCTCTAAATGAAAGATAGTGATTAAAAATGCAATGTAGGGCTTCCCTGGTGGTGCAGTGGTTGAGAGTCCGCCTGCCGATGCAGGGGACACGTGTTCGTGACCCGGTCCGGGAAGATCCCACATGCCGCGGAGCGGCTGGGCTGCTGAGCCTGCACGTCCGGAGCCTGTGCTCCTCAACGAGGGAGACCACAACAGTGAGAGGCCCGTGTACCGCAAAAAAAAAAAAAAAAAAGCAATGTAAAATATTAACACCATTTTTGAGAGGTTGAGGTTGTGATTAAAACACTCCATCTAAGATGTGGGTGAGCACTGGAGAGTTATTACTGTCAGCTGCAAATCTGTTTTATTTTGGTTTACTCCTAGTACACTTGACACACCTCATGAAGTTATGCAAAATTACGGCAATATCCTTCGTACCAAATTGCACCGGTACATTAGACCTTGATAATTGAACCAGGTACATCTCCTTAGTGAACAAAGCTTGTTTGGGATAAAGTATTTGGCAATACCTATTAAGAATCTTAAAAAATGTTTTAATACTGGATCATTCTTTGATTCAAGTATTTAGACAAATACAGACAGAGATTTAAACATAAGGATAGTTAATGGAATATCGTCTACAGAAAAAAAACTGGCAAATATTTTTTTTAGACTTCTAATAGTGGATGACTTGTTTAACAAGTTATGGTTTGTACACACAATGGAACAGTACACAGTCATTAAAAATGTACAGTGAGTACAATTAATGACGTGGGAAATTGTTCCTGTTATAATTATAGGTTTTTTTAAACATCTTTATTGGAGTATAATGGCTTTACAATGGTATGTTAGTTTCTGCTGTATCACAAAGTGAATCAGCTATACGTATACATATATCCCCATATCCCCTCCCTCTTATATCTCCCTCCCACCCTCCCTATCCCACCCCTCTAGGTGGTCACAAAGCACAGAGCTGATCTCCCTGTGCTATACAGCTGCTTCCCACTAGCTAGCTATTTTACATTTGGTAGTGTATATATGTCCATGCCACTCTCTCACTTCATCCCAGCATACCCTTCCCTTTCCCCGTGTCCTCAAGTACATTCTCTACGTCTGCGTCTTTATTCCTGTCCTGCCCCTAGGTTTTTCAAAACCTTTTTTCTTTTTTTAGATTCCATATATATGTGTAAGCATACGGTATTTGTTTTTCTCTTTCTGACTTACTTCACTCTGTATGACAGACTCTAGGTCCATCCACCTCACTACAAATAACTCAATTTCGTTTCTTTTTATGGCTGAGTAATTCCATTGTTTATATGTGCCACATCTTCTTTATCCATTCATCTGTCGATGGACACTTAGGTTGCTTCCATGTCCTGGCTATTGTAAATAGTGCTGCAATGAACATTGTGGTACATGACTCTTTTTGAATTATGGTTTTCTCCAGGTATATGTCCAGTAGTGGGATTGCTGGGTCGTATGGTAGTTCTATTTGTAGTTTCTTAAGGAACCTGCATACTGGTCTCCATAGTGGCTGTATCAATTTGCATTGCCACCAACAGTGCAAGAGGGTTCCCTTTTCTCCACACCCTCTCCAGCATTTATTCTTTGTAGACTTTTTGATGATGGCCATTCTGACCAGTGTGAGGTGATATCGCATTGTAATTTTGATTTGCATTTCTCTAATGATTAGTGATGTTGAGCATCCTTTTCATGTGCTTGTTGACAGTCTGTATATCTTCTTTGGAGAAATGTCTATTTAGCTCTTCTGCCCATTTTTGGATTGGGTTGTTTGTTTTTCTGATATTGAGCTGCATGAGCTGCTTGTATATTTGGGAGATTAATCCTTTGTCAGTTTCTTTGTTTGCAAATATTTTCTCCCATTCTGAGGGTTGTCTTTTCGTCTTGTTTATGGTTTCCTTTGCTGTGCAAGAGCTTCTAAGTTTCATTAGGTCCCATTTGTTTATTTTTGTTTTTATTTCCCTTTCTCTAGGAGGTGGGTCAAAAAGGATCTTGCTGTGATTTATGTCATAGAGTGTTCTGTCTGTGTTTTTCTCTAAGAGTTTTATAGTGTCTGGCCTTACATTTAGGTCTTTAATCCATTTTGAATTTATTTTTGTGTATGGTGTTAGGGAGTGTTCTAATTTCATTCTTTTACATGTAGCTGTCCACTTTTCCCAGCACCACTTATTGAAGAGACTTGTCTTTTCTCCATTGTATATTCTTGCCTCCTTTGTCATAGATTAGTTGACCATAGGTACATGGGTTTATCTCTGGGCTGTCTATCCTGTTCCACTGATCTATATTTCTGTTTTTGTGCCAGTACGATATTGTCTTGATTACTGTAGCTTTGTAGTATAGTCTGAAGGCAAGGAGTCTGATTCCTTCACCTCCTTTTTTTTCCCTCAAGACTGCGTTGGATATTCGGGGTCTTTTGTATCTCCATACAAATTTTAAGATTTTTTATTCTAGTTCTGTAAAAAATGCCATTGGTAATTTGATAGAGATTGCATTGAATCTGTAGATTGCTTTGGGTAGTATAATCATTTTCACAATATTGATTCTTCCAATCCGAGAACATGGTACGTGTCTCCATCAGGTTATATCATCTTTAATTTCTTTCATCCATGTCTTATAGTTTCCTGAGTACAGGTCTTTTGTCTCCTTAGGTAGGTTTATTCCTAGATATTTTATTCTTTTTGTTGCATTGGTAAATGGGAGTGTTTCCTTAATTTCTCTTTCAGATTTTTCATCAGTAGTGTATAGGAATGCCAGAGATTTCTGTGCATTAATTTTGTATCTTGCTACTCTACCAAATTCATTGATTAGCTCTAGTAGTTCTCTGGTAGCTTCTTTAGGATTCTCTATGTATAGTCTCATGTCATCTGCAAACAGTGACAGCTTTACTTCTTCTTTTCCAATTTGGATTCCATTTATTTCTTTTTCTTCTCTGATTGCCATGGCTAAAACTTCCAAAACTATGTAGAATAATAGTGGTGAGAGTGGGCAACCTTGTCTTATTCCTGATCTTAGTGAAAATGGTTTCAGTTTTTCACCATTGAGAACGATGTTGGCTGTGGTTTTGTCATATATGGCCTTTATAATGTAGAGGTAAATTCCCTCTGTGCCTACTTTCTGGAGGGTTTTTATCATAAATGGGTGTTGAATTTTGTCAAAAGCTTTTTCTGCATCTATTGAGGTGATCATATGGTTTTTCTCCTTCAGTTTGTTAATATGGTTTATCACATTGATTAATTTGCATATATTGAAGAATCCTTGCATTCCTGGGATAAACCCCACCTGATCATGGTGTATGATCCTTTTAATGTGCTGTTGGATTCTGTTTGCTTGTATTTTGTTGAGGATTTTGGCATCTATGTTCATCAGTGATCATGGCCTATAGTTTTCTGTTTTTGTGCCATCGTTGTCTGGTTTTGGTATCAGGGTGATGGTGGCCTTGTTTAATGAGTTTGGGAGTGTCCCCCCCTCTGGTATATTTTGGAAGAGTTTGAGAAGGATAGGTGTTAACTCTTCTGTAAATGTTTGATAGAATTCGCCTGTGAAGCCATCTGGTCCTGGGCTTTTGTTTATTGGAAGATTTTTAATCACAGTCTCAATTTCAGTGCTTGTGATTGGTCTGTTTATATTTTCTATTTCTTCCTGGTTCAGTCTCAGAAGCTTGTGATTTTCTAAGAATTTGTCCATTTCTTCCAGGTTGTTCATTTTATTGGCATATAGTTGCTTGTAGTAATCTCTTGTGATCCTTTTTATTTCTATAGTGTCAGTTGTTACTTCTCCTTTTTCATTTCTAATTCTGTTGATTTGAGCCTTCTCCCTTTTTTTCTTGATGAGTCTGGCTAATGCTTTATCAATTTTGTTTATCTTCTCAAAGAAATAGCTTTTCATTTTATTGATCTTTGCTATTGTTTCCTTCATTTCTTTTTCATTTATTTCTGATCTTATCTTTATGATTTCTTTCCTTCTGCTGACTTTGGGTTTTGTTTGTTCTTCTTTCTCTAATTGCTTTAGGTATAAGGTTAGGTTGTTTATTTGAGATATTTCTTGTTTCTTGAGGTAGGATTGTGTTGCTCTAAACTTCCCTCTTAGAACTGCTTTTGCTGGATCCTATAGGTTTTGGGGCATTGTGTATTCATTGTCATTTGTTTCTAGGTATTTTTTGATTTCCTCTTTGATTTCTTCAGTGATCTCTTGGTTATTTAGTAGTGTATTGTTTAGCCTCCATGTGTTTGTATTTTTTACAGTTTTTTTCCTCTAATTGATATGTAGTTTCATAGTGTTGTGGTCAGAAAGGTACTTGATATGATTTCAGTTTTCTTAAATTTACCAAGGCTTGATTTGTGACCCAGAATATGATCTATCCTGGAGAATGTTCCATGAGCACTTGAGAAGAAAGTGTATTCTGTTGTTTTTGGATGGAATGTCGTATAAATATCAGTTAAGTCCATCTTGTTTAATGTGTCATTTAAAGCTTGTGTTTCCTTATTTATTTTCATTTTGGATGATCTGTCCATTGGTGAAAGTGGGGTGTTAAATTCCCCTACAGTGACCACCACTGTCGATTTCCCCTTTTATGGCTGTTAGCATTTGCCTTATGTATTGAGTTGCTCCTATGTTGGGAGCATAAATATTTACAATTGTTGTATCTTCTTCTTGGACTGATCCCTTGATCATTATGTAGGGTCCTTTTTTGTCTCTTGTAATAGTCTTTATTTTAAAGTCAATTCTGTCTGATATGAGAATTGCTACTCCAGCTTCCTTTTGATTTCCATTTGCATGAAATATCTTTTTCCATCCTCTAAATTTCAGTCCGTATGTGTCCCCCAGTCTGAAGTGGGTCTCTTGTAGACAGCATATATACAGATCTTGTTTTTCTATCCATTCAGCCAGTCTGTGTCTTTTGGTTGGAGCATTTAATCCATTTACATTTAAGGTAATTATCGATATGTATGTTCCTATTACCATTTTCTTAATTGTTTGAGGTTTGTTATTGTAGGTCTTCTCCTTCTCTTGTGTTTCTGGCTTAGAGAAGTTCCTTTAACATTTGTATTAAAGCTGGTTTTGTGGTGCTGAATTCTCTTAATGTTGCTTGTCTGTAAAGGTTTTAATTTCTCCATTGAATCTGAATGAGATCCTTGCTGGATAGAGTAATCTTGGTTGTAGGTTTTTCCCTTTCATCACTTTAAATATGTCCTGCCACACCCTTCTGGCTTGCAGAGTTTCTGCTGAAAGATCAGCTCTTAACGTTATAGGGATTCTGTTGTATGTTATTTGTTGCTTTTCTCTTGCTGCTTTTAATATTTTTTCTTTTTGTTTAATTTTTGATAGTTTGATTAATATGTGTCTTCGCATGTTTCTCCTTGGATTTATCCTGTATGGGACTCTGTGCACTTCCTGGACTTGATTGACTATTTCCTTTCCCATATTAGGGAAGTTTTCAAATATAATCTCTTCAAATGATTTCTCAGTCCCTTTCTTTTTCTCTTCTTCTTCTGGGACCCCTATAATTCGAATGTTGGTGTGTTTAATGTTATCCCAGAGGTCTCTGAGACTGTCCTCAATTCTTTTCATTCTTATTTCTTCTGCTCTGAGGTAGTTATTTCCACTCTTTTATCTTTCAGGTCACTTATCTGTTCTTCTGCCTCAGTTATTCTGCTATTGAATCCTTCTAGAGAGTTTTTAACTTCATTTATTGTGTTGCTCATCATTGTTTGTTTGCACTTTAGTTCTTCTAGGTCCTTGTTAAATGTTTCTTGTATTTTCTTCATTCTATTTCCAAGATTTTAGATATCTTTACTGTCATTACTCTGAATTCTTTTTCAGGTAGACTGCCTATTTCCTCTTCATTTGTTTGGTCTGGTGGGTTTTTACCTTGCTCCTTCATATGCTGTGTGTTTCTCTGTCTTCTCATTTTGCTTAACTTACTGTGTTTGGGGTCTCCTTTTCCCAGGCTGCTGGTTTGTATCTCCTGTTGTTTTTGGTATGCCCCCAGGGGGTAAGTTTGGTTCAGTGGGTTGTGTAGGCTTCCTGGTGGAGGGGACTGGTGCCTGTGTTCTGGTGGATGAGGGTGGGTTTTGTCTTTCTGTTGGGCAGGACCACATCTGGTGGTGTGTTTTGGGGTGTCTGTGACCTTATTATGATTTTAGGCAGCCTCTCTGCTAATGGGAGGGGTCGTGTTCCTGTCTTGCTAGTTGTTTGGCATGGGGTGTCCAGCACTGGAGCTTGGTGGTCGTTGAGTGGAGCTGGGTCTTAGCATTGAGATGGAGGATTCTGGGAGAGCTCTCGCCGATTGATATTATGAGGGGCTGGGGGGTGGTTGGGTCTCTGGTGGACCAATGTCCTGAACTTGGCTCTCCCACCTCAGAGGCTCAGGCCTGACACACAGCCAGAGTACGAAAACCCTGTCAGCAACACGACTCAGAAGAAAAGGGAGAAGAAACAAAAGAAAGAAAGAAAAATAAAATAATTAAAATAAAATATTAAAAATATTATTAAAATAAAAAAGTAATTAAAAAAAACCGGCACAACCAAACCAGTAAACAAATCCACCAATGATAACTAGTGCTAAAACCTATACTAAAAAAAATGGACAGGGCTTCCCTGGTGGTGCAGTGGTTGAGAGTCCGCCTGCCGATGTAAGGGACACGGGTCCGTGCCCTGGTCCGGGAAGATCCCACATGCCGTGGAGTGGCTGGGCCCGTGAGCCATGGCCACTGAGCCTGTGTGTCCGGAGCCTGTGCTCTGCAACAGGAGGGGCCACAACAGTGAGAGGGCCACGTACCGCAAAAAAACAAACAAACAAAAAAAATGGACAGACAGAACCATGGGACAAATGGTAAAAGCAAACCTATACAGAGAAAATCACAGAAAGAAGCATGCACATACACACTCACAAAAGGAGAAAAAGGAAAAAATATATATATATAAAAGGAAGAGAGCAACCAAATCAGTATATAAATCTACCAATAATAATAAGCTCTAAATACTAAACTAAGATAAACATAAAACTATAAACAAATTAGACGCAGAAAGCAAACCCCAAATCTGCAGTTGCTCCCAAAGTCCACCACTTCAGTTTTGGGATGATCCGTTGTCTATTCATGTATTCCACAGATGGAGGGTACATCAAGTTGATTGTGGAGATTTAATCCTCTGCTTCTAAGGCTGCTGGGAGAGATTTCCCTTTCTTTTCTTTGTTCTCACAGCTCCCAGGGGCTCAGCTTTGGATTTGGCCCTGCCTTTGCATATAGATCGCCCTCTGGTGTCTGTTCTTCACCCAGACAGGATGGGGTTAAAGGAGTGGCTGATTCGGGGGCTCTGGCTCACTCAGGCCAGGGGGAGGGAGGGGTACGGAATGCGGGGTGAGCCTGTGGTGTCAGAGGCCAGCGTGACATTGCAACAGCCTGAGGCACACCATGTGTTCTCCCAGGGAAGCTGTCCCTGGGTCATGGGACCCTGCCAGTGGCGGGCTGCACAGGCTCCCAGGAGGGGACGTGTGGATAGTGACCTGTGCTTGCACACAGGCTTCTTGGTGGCCGCAGCAGCAGCCTTAGCACTTCGTGCCCGTCTCTGGTGTTTGCGTTGATAGCTGCGGCTCGCATCCGTCTCTGGAGCTTGTTTAGGCAGTGTTCTGAATCCCCTCTTTTCGCGCACCCTGAAACAGTGGTCTCTTGACTCTTAGGCAGTTGCAAACATTTTCCCAGACTCCCTCCCAGCTAGCTCTGGCACACTAGCCCGCTTCAGTCTGTGTTCACGCAGCCAACCCCAGTCCTCTCCCTGGGATCCGACCGAAGCCCGAGCCTCAGCTCCCAGCCCCGCCCACGCTGGCGGGTGAGCAGACAAGCCTCTCGGGCTGGTGAGTGCCGGTCGGCACCGATCCTCTGTGCGGGAATCTCTCCGCTTTGCCCTCCGCACCCCTGTTGCTGCACTCTCCTCCGTGGTTCTCAAGCTTCCCCCCGCCATCCCCGTCTCCACCAGTGAAGGGGCTCCTAGTGTGTGGAAACCTTTCCTTCTTCACAGTTCCCTCCCAGAGGTGCAGGTCCTGTCCCTATTCTTTTGTCTCTGTTTTTTCTTTTCTCTCTTGCCCTACCCAGGTACGTGGGGAGTTTCTTGCCTTTTGGGAAGTCTGATGTCTTCTGCCAGCGTTCAGTAGGTGTTCTGTAGGAGTTGTTCCACATGTAGATGTATTTTTGATGTATTTGTGGGGAGGAAGGTGATCTCCACGTCTTACTCCTCCACCATCTTGAAGGTCCTCTATAATTATAGTATTAAGTAATAAAAGAAAGTTCTGAAATTGTGCATACATATAAATATATTGCTCAAATATGTAAAAAGAGGATATATGTTTATAATACATATATACAGATAATATGCCTATGTCTATAATGTATACAATATATGTCTATTTTATATATATTCACAGAATACATGTGTGTTTATATACACACACATATATATAAATGTGTGTGTTTCTGTATATATCTATATATATATATCTACAGAAAAAAAATTTGAAGAAAATATGCCAAAGAGTTCTTGTGGTATATGGATGGTAAAATATAGGTGGATTTTTCTTCACGTTCCAATTTTTTTTAAATGAGCATGTTTTATTTTTACAATAAAATCATGATTAACTTTTAAAACACTATTCACACCATCATAAAAAACAATATTGTAAAGTAAAACTTTGGATGCAACTACCCCAGACTTGCACCTTTGTCATGTGAGCAATTGTCTATGTAGCTATATGTGTTTCTTTTTAATGTCAAAATTTTGCAAGACAGGTTGGCGCCTCATCTCTGCAAAGCCAGTTCCACTTGCTCGAGGAGAATATTCCTTGTTTATGCTGCAGGCAAAACAACTAGTGTTTTTTTTTTTAAACCTCAGGTCTATTGTGAAAATGAGCCATCTGTGGCAGCTGTGGTGTTTTTTCCAACCTAATAGCACCTTTCATACTGAACTCTTGGGCTTTTCCAGGCGCTACTGACAGCTGCGGAATGATTATGTACATTTTTTATATAAATTGGTATAAGGTGGCATACTGAGAAATCTTGCATATGCATGTAGTGTGGGGAATGAAAAATGACAATAAAGTAAACCTTGTGGTTTGGTTTGTAGAGTCCACATGGAAGACCGTCTAGCTGAATAATGCTTGGTTGTGGTAACATGGCCTCATGACATAATTTCATCACTTCAGAAGTGGGAGGAAAGTCTTCCCCATCAATATTTTCCGGAAACATGTTAGAGTGTGGGGCACATAGTAGGTACATTTATTTTGATAAATGAAAGAATGTTCAGTTTAGGTAATTTTGTCCTTCAGGTGACTGGGGACGCACCTTTCCACTTGCTTCGGTGAGGAGCAATGAAGAAGCACCTGATCAAGAGAAGGAGGCAGGGCACACAGCATCCTGAAAATCTGGGGAAAGGCACATGGTGCCACCCTAGATATTTTGAGCAACCCAAGGATTATCAGTTCCTCCCACCTATGAAAGCAAACTTTTGCCATCATTGGTGTTATTTTATTAATATCACATCCTCACGGTTTCTCTGATTAGACTTGGTTCTTCTAAAAGTTATGAGGGGAGATTTGCCACAGGCTTCTAAATATAGCAGGAAAGAAACATAGAGCAAATTTTGAGGCAAAGCAGGTTCTAGGCAGTCCTCCATGAACAGCCCAGGAGTTCCCCTGGTAGAGTCATTTTCCCGATGCTATATTTCCTGCTCCCTTGCATCCTTCGAGTTTTGAATTTTGGCAGCCTTCCATTTGGTGCAAGAAAGCTGGAAGTAACTCTTGCTCATTTTCCTTGGCTTTTCAGTGTCAGTCTGTATATCACCTAGCAGTTGAAATCATGGATCATGTGGATGCCCCCAACCTCCACCTCTGGGACAGCTGGAGAAATACATAAGGTGGCCTAAAGCTTAAACCCAGGGTTCCTCAGCTAGCTCGGCACTTCCATTTAATAGTGAAATATATCTTTGACAGTCCACAAAAGTATCCCTTCTGGGCCTTCTTTGTCTAAACTTAATATTTCCTGTATTAAGTCTTATAACAATCATCACAAGGAAGGTTGAATGCTAAAGAATTCAGAATCAATTAAGACTCCACCAGGAAATCAAAACCTTCTGTTAAGCTGTAAAATGCTGTGGGATGAATTGGTGTCACCTGATAATATTGCACCAGAGATGTATTGTAAAGCCTGATACTCAAGGCCAAGTGTCTCTACAAAAGCTACAATCCCATCACCACATGAAGTTTATCAGTGCCAGAAGAATAGAATAATGAATGATTATACAGCACCTTAAATGATGGTTCTTTTTCACTAATATTGATAGGAAAGATTCTTCATTCTTGTGCCCACTTTCACTGCTCTTTAGAAAAAGATTTTGCAGCAACAATAAGAAGGCAGGGCTATTGCGTGGTCAGTCATGAGTGTCTAATAGTGGAGTTCTTTTCTTTTTTAAGAGTAATTCCAAGATTAGTCGCTACAGATTAAAGCAACTACAGGATCTCGGACAGTGAAGACTAGGGGAGCTCACAGTGGCTAAACACAAGATCAAAGACTTGATGGGCACTCACAATACCTAGGTCCCAGGTAACAAGAAAACATTTACCTTTAAATCAGTAGGGGAGCAGAACGAAGAAATTTTCACAGAAAAATAAAAATTTGCCATCAGAGTTCCTAATAATCCATAAAAGTTATGCTGAAATGACAGACACCCAGTTTACATGTATTTAGCTCCCCATCTAGAAAGTTCCAGAAGACCAAATTGAGAGGCAGTGATGAAGAAGGGAACACAATTCTTAGTATTCCCAGATTTCGGAATTCTGATACACGAGCAGATAACATCATGGGAAAATAAAATGTACTTTTATTTCAAAAAGGATAGGCAACACTTCTTCCTTCAACAATTGTTAATCGTTGCTTTTGTGTTATTTTACGTGAGGTTTGGAGATAGGACTTCCAGGTCCCTTTCACATACCAGACTGAAGAATATGAGACATGTATTAACAGCTCAGAGGCTGTGATTGCTAAATGCTCCTCCACGTTCCCTGTGCTGAGGCCATTGTTAACCTGGCTTCACTATTTGGAGTGGGGTGGAGGGGGTGATTTCCTTTTAATGGACCAGACTTTGTTTTTATTCCCACTTCTGGGAAGGACCATTTGGCTCACATGAAACTTTGCTGGGCTCTGTTAATGGGGCAGGCATGTAGTTTGGGGCTGGTAGGTAATTTTAGTAGTATAGAGGTGGTTAATTCCATTGCCAGGGACGTTGAACTCTCTACACGGTCAGTTTGCTGTGCGCTCACTCGGTGTAGATACACAGAGCACACTGCAGAAATACGTACCTACTCTCAACACAGCATGCAAGCTGTTAGCAATCTTCTTTACATTACCTGAGGCCCACTCCATCACCCCTTTCACTTAATATGATAGATTGCAGGACGTAATATAGAAAAATGTAGTGTGTGTGGCATATAAACTCACAGTGCATATCGGATTTAATATAAAATGCACAGAAGCCACTCTGTAATACATAGTCAAAAAGGCTGCAAGCTGCTGTATTGATGCCGTGCCCAGTTCAGGAAAATAAGGCAGGTTTCCATTGCCAGAAAAGAGCATAGTATGCAATTTCTCATCCAGTATAGAGTATAAATAAAACATGGTGTACGTTAATACCAAACTGCATGAAATGATTTCCCTTAGTACATAAACTTATAGCACCCCAGTCTTTGCTTCAAGTTGAATTTTCCCAGTTCTCTCAGATGGCAATAGGGAATTATATGACCTTCTACAGCAAGAACTTCCCACTTAACAGATTCTAGGGCTCCGCTGGGCCTCACGCTAATGGACAGCCATTAACCATCTTGGAGCTCCGTAGAATTCCCTGGAGCTTTGCAAGCTGAGTTCCTGGATCTCTCCGGAGTTAGTAGTTGACAGGCAGCTGTCAGTCAACTGGAACTTTCTTAAAGCTATACCCCGTAGCAAATAAAAGGGCTCAGTGTTTATAATGAGGAAAGATTATTGTGCCAACACTAATACATTTTAATAAAAACATTAACCCAGTAGATGTAGTCTTTAGGTCTAGTCCTCCACATATAAATGCATATGTAGTATGCATTTCCTCTTATTTATGGAGAGTTATTGATTAATTTTGCTTTGCAGTTCTTGAAGACAGTCCATTCTGCTTCTATAACTGTACTTTGAAATGGGTAGCTCTTAGCTATAGAAGTCCCCAATTTCTGTGAAAGTGTCTGTCAAAATTAGACAACCAAAGAAAATATATTCTAAAGCAAATTTTAAGATACATTAACATTACTGCTTTCATAGGGTTGTGTCTAAAGGAACACAAGAGCACTAATGCCAGAAACTTTTGAGATTAATTTTATCTTTGTTCTTCCTTTAGTGCCTTGGGTAATTTACTAAATTGCTGTTTCTTCATTCTCCCTGTAGTAAGTGTGGTTGGTAAATTTTTGTCTAGTCTACATGGTCCATTGGTTCAAGTTTGGGTGCTACTTAAAAGTGAGAAAGCAGAGGTTTGTTCGGGAGGAAAACATCAGTGCTTTCCTTAGGGCTTATGCAGAGATGTAAATCAATCATTCAAGGCTGTGAAACCATGGTTAAGCAGGAATTTTCAGTGGCTACTGCTATCACTCTTTAGGTGATTAGAGTACAATGCCTTTCACCTTTCATAGCACAAATTTTGTCATTCCTGACTCTCAAATACAGGAAATAGATATCATCATAAGAACTGTCTTCTCAAATCTGGGACTTTCACTGACAGAACAGATAAAAGACATAAATGAGTACTGAGATCCTGATCATTATGCTGACTTGTTGCTGATAACACCAGACAACAGATCCGCTTAATTAAAGTCATGGCCTTTTTATGGTCAATTCTTAAATTCTAAATGTCTCTCTCTTCTTTAGAATCTGAAATAATTTTAGACTGAGAGAATGTTGTAAGACCAGAGCAAAGAATTCATGACTATCCTTCAAATTACGTTAACTTTTTACTATATTTATTTTATGATTCTCTCTCTATATATTATTATTGCTATCATTAAGTACATACAGATTTTTTAAATTCATTTGAGAGTAAGTTGCAAACATAAAGGGCCTTCACTCCTGAATAGTTTTATGGGCATGAAGAACAAGAACATCTTCTTACATTACAGTAAAAATATCAAAATCAAGAAATTAACGTTGACAAAATGCTATTATCTAATCTATAGACCTTATTCAAATTTTTCCAATTGTCCTAATAAAATATCTTTACAGGAAAAGAGAGAAAAAATTCTGGTCCAGGATCCAGTCTAGGATCAGACATTGCATTTAGTTATCATGTCTCTTTAGCCTCTTTTAATCTAGAACAGTTCCTTACTCTTCCTTCATCTCTTATGACTTTGCCACTTTTGTAGAATGTCCCTCAATCTGGGTTTTTCCAGTGTTTCTCCATCATTAGCCAAACATCTCTTTTAAAAATTTATTTATTTTATTTATTAATTTTTGGCTGTGTTGGGTCTTCGTTGCTACTCGCGGGGTTACCCTAGTTAGTTGCGGCGAGCTGGGGCTACTCTTTGTTGCAGTGCACGGGCTTCTCACTGCAGTGGCTTCTCTTGTGGATCATGGACTCTAGGTGCGTGGGCTTCAGTAGTTGCAGCACGTGGGCTCAGTAGTTGTGGCTTGCGTGCTCTAGAGCGCAGTCTCAGTAGTTGTAGCGCACGGGGCTTAGTTGCTCTGCGGCATGTGAGATCTTCCCAGACCAGGGATCGGACCTGTGTCCCCTGCATTGGCAGGTGAATTCTCAACCACTGCGCCACCAGGGAAGCCCAGCCAAATATCTCGTAGGTGAATTTTTCAAAGGAAAAGTTTGGAGGACGTTTCCATTTTTCTTAGAGATGTGATATTGTCAGGGTCTAGTGTGGAAAGAGCATGAACAGTACAAATCACACTATAAGATAGAAATAGGGTCACCCACAGAATTATCTTCATAACTGGGTCTAAGATAGTTCCTGTCATTTATTTCCCCCACCTTCAAAACACTACCTTGAATCTAGTATTCTGTTAAGACAACAGGCAAAAAAGAGACAGCTCCTGAGCATTGGTACCTTGAGTTTAGGATTTGGTATGGAAATGAATAACTCACAAATGAGGACCATGCATACCTGCTTTTGGTTTCTTGCATCACCTTTCATTGTCTTAAGACTGAAAAGTTAATAACCCAGTGTGTAGTCATGCTATTATCAGTTTACATTTTAGTAAAGCCCATTCAAGTGATGATTACATATGTTAATGAGTGTCGTTATAATGCACTATACAGTACATTACCTTCAATAAATATAATTGTTTATGCACTTTAATGAGGGTATATAATGCCCCAAAACTAATGGTATTGACTGAATTGTGATTTATTGTTCTAAAACTTTGCCCTTAGGAAAGGAAATCTTATAAAACCTTTTATGTTTACCTAACTTTCTTTAGCCCCCTAAAAGCTGCCACTCATCTCTCCCTCCCCCTGTTACAAGAAGAAAATAGCTCCAAGATGCTTCTACAACATTCCCTGTCAATGCATCTCTCAACCTGAAGAAGCAGGAGGTGGGTTCATTTAAAACGTTTAATGAAGATCATTATGTTTACCCCTTAGTAAGGTTTAATGCATTATCTGGCAGCAAAACTGATGCCACGTCAGAATTTTGGCTTCAGATCAAATAACAAGGAATAGAAACATTGTTTGTTAAACTACACACTAGGAATAGAAAAGAAAGCCAGGGATAGCGTTTGGCTCAGAGTCCTGCATCAGGCCAGGGAAGAGACCATGATTAAATTGTCTCTGTGCAGACCTCCAGCTGGGGACAAAGAGAGAGTGGGTGGAACCCACACAGTTAATTCTAATCCCAAGTTTCTTTCCCCTTTTCCTTTCTATAAGGAAAAATTTAGTCTCATCTTGACAATGAAGCTAAAAAAATCCTCATATCTGATAAATAAAAAATAAAACATAGTTATTGTGCATGATGGATACTTTGTTTTCCAAATTAATATAGATACTAAAAATAAGGACTAAAGTCTCCAAATGGGCTTTGTATTGCCTTACATTTTGGCTTTAGTATTCATGTTTCTAAGTAGACAGACATCATGTAGCTAATGTCTTCAGCAAAGATTTCTTTAATCGGAATTCTAGGAATTACTGATTAATATGTAGAAACACTAAAGCCATTGCTTTTACGCTGAATCTGAACCAAACTCACTTATGCCAGTCATAACCAGAATTCCTTTTTTCTCCACCCAAGGAATAGAATATCATTTGGAGCATTATCTGGTCTCTGGCTTTAGTGTGCATATTACCTAGCTAATTTCTAGCTTACCTACTATCTGGTTCTTACATCTGCACAGTAATTGGGGTGTGACCCACCACTCTCTGTTATCACATCCTTCAGCCCAGGGATGACACAGACTTCCTGGTGAAAAGTAGGGCTTCAGGAGGAACTTTCCCCTAATCACTGGAAATGGAGTTTTGTCACCTTTGGAGGTAAATTTGCATGTGAGGTCTCCTGGTTTTTTTCTATCTCCACAGCATACTATCTGAAAGGACTTTTAGGAGTCTTTATGAATAAATAAAACTGTGCAACTTAAAGACGAAGATTAATTCATGTAGATACTTTTAATGCCCAGTAGAAATGACAACGGGATCTGTACTGACATCTTAAAAGGATTTGTTGAACAACAGCAGTTTCTTAAAACAGATTCCCAGGGTGGAAGGTAATCACTGGAGAAACTTTCCAAGGTTTACAGTGGTGTTCCAAGTAGTTTGAAAGTCAGTAGTTTAAAAAAAAAGAAAAATTGACATTGAGATGCAATTTGTGGTAAGATCTAATTAATTTTTTTGCTCCTAAGAATAATTTATTATTTACACTTCTTATTATATATGTATTTTAGCTTCATTAGTCTGCAATACTGGAAAAAATTATACCTTCAAGTCCTATTTATCAAATTAATGGTGCAATTTCCTAGTGACACGTTCTAACATTCATTAAACCAAGTTCAGTAAAAATGCATTTAAATTAGATTAGTGTGATGTAATAAAGATTCCAGTGTAGGGGGTGATATTCTAGCTGAAGAGAAACACCCAGATTGAGTTGAAAGCAACTTTGAGATAATGCTTCAAAACCTATTTTGGCACTGGCTAAGTAAAAGAATAAGCGATGATGACTCTCTCCTCTAACTGCCTCTGCTTAGCTTTTGTTATGCTTTACCATGACAAGGGAAAAAAGACTCAAAGATGTAACTCGATCACCCAGCAGAATGCTCAAGCTTTGCTCAGCCAAAGGCTATGGCAGTAAACTTGTCCAAAGCTTCTGTATTGTGACAGATTTGCTCATGATACAAATAAATACTGTATCCACTGTCACCATTAATTAGCTTATATTTGAGGATGAAAAGCACCATATACCCACCAAATATTACATTACTATGCATACTTCCTCGCTTGCAACGATTAAGAAGGGGTTGTAACTTGTACTATTTTCCAAGGTGAGCACGTTACATTTCCATGTTTAATGTGTTGAGGCCCACATATGAAGATGTTCTCTCTTAAATACACATAATAGAAACACTTAGGTAATACTATGAAAAATGTGTGTTCTTACATCAATATGCCTGTGCTACTATGCTGCAAGACCTAGGAGACTCTGAAATGGCCATTGTCCTGAGTTTAACACAGCACATAATACAAATTAGTGCTTCATAAATACTTTCAAGACAATGGGAATTCTTGGAGATTAAGTGAGATAATGTATGTGAAAGCAGTTGGTATATAAAAGACATTTACAATGTCAGCTAACTCAGAATCTGAATCCATAAGCCTAGAAGGCTTTGTGCAGAAATCCTGGCACAACTATCAAGATAGAGACAAGGGTGGTGCTGCTCTCTAAAATACATGCAGTAAGTTTTGTTGTTTGTTTGTTGTAGGCAGTTCTTACTGATAGACATATTATTGGTAGTTAGGAGAAAGCAATGAGGGGTACAAACTGGGCAGTACGTAGTGGTCTGCATGACCCCAGCTGCCCTGTCACAGAGCTAGGGGTAGGGGAAGGAGTTGTTGGAGCACACTGGCCATGAATGGGCTTCCCTGAACCTTTGTGATAGGGTGAAGGAGGGAGAAATTGAGCAGAAAACAGACTGCAATCCTCTTCTGTCTTAGCCCAATACCAGATATCCAGCCATCTTCATGTATATTTACCCACCCCAAAAAGAAGGAACTATGAGGAGGTCTCAGGAGAGAAATGAAGGTTAAAGAGATAAGGGGTGCTATAGAACTGACATAAAATGGAGATTTCCAGTTTTAGGGCATGTACCTGGGTCAGGAGACCAAGAAAAGCATAGATTTCAGAAGGCAGAAAAAAAGCAAACAATAATGTTGGAACAAATTGAATCATGGCCAATAGTCAGTCTGCAAAATACTTAGAAATGTGATGGGTTGGCAACTCCCTGGGGAATTTGGCAGTGTGAACAACCAATTTGAATAATTGACAGAGAAATATTTCTGGTCAACCAGGGTTATACAGATTGTCCATTCACAGCTGTCACATCATTCAATGAATTGACAGTCTGTCACTTAACTCTGCTTCCAGAGGGTCCAGGCCACCCTGACTCTGGTGGCAGGATTCAGTGATAGGATGAGATTAGTCTGCAGTCACTACATGCCTCTGGTTCCTGGACTTAAACCAACATTTTAAAATGAAGTTGAAGATAAAAATTCTGTTTTGGTTCAATTTTGTATCTCTTTTTGAAAAAAATATTTTATAAATTACCAGACTAAAATGGATGTTTTTTAAGGTATACAGTTTTATGAATTTTAATACACGTATAGATTCATGCCACCACCCCTATGATCAGGATACAGAATGGTTCCTTGTTCCCCCATAACTCCTTTGCTATTTCTTTATAGTCACCCCTTCCCTCACCCCACTCTCTAGCAACCACTGATATAATCTCCATGCCTACAGTTTTATCTTATTGAAAATGCCATATAAATATAATCACACACTACAGAACATTTGAAACTGACTTCTGTAGAATAATGCTTTGAGATTCATCCAAGTTACTACATCTATCAAAGGTTTGTTCTTCTTCATTGCTGAGTAGTATTCTATTATGTGGGTGTACCACAGCTTATCTATTCAACCATTGAAGGACATTGCGTTGGCTCCAGATTTGGGCAATTATGAAAACAGCTACTATAAACATTCAAGAACAGGTAGTCTTAAGAACATACATGTTCGTTTTTCTAGGGTAAATATCCAGAAATGGAACTGCTGGATAACAGTTTAAGAGCATGTTTAAACTGCCAAACCATTTCCACAGTGACTATATCATTTTGCACTCCCAGCAGCAGTGGAGGAGAACTCTGCTGCACCACAGGGTCACTATTTTTAATTTTAGCCATTCTGATAAGTGTGCAGATGTATCTCATCATGGCTTTGTTTTCATTTCCCTAGTGACTAATGAGAAACATTTTTTTATGTGCTTTTTTGCCATCCTTATAGTCTCATAAGTAAAGGCTCTGTTCAAGTCTTTTGCTTATTTTTTAGTGTTTTTTTTTTTCTTATTTGTTGCTTTGAGAGTTCTTTATAGATTCTGTGTATAAGTGCTTTGTCAGGTCTGTGATTCACAAGTATTTTCTCCCAGTCTGTAGCATGCTATTTCATTCTGTTAACATTGATATTCACAGATCAAAAGTTTTTAAATTAATGAATTTTTTCCTATGGATTGTGTCATGTCAAAGATCTCTTTGCATGACCCAAATCAGGAAGATTTTCTTCTGGAAATTTACAGTTTATGTTTTACATTTAGGTCTGTGATCCATTTTAAAGTAATTCTTGAATAAGATGTGAAGTTTAAGTTGAGGTTTATTTTTTGCATATGGATGTGCAATTACTGGTCATTACTAGTCATTACCACTGCGTTAGTGGGTTGTTTTGGGTCTGGTTCATGAGAGAACGGAGAAAAGAGAAGAGAGAAAAAAGCAACCACGAAAAAACCAGAGGATTTCTACACTCTCTCTGAGCATTGGGAGTTTCCTTTTTCACTCTTCCAACCAGAGCTAGAGAGTTTCTCTTCAACCTCACTGTTTGCTCCTGACATTCACTCCTGGTTTAAACTACATTTAGTTCAGGCTGAGGGATACTGGAGAGGAATAGATGGCTCAGTACAACTGGTTCAGTGGTACTTCAAATCTGGTGTTCTTCTCTGATGAGCTGCTGCTATTTACTCCTCAGGGACCTCAAATGTAAGCTGCACGCATTCAGTTCCGGTTTTATAGTTGTATTCAGTGGGAGAGATGGACTGAGTGTGCTCATTCCATCTTACCTGGAATTTACTCATCTTTCTTTTATTGCTTCTCTCTAGTACATTTATATCTTCCTCTCCCACTCCCTTTCTTATCACCACCTCAAAACTTGTCATTAAAATTCAGGATGCGTTGTTCTAATTATTTCATTTGTCTGACAGGTTGATATTTTCTCATAAAAGATTAGGTCTTTTGACCCATTATTTTATTCATGGTCTCTGACCATTTGTAAAATAATGCCTAAGCATTATTTTAGATTTGCAAGCCTTGCAGCAAATGTTAGCCTTTAGTGAACAGAATAAGGACGTTTGATAGGTAAACAGCAGTCAGCTTGTGAGCATGGGGCACTTAAATCTGTAGCAAACAATTTCCTGCAACTTTCATCAAAATCAGGATGCAGTCAGAGTCTAAGTCCTGGATGTACTAACATTCCACTGAGCATTAACTTTTATGGAAAAATTATATTCATTTCTTTGCACTTTGATATTTTCCTCTTTGTGTCAACTCAAACACATTTCACTGTTTGAAGGAAAGATTGTTCCATGTGGAAGGGTCCTATGGTAACCCTCTTGCCCTCCTTGCTCTGACAGGCAGTTTGCTTTCAGGTTGCCATAAGAAAGTGAGAGCTTGGCATGGCTTCCAAAACCTGAGCTCAGATTCATTTACTTCTGTCACTCTTACCCCCCTGCTCGTGACCATTGATGTTGTATCTCCCTACTGTGTATTTTGCTCAGATTTATACACTCAACAGTCATTAGTGACTGATTTGTAGCATAGACAATAAAAGTTTAATAAAAAGGGAGTGAGGACTCAGCTCTGTGATTTAGCCTTTATTTTTCTTTTGTTTAAAACCAAAAGCTTTTTTTAAAAAAATGTAAGAAAAAACAGTGGTTGATCTTGGGTTGCTGAAAAATATGATTTCCTACTTCTGTTTTTATCAAGCTCTAAGATCCAATATTCATCTTTCTGTTGTGGACCTGATTAGTCTGAACATGCCATTAGAGGACACTAATAAATAGGAGACAAAGACACTCAAAGTAAGACCAAGAGTTGGTAACTTCAGGGCAGTTCACAAAAGGGAAGTGAGAACACTAGTACCCTGATTATAGAGAGGGGAATGCTTGGGTGCAAGAGACTCCCCCAGTTAAAATGAAGAAGTTAGTTTTTGGCCCAGCACTGAAATACATTCCTTCCATGCTAACAGCATTGACATTCTTTCTTTATCTGTTGACCCATTCCTACTAGGATCTAAAGTGAAAAGGGAATTAAAGCTGTCTTTTCTCCAGCCCAGCCTGCCCTGTACTCAGGACAATAGTGTAATAAAGACTTGGCAAAGTTCTTTGGAAATCACAAAGGTCATTTAACTAGGCTGAGTTTAAATTGAACGTTCAAAATATATAAAAATTTACTATTGTAACTATTCTAATGAGGCTTGATTTCTCCCTATGGTTCTGGAGAAGAATGTTCTGGCAGTTTTGCCCCAGTGAAATGTCAAAGCAGGTGCCTAAAATAACTAACATATTAACTTTTGACATTTTAAGATGGCTTTGCTCTGATCTTAGATAAATGACTACATATCTCTATGTTTTAATTCCCTCACCTAAATATGTCTGATGCTGCTCATGTGCCCCACATGATTGTTACAGAGAAAAGTACCTAAATGATCCTAAAGTACTTTATAAGGGCAAAGTGCTAGAAAATGCCAATTAATGGAAACATATTTCCACCTACAGAAAAAAATATATAGCTGTAAGAGATGAAGGAACATAACACTCCTAGAAAAGATAGGAGTAGAATTCTAAAATATTCATAGCCTAAACTAAAATTTTTTCCCTGAGAAAAAGAAAATTTTAAACTAGCTATTTCCAGTTTTTGCTTAGGAGGTAGAGAGTTCGAAAGAGCATCACCCATGCTCTTAAAAACAAAAACGTCACAAAAATCCTGGACAGACTTCAAGTTCACAACTTTTTGGAAGCCATCAAGGAGCTGAAGTCACGTGGCAAAACACTAGCCCCAAACCCAGGGAGATACAGGTTTCCTTTAGGGAAAGACAGGAACTGAGTACTTCACCTGAGGAAGACTCAGCCAGACACTAGTAGGAAGATTCCATTGGGAATTGTTAATGAATTGGTAGAGACTGAGTGTGGTTGGTGAGAGACTGTGCAGCTCATTGGAATCACAGATATAGGGACAGTTTGCACCAACTTTTAGGCTCTTCTCTATGGTCCTCCCTGGGCATTCACAAAAAAAGGTTTCAGGCAGTTCCCAAACCATCCCTTGTGCAAGTCTGAGGGAGGGAGCAGCAGCCACTATGAGAGGGGCACAGAAGCCTGCCCATACCCTCTTCCTCACCTCTATTATGAAACAAAAGGCTTACACTGCTGGGGGAAACACAAAAACACTGTCACCCTTAGAACACAGGAAAAAACCCATTGTAGTCAAAGGAGATAAACATAAAATTACACTCTTCCCCTGTAAGAGGGACAGGATTATGTGCTGGGACAGAAATACTGTTGGGGGCAGGGGAGGAGCACTGAGAAAGTCATATTCCCTGCCCACAGCCCCTAGCCCAAACCTCAGGGAATCAGTGCCTACCTAAGACTGCAGCTTAATTATCACAACGGAGAAGCCCTGCCTTACCCCCCACCATCAGGTTAACAACCTTTAAGTACCAGTCATAGTGGAGTACCCCTGGGATAGCTGCAAGATCATGGAAAGAGAGCCTCTCTGAAGCACAGCACAAAGAAAAGACCCAAAGCTGAGGATAGAGTAGAAAGTCAGAAAATCTCTGAGAAACCAGTCCCCACCCTAAATTCAAAGTTACCAGTAGAGGAATGTGAAGACTATTACACTGAGGGTGATCAAAGCAACACCAAACTCCCAAACCATCTCAATTCCTAACTAGGTTGACTCAAACTGCCACACACAAAGCCTCACAGAAGAAAAAGTGTGCCCGTCTCTAGCAGGAATAAAACCCCTCCAAACTATTTATTTCACTTCACTTCAGTCTTTACTGCTCTACACAAGATATCAAGCTTTTAACAAAACTTATGAAAATCCTTGCATATGAAAAAGTGAGGGGGGAAAACACATTACGAAGACACAAAGAAATGGACAGAACATGGTTCAGATATGATATAAAGGCTGAAGCTATAATAAGACAGGGAATTTAAAATAACTATGATTAACATGTTAAAGGCTATAATGAAAAAAGTGGCCAAAATGAAAAGATCAAAAGAGAATTTCAGCAGATAGGTGGAAACTATAAGAGTCAAATAGAAACACTAGAAATAAAAAACACAGTGACAGAGATAAAGAATTCCTTCAGTGGGCTCATTAGGAAACTCATGTAGCCAAGGAAAGAATCAGTGAACTTCAGGATAAAGCAATAGAGATGACCCAAAATGAAAGACAAAAAACAAAAAGAGAATTTTCCAAAATTGATTTGGCAGAAAACAAACCACAGGTACAAAAATATCAAAGAACATCAAGCCAGATTAAAAAAAAAGATATATACACCTAGGCGTTTCATGTTTAAATTTCTGAAAACAATAACAAAGAAAAATTTGAAGACAAGTGGGGTGGGGGGGGAGGAAAAAGAGACATTAAATGCAGAGGAATTAAAGATAAGAATTACAGCAAGCAGACTTCTTGTCAGAAACTATGCAAGTCACCAAACAGTAGAGTGACATCTTTGAAGTGCTGAAAGGAAAAAAAAATCTATCAATCTAGAATTCTATACTCAGAGAAAATAAAAGCAGAATAAAAAATAAATCAGAAATAAAGACTTTCTCAGGAAAACAAAAACTTAGGGAATTAATTTTCAGCATACCTATACTACAAGAAAGGTTAATAAGAAATTCTTCAGTCAAAAGGAATTTAATAGCAGGCAGAAATTTGGATTTACATAAAGAAATGAAGAGTGCCAGAAATGGACTAAATGAAAGTAATAATAAAGTTCATTTTAATTACTTTTAATTACTCTAAAAGTTAAGTGAATGTCTAAAACAAAAATATCAATGAAGTTTGTGTTTATAGCACATATAAAAGCAAAATATATGATAATAATAGTACAAAGATTAGGAAGGAGGAATTGGGAATATACTGTTGTAAGATCCATATACTACATGTGAAGCATTATAATATTTGAAAGTAGATTCTAATTAAATTAATTAAATACGTACTTTTTAAATCCTAGAGCAACTTTTAGACATTTTTAGCATTATAAATAGTAAGTTAATCATGAAAATAACATAGAACCATAAAAAAATGCTCAATTAAACAAAAGAAGGTAGAAAAGGATGAAAAATGAATGAGCATATGAAACAAATAGAAAACAGATAACAAGGTGGTGGTTTTTAATCCAGCCATATCAATAATTACATAAATGTTCATAGTCTAAACACACCAACTAAAAGACAGAGACTGTTAGATTGGTTTAAAAAGGAAGATCCAGTGGATCTTCTATATGCAAGAAACTACTTTGAATATAAAGACATAGATTGGTTAAAATAAGAGTTTCAAAAAATATATCATGCAAACTCTAATCAAAAGAAAGGTGTAGTTGCTAATTAATTTCAAATAAAATAGACGTCAAGTCAAGAAATATTATTTGGGATAAATGAGGGACATTACATAAATAATAAAGAGGTAAGTTATCCAAGAACACATAAAATCCTAAAGGTGTGCACACCTCAGAGCAGACATTCAAAATGCATGAAGAAAAACGGATATATCAAAAAGGAAGAGGAAACAAATACACAATTGTTGTTGAAGACTTCAAGACTTCTTTCTTAGTAACTGATTTTAAAAGACTAAAAATAAGTAAGAATATAGGAGCCCTGAACAATATTAACCGATTTGACCTAATTGACGTATAGAACACTCCAGCAACAACAGAAAAGTTGACATTCATTTCAATTGTACATGGAACATTCATCAATATAAACTATATTTCAGGTCATAAAACAAATTTTAATATACTTAAAAGAATATAAATCATACAGATTGTGTTTTTTTAACCATAGCTGAATTAAACCAGAAGTCAATTAACAGAAAGATATCAAAAAATACCCAAATGTTTCAAAATTAAACAGCATACATTAAAGTAACTTAAAGGTCAAAGCAAAATTTAAATATATTTTGAAGTGAATAAAAATGAAAATGTAACATAGCAAAATTTGTGGAATACAGCTAAAGCTTTTAGAGGATCATTTATAGAATTAAATGCCCATATCAGAAAATAAACAAGGTCTCAGATCAACTCATTTTTGACAAAGGTGTAAAGACAATTCCATGGAAATAGGATAGTCTTTTCAATAAATGGTGCTGAAGCAATTGGATGTCCATATGCAAAAAAAGTGAAGCTCCACCCATACCTCACACTTTATGCAAAAATTAACTCCAAATAGATCATAGATCTAAATATAAAACATAAAACTCTCAAATTTCTGGAATAAAGCATAAGAAAATCTTTGTGACTTTGAATTAGACAAAAAGTTCTTAGGTAGATGCCAAAAGCCTGAGCCAGAAGATCAAACTTAATAAATTGGACTTTATCAAGTTTAAAATTGTTGCTCTACAAAGGACCATGTTAAGAAAATTAAAATGCACACTAGAGATTGGGAATGTCTGTTTTTGCTAAATATGTCTCTCATAAGAAACTTGTATCCAAAATATATTTTTAAAAATTCTTAAAACCTAACCCAATAAAAATGGGCAAAAGATTTGAAAACTTGCCCCCAAAATACATATAGATGGCAAATAAGCACATCTAAAAAAATCTCGACTTTGTTAGTTACTAGGGAAATAAAAATTAAAACTACAATTAGCTACCACTAAACACCTGTTAGAATGGTAAAAACAACAAAAAAAATGAGAAACCGGACAATATATAATACAAAGTACTGGCAAGGAATCAGAGCAGTGAGAGCTCTCATATAATACTGGTATGAATGCAAAAGTGGCATAGTAATTTTGGAAAATAACTTAGTAGTTTCTTATCACGTAAAACATACATACACTTACCTTATGATGCGGCAATGCCACTTCTAGGTATTTACCCATACGGAATGAAAACTTATGGCCTTACAAACCTGTATTGATATGCTTATAGCAACTTTATTAATAATTGCTAAAAACTGGAAACAAATGTCCTTCAGCTGATGAATGGATAAACCAAGATACATCCGTACAGTGGAATACTACTTGGCCAATAAAGAGAAATAAATTATTGATATACACAATGGAATTGATAAATCTCAAATAATTTTGTTAGAAGAGAAGCTAGACCTAAATTTTAGATAACATATGATTCCATCTATATGACATTTTGGAAAAAATAGAACTATAGGGACAGAGAGCAGATCTGTGGTTTCTAAAGATAAAGGTGAGAGGTGGGGCTGACTACAAAGGGGCAGTGCTATAGGGAGCAAATGGGGTAGTAGAACCATTTTGTATCATGATTGCAGTGGTGGCTACAACTTGATATATCTGTCAAGACCTGTAGAATTATATACCACAAAGAGTTGATTTTAGTGTGTAAATTTTTAAAAAAACCCAAAGAAATGAATTGTGACAAACCTCCTAATAAGTGCACAGACAATATATGGGGGGATACAAACAACCCAGGAGAGGCTGAGCAAATTTCCACAATGGTAGGATATTAGGTGAAATTTTCAGGGAAGCAGGCATAAACTCTTCCCTGTCATGCTTCTGATAATAAGACTATTATCTTAGTCTTTACCCCAAAGACCACTAGCAACATGCAGTTATGTTTGAGGATGTGAAAGGGAAAAGAAGTAACATTTATTGAGTGATTTTTATATAACATGCAGTTTGCTAGATACTTTTTCACATAGAGTAACATATTCTCACTGTGACCTCAAGATATTATTATTATTCCCATTATATAGAGGAAGAAATCAAGGTGCCGAGAGATTGAATAACTTAAAGCTCTGCAACTAACAAGCAAAATTTGGGTTTCTACTGAAGTTTGTCTGTCTTGTCCTTCTTTCATTAGGTGGTACCACTATCTACATGTAAATAGATGAAGAAAGCCAGATGTTGGTCTTTCTCATCTCTTGTCATTGTTCCTTTGTCAGGTAGCTATAGTCTGCACAGGGTCACAATGACTTTTTAAAATAGAAGATTGTAGGCAATAGGGACCTCTAATTCTATTGTAGTATGTTGCTCTTTACACCTGATATTAAATATTGTTGGTTAAATTTTTAAAACTTCCACTTAAACATTCATAAATTTTAAAAGTAGTGTTTCACTAAGAGTTACAAGAGTTACAAAATTCAACCCTCATGATTTGTTCCTGTAAATGTTCAGGGATTTAGAAATGTCTTACTTAAAATTCTAGACTAATATTAAGAAATCACAAGAGAAAAAAAAGTACCACTTTCTTAAGAGTGGGGGACAGAGGTCAATGTCAGAATAGGGAGGGTTAATTAAAATTGGTTTCACTGGGCTGAGGTATAACATTCATATTCATATTCTTCCCATTTTATGATAAGCTATTTATGATAGCTATTCTAATATATATCTGACATTTTACCACCTCATACAACCTTTAATAAAAAGAACTTCCTAGCACAACATTGAGTGTTATATTCCTGAAGGCACAAATAATACTATTTTTTCCCCAGTTTTATTGAGATATAATTGACATATAACATTGTGTAAGTTTAAGGTGTCCAACATGATTTGATATATGTGTTATATATTGTGAAATGATTACCACAATAAGTTTAGTTAACTTCCATAACCTCACATAGTTACAATATTTTTGTGTGACAAAACTTTAAGATCTACTGTCTTAGCACCTTTCAAATATATAATACGGTGTTGTTAGCTATAGTTACCATGAACTCATACAATGAAAGAGCAAAAAAATAAATACTCCAATGCACAGCAAAGACAATACTTTGAATTATATAAGAAATTAATCTATAATTAAAGAGATATTCTCAAATACTCTATAAATGATTAATTGTCCACTTTTTTTCATTTTAAAAAATTTTATTGAAGTATAGTTGATTTACAATGTTGTATTAATTTCTGCTGTACAGCAAAGGGACTCAGTTATACACATATATATACATATTCTTTTTCATATTCTTTTCCATTATGGTTTATCACAGGATACTGAATATAGTTCCCTGTGCTGTATAGTAAGACATTGTTGTTTATCAATCTTATATATCACAGTTTGCATCTGCTAATCCCAAACTCCCAATCCATCCGTCCCCCAACCCCTCCTCCCCCTTGGCATTTTCCATATTAAGGATTTTTTTCCCTTTAGGCTAGATTCCCAGAAATAAAATGACTAGGTTTAAGGTTAAGAACATTAAGCCCCCTGAGACACATTTTCAGGCATCTAGTTTAAGAACAACATCTAAATAGTGAAGCTACCTGAATGGCACAGATGCATGCCATCAGGCCTACTGCTCAGTCATCTTATTTGTGCAGGCTCTCTGAGGGCACCACTTTACACTAAAATTAGGTCTTTGCCTCTACACTGAACCCCAAACGATTTCTTATCTTTTTAAACATACCATACAGAACACCACCCAAAAAAGTTGCAAATATTTGTGTTAAAAACTTCTAAAATCTTTAAAAAAACCCACAAATACTTGCTTAAAATATTGGCCACAAAAGCAAATATTTACCTTAAAACTAAAAAAATTATACTTTTATGTATCATAGCAAAAATGAGGGTATCTCTCTCTCCCTTTTTTCTCTTAATTGACAAGGATAACTTTTCACAGAGGGAGCGTGCTTGAAGAGACCTTGCCAGTGACAGCTACCTTTCAGCCAGGTTGCCCTGGTGTGTGTCACCTGTGCTTTAGCTTGGCTAAAGTAGTCTCTTCACTGAGAAGGTGTTGCTTTGGCAAAGGGTTTAGTCTACCTGACAAGTAATGAATTAGAACTCATTCTTCTTTAAAAGCACGGGATCCTGAGGAAGCAAACAGGTTGCAGTTATGGTACATTCAAACACATTGAAAAGGGAATGTTAAAAGATTAAAAGCCTAGTGTTATCTGACCCCTAATTGTCCACTTTTTGAGACCAGTTTGGAAAAAAAAATCAGATCCCTACCTCACTTTGCCAAGTAAATTCTAGAAGAATTATGCATTTAACTATAAAAAAGTGAAACAAAATGCACTAGAAAATTATTGATAAGTATGTCTATAATATATATGATAAAATATAAATATGTTTATACTTTTGGGAATGAAGAATACTTTTCGAAGTATGACATCAAAGGCAGAAATCAAAAGGAAAAAACAGAGAGTATCAACTACATATAAATGTAAAACTTCTGTAAATCAAAATCTTTAAATTAAAAGAAAAACGCCTAAGATGGAAAAATACATTTGCAACATATATGGCAAGAGAATTGATATCCCAGTTAATAATGTCTCAAATATCAATAACATAAAGATAAGTAACCTGCCAGGAAAAAAAATGGCAAAGAACTTGAGCCAAATTTACACAAAAGAATATAATTAGCCAATAGACATTGAAAATTAAATCTTTAAAATCAATAAATGAAAATTTAAAAATATGATGACCTTTGAAGCTAATCACATTGGTGAATAATTATTTCCAATACCCAGTTGTGGTAAGGATTTCAGTGAAACTAACATTCTCATTTGTTACTACGGAGATATTTTTACATGAGAATTTTAAAAACACATTTTAAAACCTTAAATGCTGCATGGGTTTGACCCAGAAACTCCAGTTATAGAAAACTATCTGAGGGAAAACAACAACCTGAACAAAGACTTACCTACGTTTTTTGCATCATTATTACTAACAACAAAAAGCGGAAATAGTCTACATTTCCAAAAATAGGGGATGGGTGAATAAGTTATGGTATACACATAGAATACTCTCAGTGATTTTCTCCAGTGGGCTTATACTGGCTTAACGAATATAGACTGTTAAGACTTCAGGAATTTTAGAAGCCAGTTGTTGAAGTGTTAGTAGCTTGAAATCAACCACGGTGTGAGTGCTTACCAAGGAAATCTGAAAACGCTGCAAATCTAGGCTGGTTTGATCCTTCAGAGAGCTGGTTGATAAACATCTACCAGCATTTAACTGCCTTACATCTATTATTAATAATATTTGTATAAAATTAAAAGACAGGAGGAAATATTTACTGTTTTTTTCTTACGTGAGGATGATATCTTCTAAAGCAATATGCATAACAATTATTTAAAAAACAGAGAAAAAGAGACTGGAATTTGAGCCATGTTTTATTTTCTGAGTGGTTAGATTAAAAATATCTATTTTATTTACTTTTACATAGCTAGATTTTCTACTTGGAACATATGATACCTCTGTAAAAAGCATTGTTTGAATAAGCAGTTCTTGATGTTTCTCTCAGTTACTCCTAAATAGCACTATGAGAATCCCTATAATAATCAAGAGCAGGAATCAGCAAACTTTGGCCCATAGGCCAAATCCAGCCTGACACCTGGTTTGTGAATAAAGTTTTATTGGAACACAAGCTCATTTGTTCGCATATTGTTTATGGCTGCTTTTGTACCACAACAGCAGGATTCAGTAGTTGTGACCTAGACTGTGTCACTCACAAAACCTAAAATATGTGCTATCTAGCCCTTAACAGAAGAAGTTTACCAGCCCCTGCCCTAGACATACTTTGGACTGTGTCTGCACAGGCTTATTACTGCCCCCTTTATTGAGGAATCTCTTCTCACCCATGTTCTCACAAACCCACCCGAGTGGATTTGCCCAGTTTCCGTCCCTTCCTCCAGGTCAGTATTCATTGGATCCTGACTCAGGATCTGACTCTCCTTAAAGTGGCTTGCGACCTACTTACGTGGCAGTCAGGTTCTTCTTCTGGGAATTTTGTGCTAGGAAACCAGCAAACTGTTGGCACTGGCCATGGATGCTGCAGCTAGAACCCAAAAGCAATCTTAAGTTTCAGTTCTGTGCAAACTGAATTTACAGAGGCAGTAAACTGAGCAGAGGGGGACACTCTAGTGGTTCCCCAGATAGAAGCCATGAGCTGAGGGAGACCACATGGTGTCTGAGAGGAGAGAGAAGACTTGGTTCCTGCCTTTGTAGTTCTTTGGTTTTGTCCCTACAAAGGGACATGTTTGATTCTTGTGCAAATGTCTGTCAGAGTCCTTATTTTTTAATATTTTAAAAACACTCCTCTTCTTGAGTTAGGGTTGAATGCAGTCAGATGAGCCTTGAACAGAAAATAAATTCTTAGAAGTATTTAAGGAATTACGGAAAAGTTTCATTGGTCTGAATGATAAAATAATTTGTCAAGCATGATTAAAAACAGAGGGTAATTTATCTACAAGATAATGATTTATATGTTATAACAAAAAAAGTCACAGTAAAAATAATTTTATAACGTCCCATATTTTGTACCATTGTGTTATAATTTAATATGTGAATGCTCACACTGCACAGTGATAGGAAAGGGTGTTTAAGGCCATTGAACATGCACTTCATTAAGATGTCATTGGTACAGAAACACTTGTACCAAAGAGCTTGAAGCTTATCTTCTGTGAAAGTCAGTAACCCCTTAAATGTCTCACTTCTTACCTCTTAGGTCACCCGGAGTATCTAGTCTGATGGTTGAACGTTGGTTGGCCCAAACTTCTGAAATCTTTTTAACTTATTCCCTGTGTGGTGCCGAACGCATTCCCTTAATTTGCTCTACTCTTTGTGTATTTCTGCTACAACTAATTTGGAAGGGAGAAGTGGGATTTAGAGATGTGAAGATGCAGCTGTTCTAATTGTAAAAGCACAGATAAAAGCAGAGCCACTCAACAGTATGGAGAATGTAAAATGTTCACCCGAGAGTATGAGGAGGGATTTCCCCATTGGAATTGTTATGTTCTGGGTGCCTGCAGTGGACACAGTAAGACCATAAACATACTAGGTTTTTTAAGGCATGCTCCCAGGGGGTGTGTGTGTGTGTGTGTGTGTGTGTGTGTGTGTGTGTGTGTGTGTGTGTGTGTGTGGTTTGTGTTTGCGTCTGTGAATGTGCGTAATGGAGGGGAGGAGAGGATGAGCACAAATCAGATATGATTATACTGCTTTTTAATTTTGTTTTTTTCAGAGGTATTCTTTTCTTTTTAAAAAAAATTTATTTATTTATTTACTTTTGGCTGTGTTGGGGCTTCGTTGCTGTGTACAAGCTTTGTTTAGTTGTGGTGAGTGGGGGCTACTCTTCGTTGTGGTGCGCGGGCTTCTCATTGTCGTGGCTTCTTGTTGTGGAGCACGGGCTCTAGGCGTGCAGGCTTCAGTAGTTGTGGCACATGGGCTCAGTAGCTGTGGCTTGCGGGCTCTAGAGCTCAGGCTCAGTAGTTGTAGCGCACAGGCCCAGTCGCTCCGCGGCATGTGGGATCTTCCCAGGCCAGGGCCCGAACCCATGTCCCTTGCATTGGCAGGCAGATTCTCAACCACTGGGCCACCAGGGAAGCCCTTCAGAGGTATTCTTACGATACAGTTATAGGGCATCTATCATGCACTAGGCCCTGGTGATAGTGGTGACTGAGCCATCCTTCCTGCCCTTGTGGAACTTAAAGTCTGGCAGATGAGACAGACACATAATTAACAGATAACTAGCATCACAGTGGCCAGGTGAACAAACAACTCTCCAACACTAAGGGGACCATTTTTTGTCCTATTGGGAGTGGGAGGTAGAGAGTGTTAGAAAAAATTCCACAGAAGTGGGAGTTCAAAAGATTCACCTGGCACAAAATGGGGCGCAATTTTTATGGAACAAAAGCACAGGCCAGCTCTGTGGTAGTGAGTGGCTGGCACATTTGGAGAACAGTGGGTCTGTATTCTGCTGTGCTTTGTTAGGAGATGGAACACAGTGGGTAAGGAGTTCAGATCCAACAGTAAAAATGGATCACAGAAGAAGTAAGTAACAAGAGAGCAAAAAGCAAACCAACAGTCAACAAACTCTAAACCTGATCATTTCCATTACTTCTTAACACTATGAACAAAGTAAGACATGTTGAATTCTCTTAAAATCCAAGTATGCCCTAATTGTATATCTGAACACGGCAAGTGGCATAAGTCATGTAGCACCCTCATGATACCATTTATTTTATGTAATTTGTGATGCATAAAGGAGAGGAGGTGACCAACATCATTCATTTCCTCCACAGATCTTTATAGTGCACCTTCTTTGTGCCTAGAACTGCACTAGGCACTGGGCAAACAGATGCAAACAAGAGAGGCAAGGTCCAGCTCCCGGGTCCCAGTGTGTCTGAGCTGGTCTGTAGACAGGAACTTCTCTCTGTATCTTGTCCTGTAGGAACAGAGAATGAAGGTCATGTGTTAAGCTGAGCACAGTGGAGGGGTGAGCCTGCATTCAGCCCTGTGTCTTGTCCCTCTATTACCTTCCTGCTCAGCCAATAAAAGGAGGAAAAACAAAGAGTCCAGTGCAAGAGGTTAGCAGCATTGACTCCAGAAGCTTTGACAATAGCAGGGAGGGTCCTCGTCCCGGTGTCGGAACCCTTGATGTCAAGCAGCACTGGTGCCATCATGGTGAGCAGCAGCATGGGTGTGCGTGCGTGTGTGTGTGCGTGTGTGTGTGTATGTCCACGCCACAGCGATGCCTTCTATGGGGACTGGCAGCGCAGCACCTTGCTGCTGATGCCGTCAGCAACAGGAGAAGAAGGTGGGTGTCACAGAGAACCCAAGAGGCCAAGAAGCACGTGGGAGCTCCTCTCCCTGGGGGGGGGGGGCTCAGAACTATTTTTGGAGAAACTCAAGGGTGCTAGGGTTTGGGGGCTGGAGAAAAAAGCCAAGGAACGATGATTTGTGACAATTTTTGTGACCTTATTTTTATGACTCCAACAACCTTGTGAAGGAAGAAGACTTGGGATTTTTAGTCTCGAGTCACAGACATGGAAACTAAAATTCAAACTTGGCCATGGAGCTCATAAGGCTATTGGATTGGGGCTCAAACCCAGATCAGCTTCACAGTCCTAAGTTCTTTTGTCCTATTTTTCAACAAATGATCGTCATTTAGAAATTTATATCATATGACATAAATAAATAATACTTGGAAATCTATTTTGCAACACAAAGAATCAGTCTACACCCGTGATAGTGCCTTCCCTGAAATGGTTAGTCTAGTGGTCTTGAACACAGTGGGGTTAAAAGCTTTTGAAAAATCTATTTGTTGCTATGACCTACCTGGTCAGATTGGCCCAGGTAGGTGCCTAAATTTTCTTCTCTCTTCAAGGATAGCCCCAGGAGTGGTTCAGGAAGCTAATCCTTACCTGGGTCAGTGAGCTTCAGCCCCAGGCTTCTGTTCCCTGTATCTTGTGAGCCTGACCTTGTAAAGACTGAGAAGGAATGTGAAGTCATGTGCCTTTTCTAAGTGGGGTGGATCGCTTTTTTAAAAACATAGATAGCGGCAATACATATTAATCGAGAGTATTGTGATACTAGATTGGCTTTTCTAAGAACCACCTGGGCATTACCAGAAAATAACAGATCTTACTGGCTTTCAGTCTCTGTTCCACTCTACTCACATTGGTAGGAACTAAGCAACATTGGGCTTAAAAAAGAAATCTGCAAATTGCTAATGGCAGGCAGGCAGGAGCCACCTGTCTAATTGTATTCAAACTCATCTGAACTGGTTTCCAAAGACCTTCATCCTTCTCCTCCCCTCTTTGAAAAAGAGCAAACCAGCACTTTTTTTTTTTTTTTTAACTCAATTCTATTTGGGAAGGGTTTTGAAACCAAAAAGAGACAGAGAGAAGGGGGAAATATGATCTACCAGCTCTTACAGTACCCCAGCCATACTGTATATAGAATAAGGAAGCTTCATTTCGTACTGAGGTTGTGAAGGTCTCAAGACAGCAGAGTGAGCCCCTGCTTTAATGCTGAGCGTGACATTTTTGTATCCTTTGTGAGGTGGTCCATATGGAACAGCATAGCACCTAGTCAGAGCTGGGCTAATTCCTTCTGGAATGAGAGGAGAGTGTGTGAACCAGCCAGGAGCGAGCAGAAGCATTTGATTCCACAGGTTTATGCCAAGATGAAGGCTGCTGCCTATTGCGTGATGCTGCTCTGTGCCAGGTCCTCCTAAAGCAAACCAGCAGTACAAGATGACACTGGTTTCTCCCGGCTTTATACACACAATCTCCAGTAATTATCTGACTGCATAACTCTCTGTGCCGCTAATGCTCAGGTGTGTGGTGGCAGTGGGGGAGGGCAGAAAGGTGAACTCTGGGACACCCACTAATGGGGGGATCGTCACTGCACAAATGTTCACAGCCCTTTGCTGCTAGCCCTGGTTGCTGTTCTCTCCCTACTTGCTGTTCAGAAAACGTAGCCCTCAAGAAAATGACTCAGATTTGAGTTATTTCCGATTGTGAGTATCTGAGAGCTAATTATTGCCTTTTGCACCATCGTGTGGCTTTTTCCTGCCTTCCCCTTTCCCTCCTGCTGCTGAGCATTTCCCTGTCATTAGCACTTCCACCAGAGACGACAGCAGGGACCGCAGAGGAGAGCATGCTCACATCAGCCACACTATCGTGGGGCAGAGTAGTTTATCAGCTCTGTGTGCAGGTTCCGGGACAGAAGGGATTAAAGTTCCGAGGTCCGCTCTCTCTCCCTGACATCATTTGTAGAGATAAGTGAAAATCGTGTGGGCAAATTCTTCACACTTCATGTTAGCAGCTGCCCATGATGTTGCTGTCAGTTGGTTGAATTATGTGAGTTCTCTTTGGGCGTGTCCTGAGTCTTTTGGTGTCTGAACTGCTGCCAGGTGAAAGGCCATCACTCGGGAAATCATGTGCATTTACAGACCACCAGGGGGCCGGTGTGAGAATGCAGGTCTGAACTAGAATCCAGGTCCACCGCTTACTAGCCACTAGAACTCAGGTCCCTCTATGTGGAGGATGTCTGTGGCTTCTGCTAGCTCACTATTCATTTCCTCTCCGGTCACTGAACCCATGGTTGGGTTGGGTGGAAAACAGAAATAAACTCCAAGTCTGTCTTTCTAATGAGGTTAAAAGCTTCAGCTCTCAAAAAGGGATTTGTGGGTATGATGGAGTAAGAGAAATAGAGACATAGAAGGAGAGAGACAGAGATCTATAGACCCCGAGATTAGAGCAGTAGCAAGACCCCAGAGAGAAGTGGCTGTATGGTGTGTCTCAGTGAGGAAACGTGTGCCCCAAGCATGGCACTGAAGTAGTATAGCCTTGGACCCAAAGCAGCCAGTGGAGGCATGAAATGTGCCACCTCCCTAGAATGAGAATTGAGGCAAAAAGAAGCCACACCCCAGCACTCACCACCCATGCCTTGTCTCTGCATAGACTTCAGTGCAAACTCAGAAGAAATTAGGCTTGTTTTCCCACCAGTGGGAAAAAGTAGACTGAGAGACAGAAATGAAGCTAAGGTATAGAAAATAGATGAGGTTATCTTTCCTGCATATCTAATTTTATGAAATTATCCCTGATACACTTATACTAATTATTTAGTAAGTATGCATTCTTCTCAAACCATAAAGTAGGATCAGTAATTCTCAAGTAACCTGTCTGTTGTCTTTATACATTTGTGAGTAAAACACTCCATTTGTATTTATATAAATAGCAGATAAAACCATGACAGTTAAGATTGTGATATCTGTTCTTAAAACTTTCAGTTGAGGTATAAATGAGAAAGTACCTTTCTAGAAGATGATTTGGTAAAATGTAACACAATCCCTGAAAGTGGGCATATCCTTTGACCCCAAAATCCTATTTGAGGAATTTACCCTAAGGCAATAATCATGAATATATTTGAAGATTTAATTGCAAGGATGTTTATAATGGTGAGAGGGTTAATTTTTTCCATTTTAAAAAGTAATTTTTATTGAGATATAATTTATTTATGGTGACATGCACAAATCTTAAGTACAGTTAAGTACAGTTCAATAAGTTTTAACAGATCCACATGCCTTCAAGATATAGAGTGTTTTGTCACCCCAGAACATCCCTTGGTGCCCCTTCCCACTCAAACATCCCCAGCAACAACTGTTCTGATTTCTATCACCATAGCTTAATTTTGCTTGTCAGAGATACTATTGTGACAATATTAAACGTATAATTTTTAATACTTGTCTTCTATGAACTATGATCACCAGCAGCCACTCTAGGCTTACAACTCCAGGGAAGGAGAAAGAGTGAATGCCACCTCGGGAAAGGGGTGGTAGGATAATATCCCAGGCAGAAAGGAAGAGGAATTGAGAAGAAAGGCTGTCCTTCTGCCCTAGTGGATTGTGGGAAATGATGAGGTAAAGGAATCAGGCAAGATGACAGGTATTTCTTGATCATCCCAGAGTGGAGAGAAAGGTTAGATAGGAAGGAACAGAACGCTGTAGCAGACACTCTTGCCATTCTCCAACAAATATAAAGCCTTCCTCCTCATCAGTGAGACATCAACAGAAATGACGGTCAGGGGCTTTGGGAATAGGCTGCTGATTTCCTTGTAGAAAGAATAGACATTGTGTGTCACCTCTTCACTCAACTTTTTGCCTTGAGACCACTAAGCGACAAACTTGAGGATAAAAAACCAAGATGCTAAAGGATGGCAGTAGGAAGTACAGAAAGAGACCATCCTTGGTGGTGGCTCCAACAGTGTTAGAAACTGCTTATCCCTGGATTTCATATTATATGAGAAATACAAATCCTGATTCATTGAGCAACTGATAGCTGTGTTTCAGTTACCTGCAGCTGAAGGTATTCCCAATGGGTATACATCTGTTTCCTATTTGGAACTCCAAGAGGAGATTGCCTTGCAGAGCTCTCTAATCCCATTTGCATCAACCTAGAATAGCCACAGAAGAGTAATGATGCTGGCATGGCAGGGTTAACCATAAGAGAAGCCTGAATTAGGGCACCTTGATTTTCCATCAGTGTCTGTGTGCCATGGAAGAGATTCAGAAATCCTTACTGGCTTCATAGTGTGGTGGATCATTCAAGCCAGTGATTGGATTTACAATACACAAATAACTCAAGGCAACACACAGGGCCGGTTAGAGCTCGGGTGGGGTCAATTCAAGGAGCAAGAACTAGCAGATACTAACAAATCAAGAAAAAGTAAGCTCTGAGCTACTTGGACATTGGCTTCAATACAGTATGTTCACAGGGCTTCCCAAAGATGAAAACAGCCACAAGGCAAGTCTGGGTCCAAGGCCTCACTATTTCCGGCTACCATGTGGACATAAGTTATCTGACCCCCCTACATCCCAGGCACTAATTTAGAGGGAGTGGGAGGGAGAATTCTGAAAGACTGAGCATTTGTCCAAAAGGTACTGAATTACCCAGAGTAAATGTTTAACTTGTAACATTAGACTGAGTGTACCGGATAGCGCTTTCCGCACAACTATTTCTCCACCCACATGTCTACTCAACATTATTTATTTTTCATTACTTAAAATATCAAAAAGGGAGAAACAGTATAAAAGTAAAAAAACTAGGCCAATGTTAGATAAATTATAAAAGATCCATTGAATAAAATATTATTTGGCAATTAAAATGGATTAGTCTTTCAGTTAAACAAGGTGGATTGAAGAGCATATTAATCTACTTCCACTCCCCAAACCCCTCTGGAATAATAAAAGACAGGGAAAGGGAGAAGAGCAGAAAAAAATCAGAAGCTAGAAAAGGGCCTAGCAAGTGGTAACTGACTTTAGCAGACCTAAAGCAAGAGGCATTCTTAAGTAGCAGTGGAGGAAGTCCAGAAATTGGCTGATCTATAATAAAGGATATCAGAGAAGCTCAGGAATTGAAACATCCAAGTAACTTGGAAAGTGTGTGTGTGTGTGTGTGTGTGTGTGTGTGTGTATGGAGCTGGAAAAGGACAGTTAGTTGAAACACTAAGTAAGAATAGTATTATAGACCCTTGGCTTCTTTTCCACACTCCTTGAGGTCCCCTTACCAGTCCGCACCCCAGCAGAAGACTGAAAGTTCACTCTCTGGCGAGGGAGAGGCTAAGCTGAAGGTCTAGTACACTAGTGGACACTGGACAGAGTTGAGGGCTTCAAAGAGAGTGGCTCTATGAAAGGGTTGATATTGAAGGGTGAGAGTCCTGGCCCCTTGTCACACTTAGCTCTCAAAATGATGAAACTAAACTCATAACCCCCAGGAGGGAGACTGGAAGTTTTCGTTCTTAAAGTTGATTCTTTTTCATCCCCAATAAAAAGACCTTCAGACACTGATAAGTGTAGGTCTTTCCCTGCAAAATCAGCTTGGAATGAAGCCAATCAACCAAGACTTCCCATGCACACAGAGCTTCCAACAAACTTTTCAGCACTTTATCCTAAATTGAAGCACATCAACCAGGCATTTTGGAGAAAGTCTATGTATTGGTCAATGTTCTTAGTTAGAAACAGGGAATTCATTATTGGCTCATTTAAGCAAAAAATGAATGAATTAAAATATATTATTGCAGAATTAGAGGAAGATGTATAGGTGGAATTAGAAGCCAATGGTGGGTGACAGGCTTTAGAAATCAGTGGCTACCAAGTCAGCTTTAGGGGCAAGTTTGAGCTCCCACTTCTTGGCTGGTGGCAACAGGCAAAAGAAAATGACTGCTTTGTGTAAACAGATAAATTTACACAAATGTGCGAAATTTCTAGCTGTGAATCCCCCAGAATTTGTAGGGAGAGGGACTCTGAGAAAAATCAAGACATCATTCTAGTTTTCCAGGTAGGGCCCGGAGGGTGTCTAATTTTTATTTTCTATTACTTTTTTATGTCACTGACGTGAACTCTGGTACCTTGGGTTCCTCGTGTGTAAAAAAGGAAGAAAAACCAAATTTTAGTTGTAGCTATCTCTGCAATATCGGGATTTTGGTAATAGCTTATTTTTCTCTATGTGGTTTCTCTGTGTTTTCACATTTCATTATTTTTAAATCAGAAGCCTTTTTAAAGAATTATTGGAGTTTCATTAGGTCCCATTTGTTTATTTCTGTTTTTATTTCCATTTCTCTAGGAGGTGGGTCAAAAAGGACCTTTCTGTGATTTATGTCAGAGTGTTCTGCCTGTTTTCCTCTAAGAGTTTTATAGTGTCTGGCCTTACATTTAGGTCTTTAGTATGCTCAACATCATTAATCATTAGAGAAATGCAAATCAAAACTACAATGAGGTATCACCTCATACCAGTCAGAATGGCCATCATCAAAAAATCTACAAACAATAAATGCTGGAGAGGGTGTGGAGAAAAGGGAACCCCCTTGCACTGTTGGTGGGAATGTAAATTGATACAACCACTATGGAGAACAGGATGGAGGTTCCTTAAAAAACTAAAAATAGAACTACCACATGACCCAGCAATCCCAGTACTGGGCATATACCCTGAGAAAACCATAATTCAAAAAGAGTCAAGTACCACAGTGTTCATTGCATCTCTATTTACAACAGCCAGGACATGGAAGCAACCTAAGTGTCCATCAATGGATGAGTGGATAAAGAAGATGTGGCACATATATACAATGGAATATTACCCAGCCATAAAAAGAAACGAAATTGAGTTATTTTTAGTGAGGTGGATGGACCTGGAGACTGTCATACAGAGTGAAGTAAGTCAGAAAGAGAAAAACAAAAACCGTATGCTAACACATATATATGGAATCTAAAAAAAAAAAATGTGGTCATGAAGAAACTAGGGGCAGGACAGGAATAAAGACACAGACCTACTAGAGAATGGACTTGAGGACATGGCGAGAGGGAAGAGTAAGCTGGGACGAGTGAGAGAGTGGCATGGGCATAAATACACAACCAAATGTAAAATAGATAGCTAGTGGGAAGTAGCCGCACAGCACAGGGAGATCAGCTCAGTGCTGTGTGACCACCTTGAGGGGTGGGATAGGGAGGGTGAGAGGGAGGGAGACGCAAGAGGGAAGAGATTTGGGAACATGTGTATATGTATAGCTGATTCACTTTGTTATAAAGCAGAAACTAACACACTATTGTAAAGCAATTATACTCCAATAAAGATGTTAAAGAAAAAAAAGAATTGTTGGAGAAAAAGAGAAATATTTTTGGTGGCCAGAGTGGGCAGATGAGCTAAGAAACCCTTACTTTGCCTTTGTAAACTTCTTCCCAACTGTTTCTGGGGTAAGCTTCACTTGGAGAATGGTCACTTGTGTACAGCAGCTCTGAGTTACTGCTTCAGACTTTCAATGTTCTTATTAGCTTATAACTAGCAATAAGAAGGCTATTCCAGGTAAACTTTTGTAGGCCAGCTGGGGAAGAGGGAGAGGCACACATGGTGAGAAGCCCTTTGAATAACCATTGCAACCCAGGAAGGCTTCACATGTGAGCAGAGGGGTGGGGTGAGTGGGAGCAGCAGTAGCTCTTGATAGAGGGCTCTACATGGTTGGCACTTTATAATTCCTGATGTCAGTCCACATTTGAGGGGACGATCTGCTGTCCCATGTTTCCCACCTCCTGTAATGTCATCCAAGTTCATCCATCCAAGGATGATCCCTCAGTCATCCTTGACTCCTCTCTTTCCACCACCTCCCACTTTGAATCACTCACCGAGCCTGTATTTTCAGTTCCAAGCATGCCTCTGAAGTGACTTTCAAATCTGTCCCATTCTCTGCATCCCCCTGCAGCTGCCCACTTTCAGGCCTCCCTCAGTCCTGTCCTGGACAAATGGGAAACCTCCTAAGTGTCTGGTTGGCCTCCAGGACACGGTTACCTTTTCCAACTCTGTGTCAAAACAGAAACCCACCCTTTCCCGCAAGGCCAATGCCGAACCCCCTTGCAGGGCCTACAAACCTTTCGTAAACGGACCCTAAACTTTAGGTCAGCGTCTGCTTTGAAGATGGCCAGCTCTTCGTGGTTTGCCAGAAATTTTCCAGGTTTTTAGCACCCAGAAAACCCCTCAGTCCTGGGAAAACCAGGATGGTTGGGCACCCTATCTTAGCACTTGCCGCCTAGCCCCCACTCAGCTGGCACATGAACTAAAGCTTTGTGCTTAATAAGACAGGGTATGACTCTGTCTTATTAATTTTTATCTGCCCCAAACCTGCACAGGATCTGGCATGTCACAGGCATTGAGTAATCTATCACTCTATGACAATTCGTGATGTCAATAAGGCTACTATTTTCTTTAAGATTTTTGACCTCCTTTCTGTTACTTTCCTCGAGAATGAAAGTTTTGAAAATAAATTTCATTGCGACACTCTTTCCTTCAGTAAATGACACTGGCTTAAAATGGTGTGCTAGTTTTATGCATTTTTTTCTACCCCCTGCCAACAGAGGAAAAAACAGCAATACTTATTTGTCAAAAATTACTGAATGTAATTAATTTTATCACAAGGAAGAAAGTAGGCACAGCTCCTATATTCTACTAAACCCAGGTTCCTGTGGAACTTGTCTACTTTAGAACATTTGACTGTCATTCCCTAATAAACGGTCTTGCCGTTATCCCACTTTCTGAAGAAAGACCAGATTGGTGAAAGCCTTACACTTTGGAAGCATGCTTTACAAACTCTGTGACTGTTAGTTCTCAAGGACCATATTATCATTAGAAGTAGTAGGCTTAATGGGAAACCCATCAAACACAACAGAAAACGCAATATTTTTCTTTTGTTTTTTATCCATTTTTATATTTTAACAAATATTATTTTATGAAATGGATATTTAGCTATATTCACCACTGAAATACCTCATTACTACCATGAATTCTGTTAGTCTGTGTGCTTTTAACACTAATGTTCAGAGCAGGGATCACTGGAAATGACATGTACTTGAGAAAATTAGAGAATTCTCCAAAATTAAACAATTTAATCTTTTTTTTCTGATTGTGATTCAGTCAAGTCTGCACAAGCTGTGTTTGGTAACCTGTACTTAATTCTGTCTTGAGATGCTCTTTCCCTATGCGGAACATTCTAGAACTCACATTGGCTCTGCCCACTTGCTCAGCTGAGAAGTTCTTGCACATGTTCTCCAAATGCACTAGGAAGTCCTTGGGACCTCATCTCGTCACTGTTCTTTTGTATGGTTGGGTGTTCACACGTATCCCCTGGTAAGAGGCTCAGAAGTTTGTAGTCATGTCTATTGCAAAGTTTTTTAGGCCTTCCTGCACACTGACTAAAGACTACTTTTTAAAAAATTGAAGTATAGTTAATTTACAATGTCATGTTAGTTTCAGGTATACAGCAGTGACTGTTATGTACTCTTTTTCAGATTCTTTCCATTATTACAATATATTAAATATAGTTCCCTGTGCTATACATTAGGTCCTTGTTTATCTATTTTATATATAGTAGTGTGTATATGTTAATCCCAAACTCCTAATTTATCTCCCCGCCCTCTCCCTTTGGTAACCATAAGTTTGTTTCTTGTGTCTGTGAGTCTATGGCTTGAAACCTCTGCCTGGTGTGACTCCTTCCTTTTCCCCCTTTGTCAAGCCCTCTTCAAAGGAGGAATAGGTAAGAGGACTAGGTCAGCCTAGCTACCCTCCCAACTGTGGTCTATGTGTACGCACATACACAGGATGGATGAAAGAGAGGTTGCTGATTAAAATACACTCTTCCTGAAAGGGGGAAAGGAGAGTGTGATACTTTCTTTCCATGTTCAAGTGAAAATAAATAATGTACCCTTCAAAAAAAAAAAAGTCTGTAGCTGCATCTATTGCAAAGTTTCCACAAACTGACTAAAGACTACTTTTTTTAAAGGACTCTTTCTGTGATTGGGTTTGAATCCCACGGCTTTTGCTCTCACAGCATCTTTTCACTTGCAACCCCCATCTCTTCATCTTTTTCCCTCTTAGGAGAGGTAGCAGAGAACCCAGCTGATAGCCATTTTATAAAGAACATTTGTTTTGATTTGAGGAAGTGATCCAGCCCGACAGCTGAATATTCCCTTTTTTTAAATTCTTTCCATCCATGTAGGCCTCTACAGGACTTGTAAACTATTAAATTAACTACTTTGTTTCCATTTACAGATATTTGCACAGTGTATGGATAAACTCATTGCTTGCTAAGGACTGACCCTGACCAGCTTAGCAAGGTAAGATGGCTTTGAAATATTAATGCAAATCCCAGGTGATCAGCGAGGTCCTGAAGATCGGAGTCCAGAGCAGACCACAAGGCAAGAGTGGAACACTTGCTGGGCTGGTACTGGGATGCAAAGGACAGCTTCATCTCTTTGTAGAGAGGAGTAATTGACACTTCGAGAAGAGTTAGAGTAAATGATGAAAAATGATTGAAAGGCTGAGAAGTAAGAACTCTAATTTAGGAAGTCAATGACATCTTGATGTTCAGGGGAATTGAATAATGACTAAAGACACCACAGGGATAGAGTCAGAAATTGGAGTCGAATCCAGCATGGTGCCATGCTCTCTGTTGAGTCCAGGGACTTAGTGTAAGCTACTTTCTCTGCTTGGAAGTCCCTGTCCCCTCCCTCCTTCAATCCACCCCCTCAAAACCTGCTTCCTAGAACAAATCCGCCTAACCCTGTTGGTCTCAGGTAAAATGTCACTTCTCCCATGAAGTCTTTTCTGATCTCTCATCACCACCACTTGGATAGATATCCCTCGCTTTGCTCCCAGAGCACTTGTACTTTGTCCTATTTTAATAATCATAATGGCCCATTTATTGAGAATTTACTAAGTGCCAGACCCTCTTTTAAGTACTCTGCACGTAGTACCTCATTTAAATCTCTTAATAACCTACAAGATGGGTACCATCATTATACTCATTTTACGGGTAAGAAAATGGAAGAACAAAGATGTTTAAAAACTTGCTCAAGGACACACAGTTAGTGTCAGATCAGAGACTGGGATCCAAAGCCTGAACTCTTAACCATCATGCTATTATAATTGTCTATATCTCATTTTTGGACTATAAGGACACACCTAGATTCAAGGGTAGTGCACGTATATCCTATCTCTCAATCAGAGGAGTGTCAAAGAATTTGCAGTCACCTTTAACCACTACCTTAGTTGCTAAATATATATACATATATATAATATTTTTTTAAAAAAATTAATACATATACATGTATATGTATATATGTATTACAATTGCAAATAAGATGCTATCTGGATTTTATTTTTTGTTGCATGCCATTCTCTGATCTTGACTTAGAGCCAAATTTACCCTTTAGAGTTTCTATCTTGATCTCTTTCTTATGAACAGTGAAGAAAAATAAATGTTTCAGAATGACTACTTGAGTCTGCAGCAAATCACATCTTAATCTCCTTCCATTTTGGCAAAGATTCGTAAAGCTAAATATCTTCTGTGCAACCTCATATAAAATATACCCCATTCCTCTTTCATACACCTGCAGTAGATGTCACTAAATAATCATGCACTCAGACTCTTTCTTAACCCAGCTCTGCAGATAGGCACTATTAATTAAACAGACCTGGCATATGAGCTAAAACATATTTGCCACCCCTCTTTTATGCTATCACTGCCTAACTTACTCTTCCTCCCAACCTTATAGATTTTATAATGGAATGGATTTTTTTTTTTGATCTGGGGCAGGAATGGGGCTTAATATTTCATAACTAGCCTCATATTTTTAGATATACTTTGAAAAAGAGTTTAAAAACCTATATTCTCAAATATATATAAAATACATTTGAGCTGAAATTACTGGTTTCTATATAATAATTTTAAGGTGGTTCCTGATACTCTCGAGGCATTTGGAATCAAAATTTATTTTTATCCTCCTTCTCCATAAAGTATTTACTGAGTGTCTCCTTGTAGTATATGGTTTAAGCAAAGCATTGCACAAAGTAGATTATTCAGAAATAGTTTGAGTGCATAATAGTTTGGGACATAAATGATTTCATACATCTACAGGAGCTAGGAGGGCTAGTTTATAACTGGAGATATTGTTTTATAAGGTGTTATTTTAGAATACATGTGTCAAGAATTCAGACAGCAAAGTTATTTTCAATGGTTACATTTATGGTGGCCAGATACTGTTATGCTTGGAAGCAAAGCCTTCCAATCCACCCAGGATGTAGGCAACCATTTTATTCCCAGTCGCACCCTCCACTCACACCATTTCAGATAAAGTGTCAGGTTGGTGCTCAGCTGCTGGGAAAACTAATGATCAAAACTCAGGAAAATAATTCTTTAGAGGTTTTTTCTGGCAGATACCTATAGTCTGGAGGGAAGTGTTGCACAGTGAAAATGATCATGTTTACTCCTAAGCTAAATGGGCATTCATCTTATTCTCATGCCTGTCATGGTGTACCCAGAAAGTGCTAAATGGAGTGAGCATAATGGAATAACTCCCCACCCTCTCCAGGAAAAGAAACTTCTCATTTTAATGTTATGGTGTGTTCTCTAATAGTAATGATCTTTATAGCTTTATAGGATACTCTCAAAAAACAGCATTGAAAGTGGATCAAATGATTTCATTTTGCTTTGGCTATTAGTCTATCTCAGAAACAGTTTACTGTCTCATACGTAATATACCGATAGTGATTGTCCCTGATTTCTAAATAACACTATCAGGGATTCAATGACAATGAGAACAGCAGGAAACGCCAAGTAGCGTAATAGCTTCCTAAGCAGCTATGTAACTTTCTATTTCTCTGAGGGCTGAGGTAAGTCAGTGGACTGGTGGACAGAGAACTTTTGTCTTCGGAAGGCTGTCTATTGCCCCTGTAAGAACCTATGATGGAGGGGCATCAGGACCAAAGAGCTTGAACTGGCAACACGAATTTATTTCATATCTTGGCAGAAACTCGCACACCATCACAGTCCAGCGTGATAATGGTGTATTCTTTCCCGACTATGACCCACCACAGGAAAACCATGAGGGTCATACAATGGCCAGAAATTAACTCTTGACATACTTGCAGCTTTTCCAGCAAGCGCTGGGGCTTAGTATTACAGAACTAGAAGAGCTGATCTCCCCTGGTGATAGCAATCTGCCTTTCAATTTTGCTGTCTTGAACAACCAGCTGTGAGCCTTTATATAACATTTCACAGTCCCTTAATTACCACATGACAACCTCAGGGCTGCTAATCCTAATACCGTTCCAAAGTGAAGGACTTATGACATGTCAGCAGTTAAATGCAGCTCTTTCTGTGGTAATCATGTTTGGTGGAAAATATAGTTCTTCCCAAACACAGTGAATACTAACCTTAAAATGTTCAGATAAACTTTTGCTTATGCCCCACATCACTGGAGAGAAATAGCTTCTTGTGTCCTGGCTGAGAGGTGTACCAGGGTTGCTAAATATATAGCAAAAAGCCAAATGAGAAAGACTTGTAGAGAAAAGAAAAATGGATAAAAACTGACAGGACAAGATTCATTGTACTGCTCAAGCATAGCATAGCTAGTCTTTTTTCTTTTCTTGGTGGAAACTGGGCCACAAACACAGCATTCGTAGGCCGTGTGATGATGCAAAAGGACTAACTAAGCTTTGCTGATCTTAACATGGCCGCCAGGACAGTGTTATTACTTTAGTGCAGATGCAGGCAGGTCAAGGCACCTACAGGAAAAAGAAAGGTTTGCCCTTATTGGGTAAAACAGAGACATCCATTGACCAGGCCCAGTCATTCAGGACGAGTATTAGCTGGGACTCATATAGGCTGGATTTGTTTTCTCTGCTTCTGCTTACCTTCTACCCAAGTTGGTATGCTACTGACTGCCAGAAAGCAGTTAATCAAGTCTCACTTCAAATGTAGCAGTGTAAATTTAATACAACATTTGTTGTTTGGTGAGTTTCTTAATATCCCCAGACATATTAATCAATCAACCAGTACTTACTAAACCTCTATTCTGCCCTGAGTGTTTTGCTAAGTGTTCTTGAGGACATGAGACATATGAGATGGAGTTTTAGTTCTCCAAGGAAGTGCGATGAGGTTGCTTACAGGGTTTGAATCCTAGCATGTCAACTTACCAGGCTGATGACTTTGAGAAAATTAAGTTACATTTTAGACCCTCACCATTTTTAACTAGTTTAAAAATGCCTATTGTACAGAGTTAGAATTTCTATCCCAGACCCCCTCTGAGCTCCATACTTGTATATCCAATAGTCGACATGCAGAGTCCACCTGGATATCTAATAGAATCACAAGCTATACATGTTCAAGATTCTTCATCCTTGCCCCTCCACCCCTACCAAGATCCCCACTACAAACTTTTTCCTCCAACTTTTCCCTTTGTCAATAAACAGCATCGTAGTCCCATCAGGACCTTCTTTTCTCATTAATTCATCAGCAAGCCCTATCAGTCTTGTCTTGGAAGTTCATCTCTGATCCACCTACGTTTCTTTGTCTTCATTGCCTCCACCTGTAATTCAGGCAACCATCATTCATCTCCTACAACAGCTCCCCCTCTGGTTTCACAGCTTTGACCCTGAGCCCTCCAATCCAATCTCCACTCAGTAGTAAAAGTACTTTTAAAACCTAAATTGGGATTTTCACTTCTGGTTAAGATGTAAAAAGTCATGAATTCCTGTTTTTCAATGGTGTACTTAATTATTTTGTGCTCAACTTATTCCAGATTTTACTGGTGGCAGCCTCTTCAAATGACTCCCATGTCTTTGTGACATGTCCTCATTAATTTTACTGAGAACGTCTTTACTCCTTGTCATAACAAAACTTTCCAGGCTCACCTTGTACCTCTCTGTCCCAGGTCTAGAATCAGCACTTCTCTGAGGATCCCTGGTTCCTTTTATTGGGGAAACGGATTAGAGACAACATTTTGAGTGCTAGGGGTGCTTATTATTCTTAGGATGTCATCATTTCTTGACCCCTTCAGTGGGCAGAGCTAAGAAACATAAAAATGTATGTACATATAAATATACTTATGTATACACATGCACATACACATGTATAAGCACATGTATTTCTTATTTTAGAAATCATGAGTTCATATTGTTACCTCCAATTCCAGTTCATCCCTACAGGGTTCATTTACTTCATTTCATATTTGTATGTCCTTTCTTCCGCAGTGCAAATCCTGGCCCCCTCACAGTAACAACACATTTACTTATTCGCTCAAGCTTATAGTACATTTAATTTTTTTCAGAATTATTTAACTCGTCCCTCTTCTAAACACAAATGAACTAAAAGAAGTTCAGAGTTTGTTTGCAATTCTCACCCCACATTCCACTACATCCTCTACCCCACCCAACACTGAGGGCTTAATAATCAAATTCTGTGTTCATAAATTACCTGATTGTTCTCTTTTTTTTTTTTTTTTTAACCCTCCCATAAGTGTGGTTATAGTATTCCTTGAAATACATTAGGGCCGTCTGTTTTACTTTCATTTCCATTTTAGATTCCCCCTTTCCATCTGGATTGGGTTAATTTAATTTTTTTATATTAAAAACTTTAACATGATTCCAAAGGCTAAAACTGTATCAAAAAGGAATATTCTGACAAGTGTCACTGCCCTCATATCCCTTTTGCCCTGTTTCCTCCCCTACCTAACCTTATAGAAAGCAAACTTTTATTTCTGGTTTATTTTCCTTGTATTTCTTATGTAGAGGTAAGAAGATCTATTATGATTCCTTATTTTTCCCCTCTATTTTACACAAAAAGAAGTATACAATATGTGCTCTTTTGTACTTTACTTTTTTCTCCACTTAGTAATATATTATGGAAATCACTTTGTAGCAATTCATATAGCTCACCCTCGTTCTTTTTTACCTCCTTCTCCCTCCCTTCCCCTTCTTTTTCTTTTTAACAATTGGATAGTGTGGCTGACATCACTTGGTGTATCCACCAATTTTTTTTTTTTTTTTGCGTACGCGGGCCTCTCACTGCTGTGGCCTCTCCTGTTGCGGAGCACAGGCTCCGGACGCGCAGGCTCAGCGACCATGGCTCACGGGCCCAGCCGCTCCGCGGCATGTGGGATCTTCCCGGACCGGGGCATGAACCCATGTCCCCTGCCTCGGCAGGCGGACTTTCAACCACTGTGCCACCAGGGAAGCCCTATCCACCAAATTTTAACATATCAATGCTTGGACATTTAGGGAGCTTCTGATATTTTGCAATTATACATATTGCTGCTGTGCATAAATTAGTACATATATATTTTCATATTATTGAAAGTGTATTTTCAGTATAAATTCCTAGAAGATTGCTGGGTCAAAGGATACAGGTAGTTGTAGTTTTGTGAGACATTGTCAGTTTTCCCTCCATAGGAGTTGTGTCATTTTGCATTCCAGCTAGCAGTGCATAAGAGCGCCTCTTCCCCCACGGCCTCACTGATAGAATGTGTTGTGGAGTTTTTGAAATTTTGCCAGTCTGATGGGTGAGAAATGGTAACTCAGTGTGGTTTACTTTGCATTTCTCTTATGTGTAGATTGTATACCTTTTCATACGTTTCAGGGCCATTTTTGTATCTCTTTTAATGAAGTTTTGGTTTACATCTTTTGTCCATTTTTCTGTAGGATTTTGGTCTTTTATTCTTCAAAATTTAAATGTTCTTTGTATGTTAATGATACATTTAATGTATTATGTATGTTAATCCTTTATCTGTGAAGCGTGTTGCATATATTGTCTCTCAGTATGTTTTCATTTAAAGATTGTTTAGTTTTGGGTGGTAAAATTTATCAGTACTTTACTATGCTGCATATGGATTTTGAGACATTGTTAGAAGGCCTTTTCCTACACTTTGGTTATATAAGAATTCACCTGTGTTATCTTCTGTTACTTGTATAGGTTTTTTTTTTTTTTTTTTACATTTGGATCTCTGATCCATTTGGTGTTTATTTTGTGTATTATAAAAGGAACGAGTCTCATTTTATCATTTCTAAAAAATTATCCCATTGTCTCAGTACTATTTACTAAGAAGAAAGAAGATAATCTTTATCTCAATTTTTTGTGATACCACCTTTATCATATGCTATATTTCTCTATATAATTTGGTCTATTTAACCATCAAGCTCTTAACAGCCATGTATGGACTGATATATAGGATCATAATTCAGAGGAGTCTCAGCCACAGGATAAGTCGGCACTGACTTGCCAGATCTTTCCCATGAGCCTTCACTGAGTGCACAGGGGACATGTGCTGGTGACTGGAGACAGGGCAAGAGCCCTTAAGGGACTCATATCCCCAAGGTACATGTCCCATTCCCTACATGCAAGGTGGTGGCACAATGAAGTCACTCCTGCTGAGCTCTGTCTGAATTTCTAATCCACAGATTCATAAGCAACATAATTGTTATTGTACTAAGCCTCTAAGTTTTGGGTTAGTTTGCTATGTAGCAAAAGAAAATTGAGAATTGCCTTCTAGTTTGCATATAAGGCATGTGGAAGTCACCATGCCATCTAATAACAAGTAAAAAAAACTGAACAGATTGAAAAATCAACAGCTTTTCTTGGATCCATAAGCGAGGGGAGGATACAGGGCAAACCACTGCCCTTAAGATTGGAGAGACAGACAAGTGAATATAGGGAGTCATGGCTTAGCAGAGCAGAGTCGTAAGTGAAAACCACAACAGGAACCAGTGCTGGGGTAGGAAAACCAGAACTGTAATTGACAAATTGCTGGAGACTCAGTGTGGACAGGTCTGAGAATTAAAAACTCCAGGGGTAGCCAGTTATTGGAAGGTCCCTTCAATATTGTAAGATTTACCTCCAGCAGCTTGGCTAGATTCCCACAGTAAATATTGGAGAAAAATCCCCTTATGTTTCTGGCAGAGGAGGGGAAAATGACCCATTTTAAAATATACCAGAGCATTCTGTTCTAACAAGGCTTGCCCTCAGGGGAAACTAGTTAACCAGAGCCTAACCTGTTGGAGTATTATCGGACCCTAACTGACCCTGGAGAAAAGGAACTCCCAACTCCAGCCCTCGCTAGCCATCCTATCCCACTTAAGGTGGGAGAAAAAAACCTAAGAAATTCTTATGCAGCTCACAGTCTACAGGCCTGGTCTCACTAGAAGACTGAGACCTAATCATAGAACTATAGAATGCTTCTCCTCCCCCCACAGCTGACCACCACCACATAAACAAACTATGGTCCATCCAGACAATGAAATATTATTTAGTGCAGAAAAGAAATGAGCTATCAAGCCATGAAAAGACATGGAGGAAAGTTACACGCATATGACTAAGTGAAAGAAGCCAATCTGAAAAGGCTATATACTCTATGATTTCAGCTATATGACATTCTGAAAAAGGCAAATCTATAAAGACAATAAAAACATCAGTGGTTGCCAGGGATTAGGGGTAGGGGTAGGGATGAACTGGCAGAGGATAGAGGATTTTTAAGGTAATAAAAATACTCTGTATGATACCACAATGATGGATACATGTCATTATCCATTTGTCCAAATGTATAGAATGTATAACACTAAGAGTGAACCAAATGTAAACTATAGACTTTGGGTGGTAATGATGTCAGTGTAGGTTCATCAGTTGTAACAAATGTACCCCTCTTATGGGGGATGTTGATAGTAGGGAAGCTATGCATGTGTCAGGGTTGGGGATGTATGGGAGTTCTCTGTACTTTCCCCTCAAATTTGCTGTGAATGTTAAACTGCTCTTAAAAAATTGTCTTAATTTTTAAAAAGATAATTGATATACTACTTCTATTAAACATTGTACTGGAAGTCCTTGCCAGTGAAATAAGACAAGGAAAATTAAAGATATATGTATTAGAAAAGAAGTAGAACTTCCATTATTGTGGACACAGGAAAACTTATGAGAGTTACAAACAAAACAAAACAACTTACTAGCACTAGTAAGTACATTTAATATGGTTGCAGAATACAAGGTTAACATAGAAAAATCAATTGTATTTCTATACCTAGCAAAAAAATTGGAAAATAAAAACATTTATTTTAGCAGCAAAATATCAAATACCTAGGAATTAATCTGTCAAAAGATTAATTAATTTCAGTCTTTGCATTGAAAACTAAAAAATGTTGCTAAGAGATACTAAAGATATTGGAAGACAATATTGTCAAGATGTCAGTTCTACCAAACTGATCTTGAGTTTCAACATAATCCTAACCGAAAGCCCAGAAGGGTAATTTAAACTTTTTATGAAAGTACAAATCTAAAATAGTCATAACAGTTTTGAAAAAGAACAAATTTTGAGATTTGCAATACTTGCTTCAGGGCTTTAAAGCTACAGTAATCAAGACATTGTGGCACTGGCATAAGGATAGACAAATAGATCAATGAAGCAGAATACAGTCCAGAAATAGATTCAGAAATTATGGTTGATTGATTTTTACAAGGCCTTAAGTCAATTCAATCAGGAAAGGAAAGTCTTTTTAACAAATATTGCTGGAATAATTGGATACCCATATTTTTAAAAAGTAACACAATGTCTACACATACATAAAATATATGTAAGTGTATGTATAGTAATACATAACAAAATTAATTTGAGACAGATAATAGATCTAAATGTAAAAGCTAGAACAATGAAGCCTCAAGCAGAGAGCATGTACGATCATGTGACCTGGGAATAAGCAAAGCTTTCTTAGGACATATAAAAGAAAAAAATTGATAAGTTCATGAAAATTAAAAGGACACCATTAAGAAAATGAATAGGCAAGCCACAGACTGGAAAACATGTTCGCAAAACATATATCTCACAAAGAACTCATATCCGTATATATAAACAAATCCTATATTCAACAACCTCGTACAAAATTGGGCAAAAGACTTGAACAGAGGTAAAAGGACACATGAATGTCCAAAATGCCCAGGAAAAGGTGTTCAACATCATTGATCTTGATGAAAAGGCAAATTAAAAGCACAATGAGATACCATTTCCCTCCCACTAGAATGGCTAAAACCAAAAAGACTGACATTGTTAAATGTTAAAGAGGATGTGGAGCAAATGAAACTCTCACATTTGGTTGCTAGGACTGTAAAATGGTAAAAGCCTTGGAAAACTGAAAGTTCCTTATAGAATTAAACATATACCTTCCCTATGGCCCAGCATTTCTACTCCTATGTCTTTAGCTGAGAGAAATGAAAACAAATGTCTACCAAACACTTGCATGAGAACATTGAGAGCAAATTTATTTATAATAGTCGGATGGGAGTCAGTACAAATATCCATCAATAGGTGAATGATTTGTCCAGTTGGAGTGTTTGCATGCAGTTGAATACTCTTCAGCAGTAAAAAGAAACGAACTATTGATACACATAGCAGCATGGACGAATCTCAAAAACACATTGAGTAATAGAAGTTGGACAGAAACAGGTACACACTATGTGATTCTATTTATATGAAGTCCAGGAATAGGCATGTTGATAGAAATCTGATCAACGTGAGAAGGGAGTAGGGTTGGTAGTTGTTGTTTACTTCCAAGGAGACTGGCAGAAAGAGAAGTGCTCTATATCTTTTTATGGGCAGTCATTATAAGTTACACAAAACTAAATTAGATCACCCTATTCTCCTCTTTGATGGTTTCAATTGCCCTTGGATATAACCTAAATGGCTAGATTTTTGGGGTATTTTTCCATTTGCACTTATAGCAGTTTAAAAGTTTTATTTATTTAGCTATTTCCTATGATGGGTTTGATTCTGAGGGCAGGGACTATGCCTATCTTGTTCACGATTGCATTGCCAGTGCAAGTATACAGCTGTTCATTACGTTTTAGCTTCTTTCTCTTTCCTTCTCTTTCCACCCTTTAAGGAACTGAAGTTAATCACCAAATCTGAACTAGAACTGGTAACACACATTGTTCTTTCTGGATTTAGCTTAGCTGTATTTTTGAAATTGGCTTTCATCACATACATGTTGCTCTGAGGGGTAGGGTATGATGTCCAGGTGAAGGGACTGGAGTTCCTGCCAATGAAGTAGCGGGTGTTTTACAGCAATCCTAACACCCGTGGTTAGTCAAAATGCAGTTCTCTCATATTGTAGATTCAGACCTGGTTTCGATTTCTTTTTACAAGAAATTATTGCCTTCCAATGAATAGAAAATAGTGTTTAAAATATGGTCGAGTTGACTGTTTATGTCCTTGAACTGGAATGAATCATCTTAGAAATGGGTACCATAGGATAGCACTAGATGTATCGCAGAGAAAACATCTACCACCTGTTCTGTATATAAATTTCTGGACCATCAACCAATTTAACAACAAAGAGAAGCTGTAGCCATGTTTTTGAAATGAAGAACTAAATCACTGCAAAGACATAGACACAAAAGGGCACATCACTGCTCTTTCCATTTTTACACAAAGTAAGCATTTAGTAACTGTTAATGAGGAGAATCCCAAAGTATTTTATGTAATAATTTCCTTTAGGAAATAATGGTTCTATTGAAACAACCCTGGAATCTCAGTGGCAGAAGACAGCAAAGTAGACAACATGTCTATTCTCACTACCTGTCCATCATGGATCAGCTGGGGACTTTGCTCTTCTGGGGCCTGTGTCTTTTCTCTGTGATCAAAGAAGAAGAAATAGCCACCAACGGGAACATTGCTGATTGTCACAGCAGAGAGAAAAAGAGCGAGTAGCTGATTGTTCATTGCTCTCGAATTTTCCCCCAGGAGATAGCATGCATTTCTTGTCCAAAGTGAGTCACAGGGCCATTTCTAACTCTAAAGTGGACAGGGCACTGCAATCCTACCATGTGCCTGGAAGGGGGAAAGCTGAGAATATTGGGTAAGCAGCATTCGCGATCAGCATCCCGATGAAAGTTGAACCTTTTCTTCTATGACCACCATCAAGACAGCCACCACCACCGTCACTCCTCATGTACTAGTCAAAAGGCACTAAGTATCGACCACATGGCATGTATTGTGCTTTATTCATTAGCTCCTTTACTCATCACAACAACTTGATCATGTAGATACTATTGCTATCCACATTTTTTAGATAAGAAAATAAAGACTGGAAGAGGAAGGTATTTACACCCAGGTCATACATTCAATAAGGGAAAGAGCCAGGATTTGAACCTAGATACATCTGACTCAAGGACTTGTCCTCTAAACCACCATGTTATACAGTCATTCTAGCCATGATGAAATGTGTTTAAAATTAACACTGAAGGCCCACATCCCTAAGGTACTCTTAAGAACTTCTTGAATTGAACCAAGGATATGCCAAAATCAGGTATTTGGTACAGGCTCAGTAACACTGACACATCTGCCAAGTTTTTTCTAGGCCCCAAGGACCACATGTCTTCACTCTCCTTGGGAGTCTGTAGGTTTTTACTTCCGCCAGCAGAGGCTGTGTAGATTCTCTAGTGTATAGACATCTGTGAAGAAGGAGACATGGAGACTGAAAGGGAACATCTCAGGCTGGTTGATACTGTGCTCTCATGAGATCCTGTCTAGCTGTTACAGAGTGATATGCTTCTTCCCAGGCGTAATACTCAGAAACCTATAATCTGGGGTCCCGGTTTTAAGAATTGTTTTCCATAACTTCTGAACCTCAGAACCAGCCTTTTATGAATGTCTGAATATCTTCTTCTGAAAGTACCTCACCCTAATTTTCCTTTAAGAAACTGAAAAGCTGCTTTGGCCTACTAATTTGGGTCATTAATCCCTATAGATGTGAGCCTCTTGTAGAGAGATTTAGCGCTAAAGTTTAAATATTTGGACTGGTTTGTCCTTTACTGACAACTTTTCACTATATTTGGATTGTATGATTTTATCTTTATTGCTTTAGATATGAAGTGTTGAGGTAGATATTCGAGATATGTCAATTGGTCAGATAGCTCCTGACCTGAGCAAGGTCGACCAACATTTTTTCCTTAGTAATTCCTCAAGGACCTGCTAGCACCCAGTTGGAGCTGCCTCTCTATCAAAAGATTCTGTTGGCCTGAAGGACTGTTCTTCATAATTAAAGATAGTTAAATTTAAGTTCATGTTAGGTCTTCGGAAAGTCTGATGGCCATTACTTGTCAACAAGAGTTTGTTAATACTTGGCGGTCCTCAAAAGACCAGTGCAAACAGTGACCAGCCACTATTCTGTCCTGGTCTCCAGCGTTGTTGTCCCTAACCTTCTTGGATGAAATCTTTTTTGTCTATTCTCTCTTGTCTGGGCTTTCACCCCAGTACCACAATAAAAATGGCTTTCTGGATGCTTTCTCCTGCTTTCAAGAAGCCTTGAGCAGCAAAGCCACACATCTCTCCTAGTGTGTATATCTGTTGTCAATTACCTTTTAGTCTATCTTGACACCTTCCCCTTGACTCCAAAATGGAACCCATTTTATTGCCATCTCCAGGAGACACTCTCAGGGGCTCCCCATATCCCATCATCCTCACCACCTCAGTGCACCCCTCTGGACCTCCTGCAGCCAGAATATGCATTTCTTTGCCTCAGGGCTTTCCCTTAGCACTTTGCTGCCCCTATGAGAATTGACAGCCCGCATCCATCCACCCACACACCTGCCTACCGCTCTCAATCCATGACTGGTGGGATTTGGTATCTAAATACCCAGATCCTTCACCTCTTGAATGGGATAACTAATTCATTTCTAGTCACCTACAGGGGCAGCTGGCTTGGTAACACACATTTCCCTGGCTTCCTGCCTTTCCTCATCTCACTCCCTTCCTCCTCTGCTGTGCCCCTTCACCTCCCTGGTACACTGTGTGCTTGTATCTCATGTCTCAGGGTCTGCTTCTAGAGGAATCCTAGCCATGACACCAATCAAGAGTGAGTGCTGACAAGCTGATATTGGGTAATTTCATGAAAGATTTGTGCTTTAAAAGGTTTGGTAGGATGAAAGTTTTGGGCATTTGAAAAGTTTATGTTTTCTCCTCTAAAGAAATAGGGGTGATCTGGGAGTCAGAAGCAGAAACCTGGTCTACAGAGGTGGTCAAAGAGGCTGTACTTGCTTCTTTCCAAAGTTGGAAGGACCCAGAAACAGAACATGTGCTGTCCGGAAGATGAGGGGAGAAAGGGAAAAGTCATTTGTGCTGGTGACGTTATCAGTGTCTGTGTAAGTGTTTAGGTCTTGGGGCAATTTTGAAGCTTCCATTTGTCATTCGTTTCCCCTCTGGTGAGAGAGAACGCACCACTGTTTTGTTGTGAAGCATTTTGTGCTGTGTACAGGTGCACCTAATTCCACGTATGGCCCTCTGTGCTCGCTGTGCCCGACTGCAAACACATCTTTCACAACATCCCAATGCATTTGTCACTTACCCAGCGTGTTTACTACCACATGATTTTTACTTGGGGAATGCTCTTCCAACTCCCCTACTTCCATCTGCCCAAGGATTTGTTCAGATTACAAATATCTTTCTAGGAAATTTGCATTTTCTCCAAATGTCTGGTAAAAGGTTTTCAGTCTTCATTTTTTATTATCTTTCCCATGTGATGACAGTGTTGTATAATGGGCTCTGTGTTGGAATCTCTTACAGTTTGGGGGATAGAATTATCACATATCTTCTAGCATCTTAAGTTCAACACGCACACACCCCATTACTATAGATAGTCTTTGAGTCTTCTCTTTGCCTTTTCCCATGTGGTGAACCTAAGAATAAGTCTTGACTTTCCCTGTCCCCTCACTGTCCCCATAACTATTCAATCAACAAATCCCCAGCCTCACTTTCACCTTGTAAATATCTCTGACGTCTGTTCGTTTCATTCCACCTTTAGTGCCATCAGCTCATCCCATTACTCCTAACAAGCCTCCTGCTTCTGATTTTTTTCTCCAATTATTTCTCCACAATGTGGCCAGACTAATCCCACCAAGTGCAAATATAATAATTTCAGCTCCCCTACTAAAACTTATCAGTGGCTTCCCTTTCCTCTTAAAGTAACTCCCAAACTCTACCCTGATTTTCCAAGCCCTTCCTACTCATCTCTTTAGAGTTACCTCCCTCTACCCTCCCTCTGGCCTTCTTCACCCCACCCTTCATCCCCCAGCCTTCTGTCTTTCAGCTCAACAACTGCTCTCTCTTGCCCACCATCCCCATCCCCATTTTCTTGCCCCATTTGTCTGCCTCATACTTGAGGCTTCAACTTAACAATATTCCCTTGGGAGCTCTTCCCTGATCCATAAGCCAGACTAAGTCCTGACTATATTAACTGTCTTCCCAGCTAAACTGTAAACTCTGTAAGGACAACAGTTGTGTCTATCGTGCTTATCATTCTATTCTCAGTGTCTAGAATAGTGTCTGGTATAGAGATGATAAACCACACAGCTTCAAATATATTCTTATACATTATGAAGAGAAAAGGAGCATTACAGCAAATTGAAATTGGGCGTCTCTGGTCCAGTTTCTGTCACTTACCAGCTGTGTCACTTTATTTAGTCAATATTGCCTAAGGTTTCATCTGTAAAGAACTTGGACTAGGTGATCTCAGGCATCTCCTTCAGCTCCAGCATTCTAAGTGCTTTTATAAACTTTTATATATATAGTTTACATGGGCTAATATAACCTTACTATGTGTAGAACCCAATGCTGCTAAATGTAAATAATTATTTCATTATGTCTTCTTATGTCATGAATGGCTTATGCCTTACTGACTTTCATATCTATATGGATTTTTCAACAAAAGATAGAAAAGATAAAAAGTAGCCATAAAAGTAATTTTTGACACATTCATGGTGATTGTACATCCTTTTGGCTCCTCCTTCTAAAGTTGTTTCAGTGATTGAGAGACATCATTCTATATGAAGATTGGTCCTGACAGTTAACCTATAAATGTGTTAACTTCCTCAATTGTTATCCAAGTTCCTCCTCGTGTTTTTTCTTTCATTAAGTATAATGTATATATCAGCTACTCAATCTTTTCTGAAAGGTACACATACTCTCCTTGCTTTTACACAATACTGAACAGATTACCCTGTAATCTCGTTAGTACAGTGCACCCAAATAGCAAAATATTTCATAGTTGCAAGCATGGGCAGGTGCTTAGAAAACATTTACTGAATGCTTGTTAAATGCTGAAGCATTGTCTCTACATGTATTTAACTTATTCTCGAAGCCACACTCCTTGATAGGTGTTAACCCATTTTCCTGATGGGAAAACTGAGTTTCAGAAAGGTTAATTTGGCCATAGTCTCATATGTGGTTTGTCATAGAGCAAAGATTCAAGAGTTCATGGAGCTAGACTTCATGTTCCTGAAGAGGAAGACTGTTTTGCTTTTTGTCACCTCTGAATTCCCAATAAATATTTACTGACTGACTGAATGAATGAGTGAACAATTGACACACAAGTCAATATTTTCCCTTTCACATGGTGCATATTCCCCAGCCGGAAGCAGAGTGAAACTGCAGGTACCTTTCTAGGCTCTACCTATGCTTCTGTCCTTTGGTTTCCAGTAGTCAGTGTAGAACACAATGGCATCTTATCAGCCAGCTTTAATGTACACCAACATACATATGGTTTCAGCTCTGCTTTGTTTTAATGCAAGGAAATCAGAACTGTGATTTTAATTAAATAAAACCCACTCTGTCATGTGGCTTTTTTATGGGCAAGCCCACCTGCAGTGGCAAAAGCTAGCTGGTCTTCTTTTCATAGGAAGATAACTGTTCTTGGTACTTGCTGATCATTGATGATCAGAGATTCCAGTGGCTAGACAGGTGACAGGTAGGGCAAAGGAGTTGCCACAAGTGCTCATAAATACCCAAAGTTTATATTTATGCAGTGGTTAATGAGTTATATATGTGGGGTACTGGGGCTGGCTGCCTGGTACAATGTCCAGATGGTGTGTTGTCCATTTTGGAGTTCTCCTTGCCTCCTTGCGCCTTTCAGGGCTGCCCTTGATGGCCACTTCTAACTCTATTAAAAATGTTAGGGGTTGAGAACACTCATTGATTTGCCCCGGGCCCCTCTCCGGGACCTGAGAGCACTAGTATTTCACTTTTATTGCATTCGTTCCATGCTAATATTGGATGGGATTGTGTTAGTTTTCTATTTCTTTGCTTGAAGAGATCCTGAAAGTACCACTAAGGAGTATTTACAGGATAATAATGTCACAATCTGCAGTTCTTCATTTATTGATTCTCTACAAGCCTTCTTTTTCTTAAACTGTTGTTTTTTCCTTTCTGCTTCCATGAGAATTAAAAGTCATTTGGTTTGTTGTTGGCTTTAATCTAGTTTATTATTCGCAAGGTTATTATTTGAAGTCTAAGGGATGGTTAAGATTCTAGCAACAGTTTTGTACAAATAGTGGTCACAATCTCTGTTCATTATTTCTAGTCAACTCTCAAATGCTATTTTCTTAGCACTGCCAGGGCATTCATTTTTATGGATATTAGCGATCATATAAAAAGCAATCCAAGGGTATTGAAGAACAGATTTCATACTGTAAAAAACTGACAGGCTTTATCACATGGAATAAAATAGTAACTATATATTTTTCCTAATTCACTGCTGTTGGTGGAGATTTTAAAAGTCGATTATAATAAGCACTTTTCTTAGTTGACCCATGAATTATTTGGCTCTGTTGCTGAAATGTCAAGCAGTCAACTAAGAAAAGGAGTACAATTTAACTAACAAACCTATTCCCAGAGCAGTGCAGATGGAGTTTCTACTTCTTCCCTTGAGAGGCCACTTTGTAATCCAATAGTTCTCACAGTCAGGAATTTTTTTCTTGACATTCAGCCTAAAATTTTCCTTACCTGAGATCATCTCATTATGCCAAAAAAAAAAAAAAAAAATACTACCAGCAGCTTGTTTAAAAAATTATCCCCTGCAGAGGTACAAACTGTTCTATTTCAGTATATTTATTCTTAATAATGGATTTATATAGGTTTTTTTGTTTGTTTGTTTGTTTTTTTGCGATACGCGGGCCTCTCACTGTCGTGGCCTCTCCTGTTGCGGAGCGCAGGCTCAGCGGCCATGGCTCACGGGCCCAGCTGTTCCGCGGCATGTGGGATCCTCCCGGACCGGGGCACGAACCCATGTCGCCTGCATCGGCAGGTGGACTCCCAACCACTGCGCCACCAGGGAAGCCCCCTTATATAGATTTTTGAGGCTGGTGTCTGAGATCCCACTCCTCATTACTACTACTACTATTACTAGTGTTATTATTATTATTTTGCATTTTTAGTCTTTTCTTTCCTATGGGTAAGCAACATTCTAGATGCATTTTTTTCTGGCTGAGTTTTAAATGCCTCATTTATTACACCATGCTCACCTAGTATGAAGCTGTTCTCTAAGCGGTTATTACGTGACTGATCCTGTCATCCTGGATCTCACGCAATTGATAACAATCACCACTTCCCAGTACTAGACTACAGGGCCATATATACTGACTGTGAGCATGGAAAACCTCAGGACAACCATATCCCAGAGCAGTAATTTCAACAGGATCCTCTTTCTTCCCTCCTTTCCTCCCTCTCTCTTATTCTGTCTCTCTTTCTTCTCCTTCTCCTCCTTTTCTTCCTCCTCCTCCATCTTCTTCTTTAAGACTCCTTTTCTATCCCCTAGTCGGTGAGGTGAGATTTATTTCTTCTCTTTCTTAGATTGATCACCAGACTACCAGTACTATCTAACCCATCTTCCATCAATATTTTTGGTACAGAAAGCTCCCACTATGTGCAAAAATGTATTTTCTTTTTATTGGATGCAGACGTATAGATAGAAATAAAATATAAGATATATTAATAGGCTTTATTTTTAGAGAAGTTTTAGATTCACAGCAAAATTGAGCAGGGAGTACAGAGTTCTCACATATCGCATCCTCACCACACACACACACGCATGCACGCACACACACACACACACACACACACACACGGTCTCTCCACTATCAACATCCTGCATCTGTGTGGTACACGTGTTACAACTGATGAAACGACTTTCACCCGTCATTATCACAAAGTTCACTCTTTCAGTTGTACATTCATAGGTTTTGACAAATGTATGACATGAATCTGCCATTACAGAATCATATAGATAATATGAATAGTTCTGCTGCCCTAAAAATCCCCTTGATATAGATATTTTTATGGTCTTACCATCTTGCTTACAGATCCTGTTTTCCTTGACTATATTCCAGAAAAAGATATAACCATCAGTGGTTTACAAAATATGTTATCTAATAATCTTAACCATAGATTCTTAGAGTCCAACCCAATTGTGAAAACTCAGGGTTTTCACAGAGAGGAACACTTTGAAGGGGAGTTGTTGTCCTAATGACAGCATTCCATTTGACTTTACTGTGTAAAGTTATTGTCTGGAGACCCTGGACTGACCCACAGTATTTTCAAGTGTGGGTAATACATCATGTTGCAATCACACCCTCCCAGGTCCAGATTAAGATCTAAGAGCTATTAAGTTTATGGTGTCCATCCCCATATTTAATTCAAAATAAACAGTACTAAGCTATATAAGAATGACATCAGTTTATTAGTTTTTAATTTGTCCCATGATGATTACCTAGATGCTCTTTTTTCATATTTGAAAAAGAAAATCTGTTTTCGTGCCCACTATTTACTGATAACTGAAGCACGTGCTTAGCCTGCCTGTTGTGGAATCTGAAACTATTCTTTCTTTTCTTACTTCAGTCTCCTTGTTATGTTTGTGTGAATTTTACTCTTTTAAATTTGGGTAGATTAAAGAGAAAACAAAAGCAAGTGTGGGGAAGAGTTGTAAGCATCTGTTGAAACATTCCATTTAGCCTCGATTGGATTGTACACTGCTGACTTGTTGATGCCCCTTAAATTTCTAAATGCCTGAGTTATTTCTTTGCAGGTAGCACCAAGGGAATCACAGATATTCTAATTTTCAGGTCTCTTTTTAGAGTTTCTGAAGTCTTTCATGAAAAATTACACTCTGGACTCATTTCCTATTATGCAAATTGCAACTTGGAGAATGTGCCACAAACATTAAATGACATATTGAATCTCACATTTCATAATTAAATAAGGCACAACCAAAGCCCAGACCTGTGGCTTTAAGAATGTTGAAGCCTGGGCCCTCTGTGGTGAGTTTGTCAGTTTGAACTGTGTTTGCGTTTAACCAAACCAAATATTCCCATGTGGTACAGGCCTTTACCTCGTCACCCACCCTCCTCCCCAGTACTCCCAAGCTGCCATTCCTTCAACAAATATTTACTGAGCCCTTGCTGTGCGTAAGGCACTGTGCAGTGAATAAAAAACATAAATCTTTCTGCCAAAATGCTTATAGTCAAAATGAGGAACATATTCATTCATTCATTCATCAAATACTACACAGTGCTATGCGGTGTAAGGCATAATGTAAGTGCTGTATCAGACGTACCAAAAATTGTCTGGCCTGCTGACCCTGGTGTCAAGGGCACCTGGTCAGCAATAGCTGAAACCCTTTAAGACCAGGGTTTTTGACATTTGCCAGGTGGAGATAAGTATATAATAGATCTTTTCTGGTTCTTTTGTAGTAAAGAATGACTTTTCAGTGCACTTACTTTCAGAAAAACACAGCCTTACATATTCTCCACTTGTCAGTTTGCTTAGTTCTCTTTAGGATCTACAACAGTCCTGTCCAATAGAAATATAATGCTAGCCATATCAGTAATTTAAGTTTTACTAGTAGTCACAATAACGAAAGTAAAGAGGTAAAATTTATTTCATTAATATATCCTGCTTAACTCAGTATATCCAAAATGTTATCATTTCAATATGTAATCAATGTAGAAAATTATTAATGATGTATTTTACATTTTTCTTTTCATACTAAATCTTCTTATACGTATTTTACAATTCCAGCAAATCTCAATTTGAACACTTTTCAAGGGCTCAATAGCCACATATGGATGGTATGGATCTGGAATGTATAAACCCTCCATTTGAAATTATTAGGAGGTTTTAAAGGTGTACTCTATATAAGGGTATGCAGAATATTTTATCTCAGGAACTGATAGGAAGTTTTCTTTGTGGGGAGACCATCGTGGAAGAGAAATAATGCTTTCATAAGCCTTTACCCTCATAAGAGGGTAAAAGCAACTTCCAGAATCTGGGCTCCCTGGGAGATGGCCAGTTTTCAGGAAAGAGAAACTCCACAAATTAAAAGCAGGGTGAAAACTTGCATATTGGAGAATAAAAGAGAAGAAGGATTCAGGAGTAGGGAACAAATGGGACTGAGGGTTCAGTGAGGAAGGTCAGGGAGATGGTGAGCCCTGCCCTCCATCCCTTACAAAATCTACATCACTCTAACACGATTTTGTATCAGTGGATTTTATTTCTGATGGCGCCAAGAGTAGGGAGAAGCTTGGAAAGGAGAACAAAGAGACAGCTGATACTTTGGTTACAGCAGTACAGTTCATAACTAATACCTAGAGGAGAGATGTGGCCTTGCATATCAAAGTGAGGTCTAAAATGAACTTATGGTTACCAAGGGGAAAGGCGTGGGGGGGAAATTGGGAGTTTGGGATTGACATGTACGCACTGCTGTATTTAAGATAAGATAACCAGTAAGGACCTACTGTATAGCACAAGGAACTCTGCTCAATCTTCTGTAGTAACCTAAATGGGAAAAGAATTTGAAAAAGAATAGACACATGTATATGTATAACTGAATCACTTTGCTGTACACCTGAAACTAACACAACATTGTTAATCAACTGTAATCCAATATAAAATAAAAATTTTTTTAAAGTGACGTCTAAAGATTATGACACCTCAGGAAAGCATGTACTTTACATTTTGTACTTTTCGCCTGCATCTTGTGTGATTTACAGTTCGAAACTTGTAAGTGTACATAGTGCTGAGAGATCGTTCATCACCCCACCACTAGACAGTATAACACAGTAGTTTAGAGTGAAGGACCCGGATTCAGGCCAACTCATATGTGAATACCAGTGCTGCCCCTAACCTGCTGAGTGATTTGAGAAATAGTTTATTATCTCTCATCTGTAGCTTCACACTTGGTACAATAGGGAGGAAGGTGACATCCACCTAATACAGTGCACATGGCCTGTAATAGTCAGAGGTCAATAGATGGTGGTTGTTCCCATTATTAGACAGATCTATGACTTTAACCAAACGTGGTCCCTGGACCCACAGAAATAGCATCATTCAGAATTTCTTACAAATGCAAGCTCTCCAGCCCACTTCACTTCCCAGACCTGTGGAATCAGGAACTTGGTGGTAGATCCAGAAATCTGTATTTTAGCAAACCCTCCAGATTTTGATGCAAGCTATAGCTTGAAAACCAATGGTCCATAACAATTTCAGATAAATAAGAAGTCGCTCCGTTTTAAGGATCTCCAAAACAGACGCTTTAAGCTCCCTCGGCAGCTTGTTCAAATGTTTAGCTGCTCCTATGGTCAGAAACTTCTTATTTTCCAATACACATGTGAGATACTTTGAGACTGTTAGGGGAAAATTGCAGTACAAAGACAAATGCTATTAAGATGTTACCTGTTTATCCCCAAGTTGAAACCTGTTAGTGATATTTAGCTCTTTCAGACCCTACCTTGGTGAACTCCCCGTAGAGCAGTACGTAAAGCAACTCTTTCCTTTTTCAAATGTTATTGTTTTCCCCTTCCATTTGCTACCTGAGTTTATTTTTTTGGTAATTGAATCTTCCTTGAGATTGAACTTCCATTTTGTTTTCTCATATGCCCATTTTCAGAAAATACTCACTGTATTTTCTTCAGTAGCATTGTCTCTAAGCACTTGTACATAAATATCACAAATGGCTTGTGTCCCATATAAGAAGGTAAGCAACAAGTAATTGTTTATAGAGCCAAACACACTCTTTATATCTACAAGAGTAAAAGTGAAATCTCCCTCTTCATCTTTCTGTCCGAAATACCATGCTCCTTTAGTTGCAGGTGATGAAAGGACAACTATTTGTCCTTGAAATAATGTTTGGCAAGTACAAAAAAGCTACAGGAGGGAACATATCCTAAGGAATATTGTTCCATCTTTCCCTTTAATGGGTTTCTGTAGTTTTTCTTCACAGCACAAAACCATTGCCCTCTTCCTGTTGCTTCTCTTTACAGAGAACATTGACCTGCTGCAGAAAAAAAAGTCCCCTAAAGCACTTGCACATCATAGGAAGTAATGGAGCGAGACAGTCATTGCATGAAGTGGGAAATCTGGAAATTCTTTCCCCTGCCGCCTCTTCTCCACTCCCCATTTTTGTCCCTCTTTCTCCCACCCACCCTGCCCAGGTTTATAATTTAAAACAAATTTTTCCCAAGGAGATCACTTGTATGTTTCAATTAAGATTTCTTAAGTTTGTCTCTGTACCCCACACATGCCAATGGCCAGAATTCCTTCTGTAGGACTATATATAACAGACGGAACAACAGGTGTGGGTCAGTGTTTACAAAGCCAGTTATGTGAACCCATTTCTTGGTCCATGCTCCCTCTTCTCCCCTGCCCATTCCCTACTCCAAACGCAGTTAAGATTTGGCAGTTCAATCGCACTGTGGTTATCTGTTCTTCAAATCATAAGATTGTTTTCTAAGTTGATTTTTCCTCGGCAGCCACTATGCTTTATTGTGATGCCTACCATTTTCGTTAATATTTATATGTACGTATTTCAGTTCTAATACCCAGTTTGATGATATTATGATTTATTTTGTGTAATGTAGCATACACTATCTCGAATTATTGTTCACGTCACCATCATTAAAGGCAGTTTGGTCTCTCTGTCACAAACCCTAGAATTCTTGGGGTTTTAACAGCTATAAAAATACACGTATATTCCCTGATGACAAAGCTGCACCGGGAAAGTGAATCTTTGTGGAAAGTGAGAGGGACCTTGCTTACTGTTTCAAAACCCAAAGCACTATTGTTTTCTGGGCATTTTACTTTTTTTGCCCATCACAATGAAAAATGGTTTAATTTAATTTCTTAAAAGAAATATGAGAAGCAGTGTAGTCATTACTAGCTCCTTTGCTAGATTTTAGTCATTTCATTTTAAAAAAGAATTGTTGCCTATCTGGAATAAAATTATACTTGTATAAAAATTTGTCACATTCTTAGTGTGTTCATTTTGCCTGCATTTTAATCCATGCTGACGCCTCTTGTATATATAACAGCAGACATCCTTTTGTTTGCTAAGCTAATGGTTTTATGTAGGTTCTTTTCATAAGCCCTGATAATTGTTTTTGTCATAGAAACTTAATGTTTACGTTTTAATCTGTGTTAATTTTTAGATAATTAGTGTAAGAAATTTATTAATATCTGTAAATGCAAATGTAGCCTCAAAGTTAATAATTAAAAAGCCTTTGAGGCTGCAAATCTAACTCTATAAATTGACAAAATAATAGACAATTAAGGATCATAGAGATTCTGGATTCTTTTGGTCATGCTGCCCACTCTCAATCTTTCATGCACCTCTGGATTCTCTCTTTCATTATTCCCTCATTTATACACTCATCTCCTTTGTCCCTCTCCACCAATCAATATTCATAGCTGTCTAATCACTTATTCTTTCGAGGATTGTATGGGTATGGGTATAGTTTCTATGCATGCATACTCCTATGTAGGTAGGAGGAATATCTGTAAAAACTGAACACTGAGAGGTAGAAAGGATCTTTGGTCAGTACTTTCCACCCACGGCTTTTTAGAAAGAGTTAGGTGGTTCACAAAAAGCAAGTGAATGATGATTTGACTTTTTAATGGATGGAACTCGGCAACCCCTTTCTAATTCCACTGCATGTGTAGTTTAAACATACATATTCATATATCATCATGGAATAGGGGGAAACTTGTTATGGCTTTTCAAAATAGCTATATAACTGTGGACAAATCACATAATATATGTGAGGCTGTTATCTTATTTGTAAAAGGTGATGATATTATAGCTACCGTCTTTCTTTCAGGATTCCTACAAAACTAGTGGTTTCAAATATTTCCTTTGCTTTGGACTTAGAAATCTACAACGCTGAATTCACTCTTCAATTCCAAAAATATTTACATTTATGTGCACTTATATATATTTTATATATCTGTATACGTTAGCTTTATTTAGGTATAAATTATATACCAAAAAAATCACCAATTTTAAACGTGCTATTCAGTAAGTTTTGACAAATGTATTCAGTTGTACAGTTGTGTAACCACTACCATAATTAAGTTCACTCCATTTTATTGATGAGAAATATTCCTTCATGTGGATATAACATAGTTTCTCTATTCATGATTTAATGGACTTTTGCATTGTTCCCAGTTTTCTTTTGTTGTTTTCATGGGTAAATTTGCTATCAACATTTACATACATGTCTTTGTGTTTTCATTTCTCTTTTCATTTGTGTTTTCATTTCTCTTAGATAAATAAATACTAAAGAGTAGAATTGCTGGGTCAAATGCCAGTGGACATTTAACTTTACAAGAAATTAATCGTCCAACAGTCTTCCAAAGTAACTGTACAGTTTTGCATTACCACAAGCATTGTATGAGAGTTCCAGTTTCTCTAAAACCTAAAGGACACTTGGTGGTGTCAGTCTTCAATTTTCACTCTACTACTAGCAATGAGTGGTGGTATCTCTTTGTGGTATAGATTCGCATTGTCCTGATATATCTTTTATATATAGCATAATGGTCATAGAGTAGAGTCGAAACCTAACATCCTGCTTTTTTCCCTTTTTATTGCATCTGTTATTTATTCCCTTTTTCTTTTTTCCTTGCCTTCTTTTGGAATAATTGTGCATTTTTATAATTCCATTTTATTTGCCATATTGGCTGATTACCTATACTTCATTGTTTCATCTTTTTAGTGGTTGCTTTAGGCTTTACAGTAAGCAATTAACTTATTACAGTCTACTTTCAAATAAAATTATATCAATTCATGTACAGTGTCACAGCCTTAAACATTACACTTCCATTTGCTCCATCCCATTTTTTCTCCTCATTATGGGCTATGTTTTCCTGTTTTTTGTTTTGTTTTGTTTTGCTTACCTAGTAAGTTTTGATTGTATGTGAGATATTTTTCCTTTACTCATTTGGTACTGGCGCTTTTTCTATTCCTATAAATATTCTTGAGCTTTGTTCTTAAGTGAGGTTCAATTAATTGGAAACAGTTTGTCCTTTCAGGTCTCATGTGTAAGGTTAGTTAGACATGACCAGAGTAGCACTTAGTCTAGGGCAAATTTTCCCCAGGACTGAGACAATGCTCTTCTTTGTACTTTAACTAATACCTCGTAACTTATGAGGTTTTCCACGCTGACGGTTGGCAATAGACTTATTCCCAGCACTGTGTGAGCTCTGAGGACTGTTTACCTCAGTCCTTTTGGGTGGTTATTTCCCTGAACTTGGATAGTTTCATCGCATACAGGTAGTCAATACTCAGCCAGATATCCAAGGGCAGTCCTCAGCAGGGTCCTCTCTCTGCGCAGTGCTCTTCTTTCCAGTGCTTTACACTGGAAACTGGTTACCTTGGATTTCCGAGATTCCCAAATTAGTCTTCTCAACTCATAAAGACCTCTGGTCTTGCCTGAATCCCACTTCCTGTTTCATAGCCTGGAAACTTTCTCCAGACAATAATCTGGGATAATTTTAGGGCTCACCTCATTCTCTTCCTTGTCCTTCCTTGCCTGACGTTCAATGTATTAAGTATTATTTTTTCATATATATACATATATGTACCTAAAATATATGTATACACACATTCGTGTGTGTGTGTATGTGTACATGTGTGTATTTTGGTGTTTTAGATGGGATGGTAAATTTGATTCTCTTATAATACTTAAACAGAAGCAGAAGTTTCTCACCATTTTTATAAGATATTTTTGTTAGGAATAGAATCTGGGTTTGCAGTTTTATTTATTTATTTTTCTTTCAGCTCTGAAAAGACGTTGTTGCATTTATTTCTAGCCCTTTGGTTTCTGACAAGAAATCTACTATCATGCTTTTGTTCCACTCTGGACCTTTTTTTCTCTCCTCTGGCGGCTTTCAAACTTTTTCCCCTTACTACTGGCTTTCAGCAATTAGACTGTGCCTTGGTGGATGTGATTTTCCTTATGCTTTTTCTCTATTTGGGTTTCATTGAGCTTCTTGAATCTGTGGGTTTCTGGTTGTCACCAAACTTGGAAGACTTTGTTCATACAGCTGTTGTATTTAAATAATTATCAGCTTTGGGTAGAAGGATGGATTATTATTTTTATTTTTCTGTTTCTTGTACCTAGAACAGGGAGGTGCATAATAGGTGCCTGATAAATATTGTGGATGACACAAAATACAAGATTTGTAGTTGGAGACCCTGAGATTGTCTTGCATCCATCTTTTAATAGTTTCACAATCTTGACCCTCAAATTTTTCATGTGAAAATGGATACACTGAAGGAATAATTTTATAAGGTGAATCTTTACTTTGCTGACTCTGAGGTAACAATTAACTCAGGTAAGGATTATTAGTACATTTTAAAAAGCATTGGGTGGTGATATATCCATACCATAGAATACTACTGAGTAATGAAAAGCAATAAACTGTTGATGCATACAACAACCTGATGGATCTCAAAAGAATTATTCTGAGTGAAAAAACCTGAATCCCCAAAGGTTACATACTGTATGATTCTATTTATGTAACATTTTATATAAAAATGTATAAAGATGGAGAACATGTTACTGGTTGCCAGGGATTTGGGATGGTTGATGGTGGCGGCTGTAGTCACAGAGGAGTAACATAAGGAAGCCTTGTGGTGATGGAACCATTCTCGATCTTGTGGTGGTGACTGTACAACGCTAAGCACCGGAGCAAACTGCATAGGACTATTTACACACAAACACACAAATGAGTATAAAACTGGTGAGACCTGAAGAAGCTCTGTGGGTCGTACTGGTGCTGAGTCCCTGGATTTGGTAGCGCACTATAGTTATGAAAGAAGTTAACCTTGGAGGAGGCAGAGTGAAGGGGACACAAGACCTCCCTGGACTTTTTTATTTTTCAGAACCTCTTGTGTATCTATAATTATTTAAAAATAAAAAGTTTTAGAAATATGTTAAATGTGATGGAGAAAAATATCTCAGGGTCTCGATGTATCATTTAACACATTATTTATTAATTGCAAGGTAGAAAAAGTATCTTCCCAATGAAAAGTCTGGTGTACACCACTCTAACCAAGTGATTAAAACTTAGAATGACCAATTATGAGATAAACTGATACTGAGTCCCCCGATATAATGTAATGGGAAGCACAGAGTATCATCTATGTAATATTTTTGTCAGATGTTCAGCCTGAATATAATCATGAGTGTATAATCAGGAGAGTCTGGGTTATAGGATATTTTACATGAAAACTTTCCTGGAATCTTCAAAAATGTTTTTATCATAAAAGGTTAAAAAGGTTTGTTCTATTACAAAGGGTATGTTTGTGTTTATTGTAAGTACTCAAGATTCCAAGAGGGAATGCATGTCTGGGTATAACATTTTAATGTGAACAATTAAAACAGACATGCAAAACTCAAAAGCGTTGTATACCTGGGCAGCAGGCTGAGTCAATAGCCTATGTCATTTTTCAGAACTCTGGGTGTATGTGTGCATAATTCTATTTTCTGAAATTATCTGAGATTCTTTCTATACTATATTTCTAAAAAATTAGATGTCATGATCAAATGGTTTAGGTCAAAAGAAATTTATGGGCAACTGATCACTCTTTCCATCACTTTTGGATATGAATGAATGAATTCAACACACATTTATTGAGTTTCTTCCTAGTACATGATAATATTCTAAGATCTGTGAGAATATAAGCACATATAAGACATGACTTGCAACATCCAGATAGAAGTAATCTGACAGCAGAGATAATATAATTAATAAAATTATAATACCACTAAGAAAAAAAGGTTTGAAGACTAAAGCACATACTCACTAATGCAACATATGACCCTTGATCAGATCCTGGATCCAAAAAAGAAAATCCCAGCCATAAAGGACATTTTGAGGACAGTTAAGAAGCTGAAAATGTGCTATATCTTAGATGTTAGATTATCAACATCTAAGATAGATGTTAGATGTTAAATTTCTTATGTATGACAATGGTATTGAGATTAAGTAGGAGAATATCTTTTTCTCAAGAGAAACTACTGGAATATTTAGGCATAAGGTGTCATGATGTCGCAACTTTAAAATAGTTCAGAGAAACCATGTAGGTATATACGTGAGTGTATGTGTGTGTGTGTGTGTGTGTGTGTAGGAGGTAAAGTGTTTCTTTAAAATGGGTATAATAATTTCTACTGTGCTGACTCATAGAATTGTCCTAAGAGTTAAATAAGATAATGTTTGAAAATTACTTTGTAAAATTCAAAACACTCTACATTTCTTTTAATTTTTTATTTATTTGGCTGCACCGCATGGCTTGCAGGATCTCAGTTCCCCAACCAGGGTTTGAACCTAGGCCTCGGCAGTGAAAGCCCAGAATCCTAATCACTAGGCCACCAGGGAACTCCCTCAAAACACTCTACAAATGGTAGATTTTATTACTGAATGCAGGTGTTATTATTGAATACATATACTTAAAACATTTCTACTTAATGCATGGCCAGCAGATCTGAAGCATCAACAAAACCTGGGAGCTTGTGATAAATGCAGATGACCAGGCCTCACCCCAGACAATCAGAATAAGAATCTTCATTTTAACAAGATGAACAAGTGGTTTGGATGCACATTAAAATTTGAGAAGTACTGCTTAAAGCACCAGAGCGATTGTTCTGTGCTTAGCACAGTGCCTTATATATAGTGGTGCTTAATAAACATTTCAGAGTATTTGGAAGAGCTTTAGGTGGGAGAAAAAGCATAAGTGAAAGAGTGGACATGCTTGCTGTATTTGGAAAACAGCAAGGAAAACCATGCGGCCAGTTTGAAGTCCTGATTCATGTGGGTGAGGCTAAGAGGGTCAGGGGAGCAGCTTGACTTACAGGTGACAGGATTCTAACTGTCCTCATCAAAGCAGTGTTTTCATGGAAATTGATCTCTGGGTGGTGTGCAGTGGGGGACATGGATAAACAGGACATGTTTTTCTAGCCCAGTAAATGTCTTCTTTCTAAGGGGAACTAAACCTAATGGTGGGAGAACAATTAAAGGAAGAAAAGAGGTTTTCCCTTCAGTAGAAACCGAACACCAGAAAAAAAGGTTCTTGAAGATTGTTGTAACTGGGCCACCCAGTGTCCATTCTCTCCAGTGGCAGCGACACCCTACTTCCTTATTGGGATAATCACATCTCTCTCATCTTGTGTGCTCTTGCTGAATCTTTAAGTCAAGGTGCTATGCTCTCCCCTCTCCAAGGGTGGGCTTATGGCAAACACTCAGCCACCTGGGCTCTAAGGACTCTTAGGACTCCAAGGATGTTTTTTTTTTCATTGTTTGGAGCCGATTCTCATTTAAGGGGCCCTTTCACAGCTATTAGATTCTTCTCTGTCCTTTCCCAGGCTGATATTTAGATGCCCATTCCCAAGCCTTTCTAATAAATTCCCTTTTCACTCAAGTCATTCAGCACTGGCTTCTCTTGCTTGCCACTGCATAGCCCTCCCTGAAGTAGGGGAGGGGTGCAGGGGGGTCCTGGGAAAGTTCAGCCAGTTTTCCATTTTAGACTAGACTAGAGGTAAAAACAGGACCCACATTGGGACTCTACACCAGTGGGCCACTGGCAAGTCTCTGTGGTCACGTCTTATCCCCGATCATTCAGTCTCCACACAGCAACCAGAGCAAACTTTGAAAAACATAAATCAGACTATGTCACTCTTTTGCTTAAAATCCTCCAGTGGCTGCAGTTTCACTTAGAATAAAATCCGAAGCACTTACCTTGGCTCTGGCTCCCTCTCTCATGACTTTTCTAGTTGCTCTCCCCAATATGCTGCAGTCATACTGACATATTTTTCCCATTCTAGGACATTCCAAGCTCATTCTTCTGTAAGGATTTTCATACCAGCTGATGCCTTTGCCTAGACCACTCTGAGCCTTGACTTTCTCTTCCCCATCATTTAGGGCCTAGTGCAAAAATCTGCTCCTCAGAGGGACCTTTGCTGACCACCCTAAGCTATTGTTCCTCTCAGTTACAATACACCCCATTCTATTTTCTTCATGGAATTTATTACTTTCTAAAACAAGACTGTTAAACTATGGACCTGTGGCTTATCTGACCTGCTGCTTGTTTTTATAAATAAAGTTTTATTGGAACACAGCCATACCACGTGTATATCTGTGGCAATTTGGCACTACAATGGCAGAGTTGAATACTTGCAACAGAGACCAACAACGCCTAAAATATTTACTATCTGGTCCTTTACAGAAAACTTTTTGCCAATCCCTGATCTAAAATGCCATATATGTGTGTGTGTGTGTATATATATATATATATATCTTTATATATATTATATATATATTATTTTTTACTTGTCTGATATTTCTTTTTCCCCATGAGAACACGGATTCCACAAAGACACAGACTTTTTTTTCTGTCTTATTCACTGCAGTATGTCTAGCACTTAGAACTATGTCTGGCACATAATAGATGGATCAATAAACACTTATTAAAAGGGAGGGAGGAAAAAAGATGAAAGAATCAGAAGAGATCAGTGTAGAATGCATATGTAACTGAGCAGGGACTCAACTCTGAATAAAAGCAGATTGAAAGTGAAAGAGAATGCAGGATTTTTGAGGAGCCAGTCAGAGAAGCCTGCTCGGGGAAGAGAATGGAGTTTAGGTGAGTGTCTCCTTGTAAGGTCTGAAAGATTTGGCCATGAAACTGGACTATGTCTCTATCTATATAATCACCAGCCTGCGTGGAGTTTGTGCCCTCATAATCCCTTGCAGCTGATAATAAAGCAATTATCCTGACTGACTTGAGGGGTCCTGCACTTGTGATGGTTAGCAAGAAGAAAGTGTGGGTTTCCCAGGCTGCGATCATAGAAAACACCCCAAGCCTTGGGATAGTGGTAGGCATTCAGCAGGGATACTCAAAACCAAGCTATCTAAGGATAAGCCTTCTCCTACCTATAACAAAGGAATATATCCAGATACCAAAGCATGAAATTGGGCCCTCCCTGGAAATAACCTCATATTTCAGAATCAGAGAAGGCGCTGATTTGTAGAGTGACCACGGATTGGCTTTCTTTTTTTTTTAATTTTTATTTTTAGTGAAGTATAGTTACAATATTATATTAGTTTCAGGTATACAACATAGTGATTTGATATTTTTATAAATTATACTTCGTATAAAGTTATTATACAATATTGGCTATTTTTCTCTGTGCTATACATTACATCCTTATATCTTATTTATTTATTTAAACATCTTTACTGGAGTATAACTGGTTTACGGTGGTGTGTTAGTTGCTGCTGTATAACAAAGTGAATCAGCTATACGTATACATATATCCCCACATCCCCTCTCTTTTGCATCTCCCTCCCACCCTCCCTATCCGACCCATCTAGGTAGTCACAAAGCACGGAGCTGATCTCCCTGTGCTAAGCGGCTGCTTCCCACTAGCTATCTATTTTACATTTGGTAGTGTATATATGTCCATGCCACTCTCTCACTTCCTCGCAGCTTACCCTTCCCCCTCCCCGTGTCCGCAAGTCCATTCTCTACGTCTGCGTCTTTATTCCTGTCCTGCCCCTAGGCTCATCAGAACCTTTTTTTTTTTTTTTTTAGATTCCATATATATGTGTTAGCATATGGTATTTGTTTTTCTCTTTCTGACTTACTTCACTCTGTATGGCAGACTCTAGGTCCATCCACCTCACTGCAAACAACTCAATTTCATTTCTTTTTATGGCTGAGTAATATTCCATTGTTTATATGTGCCACATCTTCTTTATCCATTCATTTGTTGATAGACACTTAGGTTGCTTCCATGCCCTGGCTATTATAAATAGTGCTCCAACAAACATTGTGCTACATGACTCTTTTTGAATGATGGTTTTCTCTGGGTATATGCCCAGTAGTGGGATTGCTGGGTCATATGGTAGTTCTATTTTTAGTTTTTTAAGGAACCTCCATACTGTTCTCCATAGTGGCTGTATCAATATACATTCCCACCAGTAGTGCAAGAGTGTTCCCTTTTCTCCACACCCACTCCAGCATTTATTGTTTGTAGATTTTTTGATGATGGCCATTCTGACCAGTGTGAGGTGATACCTCATTGTAGTTTTGATTTGCATTTCTCTAATGATTAGCGATGTTGACTATCTTCATGTGTTTATTGTCAATCTGTATATCTTCTTTGGAGAAATGTCTGTTTAGGTCTTCTGCCCAATTTTGGATTGGGTTGTTTGTTTTTTTGTTATTGAGCTGCATGAGCTGCTTGTGTATTTTGGAGATTAATCCTTTGTAAGTTGCTTCATTTGCAAATACTTTCTCCCATTCTGAGGGTTGTCTTTTCATCTTGTTTATGGTTTCCTTTGCTGGACAAGAGCTCTTAAGTTTCATTAGGTCCCATTTGTTTATTTTTGTTTTTATTTCCATTTCTCTAGGAGATGGGTCAAAAGGGATCTTGCTGTGATTTATGTCATAGAGTGTTTTGCCTATGTTTTCCTCTAAGAGTTTGACGGTGTCTGGCCTTACATTTAGGTCTTTAATCCATTTTGAGTTTGTTTTTGTGTATGGTGTTAGGGAGTGTTCTAATTTCATTCTTTTACATGTAGCTGTCCACTTTTCCCAGCACCACTTATTGAAGAGGCTGTCTTTCCTCCATTGTATATTCCTACCTCCTTTATGAAAGATAAGGTGACCATATGTGCATGGGTTTATCTCTGGGCTTTCTATCCTGTTCCATTGATCTTTATTTCTGTTTATGTGTGAGTACCATACTGTCTTGATTACTGTAGCTTTGTAATATAGTCTGAAGTCAAGGAGCCTGATTCCTCCAGCTCCATTTTTCTTTCTCAAGATTGCTCTTGCTATTCGGGGTCTTTTGTGTTTCCATACAAATTGTGAAATGTTTTGTTCTAGTTCTGTGAAAAAATGCCGTTGGTAGTTTGATAGGGATTGCATTGAATCTGTAGATTGCTTTGGGTGTTGTAGTCATTTTCACAATGTTGATTCTTCCAATCCAAGAACATGGTAAATCTCTCAATCTGTTTGTATCATCTTTAATTTCTTTCATCAGTGTCTTATAGTTTTCTGCACACAGGTCTTTTGTCTCCTTAGGTAGGTTTATTCCTAGGTATTTTATTCTTCTTGCTGCAATGGTAAATGGGAATGTTTCCTTAATTTCTCTTTCAGATTTTTCATCATTAGTGTATAGGAATGCAAGAGATTACTGTGAATTAATTTTGTATCCTGCTACTTTACCAAATTCATTGTTTAGCTCTAGTAGTTTTCTGGTAGCATCTTTAGGATTCTCTATGTGTAGTATCATGTCATCTGCAAACAGTGACAGCTTTACTTCTTCTTTTCCTATTTGGATTCCTTTTATTTCTTTTTCTTCTCTGATTGCTGTGGCTAAAACTTCCAAAACTATGTTGAATAATAGTGGTGAGAGTGGGCAACCTTGTCTTGTGCCTGATCTTAATGGAAATGGTTTCAGTTTATCACCATTGAGAACTATGTTGGCTGTGGATTTGTCATATATAGCCTTTACCACGTTGAGGTAAGTTCCCTCTATGTGTCCTCTCTGGAGGGTTTTTATCAAAAATGGGTGTTGAATTTTGTCAAAAGCTTTTTCTGCATTTATTGCGATGATCATATGGTTTTTCTCCTTCAGTTTGTTAATATGGTTTATCACATTGATTGGTTTGCGTACATTGAAGAATCCTTGCATTTCTTGGATAAACCCCACTTGGTCATGGTGTATGATCCTTTTAATGTAATGTTGAATTCTGTTTGCTAGTATTTTGTTGAGGATGTTGGCATCTATGTTCATCAGTGATATTGGCCTGTAATTTTCTTTTTTTGTGACGTCTTTGGTTTTGGTATCAGGGTGATGGTGGCCTCGTAGAATGAGTTTGGGAGTCTTCCTCCCTCTGCTATATTTTGGAAGAGTTTGAGAAGGATAGGTGTTAGCTCTTCTCTCAATGTGTGATAGAAGTTGCCTGTGAAGCCATCTAGTCCTGGGCTTTTGTTTGTTGGAAAATTTTAATCACAGTTTCAATTTCAGTGCTTGTGATTGGTCTGTTTATATTTTCTATTTCTTCCTGGTTCAGTCTCAGAAGCTTGAGCTTTTCTAAGAAGTTGTCCATTTCTTCCAGGTTGTCCATTTTATTGGCATATAATTGCTTGTAGTAATCTCTCATGATCCTTTGTATTTCTGCAGTGTCAGTTGTTACTTCTCTGTTTTCATTTCTAATTCTATTGATCTGAGTCTTTTCCCTTTTTTTCTTGATGAGTCTGGCTAAGGGTTTATCAATTTTGTTTATCTTCTCAAAGAACCAGCTTTTAGTTTTATTGATCTTTGTTATTGTTTCCTTAATTTCTTTTTCATTTATTTCTGATCTGATCTTTATGATTTCTTTCCTTCTGCTAACTTTGTGTTTTTCTTGTTCTTCTTTCTCTGATTGCTTTAGATGTAAGGTTAGGTTGTTTATTTGAGAGTTTTCTTGTTTTTAGAGGTAGGAACGTATTGTTATAAACTTCCCTCTTCGAACTGCTTTTGCTGCATCCATAGGTTTTGGGTCGTCGTGTTTTCATTGTCATTTGTTTCTAGGTGTTTTTTGATTTCTTCTTTGACTTCTTCAGTGATCTCTTGGTTATTTAGTAATGTATTCTTTAGCCCCCAAGTGTTTGTATTTTTTACAGTTGTTTTTCCTGTAATTGATATCTAGTCTTATAGTGTTGTGGTCAGAAAAGATACTTGGTATGATTTCAATTTTCTTAAATTTACCAAGGCTTGATTTGTGACCCAAGATATGATCTATCCTGGAGAATGTTCCATGAGCACTTGAGAAGAAAGTGTGTACTGTTTTTGGATGGAATGGCCTATAATATCAATTAAGTCCATCTTGTTTAATGTGTTGTTTCAAGCTTGTGTTTCCTTATTTATTTCATTTTGGATTATCTGTCCATTGGTGCAAGTGGCGTGTTAAAGTCCCCTGCCACTGTTGTGTAACTATCAATTTCCTCTTTTATGGCTGTTAGCATTTGCCTTATGTATTGAGATGCTCCTGTGTTGGGTACATAAATATTTACAATTGCATCTTCTTCTTGAATTGATCCCTTGATCATTATATAGTGTCCTTCTCTGTCTCTTGTAATAGTCTTTATTTTAAAGTCTATTCTGTCTGATGTGAGTATTGCTACTCCAGCTTTCTTTTGATTTCCATTTGCATGGAATATCTTTTTCCATCACCTCAATTTCAGTCTGTATGTGTCCCTAGGTCTGAAGTGGGTCTCCTGTAGACAGCATATATACAGGTCTTGTTTTTGTATCCATTCAGCCAGTCTGTGTCTTTTGGTTGGAGCATTTAATCCATTTACATTTAAGGTAGTTATCGATATGTATGTTCCTATTACCATTTTCTTAATTGTTTTGGCTTTGTTATTGTAGGTCTTTTCCTTCTCTTGTGTTTCATGCCTAGAGAAGTTCCTTTAGCTTTTGTTGTAAAGCTGGTTTTGTGGTGCTGAATTCTCTTAGCTTTTGCTAGTCTGTGAAGGTTTTAATTTCTCTGTCAAATTTGAATGAGATCCTTGCTGGGTAGAGTAATCTTGGTTGTAGGTTTTCCCCTCTCATCACTTTAAATAGGTCCTGCCACACCCTTCTGGCTTGCAGAGTTTCGCTGAAAGATCAGCTGTTAACCTTATGGGGATTCCCTTGTATGTTATTTGTTACTTTTCCTTTGCTGCTTTTACTATTTTTTCTTTGTTTTTAATTTTTGATAGTTTGATTAATATGTGTCCTGGCATGTTTCTCCTTCGATTAGTCCTGTATGGGACTCTCTGCACTTCCTGGACTTGATTGACTATTTCCTTTTCCATATTAGGGAAGTTTTCAACTATAATCTCTTCAAATATTTTCTCAGTCCCTTTCTTTTTCTCTTCTTCTTCTGGGACCCCTATAATTCAAATATCGGTGCTTTTAATATTGCCCCAGAGGTCTCTGAGATTGTCTTCAATTCTTTTCATTCTTTTCTCTTTATTCTGCTCTGCGGTAGTTATTTACACTCTTTTATCTTCTGGGTCACTTATCCATTCTTTTGCCCCAGTTATTCTGCTATTGATTCCTTCTAGAGAATTTTTAATTTCATTTATTGTTCTGTTCATCATTGTTTGTTTGCTCTTTAGTTCTTCTAGGTCCTTTTTAAACATTTCTTATATTTTCTCGGTTCTACTTGCATGATTTTGGATCATCTTTACTAATATTACTCTGAATTCTTTTTCAGGTAGACTGCCTGTTTCCTCTTCATTTGTTTGGTCTGGTGGGTTTTTACCTTGCTCCTTCATTTGCTGTTTGTTTCTCTGTCTTCTCTTTTTGCGTAACTTACTGTGTTTGGGGTTTCCTTTTCACAGGCAGCAGGTTCATAGTTCCAGTTGTTTTTGGTGTCTGACCCCAGCGGCTAAGGTTGGTTCAGTGGGTTGTGTAGGCTTCCTGGTGGAGGGGACTGGTGCCTATGTTCTGCTGGACGAGGTTGGATTTTGTCTTTCTGGTGAGCGGCACCGCGTCCGATGGTGTGTTTTGGGGTGTCTGTGAACTTATTATGATTTTAGGCAGCGTCTCTACTAATGGGTGGGGTTGTGTTCCTGTCTTGCTAGTTGTTTGGCATGGGGCATCCAGCACTGGAGCTTGCTGGCCATTCAGTGGAGCTGGGTCTTAGCACTGAGACAGAGAAATCTGGGAGAGCTCTCGCCAATTGATATTATGAGGGGCTGGGAGGTTTCTGGTGCATCAATGTCCTGAACTCTGCTCTCCCACCTCAGAGGCTCAAGCCTGACACCGGGCTGGAGTGTCAGGACCGTGTCAACCAAATGGCTCAGAAGAAAAAATAAAAAAATAAAGAAAATAAAGTTATTAAAATAAAAAATTTTTTTAATTATTAAAATAAAAAAAGTAAAAAAATAAAAGAGACCAACCAAACCAATAAACAAATCCACCAGTGATAATAAGCACTAAAAACTGTACTAAAAAAAAAAGTGGACAGACAGAACTCTAGGACAAATGGTAAAAGCAAATCTATACAGACAAAATCACACAAAGAAGCTATACACATACTCACAAAAAGAGAAAAAGGAGAACTATATATAAAAGGAAGAGAGCAAGCAAATCAATAAATAAATCTACCAGTGAAAATAAGGTCTAAATACTAAACTAAGATAAACATAAAACTAGAAACAAATTAGATGCAGAAAGCAACCCCCAAGTCTACAGTTTCTCCCAAAGTCCAGCGCTTCAGTTTTGGGATGATTCATTGTCTATTCAGATATTCCACAGATGCAGGGTGCATCACGTTGATTGTGGAAATTTAATCCGCTGCTCCTGAGGCTGCACAGAGAGATTTCCCTTTCTCTTCTTTGGTTGCACAGCTCCTGGGGTTCACCTTTGGATTTGGCCCCGCCTCTGCTTGCAGGTCGCCCTCTGGCATCTGTTCTTCACCCAGATAGGAGGCGGTTAAAGGAGCAGCTGATTCAGGGGCTCTGGCTCACTCAGGCCGGGGGGGAGGGAGGGGTACGGAATGCGGGGCAAGCCTGCTGCGGCAGAGGCTGGCGAGATGTTGCAACAGCCTGAGGCACGCCATGTGTTCTCCCAGGGAAGTTGTCCCTGTATCACGGGACCCTGGCAGTGGCAGGCTGCACAGTCTCCCGGGAGGGGAGGTGTGGATAGTGATCTGCGCTTGCACACAGGCTTCTTGGGGGCTGCACCAGCAGCCTTAGCATTTCATGCCAATCTCTGATGTCCGCGCCAATAGCCGTGGCTTGCACCCATCTCTGGAGCTCGTTTAGGTGGTGCTCTGAATTCCCTCTCCTCTCACACCCCAAAACAATGGTCTCTTGCCTCTTAGGCAGGTCCAGACTTTTCCCGGACTCCCTCCCAGCTACATGTGGCACACTAGGCCTCTTCAGGCTGTGTTCACACAGCCAACCCCGGTCCTCTCCCTGGGGTCTGACCTCCGAAGCAGGAGCATCAGCTCCCAGCCCCCTACCTGCCCCGGTGGGTGAGCATACAAGCCTCTCGGACTGTTGAGTGCTGGTCGGCAGCCATCCTCTGTGCGGGAATCTCTCTGCTTTGCCCTCTGCACCCCTGCTGCTGCGCTCTTCTCAGTGGCTCCGAAGCTTCCCCCGCTACACAACCTGTCTCTGCCTGCAAAGGGGCTTCCTAGTGTGTGGAAACCTTTCCTCCTTCACAGCTCCCTCCCAGAGGTACAGGTCCCATCCCTATTCTTTTGTCTCTGTTTTTTGTTTTTCTTTTGCCCTACCCAGGTACGTGGGGAGTTTCTTGCGTTTTGGGACGTCAGAGGTCTTCTGCCAGCGTTCAGTAGGTGTTTTGTAGGAGTTGTTCCACATGTAGATGTATTTTTGATGTATTTGTGGGGAGGAAGGTGATATCCACGTCTTACTCCTCCACCATCTTGAAGGTCGGTCTTATTTTTTTTATACCTAATAGTTTGTACCTATTATGAGAGTAAAGGGGAGGGGCAAGGGGGTGGACAGTTGTTGTTGTTGGGGCTATAATTATGCCCAAACCATGGGTATACACTGAGATAGTCCCAAGAAAACTGGGACAGTCCTACAGAATAAAACCCCCCAAAAGCAAATACTTGCATACCACTTACTCTGAACTAGGCCTGGTACCGTCACATTACATATGCTGGCTTTTTAAATCCTCACAATAACCTGGTGAGGTAGGGGCTATCATTTTTTCCATTTTACAGCTGGAAAAATTGAGGCACAGAGATGTAATTTGCCCTGGGTCCTACAACCAGTAAGTTGAGTCAAGAAGCTGACTTAAGGGGCTTCCCTGGTGGCGCAGTTGTTGAGGGTCCGCCTGCCGATGCAGGGGACATGGGTTCGTGCCCTGGTCTGGGATGATCCCACATGCCGCGGAGCGGCTGGGCCCGTGAGCCATGGCTGCTGAGCCTGCGTGTCCGGAGCCTGTGCTCCACAACGGGAGAGGCCACAACAGTGAGAGGCCCGTGTACAGAAAAAAAAAAAAAAAAAAAAGAAGCTGACTTAAGCCACCTGCCTGCAGAGTCTATGTTCCTGGCCAGCAGCCTGCAGTGGAGGTGGCTGCAGTGGGGACACACAGGCCTTCTGGAAGCTCCTGGTAGCAGAACCAGCTCTTATCTCCCTTCCCTTCTGTAGCATATGAAGGCAGCAGAGGCTCAACAGCTGATTTCTGGCCCTTGCAGCTCCTCTGTCAGTGTCCAGACCCTGGCTCCCTATCTCCCTTCTCCTTACATAGACATATACTCAGGGTGGGAAAGTACATCAGGAAGCGTATGGCTAGACAGGGCTAAGAATGGGTTCCTGGGCCTCAGGACTAGGGCAGAGGGGTGGGAGGTTGGATATATGGAGAGATTGAGTATAAAGGACAAAGTCTGGCTCTGGGTCAGGAAGCATTACGGTATTAGTTTGCTGGGGCTTCCATAATGAGGTATAGCAAACTGAGCGGCTTGAAAAACAGAAATGTATTCTCTCACAGATCTGGAGGCTGGATGTCTGAGACCAAGGTGTTGACAGATTTGTTCCCTTCTGAGAGCTGTGAGGGAGAATCTATTTCATGCCTCTTCTTGCTTCTGGTGGTTTGCTGGCAATCTTTGGTGTTTCTTGGCTTAGAGATACATCAACCCAATCTCTGCCTTCATGTTCACGTGGTGTTCTCCCAGTACGTGTTTCTGGGTCTAAATTTCCCCTTTTTATAAGAACACAGTCAGTCATATTGGATTAGCACCCACTTTAATGATCTCATCTTAACTTGATAATCTGTAAAGACCCTATTTCCAAATAAGGTCAAATGCCCTGGTACTGGGGGGTAGGATTTTGACATTTTTTAGGGAGATGCAATTCAACCCATAACAATTACTGAGAGTCTGGAATGTGGTGGAAATAGTGTTGGAAGAAGAATAGCTGGAAATAAAGAAGGAAGGTCTAACAGCAAACAACCTGGAGGCAGTTGTTGCTGACCTTTAGATGGTCGTGTTGGGCTGGCCTAAAGACCAGAGGCAGGGCGAGAGCGGTGGGCCATGGTAGCCCACCTGGCAGACCAGAACAGCTGACTCAACACCTCTTCTAGCCTCAGAGTTCCATTACTCTTACCTAGGTCCCACGCAAAAATAATTCACAACTCAGCACAGTCTTCTTTTTAAAGATTATAAATGGCTGTGTATGTCTAGAGTTTAATTTTATATCAGTTTTTATTCATGAATCACATTTCTGCAAAGATATTAATCCTCACTCATTACTAAGTGCACTGTCAGCTTGATAATTCACCAATGTGTTTTTGTGCATTATATTAGAACAAATAAGCTTCTTAATAGGCTTAAATGGCGTTCATTCTTTAAAAATTTCTTACCTAAATAAAAGGAAAAGATTGAGGGATTCGTAAGGCATGTGTGATCACCTCTTTATTCTCTCTCTTGTCCTCCTGAAGCTGATTCTACATGTGGGTTGGAGTTGCACATACTGGTTGTATGAGGAGAGAGCCCAGACACAAAGGAGACCTCTGAGGATAAGACCACATGGATCTTCTAGTTTCAAATGGCCACATTTGGATATTTGGCCTTTATATTTGTTGGTACCTTTGAAATTTGTTGACTGAAATAAATCCCCCAGCTCCCTCTTCCTGCACAGCTAATATAGTGGTGGCCAACACTTCTACCCACGTATAGATGTGTACCTGGGCAGTAAGGCACATCCTTAGGTGTAGGCAAAAAATGGAGAAAAGAAGCCTAGTTTTCCATTTTTAGGAGGCCAAACTTATTGGTAATTTTTATTACGTTTTCCTCTCTTGCTTTTATATTTAGAAATGCTTTCAGCCTTACCTTGGTCTAGATTATTCTGTGGAATAAACAATCAGAGGTATATACAAACACTTATATACTGTTGCAAGGATGCTAAGTTTGGGATATCTTCTAAGAGTAAAAAATTGGAAATAGCTTGTGTCCAGCAATAAGGGGACTAAAATATAATGAAATACTACATAATGGTTTAATATTTGGTCAAATTATGTTAAGTGGGAAAAAAGTTTAAAATAGTACATACATCACAATCCTGCTTTTTAAAAAAGTGACATATCTGACTATAAGTATTCACAGCAAAATATTGGGGCTTAGTGCTTGGAGTACTTTTTATTTTTGTGCTTTTCTGGATTCTACAATGAATATGTATTAACCACTTGGATACAAAAATGGTGGTAAAAACTTTAAAAAACATCATCATAGTAATCTACATATGGACACTGGCTTCCTCCCTCTGAAATGAACTCTGCCCACTCTACTCCTTCCCATCTGAATTCCCATAATAGACTAGAGAGACTTGCACATGCTCTGATTCAGAGATGGTTCTGTTGCAAATCAGCTAGTTTAAGTAAAAGGATTTGTCACAAGGGAAAATCCTTATGACAAATCCTTAAATTCTTATAAGAAGCAGGACATCGTCTAGAATCTCATCAACAGGAGTTCTTGGACTTGTATTTACTACTCTTTCAGTTTCTTGATTCAATATCCAACTTCCTTCATCTGAAGGAAGTCCTTGAAAAAGTAAATCTGACTGGTTCTTGTCCCTGCATTGTATTGACCACCTGTGTTGGTATTCAGCCTGGCCCATCAGCTGCGGCTTACTGGCTGGGATTTAAAAAACAGATGTTTTAGGGTCTGGTGAATTAGCAAGGCCTCCTGTCTCTGGGCTAGACCATACTTTGATTCTTTTAATCCCATTATGGTGGAAATTTCAGGAAAGCAAGAAACAAGCCAAAGCAATAGCGTATGCCCTTTGTTCCCTATCAGTTGCAACCAACCTCCAGACAATATATAGGTATTACTCTGCTGCTTTTTACCTTCTGCCTGACTGTGGGAATGTTCCCTGGTCCTTAGACTTGGGTTCGTTGTTTGCTTAGTGATTGGGAGAATACCACCAAAAGGCTACCTTGGCATTAGAGCTGAGTTTCTTCATTCTTATTGGACTAATCCCATTACAACAAAAAAGGGGGAGAGTGTCGTTATTCTTAAATGAATTTCTTAAGGTCAAGATTCTGAGACTGTGTAAAATTGAATTACAGTCCCCCCCCCCATGGTGAAATCTCATTACAATATTCTTTTTCTTTATTTGGGATATAAAGGGATGAGTTTCTCTCAAAGTACATTAGAGAATCATACCAAAAAAATCATACAGAAACAAAAACAGGACTTAAGAAGGTATCTTCACGTTAGTCTTTCTACCTTATACAGAAAACTGGGGCTGTTTCAGGAAGGCAGCCACCTTGAGCTACATTATTTTATTTAAAAGCAGTGATCATTTAGCGATTCCTGTAAGAAGGAAGATTTGTTCCCAAAGCCCCTTTGGGATATTCCTGAGGGGTCCCTTATTACAACAGGGAGTTCCCTTTCTGGACTGTGAGTGCGAATGGAGTGGGTTCAACTAGGAGAGGGTTCCTTCCTTCTTCCCTGGCTGCTGAAGCCAGCCATCACCTCCCCAAATCCTCTAATGTCTGACAGTTATAAAACACCTTATAACATTTAGTTACATTTTGTCTGGTATTGTTCTTCAAAGGGTCGGCAAAACATTTAATATCTGCTAGATTTTTAGCACCTTGTGGCAGAAACTATATTGTGTCAATTAAAGAAGAAAATATTCCTCATGATTTCTTGCAGAAATCTGGACGCATAGCTGATCCTCAACAAATAAGGATATTAGTGAAATTCAGTTCTACATCAGCAGGTTAAAGCAGTTATTGAGGATCATGAAATACACATAAAAATGTACCTTCCAACCTTTTGAAAACTCATGTCTATCAACTTTGCCAAAGACAAAGTTTTTTTTTCATGACTTGAACAACCCAAGACAACCTGCCCATTTATTTGCTTTGTAGTAGTATTCTGACTTGTGAAGAGCTGAGTCCACTGACAATTCCCTATTTAAGCAAAACAAACAGACGAATAAAAACCAACAACAACAAAAGACCAACTTCTGGCAAACCGTCTCTTAAATCACTACAGCTTACAAGACCTGAAAAGAAACAAAAACACTGGCACTAAACAATAGCTTTCTTGGTTGACATGGAAATGCTGACTGACCACTGGCACAATAGACCCTGCCCAGCACAGGTCTTTGATTTCATTTTCAGTGACAGAACCAATTCAGAATTCCCAACATGGCCAGTCACTTTGTCCCCCGCTATACTGAAATGGCAGAGGTCTTCCTAAGGCAGGACCTTCCTCAAATGCATGGTCTAGTTGCATAGACAATATCTGGTCTTGAAAAAATTTCCTTCCAATATTTGGATCTTACCTTCTCAATATGTAAATAGAGGTTGTAATATGTCATCTGGACAATACAGGCAATATAACCATTCAAAGATTAATTACAGCATTGTTGCAAGGATTAAATAATATAACGTGAACATGTTTGTAAACTGTGATATATTGTTGACAATATTAGTAATATATGATTGTTAGTCGTTTTCTTATAAGGCAGATATGGATACAGTCATCTCAGAAACTCTCTTGCTTATAAGGAATTAGTCATGCAGCTATTTTCATAAGAAGAAAAATTCATGTCATAAGATATTATTAGTGAAATACAGCTACTGGAATATAATATATCCTTTTGCCCTCATAACAACTGTGTGTCTCAGGTATGTACTATCATTTATCACTGTTTTACAGATCAGGAAACTGAGGTCACACCTCTGGTAAATGATAAAGTTAAGACTTATGCCTTTCTTTAATGCCAAAGCCCTAATCTGTGTTCTTAAACACAAACAAGCTTGATGACAAGTTCTCAGACTGTGACTGAATGAGTGAGAAATGCCAGTCCTAAGACAAATACTTGGGAAAAGTTACCAGTGCAAACTGGGATTAGAAAGGAATAGTTCTTTTCCCTCCTGGATGTTTACACGGGTAGTTGGTCCATTCATGGGCAGCAAAACACAGGAAATCTGTCATGAGTTGTTGGGATTTAAGGGAGCCCATGATTGACTCATGTGTTGTTTCTATACTGTGCTTTCCAATTATATTTTTAAACAGAAGCTACTGTTATGTACTTTTCTCTCTCTCAGGAGTTCACAAACAAGTTTTTAATTTTAAGGTCACAGTGGAGGTCACTCTCAAGGTATGGGAAATTCCCCATTCCCATGGCTGTGTCTGGACACAATTTCGTTCTCCCGCAGGGCATTCTGGAATGTAGAACCACAGGCTGGACAGGCAAAGTGAGACACAGAACAAGGCTGCAGAAATGTGCTCGGTAGGGAACATGTTTCTTCTATTTCAATATTAAAATGGGAAAATAGAAAATGTGGAAAATAAAAAGTTTGAGGAGAAAGGTGCTATCTCTACATGTATCTGAGAGGAGAAAGGAGAACCTCATTTTCACTTAGAAAATTAGCTCTTCACTTCCTCGGATCTTATTAAATATATTATAACCTTTTATCAGCAAATAGTCAAGGGAGAATCTGAATAACGCTTGTCCCAGAAAAAGGCACTAAGACACCTGACTTCACTAGATTTATGAGCTCAGCTAATATTGATGTAGATGAAATTAATCCAGATTATTGATATCTTAATAATAATGATGGCAGCAGGAAAGTAACTGGGGTCTTTTATGGAAAGATCTGGAGGTATCCTAAACCTTTCTAACTTCCTGGAAAAAATAGGGACCAATCAGTACCACCAAACGTGGTTGTGAATCTTATAAAGTAACACCCTTGACTTATGCCTCCAGGACGGTCCATTAGCTCAGCAACCGCATACCCAGGCAGGGCAAGTGCTCTAATCAAGGGCTTGTCCTCTGACTACAGATTTCTTTTAATACCCATGATACCTCGTTTAGGTCACTCTCTCCCTGTTTACTTCCTTTCTGAATGGAGGTTAACTACATAAACAGGCTTGTTGTTTGTTGAGGCTTTCAGCCCCAGTAAATCACTCTCCTATTTTTGCTTCAGGTTTACAGACTTGTGGTGTGATGTCTCACATGGACTTGACTAAGTGATTTTAAAAACCAAGATTGCTGAAATTTGACCCAAGTAAAAACAAGTCCCCCCCACCAACCCCCCCCCAAAACAAAAAACCCTCAGCATTCTTTGTGAAATGCCAGCCAGTCAGCTCCAATCTGAATGAGCCCATGGTAAATTACCCACCTGTTTTCACTTACATGACATTAAAAAACACTTATACATCATTACATTTTTGTATCATATTAGTGAAAATGGATGCTAATGCAATATGAGACAAACAGTGCTAATGAGATGGAAGGTTGCACCTATGTTGCCCTGTTTGGATTACTGTGGCCCTGATCAATTTTTGGTCATTTTATGGAACTCTTTGGACCTTGTTGTCTGGACAAAGAACAGAATGAGACCTTGGCTGCCAGCACCTGCAGTTTCTTCACACACTTGGTATTCTTCTCAGCAAAGTTAGGCTGAGTCACTGCACGATGCTGGAACTTTATGAGCTCAGTGGAAATCAGGTTGATATTTTTCTTGTGGTCACTTGAAAAATACAATTACTACGAACACACCTATAGCGTTTGCACCTTTAGGTTTCGAAAGTATAATCAGTATGTGGCTAGAATATTTATTTCTAAAGGCAGTCGTTTCCATTTAGGCTTATGAGCTATTCCTCAAATTACACTCAGATTGGGATCATCTTCAGAAATCTAATGGCAGGCCACACTGCACCTTCAACAATAACTGTCAGCTGCACAAACAAAATCCATACTTTCCTAAGAGAAGATTGATACGATGAACAGGGAAAAAACCCTCGCTTTGTTTAATCTGCTTCATATTTGTTAAAATGTATTGGGTACCGTCCCCCTCATCAACCAAACCCCGTGAAAAGATATAAGAGAACCATGACAGTTTAGTTTCAATAAGCTGTGTTTAAACAAGTGCTCTGGTGTGTTTATCCAATGTTTGAGAAGGTTGCAGGAAGCATGGGTGAATGATCACGGAATATGGTGCCCTGTCTCATAACTTAGACTCCACCAGATGGCCAGGAAGGGGGTCCACAGGCAGTAGAGAGAGTGGAAGGACTCTGGTAGACAGAAAGAGTTTGTTTCCTTGCAATATTTTTTTTAAAAGGAAAGCCTCAATCATATTTTCTTCATTGATGGAGCCCCAGTATTCACCACATTTTCTAGGCACAGAGTAACTGTTTAAAAAATTTTGGAATTTCTCACTAAAGTGGCTGTAGGCATCTCCAGGAACCATCCATCTGAGAATTAGGAGACAGCAACTGCAAGATGTAAGCCTCCGTATCATCTCAAGCTCACGTTTACAACACCCTGAATTCCGTTATCACCTTCTCTACAAAGCTTTAGCAGATCCTACTCTGTGTCCCATCAGGATTGTTTGCTTATTCATTTATTATAGCATTTACCTTATTCTGATTCATATTGTAACTTTTATTTATCCCTGTCACTGGCTAGACTGAAATCACCTTGGTGGTACTATTCGTCATGGCTTTCCACAAAAGGTAGGTCAGTGCTAGGTACCCACTAAAGGTGGTTTTTTGTTGACTGCTGATTCCCTGAAGAAGAAAATAGCAAAATGACCTGTGATAAAGCAAAGCTGAGTCTTAGTAGCATGTCTGAACAAAAAGAACAAAAGTGAGATATTTACAAGGTTTCTGGGGTAAAGGGGAAGTACTTAGGGAGGTGATGTTGGTTGGGGAGTGTGACCCGATTAGGGTTGGGCAGGCTTGGTGACATAATAATTTAGGACTGGTGGACATATCATGGCAAGAGTTTCTAAGAAAATCTTGTGTAAATATTTCTTTGATGAACCCTGAGAATGGGATACTTACTCTAAGAAGGGCTAGTTGATAGGCCATTAGTCTATAGTTTAGAAAAAAGAATTTGGGGGACATTTCTGAAACAAAACAAAATTCCAGACAGTGGAATAGTAAAGGCAGATTAATGTGGATGGAGAACTGTATGGCTACAGATGGTGTAAGTTCTCAGTATATGTTTAGAAGGTTGCTCTCAAAATTAAATTTTTCTTTTTTACCCCTAACTTTAAAAATTCCAGTTTCACCCAGTTCCTTAAAAGAAAGAAAAATAAGCAAAAATCATAGTGGTAGTCAAAAGGAGACTCTCCCTTTCTCTAAACTTAAATTTTCCACAAGAAGAAGAAGAGAGGGGAAAATATAAAGGTGAGAGAGGGAGCAGTAATGAGGTAAGAGGAACAAAATAAGTCAGATTTTTGGCCTGCAAATGTCCTTTATTATGTCAATTTAAATAATATTAAGACTATTTTTGGTAAAGCAGTAGTACTTGATCACCAGCCTAAAATTTAGTACCAGAAAAGAGTAGAATACCTATACAAAATGTCAATGAAGGAATTCAGAGAGAAGTAAAGCAAGCATATAAGCAAACAAACCAAGCTCTACATATGTGCTATTCCTGAGTCTACGTGCTTGGAAGAGACTAAGTGCTAGCTTATAGTAAGTGCTCAGTTAATGTCTAATAAATGATCATTTTTTGAAACAGGGATTTAAGTTAACATGAATCACGTGATGCTTAGAAATGTCACATACGGCTTCTGAATAATTTGTAGTTAAGTCTACAGGGAGTGCATACAATTATATAGGGGTGTGGGGTGATAGGGTAGAGAAGAAAGCCAAGAAAATTATTCCCTTCCTCCCCAGGTCTGACAAGTTAATGTCAGAACCAGAATTTCCATAGCAATAGGATGGGTTGGACCAGGAGTGGCCTGCCTGGTGGGGTCAGGTTAAAACTGGGGTTTTAGATATGTTCTGAGGGTCTGGATAACAAGGGTACACAGCTGCAAGGTCAGTGAGAACATGAGTGGACCATTCAATATCGTGAACCTAGATGTGGAAAGATACACACAACTTTTACTCCTAGGTTCAATGGAGGAACCAGGTACTTCATTCTAAAGAGCAGAATTGAAAGGACCCAGGAGGTAGTACAGAAAGAGGGAAACCACTAAAACATGCTCACCAGACCTAGGATGTAAAGAAGAGGCAAAGGTCATCAGATAGTAGTGAACATGATCTCAAAGCTAAGAACAGCATCTGGGCAGTAGGCTGGGGGAGCCCATCATCAGAGTTGTCCAAGTCTGAGCCTGCAAGGTCAGAGGCAGAAACGCTTTACCTATTCCTCTCTGAGGGGCCAGAGAGAAAGATTCTCAGAAAAGTTCTTCTGTGTCAGACAAGCACTTCAGGAGGGCAACGCCCTGGTGCCTTTTAGATTTGTTTGACTCTTGGCTCTGCCCCTCCCTGTCACAGGTTGGGTTCCCCAAGAATCAGATGCTGAGATAGATTCAGGAACACAAATGGCTTATTGGGGAGTAATATCCATGAAAGGAAAAGGGAAGGAAGCAGGACTGGGCAGGGGGATCTATAGCTCCATGAACTAAGTCTCTGCCAGCCCAAAGGGGAGCTGCAGAGCAAAGATCGCCCATTAGAGGAGGTCTGCATTGAGCAGAAATGGCCTGGTTCTTGTGCCAGCACTTTCTTCAGTCATTAGCTGGAGGCCTCTTCAAGAAGGATGTGACCACAGCTTGAAAGCTGAGGCAGATCCTGAAGGTGTTAACATCTGGAAACTGTCCCCTAATGGCTCCTTAAAGCTGGACAGCTTTGAGTCTTGAAGGGGCATCTGAGTGGCACATCTCCATATCTTCCATAGTCTACCCCTTGTTCTGCGCTGATTCACTTCTCTATATGCTTTCTGGGAGCAGAACCTCCAGGGCTCTGATGGGGCTCTACTCCCAATGGGAAGTTAAAGAAGGGAGGTTTGTGGGATGCCCCATTGCTGCAGTCTGTCTCGGGCCTCAACAGTACTTATGGTATCCTCCCCACCTCCCCAGTTTGGTCCACTGTTCTAAGATTCTCCTCACCCTTAGTACAGCCTCTGCTGATTTCACGTAGCTTACCTGGTGTTAATGACCAAACCCTCATTCCTGAAGCGTCTGAGATTCTGGAAACCATCACCTTTTCAGGCTGGGGTAGCTGCACTTGCCCATTTATTTTTGCAATTGGACAAGGAAATACCGAGAGGCACCCAAGTGGGTCACACACACATTTGTCTACCTGCATTGTGTAACAGTAGCCCTTCCTCTTTCTACTGAGTAAGGTCAATTGTCCCTGAGAGAATGGTGACTCCTTCTCTTGCCTACTGGTTCCTGGGCACAAGGAAGCCAAAGTGCCCAGGCAGCAGCCTTGGCACCTTTGTTGTGTCCCCTGGACAGAGTCGACGCTTTTCGAGAGGAAGACCCCTAACCCTACAGAGCCCAGAGCCGCAGAGACCAAAGCTCAAGTTCCCCTCGGGGTCACTGAGAGTGATGGTGAGTGGAGCCACTCCTGCTTTGACTCCTTGGTTCCCAGACCCATGCATTCTTCCTAGTGCAACACTGTGCCACATAAAGTCTCTGATTCAGTGCAGATACCATGCTCTGGAAGATGGCATCTCCTACTCATAACTTACCACCACCATGATGATGTTTTGCCTGCACTTGCAGCAGACCATTCCAACACCCTGTCTGGCCAGCACTTCTGGGTAATATAGTATATGGTGCTTCCAGTGGCCCTAGGGTCATAGGCTCACCTTTGTACCTCTATTGCTGAAAAGTATGTACCCTGGTGAGCTTCTATGTCATGTGAGATTTTATCCCTGGGGTCAGGCATGCCATGAGACCCTGGATTGTTGGTGCTGGCTGAGGCCCTAGGCGCAGAAAAAGCAAATCTATCCTTATAATAGGCACCTCTTCCTATGAAAGTGAGCTGCTGGTCCTCTCATGATGGAAGGGGACTAATGTATTCAACTTGTCACCAAGGGGTCAATGGGTCTGGCAGGGGATGGTATCAGCTGGGAACTCAGCATTTTTCAGTAGGGCTGGCAGGTTGGAAATTCGGAGGTGGCGGTAGCTGGATTAGCCTTGGTAAGTGGGAGTTCATGGTGTTGAGTCCATGCTTACCTTCTATCTCTGCTGCCATGGCTACTTTATGTGCTCCTTCTGCCTGGACTACGGTGGCCACTAACAAAAGCTCACCGGCATTGCCTGTCCAAGGCCATTTTGTCTGTTTTGTCTGTGTAGTTGTTTAGTGCCTTTTCTCTAGGGGATGGTTTCTGCTGAGCATTAACATGTGATATAGAGATCTTCTCATTTCATGTCCACTTCTGTAGGTCTGTATATATGGCTATGGGTCCCTTTGGAGAAGGACTGGGCAGATCATTGCAGTGTAAACTTGCAGTTTTTGCAGTGTTCTTCCCCTGGAGATCTAGCCACATCTTCAGTTGTGGTTTCCAGGGCTGAATACTGCCTCTGGTCCGAAAACAATTGGGTATCATGACTTTTTTATTGGGGCAACCACTCTCAGACTCCTGTTCATCCATTCTTGCTTCATTTGTGTGTGTGTGTGTGTGTGTGTGTGTGTGTGTGTGTGTGTACATATACATCCCTTGTCAATCACCCATCTATTTTGCCTCCAGTGAAGCTTTTTCTACTAACCATCTCCATAACTCTCTCTGGGTCAGTGCCCTTGGCTACCACCCTGACCTGTGTACCACCTCTCATCAAGGATGGGTTCTCATTACCAGCCAGTAGATGATTTTCCAGCCTCAAAACCCCTTCTTAACACCTTCTTTCTCAGACTAATTCTAGTACCAGCTGTCCCGGGTTGCATTCTTCACAAGGCAGATGCTGAGGCAGAGTGAGAATTGCAGAAGGTTATTAGGGAATAACATCTGTGATAGGAAAATGGGAGGAAGCAGTATTGGACAGATGGCTGCATCAGTCCAAGGTACAGACTGGATGGTCTTTGCAAGCTCAACAGGGAGCTCCAGAGCAGAGATCACTTGGTACAGGAGTCCCATGTTGGGCAGAAACAGCCAGGTCCTTGTACCAGTGCTCAATCATTGGCTCGTGTCCTGGCAAATGTTTAACAAGGGCTCTCCAGTGATGGGAAAGCCTGGTTTGTAGTGTTTGCCCATTTCTGTGGTGTAAATACTTGCACCATGGCTGATTTCAAGCTGCCTACATGACATCACTGAACACAGAGATTGAAAGAGATGTGCACATCATTTCTCCTGCCAGTATGAGCTGGTATGAGCCAGCACACCACCGGCTAGAGGCCACCCTGAGAAGACTGTGATCCACACTTCAAACTTCAGGCTTGCTCTGAAGGAGCCTATATATAGCTGGAGACTCTCAGCCAACCACACTCCTTGAAGCCAGGAAATGAGTTCTTCCTTGAAGGGGTATCTGAGCAACTCTTCTCTTTGCTACACCAGAGATGGCATGGGCTGTAACATACATGAACTGAACAATGGGGGAAATAGAATTACCTCTCAAAATGGAAGAAATGGGTTTCCTTTTTGTATAAGCATGGTGAAGGGAGAAATGGAGGAGGAAAATAAAATGTAGCTTGGAATGAATGAGTCTGTTTTTCTCTTTCAGTGTTATGAATTAATTTGTCATAATAAAGAGGAATGGAGAATTCTTATTTCAATCGATGATACTCTCCTTTCCATCCTTCTATGTGAGGTAGTGACTTCTGATTTTACACCCTTGGCAAAAGATTGTTTTTATTCATTCTTTGAATTTGAGAGCTAGGAGAAGGGAAGAGGGCCATCAGGGCAGAAAATAGCATTTCTTACTAGAAACTTCATATCATGCCTTGCTTACTTCCTATACCAAAACTATAGATGTACATATTATAAACTCCATTTTATAGTTAAGGAAAGTGAGGCTCAAGAAAGTTAAGTTTTTCATCCTATAAAATTTCGTTCTGTTTCGTCCTTCAGGAAATTAAATCTGAAATATCCTATCCCTCTATGATCACATAACACCCTACTTATTTCTAGGTTAGCATTTGACATATTTTATTAAAATTATTTGTGTGCTTTTCCATCCCAAATAGAGGGGAGCTCCTGTGGCAGTGACTGTCTCCCCATTGCCTAATGTATCTGGCACATAGCAATTGCTCAAAAATTGCTTTTCCTTAAACAATAAGTCACAAGCTAAAAGGTGGCTAAACTAAAATTGAACCCAGAATTGTATGCTGCAAAGCCACTGCTCCTCTTTCTGCTAGAATGTTTTCTTTGCGGAGTATATGTATGCATGCGTATGTACATCTGATTGTGTATACACACACACATACACATAGATGTACTGTAGATATATATGGAAACAGAAATGACAGGTTCCAGATTTGGGGACAAAAGAGGGGCAAGTGACTTCAGTATTTGGTGATTTTGGCTGACTTTCCCATTCCCAAACATGAGCTTTGCCAGTCAGTGCCATGGACATTTGAGTCTGTATGTGGAGAACAGCAGCCTTCCCTGGCTCAGCTTTCAGTGAAATGAGCTGAGCGCTGAGGAGGGACCAGCACATGGGTGGGCAACCTGACTACTCATTTCTGAAGTCTGCCTCCTGGTTGTCACTCTTGCACCTTTGAGCTGCCCGTAAACTCCCAGGCAGGCTAAGCTCAGGTAGCTTAATTACAGAAGCTGTTATTTACTAGGGTCCCAGCTGAATGCATCAAGCTAACTTCCCTTTAACCTGAGCCAGATTTGATTATGAAGCCTATTTATTGAGTGTTTCCCCCTTTGGCTGTGCGTGTTTTGATTTAGGCATATATACTTACCTATTTGAAAAGTAGCTGTGTTCTGACACATTTTATATTTTTTAAAGTAATATTGCGTGTAACATAATTTTGGGAAAAAATACGCACTCAACACAGACAAACAAACAGCAAGGAAAAGGTCTTTGAATTTAGAATAATGGATACCTGCAAGGCAGCAACTTGCTTGAGAGATTTTGCTCAAGTAACTTATAACTATCAGAAGAAACCCCCAGGGATTCATGGCTGTTTTTGCAGAAGCTGTTTGCAGTGGAATAAACAGACAAGTGCTCTATATATCATTTTAAGTAAGACAAATAAAGCTCTGTTTCCACCTTACAACGATGACATTGTCAGTTATATAAGAATAATTCTGTGTGACTTTTTATGAATTCTTCCCCTGTGCAGAAAAACAATGGCCTAATTTTCCACTCCCTGTATTATAAATAAATGGCCTTCTTCAGCAATCTCAGGTCCACCCAAGCTGTCCATCCTGAGGGAAGAGCATCTTTCCTACTATAATGTGCTCATCTGTGGAAAGTAAAAGCCATTGTCCACCTCAGGGCAGCTGGGGTTCTACCATCTCGCCACCTGCTAACCTCTCTCCTCAACATCACAGCACACTATCCCAGTCCCCAGGCAACCAATCATCTGTCACTGTCAATTAGTTTGTATTTTCTAGAATTTTACATAAGCGGAATAATATAATATAATAGGTAATATAATATAATATAATAGGTACTCTTTTGTGATCTATCCATGTTGTAATGTATTCATTACTTTTTTTTGCTGAGTAATATTCCACTGTATTTGTATATCACAGTGTGTTTATCCATTCACATGTCGATGGGTATTTGAATTGTTTCCAGGTTTTAGCTGTTACAAATAAAGCTGCTAGGAACATTTGTATACATGTCTTTGCATGGACATATGCTTTCATTTCTCTTGGGTAAATGCCTCCTACTGGAATGGCTGGATCAGATGGTTTATGTACATTTAACTTTTTAAGAAACTGCCAAAATAATTTCTAAAATGTTTGTACTGTCTTACACTCCCACAAGTAGTGTGTCAAAGTTCTAGTTCCTCTGCATCCTCACCAAAAATTGGAATGGTCAGCCTTTTTAATCTTAGTCATTTTGATAGGTATGTAATGATATTTCATTGTGGTTTTAATTTGCAGTTTGCTGATTACTAATGATATAGAGCATCTTTTCGTGTGTTTAGTTGACATCCATATACGTCCTTTGGTAAAATATCTGTTCTAAGCTTTTCCCCATATTTTTATTGGACGATTCTTTTCCTTATTACTGAGTTTCAAAAGTTATTTATATATTCTGGATACTAGTTCTTTATCAGATGTGCAATTTGCAAACATTTTCTTCCAGTCTGTGGTTTATCTTTTTATCCTCTTAACAATATCTTTCAAAGAACATGAATTTTTAATTTTGATGAAGCACAGTTTATCAATTTTTTTAACTTTTATTAATCACACTTTATGTGTTACGTCTAAAAAAACTTGACCTAACCCAAGGTCACAAAGATTTTCTCCTAAGTTTTCTTCTAGAAGTTTTATAGTTTTAGATTTTACTGTTAGGTCAGTGATCCATTTTCAAATAGTTTTTTTTTTTTCGTGGGGGCGTTTGGTATTTATTTATTTATTTAGGCTGTGCTAGGTCTTAGTTGCGGCACGCGGGATCTTTGTTGCAGCATGCGGACTCTTAGTTGCAGCATGCATGAGGGGTCTAGTTCCCCAACCAGGGATCGAACCTGGGTCCCTTGCATTGGGAGCGTGGAGTCTTACCCACTGGACAACCAGAGAAGTCCCCTTGAATTAGCTTTGCATGTAATGCAAGATGTGGATCTTTTTTCTTTTGCATATGTGTATCCAATCATTCCAAACCAGTTGTTGAAAAGACTATCCTTTATCCATTGAATTTTGTGTGTGTGTATTTTTGTTGGAAATCAGTCGTCCATATAGGTCTATTTCTGAACTCTTTATTCCATCCCTCTGATCTATCTTTTTTGTTTGTTTGTTTGTTTTTGCGGTACGCGGGCCTCTCACTGTTGTGGCCTCTCCCGTTGCGGAGCACAGGCTCCGGACGCGCAGGCTCAGCAGCCATGGCTCACGGGCCCAGCTGCTCCGCGGCATGTGGGGTCTTCCCAGACCGGGGAACGAACCCGTGTCCCCTGCATCGGCAGGTGGACTCTCAACCACTGCGCCACCAGGGAAGCCCCTGATCTGTCTGTCTTTATACCAAAATCAAACTGTCTTGATTACTGAAGCTCTACAGTAGATCTTGAAAGTAGGTTGTGTTAATCCTCCAACTTGATTCATCTACAAAATTGTTGCAGCTATTCTAGGGCCTTTGCATTTTCATATGAATTTAAAAATCAGTTTGCAATTTCTGCAGTAAATGAGGTTAGGATTTTGATTGGGATTGTATTGAACATATAGATTAATTTGGGGTAAATTAACATCTTAACAATACTGAGCCTTCCAATCCAGGCACAATTATCTCTCCATTTATCTAGGCCCTCTTTGAATTTTCTCAGCACTCTCATAGTTGTCAGTGTACAGGTCTTTTAACAGACCAATCCTTAAGTATTTTGTAATTTTTGATACTATTGTAAATTGAAAACATCAGTTTCCAATACTTTGTTTCTAGTATTTAGAAATACAACTGGTTTTTGTATATTCATAGCTTATCCTTTCACCTTATTAAGTTCACTTACTGGTTCTAGTAGCTTTTTATTTATTTATTTATTATTTTTGTTAAATCCTATTGGATTTTCTATATAACCAATCATGTCTTCTGATAATAAAGACAGTTTGATTGTTCCTTTCTAATCTGTATGCCTTTTATTTCTTTTCATTCACTGTTTGAACTTTCTAGAGCGTCCAGTAGAATGTTGAATAGAAGAGGTCAGAGCAGACATCAGGATCATGTTTGTGATTTTAGGAAGAAAGCATTTAGTCTTCAACTATTAAGCATGATGTAGTTGTAGGCTGAGAAATTCACTTCTATTCCTGCTTTGCTGAGTGCTTTTTTTTTAAAATCAGTAATACATAAACTATATTTTTTCTTTTTTAATAACTTTACTTATATTGATTGATTTTCAAGTGTTAAACCAACCCTGCATTCCTTGGATAAACCCATTTGGTAATATGTACTATCATTTTTGACATGATATGATATTAATATGATACCATATTGTTGGCTTGAATATGTTAAAATTTTGTTCAGAATTTTTGGCAGATATATTCATGAGGGATAGCCGTGTGTAGTTTCTTTTCTTAGAATGCTTTTGTCTGGTTTTGTTATCAGAATAAAGCTAGTCTCATCAAGTGAATTGGGAAATACTCTTCTTTTAATTTTCTGGAAGAAAAAATTGGCATTATTTCTACCTTAATTATTTGGTAGAAATCACCAGTAAATTCACCTGGGTCTAGAATTTTCTTTGTGGAAACTTTTGAAATACAAATACAATTTCTTTAATAGATATTGGGCCGTTCAGATTATTTATTTCTTCTTGAGTGACATTTGGTAGTTTGTGTCTTTCACGGAATTTGGCCACTTATTTTAAGCTGTCAAATTTATTAGCATGAAGTTGTAGATAACATTTCTTTAATATATGTACAATCTATAGTGGTGTCACCTCTCTCAATCTTCATAATGGTAATTTGTGTCTTCTCTCTATTTTAATACTAAATCTGGCTGGAGGCGTATCAATTTTATTGATCTTCCTAAAAACAAGCTTTTGATTTCATTGATTTTCCCTATTTTTTTTTCTATTTTCTAATTCATTTCTTTCCACTCAGCTTTGTATTATTTTCTTCCTTTTCCTTACTTTGGGTCTTACTTGGTCACCTTTTCTATATCTTACGGTAGAAGCTGTGGTCAAATATTTTTGTATCACTTTCTCTTTTTCAAAAGCTTTAATTACACTTATATTAGGCTGCCAGAAATTGTCCAAAAAGTCACTGATATTTGCCTCACTTTTTAAAATTCTCTTTTCTCTGCATTTTATTTTTTAATGTTCTTAAAGTTAACTAATCTTTTCTTCCTTATTGTATAATCAGATGTTAATCCTATCCAATGTATTTTTGTTCTTACACATTATAGTTTTCAACTCCAGAAGTTTGATTTTGTTATTTTTTATATTCTCACTGTCTCTACTTAAGTTTTTGAATATATGGAACACAGTTATAACAACTGCTTTAATTGTTCTTGTCTGCTAATTCCAACATCTCTGTCAGTTCTGAGTCAATCTGAATTGGTTGATTTATCCACTCATATGGTTTATATTTGCCAATTTCTTTGCATGTCTGGTAATTTTCTATTCGATGCCAGACATTGTGTATCTTACCTTTTTTTAAAAAAGAGATATTTCTTAATTCTTATAAATATTTTTGATCTTTGTTCTGGGATGCAGTTAGGTGCTTAGAAATGTGATAATTCTCTCAGATCTTGGTTTTAAGATTCGGTAGCTAAGGCAAGGGTGTTCATAGCCTAGGGCTAATTATTCCTTACTAGGGAGGCAAGACCTTTCTGAGTACGCTACCCAATGCCTTATGAATCTTGAGATTTTCCAGCTTGGCTAGTAGAATCAGGCACTACTTCCAGTCCTATTTGAGCTCTGGGCACTGTTACCTCCAATCCCATCAAGTTCTTTCCCTTGCTACCAGTAGTTTCTTCTGTATTGATCAATACTCAGCTTAATACTCAAGGGAGACCCTCTGTAGATCTTTAGACCCCTTTCTCTGTTCAGCTCACTTTGTTTACCATCTCTTAAGGGTACTGATTTTTGTTGTCTGATGTACAGTGTCTTGGAAACTGACGTTGTATACATTTTGCCCTTGTTTTGGTTGTTTCTGGGTAGGATAACTCTGGTCCCTGTTACTCATCTTGGTCAGGAATATGTCTTATGTTTCTTTTGCCTTTTGCTATTTTTTTCCTTTCCAAATGGGCTATCTGAATAGAAAAACCTTAGCACTGTAATAATCCCATGGTCCTGCCCAATATTCTGTCTGTGGGTTCAGCAGGGTCATTTCATTTTATACATGATTTACAATTTTGTTGCAGTGTTTTTAGAAGCAGCACATAGCCTTAACTCAATGCGAATGGTTCTATCCTAAACATGGCACATGTATATACTGGCATTTACATATAGAATATGTATATTTTATAAGTAGTAAATACAGTAGTATTTGCCATAGGAAATCTAGGATAGATTTAAAATCATCTTTCCTGATAATTTTTTGCACTTCAGAAACCGTTGTATTAAAACACTGTTTCTAAACTTAACATTGGCACATTTATAGCAAGCTCCTTCTGGAGAAAATTTACTTTACTCATCCTTTATCATACATCTGGGTCCAGATTTCTTGCTAGGACAATTTTTAATGTGGAAAGTTTAGAAATATCTTCCATCAGTGTAACTTAGGTGTTCCAAATCTTGAGATTTCAGATTTCAAGAAAGTAGATGCTGAAGTAATTTACCGTTATACAGCGATACCCTGAGCATAGTGAAAGCCTCCTGTATATTTGAGTTTTAATGTGTCTTTTCCTGAACAATTACATCTTAAGAAATTAGAATTCCTAATTTTTACAGCTAACCATTAAGAAGGAGATTGGTCTACTAATGAATTCTACCTGCATGGAAAAGGAATATGTGTCTCTGTCCATTCAAATAACAGTTCAAATATGACATTTGGGAAATCTACCTCAAATTTGGTTTGAAACCTGTACATAATTTTATACTTATTATTTCTATGTTATATTTTCTAATAGGTTTTTAGTTCTGAGATCTAAATTTTGAGGTTTCTCAGCAGCCTGTGAAACTTTCTGCTGTACTTTTCCTTGCCTATTGTACAGACAACAGTAAGGGCATTATAAGACATACTTAATCTATCCTATATCCAAGAAATATGAAAAATACAAAAAAAGCTATAGAAAAATAGAGACAACTACTATAACTTTGTAGGTCCGAATTCAAACACTGCTAAGAACATATTTTAAAGTCAGTAATAAAAATATATGTAGCATGTTCTTTTTTTTTTAAACATCTTTATTGGAGTATAATTGCTTTACAGTGTTGTGTTATAGTTTCTGCTGTATAACAAAATGAATCAGCTATATGCATACGTATATACCCATATCCCCTCCCTTTTGTGTCTCCCTCCCACCCTCCTTATCCCATCCCTCTAGGTGGTCACAAAGCACTGAGCTGAGTGGCTGCTTCCCACTAGCTAGCTATTTTACATTTGGTAGTGTATATATGTCAATGTTACTCTCTCACTCTTTGTCCCAGCTTACCCTCCCCCACCATGTCCTCAATTCCATTCTCTACGTCTGCATCTTTATTCCTGTCCTGCCCCTAGGTTCATCAGAACCATTTTTTTTTATATTCCACACATATGTGTTAGCATACGGTATTTGTCTTTCTCTTTCTGACTTACTTCACTCTGTATGACAGACTCTAGGTCCATCCACCTCACTACAAATAACTCAATTTCGTTTCCTTTTATGGCCGAGTAATATTCCATTGTATATATGTGCCACATCTTCTTTATCCGTTCATCTGTTGATGGACACTTAGGTTGTAGCATATTCTTTAAACTGCCAGTCTCTGACATTAGTGACCATTTAGGGAAGAAAGTTGTACTTTAGTGCTCATGATTGGCTTACCTACTGAAATATAAGATGTAGGCATCTGACTGTTATGATCTAGGATTTAAAATTCAAGCCACACCTGGGAGGAGAAGGGTAGGAGGCAGAGAGATTAATTAGAAAACAGATTTGCCTCAAGTGGTGCTGCTGCAGCCTCCTGGGGGACCATACAGGCTCTCCTCAGTCATCACCCATCTCTCACCTGTTGAGTAGTCCTGCAGAGATGGGAAACACTAACCTGCGATCTAAGTGGCTCCTGCAAAACAAGTGACAACAATGGAGGCTGTGAAAACCCATTGCAGAGCAAATGGCCCATCTAGACAGACCTGGAATAAGAGACATGTAGAGTTCATGTGTGGACTGGAATTGACATATTGGAAATTGTTTATAACCAACCATTCATAAATCTCATGACTGCAACTAACCCCTACTTTTTTCTCATTGTCAATTTTGTGCTGAAAGAAGAAAAACAAAGAGAGGAAAGGAAAAAAAGAAGGGAGGAAGGAAGGAAGGAAGGGAGGAAGAGTCAGCCTGCTGTTATATCCAGAGAGACAAAGAGAAATGAGGGAGCATTAACTAAATTCATGGAGAACCCTTGCCTGGGGCTGATGGCCACCCATGGATTAGAAATTCTTTTTACCCATTTTTGTTTCTTTCCTCACATAAAAATAGCGAACAGTATGTAACACACTATACTATGTATACAATTATTATTAAAATAAATTTGATAAGGTATTTAAAATATTTATGAGTATAAAGACTGCACTTGAATCCATTGGCTCAATATTGCTTACTCACCCTATCTGTTTTGAAAATTGTAGGATTTAAAATCAGGAAAAAAATTCAAAACTTAGATAAATTTCTAAAACATAATTATTTCTTAACGCAAGTGAATTTGTTTTGTGGATATCCTAGTGGGTCAGAAATGGAAAAATAGAACTTTATTCTAGAGTGATTTGTTTCTATCACCCAAGAAGCTTCTTAATCACATTCTGTCACCATTGGTTGTGATATTAAATTAGGATCAATAAATCCATAAAGTAATTTTGTCTCAAGTAATCACAAAATGTAAACGTAGCTCTCTACTCATGCCTGGTATGACATTTTATAACAACTTATCAATGTCCCTATCTGTAGGGGGCTAAGGGGGGGTGGTCCTTTGCGTTGTTGCATGATTAGCTGCATCCCTATCCTTTACCCACTAGATGCTAGTTGCCCTCCAGCAGTCATGACGATCAAAACATCTCCAGACATTGACAAAGTCCCCCAGTTGAGAACCATTGGTATAATGGAACAAACAGGCTTGTGGTGTTAGAGAGACCTGAGCCTGAATAACAACTCTCCCACCTACTAGTTGTGAAAACTTGAGCACATTATGGATACTAAAGAGTTTGGTTTCTGTGAGGATTAAGTGAGATTAGGTATAACAAGTGCATAGCAAGCTCAGGGTGTGGCTCATAATAGACGCTCAACAATTTTAACTCCCCTCAGCCCCACCCATTCTTCAAATATTCATCCAAGATAATAATGGTGGATTTAGATTTTAAACACCTGGAAGAGAGGAGGAATCTAGTACAGCACCCAGGTACTTAGTAAATAGTTTTCAGTGGTGATTTGTGTATGCTATAAAGATAATACTAACACCATCTTGATTCTTCATGCTCCATGAAGATACATCTATTTTTAAAATCAATTTAAGAGAACTTTTCATGCTACTCTCTTACTTTCTCTTGCAGAGTTGAAGGGACACATTGATATTCAGTGTTCAGAAAAATGTAGTGTAGCCTGCTGATAACAGTGCCCTGTATGGAACAAAATCAAAAGAAAGTTATATAACAAGAGGATGTTCATGGCACCGTTTTAAACATTAATTCCTTTTGAAAGTAGAGTAGAACATGTAATTTATACTGTATTCAACCTGTTGAAAGGGATGCTTTCCAGATACTGTGATTTTCCTTTATATTCTTTGCTATCTGTTTTGACTTTATAACCATTAGGAGTAGCTATCAGTAAGAAGGAAGATGTCTCAGGTATTAAAGTGATTGGTAGAAAGTACAATGGCTCCTTCTTCCTGAGCATATTTTTACTACAAGTTGATACCAGTTCAAATGTGATGCCGATTCTCACAGCTTCAGTTATCACGGAGGATTTTGCAGCCATTTTGGAATATGAGTAAAAACATTTTTAGTCAGAAATTTCACTCTTAACTGAAGAGCATAATGTGGCAAGATTCACTTCGGGGAATTTTAGTAGGTGGCAAAAAATGTAATCTATTTAGGTATTAAGTTGAACATAGGCCTGAATAATGTGGTTAAGAATAATTGGGATCCAATTATTCAAAGCTTCAAAGAGGACTTTGACAAGTGGAATTCCCTAAATTTACATTTGTGGGGTAAAACTGGAGTGCTGAAGTGATTTCAGCACCACAGTTTAATTTCCTACCTCCCTTGGTCCCTTTGGGAGATACTTTTCAGTAAATTGGAGAAATTTATTTCTACACTTATATGGAAAGAAATGAAAGGCAAAGCTGAGTTCTTCTGAAGGAAGGGCTAGGTTAAAGCCAGAAGGGGTGTGTGTGTGTGTGAGAGAGATCGACAGAGACAGAGACACAGAGACAAGGTAAACCCTGGCGACAATTTTCTCTAGATATTACTTTTAAAACTCTAACACAATTTCTCCATTTAGCAGACACTCCAGACCATAACAATGGCTAGTTTGTATTTTTCAGCCACTTTCACTATCTGTACAACTGACTATGGTTAAATCAGTTATCCATCAGGTTGTTGGTTGTTGAGCTGGTCAAAATAATTTAATTGATTTGAATTATCCTGAGAAACATGAATAAAGGTAATTTAGCACATGTGAGAAGGAGGAGGAGAACTACATTTTATTTATACTAGTTGTTTCCCCAGTACTATTCTAAAGACTTTAGACATGGTATCTATTAAAGGCTCCACTTTATACATTTTTTATGTTTTTTAAGCTTCTGCTTTTTAAATTTACTTTATTTTATTTTATTTTTTTATTTTTAATTTATTTTTTGGCTGCGTTAGGTCTTCATTGCTGCGCGCGGGCTTCCTCTAGTTGCGGCGAGTGGGGGCTACTCTTCATTGTGGTGGGTGGGCTTCTCTCACTGCGGTGGCTTCTCTTGTTGTGGAGCACGGGCTTCAGGTGCGTGGGCTTCAGTAGCTGTGGCGCGCAGGCTCAGTAGCTGTGGTGCATGGGCTTAGTTGCTCAGCGGCATGTGGGATCTTCCCGGACCAGGGCTCGAACCCATGTCCCCTGCATTGGCAGGCAGATTCTTAACCACTGCACTACCAGGGAAGTCCCATCTACTTTATATATATTTTAAATGAGTATTGGAAAGATTAAACTTTTTTATTAGGGTCACGCAGCTGCTATATACATTTGGGTCAGGAATGTGAAAACGGTTCTGTCTGATCCCTAGGATTTTAACAGAGACCATAATAAGTATGCATCAAATTGTGTTGATATAAAGAACATAGTTGGGTAGACTGCTATAGCTAAATCTAAGCCAAGTTAGAAAATGTTAGGGGAAATAAGATTAAAAATAGAGCAATTTTGAGCACAGATATAATAGCATTTTGTCATTGTTGTTTAAAATAGTGTCTACCATTTAATAAATATGTTATTTAATTCTCACAACAACTCTTTGGGGTAGGAATTTAGACCACTTTACAGATAAGGAAACTGAAAGTCACAGAGACTAAATGTTGACCCCAAATCACACAACCAGTAGGTTACAGAGTCAAAATTCCAACCCTGGCAACCTGGCTTCAAAGCCCAGCTCCTTATCAGCTTGCTCTGACCTTCCTCAGCTCACAATGCCTCTTATTTCCAGGAAGCTCTCACTCCCTGATGCGTTCCAAGTGGAGTGGAGATTGTGGCAAACCTACCTGTGTATCTCTCCTCCCCTCTCCCCATTCCTCTTTTTAGTCCAAGCACCCATGAGAAGAAAAGTATAGAAGTGGCCATGAGCCACCCTGTTCACTGGGACAGGTGGGAAGGATACTGGACAATCATGTGAATGTACGTAGATTACAAAAGCCTCAGGATGATTTCAGTTGGGGAGTTCATTTTTCTTTTCTCCGCCTATCCCCATCATAGCCTTCCTGAAATACTACATCATCCTCAGCCCTGGTACCACGCAGGCCCAGGTCCTTGGGCACCAAGCACTGTGTGCTCTGCACTGAGCTGGTGGCAGTTGTCCTGATAAATCTCACTCTGGAGGTGGCTTTGCTCGTTCATTGAGGATTGTTCCAATGTCTTTGAAGGAACAAGAAAAGCTTGAGTTTCATTACAGAGGATTCAAATTAGGTCTACTCTCTAATTACTGTACTGGGGTTTGTTGTTCTGTTTTCTTAAAAGATGATGGTCTGCCAGCCCCATGTTGTGAAAATATCATTGCTCTGTCTAGACAGGCTTTCCTCAGTGTTCAGAGACTCTGAATGACAGAGCTGGAAGGGACTGGAGACAGCCATGCTAGGCTAAGTCTCTTTCAGTGCTTAGGAAACTCAAAGATGGGTAAGTGAACTGACTGACTAGGCATCTAAGACGGGGACCGTTCTCTCCTTTGCGACATCACCTGGCTGCGCAGATTCCATGGATAAGCTGTGCTCCTGCATCTGCGCCTTCTCTATGGCAGGTTCCTACCATGGTTCCTAAGGCAAGTTAAACAAATAATTTTTAATGTTCATTTTTATTTCGAGACACTTGGAAGCATATAGTATAAATCTCTCTCTCTCTCTCTCTCTCTCTCTCTCTCTCTCTCTCTCTCTCTCTCCCTCTCCCTCTCTCTCTCTCTCTCTCTCTCTCTCTCTCTCTCTCTCTCTCTCTCTCTCTGTATATGTATATATAATGTATCCTCTGTTTTAGGATTTAAACATGAATAAAATGAAAATAGTCTAGCCTGAGGAATGGGGTTTAGTAGAACTGAGCATTTACTGCTGTACTGTCAGAGCTGATAATCTAGGGTTTTTCTTAGGTAATTACTTATCAATGTCCCTTTCTTTTTTAAAGTTGAGATATCATGCATATAACATAAAATTTACCCCTTTAAAGTGTAAAATTCAGTGTTATTTAGTACGTTCACAAAGTTGTGTGCTCATTACCACTATCTAATTCCAGAACATTTTCATTACCCCCAAAAGAAACCCCATGCATATTAGCAGTCACTTCTATTTTGCTCTCCCCTCAGCCCCTGGCAACGAGTAATCTATTTTCCACCCCTGTGGATTTGCCTATGCTGGCATTTCATACCAATGGAATCATACAATATGTGGCCTTTTGTGTCTGGCTTCTTTCACTCAGCATATGTTTTCCAAGGTTCATCACGTTGTAGCATGTATCAGTATTTCATTCCTTTTTATGACTGAAGAATATTCCCTTATATAAATATACCACATTGTTTATCCATTAGTTAAGTGAGGGACATTTGAGTTGTTTCTACTTTTTGACTGTTATGAATAACACTGTATGAGCATTCATGTGCAAGTTTTTATGTAGATGTATGTTTTCATTTCTCTTGAATATATACTTAGGAGTGGAATTCCGACATTGTATGGTAAATGTATTTTTAACATAAAGAACTGCCAAACTGTTTTCCAAAGCAGCAACACCATTTTACATTCCAACCAGCAATGTGTGAGAGTTCCAATTTCTCCAACTCCTTGCCAACCCATGATATTGTCTGTGTTTTAGATTACAGCAATCCTAGTAGATGTGATGTGGTATTTCATTGTGGTTTTGATTTGCTTCTCCCTGGTGGCTAATGGTGTCAAGCATCTTTTCACATACTTAATTGGCCATTTTTATAGCTTCTTTGGAGAAATGTCTAGTCAAATATATTTTAGTTGTATTGTTTGTCCTTTATTGTTGAATTGTAAGAGTTCTTTATGCATTCTGGGTAGTAGTCTCTTATCAGTTGTATGATTTGCAAATATTTCCCCCATTCTGTGTGTTGTCGTTTCACTTTCTTGATGATATCCTTTGAAACACAAAATTTTAAAATATTGATGAAGTCTAATTTACCTGTTCTTTTTGTGGCTTGTGCTTTTGATGGCGTATCTAAGAAACCGCTGTCTAATCTGAGGTCACAAAGAATTATGCCTATGTTTTCTTCTAAGAATTTTATAGTTTTAGATATTACACCTAGGTCTATGATCCATTTTGAGTTAATTTTTGTATGTGGTGTGAGGTAGAGTTCCAACTTCAGTCTTTTGTATATCTAGTTGTCCCAGCACCATTTGTTGAAAAGACTGTTCTTTCTCCCATTGAATCGGCTTGGTTTCCTTGTCGGTTGACTATGAAAGTAAGAGGTTATTTCTGTACTCTCAATTCTATTCCATTGATATATATGTCTATCCTGTGACAGTATCACGCTGTCTTTATTGCTATAGTACTGTATTGTATAGTATTGTAGTAATTTTTTAAATAGGGAACTATAAGTTCTCCAGCTTTGTTCTTCTTTTTCAAGATTGTTTGGCTTGCATTTCTATATGAATTTTAGAATCAGCTTGTCATTCTTTTTTAAGGCATCTGGGATCTTAAAAGGGATTGCGTTGAATTTGTAGACTAATTTGGAGAGTATTGGTCATCTTAACAATACTTAATTTTCCAATCTATGAACATGGGATGTCTTTGCATTTATTTAGGTCTTCTTTAATTTCTTTCAATGATGTTTTGTAGTTTTCAGTGAACAAATTTTGCCCTTTTCTTGTCAAATTTATTCCTAAGTATTTTATCTTTTTGGATGTATTGTATATGAAACTGTTTTTTAAATTTCATTTTCAGATAGTTTGTTTGGATGTCTTATTCCAATGAAACAGACTTTCTGCTTCATTACACCCGACTGTTAGTTTCCTGTTGTATCATAGACAAGAATAGTTAGGGAGTAGAAACCTTTCTTTATGCACTCATTTATACCTTTCTCCTCTGTAAGCTTTTTTCCCAAGTACTTAAACTATTAATGAAAGGGACAGATTTAAATTTCATAGTATTTTCCCTTCCACTGCTCATCCTAAGATAGAGGTGCTAATAAACAACAGTGTCCGTTAAGCAACCTAAGTTGCTAACCTAAAAGTCATGTGGTAGAGAAAAAGAATGACACATTTTTTTCCAAAGCATGTTATGGAAATATTCTCATTGTAGTGCAAAGATTATCAACCATCGAGACAAGCTGCTTCCTTCTTAGAATTTGCTTGAAAAGTTCAGAATCCAAGGGAAGAAATCTAATGCTCAAAGTTAGCTACAATTATTGCCTCTTTAAGTGTCTCCCAAAAGAACTGTTCAGTAACAGTTTAGCTGTTGTGTCACTCCCTACTAGTCCTGCCATTTTTCTAACTCATTTACACAAGAATATCTGGTCTTCATGGTGTATTACATGTATTTACCATTTATTAATCTAATGGGATAAAAACTACTTAGCCTAGTTTTAGGACAATGGCTCACTTGACTCTTGGAACAGCTTTACAGAATTTTTTTAATAACAGTTTTATAGCAAAGACTCTTTAGTTATGGTAAAACCAAAAAGTCTTGGAATAGAAATCAGAAGACTTGGTTTCAAAGTAACCCTGCAGAACAAGACCACATATGCACACAGAGGAAAAAAGAAAATACTATGCTCACACATATGCACACACATGCACATCCACATCCACACAAAACTGCATTTTACAAAACCCTCTTTCAAAATTGCATTCCTCCTCTAGCTACCATTCAATCTTCCCTTCTTCCTTTAGACTTCTCAATAGTGTGAGCTAACCCTCTGTCTCCATCTCATTCTCCCATTTTTTCCTAAACCCACAACAATATGGTTTCTACCATTACCTGCATGAAGACGACCTAGATAAAGTCACCAATAGCCTCCAATTTGCAGAAGCTAATGGGCAATTTTCAGCACCTATCTTAATGGACCACATTTAATATTGCAAATTAGCTCCTCCCTTTTAAAGCCTCTTATTCCCTTATGGTTTCTGAAATAACACATTCTTTGGGTTCTTCTTGTACCTCTCCAGTCATTCCTTCTTGCTATCCTTTATGGACTCTTCTCCCTCCACTAATTGTTTCTCATCAACCTCCATCTGTGGGTTCTATTAGCACCTATGTTCAACTGATTTTCATGCCCATGGATCCAGCCTTCAGGCTCATAAGTCCAACTATCTACTGGGCATCTCCAACTTAACATCTACTGGCACCACAAACTCTACGTGTTCAAATTCTAGCTCTTGATCTTTGACAGTCAGACCTCCCTTTCTCTTCACATTAACTATCCCAGTGAATGGCATTGTCATTTCTCCAGACGAGTCATAGCTTTTCTCCCTCTCCCTTTTACCCTTCAGTAAAAGTTCATTTTGTATTAATTCCTTCTCATAAACAACTCTTAAATCTCTTCTCCCCATTATCACTGCCTCTTAGTCAGGCCTCATCATCTTTCTTACCTGGATTACTTAGTAGTCTTTTAACACTTTTAGAGCCCATAATATATTCTCCAACAACAGTCAGAGTGATCTTTCTAAACCGCAAATCTGGCTATGTCTGTCCTTGTTTAACACACTTCAGAGGCTTTCCTTTGGATTTAATATTAACTTTAAATGTTTTAATTTGACTTATAAAACCTTGATGTTTACTTCTTTGGCTTTACTATTCATAGAGCTATAATTTTGCACTCCATTCACCTATCATTTGAAACCTGTTCAGATCTTCACACACATGATCCTCTTCTTCACGGTCAGCCTTCTGTGTCTGCTCTACCCCCTGCCTGGAATATTTTAACCATTGTCCCCTGTGTTTTGACAGTCTTTTTTTTTTACTTATTTTTTGGCTGCGTTGGGTCTTCATTGCCGCGCGCAGGCTTTCTCTAGTTGGGGCGAGCGGGGGCTACTCTTCATTGCGGTGCACGGGCTTCTCATTGTGGTGGCTTCTCTTGTTGTGGAGCACCAGCCCTAGGCTTGGAGGCTCAGTAGTTGTGGTGCACAGGCTTAGTTGCTGCGCGGCATGTGGGAGCTTCCTGGACCAGGGCTTGAACCCGTATCCCCTGCATTGGCAGGCAGATTCTTAACCACTGCTCCACCAGGGAAGTCCTTCCAGTCTTTACTGAGACAACTTTTCCTTAGTTTAGTTATTTCTCCCTCTGCAAACTTTCACTGAATCTACCATCTGAAACCTAAGCTGTATATCGCTCCTATGTGATCCCATGACACCGCTTTACTCTTAGTGCTGCATTTTTACACTGTTTACTCAGCTAGTAGTTAAGTACACAAGATTGTAACCAATTTGAAGGTAGGAATTATGACTGGTTTAAGACTGTATCCTAAGAGCCTTGTTCTGGGCCTGGCACAGCGTAGGTACTCAAAAAATTTCCTGAATGAATAGATAAGTAAACAGATGAAGTGTATGGGATCATCACTAAACATCTCTGAGTCTCACTGTCTTTACTCATCAAATGCGTTTAAGAATCCTTCTTCATGACTCTTTATGAATTATGGTTTTCTCAGGGTATATGCCCAGTAGTGGGATTGCTGGGTCATATGGTAATTCTATTTGTAGCTTTTTAAGGAACCTCCATACTGTTCTCCGTAGTGGCTGTATCATTTTACATTCCCACCAACAGTGCCAGAGTGTTCCCTTTTCTCCACACCCTCTCCAGCATTTGTTGTTTGTAGATTTTCTGATGATGCCCATTCTAACTGGTATGAGGTGATACCTCATTGGAGTTTTGATTTGCATTTCTCTAATGATTAATGATGTTGAGCATTCTTTCATGTGTTTGTTGGCAATTGCAGCTCTATTTACAATAGCCAGGACATGGAAGCAACCTAAGTGTCCATCAACAGATGAATGGATAAAGAAGATGTGGCAAATATATACAATGGAATATTACTCAGCCATAAAAATAAATGAAATTGAGTTATTTGTAGTGAGGTGGATGGACCTAGAGTCTGTCATACAGAGTGAAGTAAGAAAGAGAAAAACAAATACCGTATGTTAACACATATATATGGAATCTAAGAAAAAAAGGTCATGAAGAACCTAGGGGCAAGACGGGAATAAAGACACAGACCTACCAGAGAATGGACTTGAGGATACAGGGAGGGGGAAGGGTAAGCTGTGACAAAGTGAGAGAGTGGCATGGACATATATACACTACCAAACGTAAAATAGATAGCTAGTGGGAAGCAGTCGCATAGCACAGGGAGATCAGCTCGGTGGTTTGTGACCACCTAGAGGGGTGGGATAGGGAGGGTGGGAGGGAGGGAGACGCAAGAGGGAAGAGATATGGGAACATATGTATATGTATAACTGATTCACTTTGTTATAAAGCAGAAACTAATACACCATTGTAAAGCAGTTATACTCCAATAAAGATGTTAAAATAAATAAATAAATAAATAAAATAAAATAAAAAAGAATCCTTCTTCAGAGGATTCTTTTGAGAATTAAATGAGATGAAAAATGTGAAAGCATACTGTTCGATTTCTGGCACAATGTACATGCTCCAAAAATGTTTCTGCAATCCAAGTCTGAGTCTCTTCTACTTTAAGTATAGCTTAGTCACAAATGAATGCTTTATATTGAAACATTTTTAGAACTCTTCCTGCTTGGGGAGGCATCCTCTAAACCCAAGGCAGACTTCTTTTAAGTCAGATCATGTTATTCTTGTGGTGTTGGTCAGAATTCTGAGACTCCAAAGTAGAACCCAAGACATTTAACATGATCTGTATAGATGTTTTTTTGTTTTGTTTTGTTTTTGTGGTACGCGGGCCTCTCACTGTTGTGGCCTCTCCTGTTGCGGAGCACAGGCTCCGGATGCACATGCTAAGCGGCCATGGCTCACGGGCCCAGCCGCTCTGCGGCATGTGGGATCTTCCCAGACCGGGGCACGAACCCGTGTCCCCTGCATCGGCAGGCGGACTCTCAACCACTGCCCCAACGGGGGAGCCCTGTATAGATGGTTTTTATATCAGACATGAATTTTAAACGTCTGTATATGTTCAGCACAGGGCAGAAAGAAGCAACCCCTGGGGCAATGCAATGGGACATCTTTTGAATAGACTTTTGGGTACCACCAGACCAGACATTGAAATGAATTAAGTAAACCATTTGTTTAGAGTCATTGAAATGCTTTGCTTTAAATTTCTCCCTTGGCCATCATTCCAATTAAGTGGGTAAACCATTTCTCAGGGTGCTATTTTAATGGAATCTATTGTCCTTTTTATCCATTTATCTATACATCTACTAAATCTGTGCTTAACGTTTTGGTCAGGTTGTAAGCATAGAGAAAAATACTATTACTTAATTTTTATTTAATAGGTTTGAGTTTTTGGTGTAGGGAATTTTGTAGCAATCTAAATTCAATAGCAGGTTTTGGGCAGCCTCTACCCCTTCCTTCTTTCTACTACTCTGAAGCCCAACTCCTAGCTTTCTATGTTATCTCCACCTCAAAGGCAAAGAAATAAAATGGGAAGACTAAAAACATTAGAAGGATTCTATAGGGTGTTGTGCCTATTTATTGGAAATAGGCCTACATAGGACACAGCTCCCTGAGTCATGTTAGCGGAATGGCTACAAAAATATGGTACATCTGTATAATGTGAAATTATTCACCATTAAAAGTCAAGCTTTCAAAATGTTCTTAATGAGAAAGGAAATTAGAAAATGATAAAAGTGAAAAGCAGGATATTTTAAAGGAAATTATGTAACACACATACAACTATATCTGCAATAAAAAGATCAGAAGGAAATACAACATTTAATGGCAATGACATTACAGGTATTCCAATTCTCTTCTTTAATTCATTCGCTGGGTTTTTCGAAACTTCAGTCATGAACTGATGATACTTTTACAGTTGGAAAAATTACTCAAGAGAAATAAACAGTAAAAGAGTTCAGAATGCGATTCCACACACAGTTACTGTATCCATTTTATTCAGAACAGTATACCTGGGATCTGCTACAAGGAGAGACACATATTGTTAAGTAACAACAATATGAAAGATAGAAGCTTAAGTTTTCAGGGCTGCTCACATGCACCAGCCCCTTGAGTCCTGGGAGTCGCTGGTGCAGGTGCAGGTTCTAGGTCGGGAGGGGAAACCAGGTTGCACCCAGGAATCCCTTCTATGTAAACATAACTAGTAAAACACCTAAGAGGTCTCAGGAGAAAGGAATTCAAATTTTTGAACTTGTGGGGTTGGGGAAGGTTCCAGAGGCATGGACAAAATTTGCCCTGACTGGATGGAGCCTTATTCCTTTTCAGGAATATATTAGATATATTACCAAATACTAATGATAATTACTGCTTGACTCTTTTTCATTTGTGAGCATTGGCTTTCTCAGAAACACTGCGCAGCTGGGAGTACCTTCCCAACCTGTTACACAGCCGTGAAGTGCCAGCACTGCCACGTGAACCAGAGCTGCCCCCGGTTCTCATCCAGTACACCACAGTGCATTTTAGGTCCCCTTAACAGTTCCCCTATTCTTTTCTAAAAAGAGGAAAAAGTACCTCTAAAAAACGTGTTCTGATTTCCTGCCCTGTAACTTTCCTAATGTTCCGAAGGCAGACACTTTCAAATATGAAGTGCCTCGGGTTGGCCATTTTGTCTCCCTTATACCAATAGACAAAATTACCCAGGCTCCAGCCCTAACTGCACACGTATTTGAAGCCGCATTTGCAATAGAGCATCATGGCGCTTCTACAGCCTTTCGCTTTGTGTGTGTGGCGGGGGGAGGGCACAGTGACAGTCTTAAAATAGGATTTGGAAGAAGCAAGTCAGAAATGATTAGGATAGACCTCACGGACAGCCGATTCTCCCATCTTTCTTCTCGGAAGCCCTCCATGCACCGACTTGTAACAGTGCTTAACGGCGTGTGTCTGGTTGGAAAACATCTAAAAGATGAGAGAGTGAAAATACATGAGCCCACGACTGGCTGGATAGAAACTCTGATCAGGGACTAATCTGTGTTACCTCACTAGGAGCCTAAGTTGGAATGATCTGCCAAGGGACAAATAGATAGCTATCTCTGCGAAAGGGGAACAGATAGGAAGGAAAGGAGGTAGGGAGAAGAGGAAAGAAGGAGTTCACAGCAAGGAGGTCAGAAATAAGCCTGGAACTGAAATCTTGGAAGGAAGGAGAATTATTTATTTATTTATTTATTTATTTATTTATTTATTTAATACTCCTTTCTCCTTCTCTCCCAAATGGGAGTACTATTAGAATAAAGGCAAAAGAAAGCTGATGACCTATTAGCAGCTATAAAGTTTAGGACTTCCTTCATTAGGATGTGGTGTTGCTATGGCGGGTTTTTCGTCTCCATGCTCTTTGTAGCTTGGGGGCATGTCACACACCTGTGAGAACTTTACCCAGTTGTTGATACAATATTGTGTCAGTAACTGAGTGATTTGTTTTTCCTCTGGACATTGATTGAAGAAATTCTTATTACACTTTATAGCTTGCTTGGCCTTCGTATGAGAGTCAAGACATAAATTGGACCATAAATTGGCCTCTGTCAGAATCTACAACAGACTGACACCAAATACATGTCACTGGGCTTGTGTTCCAGCTAGCAGCAGGAATCCACTGGTGCTTGTCATCTTGATCAAATGTTCACCTCACTCCCTTTTCCAGTTTGTGCCTCTGCTTTGAAGAAAGTATGGTAAAGACCCTGGCAAATTTGCTGTTTTGATCAGCAGTATTATACAGCAAAAACAATACTGGTGGATTTAATTGATTTCCTCCAAGTTAAGTCTCCACTGTGAGTATCAGAGGTAGGATACATATAAATAAAAGTGGATGCAAAGAAAGAAATATATAGTTACACAGAAAGGACAAGAAGGTATACATAGCAGACATATTTATCCCACAAGTAAAGCCCAGACTTGATGATTCATGAGTAGCAGAGATATAGCTGAGTTACAGAGATTTGTTCTCTAGAGTAAGATAAATTTGTCATTTCAGTTCCTACCATTACGGGCTCTGAGCAGAAAATCAAATATTTTTAAGAGTTGGCTTGTGTTATTAATGAATACATGTAACCATGTGAGTTAGTTAAAAACTTCAGATTGTTTTACCAAATATAAATATGTATTTCTATTTTAAAACGAGCAAGATTTGGTGATTTATGAAAGAAATTTTGTAATTTTAAATCAGAAAATAAACTTTTTATGTTAATAAATTCACTTTTTAATGATTTTTATCATTTAGAACCACAGTGTGGTCTAGACTGGATCTAAAATCATACTCATCCTGCATTTAGAAGGTGTCTTTCAGGTCAATATTCATAAGAAATATTAAGGCATGTTTTCTTTGCTTAAAACTTTAATAGTATCTTAGCAGTTTAAAAAATTCAAGATTTTACCAAAATATTTCTTACAAAAGAAGCTTAAATCCAGGTAGCTTTACAGATAAGTTCCTTCAGTTTTTCAAACACTGGAGAAATTCCACTCTAAATAAACTTTCGAGCATAAGAAAGTCTGGAGGACTGTCCATTTGTCCACCGACATCAAAACCTGGGCACCTCACAACTGCCCCCACTGCAAAACAATCTCATTCATGACCATAGATACAGAGATGCTAAATGAAACCTTAGTTATTTCATCAGGGAAAACGACTACGTCACAACCAATGAAGATAGTTTAAAATTAGACACATTTTAGATGTACTATAACAAAGACCAAATAAAAAATTATATGCTCAGGGCAATGAATATAGAAAGAAACACATGTTTAATTCACCACCCATTCATTGCTAAGTATTTTTTTTAACACCACAGAAACTAAGACAAAATAAATAACTTCTTAATAGCAAAATAAATGTTTCTTTGATTTGTTAATTCTATTATTTCCTTTTTTAATTAATTATTTATTCATTCATTTATTTATTTACGGCTGTGTTGGGTGTTTGTTGCTGTGCGCGGGCTTCCTCTAGTTCCGGCGAGCAGGGACTACTCTTCGTTGTGGTGCCCAGGCTTCTCATTGCAGCGGCTTCTCTTGTTGTGGAGCTCGGGCTCTAGGCACATGGGCTTCAGTAGCTGTGGCTCGTGGCCTCAGTAGTTGTGGCTCACGGGCGCTAGAGCGCAGGCTCGGTAGTTGTGACGCAGGGGCTTAATTGCTCCGTGGCATGTGGGATCTTCCCGAACCAGGGATCGAACCCGTGTCCTCTGCATTGGCAGGCAGATTCTTAACCACTGCACCACCAGGGAAGTCCCCAATTCTATTATTTCTGTTTTGAATGAATATACATGTAAATGGTACAGAATTCAAGACACATAAGTATATTCGTGGAGTATATCCCTACTTCACTGTCCCATCAATCAGACTCCTTCCCAGATACAATCACTGTTACTGCTTTCTGGTTATCCTCCCTGAGATATTCTAGGTGCATACAAATAATACATAGATATAAAATCTGTTTATTAAACAGAAAATATCATGCCTAATAATAAAAACAGAGACTTTCAAATTAAATACAAGAAAAATCTCCACTCTTTTTAATATATTTTATGAAATTTGTTTACATTACAGTCAGATATAAAACAAAATTTTAAGTCTATATTTATTGGAAAGAGATAAGTTACTTCTTTTCTGCAAATTATAGATCAAAACACTTAAAAAATGCTACAGAATAAACTAGAAAATTACTAAAACTACTAAGCAGGTTTTGTAAAGTACCTGGAATCAAGATAATCACATAAAGCCTCTCTACATATAAATATAGTGGAAAATAAAAATCTCATTCACAGTGGTAACCAAAACCAAAAAATGTAAATTATTTAGGAGTGAAATTAACAAAAACTATGAGCTTTATAGGTAGAACAATTTAATCTTCTCCTGGGAATCAAAAAAGAAACATATAACAACTGGAAGTAAAAGCTTGAAAGTATACAGTTGTCCATATTTCTCTAAGTTAATGTACAAATTTAACAAATTACAATCAAAGTATAAATAGTAAATTACTCTTTATAATGTGACCAAATGCCTCTGTGGTTTACCTGAGAAAATAAAAGTATCAAGCCAGTCAATAAAGAAGTTTTAGAAATCTACTTTCCCAACAAGTTACTGAAATGCATTATAAATCTACATTATTAAAAGCATTAAGGAATAGGTCCAGAAATAGGACAGATCAACAGAAGAGAATAGAAAGTCTAGAGACAGACTTCCCAAATATTATGGGAAGTTAATAGAAAATGTGACATTTAAAATATCTTTGGAAAAGGATTATTCAAAAAGTTATTTGGGGGCAAGTGGCTTAACATTTGGAACAGATTAACAGTAGCTCTCTTCTCCACATCATAATAAACTTCCACCCAAATAAACTTCAGATAAATTAAAGATTTGAACCTCAAAAATTAAACTATAAAACTATCAGAAGAAAAACAGAACCACTATACACCAAAATCCATTAGAATGGCCAAAATCCAGAGCACTGACAACACTAAATGCTGACAAGGATGTGGAGTAACAGGAAATGTCATTCATTGCTGATGGAAAGGCAAGACGGCGCTGTCACTTTGAAGGCAGTTTGGAGTTTCCTACAAAACTAAACAAACTCCTACCATGTGATTCAGTAAATTTGTTCCTTGGTACTTAACCTCCAGGAGCTGAAAACTTATGTCCACACAAAAACCTGCACACAGATGTTTATAGCAGCTTTATTCATATTTGCCAAAACTTGGAAGCAACCAAGATGTCCTTCAGTAGGTGAATAGATAAACTGTAACACATCCAGACAGTGGAATACTATCCAGTGCTAAAAAGAAATGAACTACCAAGCCATGAAAAGACATGGAGGAAACTTACATGCATGTCACTAAGTAAAAGAAGCCAATCTGAAAAGACTACATACTGTATGATTCCAACTGTATAACATTCTGGAAAAGACAAAACTATGGAGACAGTAAAAATATCAGTGGTTTCCAGGGGTTCAGGGTGAGGGAGGGATGAATAAGTAGAGCACAGAGGATTTTTTAAGGTAGTGAAAATACTCTTTGTGATACCATAATGATGGATACATGTTATTATACATTTTTCCAAATCCATAGGATGTACACCAAGAGTAAACCTTAATGCCAACTATGGACTTTTGGTGATAATGATGTATCAGTCATCATCAGGTTCATCAGTTGTAACAAATGTACCACTCAGGTGGGGATATTGATTATCAAGGAGGCAATGCATGTGCAGGGCAGGGGGTTATGGGAAATCTCTGTGCCTTCCTCTGTATTTTGCTGTAAACCTTAAACTGCTCTAAAATTTTTCTTATAAAAAATAGATCAATATTTAATATTAGTATAAGCCTGTCTAAGCATGACACTGAAAACAGAAACTATAAAGGAAAGGATCAACATATTTTAGTGCATAAAATTAAAATTTTCTTAAAAATTGAAAGGCAAATGAAAAATTTGGAATATTTTCAATGCCTATGACAAAACCTACGAGGTTCTGGCAACTTTAAAACTTCAAAATGTAAAACACCTCTCGCACATAATTTAGAAAAACCCAGTTACACCAGAGGTCATAAACAACAATTGACACACAAATGCAAATATCTGGCACCTTTAAATTGAACAAAAAACTGACATTTTGGGGATGAAACGTGGAAGGGGAGCCCAGATAGGAGAGTGAGAAGAGCAGGGTGGGGAGATTAGGAGCAAAATAAGAAGAATTTCTTGGCTGGGGGAGGGTGACTGGGGTAAGTCAGCTAAAGATTAAAAAATGGGCATTGGAACTGTGACTCAGAAGGGGCGGAAACCATTTTGGACTTGTGGGAGGGGAAGGTAAGGAGGTAAAAGAGTAAATGCAAACAGTTCTTTCAAGATACTTGATTGGAAGGAGGGGGAAGGAAGGGAAGTTAAAGTTAAGATGGGAGAAATATTTGCTGAACAGAAAGCACCAGGGAGGGAGAAGTTGAAGAGATAGAGCAGGGAAAAGAAAACTGATAGAACAGAAGGCATGCGATCCAGAACTCTTCCTTTCCAAGAGTGAGGAGGGAAGAGGGAAGGGGTGGATAAAGTGGGGTTTATTTTGTGGGGTTGGGAGCAGGAAGCAGAGGTGTTCCCATCCAACAGTGTCGATATTTCTAATAAAATAGGTGATTATTTGCTAAGAGTGTAAGCGGAGCCTGAAAGGACATGGATTTAACGATTTGGGAAATTTGATAAGGCTGCTGTGCTGAACCGGACAGAGCAGTGAGGAGGAGACATGATGATTGCCTGGCATCTTTGAATTTCCATCACATGAATTTACAGTGACCCCAGACTGCCCCGTCGTGGTTCTCTCCAGCGATGGTTCACATCCTGGGCACATGTACAAGGAAGGACAAATAGAATTTTCCAGGATTTAGCCAGATGAATGGTTATATAAAAAGGCTGATGAGATGAAAACTTTGAGGATACCAGGAGGAGAGTTACTGAAGTGAGATACTGTGGAATCTGAGTGGAAAGGGAAGGAGATGAAAATATGAGAAGGCTTATCAGCATAGAAAAAGCTGACAAAAAGTTCTGATGAAGCTTTCTCAGAAGATACATAATTCTTTGTCAAGCTTATGTCAGCTGTTCTCTTCCGTATCCCCATACTGGGCAGCACATCCTTCCTTCTAGACCCCATCTCCCACTGCTCGCTGCTGTTTGAGAGCACCCTCTGGAAACCTTGTCTCATAGATAATCGATGTCCGTGTCTCTTCAGACTCTCACGGAATGTCCTATTCTTCTCCCCCACCACATCCCCGTTATAGTAAAGCCCTTTATATTCCTGCATGTTAAGAACTAAAGAGAGATTATTGCAAAGAGAGCAAATGCATATTGGAAGTTGCACTTCAGAGTCTCACTTGCAACTTTCCTAATACCAGAGTTCTTTGTGCTATTCTATTCAACCCCCTGGAAGTCATCAGGTAGTTCAGGAGCTGATGGAATCCCTGCTGAAACCTTCAAACTAGAAAATGGGAGCTCAAGTTACAGTTTCATTCTCACTTAGAGATTTCTAATGATGAAGAAATTCTAAATGACATCAGGGTGGCTGTGATCATGACAAATTTTAGTTCGGGAGAGAGAAGTCTGGCTTAAATCAAAGTTATACTGCTTCACTTTTTTGTCCTATAGAAAAATCTTTGAGAATCTCCTTGAATCATTTTCTTCGTGTTATTGAAGAGGTCCTACCAGAATCCCACTTTGGTCCTAGTTGATAAAGAGGCACCACCGACATGATTCACAGTTCACAAACGTGTCTAATGAATGAGAAACCATATGAAGAATTCTTGTGAAGCATGGTTGTTCCCCCAAGTTTGCCTCCTCGCATAATCTTTTCTTCCTTCAAAGTGTTCCTCTTTGAAAATATTTTGTTAAGTTTCCTTTGGGAACTGCAGAACTATCAACCAAAACTGTACCACTGATCAAACACGGTTTTCAAAATTAGTCTTCATCGTGATTCATCTGAGTACTTTAAAAATTTCCTAATAGAATGAAGAATTTTCTAAGTACTGAATAAGATTTGATCTTCAGCTACCTCCAATTTGGAGCTAAGGCTGATACTCAAAGTGCTAGACAGACAGGCAGGAGTCAGATGACAGGACAAATTGAGTAGGTGAATAAGGAGAGGCAAATGATCTGCTAATTAGAAATCTCTTATATGAATATGTATATTATAGTTATATAATATTATATATAATATCCTTATATTAATTAGATATTATTCCTCATATATACATATCTACATGCAAACATACATAAACTATGAGATATATATTTATATCTTATTGGGAAAATGACAAATTTCAGGGTTGTTTATTATTACTACTAGTAGTAATAACTACCATTTATTGAGCAGTTCATTTGGGCTGTGAACTATGCTAAATAAATAATTTATATATATTATCCATTAAATTCTCACAATAATCCTGTGAGTTAAGTATTGTTAGTCCACTTTTCTGGATCTAACCTCTTCCTCTTAATCTTGTTCCTGCTTCCGAAAACAAACAAACAAAAAATGGTAATCCGCAACCATGATGAATTGAAAATATAGTCTTAACAAAGGGGAGTCAAGAAAAGAAGGAAGAAACCCAGATCCAACATACAAGTGAAAGAGAATGGAAGAGAGTTCTAGGTCAACGGTTCCCAATTTTTAGTGTATAGAGCATTACCCTAGGAAAGTTTTATTTATTTATTTTTTAAATTGAGGTATAGTTGACTTACAGTAGTTTATTAGTTTTAAGTGTACAGCATAGAGACTCAGTACTTTTTAGATTATACTCCATTAAAAGTTCTTACAGAATAATGGCTATAATTACTGTGCTGTACACTGTATCCTTGTTGCTCATCTATTTTATACATAGTAGTTAGTATCTCTTAATCTCATACTCCTATCTTGACCCTTCCCCCACTTCCCTCTCCCATTGGTAACCACTGGTTTTGTTGTATACAACTACCATCGCATTGTAATTTGATCCACTTGAGTTATCTCTTTTCTGGTTGATATCAGAAAGGATAGAAGGAACCAGGATGGGCAAATCTTTAACAGAGAAATCAACATCCATTCTTTTTCTAACCTATGATATCGTCACCCAGTAAATATTTACTAAATATCAACTGTGCCCTAGGGTCTGTGATAGGACCAGAACGTAAACCAAAAATTAAATATTATTCCTCTCTTCAAAGAATTGAGAGCTCTAGGGGGAGAAAATGTTTAGAAATACTTAAAACCTAATGTAATACAGACATAGAAAACAAACCTATGGTTACCAAAGGGGAAAAGGGGTGGAGGAGGGATAAATTAGGAGTTTAGGATTAGCAGATACAAACTACTGTATATAAAATAAACAACAGGTCCTACTATATAGCACAGGGAACTATATTCAATATCCTGTAATAAACCATAATGGAAAAGAATATGAAAAAGAAAGAAAACTGAATCACTTTGCTGTACACCAGAAACTAATACAACATTGTAAATCAACTATACTTAAATTAAAAAAAAAAAAAACTAATGGATAATGTGCTTTGGAGGCAGAGAATAGGAAAGATAAACTTCCTCAAGTATTTCCCTTGAGCTTGGTCTAGAAGAGTAAGGGTAGTCATGGAATATGAGGCTCCTGGGCCAGACTGAAGAACTTTGGTTCACTCTACTATGGCCCAAGGTTTGTTAATGCAGAATCCCTGGGAGCTGAATACTTCCTTGGATAGTTACAGAGCATCCATGAGTCACCTGAAATTTGGTGCAAACTCGGGTACTTACTTGTACTTTTCTTGGAAGTTCATATATATTGTCAGATTTGCAAGGGATCCTTGATCTGAAAAGGTTCAAAAGCAAAGCTGTAAATAAAGGGAAATCATTAGAGCTCTTTAAATCAAGAAATGATATCTGATTTGCCTTTTAGAAATATAACTTTGTCTGTAGGATGGAGAAGAGATGGAGGGAGAAGCCAATGAAAGGGAAATCTCTTGGGGACCTGTTGCAGTGATATAGGTGGAAGGTAAAGAGGCCTTGCACTCAGGTATGGGTAATGGAGATGGAGAGGAAAAAATGAACTTGAGAGCCATGTCTATGGCCTTAGGACTAATTGAATATAGTGAATGATGGAAAGACAGTCGTCAAGGATGAGTTCCACACCTCTTACTTTCATGACTCTGTGAAAGTTGTTTGGGCAAAGAGAGAATTCGTGTTTCATTCAATAGACACTACCAAGTACTGAATTCCATTTTATCCTAGAACTTGTGTTATGGAGTAAGTAAAAAATGAAGTAGAATAAAGATGAAAATGGAGTAGAGCAGGAGGAGGAGAAAAAGGAGAAAGAGGAGAGGAGGAAAAGAGGAAGAGGAGAAAATATCCTCTCCTCTCAAGACCATTTTTTTTTTGTTTTGCGGTACGCGGGCCTCTCACTGTTGTGGCCTCTCCCCTTGCGGAGCACAGGCTCCCGACGCGCAGCCTCAGCGGCATGGCTCACGGGCCCAGCCGCTCCGCGGCATGTGGCATGTGGGATCTTCCAGAACCGGGGCACGAAACCGCGTCCCCTGCATCGGCAGGCGGACTCTCAACCACTGTGCCACCAGGGAAGCCCTCAAGACCTTTTTAAGGGAGAGTCAGCTCACACAGGGTCTTATAGGCCGTTATGAAAGTCGGACTTTTATTCCAGTTGAATTGGGAGCCATTGCAAGGTTTTCAACACCGCATTTCCGTGACCTGACTTACATTTTAAAATGATCGATCTGACTGCTGTCTATAGAATAAACTGTAGATGGATGGGATTGGAAGCAGTTAAACCAATTATGAGATTATTACACTAACTCAGGTGAGACAGAATGGTGGTCAGGACCAGGCTGGTTTCATGGAGGGGATAGGAGAAGGAGTCTGATTCTAAATAAATTTTGAAGTGGGAGCTAACAGGATTTGCCGACATGATTGGATTGGAGTGAAAGAGCCAGGAAAGACTTAGGTTTTGACTTGAACAGCTGGGATAATGGAGTTGCCATTGACTGAGATGCAGAATGCTGTGGGAGAAATATGACTGTGGGGAAAAATCAGTTCAGTTTGTAGTTGTTAAGTTTGAGATATCCACCCAGCATCAAAATGGAGATGTCAAGAAGGCAATTGGACACATGAGTTTGGAATTATGAAAGAGATCTGAAGATCTAAATTTGGGAGTTTGTCAGCATATAGGTGATACTTAAAGTCATAAGACTGGCTGAGCTCATAAGGATCTGAGTGTAAGTAAAGAAAAGAAGACCAAAGACTGGGGCACTCTTGTGTTAAGGAGTTGGGCAGAAAGAACTGCCCTTCTAGTATTTCTCCTAAATGTGTATTTTCCTGGTATTTTTTTTTTCAGTGCAGTACCTGAGAGCAAGCGTTTGGGGGTAAGAAAGCCTAGGTTCAACTCCTAACTCCATTACCTATTAATATATATGACTTTTGTCCAGTTGCTTTATCCTCAGTCCTTGGTTTTCTCTTTTTTTTTTTTTTTTTTTTTTGCGGTACGCGGGCCTCTCACTGTCGTGGCCTCTCCCGCTGCGGAGCACAGGCTCTGGATGCGCAGGCTCAGCGGCCATGGCTTATGGGCCCAGCCGCTCCGCGGCATGTGGGATCTTCCCGGACCGGGGCACGAACCCGTGTCCCCTGCATCGGCAGGCAGACTGTCAACCACTGCACTACCAGGGAAGCCCGGTTTTCTCATTTTTGAAGTGGAAATAATAAAGTACCTGATTCATATGTTTGTTATGAGGTTAAATGACATAATGTATATTTAAGGTATTTAGAATGGTGCTTGGCACACAGTAAACACTCAATAAATGTTACCTGGTATTATTATCTTGACTTTGCTTCCCGCTGTTCCCTGACACAGGGCCAGAGAACATCCATGCTTTGAGCCAGAGTCCCAGTAATACTCATGCAAACAATCACAAAGAACATGAACACTTTGAGCCTGAATTTTAACGTCAGTTCTTGTGCAGCAGACTGAGTTACTCTCTAGAACACTCGCTTTCTCTGTGTCTCAACTTCTAAATCCCTGCTCCATCTCCATCACACTCCTCTTTGATTAGGGTTTTCCTCATGTACCGTGGCACTTGATGTCAGGGGATTGGTTTGTCACAGTTATGACCTTGAAGACAGTTTGTTATTAAGGGCCACCTTCTAAATGCTTTGTGAGGGTATCCTGCTGCTCAGGATGGCAATTTAAAACATAAATCCTCAAAACCAGAATGAGGTTATCTATTGTAATCACTGATTGAGATCCAGTCTTCAGAGCCTACCAACGTGGGTCTGAATTCTTCCTAATGGTCTCTTCTTTGCATAAATCTGGGAAGAGTAGCAGAAATGCAATTTCATTGTGAGACACAAGAGGCGAAGGCCCTATAAAAAATTTGGTAACTTTACATTGCATATAGCGTGCAGCCATTCTTGTACTTCATCATAGAAATAATATATGCATGTAAATTAAAAATAAATGATGACAAGCAAAGAAATATTGGAAACATATAATTTAAAATACTGTTAACAGCTGACATTAGTGGGTTAGAAAAAATGCAGCTACAGAAGACAGTTCTGAAAATAATGAGGCAATGGAGAATGAAGTTAATGAGGTTGAGAAAATGAAAAAAAGACAATTTACAGTACTATTGCACACACAAAAAAATCAAAATATGGGCTCCAATCTGATGTACCCTTATTAAACAGAAGTACGTCTAGCCCTCTTATTTTCGTCAAGGTACTGAATGATTTGGTGTGCTCCACTCATCCAGAAAACAGGTTGAATTATAGAAACTATCTTTTAGACATATCAGTAATCCTTGAAGATCAAAATGTCTTTATGCCCACCTGTGGTTCAGAAGCAACTTCTAAGCTGTAAATGAGATAAGCAAAGTAAAAAAAAAGAAGAAAAAGTCCATTTGTTTTCTAAGTGTTTCTCTCCTAACTACAGGGCTCTGAACCTAGAGTGGGCATTCTATAAATCTTGATGACAAGGTGCTCACTTTATTTTTGTGCATTATTTTGAAGGCCTAACCTTATATCGTGAAAAAGTTAAATAAATTTGAGAAGAGAAATGGAACCAAGCTGTGAAATGATCATGTGGAAAAAAATTCCCCCTTAATTTTTAGAAGGACATGCAAACCAAATTTTTAAGTAATTTTTTATATAATCTATATTTCAAATAATCTATGCTAATTCACTTACTTAGCAATATTTATTGAGCATCTGTTGTTTTTATTTACTGTTGTAGGCACAGGGATAAAAAGAGGTATATAACATAGACTCTGCACTCAGTAATTTTGTACCTTCAGCTGGTAGAGGGCCATACACACAGTCACCATGATCACTGTGCCATATGATGAAAGCTTTAGAGGCTGCGCTCAAGGTACTGCAGTGGCACTAACATGGGAGCACTTGGGCTTTACAGCAGAGAAGACTCTTGAATTGTGACTTGAAGACAGGTGAAAAGTGCCAGAGGAGCCACTGGGAAAAGTAAAGGGTACTTCAGGCAGAGGAGGCCACATGAAGGTAAGAGAGACCTCAGCTCATTCCCAGGCCAACACATCTCTGACTTGGCTCAGGGGGTTAGTGTGAAGAAGGGAGTAGCAGCAGAAAAGGCTGGAGACCTGAGCATAGATCAGGCCATGAAACACCATGTGGATCTGCTAAGGCATTTAGATTTTATCCAGAATGTGATGAAGCACCTTTGAACAATGTAGAGGAATGACATGAACATATTAGAACAGAAAGATTACTCTGGCTGAAGTGTGAAGAATGGTTTGGAGGGAGTCTTACTGCAATTAAGGGAATGATCTAGCTAAAATGAGGATGACAAAGCCTTAAATTAAACCAATAACAAGAATGGCAAAAAAGAGAAATTGGGAGCTATCTAAATGGTTGGTTCGAGCTATGAAGTCTAATTATATTGAAAGAGGAGAAAAATAGGCTTGCAGACTTGCATTTTGAAGGAGTAGGTAGTTGATGGAGTTATTTATGAAGATAAGGAGTTCAGGGGAAGGAGAAGGTTTGGGGTAGCAAAGGATGAATTTGGTTTTTTACCTGTTTATTTCAAGGGGACTTGGTAACACATGAATAAAGAGGCAGAATACATATTTATGAAGTCCTTGAGAGAAAACTGCTCCAGAGCTTTAGATTTGGGGGGATTTAATATATTGACATGTAGTCCACCTAGGGAAGTGGATAGGGTTCTGTCCTCTGTGAGAAGAATAAAGACTGAAGACACAAATATGGGGCTAGTGGAGAAAGAGGAATCATCAAATTGGATTTAAAAATAGTAGTAGAGGAGTAAGAAGAATCCAGAAGAGCATAGAACCTCAAAAACCAAGTTATCTCTAGCCAATAGGCCCAGTAAAATCAGGGCTCATTTTGTCCACTGAACCTGGCAACCAGGAAGTCAGTGGTGACTCATCCAGGGAAGTTTCTGTGATGGGTTAAGGAAGTGAAGACAGAGAGTGTGCCAACTTGAAGTCAAATTAGGGTCTAATTATTTCAGTTTTCTATTTTTTTAACAATTTTTCTTTTAAAATGAGACTCATTTGCCTAATTTTTAAGGTGAAGGGATGGAACCAGTAGAAATAGAGCAGTTACAAGTAATGGGAAAAGAAGAGACAACCATTAGGGCAACATTGCAGAGAAAAGGAGGGGATATGATTGATTGCATAAGTGAAGACATGAATCTTCAGAAGAAAAGAGACACCTCTTATTCTTGAAGATGAAGGGAAGAAGATGGGAAGGAATACCAGATATTCAGAGTAAAGTTTTCTAAGCTTTGGTTTACTTTGTAAAGAAATGCAAAGAGTAATCATGACTATCTCATAGGGAGGGTTGAAATAGTTATGATTATTATTTCCATAGGGATGGCTGTAAGAATTAAACGAGATAATGCAAATAAAGTGCTCAGCACCAATAGTTATGAACTACTGCTGTTATAATCAGGTACCCATTTTCTTCCTGTCTTCTCCTCCTGACCTGGGCTGTCTCATCACTGCCACCATTACACCCCCACCAATGCCATAACCACTTCCCCAGGATTAATCATACATGTCCTACAGAGAGAAGCTCAAGTTAGACATCCTTCATGAAGAAATCTTCAGCCATTCCAGTCCATGGTTATATTGAGTTCTTAATACATTGAGGTTTGGTATCACACAGGTTGACACTTAAAATTTTCTCATCTGTAAAATGAAGGATTTAGTCTAGGTTATACCAGTTATTGCTAACAAATAACCCTAAATCTCAGTGACCTACCACAGCAAAAATTGCTTTTCTAGCTCACACAAAGGCTCCTGGGGATGGGTGGGGCTCTGGGCAGCTGTTCTCCATGCTCCTGACTCTGTGATTCAGGCTTTGTGCCTTTCACCACCGCTAGGGTCTGAATGTTTATGATCCCCTCCAATTCACTTATTGAAAATCTAATGCCTGAGGTGATGATATTAGGAGATAGGGCCTTTGGGAGGTGATTAGGTCCTGAGAGCAGATCCCTCATGAATGGGATTAGTGTCCTTATGAAAGAGACTCCAAAGAGCTAGCTTGTCCCTTCCGCCTGTGAGGACACAATGAGAAGTCTGTGACCTGGGAAAGGGCACTCACCCAACTGTGCTGGCACCCTGATCTTGGACTTCTGGCCTCCGGAACTGTGAGAAATAAATTTCTGTTGTTCATAAGCCACCCGGTCTATGGTGTTTTGCTATGGCAGCCCGAACAGACTAAGACAACCATGAAACTTCCTCCACAGTTGCTAAAAAGAAGGGAAATGGAGAAGCATGCTCCAGTTCTTTAATGCTTCTACCGATATGTGACCCACATCCCTTCCGTTTGCATTTTTTTTTCTTTTTTTCTTGTGGTACGCGGGCCTCTCACTGTTGTGGCCTCTCCCGTTGCGGAGCCTCTCAACCACTGTGCCACCAGGGAAGCCCCCGTTTGCATTTTTTTGTCAAAGCATGCCACATGATCTACCTAAAGTTCAAGGGATCGAAAAATGCAATTTTCCTGGGTACTCAGAAGAGAGATGAGTCAGAAATATTGGTGAAAAGCAGGCATATCTACGACAAGGAAACTGACTAGATAGACTTTAAAGTTCTTCTGGATCTATTACCCCAATTATTTCATGTGTGTTTTCCTTTTCAGTAAGGTTGTAAAATACTTGAGTACAGAGGCTACACCAAATACAAGACAGTCAGTCAACAGATGAATGACTGATGCTATTAAAATTTAAGGATAAAATGGATCTTTAGTCAAATTTCATCCACTGTCTCCAAAAATATATATATTAGGTTTTATTTTGAAAGTAAATAAGATATGTAGTCACTGTTCTAAAAGAAGTTTATCCTCTAATTGGGTGATAAATTAGGTACATTTTTGGAAACTACTAAGTAACATATACACATGGGCAAAATAATTTAGTCTGCTTGACAATGGCAAGAGATGGTGCATTGTGGACCTGGGTACTTGTTTTTCTGAGCTACTGACATTTTACTATAATACATATGTGAGCTCTTTCAGGGTACTGCAGCTCCTGTGGGATAATGTTTTAGGTTTTATAGCTGTAAAATGCAATTCACTACCTCGGATTTGTGTTGGCTGAGGAGTTAAGACAGAGGATGTGCTCATTTATAGAGTCAGCTGCTTACGGGAGTGGCTAGTCCAGAGAAGGCTGAGTTTCAGGAGAGTCAGGAATCAGAACTATCCCTTCATTCTCTCTTGTAGTTTAAGAAGAATAACTGGGGGCTTCCCTTGTGGCACAGTGGTTGAGAGTCCGCCTGCCGATGCAGGGGACACGGGTTCGTGCCCCGGTCCGGGAAGATCCCACATGCCGCGGAGCAGCTGGGCCCGTGAGCCATGGCCGCTGAGCCTGCGCGTCCGGAGCCTCGCAACGGGAGAGGCCACAACAGTGAGAGGCCCACGTACCGCAAAAAAAAAAAAAAAAAAAGAAGTAACTGGGGTGGGGGGATGGAGTCCCTAGTGAAATTTCCAAGCTTAACAATTGTAACTAAGATCTTTTATTTGTAAAATGCCAACTCTAGAACCATCTTGAGAGGCCATGTGAATGGACAGAGTATATGTGCTTTCACGCATGACAATGAAAGGTGAGGCATGTAAGCAAGAAGAAATCCAAACTATATCTGAGATAGTCACCTGTTGGGTCTGTTGGGAAGTAGAGGTGGGTCTGAGAGTCATGGTTCCAAAGAAGTACTGCAGGTCCAAAGGCCATTGTTTTAAAGGAAGTTGTAATAAAAGCTTTACTCTACCCTGTACCAAATCAGGCAACATCCATCCCTAAAACACTGTACAACTTGCTGCCTCCTTTGTAAAAAGAAACAGTGGTGGAGAGGTCTCAACAAGAGGCCTGAACAAAAAGATCCATGCTGATCAGACAGTGAAACAAAATGCCAGGGAGGATAAAACCTAAATCGGAAAATCATGTCAGGAGACAATGAAAGGATCTCCCTTAACACTTATAAGAACTGTATTAATGAAAACAACCAAAGAAAATGGGCCCTATATAAGCTTTTTTCTGATCTCAGTCTTCCATAGATTATATGAGATTGTGGGGACAGAAAGAAGATGTTACTCAACTTTGCATCCTCAGTGTATAGCCCAGCACCTGGCATCAGTAGAATGGATGAATGAACTAATGGACAGCCTTACTCCAAGTGATAGGCTAAAGTGAGAAAAGGAATAATTAGGAAGGCCTGGTTTTAGTGTGAGCTCTGCTGCAGAGTAATCAGAGACCTTTCACAAGTCCCTTAACCTCTTGGGGCCTCAGTTATCTCATTGGTGACATAGGGAGACAGGGCTGGATGATCTTTGGTGTGCCTTTGCGCCATGTTATCAGTGGTACTTGCATGGACAATTGGCTCCTAAGCTACGTCAGGAAACATCAGATATTTATGGGAAGGTCGACATCAAAGACAAATCATGACCTTCTCTCTAAAGTTCTTTTTTGTCCTTTTTGAGCAGAGCATTGAACTAACTGGATGATCCTTTGTCTGAGCCAGGACAGTAATTCTTTTTGGTCCATATTTGCTATTTAAGCACAGAGAACCAAGTTTTTATTTAATTTTTGAATCTTCACTAACTAGTGCTTTTGATGTAGAAATATATGTTTATTTGTTAAATTAAAGTTAATTATATTGTTATATTCTTACGTTTTCTTTCCTTAAATGTAAAAAATAAGGGGACTGTTTCTTCCAATTTCCCTCACCCATCTATTACAGCCCCCCTCCCCCCCAAAAAAAGTCTGGGTAGAAAATAGCCCAGCTTAACCTTCCTTCTTCTTAGCCAGTAAAATTGTGTAAGAATCACCTGGGACGGACTATATATTAAAATGCAGATCTCTGGGTATAGCTCCAGACTAATTAAATTAGAAGAACATCTCCTAATATTTGAGAACCTCTCTTCTTGCGCAGGCCGTGAGAAGGAAACAACAACATTATGCAATAAGGTGATGCTAGGATGATCTCAAGTTAAGATGACATTTTATCACTGCAGAATGATTTAAGTTATAACGGAGAATCACAAGATACCATCAAAGTACAACAACCTGGCTCCTTTCTGGGCCTCTGTGCGTCATAATTCACCCCATCCTGGGACAGTTGCCGCGCTCTGATCTGGTGGATAGAAACAGGAGTGACTGCGCTGCCGGGATTTTAGTGCCAGTGAACAAAGACCAGCCATAGAAACTGCTCTGAGTGGGAATAGAACAATATTTATGTGGCTCAGAGTTGTTTATGGAAAAAGGGGTCTCTTTTTCATCTCTCTGACGTGACAGAAGGAGTTCCACAGCCAGGGGCACCCAGAGACAACTGTAAATTGTTTTGCTTGCTGTCATTTTGAAACAGGGAGAATGGAGGAATGTGGAGAAGAGCGCCTGTCTTTATCACTGGGGTCGGCAGCAGCATCTCTTCCTTCCTCCACCTCTTCTCATGGTTCTAACATGCTCCCCAGGGGCAACTGGAGGATGAAAAACATTCACTTTACTCGTTAATTCTCTGGAAGTTAATTTGGTTTTACATACACATCTTAGCAAGGGTCTGGGACCAGGTGTGTGTTGGCTTCATCTCTGACACCATTAGAGTATGTTTCTGTCCTCTGCTCATTCATCTTCATACCATTCCCTCTGGGGAGATTTAATTCCCAGTTTTTAGAAAAAGGAGTTCAGTTCAAGGGACATTTATGTGGGACATTTTATGCGAAAGGCACTGTTCTATGTACTGAATGGGGATATAAAAAGTGGCAAAAACCTAATCTAGGAGCTCACAATTTGGCATGAAGTCACTTACAGAAATGACTTTAATCAAGGTAGATACGAACAGGAAGCTAGATGAAGGAAGGGATTAATCAACTAGCAGGATTTGGAAAGACTTGTTGGACTAGAACCTTTAAAGTAAAAAATGTAACTGGAGTTGTTCACACGGCATAGTCGTTCTAATAGCCCAGCCCTGGAGACTGCAGGTGCTGACTAGGTCAGACACCCAGAATTTGAGGACAGGTTCACAAAATAATTCCCTCTTTAACTGAAGCAAACAGAATGAACAGCAACAACAAAAAGACTCCCCATTTGCAGAAGTTACCCACGATCTGTGGTTGGATCGTTGTAAATAGGGCATCTCTTAAACTCTATCTAGATTAGACTGTTTCTCAAATCAACTTTAAGAAACCGTGGTCTGTAAATGTTAACTCTGATGTCATAACAGGAAAGTGAGGGGTCTGCATGGAGCCCAGCAAAATGAGAGTTTTTCAGGTTTCATTTTAGGCAGTTACCCGAGAGAAGTTTATAAAATAGTTTACATATGTTGTTTAGCTCAATGAAAATAGTTCTTAAGAACTTCTAAGTCTCTTTGTTTTAACTGTAGATTCAATTACAATTATGTTATATATATGTGTATATGTGTCTTTGTTCTAAGATATCAAGGTATGTGCTATCCAATATGTACAGGTGTTATTTCCAAGTATTACATATAGTATTTTCCAGATATTTTTCATCTACAAATGAAGAAACCAAACGAAAATTACCTATGAAGAGATCCCGAGCTACCTTAGAGGGGAAACATTGATATAGTGTATTAAATTTTTAGCTAACTGTAACAGGGTTTTCCAGTGGAGTATAAATCTATACTTTCATGTACGTTTGTATCTGCCCAATGGATTGCCTCAGCTCAATTTCTTGTATCACATTAGTTCTATAACACAGGGGAGTTTCTGTCTTTTTCAACCTCCTGAACAGGCAAAACAAAACAAAAAAAGAATTGCCTAAAGAACATGAAATTGCCAACAGTTATACATATTGACGAATCAAGGAGTTTGAGTGAAACTCATGAGAGCAATGAAATTCAGAGTTAAGGTTAAAATTCATTACTTAATACCCAAGGTGCCCTGCAGGGATCTCAGAGCTGTGGGTGGTCTGTTATTCCATATGTGCAGAAACTCTAGGCTGTGAGAGCAGATATTCAGAAGTTTTAGGTTTCATTTTGACTTTGTTCATTTGAGCAAGTGTAGTGCTTCAGGTCAATGCTGTGTTCAAAGGGTGTTGGTATTGGATGTGATGTGGTGGCCTCCTCTCTCCCTCCCTCCCTCCCTCCCTCCCTTCTTTCCTTCCTTGCTTCCTCCTTCCTTCCTTCCTTCCATCCTTCCTTCATTTCACATCTTAATAAGCTTTTTAATGCTGCTCCAGGGAAAACTAATGGAGCTGCCTTAGGGTCTTGAACAGCGCCCCTGTGCATGCTGCACAAATTTCTTTTAGCTGCAGGTAAACCAAAAGTTATGCGAAGTGAAAAAGAAAAGGTAACAGCTGCTGAATTCTTTTTGCTAGCCCAAGGAGACTTTGTACTGCATGTTACAAGCTGATGGGCAAAATCTTAACCTCCTCTGACCTGTAAAGATAAGAAAAAAATCCTAAGCCTTTTTTCAGGGGTACTATTTGTTTCATAGTTAAAAAAATGTGGGAGATGATTTCTTTTTTTTTGTTGTTCTGTTATTTGTTAAGGAGAATGGTCTGGTAGTAAAAGAATAAATTGAAAGGAACTCAGGTAGAAAAGGTCTGAGTGCTGGGAATGTAATTTTACAAGACTCGTTTCCTTTACTCTGTGTTTTTCTCCTTGAAGGATATAACTCGATTTTATACTTTACTGTCTTATTAACAGAATGCATTTTGGAACCCTGCCACCGCTAACAGTATCAGAAGGATTTAGGGCTGCTGAAATACACTTGAAGATTTAATTCTGCTGACTTCAGCTTGGATCTGGAGTAAAATCTAACCATAGATTAAGTGTTTAGCACTGTATATTGGTGCTTCTGGTCATAAATACTCATGTCTATTTCTGTTTCAGACAGCTCTCCACAGGTTTCCCACTCCACATGGCACACAATGCTTGTTTCCCAAATGAGGTTATTCTCTATAAGGCTACCCCTTCTATAACTCTTTTTATAGACTCAAGCCTCTGCTCTGTTGAGCAATTCATTATAAACTCCCTGGTGCGCTTTGTGATAACAAACACTGGGTTACTGAGAAGAGCCTTCTAGAGAGGGAAGCCTGTATTTCCTTCCAGACAATATTTAATCTCATAGCAGCACTGACTAATAAAAGCAAAAGATCAATACAAAGCTGTATTGCTAGGATGAAAATTTACTAACACAGTCATTCATATCACAGGAACATCTGGTTAAAGCTTCAGGGCTCCCTTACTTTCTTAGTTATGATTTTATGAGTCTCTCCAGACTCCTTTTTAGGATTTTAGCAGGCATTTATAGCAGGCTGGACATTTTAATCCTTTTAATGTGGTTATCTGATCTCCGCTTGGCGTTCTCACACTGACTGGTCATCTTCTCCACTTCTCGCTTATTGCACTTGAATCAAGTTATGATAAGCTCACCCTGTAACAGCCTCCAGTCCTAAACGGGTCTGCCTTCATGTAAGTGGCCTCCTGAGCTGCTATTTATGGTCATTTCTGTGAGGTACTGTCTTTAAAACCTTGGCATTTAGTGCCTTCTTCCTCTCCCCATGACTTGGAATACATAAGGACTATTATAAATCATATAGCCAGGCCTGTAGATACACTCTTTGCTAGAAGAGATTTCTGAGGCCTGAGGGGCAAGCCAATGAGTTCTGGTTTATGGCTCTGATCCAGATGTACATGTATGAGGTTAACTGGTTGACGTGGTACCCGTGAGAATCTGACACATGGTATGGATTCCTCACATGTTCCTCAACATGGTGGCTTAGTGGGGGAATTTGTCCGTGGTTGAACTTTCATGTTTGCTGTGTGTGAATCAGAATTTGGTTCCTTCAGGAGACACATTGATTTAAAAGTGGTAGGTAGATGGAATACTAAAATCCACAAGGTAATTCAACAAAATGATGTAAAGTATAGAAAGTAAACATAAGTGTAGTCTTACATCTAATGTTTTAACAAGCAACAAACCTGGGTGCCATGATACTGGAGGGAGAGGAGGAGTAATATTTATGTTTATGCACCTACTATGTGCAGGTCCCTAACACACATTGGTGTATTTAACTTTACAATGCTCTGAGGTAGACATTATTTGAACTAGGATTTATTTATTGGACACCCAGTATAATGCAGCCACTGGGCCAAGTGCTTTATACATTTATTATTTCATTGGTCCCTCATAACAATCCAAGGAAGTAGGTATTATTATTACCCTCATTTGGCAAGTGAGGAAGTTGAATCTTAGATTAAGTTACATGCTTGGGCCAAATAGCCAGCAAGTAGCAGCACAAGGATCCTAACCTGGTGTGTCTAACTGGGCTGCCTTTCCATACCATGAACGGCAGTACCTCAGTGACAGAAAATACATAAATAGAAACAAATTATTGTCTTAAAATCTTATAAAATTCTTTTGCCATTTTTCAATACCGCCAGGTCATCTACTTCTGTTGAAACAAAGCACATCAGACTCATTTCTAGGGGATATAAATTATTACAGATCTTCAGATAAAAGAAAGAACGCATCAGTTCACTTAGTAACACGTTCTATTTTTTTAACTTTTATTTATTTACTTTTGGCTGCATTGGGTCTTTGTTGCTGCGCACGGGCTTTCTCTAGTTGCAGCGAGCGGGGACTACTCTTCATTGCGGTGCGTGGGCTTCTCATTGCGGTGGCTTCTCTTGTTGGGAACACGGGCTCTAGAGTGCAGGCTCAGGAGTTGTGGCACACGGGCTTAGTTGCTCTGCGGCATGTGGGATCTTCCCGGGCCAGGGCTCGAACCCGTGTCCCCTGCATTGGCAGGCGGATTCTTATCCACTGTGCCACCAGGGAAGTCCCAGCAACACATTCTTCAGAGGAGGAAATCAAAATACAGTTTTAACTAGATTACTTTGTTTTTTCTTACCTGTGCAAAGGAAAGTAGTCACAGATGTTCCCTCTCTCTCCTCCTTCAAGGATGCCCTGGACAGGCTGTGAACAAACCCCCTCCCCACTCCAGTCCCACCCCGTTGTCACCACAGGCCAAATAAAATGGAGACAATAGTCACTGCAGATGGGGTGGCTTTGTCATGCATCCTTTCTCAGCACTGGCTGCCTGGCACAGAAGACGATCTAAGAAAAACTGAAGTGATTTTCAAAACTGAAACTTAAGCTGTTTAGCAATCTGAGTCAAGCCACGTTTGTCTTGGACCCCCTGCACTTTCTTGGTGCCCATTAGTAGTAGCTCAGCTGTTCTTCAATCACTTTAATTAGCTCAATTGTCCTGGACAGGACAGGAGGGCTGGATGCAGGGCAGGGGCTCTGGCAGCCCAGCAGGCAGCACACCTCAAATCTCAGAGACATTTCTCAGCTTCATTTTGAGGAATATTACGGGTCAGAAACACTCTGTCAGAAACACAGAGCAGTCTGCTCTGACACCAAGAGTTTGGAGGATGAAGAGGGGATAGAAAGCAGAGGAGAAGCCAAAGACAGGCAGAGCGCTCCTGGATAAAGAGACACGAGCTTCCAGTGAAAGAAGAATATGTTAGAATGGGCTTCTCTGAGTTCTAAACCTCACCCATCCCCTGTCACTGCCCAGGCAGTTGGTGGATGACACATTCTCCTTGGAACAGTGCCCAGTCTCTCCAACAGCTGTGCCCAGAAGGCCATCAGATCCAGGTCCTGGCAGCTGGGGAGCCTCCGTTCCGCCAGCTCCAGCCTTGAGGTACCTTCAGTGCTGAAGACAGGAACACACGGATAGAGTTTCTGAGTGCTAGAACTTGACCACGGCTTCCAAAGACTGACTCACAGGGACACACATATCACGCAGAAGGATTTTCTTTTTCTCCACCAAACACGTTGCCCCATTCCTTTTGTGTCTGGAGAAGGAAAGAAGAAAAACCAGCTGTGAGTTTCTGTCTGAGGGGCATTCTTGCAGGACTGGAAGTGCTCCTGTTGCATTCCTTCCACGAAGCCACACTAAGAAGTTCTGTCAACAATATAAACAAGTCCACGTGGGAAGTCCTTTGTAACTGCTGTTTCTCCTGGGGTGGGGGGTGGTTATGTTGGGTGGAAGGGGCAGGATAACTACCCCACGGGCTCTGCTGCTTTTAGCAAGGGGAGCGATGGCTGAGAGACCTCAGTAACAGTGAGACAGCCAACCTGGAGTTCTGTCTTTCTTGTAACTTCTGTCATTGCAAGGGGACTGAAGCACAGATCTGGAGTCAGGCAGCCTGGGCTCCGATTTAGCTCTAACATTTAACTCTGAGAACATCTTTGGACAAGGAAGGTAAGTTCTCAGCATACATGGACTCACCTATAAAGTGGGAATAATAAAGCTAACTTTGCAGGACTACTAAATAAGATGATGTACGTAAAGTTCCTAGTACAGGGTAGATGCTCCCTCCGTGGGGTTTTTGATAATTAATAAGAGTAACATGTTGCATTTACAATACTGATGTATATGCAGATTTCTCATCTTTTGCCTCTTAGAGGGAAGCCCTCGATCTGGGATCTTTCCAAGTGTTGGATACAAAAAGCTCCCTGTTCTGAGAAGTGTTGAAATGCTTCTTTTCCTTTCCCAGACTCTGTTTGCTCCACAGTGCCCTGTCAAAACATCTGGCCCCCTTTGTGCCATGGCTTTCCCTGTCCTATTAAAGCCAGCCCCCATCACGTGGCACTTCCTGTTGACCTAAACTTTTTAAAAATTATTATTATTCACCTTAACACATGAAGATTATTAGAGCTGAAAGGGTGAAAACAGAAATGAAAGTTGAGCTTTTCTTTTCCAGCAGCTAATTTGATTCCAACAGCACTGGGGGAAAAAAATGTTTTTATTTAAGAATGAAGAAAGCATTGATTATTTTTAAAAATTCCCCACCCTGGCTCAAGATTAAGAATTCGATAAAAGAAGGTTGGTGTTTAGCACAATATTCTCAGTGGACTAATGGCGTCATTCCTTTATCTGGAATATTCTCCCAACCAAGTGCCCACACATTATTACGCAAACTCTGGTTTGTCTTCTGCTAGGAGAACAGAGTTTGTCAGGAATTCAGGGTCCTAGTGCAAAAGTGTACTGCTTCTTTCCCACTCCCAGCCCCAGTGGTTCCTCCAAGATAAATTGCTGGAAGTAAAACTCTCAGTAAAGAGAAGGTCTGAATGGGGAACCTAAGAACTTTCACCGGCTTTTTTTTTTTTTTTTTGTCTGCACTGACTACCCTTTGCTGTGGATTAGGCCACCGCTTATTACAAATTCAAATCCTATCTATGTATTGTTCATGGTTCCTTTGTGTCATCAGGAAATTAAAGTTTGCAGCTGGGCCCTTCATCTTGGCTAATCACGCGGACATAAAGTCTTTAAAGGCCCTCGAAGTGGCCCCTGGGGGGGCCCACTCAACACTTCTCTCCGGCAGGACATTGTTCTTCAGCTGTGTTTCCATCCTCTCCCCCCTTTGGTATTAAGCTCCCACTGCTTTGAGCCCCAGCATCAGACTGTCATGCGTCATTTTATCATGGCCAGTCCAACACCCACAGGAAACCGTGTTCCCATGCTGAGCCCCGCAACTGGTTGGAACTGTTTTAAGGGTAGCGAGGACCTCCTCCGGCTTCTGGGGATGGCATTCACATCCTGAAGATCCACACAGGGAGGCGGGGTGGGGCAGAATGGGATCTGTCACTTTACCAGCCTGGTGAGGGGTTTCCAGTCACACTTGCTCAGAGTCAAACGATGGTAATTATTTGGAGCTGGGAGAGGGGAGCCAGGGCTACAGCAGGGCAGCTGCCAATTTACCAGCTCCTCGCAAATTGATCTGATGCGCTACAAAACCCGAAGTCTCCTCTCAGGGATCATTTAATATCCGGCAGACTTTACACCTGGTTTCTGAGATTCCCTGAATTAATTGAATTCTCATTAGAATACTTCCTGCCTTCTCCTTCCGCCCTTAACTGTGTATGACCCAAAGTTCACAGCGGAGTGATGGCCTAACCAAATCAGTGTCCCTGGCCTCTTCAATTTCATTTCCCACACCACTGTGTGCTCTCCCTCCTCCCCGAGGGACCCTGGCTCTGCCATTCTTACAGGGGAATGGAGAAGCCTTCCACTTGCCTCCTTTCTGGAAGTGACATTTATGACATTTTTACAGACATCTTATTATTTGTGTCATCTTACATATGGCATTGAGTCTAATGTCCTTTCTTTTGTATATTCAGCAATATTTTCTCCTTTCCAATGACCATATTTTCTTTTGACATATCATTGGCTTTAGATGCTCTGTTCCCTTTAGTACATTGGAAATTGTGAGTATATTTGTGTGGCACATTATCATAAACATTCACTGTCCAGGAGGCCAAAAAATGCTTAAAAGTTTATTCCACACATATGCACTGTGCACGTACTGTACATTTGTAACCAAATCCACCATACATCCATTTTAAGATACAGTCTTGCCTTGTGTTTACCATCTGGGACAGTTCAGTGATGTAAACCATTTTACATATCTCCCACAAAGTTGTAACTGTTTTATTATGTTGAGGCTAATTTGTTCTCCTTAAAGAGATCTCATTTCATTGCTGATTTGCCTTGGGATTATATCCCATTTACACCAGACATAGTCTTATAGTGACATCACCCTGGCTAGAATTTGGAAGGAAGAATGTTTATGGTAGGGGAATACTACACCATATAATCATCAGATTTCTAAGGCAGGAAGGTCCAGGAAGGGAAACACCAAAGATGGAGAGTAAGACTTCTTTTTGACTTGGTAAAAACACACTCATTCTACAACATTCAACTCAAGGGTCACTTTTGCTTTACCTCTTGTAACATACCTCTCTCCACCACTCATAAATCCTGTACCATTGTCTTCTAGCAAAGCACCTACACTGCTTGATGAACAAACTTATTTGCACACCTGCATCCCCATTCAATGACGGCTGCCTGAGATCAGGGACTGGGTCTAACTCAGAATTTTATGTTCCCTTCACCTAGGAGAGTAACTCTAGGTTGAATGAATGAATGAATGACTAAGCACATCAATCTCCCCTCTGTTCCAAACTAAGGTACGACCCTTTCTAACACCAGGTCAGAGGCCAGGAAGAAGACTGTAATTGCCTGAGCTGTTCTTTCTCTCCATCTACTCTTTGCAAGTGTTCTCCAAGCATAGGGATGCTCTTCCCAACCATGCAGTCTCCCACACAAACCCTTATTCTGTCCTCTTCATTTTCTGGTCTCAGCTTAAACGTTACTTCCTCAAGGAGGTTTTCTCTAATTCCCTAAAATAAATTTGGTGTCTTGGGCTATCCACTTCCCATGGTGCCAACATGTCTTGCTAACACAGCATCACACTTGGAATCATCATGGGATTAGAGGGGCAGGCTGCCTTCTGCAGGCAGAGGAGAGCGTGGGTCTGGGTGAAGCCAGCCTAGGGTGAGGAGGGGCCAAGGGAGGGAGAGAGACCAAGGGGCATTCTCAGTTCCTCTTTCCTCCCTCACCAGACAGACAGTTCACTCCTCCACCCCTGGCCCTGGGACGAAGGGCCAGAGATGTACCTTTGAATCCCTCCTGCGAAATGGGAGTCCCCTTCTCTTTGTGGAAATGCCTTCTTCCCTCACCCTGCTCCAAGCAGGTGCTGATTTAAACTATAAATTCACTGTGAAACTACAGACTCCGTTAAGGCTGAGAATATATTTTTTGATCCCCACTGTGCCCCTGAACCTAGCAGAGTGCTTGTCACACAGTAGCAGTAATAATTTATTGGTGGAAGGAGCAAAAGGAAGGAACCAAGGAAGGAAGGAAAACAATGTTTCTTCACCCCACACTCACTACCAACATCAGGGGTACTACCAGTATAGATCTATTTTAGATTTAAGAAAAGAAGACAGAATGGACTGTATTAAATCTAACTGATTTGAGAAAAATAAAAGCAATAGGGTCCTCTCTACCATGCACACAAACACACACAAACTTACAGGAGGCGTCATTCCTATGCTGTAGGTTCCAGGTTAGACACAGAGCTGCCATCTTAGACAAGTTTCCTAAGGGGAGAAGTGATTGTCTTTAGAGCCAAACTATTTAAAAGTTCAATGATACTGGTGGTGCCAAAGACTTGACCGCAAATTCTAACGTATTTTTGTGTCTATTCCTATTGAGTGTCTGTTCATTATTTTAACATGTTTTAAGCCCTCGTTGAATGCAAGATCCCTATGCTGTGTGCCAGGAGTAGGCATGTACCTGAAACAGTCCTTGCTCTTAGGAAGTACATTACCTAGCAGAGGGGACAGACAAGAAAACAGGCAATTATAATAAAGTGCAATTTGTAGTTCAGTGTAAATTCAGGAGGCCAGAGCAGACCCAGAACCTTGGAGACCAGAGACAGCTTTCCAGAGAAGGGGACACTTAAGCTGAAATTTAAAGTTTGAAAAGAATGTGCCGAAGTTAGGGGGAAAGGAGTTCTAAGCAGATGGAATGACATGTGCAAATACCCAGAAGGGAAAAAAAAATACGTGGCACGGAGGGAAGTGGAAAGTATCTCTAAGACGCTCAGGGGACTGGTCTACCAGGGGGTGGGACTGTCACTTCTGCCCTTGCATAGAAAAAAAGCAGCATGGTTGATCTAATCCCAGCTCTGGACTCCTGGGGAAATGCACTAAACTGCTAGAGCAAGTCCTTCCTCACCCCTAAGGAATTTGCCTAAGATCTCTTTGTCCTGCAACCAGAGAAAGCCCGCTGCTCAAGCAGTTAAAAGTAGGCGCAGGCAGAGCAGACCTCGGACCTTTAAATAAACGTCTGTGACGTGTAACAGTCCTGCCTTTCAAGGACTCCTCCTGTGGGAGCCTGGCCTTTCTGCTGTCTTCCACTCTTCTTTACTTCTGTCAAACTTTATCATCTTTCTTACTTTCTTTGAATCACATGACATTTATAGCACATACCATTGGCCTCCCAGCCAACAGCCATCCTCTACTTTCTTCCTTGGTACCAGACCTCCTTGATGTTCACCTTCTTGGAGCTGCCCAGTCCTCATGGAAGGCTGATCTCCTCCCCAGCCCAAAGGAGGTGAATCTTGAATGATCTAAGTCTGTGGATCTACACCAACTGATTGTGATGCAATCTTTCCAATTAGACACAAGGGGGCGTCTGTTGGGTTTTCTTGAGAAGGGATACAAGGCAGAGAAGTTTCTATTTTTTCTTCTACATGTTGCCACCTGCACATGAAACCTGTGGTATTTGTATTGGGTCCATGAGGGAAACCGGCCCAGGAGGAAAACATAATGTTCTGAAGACGGCAAAGAAGAAAGAGGCAAGAGACTTGGTCCTTTCTTGTTTTTCCCTTGCAGAATTTTTTAAGTTGGAAAATAGTTGATAGAGAGCCTTAGTCATTGAAGTTATAGTTGAACCAACCAGCCCTGGAACCATTTTAAAGAAAAGGAAACAGATCCCACGGGGTAAGAGATCTATCCTTGGCTCTATGGATAGAGAGCCATGAACAAAAAATTTTAACTTCACGTCCAGACTGTTTCTCACGTTTTGCCATGTCTATTCCTGTGGTGCACAGCTGCTGGTGTGCCAAGTCTCTAAGAAAGATTTCTACAGGTACTGATGGAGACCCACTAACTTTACACCAAGAAAACAAGATAGGATCATGGAGAAGATAGCTCTAGATAACTTGGCCATTCAGTGTCTTTCTAATTGGGTGTATGGAAATATCTATTCCCCTTCTCCTTAGAAGATGTCCTGTCTTCTGGTTCTATTTATTCATTGCACACCTACTTTGCTAAGCACTGGAGATAATATGGTGGGTAAAACAGACTCTATCCTGCCTCATGATCCTAAATTTAGCACATCATCATTTTCTTGCTGCTTCTGTAAATTTGAACCTTCTTCCTAAAAAGGGAGAGAGACCTCAAGGTCAGAAAAGAGAAATAAAGAAGGAGGAGACCTACAGCTAAGGAAAGAGAGAAAAGTCTATTTGGTCTGAGCCAGGCAGTGGGAGACAAGAAGGCTAGTGCTGGTCCCCTTTGATATGGCTTTGTCCCCAAGGGACCATGGGGAAAGGAGATTTAAAAGTTGTCTTTCCTGCCAGGGTTTTGTTTGCTCCTCTGGGACAGGGATAATTTGGCTCACTTTTAAAGCTTTTGGGAAATAATGCAGCCTTAAACATAGCTGGAAAGAGACATGCCCCAATCCCTAGAAGATGAGGATAGACTGAGTGCCAATGACAAGATCCCAAAGGATATTATAATAGGCTCCAAGTTTAAGGTAAACAAGTTAAAATTTATTATTTGGTAACTGGTTCCCTTGGGACTTCAGATTGCCTTGCAACTCCATTCATGGGTGGAATGTACCCTAAGGCATTTGGGAAACTCATATTCCCCTCCTCTACTAGGCTAGAGGGACTGGGTCCTGGTAAGAACATTGCTTGAGACCATCTCAGTGTTAAGATTGGTCTAAACAGAAAGATTCTCTTTGAAATTGACAAAGTTTCCTTTGGTTGAATCTAGTCTCTTGATAATTCAGAAACTTACTACAACCTTTCTTGGGCCTCTCAGAGAAGTAAGAGGAGACATTTACCTGGACCAAAACCTAAACAATGGTAAAATGTTGTTCCAACCCCCAGGATACTATAAAACAGTATGTATACAGTACCCTCGCCCCCAAGCTAACATTTTAATAGGGATTAAATTACATGAAAATAAACACTAAGAGCATTCTTAAAAAGAAAGAGAAGTCATTAAAAAGAAGCCTGAGCATAGAAGTGGGGAAGACGCCTTGCTTTGTAGGTCAGGATGGAAGTGGATGGGAGTGGATAATGGTGTGGTTACATGTTGTAGAGGTGAAGAGGGAAGACTCTGGAACCCGGCTACTAGGCCACTAACTAACTCTGTGACCTGGACAGGTCCCTAGCATTTGTATCTTTCAGTTTCATCATCTTTAATGTGAAGTGATGACCATCTCTGTCTCCTAGACTTTTTATGAGGATTAAATAGGTTAGTACATGGAAAACACTTAAAACAATGCCAGGCTTACCTAAGCACATGCTAATAGTTAGTGTTAAGGGATAAGATCTTTACTTTGAACCAGGTGAAGATCGTCTTCTATTCCTACCACTGCCTCTGTAAGTCACCCTCCTTCTGTGGCACTGTGCCTTCCTTCAGAAGGATGGAGCGAAGAGATTCCTCTCAATGTATTGCTCCCTGTGACAGCTTTGGTCTTTTTTTTTTTTTTTAACATCTTTATTGGAGTATAATTGCTTTACAATGGTGTGGTCTTGATATCTGAAGAAGATGAAGGCACCAGTCATGCTGGGAGCAGGCATACTTCCTGACCCCTAGGAGGCGCTCAGTAAATATTTGTAGAATAGACCAAGGTACCACCCTGGTGGAACAAGAGGAGAAATGCTAAAACCAAAACCAGGAAAGAGAAATCACTTGATGCTCAGAACCTGACAGGCAAGATAATCGAGGATCCTATTCAAACCTCTAATAATTACAGTTGTTATTTATTCACTGATGGAGGGGCTAAGGGGAGGGTGAGAGGAAGAGTAGGGGAGCAGGACCATGGAAGTCTAGGAAAGATAAAGAACGTGGGAACTGACATACATCGAGTACCTAATATGTGTCAGGCAATGAGCACATAGCATATTTTACTTTAAATCCAACACCAATCCTACCACATAAATATCATTATCCACACTGTACAGAAGTTAAATACCTTGTCCAGGGTCACTCTGAGGTGAGCTGCAGAGTCAAGACTTAGTTCCACATGTGGGTGAGTTCAGAGCTCTTGAGTGTTCTGTTGCACCTTTACTAACAGAGTTTCCCCTCAATTCTTCAGCATAAACTGGGATATTGAGCTGGAGGGCCTAGATAGTCTATAATTTGACAGGATGGCAAGGGTGCTGAGGTATTCTTCCCTTTTCCTTAAGGACTGAATCATGACGTATTTAAACTTGGGCTCCACCCCACTTCCTGTCCCACCATCGCCCCACTTCCCAGCCCACACAGGTCCACATACTGCAATTCAACTGTTTATGCCAGTAATTACACTTCCTCAACTGTAACTTTTCCAAGCTGTGAGAAAAGTGAGCATTGAATGCATTTCTAAGCTGCAGTATTTCCTCGGGTTCCAAGGCATGCTCAGGTTTACTCTGGATTCTGTTAACCCTGTCATAGCCATTGACAACAACAACCCCAACAACCAACAACCCACCTGGTACCTGACCACCATAATCCTCAATGCCATTGAGTGGATAACTGGGGGCATCTTCAAGGTCTGGTTCATATCCTTATTTGCCAAGAAACGCCATGTTCAGTTAGGGTGGGCAAAGCTTCCTCAGAACATAGTAAATGGACTGAGACTTCCCCCTAGGACATTTCAGCCATCCCTCTCATGGTGGCACTACTTGGCCTTGTCTTCTGGTCTAAAACCAGGAGCCTGGTTTACACCTGGTTCTCTCATCCTCCTCTTGTCCTATCCTTTCAAAAGGTATTGGTCATTTAAGAGTCTTCCTTTTGGAATTCCCTAACTACTGTAAAGACACAAAGCCGCTTAACCCAAGATGACAACACCTGTCTTCAGCCACGCAAGCCCGTCACCCAGCGGGGCTGCAACCCGAAGCTGCTAGAAGCTTGGCGAAGGGAGTATCATCCCTACACTGAGCAGTGGTATGACCCTGAAATAGCCCCACCACCACACACTGGCCATTGGCTGTTTTAGTAGCAGTTCTTCTCTTGCCTTACAATTGTAATCCATTTATGTTACAAACATGGAGAAAGGGTTATCATGATCCAATGAAATGCAATGCCTAACATCAAATCTTGAGTAAGGGATAATTTGATAAATCAATCTTTTTTGGCTTTAATTGCTCTTCCTGTAGGATTCCCATAGGGAAAAGCAATCATAAATAGTCGCCCCTGGCCTTCATGGGCTTTTCTAATCTTATAACGCAACACTGCACGTGGTGCCCTGTCTCCTGCAGAGGGTCATGGTGAACACCTAGCCCTTGGGCTTGGCCCCCTTGCTCTGTATGCCATTATCAGAACTCTAGCTGCCAGATTCCACATGCTTCTTACACTTAAGTTTTCACATCCAGTTTCCTCACCTCTTTAAGTTTTGCCAAGCATATGCTTGTCTTGCCTTTGGGGGAATATTTAAGTGTAATATGTAGAAAGCTATAGCATCAAGAACTGTGTTGGCAACTCTACGTAGGGTTGAGAAAATTTACCCTATTACATCAAATTGTGGTTATTTTACAGACTGTCAACACCAATGCTTGATTTCTAATGGATGCTTTTCTTCCTTCAAGCTGGGATAAACTCCCAAACTCTCATTGGGGCAGCATTCCTCACTTTTCTTCCTTTTTTGCTTCTCTCCTGCTGTCACTATTGGGTTTAAACCAGATACGCAGACTTGTCTGCTCATTTTAGGACACTTCTTAATTCCCTTCACACTGTATTTTTCTTTCACAGCCTCCACCTATTATTTCCGAAGGGAGTCCCCCCCTCGCTGAAGCCATGAGGAGCTTCTTTTCCATTGCATTCCAAGGTAAGACTATTGAACTCGGCCTCACTTGGTATCTCTTAACTTTTGTCCTTGGCATCCAGACAACTCTTTGATTCTCAGGATGCTTGCTGCTGAACTTCCTGTCTATACAAATGCGCTTAGGGAGTCTCTTGCTCCGCTAGCCTGCTTTTTCCTCCTCCCAGAGCTTCCCTTTCCCTTTCCATGCCGAGCAATTATTCTTATTAATTATTCCAGCTAGCAGTAATTATCAGCAGTACATGCCCCAAGCCACATTAATAACAGAAATCTCTAGGACACTGAGGAATCAGCTGGGAGGCTCCCTCCGCCTTTTGATTTGCCTGGCACTGCAAGTTATGCTCTCTGCTACTACCCATGCCCCTCCCACATGCCTCTGCTTTGCTCTTATCCATCCCAAGTTGCTGCATTCTCCAGCCCTGTTTGATGGTGTGATAAAACAAGGGCAGCATAATCTAGACCTGTGTGGTTATAAGCTCCGTGAAACTCTGGTGGCATGTGAAGCATCTGAACCTTGGCACAATTGAAAGCTGTCCTTAAGCAGCCTCTAAAGCTGGGTCCTGAACCCTCTATTAATCCTTTGACCCTCATTTGCAACAGTTTTTCATTTGTATGTATTCTTACCCTTGGCTCATTTGTCTTGGCCGTCATTTGTAAGTAGTTTAAAATCTCAAAGGCAGGTTGCTGGTGTATTTAAAGGAATGCTCTTGTTTTATCAGAAAATTAAAAAAAAATCAATTTGGTTTGCATAAAAGTCTGAGAAAGTTAGATGATTAAGGAAGTTCTTTTATGTCTACATGGAAAATTGTATGAATGATGGCCTTTTGAAAACTGGTGAACTGGCTCAATTCACCAAAATATTTCAGAAGAAAAAGCAAATGGTAAGGAACAGAGAAGAATAGATAGAATCAGTTTAGAACAGTGCATATTTCTTCCCAAAGTAACCTCGTGTACTAAAATGAATGTGTGTGCTTGAGAACTGAGATGCTGTGTTTCACTAGCACAGCTCCTAACAGTGACTTGGAAACAATGTGCCCATTGGAATCTTTTTTTAGTCCAAAACAACAAAGTTTGAAACATTTGGATATAGTGTCAACTCTGACTTACTACAATTGCAAACCATCAGCAAGTTTCCAGAGAGGCTGCAATGCAAGGTGCTAATTTGCAGATATTATAGCAAAGATCTTATTACTAAACTACTACAGACCACATGTGGCAATGGCAAAAATCAGGTGGAAAAGAAAATTTTCAGCATTGTCAAAACATTGCTTCTATGATTTGTTGCCAAGTGAACAACAAAAGAGGTAAGCTAAGTTTTTCTTCTGTTTTTCTTCCTTTTTTTTTTTTTTAAAGACATGGGTGGAACAAGGAGGAATATGTGAAACAATCTGGAATAGATAAAATTTTAAAAGTGACTTAATTTCTCTGAAAGACATTTCAAAGAACAAAAGTAATAGGAAGTGTGTCTCATTCCCACCCTGTGCCTACCTGCTTCCAGCATGAAATACCAATACATAATTGTTGAGGCCAGTGGTAAAAATCCAGTCCTTTGCAAATTTATTTAATCTAAATAAGCTTCCCCAACATTGGGGGAATGTGTTCTCTCAGTGTGCTTCATTAGTGTAGCTTACACCGCAAAACTGGCTGTATTGAGAAAGATTGCACCATTATCAAATAATTAGGAATGCCTTAGCAGGTGCATACACTTACCTTAGTAATTAAACCCTTGTTAAAACACCAAAATCCAGAGACTTTAAATGGTTACAGCATCCCAAAGGAGGTAGCACAGAAAGTGATTCTATAAGGTAGTGTCATTTGGGAACAGGGATATTGAGCAGAGTCTCTTTTCCTCTTGGGATGCTTACCAAGCACAGGTGTGCACATCATGAGATGCAATAAAAATTGCAACAACAATGCGACACAAACACCCACTGCACAAGACTCTGGGTAGACCCAGCACCACCCTGCTTGGAAGCAGATACTGTGTAACTGGGCTTTGTGTTGCCATTGTTTCAAGGATGCAGCATGAGACCAAGAGGAAATAAAAATGAGAATCTCTGAAATCCTCAGCCTTCTCTCTTCACTTTAGGGGGAAAAGGGCAACTGATACAAATTTTTCATGAAATGCCTTCATAAAACTCAACTCTGAAGTTTTTGACAAAATGCAAAAGTTGGTTAGCTTTTACTCCCCATTGGCTTTTGAGGTATAGGCCCACGTAAATATGACAAGCAGCCACCAAAAAGCCAACATTCATAAGCAGTTCCCTAAAATCTTGCCGCCAGCGTCTTAGAGTGATCCATATAATTACAAATTAGATCCATTTACTGGGGTCTGGTTGCCTATGAAGAGCTTGCCTTCCATATATAAATATAATTGTGATAAATCTGGACTCAACAGCCATGGGGGCATTCTGAAGATGATATCTAGGGGTTGCCATGACAACTCCCTAGAATTCCTGCTGTATTTTCATGGTGGAGTTCCTAGGTAAAGCCTGTAAGCTATCTGAAATAAATCATCAAAAGGTAGGATAGCTGGAATTTGTCCATGGGAGAAATCCAAGTATGTGAGTCCATAAGTCCTGCGGTAAGGAGGCTGTCACCTGAGGCCAAATTTCCATCACTTTGTGGAATTTAGGCTATCTGAAGCAATGGGATTTTTATGGAGCTTGGTGTTCCTGAGACTGAGATACTATGGTATTGATACTAATGACCTCAGTCAATCACTGGTGTAATCACTCCCTGGGAGCAAACATCCTACATTCCTGGGGACACACACATATCTCAGGAGGTCTGTGGACTCTAACAAGTAGCAAAAGGTATTGTCAGTGTGTAAGTGGCAACTGACCTTCATGTGTAATTGTCTTCATTGCAGTAAACACTTTTGGTCTGGAAGGGCTCCTGACACCACCGGTGGGGTTAGGGTGATAACTCTCTTGCCGATTCTGGTTCTGAGGCTCATCAAGCTGAGTCCTAGTTACACCATTCATTTGCTCTGAGACATTGGGGAAAAAAAGGGGATAATACCCTGAGCTAAATTGGTAATTGTGAGAATTGAATAAAATAACAAATGTCAAACACTGAATACAATGCCTGGCATTTAATAAACACTCAATAAATATCCTCTTCCTTTATTCCTCCCCCCAAAATATAAAAAATGACATAAATACAAGACATATTATTATTAACTCTAGAATCTGTGGATCATCAGGCATTTTATTGAGATTCAGTTACTTGGCCAGATCAGTACTCCCAGTACAATTTGTACATAATACTGTAAGTTTTCAAAGGGTAAAAGGAGGTGATAGTTGTTCTATCAGCAGGATCAACAGACACATAGATGTCATGTAATATTTTAAGTGGTAAAACAGAAGACTAGAGTATCTGAATTGTCCATATCATCATGCCATAAATTTAGGAAAGCGGTGGTTATGCCCCTTTACTCTGCCCTGAAGTGAAGGAAAGTTTGAAATAACAAAAAAGGAGATTACATTTGTTTGAAATAATGTCATAACTCTAGACCTGCAGGGCACGTTTCTAACATATTATTCAATCAACCAAAACATTATTTTCACCTGTAAAATAGCACATCTACTAGATGTGCTCTACTAGAGCAAACTGTTTATATTTTTAAACTTTTCATTGAAGTGTAACACACATTCAGAAAAGTATACAAATCATAAGTGTATAACTTGATGAATTTTTACAAATGGTAATAGTGTTGTATTTTAATGTCATTTAAATATACTCTGTTATAAACGATTAACTTTTTTTGTTTTTGAGCGTTCTATCAAAATTTTAGAATTCAAGTGTTAGAGTTTTTATTCTTTTTTTAATATTTTAAGTTAACATATAGTAATCTTGACCTTTTTAGCGTACAATTCTAGAAATTTTAATACGTGAAAAGATTTATGCAACCACCATCACAATCAAGATACAGAGCAGTTCCGTCACCCCAAAAGTCTTCCTCATGCAACCTCTTTGTAGTTGACTACTGGCAACCATTGATCTGTCCTCTGTCCTATAGTTTTGTTTTTTTAAGAATGTCATAAATAAGTGGAATTGCATAGCATGTAACCTTTTGAGTCTGGCTTCTTTTACCTTGTATAATGCTTTTGCAATTCACCCATCTTGTTGCATATATAAGTAGTTCATTCATTTTTATTGCTGAGTAGTGTTCCATTGCATGGATGTAACACAGTTTATCCATTCACCCATTGGAGGAATTTTGAGATGTAGCTCGTTTTGGATGAGTATAAATAGAGCTATAAACAATTGTATGCATGTTTTTATGTGAAAACATATTTTCATTTCATTGGGGTAAATATTATACATAGGACCGGGATTGCTGGGTCTAAACAATTACTACTAAATCCATCTAGGTTTATAGTCCACATTATCTTGATCAAATAACCATTTCCTTCTTGGGGTGGGCAGAGCTTTGGATTTAGAGAGATGGAAATGATCTCTTATGGTCCTCAGGTCAGAAAATGCCATTTTTATAATTTGACATTCTATTTTGTTCTTATTATAGGTAATTTTCTATTACTTTTTATAAAAAATAGTATACAAACTTTTTTAAATTCACTAATTTTTATGAAAATACTATACATATTTTTTTAAATTCACTAATGGAAAACATTCCTCTATATATTTGAAAAGTAAAGTTGCAGACGTTATTATGCTGCATCCCTAACTAGTTCAGCATCTATCTCCTAAGAAGTAGACATTCTCCTATTTAACTATGATACCATTATCACATACAAAAAATGTAAGATTAGTTTTTGGTTGGTGTTTTTGTTTTTTTTTTTCCTCAACATTTTAAATATTTTACTCCACTCTCTTCTTGGCTTGCATGGTTTCTGAGAAGTCAGATGTTAATTCTTATCTTTGCTCCTCTGTAGGTAAAGTATTTCTTCCCTCTGACTTCTTTCTGGATTTTGTCTTTATATTTGATGTTCTGTAGTTTGAAAATTATATGCCTAGGTGTAGTTTTTTGGCATTTATCTTGCTTGGTATTCTCTGAGCTTCCTGGATCTGTGATTTGGTGTCTGACATTAATTTGGGGAAATTCTTAGCCATTATTGCTTCAAATATCTCTTGTATTCCTTTCTCTATTTCTTCTCCTTCTGCTATTTCCATTATGTATACATTATACCTTTTGTGGTTGTCCAATAATTCTTGGATATTCTGTCCTAAAATTTTAAAATCTTGGTTCTCTTATCCTTTCAGTTTTTGAGGATTCTATTGATATATCCTCTACCTCAGAGATTCTTTCCTCAACTGTATCCAGTCTACTAATAAGCCCATCAAAGGTACTCTTTATTTGTTACAGTGCTTTTTATCTCTGATCATTTCTTTTTTATTGTTTCTTAGAATTGCCACCTCTCCGCTTACATTTTCCATCTGTTCTTGCTATTAATTAGGGCCCTTAGTATATTAATCACAGGTTTTTTTTTAAAGTTTATTGAAGTATAGTTGATTTACAATGTTGTGTTAATTTCTGCTGTATAGCAAAGTGATGCAGATATATATATATATATTCTTTTTCATATTCTTTTCCACTATGGTCTAATCACAGGATATTGAATATAGTTTCCTGTGCTATAGAGTAGGACCTTGTTGTTTATCCATCCTAATCATAGTTATTTTAAATTCCCAGTCTGATAATTCCAACATCCCTGCTATATCTGAGTTTGGCTCTCAATTTTGCTCTGTCTCTTCCAACTGTGCATTATGCCTTGTAATTTTTTTTTTTTTTTTTGATAGCGGACATGATGTACTAGGTAAAAGGAACTGCTGTAAATGGGGCTTTAGTAACGTGGTGGTGAACTGTGGGGGGAAGAGGAAGCATTTGTATAGTCCTTTGAGTAGGTCTCAGTCTCTTAGTGAGCCTCTATCTTTGGACTGTGAACTACACAAGTGCTTCTAAGTACTCCTTCCTCTTCCCCCTAGGTGGGACAGGAAATGAGGATCTCCCTTCCCCCAAGTAGTTTAGGCTCTGATAAAACCCCAGCTGGCTAGGCTCTGGTTAATTAGTTTCTCCTGTGGGCAGACCTTGTTAAGAAGAACAGAATGCTCTGATGTATTTCAAAATTGTTACTTTTCTTCTCTCGCTGCTGGAAGTAAGAGGGGATTTTTCTCTGAGAGTCATCCTGAGAGCCTGGTTGATCAAGCTCCTGGAGGTAAACCTCGACAGGGTGTGAGGACTCCCTTATGACTGGGACTCCCTGGCGTTTTTGACTCTCAGACTTGCGCACATTGAGCCTCCAGCAGTTTGTCAGTTACAGTTCAGGTTGTCCTGTCCTGGCACTGGTTCCTGCAGAGGTTTCTCCTCACAGGTTTCCTGCTCTGGTAAGTTCTGATTCTCTGTATCCAAGTTCTGATTCTCTGTATCCATCTGTTTGCTTCTCCAATCTTCGGAGCAGTTGTTTGCCCTGTGACCTTCCTTCATTTACAAATAAATGAAAATTGTTAATTTTTGTTTGTTTGGCTTTTCACTTGTTAGGATTGAGTGGTAACTTCCAAGCTCCTTACATGCCAGACCAAATGTCCCCAGTTATCTCACAATGAACTTTTATAGTCTTCAGAAATCTGGGATCCAATTAAGTTTCACTCTTCATATTTGGTTGTCTCTTTAGTTTCCTTTAAGCTAGAATAATCACCCTACCTTTTTTATTTTATTTTTTGTCCTTAAGACACAGAAACTTTAAGAGTTCAGGACAGTTTTGTCATGGAGTAACCCATATCCTGGATTTATTTACTCATGTTTAGAACTAGGTTAAGCATATGGTAAGAGTATTACATAAGCAAAATTATATGCTTCCTATTGCATCACATAAGGAGGCATATACTGACCATTTTGTCTTTGCTAAATGTGATACTTGGTGTCCACAAGATCTGTCCTTTATAAAAATACATTTTCACTTTTGTAATTAATAGGCACTCTGTGGTGATACTTTAAGTCTGAATATTCTATTACACGACAACCATCCACCCAATGGTTTTAGCATCCATTAATGATGCTTGCCTAAAATCTTTTATTATATTAGGGTTTGCAAAATAGTGATTTGCTAATTCTGTCATTCTTCTACATTTATTGTAAAGAATAGCTGCCTCCTTTTTTTGCTCCCCCCTTTCCCCATATCATCATGAATTCAGGGACTCTTTCTGTTTTATTTATTCATTATTCTTTTTTTGCTCAAATTTTCTCCAATTTGGCCAGTGAAGATCCTTTCAAGCCAGTTCTGTGGCTTCCTGTGTCCTTCTGACATGATCTCATTAATCTTTGAGCACATGGTTACTTTCTGGCACAATAAGACATCCCAGGTTCACCTTGTACTTTCTCTGCCCCAGATTTGGAAACAGCCAAGGCTGGAATATTACTTAGAAACCAAGATCTGGGACACACATAGTATCATTTTTGGACACAGTCAGCAAACAGTTTGCCCTACAACTCTTCAAGACATAGTCTGTGCATTCTACCTAAAGCATGCTTCCCCACACACTTCCACCCATGTCTCTCTATTCCCACTGCCACCACCCATTTATCCCCACAGGTCTGGTTTCCGCAAAACCCTCTCTACAAGCCTCCTTGCCTCCAGCCTCTTAATCCTCAAATCCACTGGAACGTGACTTTTACAACATGGTAAAGGGAAACGTGGGCTTTGGAGTCATACAGGCCAAAATGTTGAGCCCAGCTCAACTACCCTACCGACTGCATGACATTGGGTTAATTAGTAAGCTTTTCTGAGCCTCAGTTTCCTCATCTGAAAAGTAGAGATAAGAGTACTTACCTCACAATAAGTGAGAATTAGACATAAGAAATATATCCTAGCCACATCCATGAAAACCAACTCAGCACTCAGCCTTTTCTACAGAAACTGCCCCACCCACAGCTACTGGAAGGAGAAACGCCATGTTCAAGGCGACTCCAGTGGATTACCACTGACTGAGCTGGGAGGAGTTGCATAATGAGAAAAGAGAGAGAGAGAGAGAGATAATGAGAGACAGAGAAAAAAAAGGAAATTAGTCAGTATTAGTCAATGAAGCTAAACTATCAAGATGAAGAATTGGTGCCAGCTGACCAAAGATTAGTGCATAAAAGAAGTTGCTCAAGGGAGAGAGAAGATTGGAGAAGCACCATGCCCTGTCTCTCCGCCTGTGGCTGACCACCCAGCCTCCCCTCCTTCTAGAGGACTTGCATTCTTCAATCACCTCCCTCCAATATATTCAGTCCTTTCCTCTATGTTAGCTCTAACTTTAAATCATAAAATCACACAACCATTTCCGTTCCTTTGAAAAACATCTCTCCTGGATTCCTTCTAGCCTCCATTCCATATTTCTGCTTCTCTTCCCAGTAAAGCATTCAGAAAGTGCAGTCTATGGTCCCTATCTGCAACTCAGTGAAACTTCCGTTAAGCTTACTGCTTACTTCTAAATTGCTCCAGCTAATTCCTATTTTTGTTTTATTTTACTTGACCATTATCTTTTTACTTTACTACTACCTCTCTGACAGTCCTCAATCTACTTCACAGTTTATTCTTTCTCTGTTTGACCCCAAAATGTCAGTATGTCCCCAAGGATGTGCCCTTCAGTAACCTGGGTCTTCTCACACTGCCCCTGGATGACCTCCACACCCATGGCCACAGGTTACCACCTGTATATCAATCACGCCCACATCTTCATCTCTGATCTACAACTCTGCTGCAACTCTTGACCCTGATTTCCACCTATCTCCAGAACATCTCCACCTGGATACCACTAAATAAATCAGTCACTGTGCCCAAACTGGCCTCACCATCTTTTGTTGAAAATCTGCTTCATATTTTCTCAATCACTGTCATCAACTTAGTCAGTTGTACCAGAAAGCCAGGGATCACCCTTAATTCCTCCTTATATCCACTGCAGACATCTTGAAGATCTCCCCATCCTAATCTCTCTCAAATACTCTCCCTCTGGACCGCTTTTTTGCCCCTGCCTTCTCAGTCTCCCATCACTTCCTGTCTGGCCTACTGGTCTCTCAACCCCCAGTTGGCTCCTCTATTGTCTACATAGCTGTTGGGGGGTGGATGGGCTCTAGAGTGCAAATTTCATCATGTCATTGCTCTGCTGAAAATTCTTCAGTTCCCACCACTGAGTAAAGTTCAAAATTCTCAGCCAAGACCTTGCAAGACCCTGATTACCAGTCTCATCATTATCTCCTTCTACATGAACCTTTTATTCTAACTGCACAAAATTCTATTCAGGGCTTCCCTGGTGGTGCAGTAGTTGAGAGTCCACCTGCCAATGCAGGGGACACAGGTTCGAGCCCTGGTCCTGGAAGATCCCACATGCCGCGGAGCAACTAAACCCGTGTGCCACAACTACTGAGCCTGCACTCTAGAGCCCACGAGCCACAACTACTGAGCCCACGTGCCACAACTGCTGAAGCGTGTGTACCTGGAGCCAGTGCTCTGCAACAGGAGAAGCCACTGCAATGAGAGGCACCGCAACAAAGAGCAGCCCACAACTAGAGAAATCCCACGTGCAGCAACGAAGACCCAACGCAGCCAAAAATAAATTAATTAATTAAAAAAAATTCTTTTCAATGCTGTTCCTTTCCATGTGCTATACCTTTTCATAGAATTCCCTCCTTGTACCCTACCCCTATTTTTCTAAAAATTTTCTTAATAGTGATCTTTCAAAATCATGAGTCAGATCATATCACACAGAAATGTCACCTATTCAAGACCTGCTAGTGGATTTCTGTTGTCAAACCCAAAGCCGTTATCCAGTTGTGGGTCCTACAGGATCCAGCCCTGCCTTCCGCTATAACCTTATTTCTTTGCCCTTGCTACTGCCACCACTCTGGTCTCCTTTCTAGTCTTTGACCACAAGCAGCTTGATCCACCTGATATTTGGACTAGCTGTTCCCAGTTCCTGGGTTCTTCCTTTAATCTTTACATCTTTACATCTTACATTTCCTAGTTGCTACCAGTCACTTCTGTGAACTCTGAAGTCTAACTGACCTGAGTTTGAAACCAGCCTCTGCCACTTGCTAGCTGTGTGACTCTGGGCAAATTTATTAACCTCTCTGTCCTTCAGTTTCCTCATCTGTAAAATGAGGGTCATAATGCCTTCCTCACAGAATTGCCGTTAATCATAAATGAAGCTAATGCCTGATTCATGGTGTTTAATGTGTTAAAACAGTAGGTGTTTTTAAAATGATGGCTATAAATACTTTTATTTTGTTGAACACTACTGCCAGTGCAGTCAGCAGTATTTCTATTGTGTAACTCCTGTGGTCCAGAAAGCCTCAAAAGAGCTTTATTTCCTGTAGCATTAAACAAAACAACACACACACACAAATGTTTCTTTAAAAACCATAAAAGCCCAGCATTAAAAGACTTCTTTTAGTTTGGCTCTAAAATTTCCAGATTTATCTTCAACTACTCTCCCTCACAAGTTATATTCAGCCAATCTGGGCTCTCTTCAGATCCTGTGCCTCTGTTTTTGCCTTTAACATCTAGACCTGTAGCAATTCTGCTCATTCTGTATTTTCTTTCTTATCCCCCTTTCTTCATCTCCCAAATGAAACCTTACATGATCACTCATGTTGGCGATACCTCTTCTTGTTCTGAACTGTTCAATTCGTCATCTTCAGTGTGAGAGGAACCTCAAGTTCAGTGTCTCTAGACCGGAACGCATCATCTCTCCCAAGCAATCCTATTCTTCCTTCTGTGTTATAACTCACGGTGAAGATACCACCACCCACCTTTGTCAGAAATCTAAGCATAGATTGAGGCTGTCACCCCAGTCGTTCACTTGATGAGTTCACCTCCTGAACTACCTAAATTACCTCCTAATCGTTTTGTTTCTCCAAGTGCCTTGTTTCTGCCATGTTATTATTGTTGACCCTCATCAGGTTTCGCCATCTCTTCCATCACCATGCGAAAGCCTTAACCCTGGGCTCCCTACCAAGCTTTCCCTCAGCACTCTGCCTGCAGAGCGCTTGTTCTGGAATGGAGCCTTCACCATCGCCCTCCACTTTTTTGCTCAACACCTGTCAATGGCTCATTTTCTTCAGAACTGAGCCATGCTTCTTAGCATGGCACACAAGGCCACTGCTATCTCTCTCACTTTTTCTGAAAAAAAAATGCATTTATTTCTCACACATCACGGGCACACACACCAAGCCATTCTGTTCAGACTATTTTCTCTGCCTAGATGTCTTCCCTACTTTCATCAAATAAATAACTCACCTCAAAAATGGAATTGTTCGCTCATTTCCCCCTTATCTTAAAAGCAATATATTTAATCTGGGTTTTTTCAATATTTATTTATCTATTTATTTTGTTGTACTGGGTCTTACTTGTGGCAGGTGGGCTCCTTAGTTGTGGCACGCAAACTCCTAGCTGCAGCATGCATGTGGGATCTAGTTCCCTGACCAGGGATCGAACCTGGGCCCCCTGCGTTGGGAGTGTGGAGTATTATCCACTGTGCCACCAGGGAAGTCCCAGCAATATATTTTAATTAGGAAAGTCAGATAAGCAAAATGAATAACATAAAAAAACTCCCATTGGATGAACAATACTGACATTTTTTTCTACACTTAAATATAGTTTCTATAAAAGTTGAAATATGCTGTATATATTATAACTTGATTGTTTTTACTTAATTGTAAATCATGAATAACTTCCTATATCATTTAATATTATGCTTCAGTATTACATTTTTTTTTTCAGTATTACATTTTGATGGCTGCATAGAAGTCGATTGTGTGAGAGCACTATGACTTATTTAATCGATCCCCTATTGTTGGATATTTACATTATTTCCAATTTTACATAGTTATAAATGATACTATGATAAATGTTATCCTTACTGATGAAATTGTTCAAACATACACTTAAATTTCCTTTATATAAATTTTTGAAGGTGTATTTGTTGAATCAAAAATATGCAACACTTTAAGTCTTTTAATGCAAATTGCCAAATTTTTCTTAGAAAGGCTATAGCAATAATTAAATGAAACTTTCCGATTTAGTAGGTAATACAGGGATATTGTTTTATTTTGTGTTTCTTTTTAGTGAGGTTAAACATTTCCACATATTCAGTAATCATTTATCACTCCTTTTGGGAATTTTAGTGTTCCTTTCCCACTTTTCTACTGGAGTGTTTAACTTTTGAAAAGTAATCTGAAAAAAATTTTATAGCATTAGAACTGTCGTGTGATGAAAATATTTTGCCAGATTATTGTTTGCCTTTGAATTTTACTCGTGGTATTTTTGAATGCTGGAATGTGCGTAGCATAGTCACTAGACTCAAGAACTGAACTGCCTACACTTGAATCCAAGCTCTAACACGTATAAGCTATGTAACCTTGAACAAGTTACTTAACTTCTCTGTGTCTCAGTTTTCTTATTGATAAAATGGAAGTGAGAATAGCACCTACTTTATAGGATTGTTGTGAGGATTAAATGAGCTAATATATGAGCGGTGTCTAGAACAATGTTTGGTACAATATTAAGTGCTACTTGATAACTAAGTTGAATCAGCCATGGATTTGCTCAGGAGTCATCCCTTTAGGAAGACATCTCTGAATCCCCCGTTGAGTAAGATGCTACTCACCTGTCCTTCTAGAGCACTGGTTTTAATACTGCTGATTTTATAATAATATACTTGTTTGCTAGTCTTTCTCAATACGCAAGAAACTAAAATGGTGGTAAGGGATTGTATCTTATTTATCATTATATTCCCAATGCCCACCATATGCCTTTTTCTTCTGTAAACTGAACGATAGCTCTTCAGAACTACTCTGATGACACACATCTCACATTCCTTTGAGTTATTATTATGTGTACTTAATTAGTTCTCCAACCATATCATATGTTTCTTGGGGGCAAATACTCATACTGTTTTCTCTACAAGACCAAATTCTGAGTCCAAAACATATCAGACACTCAACAAATGGAGGATCACAAGAAAGAGAGGTTGGAAGGGAGGAAGGGAAAGTTAGAAAAAGAAAGGAAGGAAGGAAGAGCAGCTTTCACACAAGTACAATCGTATGCAGGTCCTTGAGATTCTGTCTTGGCAGATCATGCCTCTGGTTACTGAGCTGGTCCAGCCAAATCAACAGTCAATTGCAGGAACCAAGAAGAAGAAGCCAAAAGTCAGAAACCCTAGCTCTAGTAAACTGTGAACATTTACTCAAGTCTGTGTCATTTTAGTCAACTACACCATTCTCAGGGTACCATGCAGCTCTCAGCAAGTCCCTCCTTACTCCTTACTTCCTTGTGCAGGTGAATCCCGGGGGCACTCTGGAGCCTGAGGGTCTGTGAATGGCTCGTACACAACCCTGGTTTAAAGGCCCTCAGTTTACAGTGATCCAGAGCATTGATTACACTCAGGGTCTCAAGCCTATTCTTGTCCTGAGTCAAAACAGATGTCAATCCAAACATCTGTGTTTCTTCTATTGGAAATATTAAGTCTATATTCAAAGCAATTTCATAGACAGCCAAATTGATCAAAAACTCATTTACGTGATGATGTTTTTTTACTCTTTGACTATCCTAGTAGCCAAAGCTTGTACATATGATTGCAGCTCACGGTTATTTCTGTAATTCATTTATTTAAATATTCACTTACTTAACAGATGACTCAATAAACATGTACTTCAGTCTGTGAGAGGCACTTGGAATGGGGATGCAAAGTCACATGGGACAGGACATGCCCACCCTCAGGTTCTTAGGACAGGGGTGGCAGACTAACAAGTAAATATAATTAGAATGCACTTTTGTAAGCATTTTGTTAAGTTATGGTCTAAGTGTTATTGGAACACAGGGGAAAGGTATATACATGATTCAGAGCTGGGAAGGGGAGGTCATGAAAAGTTTCATGGAGGAGATGAGGCTAGGCTGAATTTTGAGGAAACATTCATTAAATAAATATTTACTGGCATGAATAAAAACGGGTATGATCCATCTAGGCATGGGGTTCATTTGTCAGCAGTGGACAAGATAACGTCCCTAAACACCTGGCACTAATTATTAAACTATCAAAAGGGAATATGTAGAAAAATGAAGTAGGATGATGTGATAAAGAGGGAGGGAGACAGGTCACTAAGGTCAATGTGGAGCTTAGCTGATTCAATTCCAAGCCAAAGATTGAGTAGGCATTCTGCTCATCACCTAAGAGCCTGGACTGGGGTGGTAACTATGGGAGTGGGTAGGAGGAAGTAGAAGCAACAAGGACAGAGAAGAAAGACTCCACATGTGGAGGTGGTAGAGATGAAGGTGTGAATGGAAGAATACTGATACTTCAAACAGGAATAGGAAAGTTGGGAGAAGAGATGCTGGTTTGAAGGAGAAAGTATTGAGGTCTGGAAGAAAACAGGGCCCAACACATAAGAGACCTTCAGTAAATGTCAAGTGAATGAATGGATAGGTGTGTGGGTGGGAAGATGTATGGGTGAGTGGGTAGGTGGATGAATAGATGCACGATACAGTAGTAAATGATACGTGGAAATCAAGGTACTCCACACTCCCATTCTATCTTGCCCCAGTGGGGAGCAAAGCAAAAAAAAAAAAAACACAAACAACTGTAGGGCTTCCCTGGTGGCGCAGTGGTTGAGAATCTGCCTGCTAATGCAGGGGACACGGGTTCGAGCCCTGGTCTGGGAGGATCCCATATGCCGCAGAGCAACTAGGCCCATGAGCCACAACTACTGAGCCTGCGTGTCTGGAGCCTGTGCTCTGCAACAAGAGAGGCCGCCGTAGTGAGAGGCCCACGCACCGCGATGAAGAGTGGCCCCCGCTTGCCACAACTAGAGAAAGCCGTCGCACAGAAACGAAGACCCAACGCAGCAAAAATTAATTAATTAATTAATAAACTCCTACCCCCAACATCTAAAAAAAAAAACTATTCAAAAAAACAACTGTATTTATTTCTTGATATTTTTATCTCTCACTAAACTATCAGCTCCTTAAGGGAAATAATTATGTTATTCCCTTAGGGCTTGGCACCATGCCTGACTCCCTGGCTTTATGAATGTATAGTTGTTGGTTGCATGCTCTGTCATTCACCTCTACCAGCCACCATCTGACTGCCTTTAAGCCTGCTGACCATGACTCTCCACTGGTAAGGCAAATGAAACACTCACTTTTCACCCAAGATCTACCACTAATTCTTTCCTCTTTCACTGACAAGTCTTACCGCATACTCACTGATTTAATCTCCCAGGCAGAGACCTGGCTGTCAAAACCAGGAATCTGGATTCATCACACAGCCTCCATTCAGGGTGGAAGGAACCCATTTAGAAACTGCCAATGCATACAATCTGAAGGGCACAAATTATTAGGTCAGGTTGAACATCAGGCTTATCGGAGATTGAAGCAGCCCCACGTAATTGGGGCAAATTGCGGTTTATTAAGCTACCTTTTATCATAGCGACTCCTGTTAGTGCAGCTAGAGTTAAGGGTCTGTCAGTTTTTCCATTATAAGACCCTGTTTCAGAGGCTTATAACTGCCACGGAAATTCACTGCTGCCTGAAGCTTGACACGTTAGGGTGCTTGCAGCCTTTGGGTATATTTTGAAAATAAGAATAAAATAAAAATGATGGGGTTATTTCATTGAGATACGTGGCCTCAGCTTGCTGGCCTATGAGGTTGCTGTAACAAGCCGACATTAGCCAGGTGGTGGACAGCGAGCTGACATGATAGACAGTAACATTTTAACATTTTCCTCATTGTCATTATGCCCAATCTTGTCAGTAATCTCCTTGTTAAAGAGCACGCGTTGACATGATGGACGATAATGGCCCTATTGCAGATATCATAGCCCATCACAGAGTAACCCAAGTTTCAGAAGTTCCTATACATCGTACATAAATTGACTGTATAAAAGGTTGTGGAAATGTTTTTGATAGAGCAAAGATCCTATCAGATGCCCCCTAATCATTCCCGTGGATAGCTGTAAGATTTGTAGGTGTCATATTGCTGTCACTTTTTTGGGCTTGAGTTTGTATGGACAGTAATGAAGTAATTTTTTTCTCTTAAATGCGTTGCTTGCAATTACAGAATGCTGCCAGCAGCTGATCTGTGGTACTCTGGTTAGAGCCTTGTGTTCAGACTATAGGTTTGCCCATAGGAGAGGGTATCAAAGCAAATAATCAGTACACCTTGCAATACTTATCCCACACCTGAAATAAATACTGTGCACAATTAGAGTAAAATGTAAAGAAATGGGCACTTAAGTAAAACTTGGCACCTAGTTATTAACCACTAACTATTCTCAACCACAGCTTGACTTAACCTTGAGCCTTTCCGGGTTCTTAAGCATGTCCTCTACTAAGAGGCTGTTCTAGTTCAGTAGCCCTAGTTTCAAACATAGGCTCTGATATCAGATGCTAGAGCTTATGAATTTAAAATCAACCATCCACTCTGTGACTATGGGTGAGCTCCTGAATTACTGAAGGTCTCTGGCCCTCTTTTCGCATCTGTAAAATTGGAATGATAACAATACCTACTTCGTAAGTTGTTAAGAGAGTTAATTAGGAAAATCTATGTCAAGGACTTACAGCCCCAGTCCCAAGCCCCTTGATATTGTTCCTCATCAGTAAAGAAAATATATATATAGGGACTTCCCTGTTGGCACAGTGGTTAAGAATCCGCCTGCCAATGCAGGGGACACTGGTTCGAGCCCTGGTTCGGTAAGATCCCACATGCCGCAGAGCAACTAAGCCCGTGAGCCACAACTGCTGAGCCTGTGCTCTAGAGCCCTCGAGCCACAACTACTGAGCCTGCACTCTAGAGCCCTCGAGCCACAACTGCTGAGCCTGTGCTCTAGAGTCCGTGAACCACAACTACTGAGCCCGCATGCCACAACTACTGAAGCTCGTGTGCCTAGAGCCCGTGCTCCACAACCACAAGAGAAGCCACTGCAATGAGAAGCCCGTGCACCACAACAAAGAGCAGCCCCCGCTCACCACAACTACAGAAAGCCTGCGCGCAGCAACGAAGACCCAATGCAGCCAAAAATTAATTAATTAATTAAAAAATATATATATATGAGTCTGCATATCTTAATATATGTATAAAATATTTCTACACTTATAAATTAAATGAAGTACCACTAAACTAAAATATTATACGTTTTAAAACATACACAAAAAACAGAAATTTTAAATGATTGAAATAAACTATTTCAAAACATTTTCATCTGTTTCATTAATAATACAGAATACATATTTGCTCTCAGGGAAAATGATTACTATACTTAGATAACATTTTATATTATTATATTGAACTAACATTTTTATGAGAGCAATGTGTTTAAAATGATTTTTTTTTTTTAAATTTTGCTATAGCATAGTGATATAATTAATTTAGAGGTCTGTTTCTACTTTGTTTTAGTGACCATCACAGTTTAAAGTATACTTCATTAAAATATGAATATTGAAATGAAAGACATAAATTTCTGGCTACACTTATTAAAATTTGCAAACCCGTACACCACTTATGGAAAGATTTTGGTTGAAATTCAGTTAGTAAATGTTCATCTTGTCTGGTTTCAGTCAGTTATTTTTGAAAATAATCAGAAATCATTGTATTTTACTGAATAGGTTCAAAACACTGTGAAACTCTTTATTTGGAAGATCTGTAAATGGGTAAGATTTGTTTCTGGATTTGCTTCTAGGTTTAAAAGTTTTGGTAGGCAACAGAATTTTCAGGAAAAACAATCATTATGATGAAAACACTTCCAATATCTTTTTTAAAAGATGCTCTTTCCATGTCAGAGATTATTTTCCTAAAACACCTATTTTCTCTCTCATTGTTTAGTCACATTTATCTGCAAGGTATAGATGAAGTGTGTTGATTTAAAAAAGAAAACAAAAAAATTCTAGACAGCATGTTATTGACAGACAACCACATTATATCACAGAAAACAACCTAGCAAATTTGGGGCATATCTTTTTGCTTAAAAATGTGTAATTGATGATTAAGCTCAGTAACTTTTATGATACATTTCTAGGAATAATTGGAGAACCTCTCTGTGGTACCAAGCATTTTCATAGTCACACCCATGGCATAACAAAGTATTATAAAAATTCTACTCTTAAAACAGCCTAACAAAATGGGAAAAATATTTGCAAACCATATACTTGATAAGGGGTTAATATCTAAAATATGTAAAAAACTCATACAACTCAATAGCAAAAATTCAAGTAACCCAATTAATAAATGGGCAAAGGACCTGAATAACCATTTCTCCAAGGAAGATACAAGAAAGGCCAATAGGTACAAGAAAAAATGCTCAACATCACTAGCCATTAGGCAAATGAAAATTAAAATTACAGTGAGATATTGATATTGCCCCGCACCTGTTAAAATAGCCATCATCAAAAAGACAAGAAATTACAAATGCTGGCATGGATGTGGAGAAAAGGGAACTCTTGTGCACTGTTTGTGGGATGGTAAATTGGTACAACCAGTACCAATGGAGGACCCTTAAAAATTAAAAATAGAAAGAAAAACTGCTGTATGATCCAGCAGTTCCACTTCTGGGAACATATCCAAAGGAAACAAAAACACTAACTGAAAAAGATATCTGCACCCTCAGTACATAGCAGCATTATTTACGATAGGCAAGACATGGAAACACCAAAGTGTGTACACTGATGGATGAATGCATAAAGAAGTTGTGTGTGTGTGTGTGTGTGTGTATATATATATATATATATAAAATAATGGAATATTATTCAGCCATAAAGAAAACTAGAAAAAAATCTACCATTTGGGACAACGTAGATGGACCTTGAAGGCATTATGCTAAGTGAAATAAGTCAGACAGAGAAAGACAAATACTGTGTGATCTCACTTGTCTGTGGAATTTTATAAAAACACAAAACTTGTAGAAAAAGAGATCAGACTTGTGGTTACCAGAGGCAGAGGGTGGGGGGAAGGGGAACTGGAAAAAGGTGGTCAACAGGTACAAACCTCCAGATATAAAGGTAAACGAGTACTAGGGATGTAATGTACAACATGATGACTACAGCTAACACTGTTGTATAATATATAGGAAAGTTGTTCAGAGAGTAGATCCTGAGAGTTCTCATCACAAGGAGAATTTTTTTTCTTTTTCCTTTTCTTCTTTTTCTCCATTTAGTGTATATATATGAGATGATGGATTTTAGCTAAACCTGTTGTGGTAATCATTTCACAATATACTTAAATCAAGCCATCATGCTGCATGCCTTAAACTTATACGGTAATGTATGTCAATTATTTCTCAGTAAAACTGGGGGGAAAAATTCTACTCTTTAAAGAATTCAGCCTGTAAATCCACTTATCTTGGTTCACATAAACTACACATCATGATAAACTAGAAAATGAACAAATGATGGGGCCACGGCCCAAACCCCCTGCACACTGCAGAATTCCCATTTCCCTTCAGGACCCCTTAATAATCTAACGTGACTTGAGAGGGTGCTGCCATAAATCCATATATTAAATACCTGTCATGCTCATTTTTCTCTTTATCACAATAACAATGAATACAAATACAAGTTCAGTGTTTTCTCCCCATATCTCAGTGGGCAGTCTTGCTGATCCCTGGTACACAGCCCACCCAGTCAGTCCTTGGGGACTACTGGTTCTGCAGGGTGGTGGGACACAGTGAGTAGCCAACAGTTGCCAGCCGCCTCTATTACCTTTCTAATGTATCCCAATCTTTATCCTAAAGAAGTGTTCTTAATCTTTCAGAAGAGCTATCACACTCCTTCAAGGATCTGATGGAAGCTATGCACTCTCCCTCCAGACAAATCTGTACACGTACACCTGCAACTTCGCACACATCTTTCAGAAGGTCTACACCTGAGCTTGAGAAGGCCTTACTTAAGACCTAATAAACTTGCTAAAACATGTGAAACTTGGGGGATTTTAGTATTGCTGGATATGAAGCCCCTTACAGGTCATCTAAAGCCTCCCATCCTCCTTATTATATATTTATCTAAATAGACCTGTGAGTCTAAATAAAGGGGTTCCCACCATCCCTTCTTGATCCTTTCTATTCGTGCTCCGAAACAGATGGACAGACATCACTGTCACTCAGTATTCACTGGAGAGCAGCATTAACAGGTGAATTCTTGCCTTGAATCATATGATGTTTGCTCAGCTGTTTGAGGAAGTGTTTCCAAGTTTTCCTAGCCCAACAGAGATCAGGTTTTGCTAAATTAACTTAAATGCAAAGTGTAAGTTTACTCTTTAACCAAAGGAGCACAAATCTGGTTCAGAAATGGCTTTCTGGAAGTCTGCCTGCTGGGAGATTAAAGTCCTGTCCAGGGAAAACTTTCATCCAAAGATTATATATGTATGTGAAATTTTGGATGATAACTTTTCATACAATATTTTGATTAAAATAGTAAGAATTTTAAATAGAAAGTTAAAGTTCCAGAGGCTATTAAAAAATGGCATCTGAAATATCTTCCTAAATCTTGAACCTCTTTTCTTTCTCATTTGTCTTATTGTCTCTTTAGCGTAATTTCCTGTTCAACTGGCACTTACCCTAAAATAAGGGATGGGTATGGTAATGAGGCTTAATGTTTCCCTGTGTGTTTGTACACGTGTGCTCACTGGTTGCTGAAAAATGACAAGAGTTTTTGTATCTCTGTAAAATTACAAAATGTCTCTTGCATTGCCGTCTTGCTCCTCTATAATGTCCCCTGCCGTTTCTACTTATATAGAATGCCAGATATAGGTCGTCAAAAGTCCCCCTGAGAAAGGAGAAACTAATGATCTTTTTCCGGTTCATCACAGCACCAAATCCCAATGCTATATTGTGCATTTTTTAATAGAAGGGCACGTGAGTCATCCTATATCAATACATGTGTAAGAGGGTTAATTGGTTTTTAAATACTCTTGCTTTCCTCTTTACCTTTCCAAATGCAAGATTTTTCTCAATCAATCAGACAACCACCTTCCTGGGGGTAGATTATAACATTTGCTGGAGGAATGTAAAGGTAAAGATCTCGGTAATATTCAGCTTTTGAAATTCAAAGTAAGTCCGACTAATACCTTACAAGTCAGAATGTTGTCCTGAGAGCAGATTTTCTAAATTCCCTTATCTCCTGATGTCAGGTGAGCCTGTTCCATGGCTCCATGGTAGCAGGAAAATATGACATAGGAAAAGTCAAAGTAAAATCCCACCTTTTTTGTAGCTCAGGGTGTTGTAGCAAGCAAGAGGGGGAAGGGGAGGGGGAAGAGGTGGGCGAGAGGGCCCAACCTCATCAACAAGGATATATTTCCCGTGCATGTATGAGTTACAGTGTGAGCTAAACTTTGCAGCCCTGCTATATGTGGAATGAGATGTCAGTGTCCCCAGTGGCGAAGTTGTAGAAGCTGAGGTACATGTGCCGGTGTATCTCTGAGTTATAAGCGTTCAGAAAAACACTTCAGCAGCCATAGTAATCACTGATTTTGGAGACATATTACTGACTTGGAGATAGAAAAACGAATCTCATTAATGTAACTGACAGACCCAGAATTTATTTTGATTTTGATTCTATTTATATAAACATTGACTTACTGAGGTATCTCTTGGTTGATACCAAAAGGCTTAAGTTCTACTTGTGTTATTAAGTCACTTTGGAAACTAGAGTATCATATTTGTCCAAGGAGCCTATACTACTGGGCTCCTCCTCCATCAAATAGAAGTTTCATAAACACAGTTGAGAGAGTACCACAAGTTACCACATGACAGAGTGAGATTAAACCCCATTGTTGAGGGCAAGGAGCTGAAGAGAGCCAAGAACAGGAGTGAATGGACAGCCATAGAGATGGGTCCCCATGCCTCTGTCCCTCTCACTATTAAGATTCTGAAGCCCTTAACTTTTTAGCATTAATTATTCATTTGAATTAGACCTAGCCACGGAGTTGTTTTAATGAGCTTTAATGGCAAATAGCCAAAGCATCAGGCCTTTCCTCTTGCATGTTACCTGAGGCGATTCTCTCCAGATCCTTCCTGTCCTCATCTGTAATAAAAATACTCTTAACCCTTAATGCCTCTAGCAGGGCTGTCAATGGCCTGCGGATACTTTACATGCTTCCCGGAGAGGTAAAGTGGGGAAAAGGAGGGATGCGTAAGAAACTGAAGAGAAACGCAAAAGGAATAATCAGGCTTACATAGTAATGTCTCTCTAGTCATAGTAGGAACTGCCTTGATATGTTCTCTGTTGTGAAGGAACATCATAAAATTAAAAAGACTGTTTATAAACAGTCTTTAAACCATAGAAACACAACAAAGGTGAGGTCTAGTTAAGGATTTCTTGTCTAAACTTTCAAATATCAGAATTCTCCTTGTAAAATATATCTATTGTTTAGTAGTCGCACATACAACTTGGTACAAATTTCAAGAAATTTACATGTACAAATGTAGGATACAGTCTATAAATGCTTGCTAAATGAATGAATTTAAGCAAAAAAATAGAGGTGCCTTTTGTGGGAAGCTATAGAATTCCATCACTAATTAACAAAAGATCTACTTTTTATGGCCCCATCATTCCTCCACCATATTCCAGGCTATCAATTAGCACTAAAAACACGTGTCCATGATGTGCCTGCTCTATCCTTTCTTTGTCTCAGTCCCTCCCTAATAAAAATGTAGAAGGTGGCAATGCACATTAACTTCTGAGGGCCTGTCAGGACTCTTTATAGTACATTTCCTTTAAAGCTCTATTTGTTTCCCCAAAGTTTAAATAAATTTGAATGCTTCTCCAAATACTCAGATTATTTTCTGAAAATGACTGAGGCACTAGGGAGAACTAGAACTAGAGGCTGTTTGATTGTATTTGGCCAAGTTGAGTAAGAGGGAGAGCTTAGCAGAAACAGATATGGGAAGCCCGAGGTCTGGAAGCTCTTTTTCTATCTTGGTTTGACTGTAGTTCTGGCAGAGAGTAAGTCACCAGAAGTTGCTGCTACAACTCTGTGGACAGAAATGAGGGCGATAACAAGTTAAAAATAACTCTTGCTTTCCCAGGATCAGCCTAGCAAGTACAAATAGAACTTTGAGGGCTAGGCGGAGTGCTAAAGAGATAGACACTCTTCCAGTTGCCAGATGTCTGGCTCTATAACGTTTTGGCACTTTATGCAACATAGAGGCAGATCTATGGATTGGATCTATAAACATTACAGTTACCATCTGACTGTTCAGTGGCCTCCGTCCAGTTTCTAGTGGACAGGTGTTTGAATCACAAAAAAAAAAAAACCACCCTCACAATTGGAGCTACTAATTGATATGCTTGTTGGAAGGCCCAGAAACAAGGCCAAGAACTGAATGGGCATGAAGGCAGAAATGTTTCCCCTTCCTGGTGGTCCCTCCTGTCTAAATTGGAGGCATTTGGGGAGAGTTTTGCCTGGCTGCTGTGTGGGTCTGTGATTAGATGGCATCAGTTCTCCCTGCTTTGGATTTGAGGCATTTCCCAAGCCCTTAATTAACTTTTAAAAATATTAAAGATTACAGAGCTCCTTTTTTCTCTCGGTTCAGCTTTCACAGTTTCTGTGGTGGCTTGACTTATTTGCAAACTTACAATACACAATTTGGGTTTTGTTTGCAACTCAGAATAGAGGCTTAATGAATTGTTGCTGTTTCTCTAAGAACATTGGCATAAAGGGCAGCTCTAGCTGTGAAGACCCACCAGATTCTGGGCATCCCTGAGGACATTTCTGCTCTTTCACACACCAGAGACCCAACGCTGGGCCTAATGGGCCATAGGTAGGACCAGAGGGCATGCCTGAATGTGCAGTATATTTAATGGTACACAACACATTTGAATTTCTAAAACTTTATGTTTGCCCTTACAAGAGCTTCTGAGTAAAATGGAGGATTATTTATTTCATCCTATAATCTGTACTGCATTTACTAATAGAGTTTTGAAGAACAAAGCGACCTCATCATTCTTTGAAATATAGGCCCTAAAAGAGCAAGTCTTATTTTTAGTTATTTAATAAATTTCTTCCTTCACAAGTTTCTAATTTAGTGTGCCTCTGAATCACAGTCAATAACGTATCTAATGCTGATAATAGCATTGGCATAAGAACACTTTTCACCTTGGCGGGGTTCCTGTTAGGTCCAACAATTTTGCAGGTGATATTGATAGTGGCAAACGAGGCAGAAATCGTTCCCTGTTAACTTTTTTTGATGAGATACACTGTGTTTGTAGTGAAGTTTGCATAAAGAGCTGTGATGAATAAGAGACCTTGGGTACAAGAGTAAATGCAATGTAAAAGTCTACTAAACGTGAGTATACTTGACCCTTGAACAGCATGGTTTGAATTGCAAGGGTCCACTTATACGTGAATTTTTTTCAGTAGATGCCTACTACAGTATTACACCATCTGCCATTGTGTGAATTTACCGATGCTGAACTGTGGATCCGGAGGACTGTAAAGTTATATGCAGGCTGCCAGGAGGGTTGGTGCCCTAACCTCTTCGTTGTTCAAGGGTCAACTGTAATTTGTCATCAGCTTTCCATAAATGCAACTGTTTGAGATGTAGTGCTTTTTTTCTTCTTTTTGGAAACTAGTAATTTAAACTACTGACAATAACAATGTTTGCTTTAAAAAAAAATTCCATCAGAGAACTGTCTCAGTAACCTGGGAACATTTTTCAAAGCCCGAGTGACTACTAATGTATCTTTTTATACAGTAGTTAATAAACTGACCAGCCAATTCTGCCAAACCACCAATCCGAATAAATGTTATACTTTACGAGACTGATGGATAGTATAGTTGATTTCAACCAGTTACCCCACTGGAAGCTGTTGAGCTGATCATGAGCAGAGGCTGAGCCCAAGGGTCAGACCACGTGCTGAAGACCTTCCTGTTTATTTCTTTGCTTCTTTCCACATTGACCACAGATTCCAAGGGCTAGAGAGGACAGTGGTGTGAGGTCCTGAGTCCTCAGCACTAATGGTACCCAGGCAGCATGTCACTAAAGGCAGATGCTTATCCGAATGCACTACTGTATAATGTATATACACACGTATACATATATATGTATATGTGTATATATGTATATGTACATGTGTATATATGTATATGTGTATAAATGCAAATAGTATGCATATATAAATACACATATTCTATATAGACAGGTATATATTAAATATATATATTAGAATAATTATATTTACAGGCCACATTTTAAAAATCCAACATGAAGTAATTTTATTGAGCTTCAGGGAGGAATATAGTTTTTAAATTATTTTTTTATCATAGAAAATATCAAAATACACAAGGAGAATAATAATAATGGACCTCCCATATACTTAGCTCTATCCCCAACTTCCACATTTATCAACTCTTGCCAAATCCTGTTTTACCTATATTGCATCACTCTTCTTGCCCTCCCAGATTATTTTGAAGCGAATTTCATATATCTCATCATTTCATCTGAAAGTATTTTAGGTTGTACATCTGAAAAAACAGACTCATTGAAAAAAACACACCTGCCAAAGCATGATCACACTTGTAAAAATTGACAATAATCCTTTAATGTTATCTAATTTCTAGTCAGTGGTCGCATTTCCCCAACTATGTTGTAAATTTTTTAAAATTTTGTTTCTTTGAAGTGGGATCCAAATAAGGCTCACACATTGCCCTGGTTTGATTTGTCTCGTTTAATTTATAGGTTCATATTCTCCCTTTCCCTTTTTCTGCTTAACAGTTTTTGTTGTTGTTGAGGAAGAAATTGTGTTTTGCCTATAGAATTTCCTACAGTCTGGATTTTGCCAGTGTCATTTAACATGTATTCCCCATAAATTGATAGATCTGAGGCTTGATCAGACCCCAGTTTGACTTTTGTGGCAATGCTACTCATGGGTGGTGTGTTGTACCTCCGCTAGGAGGGGCATAGTATCTGGTGTCTCTCTTTGAGATGTTAGCAGCCACCAATGACACCCACCTAGGTCCCTTAGGATCTAATTCATGTACTTCATGAGGGGTTGCAACATGGACCTCTTCTACTGTATCATTCCTTGTTCATTTAGTTGGTAGAAGACATCTGTAAAGAGGAGTTTCCCCTCATCAACTACTAAGTTATGCTGAGGTATATAGCTCATACGCCAGAGGCAGGATTCATGTTTGATTATTTCCCAATTTTCACTGAAAATCACAATTGTCAGTGACATCAACGTAGTCAGTTACTTGCTGAATCCCAACAGTCTCAGAATAACAAAACCAGCATCATCACCAATATTTTTTTCTTCTGTTTTTATTTTGGGGGATGGGTAGTTCTTTGTCTTTAGAGTATATTCCAATAAAGATGTACAATAAAATATATTCTAACATCACCTGGATACTTCTCTGTATATTTATGCCACTAACTGGATGTGTATTTATGTTCATTTATCTCATTTTTCTTTTACTTTTTAGTATTTTTTTAAACATTTAACTTTGTTACATAAAATATTTACATGATTCCAAAATCAAGTCTTCAAGATATATTCAAAGAACTCTAGTTACTATCCCTAACCCTTCCATGCCATTCACTCCCTCTCCTTAGCTAACTAGTTTATTTTATGATTTATAAATATTTGTATTATTTATAAATATATTATTTATTTTAAAGAGAAAATAAATACATACATATAGATATGCATTTGCATCTCCCTTTCTTAGATAAAAGGCAGTAAAGTATACTCAGTTCTTTTTATCTTGTATTTTTCACTTAACACTACATCATGGAGGTAACTCCATAGTTGAATATGAATATGTTTCTACTCCTTTTCACAGCTGCTTAATACTTCATTGTGTAGCTGTTCCACAGTTCACTCAACCAGTCCCTTATTAATGGCATTTGAGTTGCTTCCAGTTTTTGTTCTTACTAAACTGTAATTTCTAGCTTTGTAACTATATCTTAATGCTTTTGCCAATGTATCTTTAAGATAGATTCCTGGAAATAGGATTGATGGGTCAAAGGGTAAATGCATATATAATTTTGCTAGATTTTTCCAAATTTCCCTTCACAGGGGCTGTACCATTTTTTATTTCTTCCAGCAACATTTGAGCATGCTTTTCTCCCCACAGCCTTTCCAACAGAGCTAGTTGTCTAGCTTGGATTTTATCCAATCTGATAGTGGAGAAACAGCATCTTGGTGTAGTTTTATTTTGCATTTATTTTATCATTAGTGAAATTGAGTATGTTTTCCTATATTTAAGAGCCACTTGCCTTTCTTTTTCTATGTACTGTTTGTTCATATCTCTAACCACTTTGAGGTTGCTGCCTTTTTGTGTTCTATTTTTAGAAGCTATTTGTATGTCAGAGATAGCACTAGAAAAAATAGCATCTTATCTGTAATAAGCGCAAATTATTTTTCCCAATGTCAGTTGTCTTTCCCCCTAATCTGTTGTGTATGTATGTGTCTATGCGCAAATCTTTTATTTTATATAACGAAGTATACCTTTTTTTTTTTTTTTTTTTTGCCTTATTGATTCTGGATCGAGTCTTAGGAAGGTTCTCTTTAGTTACCGGTTGTAGAGGAGTTCACTTGTGTTTTCATTTGATTGCTTGGCATTTCAATCTCTATTTATTTGGAATGTATCCTGGCATATGCCATGAGGAATGGATCTAATTTCATCATTTTCCATATGGCTATCCAGTTATCTCATTATTGCTTCTTAAATAGTTTGTCTTTTCCCCAGTGATTTCAAATGCTACCTTTTTCGTATGACATTATATGTACTTACTATATTTATTTACTCTAAATTTCACATGTGGGTGGATTTGTTTCCAGATTTTCCCATCCTGTCTCATTGCTATGGCCAATATCAAAGTATTTTAATCATGGAGTTCTTATTGTACATTTTAATATCTGATATGCCTAGCACCCTCCTCATTACTCTTCTATTTCATGGTATTCCTGGTTACTCTTGCTTGTTTGTTCTTACAAATGGACTTTTTAAGCTTCTTGTTTATATTCAGGAAAATAACCTGATGGTGTTCTTGTTGTTAATGCTTTAAATTATTTATTAGGGAGAACTGATAACTTTATGATGTTGAGTCTTTTATTTAAATACATGGTGTATCTTTTCACTTGTTCAAGTATACTTAGTTTCTCCTAGGAATGTCATATGATTTTTAAAATATAGGTTTGATTTTGCTAATTTAACACCTAGGTGTTTCTTTTTTTTTAAATTAATTAATTAATTTATTTATTTATTTTTGGCTGCTTTGGGTCTTCATTTCTGTGTGAGGGCTTTCTCTAGTTGTGGCAAGCGGGGACCACTCTTCATTGCGGCGTGTGGGCCTCTCACTATCGCGGCCTCTCTTGTTGTGGAGCACAGGCTCTAGAGGCGCAGGCTCAGTAGTTGTGGCTCACGGGCCTAGTTGCTCCACAGCATGTGGGATCTTCCCAGACCAGGGCTCAAACCCGTGTCCCCTGCATTAGCAGGCATATTCTCAACCACTGCGCCACCAGGGAAGACTCACCTAGGTGTTTTATTTTCATTTTTGCCATGTAAGTGGGGTCTTCTCTTGAATTACATGTTTTTTAAACTATGCGTATGAAGCCTACTGGTTTTTTACATTAATTTTATAACCTACTAAAGTTATAATTTTATAATCTAAGTCCTTTTATTGTTTGTAGTGGTGTTTCATTGATTCTTTTCCATTTTTATTATAATATAATCTCATTATTTGCAACTAAAGATAATTTTACCTCTTTCTTTTCAATTCTTATGCTTCTTATTGTTTTCTCTTGTCCAATTGCATTGGCCAATACCTCCAACACAGTGTTAAATAGTGGAGTGCATTCTTTTCTCTCTATTTCCCCCTATGTCTGTGTCTATATCTATCTATATATCTACTAGTGTTTTGTAATTTAGTTACAATTAAGTCTCTGACACCACTTGAAACGTATCCTGGCCTATGCTGTAAGGAATTCTAAGTTTGTCTTTTTCCATATGGCTATCCATTTTTCCCAGTATGGCAGATTTTAAATCATTTTGTCATGTTAATGAAGTGAGAAAGGCATACTCTTACTTTTAGCTCAGAATGTTGTGTTTTTGTATGGCCCTGTTAGCACAGCGAGCACCCCACACACCTCCCCTCTGTTCCCAGCACTCCTGCTCAGGGTGTTGTGGTTGCCATCTACACATTACAGGCTCTGCTGTTGTCAGCTACCAGGCCCTGAGTCTTGGACTCACAGTTCTGGAGTCAACAACTTGGTGAGTTGCTTGGCTTCATTCAGGCCAGCTGCCCAAGTTGAGGCGGTTAGGCTCCTGGAGAGAAGACAGTTGCGGACAGAGACCACGCTCCTCATCCCTAGAAGGGCTCCAAGTGTTGCAAACTAGGTTGCAGAATGCCTGCTTTGGGGTGGGATAAGGTAAGAGGTTTTTTTTCTTAATGTATACTGTACGTACCTACTAACATCTTCCATTTTGCCTCTTGATCCTCAAAGCCTAAAACAATCATTTACTATTTGGCTCTACCAGATAGTAAATGAAACTTTGCCAACACCTATTGTAGATTACATAACTGATTGAATAAAAAAATCAATGAGCTTATTCACAATTACATTTTATTCTTCAATATCCCTTTCCATCATTTGTCCCATGAATATAAAGGTCTGCTCTTATTTTCCTTCTTCCTCTTAGGCCCATCAGTTTAGTGTGTAAACTCCTCGAGGATGGAAATCTCTTGTTACTCAATTTTTAAATTTTCTCATAGGAGTGCATATTTTCACATTAAGAGCTCAAATACATTTGTTGGATTAAATTGACTTGAATTTTCATAGAACTATCCAGTTGAATACATTATATTTATTTTTTCCTATGTCCACAATAAGTTCTCATTCTTCCTTTTTCTCACTCACTAATTGTTATTGCTTTCCCTAGAGCAGAAAGGCTCTCTCCTGTTGACCTCAAATGGGACTCATCCCTGGCACTGCCATTGTCACCTTTTATTGATTAAGTGCTTGTATCTTTAATGCCTTGCTCAATCCCCTGCTCCCACATTCCTCCTCTCCTCACACTTATAATTATTTCACTCCCACCTGCAGACTCAGTAGCTTTATAACCTGCCTTAATCCTTTTTTTAGAAAGATGTTGGTTATAAATTATAAACATAGAAAAATGTAAATATAGCATGAATATCTTCTTCCTTTTTAATTACAGAGAGATATAGTTTTATAATAAATGCATTTGTAGGTCAAAAGAAAAGTATATTTATTATTTTTTTTACTTGAACACAAAATAGCTTTCTAATACTACTTCAAGTATATTAGTGCTTAAACAAATTACCCAAAACTTCTTGTTAGAAATCAGAACACTGTTGTTACAAGCGTCATTCATAGGTTCCTAATTTATTGAATTTCTGTAATAGGTAATGAGCTAGGAGGAGAATGTGAGGCTAAGAAATGCTGTCTAGGTTACTATAGTGCCTCTTTTAGTTCAGAAACTGGACATGAGCCCAAGAAGGTAGTCCTTAAAGCAGTCAGGGCACCCGAATTATTCTGCTCATCTTCTTTGCAGAAGATGCTGTGTTCACTGCCTCTCCTTTGTGCAGATGGAGCACCTGACTTCTCAGGCTTTCTCTCAGGAGCTCCGTGGGGTGGGGCTGCTTTGTGATGCTGACTGCTATGGTCAGACAGAGAAAAAGCCCAAGGACACCAGATTAGAATCCTGGATGGACTTTGCATGCGGTAATTACATACTCATCTCCTGTGGTTGTTGGAGGTTTACGTGATTTCTTGCTGAAAAGTACTGAATACTGGTTCACAGTGGGCATTTAGTAAATGTTAGCTCCTCCCACCCACCCGGTTTCCAGCCTCCCAATCTGCCTTTGTGGTGGTGAATTTCCCTAGCTCCTCTGTAAATTCAACAGGATACACTCTCAACTCCCAACTACCCACCCTTCCAACTACCACCAAAAAAAAAAAAAGGCAGAGAAATCAACTTCTTGAGAGGGTACTTGTCAATCAAGTGCTGCTCACGTGACATTGCTCACGTGGGTCTAGGAACCATTTGCTGCAGTAATTTGATGCTGTTCCATCTGAGAGGCTGAACGACTGAGAGCTGGAAAGACCTTGGAGATCATCTACTGTAACCTGCTCATTTTTCACGCGAGGGCCAGAGAGGCCACACGGATTGCCCAAGGTCGTAGAGTTAATTATGGCAGAACAGGGTCTGCTCTCCAGGTTTCTGCCTTCCCGGTGCAGTGCTATTCCACCGCACAATGCTGTAGTTTTCTCCTGATTTAGCAGTTCTCCCTCTGGGTAATAGAAGCCTGGAAGCAAATGTCTAAATGCAGTACATTATCTAAAATTAAATTTGCACAATCACAGCCCATTCAATTCAAGAAGCTCTGAACTTTAATTCACTTGAGTCATGCTTTTGCAGACAGAATTTTGGCCAAAATGAGTTCTCAGTTCTGAAGACAAGCTAGACATGTAGACGTGGCTTATGATCTTTCTAAAAAGAAACCAGTGAGACAAGCACCACTCTGGGCAATCAAGTCTGGCTGGATGTATCTGTTCCTTTAGCAGAAGGTCTCATGTTTTCAGTACTATCATTAGCCTGACAAACCTAAGCCCACATACCCATTGATGGCGGTACAAACATGTACTATACATTGGGGTTTTGTCCTTCTTTAATAATAGAGTTTAGAATCTATATTAGCCATTTACAAAATTTTTGAATTAGATATTGTGTCCTCTAAACCTTATACCAGCCTTTTCGGGAACGAAGACAGTTAGGGTCCAGTATTTGAAAATGCTTTCATGATTTTCTATGGCATTTACAAAAAGATCAGTGATAATGCTTTTTTTTTCCTCATTTTTTTTTTCTAACAAACACTGCCTTTTATTTGCAGTAGCCATTTTCTTTTTTTTAAATTCAATTTATTTAAACTAAAAAAAAACAAAAATCTCACCTATTTCTCTCACTTCCCACCCCTCTTGCAACCATCAACCTGTTCTCTGTAACTATGAGCTTGGTTTTTGGTTTTGTTTAGATTCCACATATAAGAGAGATCATATGGTATTTTCTTTCTCTGTCTGACTTGGTTCACTTAGCATAGTGCCTTCAAGTTCCATCCATGTTGTTGCTAATGGCAAGATTTAATTCTTTTTTATGGCTTAATAGTATTCAATTAGGTAGATAGATAGATAGATACAGATATACCACAATTCCTTTATCCATTCATCCATCAATGGGCACAAGTCGTTTCCATACTGGGGCTATTGTAAATAATGCTGCAATGAACATGGGGTGAATGTATCTTTTCAAGTTAGTGTTTTCATTTTCTTTGGATAAATACCCAGAAGAAGAATTGCTGGATCATATCATAGTTCTATTTTTAATTTTTTGAAGGACATCCATATGTTTTCCACAATTGTTGCACCAATTTACACTTCCACCAATACTGGACAAGGGTTCCCTTTTCTCCATCCTTACCAACACTTGTTATTTCTTGTCTTTTTTATAATAGCCATTCTAACAAGTGTGAGGTGATAACTCATTGTGGTTTTAATTTGCATTTCCCTGATGATTATGTTGAGCATCTTTTCATGTACCTGTTGGCCATTTGTATGTCTTCTTTGGAAAAATGTCTGTTCAGAGCTTCTGTCCATTTTTCAATGAATTTTTTTTTGCTATTGAGGTGTATCAATTCTTTACATATTTTGGATATTAGCCCCTTATCAGATATATGATTTTCAATAATTTTCTCCCATTTAGTGGGTTGCCTTTTCATGTTATTGATGGTTTCCTTTGCTGTGCAGAAACTTTTTAGTTAGTGTAGTCCCATTTGTTTAATTTTGCTCTTGTTGCTTTCGCTTTTGGTGATAGATTCAAAAAATTACCACCAAGACCTATGCCAAGAAGCTTACCACGTTGTTTTCTTCTAGGAGTCATCATTTCAGGTCTTGTATCTAAGGCTTTAATCCATTTTGACTTAGTTTTTGTGTATGGTGTAAGATAGTGGTCCAGTTTCATTCTTTTTTATGTGGCTGTCCAATTTTCCCAACATTATTTATTGAAGAGACTGTATTTTCCCCATTGTATATTCTTGGCATTTTGTCATAAATTAATTGACCATGTATGTGAGGGTTTGTTCCTGGGCTCTCTATTCTGTTCCTTTGATCTACATGTTTATTTTCATGCAAATACCATATTGCTTTAATTTCTATAGCTTTGTAATATAGTTTGAAATTAAGGAGTGTGACGCTTCCAGCTTTGTTCCTCTCTCTCAAGATTGCTTTGGCTGTTCAAGGTCTTTTGTGATTCCATACAAATATTAGGATTGTTTGTTTTATTTCTGTGAAAAAAATTCTTTGGAATTTTGCTAGGGATTGCACTGAATCTGTATATTGCTTTGGACAGTAGGGACATTTTAACAATCTTAATTCTTCAAATCCATGAACATGGAATATTTTTCCATTTATTTGTGTCTTCTTCAATTTCTTTCATTAATGTCTTGTAGTTTTCAATATACAAGTCTTTCACCTCCTTGGTTAAATTTTTTTTATTTTCTAAGTTTTTGTCATTTTGATGCAATTGTAAATGGGATTATTTTCTTAACTTCTCTTTCTGAAAGTTTGTTATTAGTGTAAAAAATGCAATAGATTTCTGTGTATTGATTTTTTATCTTGCCAATTTACTGAATTTGTTTATTAGTTCTAACAGTTTTTTTAATGGAGCTTTTAGGGTTTTCTACATATTATAAGATGTCATCTGCAAATAGTGACAGTTTTACTTCTTCCTTTTCAGTTTATATGACTTTTCTTTCTTTTTCTTACCTAATTGCTCTGGCTAGGACTTCCAGTCCTGGGTTGAATAAAATGATAAGACTGGACATCCTTGTCTTTTTCCTGATCTTAGAGGAAAATCTTTCAACTTTTCACTGTTGAGTATGATGTTAGGTGTGGGCTTGTCATATATAACCTTTATTATGTTGAGGTATGGTCCTTCTAAACTCACTTTGTTGAGAGTTTTATCATGAATGGATGCTGAATTTTGTCAAGTGGTTTTTCTGCATTTGTTGAGATGATCATATTATTTTTATTCTTCAATTTATTAATGTGGTATCACATTGACTAATCTATAGTTGTTGAACCATCCTTGCATCACTGGAATAACTTGTTCATGGTGTATGATCCTTTTAATGTATTGTTGAATTCAGTTTGCTAATATTTTGTTGAGGAACTTTCTATCGATGTTCATCAGGGATATTGGCCTGTAATTTTCTTTCTGTGGTATCCTTGTTTTAATATCAGGGTAATGCTGTACTCATAAAATGTGCTTGGAAGAGTTTGAGAAAATTTCCTATTCTCATATATTTTTCTTGTATACTTTAAGTGATTTTAGTTTTGAAATATTTCTTTTCGTAATTTCATATCAGGATCTTTGGGGTGTCTCCAAAGCACTGTAATTTTATACCTAATGTTTTAATTTGGGGATGAATAATTTAAATTATTTTAATAAACTGACAAGTCCTTTGTGATGTCTTTAATCAAAAAGAAATAGGCAAAAGTATGTATTTCCAACAATTACCTTAGAAAGTGAGTTGAGTCTGACAAATCTAATTATTATTATTAAAACTTGTGGATTAGATTTTCCAACATATGTGGATTATGCTTTGAAAAATAAAATTTAAATAAAATAAATTAAAATTAAAGTAAAGGTAAGGTAAGGGAAATAAAGAAAACTCAAAACAAAAAAGTAGATTTTCTTTCTGAAGATTAGCTTCAATATTGGATCCAGAGACTGTGTCTGTATACTTAGTCATAAAGGAACTTTCCATGGAGAACACAAGTTTTTACATAGATATGTAAGTATCTCGTGTTGCAAGTAGCAAGCAATAAGAAGATAACCAAGACCCAGATTGAACTTCAGTTTTGTTTTATTAGGAAATAAAAGCAGGAATATTGACCAACTGTAGTAAAATTGACCCTTATGCAGGTTTAAATAAATCTCTATAACTGATAACTTCACGTTCGTGTAACTGAAGGGTAAAATCACTACAGAGGATATGATCATAGCCACCAACAAGCACATGGAACAATGTTTAGAGCAGGGTGTGCAAATGTTTAAGATATTGTGAGACAAGTTCCTCTTCCCTTCTCTTCTAACATGCTGGGTGTATTCATGTGGCTAAGCCATGACTCTTCCCAAGGAAGCAAGACCAAGGTCACAAAAAAAGCAAGAATCATAGTTAACATAATGTGTAGACACTTACTTTGTAGCATCCTAATTATCTCTTGCATATCATTCGAATATCTCATTTATCTCATTGACATTATTTGTACTGTCTGGAATTGATGATTCATTTGACCTAATTCAGCATCCTTTCAATGACATCTACAAGCTATTCACAAGAAAAAGTGGAGGGGTGAGGAAGGCTGAGAAATTTAAGAGAGTAAAAAAATGTAGGTGAAGGCAGATTTTGAGTGAGGTGTTCAGCTGGAAAGATAAAGGAAACTAGAATTTCCGTTCTTGGCACAAAGAAAAGGTATTCTAGTGAGTGAAAAAAAAATGAAAAAAGGAAAATAATAGATCCTTCATAGAGAGTATAGAGATGAAAGAGTTGATTGGGGCATGCTGTGGATTGCAGCTTAAATACAATGGTAGGGCAGCATTTATGAGAATGGGAGAAGAGTAGCATTGGTTCCATATGGTTTTTAGAAATTGCTCATCTCTTATTTTTGTCACTCTTGCCAGAATATGTCAATTGGTGGCTCATAGCAGTGTTTCTGAAAGGCTGGTCCATGGATCGCCTGCATCAGAAACATCTGGGCAGTTGTTACAAACAAAGATGCTTGGGTCCCACTCTAGACCTCCTGAATCAGAATCTCTGGGAATGGGCCATAGAATCTGCATCTTAATCAAATTTCCCAAGCATATTTAAAATCTGAGAATCATGGGAGCTGTTCATTCAATGTGCCAGATAATTTTTCCTCTTTATAATATCTACTAAGATTTATGTAGCAATTCAACTTTATAAATCATATTTATATATATCATCTCATTTTATCTGCAGAATAATCCCGTGGGATATTATTTTCCCAATTTTACTTATAAATAAAGTCTGAAAACTCTTAACTGACTTTGTCAGTAGCCCACATACAAGTAGTGTTCCTGGGACTTGAAGCTGGGTCTGTGAATTTCAAATTCAAGGCTATTTTCCGTGCTTACTCCCTCTATCGGCTTATCTTGAGAATAGGTAAAGTGTCACTAGGTGAATATGTGTGCTTTCATCCAGGCTTTGGGGTTGGAGTTTACCATAATTGCGGGTCAAGGATACAGGAGAGAATAGCCTCAGGAGCACAGGTCTTGAAAGTTCAAAACTATAAACCTTAAAGCAATGGGAAATATTACTCCTATGAGGCTTACAGTGGTTCTTTGTTCCATCAGAGCAGATTACACAGAGGTACCACGAATTGATGCAAATTCAGTCCAGTCATCTGTCAACCTTTCAGGGGCCACTACTCAATAATATGAACTACCCTCTACTTTTATTTATCCTTTTTCTCTTATGTTTCTGATGTTCTTCTTTGGGCCATTTTGTGGCTTATTTTATACTTACATCCGTCCCAGTATTAAGAGAGGGGTGAGAAAGGAAATAAAACTGAATGAATATTGGTGTTTGTTAGCAGCTTGGTGAAAAAGCAGTTGCAACTATCACTTTATATCAGGTCTTGGAATTATTTGTGAGTTGCAATTAGCCATGTTGTCTATATCCCCTATTATCCCAGATAAGGATTACATTACCTTATTGACATCGTCTCTTAGCAAGTGTATTGCTACTTGTTCAGTGCAATTGGCTGTGGCAATTCATGACTTTTTTTGGACAAACACATCATGAATTATCTCAAACCAACTCGCAGTTATCCAAGGGTTAATGATCCAATGTGTGAGTTTTACAAGCACTTTGCTTCTTCCTTGTCTCCCTCCTGTTCTCTGGCTTTAGGTCATTTGGTTGCTTATTAGCATCTCCACCAGAGAATATTTAAGTTAAATTAAACTCAGACAAATCTTTGTCACTGTGGTGGTGGCTTTCGATGTATACTGAAACAAGAGAAGGAGGTCCAAAAATATAAAATTTTTTATGTTCTTGTTAAATTTAAATTTCCAATCCTACTCCTTTCCTCCATTAACACAGAAAAATTAAGCATTTGCTTTAGCTGTCTTATGGAAATTGGGTCTTCAAGCCTTGTCATTTTCAAAATTCGCTCCTTGAGCTGCTAGGGAAATTGGACAAAAACACTTCAGTTCTTTGAAAAAGTATACAATACAAAATTCACTGATAAACCAAAGGTTTAGGAAGACAACTCAAAATAGTCCAATAATGTGTCCAAGCATTTAGCCTGGTATGAAAGTCAGGAATTAGCACCTCGAATGGATGAACTCAAGTTTTGTCTTCTCTCCCTCTCTCTGCCCACCCTCTGTCGAGGTGCCGATGAACACTGAAATGGCCAAAGAGTAGGCAGTAGCAAGCAAGCGAGAAAAGGGTGGTGATTACCCTCCAAACAAATGAGAGGCAGCCAAAAGAACTTCTTTCTCTTCCTCCAGACTCCAAGAAACCTCTCTTCCTCTCGGTCTAAAAGCTTACCGAGGACTCTGCCTGACTCACTCAGTTGCCAGTAGGCTGGAGTCACCGCAGAGCAAGGACAGCAACCTACTGCTGTCCCCTCTATGTCATTACAGGCTAAAGGCAAATGCCCAACCCCGCTGAGGGAAACCTCTGCGCCTGCACATGCCCAAGTATGTAGAACTTGGTGTAGCATCTCATGCAGCCAGAACCCTATGTCATGTTGTAGGAAGATATAAATTAGCGTGGATTTAGCTGTCAGGCAGAAGCAATCCATTTTCTAGCAGGGGGTTCTTGGATGAAAATCTCTCCATCCCTTTTTGAATGCTTTCTCCTCTTTCTATGAATTATTCTAGAAAGAGACATAGGAATTGTGCTGGCTCTGAAGAATCCAGAACAAGACAGAGGTTTATAACCTGCAAAAGTATTCACAACTCGTACCAAAGAAGTGCTGAGATAAATGGCAGACATCAGCTCTGGCTAATTTCCAAAGATGCATATTGTATAAGCAAAAGGGCCTATTAGAATGGGGTACTTGCTGTGCGGAAGTGTGTTTTCTTCAGGTCTAGGGAGGCCAGAAAGGCTTTGTGTAGTCAGTAATATTTTAGACTTGTTCAAAGTCTGTATCTCAATCAGTGGCATTGTATGCTGCTTTGAATTTTTGCACTTTTAAAAGTTCTTGATTGTGTCATACTCTACATGGATTCAAAGACTTTCTACTTAAGCCAGACACTTAAGCCAGAAATTTTATCATTACTTTCAAAAAGATAAAATTAGAAATATATTAGAAAAATAAAACTATCATTCAAGACCTATAATTAATTTCATATTAACTTGGGTTCACAATTGTCTGGGGGAAACATATATTTCTGTAAGATGGTAGACTTTATTTTTTTAAGACTTTCAGGATGGTGCCTTAGGGGTGTGTGTGTTTGTTTGTGTCTGTATGTGTGTGCGTGTGTAAAATTCTTCCTCCTTCCATCAATAATGTATCTGTTTTGCCTCATTTTATTAATCTATAAAATGGGGTAATAATTGCTGACATAGTTGAGAAGTCCTTGGCCAACACTGTAAATATTATAATACTGAAGATTTCATATCTCAGGGGTAACTTGACAGTGAATAATAATCAAAGCATCCAGCCCAGAATAAGAAAAATAATATTGTGTGGACTTCACGCTGCATGACTTTATTAAATCTAGACTTCATGTCTCCATGGCAAGTGGATCCCCAAAGCCCAGGCAGCAAAAATGTTAGTGCTTCCTCTGAAAATAAAGTTAACAATATCTAAAAAACATACGATTTAATCCATTGTCATTGTTTTGCAGAAGAATTTAGCTGTGGAGTGTTAGAGGGGAAAAGTCTGTTTTCTTTAAGATGTGCTATCCATCTTCCTCTGCCCCAGAAATTACATCCTAAATAATTAAAATAGCAATGCAACTGTACTGAGACTTCCACTAAACTATCTTAATAGTGAGAATCTGGACAGTCCATGGAAGGGACGCGTGGCAGCCAGGGATAGAGTTAACCTTTCTTTCACATAGAAGATTGCTGAGTTTAGAATCATTTTCTTTATGGCTTTTCCTGATGATCCTGGAGGAAAAAAGTCCACAACACCCTATCCCCAAATAGTCATCCAGACACTAGGTGAGATAAGATAAGATGGTGATAAAGCTGCCTGACCTCTGTGTTAACTCCTAGCAGTTAAAATTCTGCTCTTATAACAGAAATTCTAACTTACTCTTCACATCACAGATGCAAATGCGTCAGATATTAAAGGAGTGAGGAGTACCCTGATGCCCTGCTTTGCAGGCTTCCTTGGAAGACTCCGGGGGATATAAAGGCATTTAGCTGTTTCCTTTTCTTTCCCTCTAGAGGTGTCTGGCTAAGTCAGGTGGAACACATTCCCCAAGCTCCCATTTATTACATGCTCTCTTCCTGCACTGGATTTCCCCCCTTCCCACCACTCTATCTTCCTTGGCCTTCCCCAAACATCTTTATCCAGAACCAAACATTATGTTTGTTTCTGGAAATTCCATCAGGATTCGGAGAAGGAACAGGCTCATGTCAGGGACACTCCCTGAAAACCAGAAAGTCTATGCACAAACACACACCTGTGTGTAGCAGCCCGTGGCCGCCTCTCACCACACACTCCTGCTTTATACATCCAATGCTGATAAAAGCCTTCTTTTGCTCGAGGAACGTACTAATTTATTTAGCCATCCCCCGGATATAAATCACATTTACCTCTCTCCAGAAGACAGGCAACTTTCTCTTCAAGGGTGTCATAAAGAGGAAAATAGAGCTTGGTTCAAAAGTGGTAAAATAACTGCTATTCTTATAAGTTGAGATTGTCAACAAAACTCTCAAGTGGACGCACAAAGCAGAACCCCAGGCAAGTCTGTGAAAGTTCTCTTCAGAATGTTGTTTTCGTTTTGCCAGTCACCTATGTGGATTCTCAGCCCACCGGTGGAAATGGCGTAAGGAGCGTATTTTCTCTGTGGGTTGCTGGGGACAGTGAGACCCAGTGAGGCAAGATCAGATGGCTGAGGGTCAAGTGCTTCCAGGATAGACCTTTCCTGGTATACATCTGTAGGCTGTCTGTTCACTGCTGCAATTTGCATTCTGATTAGTATCCTAACCCCATTTCCCCCCACCTGTAGGCTTTCTGCTTGTGTCTGCATCTGTAGCCCGTGGTGACCAGGAGCAGTGAGGGAAGGGAGACAGTCTGCTCTCTGAAGAGCCCAGCGGCAGTCCCTCTTCCTGCAAATAGAAGCAGTGGGAGCGCGATGAGAGCGTAGGTGACTGTTGGGAAATAGGTTTTTTTTCTCTTCTTTCCACAGTTTTTTCTTCCTATTAATATGTTCTAGAGGGCAAGGAGAAGTTCTAGGTACCAGTACCCATCTCTCCCCATGAAAAATTACACACATTTTTCTCCGCTGGAAACATGATTTATTTGGATTATTTTCACTTTGTAATGATCTTTTCAGAAAAACAAAAAGTACATGCACAACTTTTAAAAAGATCAAAAAGGACAAAAAGATATACAATGAAAAGGACCCCAGACCCACAAACAACTATTTTTATCAATTTTTGCTTATCCTTCCAGAAGTAGTCTTTGTGTGTGCATATTTATAGCCAAGATATTATGTGTGTGTCTAAATTTACAAGGCTTTTCTTGGATCAGGAAACTGGGGTAGTTGACGGAGTGGGGAGCCAGGGGTACGGCCCCTTATTACAGCTTTTATGTTGGATGGCCCACAGGCATTGCCCTGGGCCTGTACCCTTCTAGGGAGAGTCCTGCTTTTGTTGGTTTTGTTTTTTAAAAAAAACAAAACTGGGGCTTCCCTGGTGGAGCAGTGGTTGAGAGTCCGCCTGCCGATGCAGGGGACACAGGTTCGTGCCCCGGTCCGGGAAGATCCCACATGCCGCGGAGCGGCTGGGCCCGTGAGCCATGGCCGCTGAGCTTGCGCGTCCGGAGCCTGTGCTCCACAACGGGAGAGGCCACATCAGTGAGAGGCCCGTGTACCGCAAAAACAAAACAAAAGAAAACTGTATGTGTGTGTGTATAGAATTTGTTGCAGTAACAAAAATGAAAGCCTGCATGTATGCTACTCATTTTGCTTTTTTTCTCCACATAACAAAAGAACTTCACGTTCATTTGATATCAGTGTATAGAGAAATACCACATAAAATGGACATTGTAATGATGGTTTTGCGGATGACACGAATAGGAAGGAAGGAAAGAAGGGAGGGAGAGAGGGAGGGAAGGAAACAGAACTATGTGCCCCAGCTATTTATGGTTGCTATTTGTCAAAGTGTGTTTCTTTGTGAAGCTGCATCTATCATTTCTCTCTCGTGGACAAGGAGGGCAGTGACAGTGGGTTCGTCTTTGGCTGTTGTTGTAAGATTTACATGTATGCTTTCCAAACCTAGTTTCTTCTCCTGCTTTCTGTATTGAGGACATGTGAGGTCCAGGGCATCCTTGAGCACCCTTTCGAGGGAGAGATGGGACCTCTTCTCCCCACTTGCCTAAGCAAGAAGGCCACACAGTAGGGGTGACTTGGGGCCATGACTGCCCCTGAGGACCCACGTCCTGCCTCTCTCTGGGCTGGCGGAGCGGGTGGTACCCGGGTAAGGGCAGAGGAGGAGGGGTAAATTGCTTCCTTCCCACCCTCCATCACAAGAGTAGACTTTCTATCCATTTTTCCCTCCATTCGAGCAAAGTCCAGTGGGAAACGAGCCCACCAGGCCGAGAGTGTAGCTTTTTCTACTTTCCTGCCTGCGAGCATCAAGCACCGTCACAGGGGGCAGAGAGAGAGTGCAGCGCACCTTCATCCTGAAGATGCTTGTGGAGCAGGAAAAGGTGGAACCCAGGCCCACTGTGCCCAGCTCTCTGCTTGGCATCCCAACCGTAGGATGCGACTTTCACACGGAAGATGTATGCACATCTCTAGAGTCAGAGCTGAGAGTTTCAGCGTCCCAGACATTTCATCAAGGACCTTTTATTTTGTCTGACGCATGCTGAAGTGGTTCTCAGTCCTAGGGTCATGGCCACAGAAGCTCCATTGCCCTGCTGTGTGCATTTTCCCCATCACGTTGAACCTTCTCCCACCCCCAACAGTGTGAAGGCAGCCATCAGCCATCAAGAGCTGATGGGCAGGCAGTTGAGGGCAGAGGCTGAGTACAGGACTAGGGGCAGAGATGGGACTGGAGCCCCATCTCCACCATCCACTAGTCTGGACAGGTTCAACCTCAGTGCCTCAGTAGACCCATCTATAAAATTCCGGATTGTCCTGCAGTCTTGCTGTGAGGATTAAATGAGGTGATATAGAGAGAAAGCTTTCTAGTGCTTAATAAATATGTTATCAAGTAATCTCAGTTACTCAGAGGTAACTTTAAATTATTATGGCTTGACTGAGATAAATATTCTAAACATAGCTGCTACCCGCAGTTATTTCTGAGCCTCTGCCTCTGCTTGCAGAACATTGCTGTGCATTCCAGGCTCAACTCACGGGACCACATGGGCCTGGCTCAGAGGGCCAGGGTAGAGTATAGCGTAGTGGGTCAGATTCAGACAGGGATGGTGCACACACCTCCCTGCACCACCACCTGTGGCCCCATGGGCAAGTTACTGTCCTCCTCTGCCTCAGTCTCCTTATCTCTGAACTGGGAATAGCAACAATTTCTGCCTTACAGAGTTGTGTTGAGTGAAGTAGTGTGTGTGAAAACTATTGGCCTATAGTATGTGTTCAGTAAAATGATCGGGATTATGCATCTATTAACCACTGACTCACAGAATTTCAGAACCTGAAGGATTCATAGACATTATTTAGTAAGGGGCACCCCCCCTCCCACCATTGGACTAACCCTTCATTTTGTAGATGGGAAATTGGGTCATAGAAAAGTTAAGAGGTCTAACAAATATTATGTAGCCAGCTAGCTGCAGAATCAAGACTGGAATCCAAGGGTTCTGCCGTGCAGGTCCGGGCTCGTTCACTCCCTGCAGTTTTCTTGCTGCAGGACTGAAAGTAGATGTTCCATCCTGTTTAGGTACCTAATCAGTGCTTCAAATTTGTTTGAAACCTTGGGCAACCAATAGATTGCTTGAAAAGTTATGACTCAAGGCCAGGTATTGAATTCTGTTTTACATCCCAAGGTTTTAGCTGATCTTTTTCTTAATCCATTTTTGTTTTAAATATTGCAAGTTGCTATCAACTTCTCTCTCTATCCCCTTGCTTGCCTCAGAAAACTGATATGCCCTCCCTCCCCACTGCCCTTATTTTTCTTAACTACAGTCTGTAGTGAAAACCCTCTTCTCTCAAGTGAAATGAAGCAGCTGGCACCTTTAGGGCTCTCATATTATCATTATTATCATTTAACATTTATAAGTGCTCACAGTATGCTAGACACTATAAGTAAGGAACTTGCCGTCTAAATTAGACACAGATAGATCCACATAAAAGAGAAAAATAGAGGCAGGGGGTGAGTGGGAAGTGGATCAGGGAAGGGAAAAACTCAGGGTCACTGCCACAACACTTCAAACTCTTGCTGAGCCAATGGATGTGGAAGACTTAGGGAGACATATCCAATTTTTAGCAAAGTGATATAAAATTGCCCCTAAAGGGATTGTGTGAAATACCAGGGTTTTTTTTTTTTTCATTTCTGCCAGAGAATTTCGGGAAAGCACCTTCTTGTGAACAGAATTGTTCTAAATCTGCTCTCTGCTGCCTCTTTCCATCAGCTTTCCCCAGGCCCCTGGTGGCCTCCTCCCCGTGCACTTTTGGTTTGAACTCAGAGAGCAGCAGGGAGGCGAGGGAATCAAGTGCGGGGCAGCCGGCATGTCTAATTCCATGACAGACATGTGGTGAATCTAAAGGCCACCCCTGGAAGTGTCTTTGATCTCTGGAGCCCTCTATGCATTCTGTTTCCCCTCCACGGGGTCAGTGCCCGTGGTACCCCCCGGCCGCCCAGAGTCCCCCCTCCCCCATAGGTAAGCTTCCCTTTTTGTAAGTCCAATTTTGCCCCCAAATACAATTTGTTCTTGCAACTCATCCTGGGTCTCAAAAATTGTGACTCTTCCTCCTGTTAATAATTTTTACTGTATATGTTTACCCCTTACAACTTGAGAATGGAAAGTGGCACTCTTCATAGCTACAGGGAAATAAGCACTAAGTCAAACAGATCCATCATAATTGGAGAAGAATCAATGATTGAACAGTTTAATGAACTAAGGCAAAAAAAATATTTTAAGTGGCTACACTTCTAATAACCTCTTATTCCTGAAGGTTGTCCATGGGCTGCCCAGAGGGACCCTCCCAACAGAGGAGAGAAGCCCAGTGAATGGCCCAGATTTCTTGTACCCTCGGCTTTAGGGAGCCACTTGGTTTTTTCTCTTTAACAGCAGATAACAACCAGAGTCCCCTCTGATAGGAGCTAAGACATGAAAACAGCAAAAATGCATTCCCATCCTTCATGGAACTCAAATCAAACCTAGGATCTTTTCCACTTGAAAAAATAAGATGAAGTCTCTTCCCAGGGCTAAATGAGTGGCAAAAATGACAAAGGGTGCAGGAGGCCAGAGGCCAGAAGGAAGGGCATCCTGCCAGGGCGTCTGCACCTCGCATTTACCTGGCACCAGGGAAGTGGGAAAGGCACTACAATTTGGACAAGGGGAAATGATCAGCTCATCTTATTTTTTACTCTCTTTCTTTTGCTAGGTACATGTCCTTTCAATTCTCTCACCTTTTATTTTTCTTATTCTTAGACTTAAAATTGGTTTAATACTGGAGCATTTCTTAGACTTCTTAAAAATTGAACCCTAAATTTATAAGTCCCTGGAAACCAGGTGTGGACTGCTGCATGAGTTCAGGTCTGCCAAGAGGGAGGCACCAAAATGGGACTGGATGTGCAAATGTACTGGGGAAGAGAACAGGAGCAGGTAGGGGGAGCTGGCGGACAACAGTACAGGTCTGACCCCCCCGTGGGAGGAGAGGCAGAAGGAAGGAGGATTGGGGAGGAGGAGGTTCCAACTGAGCAGAGTTTTAAAGCAGTTCAGCCAGGTTACTGTGGAGTCCTCCAGCCACAGTTGCCCACGGGAGGAGATGTGCCTTTTGCAGGAAAGGGCCTGCCTTTGGATCCCTGCCATTCAGTCATTGACTGGCAGCAGCCAGTGAAAGGTGTGCAGACACACTGGTGGTTCTAGAGGGGAACAGCTCGGGTCATCAGTCAGTTATCCTCCCCACAAAAGGAGCCCTGAGCTGCACATTTTGGTCACAGCTGTGTTATTCTACTTCATTCCAGAGAGACAATCAAAAGAGAGTAGAGCAAATGAGGGCTTGGCCTGCAAACCAGGCATAGCATGTAACACTGTTTCATGCTCATAGCTTCCACTTATGCACGTGCCACGAACTGAATAGAGTTACCGCTGTAAACATCACACAAATCCTATAAGACCACTATTATTAACCTATTTTACAGACGGAAAAGTGAGTCTTAGAAAGATTGTGGTCACACAGCGACTGTTGGTGGAGCCAGAATTCCACCCTAACACCTAGTCCCAGAGCCACTTCATGCATTACCTCTGAAGCTACTTCTTGACTGTAGCAATTTATAAGCTATTTAATTTCTGCTAAGTACTAAAGTACTGTCATTATTTTCTCATAACGCATGACTAGGGAAGAAACCTCTGGTAAAATCACATAAGACTTTGCAATCACCCAAGAAATCTGCTTGGGGTCAGACACCGCCCACCCTCACCACATCCCTCCATTTTCTGAAGAACCGAAGTAAAATCTTCATTTATTTGTTGAAGTGCCTTAGTAGTGCTGTGAATCTAATGGCACATCCTTCTTGTTTATATGGAGACAGTTCCTCAAAAGCTCACCTGCTCTATAATAATTGATATTTTCCAGCCTTGACCTGGCAGCAAAGACCCAGCTCACAGACACTTGCTGAGCTAAGAAACAAAAGCAGGCAGAAAACTCCTGCAGAGCTTCTCAAAGCTTGTGCTCATAAAGGGCATCAGGTACACCTACACGGCTATGAGATACATTAAAAACGGATTCTTACAGAAGAGTTAAAGTCCAGTCTGATGCTGCTCAAATTTCACTAAAAAAAGGATATTAAGACAACAAGCCTGGAAAAACCAAGTTAGCTTAATTACAAAGGAAAAAGTACAACCAAATTTGAATACTAACATGTAGAAATCTGTCAGAGCTGATGGAAAATGTGGCTCTGATACTCTGAGGTTTTCTCTTGAAAAGCCTAAAAGGACTCTGTCAAGTTTGACGAGCCTAAAATGCAACACCCACACACACACCTGCATGCAAATATTACATTTTCTATTTTAAAATGGCCTCTTGATAGATTTTTCACTTTCAGTCTTCAGAAATTATCTCAAGTGAAAAAATAAATAAATAAAAACCAGAAAGCTTTTCAGCTTTGATCCCCTGCTGGTTTGTAAGAATAGATTTGGCAAGAAGAGTGGCACCCACAATCACAAGAAACCCAAGTAACCTGGTTGTTTTTTTTCCACAGCCAGCTAAGGACAGAGATTTTAACACCATTACCACCCTCAGTTTAGAGGGCTCCTAGCTTTTCACTGTCAGGAAACATTCTCAGAAAAAAAAAAATAGCTTATACAACAGGCATATCTTCAACTTGTCACCGTCTAGCCACATCCTTTCAGAAAACATTTCATTTCTTTATGTAGCAATTGTAATGGGTAAGCAGACCCATTCCCAAAGGCTACCAAAAATGTCCCAGCATAAGCCTATCCCATTCATACTCCAACACGGTAAAGCACAAAACATCAGAAATGGCTGCCCTGCACGAAACAGCTAATATTTTAGGCAGTAATTTTCCTCACATCTAGGGCAAAAGAGAAAGCATCCATATCTATCATGTCAAAACAATTCCGTATCATGTGGTTTAAACAAAAGAACCAAGGCATCAGCATGCCTAGTTTTCAATTCCACCTCCTAGTAAATATGACCAATTAATCTCGACAAAGCATTGCTCTGATGGTCCAACAATCGCTTAGCACACATGTACTGACCCCCCTGCCTGGGACATGCCAACCAAGGGAAGGAGCACTGCATTGGTGAGAGTCATTTACTTGCTCAAGAGTGTCAGTGTTGGGCTTCCCTGGTGGCGCAGTGGTTGAGAGTCCACCTGCCGATGCAGGGAACACGGGTTCGTGCCCCGGTCCGGGAAGATCCCACATGCCGTGGAGCGGCTGGGCCCGTGAGCCATGGCCACTGAGCCTGCGCGTCCGGAGCCTCTGCTCCGCAACGGGAGAGGCCACAGCAGTGAGAGGCTCGCATACGGCAAAAAAAAAAAAAAAAAAAAAGTGTCAGTGTTTACCCAGTGGTTACAGAATAAATTTCAAACTTGAGCTGAGTATTCAAGTTTCCCCACAATCTGGCCCTGACCTACCTTTGTGGTCTTTTCTTCACTGCTGGCCTCCTGGAGCTGTCCTGTCCAATATGGTAACCACAATTTATATAGGGCTATTATGCAATTGAAATGTGGCAGCTCCACATTGATACGTGTTATAAGTGTAATCTACATACCAGATTTCGAAGACTTAGTACCCAATAAAAGGATATAAAATATCTCAATATTTTAAAATTGATTGCACATTGAAATGAAGGTGTTTTGGATACATTAAATTACAGAAAATAAATTGTAAAAGTTATTTCATTTCAAGTGCTTCTTTTTTAATATAGCTACTAGAAAATTTTAAATTGCAAATGTGGCTTTTGATTGTATTTCTGTTAGACAGTGTTGTTAGACTTTGTACTTTTCTCCCACACTCTGCTCCTTCCATCCTGTTCACCTAATACAGTCATGTGTGCCATCTTTACTTATTTAAATCCTATCCATCCTACAAATCTCTGCTCAAATCTTAAGTCTTCTTTGGAAAACCTCTTTTACTCTGTACATCGCATACAGCATTTATTTCCTTGTGATTTGCTTAACACTATTTATATGTAAATTGTAAAACTCTTCAACCCACTTCCCCAACTATATTGAAGCTTCTAGAGGGCAGCTTCCATGTCTGAGTCATCTCTGTTTTCCAAGGAACCAATATCTAGCACAATGTCTTGCATGAGGAAGATAGTCAATAAAAATTTTTAAGGAAATGATAAATGGATAGATGGATAAATGCATGAATGAAAAAAATGTATCTATGAGTCAAGACAGTGTAGTTCTAGCAAAAGAATGGACACATATATCAATGGAACAGAATAGAGAGCCCATAAATAAGCCACATGAATATAGTCAACTGATTTTTTGACAAAGGTGCAAAGGCAATTCAATGGAGAAAGGATAGTCTTTCAATATATGGTGCTGGAACAACTGGATGTCTATATATTAAAAAAAATTAATCTAGACATTACCTTATACCTTTCACAAAAATGAACTCAAAATTGATCACAGGCATAAATGTAAAATGAAAAACTATAAAACTTCTAGAAGAAAAGAAGAGAAATTATCTTGGGTTCAGCTATGATTTTTTAAATACAATGCCAAAAGCATAATCCATGAAAGAAAAAATTGATAAGTTGAACTTCATTAAAAATAAAAATTTACACTCTGTGTAAGACACTGTTAAGAGAATGAAAAGACAAGTCATGAACTAGAAGAAAATATTTGCAAACTGCATATCTGATAAAAGATATGTATCTACAATATGCAAGCAACACTTTAAACTAGATAAGAAAATTTAAAAAAAAATTAAAAATGAGCAAGAGATCTGGATACCATATCAAAGAAGATATACAGATGGAAAATAAGCATATAAAAAGATGCTCAGTAGAGCATTTGCCAGTAGAGGAATGCAAATAAAAACAACAATGTTGCCTTACTTCTCATGCAAAAATAACGAACTGTGGATCATAGTTCTAAATGTAAGATCCAGAAATATAAAATGCTTAGAAGAAAAAAGGAGTAAATCTTCATGACCATGGATTAGGCAATAATTTCTTAGACATAACATCAGATGTACAAGCCACAAATGTAAAATACATAAATTCATCTTGATCAAAATTAAAGACTTCTGTGTTTCAAAGAATACTGTCAGGAAACTGAAAAGACAGTCCACTATAGGAGAAAATATTTGCAAATCAGGTATCTGATAAAGGACTTATACATAAAGTTTATAAAATATAAAGGGAATTCTTAAAACTCAACAATAAAATGACAAATAATCCAGTTTAAATATAGGCAAAGGATTTGAACAGACAGTCCTCCAAAAACTATGTACAACTGGCCAAGCACATGAAAAGATAATTAAAATTACTGGGGAAATGCAAATCAAACCACAATGAGTTACGAGTTTTTCACACTAGGATGGCTATAATAAAAAAGATGAACAGTAACAAGTGTTGGTGAGGATGTTGAGATATTAGAACATCATACATCACTGGAAGGAATGTAAAATGGTGCAACCACCTTGGAGAACAGTCTGGAAGTTCCTCAGTAAGGTAAACATAGACTTGCCATATAACCCAGCAATTCCACTCCTAGGTATATACCCGAGAGAACTGAAAGCATAAGTCTAAACAAGTACTTATACACAAATGTTCATCCAGTGTTATGCAAAACATCCAAAAGTAGAAACAACCCAAATGCCCATCACTTAAATAGTATATAAGCAAAAGTGTGTATCCATACAATGAAATATTATTCAGCCATATAAATTACTGAAGTACTGATACACGCTACAACATGGAAGAACCTTTAAAGCATTATGTTAAATTAAAGAAGCCAGACACAAAAGGCTACATTTTATGTGAGTCCATTTATTGAAATGTCCAGAATAAGAAAATCAACGGAAGCAGAAAATAGATTAGTGATTGCCAGGGCTGGGGAAGAAGAAAGTGGGAAATAACTGCCAGTGGGTATGGGTTTTCTTTTCAGAGTGATGAAAATATTCTAAAAGTAGATAGTGGTGATGGTTGCACCAATCTGTGACTATATAGAAACAACTGAAATGTGCACATGAAAAGAGTCCATTTTCTAGTAGGTGAATTATGTCTATAAAAAGCTGTTATTTTAAAAAATGAGATACCACTATCTATTAAAATAACTAAAATAAGAGAAAAACTGGTAAGGATGAGAAGCAAAAGGAACTCTCATTCATTGATTTGCATTGGTGGGAATGCAAAACGGTGCAGCCACTTTGGAGGAGTTTGGCACTTTCTTACAAAGCTAAATATAATCTTACCAATTGACCCAACAATCATGTTTTTAGGTATTTAACCAACTGATTTGAAATTTTATTTTCACACACATTTGAAAACAAATGTTTATAGAAGGTTTTTTTTGGTTTTTTTTTTTGCGGTACGCGGGCCTCTCACTGTTGTGGCCTCTCCCGTTGCGGAGCACAGGCTCCGGACGCGCAGGCTCAGCGGCCATGGCTCACGGGCCCAGCCGCTCTGCGGCATGTGGGATCTTCCCGGACCGGGGCACGAACCTGTGTCCCCTGCATCGGCAGGCGGACTCTCAACCACTGCACCACCAGGGAAGCCCTATAGCAGTTTTATTAATAATCTCTAAAAACTGGAAAGAACCGAGATGTCCTTCAAAAGTTGAACAGATAAGCAAACTGTGGTACATTCATACAATGGAATACTATTTAGTGGCAAGAAGGAATGAGCTATGCAAAGAAATGGATGAATCTTAAATGCATACTGTTAAGTGAAAGAAGCCAGTCTAAAAGGCTACATACTAATTTAAATTAACTCAAAATGCTACTGCACATGTATGCTGGAATTGAGCAATTAAATAAATGGGCAGTGATTTGTGGGATCTAGGTTTTTTCATTGCTGGAGGTGGAAAATACAGATAAGAAAGGGAGAAAGATAGAATAATCTATGTGGTAATGGATTAGAGTTGGAGACATCAGTATCTATATATGTTTAGCTTAATATAAATACACATGGTTATGTAGAGAAATATTTAAAGTTGCATGCATGTATGCTGGTTAGTATTTCTTTGCTCTGTCAGCTGTGAGGGCCTAGAAGCATCTATGCTCCCGTGGCAACAAGCATGCCTTGTGCAGACCTTAGTATCTAATAACTTTTTCCAGTAAGAGCAACCAGAGTGCCTTGAGGAAATGGCTGATTCTAGAGCTAAGAGCAGGAAATATACATGATGAGACTGGAGGATCTTGTAGGGTCAGAAAGCAAGAAAGTGCCCAAGGTAAAAAAAAAAAACCCAAAATAATAGGGGCATGTCAAAGGAACACAGAAACCAACTGAAGGAAGCTGCCAAAAGCCAAAGTTGGAACAATTTGAGCAATAGAATAAATCATATTGGATTCTAACCCAAAATATAAAAATAAATATCCATGAGTCCATACTGATATAAACGATTGAATAAATAAATAAATGGGTCAGAAGAGCCAAATTTCCTGTGCAGCAGAGTTCCAAATAATTTATGTAGATACTCAGCCTTCAAGATGGTGGAACACAAGTACCCACTCCTTAAATATGGGCTTCACATTGTGACTTCTCTCAAAAGAGTATAGTATGGAAAGTGAGAAAAAAGGGTAGCTTAACACTGAGGAAACCTCACAAACACTACCTCAACCAGGGGATCGATGCTAACTTCACCGTGTCAACAAGGCTGACATCATGTCAATTGTACGTACCCAAGATGTGATGTGGTAAGAATGGCATTTTATCTTTGTGTGTTCCTCCCAAAACCCACAACCCCAATATAATCATGAAAAAACATCAGAAAAACTCATATTGAGGGACATTCTATAAAATGCCTGACCAGTATGCTTCAAAACTGTCAGGGTCATCAAAAACAAGGAAAGTCTGAAAGACTGTCACAGTCAAGAGGAGCTGAAGGAGACATGACAACTAATGTAATATGGCGCCCTGGATGGAATTTTGAAATAGGAAAGGGACATTAGGTAAAACTAAGAAAATCTGAATAAAATATGTACTTTCATTAATAATAATGTATCAATATTAGTTCACTAATGGTAACAAAAATACCATCCAAATGTAAGCTGTTATTAACAGGGGAAATTGCGTGTGAGGTATATGGGAACTCTCTGTACTATCTTTGCAACTTTTCTTTAAATATAAAATTATTCTAAATCTAAAAGTTTATTAAAAATAAGAAACATGCTTTATGGATGCCTTCTAAGCCTTCTAAGAGGTTGGCAAAAGTTGAATTTTCAGTGGCATATTGAACAGTTACATCTTTCAGACCCTCCCTCTGCCCATCACTGCTCTTTGTCTTGGAAAAGATGGTTCCCTTTTCTAAATGTGATTACATTTCTTTTTACAGTTATGAATTGATCTATACCCACTCCATCAGGGAGAATTAAAACTTAATCATCATCACTTTCTGTTTTCCTTAACTATGCTTTCCCTCTACTTTGTCCCACACCCTACAAACTTTTCCTGTTAAACCTTAATCCTTAGGGTTCCCAGAACAATACTGATTTTGATAAACAAATATTAACAATACTTAAAATACCTGGGAAAAAATATTTAACTCAAAATGCACACACAGGGCAATTCTCTTGGCTTCCAGAATGAAAGGATGACCCAGATCTCAAATGTTCAAAAAACATCAGCAAGGTTTTCTGTAACATGTCCGTTTACCACATTCTTAAGGAAGGACCTGAGTTAAACTTTATAAACTAAAGCTACAACAAAAGTGAGCAAAACCATTTAATAATTGAGAAAACCAGGTATAAATGTGCCTTATGGAATATAAAAAAATATTATATAAAGAAAGATATAATTGGTTGAATACTTGGGAATAAGTAGACCCAGAGACCAACATTAAAACCAGTTATGCCTCTAATTTTTACCTGCAGCCAGTTAAGCCAGGGGTTACTTCTGAAATGTCAAACAGTCAAAGTGAAGGAATTTATTGCAAGAAATATAATTCCCAATTCTGGCTGGTAAAACAAACTTACGGAGGATTCCTGGACTTTTATAATGATGGAATACAACCTGAGGCAGTATAAATTCACAATCTCTTAGGACAAATAGCCTTTAAAAATTCAACCTAGTATTCAGTTCACCCTTGAAATGAGTGGAATTTTCTGTAGAAGTCACATGACATATTCATTGTATAGTATGAACCCTCCTGCTAGCATGATCTCAGGCTACCTACCCCTTTTCTCTAGTTTTGCAGTGTCGGTTTTAACATCATTGAACACATACATTCTTGTATGGTTTGTGCTTTAACTGATGTAGGCTTTAGATAATAACCACCTAGTAGAAATCTGTTATGGTCTAGCAATGTCTATACTACTGTCAATTCGATATTATGCAAAAGGGACCTACCTATAATACATTGTCATTGTCACTAAACAAATTTCTTTAAATAAAGGCCTATAAAAATCCAATTAGATTGTGCATGGAGCGCCATTAAGTTGAAATGCTGCAACAGTGAAAGTCAAGACTAACTTAACCTTTTAAAAAGATTATACTATAGGTAAAGCCCCACTGGCATGTGGAGGAATTTGTGTTAATTCTGTGTCCTGAAAAGATTAGAAAATGGCAAATGTAGTGTATCTTGAAAGCCCCTGGGTGTCCTGGAGTCTGGTTATCATTTCCCCCTCCCTGTAGTTGATCGCTCCAGCCAAGGAGGCCCCCGGGACCCAGCACAGCTCTGCATCCTACAGTTTTGGTGGCCTGGGCAGCTGCATTAATCTCCCCCTCCCCCAAGGCTTTTGAAGTGGCCACAGGAAACGGGCAGCTCTGCTGGCCCCGCCCCCTCTCAGGGAGTTTTCTGTCTCAGAGTGTTTTAAACACTGCCAGATCCAAAAGGGATGAGGTTTATGGTGGTATAATATCACCTTAGATTTTGGTGACTCTGGGAAGAAACAGAAAAGACAGAAAAAACCATTCAGGCCCTTTTCATAGCATCACAAGATTATTTATCATAAGAGAGAGCTTTGGTCAGCTAGTTCAAATGCCCATCTATTGTCTCCTGTTCTCCTCTGTCTCCAAACAATTCAGGCAGTAAAGGACACACCACCTAGAGAAGCTCTGTCCTATTATGGGATAGTTCTAATTGCTGGAAACGTCTGCCTTATATGGAGCTAAATTCTGCCTCCCAGTGACTTACATCAATTGAATCTATTGGGTCATCGGAAACTACAGAGAATATGTCTCCATGTTCAGCTGCCACATGGCTTTTTAAATATTTGAAGACAGTCATGATAATAATAACAAAAGCTATTATCACTTCCTGAGCATCTACTGAGTGACAGTACTGTACCAGATAGTTTATGTATGTAAGTGGATGGCTGAACCCCTCATGGGAAGAGCACTGAATGTGTTTGCAAGGAAAACTTGATAGCACTTGGGGTGGGGAGACAGGGACAGGATTCTGGAATCCCAAAGCCACGCTTGGTACGGAAACATGTTTGCTATGGAGGGTGGATTCTGCGACATGAGTGGATCTTTGTTTTGAGTATTATAAGTGTGTTTTTTCAAATTAAGGATAGGAACTGGGAGAGGATGACTTGTTTTCATAGAAGAAGGGAACGGAATTTGAAGACCCTAATGTCCTGGAAGGATGAAGAAAAGCCAGTGAGTCGGCATGGGGGAAGGATTACCCACCCCCCCCACGCCCCGCCCACTACATTTCTACTCACCCCCCTATTGCCCACAGTGGTAAAGTCTTTACAGAGAACAGCAGTGTAGGGAGGAGGCTTACAACGTCTTCCTCTGGGAAGTGTGCAGCGTGAATTTCCTTATTCATCTACTGGGTCAAATCTCCAGTGAAATCTACTTAACTCACCAATGCTGCTGTGTGAGTAGATTTTTGGGGGGAATTCCACAATTCTGAGAGGGGCTCATGAGATCTGTATTCAGAGAAACTGACACAGGAGCCAGAAGAGAGGGTAACCCAATCACAATATTATTCAAAAGATACTATTGCTACTTTATCAACGAGGATCCTGGGAGTCAGAAAACTTGAGTGACTTGCCCAGAGTTACAAGTGGGGCTGAGTCTACCTGATTCTTTTCACTACACACCAACTCATCACATGTCACCTATGGCTTACATTTTCTAAGATTCACTTTTCTATTTTCCTCAACTTTTTCCCATGACATTCTTTCCAGATCTCTTCCTATCCGGACCTTATCTGTGTACTTTCTGTCAGGGAATCTGTTCAGTTTTCCCACTTCCAGTGGCAGTAATACAGCAATGCATGTTACACATTTATTAATGCAGCCCAAGATCTTTTTCAACATGTTTTGGGATTTTTTTTGCATAAATTAAAACAAGTTCTTCCTATCCTTATTTATTCACAACTGATATTTTCTAACTTATATTTTTCTGACTACTAAAGTAATGCATATTTGGGAATCCCCTGGTGGTCCAGTGGTTAGGACTCCCTGCTTTCACTGCCAAGGGCGCTGTGGGTTCAATCCCTGACTGGGGAACTAAGACCCCACAAGCATCATGGTGCGGCCAAAAAAAATTTTTTTAATTTTAAAAATTGAAGTAATGCATATTTATTATAGACAAAATTTTGAAATTATGAAAATAGTAAGAAAAACAAATATCATCTTTAGTTCCAACAATTATGGATAATAATTGTTGATGTTTTGGGACATACTCTTTCAGTCTTTTGAATGCATGTATGTACGATTTTATAGTTTCTAGTCTGAATCAAAATTCTGGACCTAGCATTTATCATGTTTAAGTTTTCTTGATGATTTAAGCTTTACACTACAATTTATCAAAATAAGTTTGAATTCTTATGCTTTCATTAATTTTCTTAGCTACATGCAACAGAAGCCTATAGCATCCCTTTGCTTCTCCCTCTCCCTCATCATGTGACCACATCACTTCTTGGTTCTCATCTGAAGAAGTTTATGCATTTGACATAATTGATCACTGTTGCCGTGGTCTCTTTGGTCTCTCGATCATGGTTCTTTTTTTACTTCACCGGCTGCACCTTCTCACTCTCCTTCCCTCTCTTTCACATATTCTCAAATGCGTCTGGGTTCAGTTTATGATCTCCTCTGTCTTCTCTAGATTCCCCCTCCCTAGGTGAGCTCCTCTATCGTCTAGGCATGCATGAATCCTACATTTATATCTCTACCTCCATTCTATCCTGAACCCTCCCATAATCCTCCTACTGCCTGCATGACATCTCTTGGATGTCTAAGGACATCTCAAATGCCTTGTTGAAATCTGGGTGCTTTGTCACCATAGTATTCTCCTGATGCATAAGTCTCATAATCCTACCCAGAAAGAAAATAAAGTTCATTTGACCTGACTTGTTCTGTAGGAACCCACCTTAGAAATTTTTCTAGATATAGGACTTTCCACTCCGTACTCAGTAGTGTCCACTTGTTTCCTCTTCCTGAAAATAAGAATATTGACCTGTGCTCAATTTTCGGGCACCTGTCTCATTGTCTGTGATTTCTCAGAGCAAAAAGTAAGATCACATCCTCACTTTATTTTAGTAATTTGGGATATAAAGCTTCTGAGCTCATTGAAGGTGATGAGATAGATCATCTGTAATTCCTAGCCTGCTAGAACATCAGTTGGCTGGGATTTTTTTTCCCGGGAGGGGGTGAGTGGGGAAGGGGGGAAAGGGTATTTTCCTTGGTGAATAATACAAGGCAGAAGGAAAGTTCAGTAGTTCTCTTCTGTCATCTGTCAACTTTATACCAGCTTCCCCATGTTGTGGGCCAATACTATTCCTGTTTTTCTTGAGCTTTAAAGAATTTGTTCTTTTCTTTAGTTTGTTTTGTGAGCCTCAGCTCAGCCTGGGTTTTAGCCTTCCTTGTAAAATTCCCTCACGTTGAGCCACTTTTCTTTAAAAATCAATCCTTCATTTTTTTCATCTTTTGTACCTAGCTTTTTATAAAAACTCGAGCTTCTCAGAGAGCTTCCTATATAATCATATTGATAAGTTTGTCAGATAAAAAACTGGATGTCCAGTTACAATTGAATTTTGGATAAGCAGCGAATGATTTTTAGTATAAATATGTCCCATGCAATATTGGGGATGTACTTATACTAAAAATCATTGTTTACCTGAAATTCAAATTTAACTGAGCATTCTGTAATATATTTACTAAATCTGACAACCTTGCATGTTAATTCTGTTTTATTTGTTTGCTTCGGTTTTAAATAGTTTCAGCTTTCCTTATTCACTTGAATTGCAATGATATAGTAAAAATTTTAGCTTTGGAAAATTCCCATTCCTCTTGAGTTGGGTTTATACTTTGCTTTATAGTATTTAAGGTACCTCATAGTATTAGTCTGCTCAGGCTGCTATAACAAAACCACACAAACTCAATGGCTTAACAACATTTATTTTCTCACAGTTCTGAAGGCTGGAAGTCCATGATCAAGGTGCCAGCAAATTCAGTTTCTGGTGAGAGCTCTCCTCCTGGCTTGTAGATGACTGTCTTCTCTCTGTGTCCTCACATGGTCTTTCCTTTGTGCTCTTGAGACAATTATCTACTTTTTTTCTGGATTGTTTCCATTTTACTTTTATAAATTCTCAGGTACATGTCTTTCCTCACACAAAATTCCCTTCCCCCCTCACTCATGAACTCAAAATTAGCATAGTCACTTTCTCTCAGGTCTCTGAAAGAAACATTGTTAAAACAGCAGCAACTCACCAGGCAGTAGGCAAAGCCCTTTATATGTCCTGTTTAATCCCTACACGATCCACAAGAGGTAGTGTATTAGTCAGAGTTCTCCAGAGGAAAAGAACCAATAGAATGTAGATAGGTAGATAGATAGATAGATATAGATAGATAGATAGCAGTTAGATAGATAGATAGCAGGTAGATTACAGATAGATAGATAAATAGATAGCAGGTAGATAGATAGCAGGTAGATAGATAGATAGTATATAGATAGATAGATAGGTAGATAGATAGATAGATAGATAGATAATTTGTTATGAGGGATTGACTCACAGTACTATGGAGGTGGAGAGGTGCCACATCTGCTGTCAGCAAACTGGAAGCCCAGGAAAGCTGGTGGTGTAGATCCAGTCCAAACCCAAAAGCCTGAGAACTAGGGCAGCCAACGTTGTAAGTCCTAGTCTGAGTCTGAAGGCCAAGAACCAGGAGCGCCATGTCCAAGGACAGGAGAAGATGGATATCCCAGCTCAAGCAGAGTGGAAAGTCACCCCTTCCTCTGCCTTTTTGTTCTATTTGGGGCCACATCAATCTACTGATTCAAAGCAAATCTCTTCAGGACACCCTCACAGACACACCCAGAAATAATGTTTTACCAGCGATCTGGGTATCCCTTCATCCAATCAAGTTGACATGTAAAATTAACCATCACAGAGAGTGTCTTCATTTGAGTTCCCCCACAGACAGACGCTAATTCTGCCTTAGATGTAGACACAAGAAGTTCATTTAGGAAGTGATCCAGTGAAGCACTGGAAAAGTAATTCAAGGAAAGGAGAAAAGCTAGTGAAGGGTATGGAGTGAGTGGAGTCCCACTGTGGGCATCTGGGGCTCAGTCCCATTGGGGACTCTTCGAGGAACTGTGTGGAATAGACTTCAAAATTATCCTGCTGGAAAGCCTGGAGGCTGGAACATTTATCCCCAGCCTCCCACCTTCATTGTTTAAGGGTGGCCCTCAGGGCACCAACTTCGCCTGAGGCCAAGAAGCTCCAGTGGCTCCTGAGAAAGCCCTCAGACACAGCCAACCTCTGTCCCTGCTACCAGAGCTCTTCTTGAGGGCACTGTTTCTCTACCTATGGTGCCTTCCCGGTGTTTGAGGTAGGAAGCATGCCAGAAGCTGTCACCATCTTCAGAAGTAAAAGTAGAATTGGGACAAAAGGATATGAAAGTGTGGTGGAGCATCAACAGCCCCCGCTACAAGTAAGCTTATTAATGTTTTCATTTTGCAGAAAAAGAAAACGTTCGTGTATATGCCAATATATGTCTACACCAGGCTCCGGGTTACAGAAGGAACAAGCCAACAGTCCGTTCCTCATGGAACTTGCTCTCTAACAGTTTAGAAGTGTTGAATAATTAATCTCAGGTCACACAAGTAATGAGTGTTAAAGCTGAAATTCAGGCCCAGGTGGGTCTGAATCCACTTCACCATTCAACCTCCCTTCTATTAGCTTTTATCTATTGTTAGATTTTGGAGTTATAAGGACACTAGGGATCACCTAGTGATTGGCTATCTGACTTTATAAATTAGGAATTGAGACCAAGAGAATTTACGTGCCTATAACAAGTTTATTTGACACATGTGAAGCAGAATAGGAACTAGATCTCAGATCTTCTGATCTCCATTCTGGTATCAAGGTCAAGTATATCCTTTATGATGTCCCTTAGAAACTCTTCTTATAATTTCCATTTTTAACAGCTTTGTTGAAGCTAAATTGTATACAAAAAACTACACAGGTACAATTTGATATGTTTCAATATACTTATATACCCATGATCAATAAACAACAATCAAGATAATGAACATATTATACCAAAAAATTTCCTCCTGTAATCCATTTCCTCCCAAACCTCCCTTATCACCTTCAATTCCCAACAATTAGCGATCTGCTTTCTGTCACTAAAGATTAGCTTTCATTGTCTAGAATTTTAAATAAATGGAATTATACAGTATGCTCTATTGTCTGACTTCTTTCAATCATTATAATTAATTTGAGATATATTCATGTTGTGTATCTTCTTTGTTGAATAATCTGTTCAATGTTTTTGTCCATTTCTAAAATTGAGAACCAGTAAATCCATAATTGACACGATTATTTTGCTATTTGTTTTTTTATTCATCCTACTTCATCTTTGTTCATTTTTACTCTTTTTCTGGTTTCATTTGTAATAATTGAATTTTTAATGATTCCATTATATCTCCTTTGTTGGCTTGTTAGTTACAACTCATTTCATTATTTTAGTTGATGCTTTAGGGTTTATCATATATATTATCTTCCTCTAAGTGATAAGTTTATCATATATTATCTTCCTCTAAGTTTCCTGGTATAAGAAACTTACAATAATATTTTTCTATTTCTTTCCTCCTGACATTTATGCTACTAATGTTATGCATTTTACTTTTATATATATTTTAAAACACAACATTCATTTATCTTTTAAAGAGATTTAATAATAAGTAAAAATCATATATGTTTACCAAGTAGTCATCATTTCCAATGTTCTTTATCTTATTGTGTAGGTTCATATTTCTACACAGCAACATTTCCTTCTACCTAAAAGACCTTTTAAATATTTCTTATAACGTGGGTGTGCTGGTAACAGATTCTTACAGTTTTTGTGTTTCTGAAAATGCTATTATTTTACTTTTGCTTTTGGAAGATAATTTTGCTAGGTATAGAATTCTAAGTTGACAGTTTTTTTCTTTCAGTACCTTAGAAGTGTTGCTCCAATATGAGTATATATTATCTTCTCATTTGTATTATTTCTAATGTGAAATCTGCTTTCATCCATATTTGTTCCTCTGTACAATTTTTGTATTATTACTACTTTGAGCAATTTTATTATGATGTACCTTCGTGTGTTTAACTTGGTGTTTCTTGTGCTTAGGATTCACAAGCCTTCTTGAACGTGTGGGTTTATGGGTTTCATGACATTTGGAAAACATTCAGCAATTATGTCTTCAAATATTTTTCTGTAGTCCCCACTCTCTTCTCTCCTCTGGAGATTCTAATGATATGGAGCCACTTGAAGTTTTCCCACAACTGACTGATGCTCTGTTCATTTTTTTAAATGTTTTCCCCTTTGTTTTTATTATTATGTCATCAAATTCACTAATCTTTTCTTCTCTGATGTCTGCCACAAACCTCACCCACTGTGGTTTTATATCTTATACTTTTTTTTTTTTTTTTTTTTTGCGGTACGGGGGCCTCTCACTGCTGTGGCCTCTCCCGTTGCGGAGCACAGGCTCAGGACGCTCAGGCTCAGCGACCATGGCTCAAAGGCCCAGCCGCTCCGCGGCATGTGGGATCCTCCCGGACTGGGGCACGAACCCGCGTCCCCTGCATCGGCAGGCGGACTCTCAACCACTGCTCCACCAGGGAAGCCCTCTTATACTTTATAATAGGCATCTTTTGAAGTTTTATATCTTGCATGTCTCTACTTAACTTTTTGATCATATAGAATACATATTTAATAGCCATTTTAATATTCCTATCCACTAATTCTAAATATCTGTGTCAGTTCTGAGTCAGTTTTGATTGACTGACTGATCTCCTCGTTGTTTATAGATTATATTTTCCTGCTTTGCATGCCTGGTAATTTTTCACTTGACTCCAGACATTGTAAATGTTGCCTTGTTGAGTGCTATGTATTTTGCATTCCTAAAGTATTCTCAGGTTTTGTTCTGAAACGCAGCTAAATTGCTTGCCAATAGTTTGATACTGCTGGTTCTTGCTTTTAAGATTTTGTTAGGTGGGACTGGAGCAGTGCTCAGTCTAAGGCTAATTATTCCTCACTACTGAGGTAAGACCCTTCTGTGTACTCAGTCCAATGTCCTGTGGATCTTGAGGTTTTCCAGCCTGGCTGGTCAGATCAAGCTCTGTTTCCAGCCCTGTGTGAGCACTAGGTTCTGTTTCCTTTAATCCAGTAATTCTCAATTAGAGAAATTTTGCCTTACCAGGGACATTTGGCAGTGTATAGAGACACTTTTGGTTGTCCCAACTAGAAACTGGGGGAATGATGAGTGTCACTGGATGTACTGGGTAGAGGCCAGGGATGCTCCTAAACATCCTACAATACACAGGACGGTCCCCACGACAAAGAATTATGAAACCAAAAATGTCAGTAGCACTGGGATTGAGAAACCATGCTCTAATCCTTTCAGGTGACTCTCCTCAGTCTCCTGGAGTTACTCCACATGCCTGTGCTAATCACTGTTCTACAAGGGGGACCCTCTGTAAATCTCTGGAGTTCTCCTCTGTGAAGCTGTCTCCTCTCCTGTGCTCTATCTTGTAAACTATAGCTACCTTATTCTCCCTGGACTCTCAGGTCTGTCTCTTCAATGCAGGAAGTCTTCTGGATCTGCCTGGGTTCCCTCTCCCTGCATCAAGGCTTAGAAACTTGCTCAGGGCAGTAAGTTGGGGAGAACTTAGGCTCACCTCATTGATTTCCCATTTGTCAGGATCACTGTCCTTTGTTGCCTGATATCCAGTGTCTCACAATTTGTTGTTTCATATATTTTGTTCATTTTTGTTGCGGTTTCTGGTGGGAAAGTAAATCCCAATTACTACTTCTTGGCCAAAAGCTCAAGTCCTTTTTAAATGTACTTCATCTTGCCTTCCCTTACCTGTTGACTTGCCAGTGTACTACCTTCCCCTCTTCCAGATTGGTAACTATGGAAGTACATAGTAATCTTCCAGTATGCATGCCCAAGAGCACCTGTGTGTGCACAATATACAGATACACAGCCCCTGCTATAATAAGCTACACCTCGCTCACCTTCCTCTGCACTGTTCTTGCTGCTTCTGGGATTCTTTTATGGCTCTTGAATTTTTAAAGTAGTTTACCTAACAAGTACTTTAAAATTTCAAAAAGTAAAATGCCCTTGGCCTAAGAAATCATATGCCAGTTTTAAGTTTTACTTGATGGTAAATGGCTGAAAAAGATGCCCTGGAGAGAACTGGTCCTTTTGGCAACACTGGCCTTAGGCAAAATTGTTAAGTAGGTGAAGTATATCTTCAGGGAGCTCCTAGATTCTCCTGCCGACCTTCCCCTCTTCCAGAGCCCCTGAGTTCTCTCCTCTAATGCCAGAGCATGTGCTGATTTCAATTTTTTTTAAAACATTTGGTGTCATTGATTGATAACTTACATTTTCACTCTTCTTCAAATACTTGCATTTCATAGACAGCAAAGCTTTAAGGCAGATAGCTAAAATTGATTTTAACTCTTTTGATTGGAAGTGACTGCTTATAGCATTGTGTTGAGAAGGTGACTCAGCAGAAAAGAACAATGATTGATTAGTGATGTCTGCACATACAAACATAGGATGTAAGAAATTTTCCATCCCTGCCCTGATGTAGAAGTGTTCATTCTATTGGAAAATTTCCAAGCGCTAGAAATCAAGTGTAAAAAAGACTTTGGGGGACAACTGAAACTCATTAATGACCTTGCAACAGCCCAGTCAGGGCTGTTGTGTAGCATCACATAAAAAGTTGAGATTGCTTTTTCTAAGTGTAACAAGAATCTAGTGAAATATCATAAATAGAATATAATGCCATAGAGGTCTTTTATACCAATCCTTTAGTGTGTGTGTGACCTTAGAGAGTATTCCTTTTCATTCCCACTTTACCTTTTAACCATCTTCTTTAGGGCTCATATAGTAACCCATGCAAAGTAAGCATTTCCAGAACCACTAAAGTATTTCTCTCACACATTACTGTCTTAATAAACTGAAAGATCCACTAAAGCCCCAGATGTTTCACTTATTTATTTCCAAGCTATTTGATGCCTAAGTAAAATGACAAGAACCTTCTAAAGCAGAGAGGAATTCATTTATTTCTGTTTATCTTTCCCTAACATGAAAAAATGAGGTACATACTGTCTTCTGTGATATAGAATCATGGAAAGGATAAATATACTAGATTGATCTTTTAAAAAGTCTCTTATAAAGGTGAAGCTTGTAAAGGAAATTAGCAGAGTGCTTACTATTACATACCAGGCACTGTGCTACATTTTCACATACGTTGTCTCATTAATCCTTATTAAGACTGTTAGAGGGAACAGTAGTATCATCCCCATCACTATAGGTCATCTGAATGTCTCAACAGCCCACTAACCTATAGGTGTGTGAATAAGATCATGGTGATATTAATACCTATAAGTTGTTGGTTCAGAGGCTCCACCTGCATTATTTGAAGTCCTCGGCACTCTCCTTACACTGGCCCCCGGGGATTTCTGGAGGCATCTCTTCTCCGTGGTCATGATTAGTCAACTCATGTACTCCTGCCTGCTTCAGCATCCCGAGAGGTACCCTCTGCCAGCCAGCCACCCGAGGAAGGCTCTGTGCCCCTGCTCTGCTGTCAGGGCCTTTCTTGGGAATGTGGTTTCTCTGTCTAAAGTGCCTTTCCTGGTGCTCTGACGTTACATACCCCATGTTACTAAATTATACTAGGCTTCCTTCAGTCTTCAGCTCTGATGAAGATGCATTGCACCCTTGCAGAAATGGAAAGAATATTTTTCTCCTCAACTTTCAATAGGAATTTGGTGCTTCATACTCTGAACTACACTCCTTGTTCTCCAAGTGTAAAAAAAAAATCCGTTTTGAAAACAACTCCCTTAGCTTCTGTCTATATCCTTTCTCACCTTATGTGGCCCAAAGAAGATAACTTACGCCATTTCCCATTCTTCTAATATCAGGTTCTCAGCCATAAAACTTCTTCCTTACAGATCTCCGTTCCCTCATAGAGGTAAACTCATGCAAATAAAGGTCTGGGGAGGAGGGGACCAGCCCCCCAACACACAGCATCGTGACCCCCAATGCTAAAGCCCAGTTTAGGTTACAAATATTAATAGTTGAGGAATCCAGGGAAGCCCCATAGTTTCTTCTTATGAGTGAGGCAAACTCTCCCTGAGGCTCCCAGAAGATCATCTCATAAGTGAGACTGGGGTCGCAGCCTACCCTCAAACTGAGATTACCTTGAGACTCTAGGATTACACACAATTTACCCCTGCGTTGGGGATTGGGTCCCCAACGTTGAGAGGTGGTAGCTCAAAAACCTCATGCTTCTGTTAACAACAATGATGTGGGAAATGGACGGAGGAAAGGCAACATACTATGTCTGCTACACAAGTACAGTAGGAAAGAAATCAAACCAAACAAAATCAAAGTAAAATTCTCCCAGCTATCACCAGTGGTTCCTTTCCCCAAAGGTAGCCAACTTAGCACTTTCTGTGTATCTATCCTTCCATTAAAAATCTTAATTTATATAATAAATTTATATAATAAAAATTTTTATATAATAAATAAAAATTTATAATCCCCATACATATGCAACTGCCATTAAGTATGTATATAAGTGAAATCATACTACACAGGCTTAAATGTCTCTGAGATCTTCCATATTAGCACAAACAGATATGCAATATATTGTTAATGTGTCATAACATTTCGTCATATGATTTATTTAGCCAATCCCCTATAATGGGCATTTAGATTATGTCTAGTTTTTGTTGCTAAAACTTTTAATATTAAAGAAGATGCTTTGTTGGGTCTTGCTGGAAAACTAGTTATATTTTGAGAACATAGTCATAGTGTAAATCCTTATGGCGGAACTGCTTGGTCATTTCCATTTTTAATATATATTTCTGAATTGCTCTTCAACGGGAGGCATCAATTTCCAGCAGTGCAGGAAGGTGTTTATTTGCCACCATCTTACCAACCCTGGATATCATCATATTGTTTAATTTTTCTCAATATTTTAGATGAAAATTGTATCTTACTACAGTTGCACTCATTTTACGTACTTTCACATCTGCTCACGTCACTTCCCTGTACTGACTTCATGGATACTTTTCCTTTTGCTCTCAGTGCCCAGGTTTGCTGTTTTAACGTGACCTGTGTGCAGCTGCGTGACTGCTTAGAGCTCCAGGGTCATTCCATCTGCTTTCCCACCAGTACTCTCCATTCTGGACACCCTCCTCTATGTGAGTTGGAGGACATGATCTTTTACCCTCTGGGGTCTTTGCTCCTGGTGTTTTCTGTGCCTAGAACACTAACCTCTTTCCCCAGCCCCGCTCACACCTATTCCGTCTTAGCTGCCTACCTTCGACTCATTCTCCCTATTTCACCCTAAATGCCGCTTCTTCGGGGAGGACTTCTCCGTACACCTAGTCTAATTAGGTTCTCCTTGTTACGTATTCTCATTGTACTTAATAGTGCATAGTCATTGCACTGAATGCGTATGCGGTATAATGTTCATGCAGTTAGCTTTTACAATATCTGTCTCCTCACCAGACCACAGTCTCCAAGAGGCACATCTGTCCTGTGGGTTGCTGCATTCTTCACGCTCAGCACATTATCAGGCACACACACATCCCAAAACATGGACCATCAAGTGAGAACGGTGGGGATGGGGCGAGGATCAAAGGAAGCTGAAAAGACTTGGGGGAAAAAATCTGCTAGAATCCATATGCCAGTGCTGTAGAAAATTTTCCATCGAAAACGGTTCTTGAGACTTTCTGGGAGCTGGACCTTCGTTGAGTGCATTGGGGTCCATAGTCACTCTGGATGAGGAATAGTCTGAACACAGAAGGACTGCCCAGCCCTAGGAGACCACAGTATAGACTAGATGTTAACTGCAGTCCACCAGCAAGTTGAAAAGAGGTGTAATTTTATTGCATAATTCAAATTAACTTCCAGAGGTTCAGCTCCTTTGTGCAAGAGGAAGCAGAAACTTATTTTTGCCCAGCCTGGGGTTCTCACCTACTGTCCGGAGTTTACTAAGCTCCAAGGGGCTCGTGGGGATGGGCTCATGTGACCCTTGAGAGACTTGTCCCCTTTCTCATTTGATTACGAGCACTGCACCACAGTGGTCATCACTATCACGTCCCCATTACTGCTGGCAGCCCCTCTTCCAGCCAGCCAGCTTCCATCATGGATTTCCTGCTTCATAGCAGAGCGCAAGAATCTCCTCAGGGCTCTTTACGGCCCCACCAACCTAGAGCTGGCAGGCAACCCCTCCCTCTCTGGGGTCTTGCTGTGTCCAGGGGGAAGGGGCTTTGCCAGGAAGGAGGGTGAGGCGTTTCTCTGCCCCAGTGGCATCCGCACTTGAAGAGCCCCTTTCTCTGATAGCCACTGAGCTCTCCACTCCCCTCCCCAGACTAAGGGACTCTTTTTCTCAACCCAAAGGAAAATACCTGTTTTTCTGAATCTGAAGCTTTACCTCTGTCCCAATTCTCTAAATTCTGCAAGAGTTTTGGCTTTTGGAATTAAAAAAAAAAAAAAATCCAGAGACACAGAGTCTTCTTTCTGCTTTATACCCTGTCATACCCTTCCTCTGAGACCATGATGAACTCAGGCCATTAACTTACTGGACAGTGGTATGAGGGCAGTCTGGTAAGGGAAAGGGGGAACTTGGAGGAAAAACAAAATAAAACAAAACACTGGCTGCTCTTTCAAAAATATTATCCTGGCATCCATTCCAGGAGGGGGCAACTAACACACCAAATGCAACAGAGAGGTTGAGAAGATGAGCGTTCTTAAAGATCTCCAGGTTTCTTTCCATTAGTGAATGACAGCAATAACAAAGGCACCTTATATGGTGTACTGATAAATGTGGCGGCCAGATTTCTGGAGATTAAAGGGGTTAGAGAGATTATTCTTCCACACACCCTAAATCTCTGTCGTAATCTATTTCATTTGGTTTCAGCTCCGTGAAGATGAAAAAAGCAGTACGAAGCAAGGCTTCTTTGCTTGTTTCTGCTAATCTTCCGTAGGGTAAAAGATAATAACACTCAAACAGTATTGAGGCCAAAGAAGACGATAAAAATCCTGGGTAGAAAAGAGTACAAATTATCACTGTGTGGAAAAGAGTACAAAAGGGTCATATAAAAACATATTTAGCAATTTTTAAATTATGGTTAATTGATCCAGTGAAAACTGTGGTTCTTCTGAAGTCATTAAAATGTGTCACATAAATGAACATTTAATAAGATTTTTAAAAAACACATCTTTCACCACACAGCCCATGAAATCACTGAAATTTTTTGTTCCTAAAGTACACACCAAGTCTGTGTACCATTTTAATTTGATTTTAGCAAACATTTATTAAGCTTCTACTACACACTGTGTGTAATACTTTCACATGGTTGTCTCATTTAATCTCTACCATAATCCAGTAAAGATGGTATTATTATTCCCACCTTGCAGGGGGAGACACTGAGGCTTAGAGAGTTTCAGGAATTTGCCCAAGTCACATAGATAAAAAGCAGTGAATGACCATTCAAAGTTGGGTTTTCTATCTCCAATTCCAGTGTACATTCTACCATATCACTCATATAATATCAGTAATGTGGTAGTCTATAAAACCAGGATTTCAAGTGAGTCTATAAAAAATTAGAAGTGAGAAAAGAGTAAGTGGAGATTGCTTGATAAAGACCTTTGACATTTAAAGGAGAGAGGGAATTTGAATATAGCTCCAGAACAAAGGGACCTGAGGGGGCTTTAATGAAAGACAGTGGTTCTCAAACGTTAGCTCACCAAAACCACCTGGAGGGCTGGTAATAAATAGGACTGCAGGACTCCACCCATGAACTTCTGAATCAAAGGTCTGGGGTGGGCTCAAGAATTTGCATTTCTAACAAGTTCCGAGGATGCGATGCTGCTGGTCTGGAGACCTCACTTTGAGAACCACAGTTTTAAAAAGTGGAATGTTTGCACGTTTGAAAAGCAGAATGAAATGAGTCAAGATAGAGAAATGGACTACAGATGCTGAGGTGGGGGTGGATCTGAGAGAGCAGAGGTGGTGGGAGAGGATAGAAAAGTTTCAGTTGATGACGTCAGCTTAAAAATTAGGACTAAAATCCGTCCATCTGAGAAAGAAGAGAACAGAGAAGATGAATATTGAGCCAGAGGAAGGGCTGAAGAGGAAAGATGTGGACGCTCACCCGGGTCCTCTTGTTCTCCTTTGGTTGGTTGTTTTTACGTGTTGATAGCAGGAAAGGTAAAATTGTTTCCCTAGTTGGGAAGGACTCATCAAGAGAGTGGGGAGGGCCCAGAAATCAAAAGAGTGGATGTGTACTGGGAACCTACAAGGGCATTTAAGTGGTTCCTGAGCATCAGAGAAGGGCTGGTTGAAGTTTAAGGAATCATCCTGGGTGCCTGCTCTCCTCCACGAGATTGCACGGTCTGGTTCCCAGCCCAAGAGAATAGGGTGCATTATTAATTATTACATTTATTTTACAATAGGGTGTGATGGTTCATTTTATGAATCAACTTGACTGCCTAAGAGAGAGCTGATAAAAATTATTTCTGAGTGTGTCTGTAAAGGTGTTTCTGGAAGAGATCAGCATTTGATTCAGTAGACTGAGTAAAGAGAAGCACCCTGAAGCAATGTGGGTGGACATCATCCAATCCACTGGGGGCCCAAATGGAACAAAAAAGCAAAGTAAGTGCAAATTTTCTCTCTCTTCTTGAGCTGGAGCATCTGACTTTCCCCTGCCCTGGGCAGTTGGTGCTTCTGGTTCTCCAACTTTTGGATTTGGACTGAATTATATCACAGGCTTTCCTGGTTCTTCAGCTTGCAGACTCCAGATGGTGGAACTTCTTGGCCTCCGTAACTGCCTCAACCAATTCCTATAATTAAGATCCCATTAGTTCTGTTTCTCTGGAGAACCCTGACTAATACATAAAAATAAACTTTGCTAACACTGATTTTAGATATTTGCTTGGCCGTTTCTGTTTCACTCACCCATTGAAAATGAGATCAGGGACCATCACTTACAAATGAGATTAATTCACTTTAACCAGTAGACATAGGAAAAAGGGAAACTCTAAACCAATGCTTTTTATCATCACTCACACATATGCAAACACAAGGCCCAGGTTCACAGCCCAAACTGAGGTAGAAGCTGGATGCGCAGTGATCACCAAAGTGTGAAAGGTCAGGCTACCCAGGGTCGGGCGGTGGGGAAGCGGCGAGTGAGGCTGGTTAAGCGGCCTCATCTCTATGACAATGCACTTACCTCCGGAAATTTCCTGAAGCCCTCGGTCAGTCAATTTTTGGACCTAGTAGAGAGATGCTTCCACATGGGTGCTCAATAAACATGTATGAACGTTACCATTCTGGTAGTATTTGATGAACAACTACTCAGTTTCAGGAAGAGTTAGTTATAAGCACTGGGGGAAAGTAGAAGTAAAGTATTGTCCCTGCCTTGGAACAGCCCAATGTCATGGAGGAGACAATACATAATAGAAACGTGTAAAATGCCACATGCCTGGCAGGAGGAGGGGACACTCGATTTTGAGGGGAGACTTGAAGGAAGACCAGAAGTTCTGCAGAGAAGTAGGGGTAGAAAGAACAGCCTTGGCCATTGGCAAGGAGTTAATGGAGTGTTTGAGGATCATACACTTTTATTTTCTTGGGGGAGATGGAAAAATCAAACTTTCCTGATCATCTGTGATTCATCTAGAATGACACTGGGATATGTTATCTCATTTACTAAGCACAACAACCTCATGAATCCATCTTAAAGGTGTGGAGATTCTAAGATGTTCCAAATTTATAGGAAGTCAGAGGAGCCCAGACCTGGAACAGAAGCCTCTAATAGCTTCTCTGGAAGCAAAGCTAAGAAATATATCCAAGTGTCTTACTTTTCTGTGTTTCCATTTCTTTATCTGACAGTTGAGAACACAAAATTTACCTTGAAGTGTTGTTGTGACATTAGCTCTTTCATAAGTGTCTAGTCCCTTCCCCAGCTCCCCGTCCACACTCAGGGAATAGTAGCTATCATCCTTCTGTGTCGTCCTCTTCTCCTTCTCCTTCTTCTTCTATTATTACAAACTTGCCAAAGATCATGCAATAAGGATGAGAGCTGTGATTTACACCAAAGTTTCTTTGGACTCTAGATGTCCTGCCCATCCAAAGCCTGTGCTTGTTCCTGTGCTGATCTAAAGCTATCTGTTAAAAGAGTAAAAGAGTATAACGCTTGTCACTGACCTCAGCCCCAGGTGGGAGGCAGCATGATTTACTAGAAAGGGAATGAGTTTGGGGATGTGACAGATCTAGAGTTGAGTCCCCATGTCATCACTTACAAGTTGTGTGACTTTGGGCGAGTGTTGAACCTCTCCAGTCCTTTTACTTACCTGAAAAATGGCAGACAGTCCTGCAGAGTTGGGGCGAGGACACCTGAGATCATGTCTGTGCAGCATCTGACTGAACAAGGGATGGATTCCTCTGGCCTTCACCAGGTGCATACAGAAACTTCTGCTCTGGCTTCTTCTGAGCCTCCCCTACAAGGAATGGACTATACACTGGAGGAAGTTTCCAGCCCAATCACAGAAATGACGCTAAACTATTTGGAGAGAGGTTACATTTTCATTCCTGTAAGATTCTTTGTGTACGTGTCTCAAGGTAGCTGATGAAACAAAGGAGAACATCCTTCATCCTTGCTTATCCCTACTGTCAATATTGTTCTAAGATTCAAAAAGGACTAGAAAATCTTCTAGAAAATTGACTTCCATGAATGTTATGCTAGTGGGATCATTTCTAAAGGACTGAGTAGGATTCAGGCTAATGTTAAGAGTGGTAAACAGTACACCCAGTTGGGTATTAGTAATGCCTACTAGTTATTCCAAGCGCACTAAAGTCAGTTCCTCTGCTACCCTATAGCCTGACTTTAATTCCAGACAAGCTGTATATATGCACTGATCCTTAGGTAACAGAAATTGGACAGGATTCAGCATTTTTTTGTCCACTGGACAATTCATGTGTGCCAGAGTCATCAGTCCCCTGAAAGCGTATGGGAAGTGTGGAAAGCTTTTGCCCAATAAGAAGAAGCAAAAGAGTACCTGATCCTATCTTCCAGAATGTGCCGAAATGCTTCAAGGAAATGTCCAAACAGGCCATGTACTTCAAGGCTTGGGATCATTTGAAATTCTTTAATCTTTGTGCCTTTTCATGTGAGAATTGTCATATATTTACCACCTTATGTTCTTTGATAAGTTGTTATGTTCAAATACCAAAACTGATATTTTGTTTTTTATTCTCAGATAAGAAATTATAGAATAGAAACATTATAAAATATCCTTACTAATAGGTAATATACATAATAACATGATGCAGGCTATGCTTCTTTTACTGAGAGATATTTCAGAAATAAGACAAAAAATACCATGCAAATCTCAGAAACATTCATAGCTTATGGGGTAAATTATTCCTGGGCTCTTGTATGATTTGTTGACTGAATGAGGTAACTGTGACAAGCATACATTAACTCACATCCTTAATTTTTGAAAATCAACAGAGAAACAAGGAAGCTAAGATGATTTAGATCCCTTTACGCAATGAAAAAATAAATGCTTTTATTCTTCTTGTGTTCTATGTCTTATGATACAAATGCTCCAGATAATTTCCTGGATAATGTTTATCTGTGCATGAGTCTATATAATAACTTTAATAAATTTCTAAGGACTGAGCCCCAAGCCAATGGAAGGCAAGTCGTAATGCAGGGTCCACACTGACAGCTCATCAGAACAGGCCAAGCTCCGTTTTCTGCTTGGATGTCATCGTTCTGTGACTATGAAAGCATAAAACTGGAGACTGTTCCAGCAGGTCATAGTTGCTACAACTTGCTCAAACAGAAATAAAACAGCTTTTCATGCTTATTGATCTTGGACTTTTTGCCATTTTTATGCTCTGTTGACCTGAAGCTCGGTAAGGATGTGTTTTGTAAAAGGAGCTGAAACTTTTCTTTCTCAGTAGATGAGACATTTCACATTCTGGCTGCGTGCGAAAAAACAACTTCATTTTTTTTTTTTTTTTTCCAAAAGCATTCTCTCTGTGACTTTAAGAGTTGATCTTTAAGTAACACATGTGGTATTAGTTTTTCTATTTTACAATAATCACATTATTGCAGACATTTTAATAGCTGTAGAGGTTGCTATGTTTTAACATGATTCATGGTCCTTGACAGCACTGTGTCTGAAAATCCCCCAGGAATGCAAAATACAAAACTCCACACACGTTCAAATTTTACTGCCTGCAGCTAAAAGAAGGGAAAGAACTTAAAACTGTTGAAACCCTTCAACTTTAAAAGCATTAATAGATGATCCCAGGGGATTAAATCTAAATCTTAATGTGTAAAAATCAAGTTAATAACCAGAGAGATTAATATGGCTGCATTTGATTATTGTGATAATGCAAACAATTAGTACTGCTAAAGTGAGATGTATTAGCCTCCTCCTAGCCCCTCAAACAGCAAGGAACTGGAAACAAATGGAAATAAAACTTTTTTTTTTTTTTTTTTTTTTTGCGGTACGCGGGCCTCTCACTGTTGTGGCCTCTCCCGTTGCGGAGCACAGGCTCCGGATGCGCAGGCTCAGCAGCCATGGCTCACGGGCCCAGCCGCTCTGCGGCATGTGGGATCTTCCCGGACTGGGGCACGAACCCGTGTGCCCTGCATCGGCAAGCGCACTGTCAACCACTGCGCCACTAGGGAAGCCCAGAAATAACACATTTTACCTGCAGGTTTTCTGTTGTTTTTTTTTTTTTTCTTTTCCTTTGTCTTTCCTTCACAGTAGCTGACTCATTTTTGAAATTTTATTTCAGACTAGAACCATCAAATCTTTTCATTTTGAAACTATAATTTCTATAAAATAGAAAGATTTGGCAATCATCAAACATCATCAATTTCATACTGTCAGAAAATTATTCATGATCACTTCCTTAATATCAATTACTTTATACATCTTCAAGATAAATGAAAACAGAAGGCTGTTTTTTTGGGGGGAGGGGGCGGTTTGAGGAGGAGGGGATGGGAACAAGGGAAAGGTACCATGTGAGGTATATAACATTGTTTTAAATTCTTAAGGTTTTTCAGGAGGTGATAATCGGCACCTTTATAATTGTTTCAGCTCCACATGGCATTTTTCTTGAAGGTGGTTTCCTGAGAAAAGGGGGCACCAGGTGTACCTGCCTGAGAGTACAGTATGTCCTCTCATCAGATAGGTTCCTACCCTTTCCTTCCTTCGTCTTGTACCAGAAAGAAAAATGGGCTGTGGGTTGGTGGGCAGTGGGAAAGAAATGACTGTAAACAAAGGAGTCAGCTTAAAAGGAGTAAGTCTGGCCATGTGAATAAATGGATCAGATGCTATGCCAACAATTAACTGATGCTAGAAAGATATCTGCCCTTCAACTGAAATTGAAGAAAAGAAATATAAGCCTTATTTTGAAATGCCAGATAACTATAAAACCTTGTGAAGCCTCAGCAATAAGCAGGCATTGTAGTAAGTAGAAGTCCATCTAAAACAGAACCATATGTGTGTATATATATATACAAATATGTTTTGGGGGAAGCTGGGTATTTTTCAGATCCTCAAAATTTTAAAATATTATTTTGCTACTTAAAGGTGAAATTAAGGTAAAATGAGTGAAGAGTTAAGAAGATGTATTTTGAAGTAAATGAAAACAAAGGCAATGTCAAGAATGGACATTTTAGTGATTTATTTGGGGGAGGGGGCTCAGACGTGTTCTGGCCTATGTCACTTGAAACCTTTCATTTTGCTTCTCAGTTCAGATCTGCGTTGTGCATCATATGCATGTCCCATTCGTTATTTTTGTTTAAGCAGCGTCTGCAGGGAGTTCCAAGGGACCATTTAATAAACTGCAGCAACAATGGAATATTTGTTCACTTTTCTTCAGCAAAGTATCTGAGAAAAGTGTGTTCAGAGGTAGGGAGTGGGTAGTTGTCAGTAGGTGCTGCTCCCTGAGGCTGGCAGCCTTGCAACAGTTACGAACATCAGTAGATTTAATGTGTTTAGTCTAGTTGTAGGGTTTATGATGTGTTTTTGATTTCCTGCTTCAGAAATGCATTTTGACTTGAAAACAGTGAGGCATACAATTCTTTTTCTTACCATACCACAGCCAGGAAATTGTTACCTTTGTACCCAATTTATATTACATAATAAGTTACCTGCATGCAATCTAAGATTCTTACTCCTTGGCTGTTCAATCAGTGTGTGAACACGAGCAAAAGATAATGAGTGAGGCATGTGAGCTTAGCAGATGCCCGTCCCTACACCTAGGCTGTGTTCGGATTCACAAAGTGCATTTTCCTTTTATGTCTCATTGATGCTCCAGTTTGTCTTTATTCTCTAGGGACGGTGAAATTGTCTCATTGTCTTTTAAAATCTTTAACACTCTCTCTTGCTTTAGAACCAATTTGGAAAAGAATATACAAACCACTGGCAAAACCTGAACAGAGTACTTTTCTCTTCATGTTCCTCTATACAGCAGTGAGTGGCTTATGCAGCTTTCTTTTCCTTGCAACTCTAAATGATTTTGTCCCTTTTCTTTAATATCAATTTAAAGACTTCAAAGAGGCAAGAAAAAAACCCTCCTATTGGGCTCTTGCACTCTTCAGGGCTTTTAGTTTTGTCTTAACTTTGGCTTATTTTTCTGTTTCATGCTTTGTGATAGTCAATTCCATTTTTAACACGGAGTTTTACTTTATGGTGCATTATGTTAGGAAAACTTGGGATGCAGAATGGGATTACTATTATTTTGAAGTTTAGAAATCAGATTTATTTTAACCAAAGTTGTTTAGCAACTATACATGGATAATCATACTTATTCTTAATTTGATGAAGGAAAAATAAATTGAAGAGAGATTTGTAAAAATAACTTTGCCAGGATGTATGTATACTTTTTTGTTTTTAAATTTTGTTTTAGTCTCAAAAGATTTTATTAGTGTACTTATGTCCCCTTTTTGTTCATCAGTATATAAGTAAACAGAAATTGCAGAAAATATGTTGAAAAAGTGGTTAATGCACATGAGAGAAAAGTTTGCCTCTTCCATTCAAGAACACCCCCTTAACACTAGTTAACACAAATCTATATGGATATAGAATAATTACACATTTTTAAAGCAAAGACAACTTTTTAAAATTTAGAAACTATAAGAAAATTTTATAGAAAGAGTGGAAAATGGGGGAAAAACCTCACAAAATCACTGCAATTCAGGGACAACTGCCATCACTTTTTATGTATTTCCTTTGTTCTACGGGAAAGAACATTAGACTTTTCACGTTAAAAACATATTTTATATTTTGTTATTCCAGAGTTCAAAAAGAAGAGATCTTGTTTCTTTAAAACAGAGGTCTAAAATCAAGCATGCCCGAAGGGGAACGGGGGGCACAGTCGGGCCTGTCTCTCAGTCACCAGGTCAGTGGGCTGCTGGGATGCACCCATCTTTCCAGGCACAAGAGAATTTCCCGCTGTTTTTCCAGGAGTGACCTAGAAGGAGGTTAATGATTCCAAAGAAGGACTTTACCCTCAGGGAAAATTTAATCTTGTGACCTTTTTCTCTATCTGTCCATTTCTTTTAAGTCATAGACTCCCTTCATTTAACTTACATCAAGCTGTTTCATTTTCTTCAAAAACATGGTTGAAGTGACTTCTTTGCTTTCACTTAACCCTTGAACTGGGTGCATTTGAAAACGAAATTGCTGTGCGGTGGACAGGCTTAAAGTTCTCCTTGGCAATCTTTATATTTCTTTCAAAAAAAAAATCACCAATCACTGTGATAGCGGAGTCCCAAAACAAATGGTATTTGCATCACTCTTATAATATTCTTTCCTAGTGTCTGCGCTCAGAGGCACAAGATTCAGAATAAAGCACTGCTTGGTTAATTGATAAATTCTTTAAAAATATTGCTTGGGATTTGTGTCTATGTGTGACAGCTGGATTCATTGGTGTGCTCAGAGTGAGAAGATCATCGACAAGGAAAGTTTTAGGAAGAAATATGTAAAAGATGACAAAAGTCTCTTCAGAGAAAATCTAAGCTTATGAAAAAATATCAGCTTTATCTAGCCAGTTTCGGGTTTTTTCCCTTACCTGAAATATGCAGACTTAGTGGATCATATTCAGTGTCAGAATACAGTAAAATAAAACTATAATTATTTTATTATTCTCATGGGTTCAGACTCACGGGTGCAATGAGTTCTTGAGGGTAAAGTGAAAACAGAAACTGCCTTGTGCTCAAAGTTGTTAGTTTTTTAAAAACAACTTTTTATTCTGCAACAGACCCAGGACATTTTCTACATGATCGTATTACTCAGTTTTACTGCCAACAGAAATTAAAATGAATATTTCTTAATTTTTAGCATTATAATGTTCCATTTTGGCAACACAGTAAATTTTTATTTCTGCCAATGTATAACACAACCTATGCACAGATTCTCTAGTATTTAAGGTACTATATTGCCCAGAGAATTCTGTTTTTCCCCCTTGGGGTAAACACCATTCAGAGGCAGCTGAAGATAGAACAAACTACCAAAGAAAGCTCCAGCCTCTCAGTGGATTTCCGTAGGCTCACGCCTCATAAGCACAGACTGAGAATGTGCCGTGTTCTTAGCATTCTGCGTAAATGATAGCCAGGACCAGTCTTAGCCCTCAGCCTATCATGAAACTATGAAAACTGTTATCATCATGGGACAATTAAAGGCCAATTGTATGTGCATTGTTGTAGTACTGACTGAGTACAGCAACAAGAAACAACAATAGCAAATAAACAATATCCTTTTACAAAGTGTTTTTACATATACCATTATAATTTCTGCAAGTTATTTGGGGCTTCACTTTCTTGAGAATAATACCTTTTCCAGGGAAACTTTCTGCAATAATGGACAAGTTCTCTAAGCAGCCCAGTGCGGTAGCCAGTAGTTACATGTGGCCATTAAGCACTTGAAATGTAGGTAGTGAGACGCAAGTGTGTTTTGTGTGGCTTCACCCAATAAGTCAACAAAATACTAGAAAATATTAGAAAAATACTAGAAAAAATACTAGAAAATATGTTGAGGAAGTCTGATCATATGGAAATATGCGATGCCAGGCACTGTGCCGACTGCTTCACCGGTCAGGAAACTGACACCCAGAAATCTTATATAATTTGCCTAGGGTGAGTGAAGTAATTGAGTGGCAAAGCTGAGATTGTTTTACCTTCCTCTATCCTTGTCCAGTATCTGACATGGGTCAAATTAGCAAGTCCGAGACCAAGCTTACTGTCTCTCTGTCAACACTTGTTCTACCTTTGCTCCTTCCTAATTTGGTTGATGACATTTCTATTCCCCGATTTACCCAAGCCAGAGATCTGAGAGTCCTCATTTCTTCCTTCATTTCTCATCTAACCAATCACCAAGGCTTAGGTTCAATCTACCGATCACCCCTGAATGATCTACAACTCGTATCCCTACTGGCAATGCACATAACTCCAGTTCCGACCCTCACACGCCTGACTCACTGTGACCGTCCCTAACTGGTCTCTGCTCTTTCTCTTGCCCCCTCCCCTATTCCCCACCATAGTGATCTTTTCTGACCCTATTATCCCTCTGCTTAAAGCCTTCAGGGCTCCGGGCCCCAGCCCCTGTCTTGCCTCCTAGTACAGCCTTACCACTACCCTCCCTTCACACTTTTCACCCTAGCAGTTCCAGGCTATTTCTAGTTCTCTGTTTGATCACATTTCCATCCTTTGTGTATTGTCCCTCCTCTGTTTGGAATGCCAGGCCTTCCACATTATCCGGCAAGCAAACTTCGGGCCATCCTTTAAACTTGGGTTCTTTCTCTTCTCTAAATGGTGTAAATCATTCCATTCTCTATGCTTCTTAAGGATCTAGCGCATTCACCTCCTTTGCACTCATCATGCTGTAGTGAAATTACTCATTCATGTGCCTGCCTCCAAAAACTATGAACTCCTTGAGGGAAAGGATTTTTATTTCCTTGTGATTTTACACAGTGTCTGGCACATAATAAGCCTTCTATAAAATGTTTTTTGAATTCCAAGGAGTGGGTGGTCATCAGAGCTGAATGTCACAGATGAGTCAAGGAGGGAGAAGGCAGAGAAAAACTGATGATTCTGGAGATATAGGGGTCATTGATAACCTCCCAAGAACAGAGTCCTAGAGAGGTAGTCATGGGCATGAGATAGAAATGTATCATCAGAGTTCTGGAATATAGGCTTAAGATCATGCAGATCTGAACTTTGAAATATTAAATTATTTTAAAATGGTGAATTATTTTTAATCCATAGTTGTCTATTAGAACTCTTCTTTAAAAGATATACATTTAGGGGGACTTCCCTTGTGGCGCAGTGGTTAAGAATCCACCTGCCAATGATTCAGGGGACACAGGTTCGAGCCCTGGTCGGGGAAGATACCACATGCCACAGAGCAACTAAGCCCATGCGCCACAACTACTGAAGCCTGAGCATCGAGAGCCCGTGCTCCACAACAAGAGAGGCCACTACAATGAGAAGCCCGCACACCACAACGAAGAGTAGCCTCTGCTCGCTGCAACTAGAGAAAGCCCGCACGCAGCAAAGAAGACCCAGTGCAGCCAAAAATAAATAGATAGATTGATTGATTAATTAATTTTTTAAAAAGATATACATTTAAGTCTGTAATCTAGGAGTGCAAGTTGCTTTAAAAAATTTTTTTGGTCATAACACTGTAGATTCAGTTTCAAAGTGTGCTCCTACTTCCAGTTTTCCAAAGTTGATAAACTCTCCGTTTATTCGCCTCTCTCTCCATCTCAATCTCCCTCTATCTTAATATATATATATATATATATATATATATATATATTTCACCATCTATCTATACTTTACAGTTTTATAAAATGTTATCAGGTGACTAGTTGCCCACCACTTAGACCATTGTAGACTGCTGAAGAATATAAATAATTTTAACCATTTGCAGAAACACTGGGCCAACCTTACAGTTTTTCAGACTGGCCCTGGAGAGTGCTGGCTCTAATCCAGCTGAAACTCTCCTTCCCAAGGAGGGGGCCGAGGCCAGGGGGCTGTGTCTACCAAAGAGGACCCCCCCCTTCTCCCACCTAATTCACATCAAGGCAGATGGGCTAATGCTGCCTTGCAGAAACCCCTCCATCATTATTTTATTTTATTTGCCTTTCCCCTGACCTGTCTCTGCTATGTTAGGTTTTTATTAAAGTGGAGTAACCGGAATTACAGCAATACTTCAGCCATAGACACCCTATGATTTCATACAAGGGTTTGCTGATATTTTCTAGTATTTTGTTGACTTATTGGGTGAAGCCACACAAAACATACTTGTGTCTCACTAACTACATTTCAAGTGCTTAATGGCCACATGTAACTACTGGCTACCGCATTGGGCTGCTTAGAGAACTTGTCCATTATTGTAGAAAGTTTCCCTGGACAGGTGCTATTCTAGAGGGGGGAGACCAACAATAACAAACAAACAAATAAATGAACAAGGTAATTTCAGGTAGTGGCAAGTACAATGAAGAAAACAGAACAGAAGTGATGGAGTGGAGAGTCAGTGCAGAGGATACCGAATGCTAGCAAGGAGCAACCAGGCAAAGCTCTGGGGGCTGATTCTTCCAGGTAGAGAGCACAGTAAGTGCAAAGGCCCTGGGGTGAGAAGGAGCTTGGCATGTTTGAGAAATGAAAAGGTCAGTGTGGCGTGGGCTCAGGGGGGTGAGGGGCGGGGGGAAGGCAGGAAGTCAGAGAGGTGCAGGGACCATTTCCTGCAGGGCCATACATGCTGTGGTAAGATGCCTGGATTTTGGTCTAATTGCAATGGGAAAGCAGTGGAGAATTTTAAACAAGAAGTGACATGACCCGAATTGTATTTTTGAAAGACTTGCTCTGGCCACTTGAAGCGGATTTTATAAAGGTGAAGTTCTCGGACTGGAGAGAGAAAGGGATAAATATAAAAATGTTATTATGATAAAGGCATCTATGTATATATTTTAAGTTGTACATTCATTAGTGCTATATTTATATGCTATCCTCAAATCGTTTCTAAAAACCAAAACTTTGTGGGGACCTGTCTAAAGAGGTGAATACAGATTGTGTATAAGAAAGAAGAGCAGGGCTAAAGTTAAGGGGGGGCGTGGATTTCTGTCTTATAGGAGACCCTTTCTCTCCTGCTCTCTGTGGGGGTCAGTGGAGCAGCAAGAAGGTGGGCAGGGTGCCAGCAAGTGGATGAATGATGGAACATGGGGACCTCAGCCCAGGCAAAAGATCAGGATCATTCTGGAGGAGCCTGAGAAAGTTTTAAACATGGCATTGGCCAAACAACCAGGGAGCAAATCATAAGGCATCACAAAAAGAGAGGACCAAGTCCTCTCTAAGTGTGGAAAACTGGTAGTAGAGAAGTTTAATATCTGAAAGAGAAAACGCAAAAAGGGCAACTTGTTGGAATGTGTATTCATTCCCTAGGTCTGCAAAGGCTCCAAAATTAAAAATAAAATAGTTAGCAAAGGAAACATGTATCCCATGTTAAGTTTCTGATATGAGGAGTACTGAATGATTCATCAACAATATGGAAACACCAATAATGGCCCCAGTTGGAAGTATGTTATACACATCTTTTGAAAAATAATTGGAAATGACTCTTCTGTTAACTAACTCCATGACTTGGAGCAAATCCCTTACCATCTGAGATTTTCTTTTTGTATCAGTGAGTAAGAGGCATAAGGTTAGTTCTCATGACTCTAGATCTCTCTCAGGTATAAAATGATAGTTGATTTATTAAAATTCTAGAAAGTCTGGGTGAGTGTGTGTGTGTGTGTGTGTGTGTGCGCGCGTGCGCGTTTTAGAAGTGGGCCACTTTTCCAAAAGTTTCTTTTGGAAGAACAATATAGAAAGTAAGAAAAGAAGAAAAAAGAATGATAGAACTTGGGACTGAATTTTGTACTACTAGCTTTAATTAAGTCAAGGGAAATAAACATTTACTTGGAAACAGTAGCTGGAGAAGAGAGATTTGTCTGGCTAAGGAGATACTGTGCCGTTAGGTGTACTGAGAAACATAAATGCGAGAAAGAAAAGAATGGAATAACCCATTTATCTGGAAGCACTGCAGGTTCTGAGGTTGGCCACACATGTACTCTGTATTAATATATTAACCTAAGAAGAATTTAAATTTGGAAAAGCTCATGATTAGGGGTTTCAAGTACACAGAATAAGAGTAAAAGGGCAAAAATAATAAGCTGCATAGTATTTGCTTCTTATAAACGATGCACTTTCATGCCACCAGCCCATGTGATTTCTTTGTGCTCCTTCCTCTGGGCTGATACAGCCCTGTGCCCAGGTACCAGCAGTCACAAGCACAACACGGGCTGAATCTCAGCCCTCATACATCCTCTAGTGAACAGCCCACAAAATCTTTGACTTTACTCAGCTACGTGCCTGAAATGATGTTCCCCATTTCTGTCTGGAAAAACCCTACTGACCCTTCTTGAACCCAGGTGAATGTTCCCTCTTCTGTGAAGCCTGCTTCAATCTTCTCAAGCAGGATCAGTCTCTCCACATTGTACTAAATTTTTGGTTTTTTTTAAGTTTTCCTTCTTTGCTGGGTCTTGAACTCCTTGGTGCAGAATTTCGGTTTGTTCTTTTTCGCCTCCTTGGCACCTCATGCAGTTATAGTCACAGAATAAATACGTAAATAATTAAGCGTTGAATGCATGGCTAAAATTATAGTTGATAGAAAGCAAAATAGGCAGAAAAAGAGAAAAAAAATCTTAGAGAGTTCTTCAGTTAAGATAGAGGTGCAAATATGAGGTTCAATAGAAGACCCAGAGAAAGAACTTTTAAGATGGTTGGGCAGAAAGAATAAAGCCGGTCCAAAGAGAGAGAGAATGTGAAGAAGGAAAGAAAAATGGAGAAACCAGCAACTTGAAAGGTAGAGATATTTGGAACACAAACAAAGATGGGGCTTAGAAGGAGGAGCTCAAAAAAATTCCCAGAAAACAAGCAAAGGGGGTCATTAGTGGGATGTTCTGTCTCCACCACAAGGTTGGAAAAATAAGAGAAACAAGAAAGAAGTGAGGCCCAGGAAAATTGCAAGTGATAAATAAAGAAAAAATACAGATTTTGAGGATTAGGATTAGTTGGTGACTTTTTGTTGGGGCTGAAAATAAATAATTAAAGAATATAAGTAAGAGAAGAGAAAATGAATATTCACAATAGTTAGTCCCACAAATATAGAGGTACCATTTATAAAACTTCATAGGAGGAAAAGCTCACATGACCCTTGGAAAACACACGTGACAGAAAGGGAAGTGCTATTCATTGTCTTTACAGTGGGTACCAGGTCTAGCACTAGGTGCTTTGTACATTTATTTCTTTAGACTAAAAGCATTAGTCTAGGCCTTTTCATACCTGAGAAAAGAAAACATATAAACATGCTCTTTTACTTCTTCACACATCTGACTAGAAAATGAACTATAATAGATGTCAAGTCGGGGGCAAGAAAGGAACCGGGGTTAACATTTATGCATGGACTATTATTTTAGAGGATTTGTGCTAAAAGGGAATCCATATGGTAAGAAAGTTTAAAAAGAAAAACGAAATTACCTAAAAGAGAATACTAAAGCTTCTAAGGAAAGAGCTGTTCCTCTAATGGTGGGGGTTTCCTACTGAGTTTGGAAAGAATTAGTTTGTTCGATGCCATGACCATTTGTCATTTTTTGGCCCCCATCATCTGACTCCCTCCCTCTTTGGGGAAATGCCACTTTGGTGATTCTAGAGAGAGGTAGGAACTCACCTCCATCTACCAACAGGTGGGCAGACAGTCCTTTCCGCTGTGCACTGGCAGGGGGCACAGCTCAACCAACCGATACCCTGCTCTGAACTTGAGGTCTTTAGGAAAGGACATAAAAATGCACAGTGGCAGCAGTGGAATCCAAAGTCCAGCAGTGACCAAGTACCTTGCGATATGTCCTGACCAATGTCCCCAAGGGCTTTGACCAATTTTTAGCCTCTCCTGGTGCTTATGCCTTCTCTAAACATCCTTCTCTAGCCTGCCTCGGGTCTCTGAGCTACCTGTTACCCTTTCAATAGATCGCTTTCCTGCTTAAGTTTGCCTAAATTAGTTACCAAGAAACCTGCCATAGACAATGTTTGTGTCCCCCTGACCCCAAATTCATATGTTAAATCTTAATGCCCAGAGTGATGGTATTTGGAGGTGGGGCTTTTGGGAGGTGATTAGGTCATGATGGTGGCTCCCTCATGAGTGAGATTAGTGCCCTTATAAAAGAGGCCCCAGGGAGATCCCTAGCCCTTTAACCACGTGAGGACACAGCAAGAAGATGGCTATCTGTGTACTAGGAAGCAGCCCTCACTGGACACTGAATCTGCCTGCACCCTGATTTTAGACTTCTAGCCTCCAGAACTGTGAGAAGTAAGTTTCTGTTGTTTTTAAGTCACCCAGTCTATGGTATTCTGTTACAGAAACCTGAACAGACTAAGACAGAACTCAACTGATACAGCAACTTACTGGCAGTAGTGATTTAAAAAGTTTTAGAGAAATGGGAAGTTCTCATTAGATCATTTATTCAATAAATATTTTTTGAGCAAGTATTATGGTTCAGGAATTATTATATTATACTATACTAATATTATATTATATTAATTATATTATATTATATTATGGTCCTGAGGAAATAGAGCTGACTACTTCATTAGAACACTGTCACCACTTATACAGGCTAATGAAAGAGTCAGATATATAAGCCATATTTATAATACCATGTATATTAGTTATCTCTTGCTGTGTAACAAATTACCCCCAAACTGAGTGACGTAAATAGCAAACATTTATTATCTCACACTTGCTGTGAGTCAGGATCTGAGAGCGGCTTAGCTGGGTCTTCTGGCTATGGGTCTCTCACAAGGTTGCAAGGAAGTCTCAGGTAAAGGCTTGACTGGAGAAGAAGCCATTTCCAAGCTCACTCACATGGTTTTTGGCAGTGTTCAGTTTCTCATGGGCTATTTGCCTGAGGGCCCCAGTTTCTTGCTGACTGTTGGTCAGAGGCTTCCCTCATTTTCTTGTTGTGTGAGCCTCTGCATAGAGCAGTTCACAGTATGGCAGGTGGCTTCTCTTAGACTGAGCAAGCAAGAAAAGCCAGAGAGAGGGGCGATTTTTGTTCTTTAAACTCAGAAGTAGCATCCCATCATTTTTGCCATATTGTGTTTGTTCTAAGCCATTCAGTAGGTGCAGCTTACACTCAGGGGTTGGGATGACAACTGTGAATACCAGAAGGCAGGGTCACCGGGAGCTATTTTGGAAGCTGCCCACCACACCATGATAAACATGCACCACTTGCGTGGGTACTTCAGGCACATGGAGGCTAATGGCGGAGATCCAGGTAAGGGCAGGAAGCAGGAAAAAGTGGGTAAGGAATCAAGGAAGGCTTTCAGGAAAAAGTAAAACTTTAATGGAGTCCATGCAAAATGGGTTACTGAAAACGTTCCTAAAGAATAAACAGAGAAGGATGCAAGAAATTCGAACCCCTTAAGCCAACAGGTTACATCCTGTCAAATCTTCTGCCAGAATTTACACTGCCAGATTGCAAGTAATGTGTGTTAATAGCTGATACAACACTCAGCCTGCAATAAACAGGAGATAGGGGAAAGGTACTTACTATATTCACCAGAAGGGAGATAAGTATAGAGTTTCTAGGGAATACCCAGGGGAAGGTAGTCCCCATAACAGGGCACGATTCAGTGTTAAACCATGAAAGTACAGGGTTTAACATCCAAATGCATGAGATGGAGATTAAGAAATGTGATTGGAGGAACTGGCCAATTTGAAGGAAGGTAAAAATCATTAAAGAAGAAAGATAAGATTGATGATGTAGGCATGTTTCTGTACCAGCAATATAAATCCATTTGGAAAACCGCACAGTGAACCGAAAGAGAGTCCATATATCTAGTCACTAAGAAAGAGGAAATAATCTCACAAGAACTCAGTTCATATGCAGTTGATGCATCAGAGGAGAAGGTAGATTGAGACTTCTAACTATAATGAATATTTGTAGAGGGTTAGAGTACAGAGTCAATAGAAAATAAATGCAGAAGCATGCTGGTAAGAAAGAAGAAAAAAATGGGGAAATTAGGCAAGGAGTCCCCTTTAAGATCCTAAGGGTGTGTTTGGGAGAAAGAATCATTCAAGACAAAATTAAGAAGAGAGACTAGAGGAAGGCAAGGAGAAAATAAAAACCTGGGAAATATGGGGCGTGGGGTCCCTATGGAACTGATTCTGCCTCATCAAATGTTTTTAATTCCATTTTTTATACATAAGTTATAACTGGCAACCTCTGTTGAGACTGTTTTTTTATTGTCTTATGGAAAAGCAAGGCCAACATGATTAAAAGGCAATGTATTCTCTTCCCAGGGAAGGGGAGCTGGGAATGATGAACCCAAGGCTTTTCTTCAGAGTGACATTTTTATGTTACAATTTTAATAAAAAATAAAGAAAAGGAGGAAGAAGATTTGGAAAAATATTTTAGGCTTCTCGTTCCTTGCTTTGAATGATATCAGGAGGGTTCAGTGCCCTTTAAAAGGAAAAGAAAAGTGATCTCTTAGAAAAGGGCAGGATATGAAAACAACAAAATAACAATACAAAAATGTTCATGTGGGGCATAAAGAGGAGGAATTTGAATACCCCAACTGGATAATACTATATAGATAACCTAAGAGAAAACTGTTTAAATAATGGAAGATTTGAATGTTATAGGAAAAAATGACATGAAATAAAAATTGATGTATTTTGCAAATACATGGAGTTTCTAGGGTTTGCACTGGTCTGATAATATCAGTCAAAAAGAACAAATGTGGGTTTGGAAACCCACTGGCCAGAGGAAATAAGATATCTTTTTTTAAGGAAGGGACAATCCATGAATAAGGACCAAAGAACTATATACAAAAAGATTGAAAACCCTGATAGGAACTGTATGGTTAGTATTTTTCCTTTGAAAGAATATTGACACTCACCCACTATGAATTGAGCCTGTGAGGGTCCCAGTGTTGAGGGTCAAATAACATCAGTAGCATATGTCTACATAGTGTCAAAGGTGAGACAAAGAATGATAACTCTGTCTCTCTTTCATATTCGTATCCACTTACTTATCCATTTACATTTTTATCAACCTGATGAATTTCTTTGGAAATTACCAAGAATGGAGTTATGACTATGAACACTGAGAGGGCCTCATATGGTCTAATAAATAAAAATAGGGAAAAACCGAGGCTAGGAAAAATTATATTCAAAGAAATTTACTTTTGAATTTGGGAATTTTGTATTTATGAGAATGAAGCTATCAAAATTAAAGAGTGAATGGCACCTTCAAGATGGCAGAGGAGTAAGATGTGGAGATAACCCTCCTCCCCACAAATACACCAAAACTACATCTACATGTGGAACAACTCTTACAGAACGCCTACTGAACGCTGGCAGAACACCTCAGACTTCCCAAAAGGCAAGTAACTCCCCTCGTACCTGGGTAGGGCAAAAGAAAAAAGAAAAAAACGAGACAAAAGAATAGGGACAGGACCTGCATCTCTGGGAGGGAACTGTGAAGGAGGAAAAGTTTCCACCACGAGGAAGCCCCTTCACTGGTGGAGATGGAGGGTGGATGTGGGGGAAGCTTCAGAGCCACAGAGGAGAGCGCAGCAACAGGGGTGCGGAGGGCAAAGCGGAGAGATTCCCGCACAGAGGATCGCTGCAGACCAGCACACACCAGCCCGAGAGCCTTGTCTGCTCACCTGCCGGGGTGGGCGGGGCTGGGAGCTGAAGCTCGGGCTTCGGAGGTCAGACCCCAGGGAGAGGACTGGGGTTGGCAGCGTGAGCACAGCCTGAAGGGGGCTAGTGCGCCACGGCTAGCCGGGAGGGAGTCCGGGAAAAGTCTGGAGCTGCTGAAGAGACAAGAGACTATTGTTTCAGGGTGCGCGGGGAGAGGGGATTCAGAGCACCGCCTAAACGAGCTCGCGGGTGCAAGCTGCGCTATCAGTGTGGAACCCAGAGACGGGCATGAGACGCTAAGGCTGCTGCTGCCGCCACCAAGAAGCCTGTGTGCAAGCACAGGTCACTATCCACACCTCCCCTCCTGGGAACCTGTGCAGCCCGCCACTGCCAGGGTCCCGTGATCAGGGACAACTTCCCCAGGAGAACATACGGCGCGCCTCAGGCTGTTGCAACGTCATGTCGGCCTCTGCCACTGCAGGCTCGCCCGGCATCCGTATGCCTTCCTCCCCCCGCCCTGAGTGAGCCAGAGCCCCCTGGCTCCCCCCCAGTCAGCTGCTACTTTAACCCCCTCCTGTCTGGGTGGGGAAGAGACACCCTCAGGCAACTTACACATAGAGGCGGGGCCAAATCCAAAGCTGAACCCCAGGAGCTGTGCGAACAAAGAAGAGAAAGGGAGCAGCGGATTAAATCTCCACAATCAACTTGATGTACCCTGCATCTGTGGAATACCTGAAGAGACAATGAATCATCCCAAAATTGAGGCGGTGGACTTTGGGAGCAACTGTAGACTTGGGGGTTGCTTTCTGCATCTAATTTGTTTCTAGTTTTTTTTTTTCTTTTGAAGTATGTGGGCCTCTCACTGCCATGGCCTCTCCCGTTGCAGAGCACAGGCTCCGGACGCGTGGGCTCAGCGGCCACGGCTCACGGGCCCAGCCGCTCCGTGGCAGGTGGGATCTTCCTGGACTGGGGCACAAATCCGTGTCCCCTGCATCGCTAGGCAGACTCTCAACCACTGCGGCACCAGGGAAGCCCTTTGTTTCTGGTTTTATGTTTATCTTAGTTTAGCATTTAGACCTTATTATCATTGGTAGATTTGTTTATTGATTTGGTCGCTCTCTTCCTTTTTTATTTTTTAATATATATATATATGTAGTTTTTCCATTTTCTCTTTTTGTGAGAGTGTATGTGTATGCCTCTTTGTGTGATTTTGTCTGTATAGCTTTGCTTTTGCCATTTGTCCTAGGGTTCTGACTGTCCTTTTTTTTAGTATAGTTTTAGCGCTTGTTATCATTGGTGGATTTGGTTGTTGGTTTGATTGTTCTCTTCATTCTTTCTGTTTTTAATTACTCTTATTTTTTAATAATTTTTTTCTATTTTAATAACTTAATTTCATTTTATTTTATTTATTTTTTCTTTCTTTTTTTTTCTCCCTTTTCTTCTGAGCCATGTGGCTGACAGGGTCTTGGTGCTCTGGCCGGGTGTCAGGCCTGAGCCTCTGAAGTGGGAAAGCCGAGTTCAGGACATTGGTCCACCAGAGACCTCCCAGCCTCTCGTAATATCAATCGGTGAGAGCTCTCCCAGAGTTCTCCATCTCAACGCTAAGACCCAGCTCCACTCAACAACCAGCAAGCTACACTGCTGGACACCCCATGGCAAAGAACTAGCAAGACAGGAACACAACCCCACCCATTAGCAGAGTGGCTGCCAAAAATCATAATATGTTCACAGACACCCCAAAACACACCACCGAATGTGGTCCTGCCACCAAGAAAGACAAGATCCAACCTTGTCCAGCAGAACACAGGCACCAGTCCCCTCCACGAGGAAGCCTACACAACCCACTGAACCAACTTAACCCACTGGGGGCAGACACCAAAAACAATGGGAACTACGACCCTGCAGCCTGTGAAAAGGAGACCCCAAACACAGTAAGCTAAGCTAAATGAGAAGACAGAGAAACACACAGCAGATGAAGGAGCAAGGTGAAAACTCACCAGACCAAACAAACGAAGAGGAAACAGGAAGTCTACCTGAAAAAGAATTCAAAATAATAATATTAAAGATGATCCAAAATTGTGCACATAGAATGGAGAAAATACAAGAAACATTTAACAAGGATGTAGAAGCACTAAAGAGCAAACAAACAATGATGAACAACACAATGAAATTAAAAATTCGCTACAAGGAATCAATAGCAGAATAAGTGAGGCAGAAAAACAGATAAGTGACCTGGAATATAAAATAGTAGAAATAACTACCACAGAGCAGAATAAAGAAAAAAGAATGAAGAGAATTGATGACAGTCTCAGAGGCCTCTGGGCCAACATTAAAAGCACCAACATTCGAATTATAGGGGTCCCAGAAGAAGAAGAGAAAAAGAAAGGGACTGAGAAAATATTTGAAGAGATTATAGTTGAAAACTTCCCTAATATGGGAAAGGAAATAGTTAATCAAGTCCAGGAAGCACAGAGAGTCCCATACAGGATAAATCGAAGGAGAAACATGCCAAGACACATATTAATCAAACTATCAAAAATTAAAAACAAAGAAAAAATATTAAAAGCAGCAAAGAAAAAGTAACAAATAACATACAAGGGAATCCCCATAAGGTTAATAGCTGATTTCTCAGCAGAAACTCTGCAAGCCAGAAGGGTGTGGCAGGACCTATTTAAAGTGATGAAAGGGAAAAACCTACAACCAAGATTACTCTATCCAGCAAGGATCTCATTCAGATTCGATGGAGAAATTAAAACCTTTACAGACAAGCAAAAGCTAAGAAAATTCAGCACCACAAAACCAGCTTTACAACAAATGCTAAAGGAACTTCTCTAGGCAGGAAACACAAGAGAATGGAAAGACTTACAATAACAAACCCCAAACAATAAAGAAAATGGGAATAGGAACATACATATCGATAATTACCTTAAATGTAAATGGATTAAATGCTCCAGCCAAAAGACATAGACTGGCTGAATGGATACAAAAACAAGGCCCTTATATATGCTGTCTACAAGAGACCCACTTCAGACCTAGGGACACATACAGACTGAAAGTGATGGGATGGAAAAAGATATTCCATGCAAATGGAAATCAAAAGAAAGCTGGAGTAGCAATTCTCCTATCAGACAAAATATACTTTAAAATAAAGACTATTAGAAGAGACAAAGAAAGATACTACATAATGATTAAGGGATCATCCAAGAAGAAGATATAAAAATTGTAAATATTTATGCACCCAACATAGGAGCACCTCAATACATAAGGCAAATGTTAAGAGCCATAAAAGGGGAAATCAACAGTAAGACAATCATAGTAGGGGACTTGAACACACCACTTTCACCAATGGACAGATCATTCAAAATGAAAATAAATAAGGAAACACAAGCTTTAAAGGATACATTAAACAAGATGAACTTAATTGATATTTATAAGACATTCCATCGCCAAACAGCAGATTACACTTTCTTCTCAAGTGCTCATGGAACATCCTCCAGGATAGATCATATCTTGGGTCACAAATCAAGCCTTGGTAAATTTAAGAAAATTGAAATCATATCAAGTATCTTTTGTGACCACAACCCTATGAGACTAGATATCAATTACAGGAAAAAAATCTGTAAAAAATACAAACACATGGAGGCTAAGCAATACACTACTAAATAACCAAGAGATCACTGAAGAAATAAAAGAGGAAATCAAAAAATACCTAGAAACAAACGACAATGAAAACATGGCAACCTGAAACCTTTGGGATGCAGCAAAAGCAATTCTAAGAGGGAAGTTTATAGCAATACAATGCTACCTCAGGAAACAAGAAACATCTCAAATAAACAACCTAACCTTACACCTAAAGCAACTAGAGAAAGAAGAACAAAAATCCCCAAAGTTAGGAGAAGGAAAGAAATCATAAAGATCAGATCAGAAATAAATGAAAAAGAAATGAAGGAAATGATAGCAAAGATCAATAAAACTAGAAGGTGGTTCTTTGAGAAGATAAACAAAATTGATAAACCATTAGTCAGACTCATTAGGAAAGAAAGGGAGACTACTCAAATCAATAGAATTAGAAATGAAAAAGGAGAAGTAACAACTGCCCTGCAGAAATACAAAGGATCATGAGAGATTACTGCAAACAACTATATGCCATAAAATGGACAACCTGGAAGAAATGGACAAATTCTTAGAAAAGCACAAGCTTCCAAGACTGAACCAGGAAGAAACAGAAAATATTAACAGACCAATCACAAGCACTGAAATTGAAACTGTGGTTAAAAATCTTCCAACAAACAAAAGCCCAGGACCAGATGGCTTCACAGGCAAATTCTATCAAACATTTAGGGCTTCCCTGGTGGCGCAGTGGTTGAGAGTCCGCCTGCCGATGCAGGGAACACAGGTTCGTGCCTCAGTCCGGGAAGATCCCACATGCTGCGGAGTGGCTGGGCCCGTGAGCCATGGCCGCTGAGCCTGTGCGTCTGGAGCCTGTGCTCCACAATGGGAGCGGCCACAACAGTGAGAGGCCTGGGTACCGCAAAAAAAAAAAAAAAAAAAAAAAAAAATTGAAGGAGAAAATCCATATGATCATCTCAATAGATGCAGAAAAAGCTTTTGACAAAATGCAACACCCACTGATGATAAAAACCCTCCAGAGAGGACACATAGAGGGAACTTACCTCAACATGATAATGGCCATATATGACAAACCCACAGCCAACATCATTCTCAAAGGTGAAAAACAGAAACCATTTCTTCTAAGGTCAGGAATAAGACAAGATTTTCCACTCTCACCACTATTATTCAACATAGTTTTGGAAGTTTTAGCCACAGCAATCAGAGAAGAAAAAGAAATAAAAGGAATCCAAATCAGAAAAGAAGTAAAACTGTCACTGTTTGCAGATGTCATGATACTAGACATAGAGAATCCTGAAGATGCTATCAGAAAACTACTACAACTAATCAATGAATTTGGTAAAGTAGCAGGATACAAAATTAATGCACAGAAATCTCTTGCTTTCCTATACACTAATGATGAAAAATCTGAAAGAGAACTTAAGGAAACACTCCCATTTACCACTGCAACAAAAAGAATAAAATACCTAAGAATAAATCTACCTAAGGAGACAAAAGACGTGTATGCAGAAAAGTATAAGATACTATGAATGAAATCAAAGATGATAAAAACAGATGGAGAGATATACCATGTTCTTGGATTGGAAGAATCAACATTGTGAAAATGAGTATACTACCCAAAGCAATCTACAGATTCAGTGCAATCCCTATCAAGCTACCAATGGCATTTTTCACAGAACTAGAACAAAAAGTTTCACAATTTGTATGGAAACACAAAAGACCTCAAATAGCCAAAGCAATCTTGAGAAAGAAAAACGGAGCTGGAGGAATCAGGCTTCCTGACTTCAGACTATACTACAAAGCTACAGTAATCAAGACAGTATGGTACTGGCACAGAAACAGAAATGTAGATCAATGGAACAAGATAGAAAGGCCAGAGATAAACCCATGCATATATGGTCACCTATCTTTGATAAAGGAGGCAAGAATATACAATGGAGAAAAGACAGCTTCTTCAATAAGTGGTGCTGGGAAAACTGGACAGCTACATGTAAAAGAATGAAATTAGAACACTCCCTAACACCATACACAAAAACAAACTCAAAATGGATTAAAGACCTAAATGTAAGGCCACACACTATAAAACTCTTAGAGGAAAACATAGGCAGAACACTCCATGACATAAATTACAGCAAGATCCTTTTTGACCCACCCCCTAGAGAAATGGAAATAAAACCAAAAATAAAGATATGGGACCTAATGAAACTTAAAAGCTTTTGCACAGCAAAGGAAACCATAAACAAGATGAAAAGATGACCCTCAGAGTGGGAGAAAATATTTGCAAATGAAGCAAGTGACAAAGGAATAAGCTCCAAAATATACAAGCAGCTCATGCAGCTCAATATCAAAAAATCAAACAACCCAATCCAAAAATGGGCATAAGACATAGACATTTCTCCAAAGAAGATATACAGATTACCAACAAACACATGAAAGGATTCTCAACATCACTAATCATTAGAGAAATACAAATCAAAACTACAATGAGGTATCACCTCATACCAGTTGGAATGGGCATCATCAGAAAATCTACAAACAACAAATGCTGGAGAGGGTGTGGAGAAAATGGAACCCTCTTGCATTGTTGGTGGGAATGTAAATTGATACAGCCACTATGGAGAACAGTATGCAGGTTCCTCAAAAAACTAAATATAGAACTACCATATGACCCAACAATCCCACTAATGGGCATATACCCTGAGGAAACCATAATTCAAAAAGAGTCATGTACCACAATGTTCATTGCAGCTCTATTTACAATAGCCAGGACATGGAACCAACCTAAGTGTCCATCGACAGATGAATGGATAAAGAAGATGTAGCGCATATATACAATGGAATATTACTCAGCCATAAAAAGAAACGAAATTGAGTTATTTGTAGTGAGGTGGATGGACCTAGAGACTGTCATACAGAGTGAAGTAAGTCAGAAAGAGAAAAACAAATACTGTATGCTAACACACATATATGGAATCTAAAAAAAAAAAAATTGTTCTGAAGAACCTAGGGGCGGGACAGGAATAATGAAGTAGACATAGAGAATGGACTTGAGGACTCACAGAAGGGGAAGGGTAAGCTGGGACGAAGTGAGAGAGTGGCATGGACATATATACACTACCAAATGTAAAACAGATAGCTAGTGGGAAGCAGCCACATAGCACAGGGAGATCAGCTCGGTGCTTTGTGTTCACCTAGAGGGGTGGGATAGGGAGGATGGGAGGTAGATGCAAGAGGGAGGAGATATGGGAATACATGTATATGTATAGCTGATTCACTTTGTTATACAGCAGAAACTGACACACCATTGTAAAGCAAGTATACTCCAATAAAGATGTTAAAAAAATTAAAAATAGTAATATTGGCACTGTAGGCAGACAAGAATGAAGTGCCTATACGCAGCTAAAGCTTGGTTGATATGACATTCTCTCATCACAATTCTCTATTAGTTGATACACTGCATGTCTGAAGTATTGTGGTAATGAAGGTTTATAAATATTAATTCAAACTACCAAAAATTTATGAAGTTCCTTCTGAATCATCAAAGACAATTTAGGGGCTATTTGGTAAAACTTCACAGATAAGTGAGTTTATCGTATTCAAAATTCTTTGAAAAGTGTTAAAACATATAATACAGAGCATCCATTTCCAACCTGCTGGATAGCAAACAGTTTGTTCTATTTAACTCTGAACAATTTCCTAACACGTCTGAAAAAAATCCTTACACCTGGGCTTCCCTGGTGGCACTGTCGTTGAGAATCCACCTGCCAGTGCAGGGAACACGTGTTCGAGCGCTGGTCTGGGAAGATCCCACATGCCGCAGAGCAACTAAGCCCGTGAACCACAACTACTGAGCCTGTGCTCTACAGCCTGCGAGCCACAACTACAGAGCCCGCATGATACAACTACTGAATCCCGCGTGCCTAGAGCCCGTGCTCCACAAGAGAAGCCACCACAATGAGAAGCCCACGTGCTGCAACGAAGTGTAGTCCCTGCTCGCCACAACTAGAGAAAGCCCGCATGCAGCAACAAAGACCCAATGCAGCCAAAAATAAATAAATAAAAAATAAATAAAATTTTAAAAAAACATCCTTACACCTAAAAATTCTGTTTTTACATCATGCCATTAGTGTACAATATATCTTTTACTGTACATTAAAAAGTCTATAATATGAGCATCTCCCTTTTTCTGAAATCCCAGCTTTATAAGAACCACTGCTGTATTTTCATAGAATTCTAAAGAAAAAAAAATTCTGAAAAATTACTTGAGATCAAATGAGAGTATGGTGTTTGCATTCTTTGAAAATAAGATTCAACAAAGGCATGATATAGATCATCATTTCTTTTAAAGAAGAGGAATTTTATTCATCTGTTTATTCTCCCGCCATTATATCACAGCAAAGGAGTATCTACATAATTGAAAAAATTAACTTCCAAATAGGGGGTGCTCACAGATGGTTACATTTTTCCTTTGTTATGTATAGCTTCTGACTTTTCAATATGAATTTTATTATTTTTATTAACTGTAGTTACCACTAATTGGTATAGGGTTTCTTTTAATTATCTCCAGATTTTAATGACCAATATTTTGGTTTTTTGCAACCTTTAGTGTTAACCAGATATTGTTATTTTAGTAATAATTAAAATGTAATGATAATTGTTAAATTATGCCAACCAAAGAAATATATTTGTGCTCATTTGTACAAAAAATTAAATACAAAATTTTGAGGTATAAAACAAATTACATATTCTATTTCAAATGTGTAAAATTAATTCACTTGTGTGTAATATCTAAAACTTTAAAAATACTTATCCATAGGCATCATTATCTAGATACATATATCATAAAGGTTTTGTTTATTATACATTTTTTAAATGGAAGAAATATAATTTGCTATTATAAGAAAAGTTATCATTCCTTCTTTATTTCATTATATATAAACCTTATAGCTCTAATTACAGTGATTATTTTAGCTTGTGCCAATAAGTTCTATTGGCACACTTAGCAACACTTAAAAAGATAGATTGAATTTTTATCAGTTGTTTTTATCCCTTATGATCTCTTTCAATGGTACATGCTCATTTTTTGTTAGATCACTTACCTATATCCTTAAATGTTTAGAATTCTCAAATAAATACCATCTGGTTTTTCTAATATGCTGCAATCTGTTTTCTTGAGATGATGCCTCACCTTTTAAAGATATTTTCAAAAGTACCTTTTGTTACTTGCAAATATCATTCTAGTGTCAGCTCTCTCTTTTCTTTTCACATCTTCTATAGTAAAGAAAGGATCTTTCCACGATTTTTATTGTTTTAGTGGATCAACAAGGACCTTTGGGGTGGGTATAAAAGCCTCAGAAAGAAAAGATGACAGTGACAAACACTGAGCTTTAAATGTTTCTATACATATTGTAATTAAATTTTTAAAATTTCACTGAATTACATTTGTGCAGTACAACGCAAATGATGTATACTATGTACTTTTAAAATATTTCTTTCTTGATATAGTTCACCACAAAATAGAAAAGTACTTATACATGTATATCAGAAATTTTAAAACGGGATTTTAATGACTCACATTATATGAAAGAAAAAAAGTCAAGTTAATGAGACTTAGTAAAAAGATTGAAAACAGAATTTATTGTTTATAATGGCAAAATACATCTGCTATATTTGTATAGTTAGCACAAACTGTTCCATGTGAAGTTCTTAAATGATTTTGTAGTCAAATATTACTACCCATTTCATAGATTAAGAAAAGAGGTAGGGGTTGGTTATGAGTATGTGGGACAGATATCAAGTAACTTATTGAGTGGGAACAGATGGTAGTTTCTGTGTGATAAAGACACTCCTCCCCATACATATCAGTGACATTTTGCACAAATGTTGATAAACATAAATCTGTCTACAGATGTTAATTTAAAAGCCTCTTATATATTGTTCTAACTTTAATATGTGAATATTTTAGTATGTATATATGTGTGTATATAACACATATATATTGTTTTATATATAAAAACATTGATATTTTAAACATATACACATACATACATACACTCACACACTAGATTCAGATAGCTTCTGATGGAACTTCACCCCTTCGTATATCTTTAAAAAGGTCCTTCTAAATGATCTTCCTTAAAAGAAAGCTTCTGGGAAATAACACAACATATTATTCAGGCAGATATAACACTTAGATTTGAAGTAAACTTGCAGTACCTAAAGAAATCTGGAAATAGTCTGTAGAAAAATCTCAAAATGTTAACATGAAATTTTTACAGAGTATGGATAAGTAAAAGAAAGTAAAACATATGTTAAGGATGGTTATATAAAATCCTGAATAGAGTATTTTCTTTGTAATTGGTTTAGACTCCAGATTGCAACTTTGACACTATGACTTAAAACTTATCAAAGAGATTTATGTTTTGCCACTGACATTTTAAATTGAAGATTTACTTGTACTGGTACCTAATATGTTTTCTGTAATTAATTCCTCTCAGGTCAGGTTTCATAGATACAGAATTCCTTTAACATTAATCTCTCCTTTAGCAATATCTTTATTGTTGGAATTAGCAGTTGAAAAAAAAAAGCTAATCTTTTTCAAATGAGGTTCCCCGTTCCAGGCATTGTTTCTTTCACCAATGCAAGACTTTCTTAAAAGTGCAAAATATTTAAAAAGTGGATGCTATGAAGCCAGTGTAAGAAAAAAAAAAAAAAAGCTGGAAGTTAAACAAATCATGCATTAATAAGAAATAGAAAGTTTAATTATATATATGCTTAAGGTCTTAATGAAGGGGCTGAGTAATGGAGGAACTGTTTCATTTTAAATTATTCAGGTTATCTGAATAACTGAAATTTATAAGCCTTATGTTTGTCTTTTCTATTTATTCATGAAATGTTGCATAGATTACTTGGTGGATAGCACAACTTGATGGATAATGGTGTTCAATAAATTGTTGAATGTATGACATTTTGATTGTAGCTTAATTTCTACTTTTAAGAATGAGAAGAATACATCTAAAAGTTGAGAGATAAGTAACTGAGCATATAGTGGTTCACTATACCCAATATAAAGTTTATTATGCAAGAAAAGTGTTTACTAATTAGACTTGTTTACATATTTGCAGTTGCTGTTTATGTTCTCTTTACAAAAGACAGTCTTCCTTCTTTAACATCTGTGTTGCCTTCATAATATGTATTGAACAGTTTGTATGTTTTTGATGTCTTTATTTATGAAGCATGGAAAGTAATTGTGAGTCTACTCAGCAGTGCTTAATGAAAGCCAAGTGCTCACCAATTCCACATAATTGATTAATTCACACGGAATATAATGGTAAGGGATGCTGAGATCAGTGGGAGTTTTGTCTATCAGGTCTAGTAATACTAGACCCTCCAAAAGGTGGGATGGATGTGTTTGCCTTGGGCTTCCAGACGTCTTAATGAGTCCTAGGAAAACAACTGTCCCATCTTTTGTAAAATTCCTTCTACCTGTTCCTTTATCACTCCATTACCAAGGACACTCAAGTATTTACAAAGTTGATGCTTTTTACTCAGAATTTTGAGGTGGTGGCTTTGGGTTTATGTGGATTTTGGAGACTATATTTAGAGACATAATCAGTCACTCCTGCCCCTGCAATTCGATATGGAACTTAAGTATTTAAAGAAGTATTTCAAAAACATTCTCACTATTGTGTAGGTTAATATGTGAGATTTAGGTAAAAATAGTTATTTTTGACTTTTGGGGGGTTGGCACTTTAACTCCTCCTGAAAATACTATGCAGCACTATCCCAAACTGC